>NC_143396.1:45649098-46849098 GCF_052110815.1 Crocodylus siamensis | reverse complement strand
CTACACGCTGGTTTAAACAAGAGCTGTTTTGGGACTCTTAAGTTGTTTTTGTATATTTGTGCATTCTTAGTTCTTGCCCTGTTCAGAGCTACCACTTAGACTGGGTATAAGGTAACCACCGGTCCTGCTTTATACCAGACCCTCCTGTTTGTAATCCTTTAGTCCCTTGTCCATTTCTGAATGAGCAATGGACTGCAAAAATGTCCTGGTTTTCAGTTCATTGGTAGAAATACATATCAAGCATTTGTCCTTGCGATTCTATTGACTGCGCCTAGAGGCAGAGCAGTGCACAGCCAGGAGAAGCAAGGTTACAATCCAGCCAGGGAAGGAGCAAGAAAGGGAGGTGGCCTTTTTGTAGAGGCCCCACTCCTTTCTGCTCATTGACCAATGGGCCTAGTGGCCCTGCCCCTCCATCCCGATTGGCCAAGGCAGTGGCCCCACTTCTCAATGCTTGGCCAAGGGAGCCAACGGTCCTGGCCTGTCACCAAGGGGTTGTCCTGTACTCTGGGGATGCATCAGTGGCCACCCTAACTGGGTGACATGGCCAATCTAATTTGTACCACATTTTTTAGATGACCAGCATAAAATATGGAGCCTGTCCTCCTTATCCCTGTCACTGGGCCATGGTAGAGCACTCTAACTGTTCTACACTGTCTAGCCACTCCAACACATTCTACACTGGTCTGAATGTTCGTAAAACATTTTGAAACACTGAAATAAGTTGCTAATGTCCCAGGTCTAGTATCGGTGGGGCCCAAAGCAGGGTGCAGGCTGGCAGGGGTCTGTGAAGCTGGGCTGGGCTGTACCAACAGGGAGTGGGGAGCTGGCCTGGCTCCAGAGAGCCCCTGCCAGCTGGGACCCCGTGCTCCTGCCACCCTGTTCTGGGCCCCACTGGCACTAGCCCCAGGACACTGGTGCAGGCCCTGAGCTCCCACTGGCTCACTGCCTGCTCACACCCAGTGCCCCCCCAGCCCCGAGGTACAGGCGGGGGGCAGGGCACAGCCCCGATTCCCTGCTCACCAGCAGGGAAGAAGCTGGTGCTAAGCATGGGGAAAAGTGGCCCCTAGCCTGCCCCATGGCTGGCGCCTTGCGTTGCAGGCACTCGCAACCTATGCAGGGCTGTCCAGAGCAGGCACAAGCAGCTCCAGGCAGGCTGTGAGCGGCTGCAGTGCAGGGGGCTGGCCATGGGGCGGGTGAGGGGCCACTTTTCCCCACGCTCAGCACCAGCTTCTTCCCTGCAGTACAACAGCAGACAGAAAAGAAATTTTTCCTTATATCCAACCTAGTGTGACCATTGGATCTTCTCTTCCTTTGGGGTGCCCTAGTGACCAGATGTTCTCCCAGTTCCTGATGGACACCCCTTTTGTACTTGTAAGCTGCCACCAAGTCACCCCTGAGCCTACGCTTTTCCAGGGTGATGAGTCCCTGTGTTGCATGTACTTAAGGGTATTTCCTCCTGTAGTCTTAGAGAAATTTGTAACTAATATGACATTCAGACATTCAAACAGAGAAATACACAGCAGTTATGACATCTGCACTGGACATGGCAAAGTCAGGAAAATAGATAAATATCTGAATGGTATTTTTAACAAATTTGCTCATCTCAATCTTGATTGGACAGATGGATGCAGCGTGGTTCTAATATTTACTACAGATATTGACTACAAGTACCAAATCAGCTCCCTAGCCTTTTAAGAAATGTAAGTTGATTATCAGAAGAAGAAATAACAAAACAAAAAGTTACACAAGGGTCTTCTATAGCATGATAACCTTTTTTCAAATTGCTTTTCCTAATCCCACTAGCCCTTCACAGATCTACATGTAGGCTTAGGAAGTTTTAGGAACTCACAAGTTTTAATGCTGGCTCTGAGCCTGACTCCTCTGTGACCCAGAAACAGAAGGGAAAAGACAACCTACAGAAACTCCTTTGTACCTCAGTTCCATCAATTGTCAAATGATAATAATACTTAACGGCCTCACAGGACAGGTAAATATTAGTTAGTTAAACATCTGTGCAGTACTCTGAAGATGAAACATATTCTAACTATAAAACATATTAAGATCAGTCATGCAGTCCTTCTCCAGGCAACATCATTATTACTACAATGAGACCTTTGCCCTAGTAAGAACTACATCACTGGGTTAATTGTAAACATTGCTTGGACAAACTGCTTAAATTCTGCGGCAAGCCAAGGTACGTATAAACTCTGCTGTTTCTTGATATAAATTTTCACAGGAAAATAAACAGGTTAATTACTGCTGCACTGCTCTTCTTTCCTGCAGTACATAACTGGGAGAAGTCCAGCAACATCCTACAATACAAAGATCAACATTTCCAGGTTTATTCTGTAATCTTCAATTCCGAGAATTCACTGTCTTCATTGATGGCCTTTCCATTCACAGTGTGGGGGACATGCATGACAAAGTGCTGAGATCAGGAAGACCAGTAATAGAAGACTGGTTCTGGAGACTATGTTTTCTTAGCCCCTATAGTGATGTTCAGGAAAAAAAACAAAAACAAAAAAACAGTAGGAAGAATTTTTCCCAGGAACAGATCAAACATTTGACATTTAGTGTTAAGGACTTGCCTAAATTAGAAGTTATTCCAAAAGAGGCATTCCTATCTCCCTGCGTAGACATCCTTATTCCAGAATACGAACGGGTGAGAATGAGTGGAGGAGAGAGAGAAAGAAATGCAAATAAAGAGCAAATGTGCCTTATACCAAATTAGTTTAATCCATGCCAGGCACAGATTTTTAAAAAGAACTTTGGACTCTATTTGTGCATCTCCAGTCAGCAGTTTGCAGGGACCTAGATGCAGATAAAGGTACCATTTGCAGATATAATTAGCTTTTTACAGACGTAATTATGTTCACAATAGCATACCTACAGTGATTTGTAGATGGAAGAAAGGAATCTCTTTATTAATGACATGATTTTCCCCATGCATACATAATTTTGGCTTTCTAGAATACTTAAGTCTTCTCTGGCTAACTTTCTTTATTCCAATATGTAATTAGCAGACACAGATAAACGGCTACGGATGATCAGAAACGGCTCCCCCAAACACAAAACAAAGTATGGAACAGCAGGATAAACAAAAAGTAATTTCTTACTTAATCACTATTACTTAAATATGGACATGCTTTATCAAGTTATCAAATGTGCAGGGTAGGACTGGTGAACAGAAGAAATACAAACCAAGAGAAACACATGTTCACATAAAAGATGTTCTAAATGCAATATATGACAACTATTAACAACTATAAGATTTATTAACCCAGCAATACAATAGTCTCAAGTAAAATGTGCAGTTATTTTCGTAAATTGTACTATTTCTGAAGTGTTTAAATGGACATTTATTGGAAGTATTTATTGAAAAGGTAAGTGAAAAAGGGTTATAAATGAAATCTATAAGCAAAGCCTTAAAATACTTTTGGTTAATCTATTAAAGTCAAACTGGCTTCTAAAACTTCTTGATGTTTGTTTTTATTGGCTTACAAGGGTATCAATTACCAATCTACTCTGTGCATTAATTATTAGAAAACAAAAATAATTTTATGCCTGTGCAGGTTTGTGTTTCTCCATGGCATTCAGTGTTTTGAAAGCAAAAACAGATTTTCCCAGGACTGACTTTCTGTTCGAAATACAGGAAAATCACTACTTTTTGCTCCAGTTAAATAATTAAAAAAAAAAAAATGAATAAAACTAAAATAAAAACACTCACTCCTGGAATTTATACAAAGCACATATTAAAGGTCAGATGTCTTCAGCCTGGAAGTGATTTTAAGGAGAAGTGAAGAACTATTTTAATTAAGACAGATGGGTAATAACTGAATGCAACAGCTGCTGTTTTGTGGTAAACAGAAAAAAATATATATCTGTTTATCTAACGAGAATTAAGTTGCCAAATAATCCATTCCACAGAAAATGAATGATTAATGCATTAAAAACTGTGATGCAAGAAAAGCAAAAAGGCAAATACGATTTTAGCTCACCTACAGACTTTACGGTAGAGACTATAAGGTATGAATCTCTATGCCAGTGGTGCTCAACCTTTTTGCCCTGCAGTTCAGATAGGCAGTGTGTAGCATGTCCACAGGCCAGATATGGCTAGTGGCCCATGCAACTGTGTGTCCAGAGGAGGGGAGGATTTGGGGGGAGGGGGGGCATGGCCCAGCCCCAGTTCAGATGCAAGACGGGAAATTTGGCAGTAGGCAGAGAGGTGTCAGTATTAAAATTGCCAGCACTCCCGTGCTGCCAAATTTCCCAACCCATGAGGAGCTCTGTGGGCCAGATGCCATGGCTCCACAGATTGGATCTGGCCTGCAGGCCAGGAGTTGAACACCCTTTCTCTATACATATTCCTCCAGTTCAACAAGCATATGCTTAAAACATTTAGATACCAAATTAGTCAGGTGCTTAAATTAAGATAAGTCAAATTATTTGCACCAAAACCCTCCCCAAACTCTACTGCCACTCTAGAGAGCTACAATTCCTAGAGTGCCCCATGATGTGATATACTGAGCTAACAGAAAATGCAGCCAGAGCAGAGGTACATTTCTTTCGCAAGACCCAGAACACCTGCCCTGTTCGCTCACCTATCCCTCTTTACACTTCTGGATATGATAGAGGAAGGAGGAGTAATCCAAGGAATTAGCTTGGAGGCAGAAGCAGATCAAAACAAGGAGTTACAGTCTCAAGTTGCAGCAAGAGACGTTTAGGTTACACATTCGGAAGAATTTTCTCACTAGGAAGCTAGTAAAACACTGGAACAGGTTACCCAGAGAGGTGGTAAAAGCTCCATCCTTGGAGGTTTTCAAAACCCATCTAGAAAAAGCTTTGGCTGGGATGATCTAGTTGGGGACGGTCCTGATTTGAGCAGGAGGTTGGACAAGATGACCTCCTGAGGTCCCTTCCAATCTTAACTTTGTGTGATTCTAGGGGAAGAAAAGTGTTAAGGATCAGAATCAGGACACAGCAGCAGCAATGGACAGAGGAAAAGACCCTGATGGGGTTATAAGTTTCCAGTCAATGCCAACAATCAGCTGATTACTGGCATCAGTGGGGAGGGCACTGATCTGGACACATAGTCAATTTAAAATCCTTCACAAACCAACCACCAATATGTCCTACGTGCTACTGATATCCTAAATTAGCTGTGTGTGGCATGTGGTATATTATGGCGCAATTAACTTGTTAATCATGCCATAAATGTAATACCTGCCAGAGTGAAACACTCTGTAGAGTAGAGTGAAGATGTGATGCTGCTGCAAGAGGTGACAGGTGCCACCTCCTCCTGCTACAGCATCTTAACCCTCCCCTGCTTTGTGCACCCAGAGGTTCAAGCCCCCCTACCTCCATTCCAGGATCTCAGGAGGGCAAGAATCAGAGTGGTACTTGGGGAGGGGGCAAGACTTAACTTGCAGCACTACACCTGCCAAGAAAGCTGGCCACCACTGCCCTAGTCATTTAAGTTCAGATCTTGTCATAATCAATCCTTGGTTGAGATAGCAGTGGTCTTATTAGAAATTCATATTGGCTGCTGGAGGCTTGCTACTTCTTATATGCCACTTTCCACAGGAAACTGCTACACCTTTTGAATTGCTGAATAGTTATGGAGGGGACAAGGTCTTTGTACCAATCTTTAAACAACTTAATAAAAGGCAGCATCACATTAATACAGTGTAGTCCATTCACAGCATCTGACAAAGGTTGTCTGCAAAAGCTCATGCCTCTGTGAACCATCTAGTCTCCAAGAGCCCCTCTAGATGTTCAGGTAAAGGTATGATAGGATCTGATAAACAATCCACCCAGTCACACCTCCTGCCATGCCACACATACATGGCAGGAGGTGTGATTATGGGACCCAGGATCAGATCCTATTACGCTTTATTACTGATGCAAAGGAAGCCCAGGATTGCCATCCCAGACTCCCCCCTGCACTGGCAAGTAGCAAGCTCCCACAACTGTGTCCTGTGGCTGACCAGACTCACAGCTGTGGAAGTGCCCCACAGCTGCCCGAGTGGTGAGTCCTGCACCTGACAGGACTCTCTGTCCAGGCAACACCCCACCACTGCCGGGACTGAGGGTCTCCTCAGCTGTGGGATACTCAGCCCCAGCTATGCATGGTTGAGCCCTGCACCTGGGAGCCTCTTTTCTGAACGGCACCTAAATCCCCTTGTGAATCTAGCCCTTTGTTTCTAAGTGTCCTTTGATTTCATTTTTAAAAAGAAGTCAGAAATAAAAAAATCGTCTCAAGTGAAACATTTTAGTTTGATCTGTATTTTTTTTAAACAAAAACAAAATTTTATTTCAGATATCCATTTTTTTATTTTCTGTTCAGCCACTGATCTATAAAATGATTCCCATAATAGTCAGTTCCTTTTCTGGTTCACATATACCATCAGAATATAGTAGATGATGCCAGGCTGTGGCCAGCAGGCCATACCGGCAAGCGATACCCGATGCACCTTTCTGAAACATCACCCAGAGGCATCCCAGGATTCCTCCTCAAGACAGGCCTATCCAGTTCTACCCTAGATAGTCAGATGCTTGGTAGAGAAAATTCACCTGCCAGGTCATCCAACAGTGCCATTCCGGGCAAACTTTGGCCCTTTGATCATTTTTCCTTATTAGCACAGTATAAACTGAATTCCCATTGATTAAATCAACCAGGGATGGTAGCTGCCCTGAGTTTTTCAGCAACTACCTACAACACTTAATTTTCCTTTCTAAACTTAGCTTGGTCTCAAGTCCCACATATAAAATAAATAATACCAGCCTCATAAGATAAAAAGGAGAGGACACGTGAATTGTTCCGGGCATGGACGTTTACAGTGACTGATATTCAGCAAATGAGACAGGTTTTTAAACTCTGAAAATAAATATTTTAATGCCAAAGCTTAAAATTATGGAATAGGTTACATATTTCATGATTCCCAAGTATTTTTGGCTTTGTATGTTTTCCTCCAAACCACTGGAACGATGTAAGTATTACTGCATTTACCTGAATATAAGATGCCCCCCCCCCAATAGTTAGAGTCTACACATGGAAAATTCATAAATTTATTATAATTTTCCATGTCTGTAATTTAATTATTTGAAATTATCTTAAATTCATCCCCCTTGCTACTGCAGGCAATGGTGGGGGGGAGGTGATAAGGGGGTACTAATGAAGCAGGCAATGGCGGACAGTGGAGGAGGGGGTACCTGGTTAGACGGGGCAGGGGGGGCAGTAATAGGGAAGGCAATGCAAGGTGGTAGGGGACAGGTGGCAGGCAGCCAGACAGGCAGACAGCTTCCCCCTGCTGCCTGTCCCCTCCCCCACTTACCCCATTGTGCTGGCCCCCCCTCTTCCCCCACAATCCTCAGGCTGCCCCAATTCCTCCTCTCCTCCCTCTTCCATGCTACTTCTGCCACCTGCAGCTTCAGATACCTGCCCCCTGCCTTTCCTCCCATCTCCCCTCACCCCTCTTACCTTCACTCTGCACTGGCAGGCTCTGTCCCTGCTGCAGCCCAGGGCCTACGGCTCCAGTCTGGCCCTGTAACAGTAGCAAGGACCTACAGGGCTGGCCTAGAACAGAAGTGTCAGTTCCCTGCCACTGCTGCTATGGGACTGGCTTCAGCAAGGACAGAGCCTGCTGGGACAGGACAAAGGTAAGGAGGAGTGCAGCCAAGGAAGAGAGAGAGGGAGATGAGGTATGGGAGGGAGGGGGACTGGGGGCTACAGAGGAGGAGAGGCAGGGCATGCAGAAGCAGAAGGGTAGGGACTGGAGCTGTTGCTGGAGCTGCAGCTCTACCTCATGCTCCATTGTGGTGACAGGTTTTTGTCTCCATGTAAAATGGGGGAAAAACCTCATCTTCTAATTGAGTAAATACAGTAAACAGTCCAACTGTCAGCAAAGGAAGTCAGCATGCTACGTGCAAATTGACCAAGGTAATTCATCTCTATGTTAGCTCTACTTTGTGGTAATAGCAGTGATGACATTAGTATAGCCAGGACCTGGGTGTTTTGCCCCCATATAATTTAACCCTGTTGTAAAGGGGTCTATACAATACCAAGCTCAAGATGTCACTGGCTGCTATCTATGTCAATGTCTCCATGGTTTCAAGAGTCCACTGTGTCTACATGCACATTAATAGTTAATACGAGATTCAAAAGGTCTTTCATCCAGTAGACAGCCCTCCAAAACATCAAAAACAGCTCCTGGGTTTTGTAAGACTAGGAAAAATGTCTTGCAGTTGACCACAAATGGATTCTTTTTTGTAGAAAACTTCTGCTGACTCTTGCCACCTGCCTTCACTACCAGACGTGAAACTACAATATACCAGAGAAGAATTTTATAGAAGTAAGTCTTCTGTAGGCAAGTTAAAGAGAGGAAACCATCAAATAAAACATTTCTACATTATACTGTATAAATAACTCTAAAGCCAACTATATAACATTCACAGTTTAATAAGCACCATGTAGTCAGTGTGTATGTTTACATTTTAAATGGTTATCATATAAAGACAAAGGAAATGCTTCATTTCCAGTTGGACATTATTGCTCCCTTAATAAAATTGCCAAGAAAACTACACCAGTCTAATATGTTCTCTCTCACATCACAATCCTACTAATTTGACTGGGAACCTGAGCCTGATCATTTTCCATACAACTGCTGAGACCTACATTGCAAAGACTATCCTTTTTACATGGCCATGTGAAGCAGGAAGCTGTCCAGGAAATTTAAAAACACAAAAAGTTTTCCTTTCCCTTCGAGAAAACAATGTCTTAAGTTACTGCTTACAAATCACTATAAAACAGGATAGGAAACAGAACAAGACTTTATTTTATGTTCTACTGAAGTAGGGCAAATCAGTGAGGATTTCTTCCTAGTTAGTTATTTTTTGTGCGACTGAACACTTACAGCATATTTTCAATGAAGCCTTCTAGCATTATCTGACCATTCTACAAAAATATATTTTAAAACAATCATAATGCATGCATACCTCTGAGCTTCTCCAAGTCGATCAGCACATTCTCTTCAGGGGAAGCCCTTTAACAGACCCTGCTCTACATGCAGCAGAATCGTGGCCTTAGCTTTTATGCATGCCCTGGCTCACAGGCCATCCTTTAGTTTAGATGGGGTCAACTTTTTTGGCAGGTACACCTCAAATTAGTTCTGTATCTTCCGCAAATGCCACTCTGATCCCTTTCCCTTACCCAGTCTGCTCCTTGCCTCGTGCTCCCTGACCGAGTTACTGCTCATTTTTCCGCGCTCTGCCTTATCCCTCTCCACTGTGCTGCCTATCTCCTCTCCAATCTGCTACACGCCACATGCAACAGGTTACCAGTGCCACTTGTAGCACATGTTCTTTAGGTTAGCCCCCTGTCTCTTATTTGATTCTGTGCAGACCCTGTCACATTATTTTCACCCCTGCCAGATGATGTTTCTGTAGCACCCATGTAATATTTTTAATAAAAGCTTGAATTACATTCCTTTCTTCAAGATCCTTGATTACTACAAATTACAACAAATTATTTTTTTGTTGCAATTACAAATTACAACAAAAACCAAACAACCAAGCATTGCTTGGAAGTTTAATTTCTCATTACATGAACTTTTTCTATGTGCTCATCATGTACAATACTGAAGCATTTGTGACAATATGTAATAACTCTTTAGAGCTACTGGATATGTACATACAAATGCACAATGCATTAAGGATATAAAGAAGTATAGGAAACATAAGGCTGGTCATCTAGTCCAGACTCCTACTCAAGGGAATAAAGGGAAATTGTTAGCACCAATTCAGAGAAATATGGTATTCTGCATTTTAGAATTCATCACATAAAACTTACTAACCTCCCTGTGATTCAGCCGGGGGGTTTAACCTTAATGTTTCGTTGTGTGACTTGAATGAGAACCATTCAACTGATTGACAAAAACAGCCGTGAGGAGTCATAGCCCTGACTCACTCTCTCTTGTTGCAAGCGCTAACTTACATCGTTGAAAACCCACAACTTAACGATAATTTTTAATTTACTGAAACTATGATATATCCATATCAATGGGATGTTGCATGATAGCAACTTGGAGGTTAAGTGGCCCACCCAAAAGTCTTTCTATTAAGACAGAGCTAGTCTATATTATGAGAATTCTCAGCTAGGGGGTTTCAAACCCTTTCTAAATGTCAAAGATCACTGGCTTGAAAAGAATGCTCTCTCCCCACAATATCTTTCTGATAAAAATCATAACATTCCTCCTTCTAATTACAGGATACAACTGCACCTAAAATCCCATCTGCTGACCTATGTAACTAGCTCAAGCATCTGTCAAAGATTTTCCTGACCTATTCTTTTAACAGAGTGAATTAGCAAAATTCACCTAGCGCAGAGACATCATGGGAGAGTCCCAGAACAGCTGAATGGAGGACGGTCACCTCCACAGCTAGACAGCATGCAGCTGTGACTGCTTTCCCAATGCAACTGGGGAACAGATACAAAGCCCTGGCAGCACTGGAGGATGATGCAGAAAAAGCAGCTGCAGGGCAAGACACGTCTTCAATAACCAGGCAGGCTGCGCAACAACCAAGCAGCTGGAGGAAGAGACACCGGGTCATTGTGGTAGGTGACTCCTTCCTGAGAGGCATGGAGGGACCCATCTGTCAACTGGATCCCACAGATCACTGTTGCTACCTACCGGGAGCCAGGATGCGGAACATCACTGCGAGGATTTCAAACCTCATCAGGCCCTCTGATTACTATTCATAGATTCTACAGTCAGAAGGGACCCAACGGATCATTGTGTCTAAACCCCCTGCCCCTAGCAGGAAAGAGGACCAAGGTCAGACGACCCAAGCCAGGTGACTGTCAAGCCTCCTCTTGAAGACCTCCAACTATGGTGATAAGACCACCTCTCTTGAAAGCCCATTCCAGACTCTGGCCACCCTTACTGTAAAAAATTCTTTCCTAATGTCTAACCTAAATCTACTCTCCACTAGTTTGCACCCATTATTCTTAGTTACTCCCTGGGGCGCTCTGGTAAATAGTGCATCCCCAATTCCCTCCTGTCCTCCCCTGATAAATGTATAGGCAGCCACAAGGTCACCCCTCAGCCGTCTTCTGTATAAGCTGAAGAGATCCAGATCTCTCAACCACTCCTCGTAGGGTCTTTCACAGAGACCACTAATCATACGGGTGGCCTTCCTCTGAACCCTTTCCAGATCTTCCGTGTCCCTCTAAGTGCAGCGCCCCAAACTGGACACAGTACTCCAACTGCGGCCTAACTAGTGCTGCACAGAGGGGGATCATTACTTCCCTTGATCTGTTGGTCATGCATCTGCTAATATACAACAAGGTGCAATTGGCTTTGTTGATGGCCTTGTTGCACTGCCAGCTCATGTTCATCTTGAAGTCAACTATGAGCTGCTGAGGACATACCCCAACCTGCATGTGTGCTGGGGATTCCTCCTTCCTAGGTGGAGTACCTTACATTTATCTTTGTTGAATTGCATCCTATTATGTTCTGCTCACTGATCTAACCTGTCCAGGTCAACCTGTAACTGCTCCCTGCCCTCTAGTGTATTAACTTTGTCCAATAATTTGGTATCATCTGTGAACTTGGAGAGGGTGCTCAAACACACCCTCATCAAAATCACTGATGAAGATATTAAATAATACTAGCCCAAGGACCAAACCATGCAGGACCCCACTGCCCACCTCCTTCCAGGTTGAAAGTGACCTGTCAACCACCACTCTCTGGGTGCAGTCCCTAAGCTAGTTAGCCACCCACCTGACTGTGCAGGCATCCACTCCACAGCCCATTAGCTTCTCTATGAGAACAGGATGTGAAACTGTGTCAAAAGTCTTCCTAAAATCCAAGTAGATGACATTGGCTTCCGCTCCTGTGTCAAGGCAGCGTGTGACCTGGTCACAAAAGGCTACAAGGTTTGTCAGGCAGGATCTACCTGCAACAAACCTGCCCTGGTTTCCATTCAGCATCGTTTCATCTGCTAGGCTTTCACAAATACACACTTTCATGATTTTTTCTAGTATTTTCCCAGGGATAGAGGTAAGACTGACTGGCCTAAAGTTACCTGGCTCCTCCCTTCTCCCCTTCTTAGAAATGGACACCACATTGGCCTTTTTCCAGTCCTCAGGAACCTGTCCAGAGCACCATGACGGCTCAAACAGCTGTGCCAGCAGCTCAGCAATGACACTGGCCAATTCCTTCAGCACCCATGGATGGAGGTCATCTGGGCTGGCTGATTTGTACCCATCCAGCACTTCCAAGTGCTCTTTAACTAAGCCAGTACTAACTTTCTGGCAGTCTGTATTCAAGGTGGGGGGATTGTCTTGGTCAGTATTAAGGAATACTGAAGCGAAGAACTCATTGAAGAGCTCTGCATTTTTGTCTGCATCAACCACCAACTGACCTGATTTGTCCTGCAGCGGCCCTATGCTACTATCCCACAGACCTTGTCCATGTGGGCATGAATGATGCGGCTAGGAGTAGTCTGGACCACGCCGTGAGTGACTACAGGGCTCTGGGGGCCAGGCTTAGGAAGTCAGGGGCATAGGTGGTCTTCTCATGCTGCCCCTTGTGGAAGGGAAGCCAGGCTCTAAGCTCTGCCACAACTTGACCTTCTTAAATGGTCAAGTACTGTGTACGTGCCTGAGCTATAGGACTCATACCAAATACATGGATGTCTAAGTTAAATTCTGCAACCTTGAAATCTACACTGATTCAGTGGTTACCAGTGCTGGCCAATATTACTCCTCCAGATATCTGATGTGACAAAACTACATATAGAGAGGCTGTCCACATGAATGAGAACCATGGATCCTGGTTTTCTCCATTTAAAAAAAAAAAAAAAAAAAAAAAGATTCTCTGATTTAAAAACCCCAAAATGTGCGATTAAAAGGAAATGCCACTACATATATAGGTATCAATTGAACACAAAGTTTTATTGATTTATTTACAATTTTAAAGCAATTTTGAAGCCTACCAGTGCCTCTACCATCTTAATAAATTCTAAATACCTATAAATATGTTAGCATTTGATTTTGGGGTGTTTTTTAATCATGGAAAAAATAAGAGCTCCCCCTGCCCCCTTAGCTCACCAGGAAGCAGGTCCAGGCCCCTCCTTTACTACCTCCAGCCTCCCCAGCAGGTCCAGGCCCCTCACTGCCCACCCATAACTCCTTGCCTCCCCCAGCCCTGTTGGAGGAGGCCCCCGGCTGCCAGGGCTATAGGGCCAGGGACCCGGATTCTCAGTCCCCTGCCCTCCAGAGCAGCACCTGAGCTTCAGCTGCCACCTGTGGGAGGCGGTGGCTGCTGCAGCATAGTGGAGTATGGGGCCTAGTTCTACCTCCCCCATGGGCAGCATGTCTTGAGTGGACCCCTTGGGGTGGGTGCAGGCTCCCTGCTGTGAACTCAAGGCTTTCTGCCTTGCTGCCCTCCCTCTGGGGCCCAGTGGGCAGGACCCAGCACAGCAGGGCAGATGGGGCCAGGTGAAACTCCTCAACTCTGTTGCAAGCCTCGCACTGCCATGGCAATGCACCCCGTCCCCATGTGGCAGCAGCAAGAGGCACAACTCTGTGCCACTGCCCCTGCTGCCAACAGGTGGGCAGGGAGCACTTTGCCAAGGCAGCACTAGGCTTGCAGCAGCAACGAGCTTCCCTGCATGGCCCCACTCTGCCCTGCCACACTGGGTCCCACCTGCTGAGCTGCAAAGGCCCTGAGGGAGCTGGGGAAGGCAGCAGGACAGGGAGGCTGAGCCCACAGCAGGCAGCCTGCTCCTACCCTACACACCAATCTAGGGGGCACATGCTCCTCATGTCCCCCCTCCAAGAGTGCACACAGCAGCAGGGAGCCAGCTCCCTGCCCAGATGAGTCACCCAAGACTCCATCCTGCTCCCCGGTGAGGTCCTATGGGTGACCTAAGCCCCACGCGCTGCCTCAGCTGGGGCACCCCTCACCATGGGGGCTTCAATCCTCCTTCCCCCCCACCAGACTTACCTGCAGGAGCTGCTCTCCAGGCTGCCTGGTGGCCATGTACGTGTGTGAGCGTGCACATGCACATGGCGCCCCCTGTCTGACCACCCTTCTCCCTCTCTCTCCAGCTCCTTGCAGACTGGAGTTCTGCCAGCCTGCAGAGAGTTCTTTCCAAAAATGGAAAATCTGTGCGTTTCCCCTTTGCGAAAAACACAGATTTTTTTCATGTTAGTTAAAGTCCATGTTTTTTTTTTTCCATATTCCCATCAGAAACAGAAAACTTGGATCCCTGATGACAACCCAGACCTCTCCATTCATACAGAGGAGAAGCACCTCCCAGGTCACCACTTGGTCTCCTAGAAACCTTTGTAGGCACGTGTACTAGCCCTTGTAGGACACGACAGTGCATTAACTTGGAGGAAAGCACAGCATGAAGCCACCATCCAGAATAAACATCTAATTTCCAACCCAACAATAAAGACTTCTGGTTTTGACATTCCACGAAAAACGTGGAAGGCTCTAAATCAGATCCAAATTGGGAATAGCTGCTGCAGTCACTGGATGTATTAGGAGTTCTTCAAAGTGTGACTGTGGCAATCCTGATCAAGCTACGAACCACATAACAACACTCTGTCCTCTATACAAATTTGATGGTGACATTGCAGATGCATTTCCTTTCCTCAAGAGCATTAGACTGGTAACTACCTTAAACTGGACTTATATAATTGTTGTTCCATGTCAGCTGTATGAAAGAAGAAGTTAGTCTCATACTCTGATTTATTATTATTTCATTCAAAACCAACATGTTTCCTATAATTTTTTGTTCAAGTCAACATGTTTCTTTTTCATACAAATTGCCTCTCTCAGCCTATCAATTCCAAATAAAAGTCAAACTAGCACATTACTTACGTTACTTCACATTTATTACCCACAACTATCCATTAGCCTCAGAGTAGTAGTATAATGCATCTTTGACTTGTTTCCTTGGTTGCTTTGAAGTAATATAACTGCACAAATGCAGCCCTCTGCCCGACTTAATTTACCTTGTTTCTTCACATTCTTCAAGCAGACTGCTGAACTAACTTGGGTACCTCTCCATTGCACTACACAAGGGTCAGGCAACCGCTGGCATGGGTGCCAGAGTGTGGTACGCAAAAGCACTTTTCTTGGCATGCACACCTTGAGGTGGATGGTGGAAAAGGGACCAGGGCTATATTACCACAACAAGGATCAGGCCCCTTGCAGCTCCCCCACCATCTGCCCTGGGCACACCAACATCTTGCATGTTGAGGTGGTAAGTGTTTTTGGCACTCTGCTCAAAGATGTTGCTGACCCCTGCACTACACCATGCAAAGTAGACATACCCCTTTAGCTATCATAAAGTGGCATGGATTCACTTAAATCGCTGCAGTTAGAGAAAGCAAACAAGTGATGAGAAGTCATGAAATGCCACGTGGTCTTAATGTCTTTCCAAGTGAGAGACATATGCAAAGACCTGATATATAAAGATCTTGATCAAAAGTACTCTAAACCTTCCATTATAAATTCTGGCATATAATCATAAATATTTTTGGAAGTTACACAATGTATTTATATATATACCAACTTTGATCTACATCATACTGCAAACACAGGAAACTCCTCTGGCGCACAGAAGTTCAGAATCTCTGTTCCTTTTTCAATATTGGGCCATATCTCCATTTTTGAGTATCTGTAGTCTCTTGCAATAGCACTTTTCTTCTCCTTTTTCAGAAACTTACGGGTGAGCTTTCAAAGGAAACCAGACACTCAAAAAGCACACAAACTCAGTAAGAGTCATATAGCTGTCAGGTTCCTTTGAAAATTCAACCCTAAAAATACTGAGATTGACATTTTTTCTGACTGCACTGTACTTAAAAACTGCATCTCCATGGACTCCAAAGACATTTGAATGCTCAGCCTCTCCAAAAACTGAGCCCCAAAGAGACTCAAACTGGGCACCCAAAATCAGGGACTGCTTTTGAAAATGTTGATCTATTAAATCTCCTTATTTGGTAGGAATAAAATAGGATAGGGCCTCTGATGCTGAAGTGTGTTTTCTCTAAATGCATCACTGCCTTGATTCAGTATCCATTCAAATCAATGGAACATTTCTATTTGTATTAGAAGTAAAGTAGTGCTTAATTTCATGTATTATGGTCATGCCCAGAAACACTCATCATAAACAAAGATTCCACTGAACAGATACAGATAGGAATGACCTTAACTATTGCACAGAGGTTATGTTACATACACAGAACAGGAGACAACAGATAGATACAAACAAGGAAGCACAAATTGATAGTGCAACACCAGCTCACATGGCAGGCAGCAATCATAGCAGATTAGGGGCCTCTGTACACAACATGAGGGTTTAATTCTCTCTAAACTGAAGTGGTGTTTTTTTTAAAACACCACTTCAATTTAGGGCGAAGTAAACCCCTGTGCTGGGTACGCTCATGTCCACCCGATCCTTACCTGTCTCTCCAGCTGCAGGAGGGTAGAGCAAGGTGCTGGAGAGTAGAACAGTCCCTGAGCTGCAGTGTGGTGGAGGGGGGAAGGAGGGATTGGTGCTTCCCTCCGCAGCAGCGGTAGTCCCCTGCCAGACAGCACCTGCCCACAGGGACCCAACTCGGCCAGTCCCAGGGGACACCGTAGCCAGAGGGAAGCACTGGGCCACCACACAGCTCAGGCAGGCTTTTGCGGGGGGAAAAAAAAAAAAAAAATCAGCCTCATTGCTTTCCCCCCACCCCATTCTGTGAAGCCTGTCTTCCCAGGCTGCTGCTGGGCTGCCTGGACCGCAGTGCTTCCCTCCGTGGCTGTAGAGTAGGAAATTAAAACTCCTCAGAGATGCTTTACTTTGCAGCACCCCAAAGTCATTTGCTGCATTCCAAAGTCATTCAAGGCGCATTATGCCACCAAACGTGCTACAGCGGCTGCAATTAACGTGGAATATGCTGCCGAATGTGCAAACAGCAATGCTATTAAAGCAGTTCAAAAGACATTTAACCCATTTGAAACCCGCTTTAAAGTGTCGTTTACAGGCAGCACAGCAAATGAGAGATTAAAGAAGGAATCTGAAGGTAGATAATGAATTAGCAAGCAGGGTGCCATGAAGGAAACAACAAAGGTGATTATTTGAAAATCTAACAAATGAGCAATGGAAACTGGCATTGTGGGCTGAGAGGGGGCACATATCACAATGCAGTACAAGATCAGCGATGCAAGGTAGAGTGGGCATAGGATGTGAAGGACCTTAAAAATAAAGGGAAATAGCTCATGTTAACACAACAGAAAAAAGAGAGACCCAGTCGAGGCACCCAAAAAGAGAGGGGAGCACTGTCAAAGTGACAAACAGGGGAAATTACCTTTTGTAACAGCATTTTGGATGCAAAGCAACGGGACAAGACTACATGTATCAAGTCAGAGTAAAGGATATTGCAGGAAGTGAGATGTGAAATGGAAGCCTAGATGGTAAGTTTAGCTCTGTGAGAGAGACCATAATCATAAAGATGATATGCAGACAAAATTTACAAGGCAGACATAGCGTGGTTGGATGGACTGAGGAAAGAGGTCTTAGTTGAGAATAATGCTTACCCTATGGTCCAAGACACAAGCATGGTGTTAACTACAATCATCAAGAAAGGCGATCGTGGGGAGGATGCATTAAGAGAAGAAATTAAAATCTTTAATCAGAAGTAGAAGGAGATCCAGTAAAGAACTGAGTAATAAAGAAAGGAGTGTCAAATATACAGTCCATAGGCCAGCCCTAGCTTCCAGAGGCACTGCATCAGGCCCGCTAAGCTACTACTGATGGGCCAGGGAATTTGGGGAATGTGGATAATGGAGGACAGGACCTGCTGCAGAGTCCAGGGACACACTGGACACAGCTCTTGGCAGCAGTGAGGGCAAGCAAAGGTTGTGCTGCTACAGCCCCATTCACCCTGTGGCCACTTGTCCTGCTACCACTGCTGCTTGTGCTGCTTCTGCTAGGGCATGCAGCCACTGGCCCTGCCACCACTGCAGACACCACCTGCCTTGCACATCCAGCCTGTGAGGAACCCTACAGCCCAGAACCAGCCCAGTACAAGTTTGACACCTCTGGAGTAATGGAAGCCAAGGGAGCCAAGATTTCAAGGAAAGACTCCTTGAATGTCCACAGTCAGCCAAAGTGATTACAAGAAGCTAACATGTCCCCAACCCAAGAACAATGTTATTGAAATAGGAACTGGCCCATTAAGAAGCCAACTATAATAAGTAAATGACTGTAAAATGTTTTTAATTATGTCAGACACAATTACCATAACATTAGCATACAATTATACATACTTCAGTATCTTCATATTTCACTTTGGCTGTCTTTATTCAGCAGTTAACCTCACATAACATACCATACTATAGGAACAGAAGACAGCATTAGTTAGTTAAAATTATCATGTTCTTGTAATGCCCATGTAGCCAGTCTAAAATCTGTCTTTATGCAACAAGGATACTCCAGTAAAAATTAGATCATATGCTCAAAAGAGCTATCCAAAAACTGCGCATTAACCTGCTACAATACAAAAAGAAAACCCCTGTGAATAAACCTCCTTGGTGGTCATTTATCACCACACACTGGAACTGACCAAAGGAATCATGAAACAACTACAGCCTATACCAGACAGAGATCAGACCTTGAGAGAAATATTCCCAGCCCCCTCCACCCCTGGCTTTCAAATAACTCCATCTCACCTTGCCCAGCTTAGAAGCAAGCTCCCCGTTTCCCAATAGACATCAAGTGGGACACAACTTTGACTTCTCAAGAAATGCTTAAGCTGTCAGTGCATCTTGACTACTTTCATCAACGCCCTCCCCCCCATAACCAAATAATCAGAATCCATGGTTCCTATGCATATCTTTCCCCAAATGTAATACCTAAGCCAATACACCAAATGCACTCGTGGCAACTACATGAGTGAAACAAAACAGCAACTGCTCCAAAGCAACTACTCACTAGAATGAACTCCCATAGCAGAAATATAAATGACAGAGATGCACCCAACATTAGGAGCACGTTTCTCACAGAACAACCACTCCTGCTATGACTTCACTACCCTCCGCTCAAGGGAAATCTACCTGACACCTTCAAAAGGTGAACTTGGGAACAAAAAATCATAAGCTGTCTGGATACTAAGACACATGGGCTTAACAATGATTTGGTGTTACTTGTTTTAGGCCTCTTCATAATCTACTGATTCCTGAATTCTCCCCCTACATGAACAGTGAGAAAGAACCTCTTCCCTTTTAGGTCTTGATATCCCAGTAATTCGCTTCTATTCTTCTGCTAATTGTGGGCACTGACGAATATGCAGACCCCCCTGATCTAACTCATGGTGCTTTATAAAAAGCACCATGAGTTAAAGCCCACCCTGGCTGAACAGATGTTCACCTGTTGGGCTGGGGAGGAGGGGGTAATCAAGGCCACCTGTAGCCAAGGAGATGCCCCTCTCCCCCAATTCCACTCCCTCACCCCCCAGGCCGTCTGAAGGAAGGAAGGGGAGAGGAGGGGAAGGAGAGCAGAGTGCCAGCTGGGGTTTGCCCAGCCTGAGCTGAAGGAAGGGGGACTGGTGGGGGAGGCACAAGGCAGAGGGGCTCCAATCAACCTACCCCCTCCCCCATCAGCCTCCAGCTCAGGCCAGGCAACTCCCAGCCAGAAGCTCACTCCCTTTCCAGCTTTCTCCCTCCCTTCCTGCAGACAGGCCCAGGGGCGGGCTGGGCTACATCAGACCAGACCAGCCCCGCCCCAATCTTGCCACAAATTAAGCCTAGGGAAATACAAGTTCCCTCAGGTGCTCCAAAGTGGAACACCTTCACCTGATTTCTCACCTGATGAGGGTAAATTTGTTGTGTGATCAGCCACTTTAAAAACGCTCTGCAGCTGTACACATGTGTTATGGAACAGCTGTAGAGTGCTTTCAGGGGGCTGATCACACAATAAATGTAATTTGTCTGCACCCTGTGTGTCTGCTAGCTTTGGGAATTTCTCTCCCCATTCTTGCAACTGTTTCTTTTACTATACTGTGTTGGCTCCCGCTGCTCAGATCTGATGAAGAACGTCTTGCATTCAAAAGCCTGTCTAGCTCTATCCCAACTATATAGTTGGTTGGTCTAATAAAAGATATAAATCCAAGAACTGTTTGCCTCTCTTAACATAATTCAGAAATGCATTTTAAAGTACAAAATTCTATAAGAGACTCTCTGATGAACAGATATTAAGTAAAATAAGTGAAGCATTTCTTCAGACAACTTTCCCTAGCAACCCATATTGTCACAGGGGTTTTAGCTGAAATGTGAAATTCCTGGCTTTATCTTGGGTCAAAACTCTGTTAACTATTTATTAACTTTTAAGATAGATCTTTGTATACATACTTCAAAAAGCAAGATCTTTTTTCTACTACTTCCTTGCTTTTTTCTCGTTTGCATTTTTGATGGTTTGAAACTGTGAAAAGGTCCAAAGAAACAAAAGAAAAACAGCATGCAACAATTAAAAAGAAGTGGTAACCATCCAAATTTCCATGACAACAGTGGCAATGAGCTTTGCTGATTGGTGCTATAGCCCCAGACCAATGGTCCAGTAAATGTGCAAATGCAACTCCTAAAATCTAATAGAAACTTGGTTACAAAGCTCCTTGAACTGAAAATGAGTATGAGAAAAGCGCTGAATATTTATATTAGTTTTGCCTACTGTGTGCATGTCTGTCTGCATGTGTGTGCAGGTATCTCTGTGCATCTCTTCATGTGCACATGTACGGGCATATGTGTATGTGAATGCAACTGTGTGTCTGTCTGTCACTTACTTCCCATTTTCCACACAATACTGAGGAGCAGCTGCCGCATAAAACCTTTTTGATAATGAACTGCCAAACCTAGCATTCTTGAGGTCTGGCAGTGGGATCAAGGAAATAAGAAAGGCTTTGTTTTCCCCAGGAAAACTAGAATGTGTTCTTAACAGGAGTTAACTAACAAAAGGGAAAAACACAGTGAAAACACAAGTGAATGCCACTACAGTGTCTATGGGTCAAGGTAAAACTGAGGACTGCCCATGGCCTTTTTATATTCCTTTAGCAGGTTGAGTAACAGACTATGGCAGAGTCAAGGGATAAGTCTTCATTAAGATTTTTATCCTGTGCTAGATGAATTAAGAATGAACCTTTTTTTCCACCCTGATGATTTTTGAGGGGCTTTGCCTTTACTGCCAGGGACGGTGCATTTTTCAATTAGATCACTACCATCTGCTCCCCTAAGGGCTTCTATACATGTGTGCAGAGCCTGCTCCAACATGCTGGAAATCCAGCACGTCAGAGCAGCCTTGATTAATCAAATCTGCTGGAGCATGGAAACTGATGTGCTCCGGCAGCTTCCCGTGTCACATGCATCAGCACCACCGTGCATCTCCACACTGAAAAAAAATGGCAGTGCTGCACTTTGAAATAAGACATGTTCAATGAAGTTTAGGTCAAAGTGCCATTTTTTTAGCATAGGGATATGTAGCAACGCTGATACACGTGATGTGCAGGAACTTTTAATTAGAGCAGCTCGCTAATTAAAGTGTCCAGCACCATGTCCCACAACACATGTAAAAATGCCCTAAGATTTAAATCAGGACAGGTAGCAGAAATCAATTCTCCTACTGATAAATACATATTTATTGCAAAGAAGATATAATCCCTCTATCTGCTTCTGTTTTGGTGAGAGTCACAAGATTTCTACACATTCTGCTATGAAGACAATATTTCCATTCCCAATATTTCTAATAAAGGGGTGGTGGGGGGAGAGGGAGTTAAAATTTCTCCACAAAAAGTGGGGAGTACAGAGAATTAAATTTCAGGCCTCAAGTTCAAGAAGTGGTAGTAAAAAGGGAAGAAATTAAATTTAAAAAAAATACTTTGTTGGTCTCCTTTGGATGACTCCATTCACCTACTAGAATGGGGTATATATGCTCTTCCAACTCCACTGATTGGCTTTAAGTCTATACCACACATCTCTCAAGTACCTTAAGTAGTTAACCATCCAATCTAGGACCACTGAATCAGTCATCCAGTAGCCTGAGTGCACATAAAAAAGCAAGAGGAGGCAATTGTAGCAGAAATGTTATTCTGACCTTACCAAATAAAGGTATCTACTGAACTCTTCCCTTTCTCCACAGAAAAGCAACTGTGAGTCTTTAGAAAGGTTTTGCTGTAAATCACTTTCATTAAAAACACAGCATTTACAGATGTTAGATAACCTTTACTTTTGTATTGCCAAAAACATTGATTTTTATTCTGAAAAAAACTCACAATACAAATGCAACCATGCACATGACAATAAGTTCACAAAAGTAAAACCATCAACTTCGTTGTACCAAGCACCATCAACCCCTGTAACTCCCTTCTTAAAAATCTACTTGCTCACTGAAGCCTTTATTTATTCATTCTTCAGGCTATTATCCCACACATCTCATTTAGTGCATAAGATTTCCTTGGAGCACATCTAATATTTTGCACATCTTTATTATTATTTAAAATACCAACAAAATAAAAGATTTGACCTTTTTTCTCAACAAGATACCACAATTTTTCAGTCCATTAAAAGTAAAGCTCTAATCCTTTAATTTTGACAAAATCTACCATTTTTCCTCCAGGGCAATGCCTGATTAAAGGAACCCTGTCAAAGTATTACTTCCTACATCCTCCAAACCATGAGCACAGCTATGGGCACAAAGATATACCAACCTGGAGAAAACCTACTGACTGTCATACTTTTGTCCACAAGACCAGCAATGATCCCAAGCACACCAGAAAAGGCTGTTCTCTACAGCAAGGCCCCCAGATACCACTGCATCTACTCTTTAAGTAGAACCTTCGTGATGCACACCTGACCAGCCTAAAATCTGCCTTTATCCAATGATGACACCCTAGTAAAAAAAAAAAAAAAATAGACTGCTTGCTTGAAAGAGCTATCCAACTACCTTGCAGTAACCTGCTACTACAATACAAAAAGAAAACCTTCTGTGACCATATGCCCCGGTGGTCACCTACCAGCCCACACTGGAACCAGTCAGAAGAATCACCAAACAACTACAGCTCATATTGAGCAAAGATCAGACCTTGAGAGAAATATTCCTAGCCCTTCTAATCCTGGTTTTCAAACAGCCTCTCATCTTTGCCCAGAACATCAGAAGCAAACTCTCCGCTGCTCAACAGACATTTTGGCCCCATCCTTGGGGGCCTTCAAGAGGAGACTGGACAGGCACCTGGCTGGGATCACATGACCCCAGGGCTGGTGACTCTTTTCTTGCCTGCCAGGGGCAGGGGATCAGACTAGCGGCCCACTGAGGTCCCTTCTGACTCTATGAAACTATTAAGTGGAACACAGCCTTATCTTTGCAAGAAATGCCTAATTTGTCAGCACAGCTCTACTGCCACCACTATTAACACCTCCCATTTAGAAGGTGTTCATCAGATCCATGGTTCCTACACATGCTGTGACAGCTGAAATTATGTCTGTGTGATAAAAGTGCTAGCTGAAAGCTCTGTGAAAATTAGACCATGTTTTTCTGTCATTTGTTCAGATGTTAAGCTATATGTTGTTAAGAGCCTAATTAAAGTCAAAGATGTAGTAAGGCCTAGTAAATTTAACAAAGCCTTGTAGAAGTAGCAGGCTGTGTGGCGTAGTAAAAATTAACCTTATCAGAAGAATGCAAGCCTTGTACTGCTATTGGTCAGTCCTAAGAAAAGTTTGCAGTGGGAGAATCTGGATTGCTGTAAGTTATCAGCATAGCTCAGAAGTTATACATTAGCTAGTACATCCGGAAATCGTTTAGAAGGAAGATGCAGCTCAGCGAAATAAGTTACCGATTTAAGATGAGCTGCTGACCTGGATTCGGTGGGCCCGTCAATCTCGAGGAGCCCGAGGACTGAATACCAGAGTCCTTCCTGGTACCCCTCGGACAGCGTTGATTGGGGACGCCCAACTTCACTGAGCTTTGTGGAAAAGAACTTGTTGTACATCAGGTATCAGAGGGGACTGCCGATAAGTTGCCAACGCAAATTATTATAGTCTGTCCTTGTTGTTTTGTTACTACGCGTAGTCATGTGTTTGTTAAGTCAATAAACCTTTCTTACCTTTCTACCCCGACCACACTATCAATCCCAAACCTTCCACTGGCGGCTGGGATACATGCCTTTTTCAAACTGTGATACATCTAATCCAATGCACCAAATCCCTTTATGGCATCTACTTGGGTGAAACTAAACAGCAACTAGGCAAGAGAATGAACTCTCACAAGATGTGCACAAATAAAGGATGGAGACATATACTCGCCATTAGAAGCACACTGCTTACAGAACCACCCCTCTCTCGCTCTGACCTCACTATCTTCCTGCTCAAGGGAAATCTACTGAACACCTATAAAAAACACCTGGGAACAAGAATTCATAAGCTTGCTGAACATGAAGAACCAAGGACTAACCAGGGGTGGGCAAAATACAGGGAGTGCCACGTGATAGAGGTGGGCTGGCCTGGCTGTGTTCCTTGTTGCCATGTGTAGCTATGACTGGAGTTGTGTGCCACCGGGCAGAAGTACCACAAGCACCCCAAGAGGAGTGTGCCCCACTCCTCGCACCCCACAACTCCCCCACACACACAATCTACCCCAACCACCCTCCCAAGTATGCACACACCTTACAGCATACCCTCTGCCCCCTCACACAGCCACACCCCCTCACAAACTCCACATGTGTGTATGGTGTGTGTGCACAACCAAACCCCACACTCTCCTCAACACACAAAACTTGATTTTTGACCTATTATGCAGTCACCTCTATATACACTGACTACACAAGAACAAGTCATGACAAAAAAAATTTTGTAATATAATTAAAATACATTATAGTAAATGTTTGACTTTTAGTACATACGATTTGGTTTTTTTTCTGGTTCAGATGACAAACCCTGCTCTCCACCCTCCCTCCCCCCCCCCGGTCAAAAGAAGTACTTTTGGGGGCAAGGGGAAGGAGTTCTGGTGGCAAAGGTCAGGGGTGGGATTTCTGGTCCCAAGATGGTGACCAGGGGGTGGGAATCTGTCAAGGGGCAGGGCTACCCTTGCAGCCCTCAGCAGCTCACCACTCATTAAGCAGCCCTCCAGCTGAAATACTTATCCACCCCTGGATTAAACACTGATACTGGATTTATGGCCCATTGTAATTTATCCAACTCCTGAATTTTTTCCACACAAGGAAGGTGAGACTGACCACACCCTCCCTCCCCATCCCCCCTCCCAGGAATCAGCTTCTTTTCTTTTTCTAATTGTGTCTGTTACATGCGAGAATTTCTCTCATTCCCTCCTCTATGCTGTACTTCACTATGCTGTTCCTAGCTTCCTATAATCAGAGACCTGAGGAACAATGCCTTGAATTCAAAAACTTTTGTAACTTTACCCTAACTACATAATTAGTCCTATCAACAGACATCAACCTAAGCAATCCTTGCCTCTCACATGTCTGCACCATCACAGCTACAACATCACTCTTACATTACCTCCCACATCCTCATCAACCTCTCAGCTACACACACTACCCAATACTGCTCATCCAACCTTGAACGTTAATTTCAGAATTAACTTGATTTTTAAACACTTAAGTTTTTACTAGCTGGCACAGAAACAAGGTTGATAATACAATTTCCCCATAAGCAGAAGATTCACAGACATGTTGATGTTCCTAGATTCTGAGGAGGATAGAAAATGTGAGCTGTAATATTCTTGTATTCCTCTGAGCTCATCTGTGAAGGAACATCAGTGGTTTCTGGACTAGCATTTTGGTAGGCTGGAGCAGAGCAAAAGGTAGAAAGTGATCTGTGAAGTGCTGAGATAATTAGAAAAGGAACTGTGACTCTTACAAATTATTGAGAGCAGCTACAGGAGCAGAACAGGAGAATGAAAGCTGGGGGTAGATGATATTTGTGTAATTCTTTTGCTCAAGTACTTGTTCTGCATTTGCCATGTTTTCACAAAAGATGTTTGTATTTGGGGAATTCAGAGCTCAATTGCAGTCAGATCAACCTTTGATACGTATACCTCAAATGACTGTTCCACTACATTAGACCAGTGATGCTCAACCTACTAATCCCACAGGCTGGATGAGTTGTTGCTTCAGTCCATAAGCTGGATCAGCCTCATGCACCAAGATTGGGTCCTGAACTACCCTGATCACACCCAGTCCAGCCCACAGCACTCCCATGGGTCCAGAAATTTGGCAGCAGAGGAGCAACAATTAGTGATGCCACTACCGAATTTTCAGTCATGGGCGGGATGATGTTGCTCCACCAGCCACAGGCCAAGCACTGAACGCTCCTGAATTAGACCTCTTAGCTACATGAGTGGTGTTTTTGACTGCAAAGCTGACAACAAGACACATTCATAAAACTGAACTGCACAATCACATATGCAAACTTCTAAGTACTCTATTGTATTCTCTCATTTCACCATAAGGCCAGGGACTCTCTCCTGCTACCATTGAACATGCGGGAATTTTGCCAAATTGAGTCACAACCTGTGCTTGCTTTCCTCATACAAATAGAATCACTTAAGAAGATTTTTGGGGGTAAGCAAATCAAACAGAATCAAATAGGGTCTAAATGTTCAATTTGAGTTTGGGAGGTTAGAGCCCAGCATAGGATGCAAAATAACAAGCTCAGCTAATCACTTAGTCTATCTAGAAATCACGTCATTAGATTTGGGCCATGGGGACCTCAAAGAGGCTGCTTATAAGAAATTCACTAAGAGGTTTAAATGACTTAGTAGAAAGTCTTTGCGAGCTGAAATTTACATGGCTGAGAACTTCACTTTAGAAAAACTATTATTTATTTAGTACCATAAATGTACATGATCATTTACAAACACATAGGAAGTTACTTAGCTGTACTTGCACAGTAGCAGACAGACACAAGAACATCATGGGCCTGATTCTACCTGGCTTTACCCCCTGTATAATCATCACACCTCAGAAAAACAGATGTGAATTCAGGCAGACTTCAAGAATAACAATGAATTGCTCCATTAAGGCAAACATTCTTACTCTTGTATTAAAATCCTGGAGCCAATATGTGTGGGGGGGCAAGTGGAGGCCCTACAATGAGGGAGTAAGTGGGACTGGCACTGGGGCATACACTGCAAAACCAGGGTGGGGCACAGGATGGAGCCATGGCTTGTCCAAGGGTGGCATGGGGAAAGGGAGGCACCCACCATTGCATATATCCTGGGAGGACATGGGGGGCATGTGCCCCCAGATCTGTGCATGGGGAAGGGTGGGCTGCCACTGCAGGCTTGGGGCAGCACTGGGCTCTTTCTGGCAGGAGGCTGGGCTGGGCTGCACTCAGCGCTGGGGTGGGGGTGGGGCTACAGTGAATTTTGGGGTGGCTGCAGGACACCCTGTAGTCTCCTTCCCAGCACTGCCATGGCCCACCCCGAGCACAGCCCAGCCCAGCCTTCACCAGGAAGAGCCTAGTGCTGGCCCCAGCCCGCAGTGGTAGCCCACCCTCACCCCATGTGCAGATCCAGGGGCACATGTCATCCATGCTATCCTAGGGTGTGCACAGAGGCTGGAGCTGTCACCCCCTCCCTGTGCCCCCCCATACAAGACACCTGTGGCTCTGTCCCAGACCCCACCCTGGCTGTGCAGCGCCTGCCCCAGCCCCAGCCCCGCTCCTTCCCTCACCACAGGGGCTTCTATCTACCCCTCCCCCACACCCCTTCTCTCACAACAGACTTACCAGCCAGACCCAGATGCGTGAACACAGGGCATTTATCAGCCACATCAGCCAAAAAACCCAATTGTCAATACAGTCATTTTCCTTATATTGGTGCCGATCCGATATGGGACCGATGTATCGGTGCACCTCTAATTCTTTGTTCTCAGATGTTATTGCAACAATGTGGTCTCAATCCTTAATAATGCAGGAAATACCACTCATTTCAGTAAAAATACTCCCATGAGTAAGGTCATATAGCTAGATCCCTTTTCCTTGTAATCATTCACTATCTGTTTCTTAGTTCATATATCACCAGAAAATCACCAAGAGATTGCAGTTACTATTCCTCTTATATAATTCATCTGTCTCCCAGATTAGAGCCCCTTCAGATGTACTAAAATAGATGTTTGTGGGCAATAATAAAAACAGCAAAAGTATGGACTGTAATCTACAGGAGACTGCAGTTCGCTCCTACTCCCAACGAAGCTTCTTGGCTAGTGGATTGTGTTAAATGGTATAGGATTCTTCTTAAGACAAGGCAAATCTGTTCTCCATTTACATAAAAAGGTTTGCAGTGAAATGGCTACGGGGGACGACCTAATCAGCGACCTAGTGATCGATGGGAAGCTGGGTGACAGCAACCATGAGCTGATCACCTTCACCATCCATCGTAAAGCTGGCAAGCCAGTCAGCAACACAGAAGTCCTTGACTTCAGAAAAGCCGACTTTGACAAGCTCAAGAGGCTTGTCGGTCAGGCCCTCAGGGACCACGACCCCAGGGAGATGGGAGTTCAAGAAGAGTGGTTGCTTCTCAAGGAAGTGATCCTCAATGCACAAGCTAAATCTATTCCAACACGGAGGAAAGGCAGCAAGAAGGCACAGCAGCCCTCCTGGCTCTCCAGGGACCTAGCGGACCTCCTGTGGCTAAAAAGGAAAGCCTACAAAGGATGGAGGACGGGATTCACTTCCAAGGAGGATTATTCTGCACTGGTCCGGTCCTGCAGAGAGCAAACCAGGAAAGCCAAGGCTGCAACTGAACTCCAACTAGCTTCAAGCATCAAGGACAACAAAAAGTCCTTTTTCAGATATGTGGGAAGCTGGAGGAAAAACAAGGGCAACATTGGACCCCTGCTAAACCAGATGGGGCAACTGACAACTGACGCCCAGGAAAAAGCCAACCTATTAAACAGGTACTTTGTGTCAGTCTTTCATCAGTCCCATGGGACGCCCTTGCCCGCTATGGGACAGGGAGATCCAGGTGATGGGGATCCCCTACCCTCCATCAATGCTGACCTTGTGAAGGAACACCTTGAGAAGCTGGATACCTTCAAGTCAGCTGGCCCTGACAATCTGCACCCCAGGGTACTCAAGGAGCTGGCGAGCGTCATAGCCCCGCCCCTGGCACGGATCTCTGAAAACTCCTGGCGCTCTGGTGTAGTGCCCGAAGACTGGAAGAAGGCCAATGTGGTGCCAATCTTCAAGAAAGGGAGGAGAGTGGATCCGGCTAACTACAGGCCCATTAGCCTGACTTCTATCCTTGGGAAGATCTTAGAAAAGTTTATTAAGGAGGCCATCCTTGATGGACTGGCCCAGGCTAACATCCTAAGGGATAGCCAGCACGGGTTTGTTGCGGGTAGGTCTTGTTTGACCAAATTTCCTTCTATGACCAGGTGACCTATCACCTGGACGAGGGAGAAGAGATTGATGTCACATATCTTTACTTCAAAAAAGCTTTTGATCTGGTATCCCATGATCACCTCTTGGCCAAACTGGCCAGTTGTGGCCTTGGCTCCACCATGATCCGCTGCCTGGGAAACTGGCTCCATGGTTGGACCCAGAGGGTTGTAATTGATGGCAGCCACTCATCGTGGTGCCCTGTGACCAGTGGGGTCCCTCAAGGCTCTGTCCTTGGACCCATACTGTTCAACAGCTTCATTAATGATGTGGACATTGGAGTCAGGAGTGGACTGGCCATGTTCGCCGATGACACCAAACTTTGGGGCAAAGCATCCACGCCAGAAGATAGGCGGGTGATCCAGGCTGACCTGGACAAGCTCAGCAAATAGGCGGACGAGAACCTCATGGTGTTTAGCACCGAAAAATGCAAGGTTCTCCACCTTAGGAGGAAAAACCTGAAGCATCCTTATAGGCTCGGCAGTGCTATGTTGGATTGCACTACAGAAGACAGAGACTTGGGGGTCATCATTGACCACAAGATGAACATGAGCCTGCAATGCGATGCTGCGGCTCGTAAAGCGACCAAAACGCTGGCTTGCATCCATAGATGCTTCTCGAGCAAATCCCAGGACGTCATTCTCCCCTTGTACTCGGCCTTGGTGAGGCCGCAGCTGGAGTACTGTGTCCAGTTTTGGGCTCCACAATTCAAAAAGGATATGGAGAAGCTTGAGAGAGTCCAGAGGAGAGCCACACGCATGATCAGAGGTCAGGAAAACAGATCTTACGATGACAGGCTGAGAGCCATGGGACTCTTTAGCCTGGAAAAGCACAGGCTCAGGGGTGATCTGACGGCCACCTATAAGTTTATCAGGGGTGACCACCAGGATCTGGGGGAATGTTTGTTCAACAGAGCGCCCCAAGGGATGACGAGGTCAAACGGTCACAAACTCCTGCAAGACCGTTTCAGGCTGGACATAAGGAAGAATTTCTTTACTGTCCGAGCCCCCAAGGTCTGGAACAGTCTGCCATCAGAGGTGGTTCAAGCACCTACACTGAACACCTTCAAGAGTAAATTGGATGCTTATCTTGCTGGGATCCTATGACCCCAGCCGACTTCCTGCCCTTTGGGCAGGGGGCTGGACTCGATGATCTTCTGAGGTCCCTTCTAGCCCTGATGTCTATGAAATCTATGAAGGAGCACAGTTGGCCAACATTTGTTGGGGGCATAGAAGAATTAAGCGCAGGTTTAACCAGACATTAAAAAAATGGATTGCCAATACTGGGTTGACTTGAATGTTAAAAAAGGTATCATAAAAAGATAAATAGGGGGGTTTTGAAACTTGTGTGTTAAAAGCAAACAAAAATAAAAGCTCTTGCTCTCCAAGCTTCTTAAAATTTGAAACACTGCCTAGGGCAAAACTCCAAGGCAAAACACTATACTAGGTGCAGTTTCACACCTAAGCTAACCACTTAAATACTAGAATATTTTTTTCTTCAGAAAGGCCTATTATAACCAAGTGACCAACACCGAATACAGAATTTTACAATATAAATCATGACTGAACTTTTGCAAGAGTAACTCTAATGGACCACACTAGATGGTATCAGAGTTTCAGGAAAAACAGAGAGATTCCAGCATTATTCTTATGCTTCAGAAGTAGTGCCTGGAGGCTTCAGTCAAGTAATGTGGCCTTGCTAAGGCAGACATTATACCAATTTTTTTAAATGGATGGAGACTACCCCAGTGAAAAAGAAATTGGCTAATTCTTACATGTTTGTTTGATTTTTTTACCATAAATATACAGATCCAGCAATTTTAGGTAAAAGCTTACCTGTGGCTACTGATAAATTTAAGGGTGTGTTTTATGGTTCTATAAAGTGCTGGAAGCCCTGCCTGTCCCTCATTATTTCCCAGTAAATTCTGAAAGAATTTGTTTCATCACAAAAGGGAATGAATGGTTCAAAGAAATTGGAGCATTAGGTGTTAGATTAAAATTATTTAGATCACCCATAATGACTGTGACTTAAATTCTTATTTTAATCTTTTCTTTTTTATATTTCTGATTTTATTTTCTTGAAGCAAACAATTCACAATTAACTTAAACACACAGTGGAAACATGTGATAGCTTTATACTAAATTTGGTATTTCTTTTTGTTAAGAAGATATATACACACACATACATTTATGCAATTGTATTGCAACATATTTGTTTGCATTTTTAATATTATGCGAAATGAGTAATTGGTTAATTACTATTCATGATTTGTGTTAAGCTGCTTATGAATGGAAACTGCAATTAAAGTACATTAGAAAAGCACTGTTAGTTGCTTTTCTTAATTAAAATTAAATTAAATGTGAATACATAATTGCATTTAAAAATAATTGATTTATTAAAGAAAGGAAGCATCATCTGTAGTTAGTAAATTGAACATCTTTTATCTAGTCATCCTATCCTTCAAGATTTTAAAACTAGGAGATCCCAGTCTCCCACACCAGTTTTTATTCATAAATTGGAAGCTTTTCTGCTTTAACTCCCAATCACTTGCTCAACTCTGAATGAGGAATTATTTTACTGAATGGTGAATTGATTTAAAAGAAGAGGATATTTTTAAGCACCTGCAAAAAAGTTACAGTTGTGTAGTTCAGTGGTGCTCAACCTTTTTCCCCTCGTGGGTTGGATGGTGGTTCTAATCAAGAGCCTTGGGCCACCACAGTGTCCAACATACAGCCATAAAAAGGGATGGGGGGGGGGGGGGGGACAACCTGGCCCCATGGGAGGGGGATGGGAGGCGAAAGGAAGCTTTATACAGCCCTGCAGGGAGGCAGGGGAGAGAGACATAAATAAGGCTACCATACATCTGGGTTCTACTAAACATGTCCTCTTTTTGAGTCCCCCAATCTCTGCCAGGTGTTTTTTTGAAATCTGAACAAATGTCCAGGATTTTGCTTTGCTCCACCGGTAGGAGCAGGCGGGGGAGCGATTGGAGGCAGCAAGCACATGTGTGTCTGCATGTACACACACACACACACACACACACACACACACACACACACGACCAGTATGCAGCCAGGCAGGATTATGGGAGCAGCCTCGAAGCTGGATGCAACTAAGTCTGTGGGGGAGGGGTTGGAAGGCCAGAGCTGTCAAGGGGGCTGCATATGGGAGGGTAGTGGGGGCAAGGGGATGGGTATGTGAGGGGAGCAGGTGGCTGGTGGCACTGAGGAGTGGTGGCAGGGCACTGGGGCTAGGGTACAGCAGGGGGGGATGCCTGCTCATCCAGCGAGGCAAGGGGTACCCTTTGAGGGTAGCGGGGAACTCCATGGCCAGGACAGCAGCACAGGGGCTAGTGCCCATGTTCCCAGGGGTGAGGGGCCAGGAGACACTGCCCAGGCGGTGAAGAGGAGGCAGGATGTGGCCAGGTCACCTGGCACTGCATGGGAGCCCCAGCCCAGGGCAGGGGGGGGCTGTAGCCTGGGAATGAGGACACAGGAAGGACAGCGGGCTTGTGGACCAGGAGTGAGAGGTACCATCAGGGCTGGGGGGGCTGCGGGTCAGAAGCGAGGGGCACCATCAGGGTCAGGGGGCTGGTTGGGATGGAAGGTCACCAGCACAGCCTGGGAGATGGGGGGGGCTGTGGGTGGGGAGTTAGGTGTCCCTCTGACAAGTGCCCTCTTTGTTGGAACTGGAAATACGGTAACCTAGACATAACCTAGCCCCCCAGGGAGGAAGGGGCCTTGGATCCAGCCCTGAAGGGGAGAAGGGGGGTGGCCTGGTCCTGTGGGGGGCAGGCGGGGAGGTGGGACTCAGCCCCAACCAAGACCCACAAAGGGAAGGGAGCACAGTCTGGCTCCCACTGGGCATGAGGGGCTTGAGGTTTGGGAATTTGGCATCAGGAAAGATAACCAGATCGCTGGCCACTGCTGCCCCATGACCAAATTCCTGGACCTGTGGGGAACCCCGCACGTCAGATCTGATGGCTCTGTGGGCTGCATGTGGCTCACAAGCCGGAGGTTGAGCTCCTCCCCCCCCCGCTTACTTTATTCTTTTAAACAAACTGATTCTAGGTGCAAGACCATTAACTTACCCCAGTCTAATTGTTTAACTTTCTTTAATGCTACAGCAGCAAATATGCACTGCCAGGAATATTATTTTTATTACGTTTAAAAGTTTTTAATAGATTGCAGTAAATGTAGTAAATTTTACATCTGAATTTTAAGTAGATCTAGTTTTAAAAGTAAAATTTATTTTAATTAGTGTGTGATTTAACTGAAAATCATTCTGATGTTTTGTTCTAAGAACAATTATCGATATTTATCTGTTACACTGGCACCCAGGTGGTTTCGCCTATTGCTAAGTGGGTAAGTTTCTAGCCCAAACAGAAAATCTCACTGGCTTGAATCTATACCCGAATGGGCACAGCTAGCTTGGGCTCAAAGCATCACTAAAATGCATCCCAGTGACAATGCAGGTTAAGTGAAACTCTTGACTAGGAGCCTGACTTAATTTAGCAGTGAAAACATACCCAAGGGCAATGTTAAAGTAACATTTAGGTATCAGTATTAACACTTTCACAGAGAGATTGCTCAAAGGGAAAAGTTACTGTTATGTAAGTGTTTACAGGGCTGAACTGTACTAAGCATTTGTTCTATTAAGACATATTTTGTTTAAATAGCAGGATTACAGAAGGCTCTGTTTTCTGTACCGCTCCCCATTATGGAACAGACCAGGATGTGATGAGAAGCAGATAAAAACTGTAGGACATGGATTTGCTCTTAGGTGTGGCATTTCCCAATAACTGAAGTCCTCCTAATAGGCTATTATTAATCTATTTGGCACCCAGTAACATTTTTTGTATTAACAAGTTTAAATTTCAAATTTCTAAAACCACATTGTTTATTTTTGCTATCAATAAGATTGATTAATAGTAGAATAAAACTAAACACTACATAGCAGGTAAGAGGAAACAGCTTTGAAAAGGTCATAGTGATTTTTTTTTAAAATACGCATGACACTTTTTAAAACCAAGTGAGAGGTATTTTCTGTCACTTGCTATGGAGAATTAGCCACATCTGTGTACTACAAGTCCTGTCTTGTAAATATTCCTAACCTGACTACTTTCTGTCCAATTGCTTTGTCTAGCCAACAAGTTAACCCACTAACACTTGAGTGTCATCACTCTTAGGGGCCCTTGAATATTTATTCAGCAGAATCATTAATTGTTGGCTACAATCATCCATCAGACTACATATTTGCCACACCTGGCATTGGAAGTCTGAGTGTCATTTCCAGGGCAACTACTAAAAAAAGCGTAGTCATACAGCAGACAGAATGTGCAAGTGGGTGGACATTTTTCTCTCCAGTGTAGGAGGACCAGAGCAGTGAGAACGATAAAAGTGTAAATTTTAACATGTTACTAATGCTATAACTACTTAAAATGAGAATAAGGAAACAGAAGGTGAGGGGAAAAGGAACAATGGTTGACGACAAATTTAAACCCTAATTATGAGGCACTTCTTAAAAAAAAAATAAATAAATACAAAACTTTCTCTGAAAGCCTCACTGGGATTACATAGAATTATAATGTACCACCATAAGGTACACATTTAATCTATCTTAAATTGCAGGGGGCTGAGGCACAAGTGATTAGCCTGCTTTCCCTCTGTAAAGTCAGTGGCAACTGGGGAGAGGAGCTGGATTTTATGGGTGTATATGCTGGATCACATTCTCCCTTTTTACAGTGTTCTGAATTGTCACAGAAAACTGAAAAGCCACTAAATATAATGAGAAAGTTGCTAAATTCCAGATTGGTTTGAACCTCTTCAAGCAGCTTGATTTTAAGGGGAGGCGGGGGGGGGGGGGGTGAAATCAACACTTCCCCATCATACTGAACTATTTCACTTACCAAAGGTTCCTGATCTATGCTATCGTGTGTAGTCTTTTGTATACTGCATCTATAGAATAGATGCTATGCAGACAGAATTTAAAATCAATTCACTGCTATCCCTAAAATTCAGCTGAACTAATCTGATAATGTTTCAGATTTTTTTAAAACTATCCTTCCTGTTACTGTTTCTAATACATATATGTAGTTTCACAATTTGAATGGAAAGTGCTACATCAGTCCTGGTCAGTCGGATGCAAAGTGGTATTAGCTTTGCCTTCACCTAAAAATGTTCCCATATTAACAGCTAGTAAAAGCTCTGGGTACAATTCTGGACAAAAGTGGGAGTGCTATACAACCGGAGCAAACAAGACTTAATTTAACTGTCAGACCTAAATAAGCAATAAGACCACACCTACTGTACAGTTTTAAATGATAGCTTTCTATTCCACAAATCAGGTATAGACCAGAATATTCAGCAATAACCGTAACAGCCACTTCCACTTACCTCAACACAAACAACATAAAAAACTGCTTCCAACTTCCAGACAAAACGTGAAATTAAAAAGATTTCTTTTCCCAAGTCTAATTTTGTGAGTTAGCATTAAAAAGAAAGTTGAGCACTCCTGATCATTTTATTCTTTTAGAAATACATAAAAAAAAGAATGAATGAAAACTCTTCCTACCTTGGCCACCCAGCTGAACAATGGTGACATCCTACAACAGCGCGGTGATCTGTAACTTTGGCCACTCTCTCACAGCCCCTCTTTTCACCTCCTTGCTTGCTTCTATCTTAGAAACAACCCTCTCACATCTGAACCAAGCAGCAGCCTCATTTATTGTGAAAAGAGAAAAAGCCTTCTTTCGAAACAGTTTTTAAGCAGCCCGTCTCATACTGCAAAGAGGCATGCTCGCTTTCCAGGCTCTACAGTAACTATGAGGTCACTGTCTTTGAAACTTTACAATTCCAGTCTGAGAAACTCAGTGCAAGAAAGGAAAGGGCTGGGTAAAAAGGGAAGGGGGAGGGAGCATGCTACAAGCAGTATTCAGACTCCACCTAGTCAGACAGAGAAAGGGGGAGGAGGGGAGAAAGAGAAAGTACCTACAGAGTTCTGCTCTGTGCATTACTCAGGAAGTTGTGAAATGTGGTAGTCTGTATAACAGCACTGTAATAACATGCCAAGGATTTTAAAGAAAAAAAATAAAAACTATACTGGCAACTAAGCTGCACTTAAGCAGTCTGCTATAAAAGACAGCATTCATAGCCAGTGCTTACACAACGTGGTTAAAGTAGCCTTCTGGAAAAAAATCCAATATCAAATAAATGTTTTATATACCAGTTGAAAGCAAAACATAACCTTCTACTTAAGGCTGCCATAAATGCAAGATTTCCCATAACCTAAGCTGTTTTAAAGTAATTTGTTTACATTCAGTCACAAAAGTACTGTATATCCACTTTAAGACATAAACAAACATTAATGTAGAGAGCATCATGGAAATAATTCCCAAGTCAATGTAAAGTGAATTTCAAGCAGCTCAAAACATGTTATCTCCTATCTAAATCAGAAATGTCTTAACCCCCATTCTTTCATTCCTTCTGTTCAAAATGCAGGAAGTCAGAAACTATATGTCTACACCAGAAATGTACAATGCCAGTGTGTAGCACTCTTAAACATGCTGCACTGTTTCACATGTGCTCCTTCCAAACCAGAAGCAGTGCAATGCAATTCACATGGTATCACGAGACAAGGCTAATGAACTAGCTTGTAAAACTGTGCAAGAGTGGCTATTTCCATTCAAAAGATAGCATGCAAAAGTTCAGCTTAGCATCTTTGAGGGCAGCACTGCTTGGCACAGCAAATATGTATCTAGATATGCACGCATTTACACACACCATCCATCATTCATATTAAACAGAAATTCCTCCTCTCTAATCAACACCCAACTGGGAGTAGGGCTATGTGCAAATAATCAAATTCTCAGTTTCAAAGCCAAAATTTAAAATTGTTTTCATTTCACTTGTTGAAATGAAGAAGCAGCTTTTTATTTAACACGGAAAACATCATCTGAGCCAAAATGTTCCATTTTCATGCCTGGTAAGAAAAAAAGCAAAGGAAACAAAGAGTTAGCTTCACTGAATTAAAGCACTTAGGAAAAACAGTCCCCTCCTTTTCTGCTCAGTGGCTAGAACATTCACCTGGAGGAACTAGTTTGAATTCCCTCAGCTCCAGGATTGTTGAACCTATGCATTTGACCTCCAAGTTAAGTGTCAGGCTTTCCCTGATTGCCAAGATATCTGATATTCCAAGGTGGCAAGGTCTCAATCTCTCTTTTTGAGACTGTTTAACTTTGCATAAGTAAAATAATTAGAGATTCACTGGAACAAGAACTGGATTTCAAATGGCTCATCTCCCAGGCAAGTGTAAGTGTCTTAACCACCAGGCTAGATAACCACTTCCTTTGATTTTGCTCTCCATGAATATTGATAAAGAACAGTAATACTTGCTTTTTTTTTTTTTTTTTTTTTTTTTTTTTTTTTAGTGGAAGAGTTCCAACAAGAAATGGAGAGAGTCCTATTTCAGAACACACTGTCGCTCAGGAAATAAGCAGCATTTTGAGAAATAGGAAACCTTGATTCTAGTACACTGCCTTGAATTGTCTTTGGATTTGAATACAGGTTTCCTAACCTCTCAGATGAGTGTCCCAGCTTCCAGGTGATGAGCATTGTGAGGTAAGTCCTTTCTCAATCTATTTTTTTTGGAGCTAATTGACTTTATTGTTGAACAACAACAACAAAATAAATCACTCAGCTCTAGTCTTGGGTAGAATGTGGCATTAGGTATTTTGCTGGTCTTAAAAAGGTCATGCTAAATTTGAACTTCAAGAAATCATTCAAAAGTTAAGTGAAGCATGTTGACGCAAGTATAAAGATCTGGTAACACAGATACAATAAGAGTCAACAAACACAAGTTTAGTGGAGCAGTAATGAGATGACAGCATGGCATGGCTTCAAAAGGACCATGCAAGTGACAAGTCATAAATCATGCATCAATTACTGTACTAATTATATTTCAATCACTGTTCAATCATTTAGCGATAGCAGCATAACACTGCATAAAGTCTAATCTAAGCAATTCCACAATATTCTTGAAAAGTGTCTCATACTTGAAACTCACTGTATGCTAAAGAACACAGTGCATGATAATATGCTCTATTATTTACTAGTCTGTATAGCAGAGGGATCTACAGGCCCTAACCATGAATCAGAGGTCCATTGTGATAGATACACTACACACAGTAAAAATATAACCCCTGCTTAGTCTCATCAAATTGTAAATTCTTTTAAGACAACCAAAAGGAAGTATGTGCTAACAGTTAGGCAACTGTTATTATTGTAATAGGCAACATTCCACCCTTTGGTGCCTGCTCAGAACTGAGAAAACAGTTATGGATGTTGAAAGACCAGAATGCTAAAGATAATGCATGGGACAGCTTACAAAAGGACCTGATTTCACCTATGGTTCAGTCAAGCCAGGGTTAATATATTTTTCACCTTTGTGGGCAATAATAGCTCCATTAGAAGGAAAATCTAGTATCTCTTTATCTGAGTATCTTAAAGTCTTTGACCTAAATATTATATTTATTTTACTAGACCACATATAAGTTAGGTGACTTGCTTCATGTTCTACTCAGTGGAAATTCTAGAATCTTGAAACAAGATCCCTTTTTCATACATACAGCTATTCGATATGATGCCGTAGCACAGGGGTGGCAAACCTGTAACATGGATGCTAAAAATGACATAGGCAGCTTCTGTGTGTGGCACGCAGCAGACTTAGGGAGGGGAGAGGCAACAGTGGTATAGGGCAAGAAGCAGAAAGCAGCGTATTAGATCAGGCAGGGAGCACAAAGAGGCAGAAAGCAGAGCAGCTACTTCCTTTTGGAAGTAATAAATCACAGTGCAGTAACAGTCTGTACTGTGCCGTACACACGGTGCACGGTTATTTTTAGCAGCTACCTCATTACAGCAGTGCGCTATACTCGGGGAGTGTGTCACTACAGTGAAGTAACTGCTGGTCATATGTAAACATTCCTATGGCAATGTAGCATCATGTGTAGACACACCCATACACTACTCTTTATCGCAGATACAATTTATTTTAGTGAACTTTGCACCTAAAATACACAAAGGTCCCTATCACACAAACTTCTGTTCATAAAAAGGGGCTGAACTAAAGCCCAAGTCAACAAAAACTTTTCTATGGACTTTGCTGGCCTTTGTTTCAAGTCCATAGTTTGGACTGCAGGTTATTTCCTCAAAGTAAAAATGCAAGTTATTTAGTAATTCATATTTTCATAAAGATTAAATGAACTGACTTTTAACATAATTTAACTTAAAGTAACAATGCAGAGTGAGCTTATGTTTGTATATGTACAGGTGCCTACATCCAAGGCCACAAGGCACCCTACCAAAGAGCCCAAATGCTTCACAAGCATGCAGACAGACAGCACTCATGTTTTCTCTGACAGTGATCTCTCTAGAGGCATGTTGGCTGGTAGCAGGGAGAAGCTTTCACTGCTGCTGCTGTTCATAATGTGTGTGTTCTGTAGATGAATAAAGGACATCTGTTTAAATCTGGCACCTTTCATGAGCACTAAATGTACTTGCAATCTAGGCTATGTTTTTAACATAAAGCAAGTAAGGGTACAAGGAAGGGGTGCTTATAATAGAGAGGGTATTTTCCATTACGTGACAGCATTAGTCTCATATTTCCTTAACATTCTGCATGAACAATACTACTTCTAAATCTAATATTTGTGTCAGGGGGTGGGGCCTAGGAGCGGCCGTGAACTCCCTAGCACCCCCTACCGTCGCGTAAGGTGTACTCAGCACCCTCTGGTTCTCGCCTGCCACGTCTTTGATGATAATTGGTTCAGATGGGAGGCTGCCTTTTTCCCTGGTGAACGGTACTAATATTACTACCCCTATTCTGTATGGGTGCCTCTGCGCACTCCTGCCTTAAGGGCTATGCGTGCCTCCTTACCTCCCCTTTAGCACGCCCCAAGCCTCGCAGTTCTTCCCGGACGTTGTCTGGTCCTTAACCTTCTGCGCCCTGTCTGGCGCCCCCTTGGGCTGAACCCGTAACCAGTACTCTACCTGGCGCCCCCTGGGCTTGGCTTGCCACTAGCGGCCCTCCGCTGGCACCCCTGGGCCTGGTGTACAACTAGTGCCCGATTTCTCTGGCGCCCCTGGGCTTGGCCTGCCACTAGTGCCCTACCTAGTGCCCCCTGGATTCAGCCCGCCACCAGAGCCCCTTTCTCTGGGCGTCCTTGGGCCTATCCCGCAATCCGCATTGGGTATTTACTTTGGTGGGCACAAGCGGCCTGAGCCTTACCTGTCCCCTCTCCGAGTCCTACGAATAACAACCATCCAATTGGGCTCAGGCGACCCAAGCCTTGCCTGGCCCCCTTCTGAATCCTGTCACTAATGGTAGTCTGTTTCTGCAAGTCCAGTTAGGCTCAGGCGGCCGGAGCCTTACCTGGCCCCTCTGATTCCTTGGGCTCCCCTCTTGCCGTGGAAGCCCTCTGAAACCCCCTTCAGTCCGCACCCGTCCTGAGTGCCTATCAAAAGTGCCTGCCGCCCGCCTTGGGGTGGCCTGATATACTACACAGCCCGCCTAGGGCCTGTCACCCCCCTCTGGGGCCTTTGCCGCGCCTCTCGCAGCCATTGCCCCCTCTGGGGCCTTTGCCGCGCCTCTCCGGTGCAAACCGCTGTGCCCCACTGGCACCACTCGCTGTGCCCCACTGAGCACCGGGAACCTCCAAGCTGCTGGGGAACCCCTGTGAGGCCTCCTCTCACCCCTACAGCCTCACCAGGTCCTCCGGTGTAGTCATAACAAACCGTGAGCCATGCGGCTATAACACAAGCAAAAAGCCCACCGGCTTATAACACAAACCACACACAACGCTGGCTCTCACCAATACCTTTCCCAGGGCTCTCCCGCTCCCCTCGCATCATTGCAGCGGTCAAACTGCCACCGTAGGCTCTGCTGCTCAGCTCTCCGCCGCAGAGCTCCTGCTTGTGCAGTGGCCAGAGGGGAACTGCTCTCAGGCTCCAGCCTGAGCTGCTTATACAGGGCCCAGCCCTCCCCCCTTCTGGTCACATGACCTACTTGGTTGCCATAGCAACCAGCACCTGAGGCTGCCCTGCTGACTGACAGCAGCCCACCTTCTTTACTTAAGGCACAGGACACCTCAGTGTCCCTGTGACAATTTGTCTCCCTACTTCAGTGTAAAGATACAGTCTGTACAGATGCTTTCTCAGCTACCCCTTCCTGGTTGGCTCCAGGTCCAGTTTTAAAAACAAACAATAAGTACATCCTCCTAGCTGCCATTAGATGATGATGTAGTTCAGGAAATCTGACTTCAATTCCTGACTGCAACTAAGTGAGCAACTCTGAACTAGTCACTTAACCTTACTCTCCACTTCATTTTCTGAATCAAAGGTAACTGTACTAGTAACATGTACATGGTTTTGTACATCCTCTAAGGTACCATTTAAATGAGAGGAAAAATGACATTAAAGTTAAAACACTGAGTTAGAATTTATATCAGGGTGCTCAATCCCCTGCCCACAGTGCCATGTCATCCAGCCCACAGAGCTCCCCACAGGTGCAAAAATTTGGTGGCAGAAGAACAGTGGCACTGCCCCCCTCAACCTCTCCAAATTTCCATACTCATGGGGAGCCCCAGGTGCTGTGCCCTAGATTGGCACCCAATCCCAGCACACAGGGCCAGGCAGGGGCAGCACTAGCACCTAGGACCCAATCCGAGCACACTGGGGCAAGAGGGGATGGAACTGGGACCCCAAGAACCAATCCTGGGGGTAGGAGGCAGTAGCAGATGGTGCCAGCCCTGCACCGAACCAATCCCTGCAAACAGGGGCAGGAAAGGCAGTGCTGGGCCCCAGGGCCACTCCTGGCACTTGGGGCAGCACTAGTCCTAGGGCCAGAGTCTGGCATACAGAGAATGATCTGGCCCACAGACTGGCCCCACCCCACTCATGTAGCCAGCAGGGCCAAAAGGTTGAGCACCACTGATTTAGACAACCCAAGACTGAATTCTAAATTTTGCCGCAGATTTGAATTACTTTGTCTCTACTTGTCTCGGTTTCCTGCCTGTAAAATGGAAATAGTATTTGGGAACCTGGCAGCTGCGAGGGAAAAATATATTAACTGAAATCTGGGAGGCACTCAGCTATTATACTGATGCAAGGCATGGACACAAGTACCTTTGTAGGTCTGAAATATTTAGCATAAATGATTCCTCTAACTGCTAAAAACATTTTTAGCAATGTAATATGAATAACTGTCCTTTTTCAGAATGCCTGATGGTTTAAATTAGAAACTCTGTTTTTCTGTTTTTAAATCTGGCTTGTGCAAAGTTTAAGGAAATAACTTCTCTTCCATAAGTATTGTATATCCATTTCTGGTAACTGGAAAAAAACTCAGAGAGTTGGGAATACATTTGTACTGTATAAACAAAACAGAGTAGCTTCTGATACACCCTTATCTTAATACACAATCATTAAACTAAAAACATGATCTAGCGGATGTTATAATGGAAAATATTAGCAGATATATTTTCTACTATTTAAAAAAATACATAATTATGCACAGGAATACTTTCAAGCCACATTTTCTGCTTTACATCATTACAAAAAAGGGAACTTTATATTGTATAGCTGCCCACTCCCATAAAAAGTAGAACACGTTTTAGTGAAATTCCCTTATGCTTTTTGGCTTGAGACTTGAGTTTAAAAGGGTGCAGTACCTTTGAGATTTCATTAGAAATCAGTACTAAGCAAGATTTCATAAGACTTTACATCAGGGAGAAGTTTGGTTTGATTACTTACTAATATTGAGAACTTGCTTCTTGCTTTCCAAATTATACATGCTGAATGCTTTGGAGAGATGGGCACAGAGCAGTGTGGCTAGCTTTAGGTGTAAAGCCTCCATCGCACAAACAACATGTAGACCCAATTCAATCCTTTTTTTTTTTTTTTTTTAAAGGAACTTTCCCAGCCTGAATATTCGTTTGCTGTTATTTTTACTTTGAGTTATTAGCTCTTCGTACACATGCCCTTTCATGACCCTATACCATTCTCTGCCTTCCTGGAGCTAAATTCTGTTCTCACGCATGGGCAGGGCTTTCAAATTTCATTGGATAAACATGGACATGAGGGAATTATAGGGCTCTTGCTGGTTACATAATGCATTTGACCCTTCATTACAGAATATTCTTTATTTTTACTTGTTCTTTATTTGTTTTAATCTGTTCCCTGGATTTGCTGAAATCCAAGTCCACTAACTACTTCTCTCTACTTCTGTACATGTACATAACTCGTTTTCCCCAACCAGATGGAAGAGAAGAAGGAAATGAAGTCACACTAATAATCACACTTTTTTTTTTTTTTTATATAAAGGAGAGTAGCTGACGGAGAACAGGGCCATAAATTTAAAGATATTTGTTCCCTCTTTCTAAATATACTTAGATTTAAAAAAGAAAAAATTGAAACTGTTTAGAGGCAAGGGTTTTCATAGGTGGCATCTTGCATTGGACCAACAATCTGGGTTCCTTGTAATCAAAAGCTGATTTAAATCTTTTCCAAGCATGCAGTTGGTTCAATAAAAGATATTGCCCACAAACATACTTGCCTCACATATTTCCTGGACCATCACAACTACAACATCACTCTAACACTACTTGAAATAGCCTAAAAATGCCAGATTTCCATTCCACCTGTGTCTAGACATGGAGAAGAAAACTAGGACAAGCAAAACTGCTCATGTAGATCTACTGAAGTTAGGGAGAGGGGGAAGGAGATTTTCCTGATCTATAGCCCAACCTATGCCTTTCAACCAACCCAAATAGCCAGGTCAGAACTAGGACTATTAGCTAACACCTGAAAAGATATGGAGAAAATTGTTTTTAAACAAATGGATGATAGAACAAACTTGTATTTGCCAAGGATAAGAGAAAGAAAGCTGTTAAACAAAACTAAAATATCATTTTCATGCCTAAACTATAAATTGAACATTACACAACAAATTCAACATTACATCAGATATACATAATGGAGGCTATGGTCCACAGGTATTCACATTCCAAGAAATAAATCCTGCTCCTGTTGAAACAAAGGAAGCTTTTTTCATTAACTCCAATGGAACCAGGATTTCACTGTAATAGTTAAAGCACCAAGAAACCCACTGGAAGATGTTGGAGCTTCCTGTCCAAGCACCTTCTCAATCTAGTAGCTAGAAGTCAAGAGGGGCTTCAAGTTTTTATGATGTTGCCAATCACAGGACAATAAGAAAAACCATCCCTAACCAGTGTCAGGAACAAACTCCAATAGGCTTCCCTTTCTTCCATGGCTCCTTAGATGGTGACAGGTGGAACTGTACTTCTCATCTGGAGACTGCCCACCTATTTTTCTTACTGGTACTGTAGGTTTAGGTCTCTAGCTAGAAACTGGTAATTACTTCAAGCCCTGGTAATGACAAAATTCATAAATGCTGAAATTCTCTACTCATTCAGTCACTTCAGCATTTCCTTTTGCCTCACAGATGAACCTGGAGAAAGAGCCAAGCAATAAGTAAATCAACTGTGGAGTGAAGCAACAGCAGATAGGAGAGATGGAGTAGCCTGAATGGCTAAAATTGTATCCTAAATTAAACAAAACAAATTACCATATGAGGGAATTCAAACATTCTGCTTCTTTTATCAGGCTTTGCTGCATAATAGGACAATATATATAACATTTTATATACCAGTACAAGAAAACTGTAATACATGAGCACAGAGAAAGAGGCATTAGTTGAGTGAGTCAAGAAAATAATCTTAAGATATTAAATTGGAATAAGCTGATTAACTATACTGGTCATATGAAGGGAAAAGTCTTCCTCTTTGGTGTGGACTACATCCCACAAGAGAGTTTTCCCTCAAAAGATTCCAGTATAGACAAGGTAGACCTGCTCATCTTACAGCTCATTTTGAGGCATTTCTGGGTAACAGGAAATACTAGATTGCTGGTACAAATCTCAGAATTGGAATGAATTAATTAACCAAAACTTCCACATCTTTGCTCAAGAACAGGCAACCTGAATTACCTAATTTTGAATGGTCAATGAAGTGGGGGTAGAAAGTGTCCTTCATCAGACTGACAAATACTTTTTTGTGCAAAAGAAGGCCTATTTTAAGGATCTTCTCCCTCCCATCTTTCTGAGAACGGAGTATTTAGCTCATATTTTGAGAGCCCCAAAGCAGAAGAAAACTTTTGTTCCCAGTGCTTAGAGTGGGACTGAGGAGGAAAAGCTGATGAACCAGGGAGAGCCCATGGCCAAGGATCTTTTTATGGCTTGGATTCACTTTTGCGAAGTGTGCGCATAATGGACTCAGGGTGTCTGAAAACTCCAGGCACAAAAAGGATGAGAGCTGAGTAAGAAGTGGACACTCAGTTGATCCTCAGTTTCAGCTGGGCTTCTGGGGTAAGGGATAACTTGGGCTACATATAGACAGTCAAAAAGCTTGAGGCTGAATCAAGTCAATCTTCACAGGTTAGTCTAAAATGCATAGATTGAACCGATAAGCAAGTAAATACAGACTCGCTACTAATTCCAGAAATGCAGCCACATTCCTGCAGTAGCCCAGGCCAGAAGCCCGACAAGCACTAGAGCATGCCTCACTGCTGGGCTGAAGCAGACAGCTTGGGCCAAGGCTAGCTTGCCTGCTCTGTGATGGGGGGGGGGGGGGGGGCTCATGGAGGAGGCACAAAGCATCCTGGGATGCTGGGGGACTGTGAGTTAACTTGAATGTTTAGGGGATCTGGAACAGAAGTTCAATACAGCGATTTAACCTAAATCAGTTAAGTCTGATACTACATATATCCAAGTTTATCTTATACCAGTTTCAGACATTTTGAAAATAGTTTATGTGCACTAAGATTTAGACTGGTTTTTGATCACTTATACCAATTCATATGTAATGTCTGTTCCTAGCCTTGTTGTCTGAGAGCTGGAAGGAACAAGGAAGAACCTGAGGATTACACAGTAAGTAGAAAGAGTGATGATAACACTTTCCCTATAATTCTGTAAACCACCAACACTAGCATAATTCAGAATTTCTTCAGCTGACTGACCTGATATTTGGTAGCTTCCAGACTATAGAATTGAAAAAATAGAGAAAGGGTGGGGGAAAAAATGGTAAACAGCTATACAGCAGTGTTTTCCAATCTGGGGTATGGGTACCGCCAGTGGTATGAAAACAACCTGTCAATGGTATGCATTAACAGATTTATTATAATTTCTTTATATGACAAAAATTGCTGGTGGTACGCAAGGTTGTATCATTTTAAATAGGTAGTGTGCAAACTGTCAGAGTTTGGGACTATAAAGCTATAGTCCCAAAGCTGTAGAAACTATGAAATAAGAGAAGGTGTCGGCATGCAGTGCCCAGTACAGCAAGGGGAGCCCTTCTTGTAACCTAGTCCTCTTGACTGCCAAAACATCTGCCAATATCACAAAGACCAACCTACCAGAGAGAGGTAGCTTAGCTCTCTCAGCTTGTAAGGAGGCCTTTGCCTGTGAGTGTGGGGGGGTTCACCCAGGCAGCTTGCTTTATAGCAGCCTCCACTCCAGAGCAGTGATTCTAAACCAGGATGTTATTGCACCCCAGCATGTCTGGAGCTCCTTTCAAGGGTGCTGCACAGTGCTAGGCAATGTCAGCATTGTTAGGTGTGCAAACATGATTCACAATTTCAAATAGGAATCCACTGCATTAAAAGCATTCTGACTGGGTGTGGTCTTTCTGAGTTCTTTGAAACAAAAGAATTGCTTTATTGTTTTTCTGGAGTCAAAAAATGAGTGAAAACTCAGAGCTGGCATTTTCTGTGGGGTGCCTTGAGTCTATCAAGGGGTGTCTCAGGAATAAAAAGGTTGCAAACCACTGCTCTAGAGGGTGCTGTCTAGTAGCCTGAACTGAGGTCAGAAACTCCCAGGCTTGGAAAAAAAAAAGCAAAAACCCCAGTAGATTTCTATGATAAACTACATTTAAAAATATTGAAAATAAAGTGATGACAATTTTAGTGCCTGTTGCGCATGCTCACTCACAGTAGCTCTAATTCAGAAACATTTTGGAGCATGAAAATTAAATATACATATCAATAAAATATACCTGATGAAAGACTCTCTTTGACAATGAGATTTAGGAATAAGACAATCAAATGCAGATTAACCATGTCTGATGCTAGAGAAGTCACAATAAAAAGGTTTTCATTCACACCATCCAAATTCCTACTATCTTCCCTCCCCCACATGTAAGTATTACATTTCCTTTCTTTTAGAGTCTTGAACTATTCCCTAGAGATTTCTGTGGTTGGTCATTGGGAAAGAAGTTTCGCAACCCCCACCTCCCCTCAAAAAAAAACAAAACACAAAAACAAAAACAAAAAAACAGCTTTAGAAAGTTTAAAGGAAGGGAGTAAAAAAAGAGGAAGGGAGTAAAAGGAAGGACTGCAAAGCACTGAAATAATGAATAAATGTGTGACTGCGTAAATTTTCATTTTGAATCAGCTACTAAGCATCAAAAATAAACTACCCTTCAACTCCAAATGTATGTGGTTAAAAGGAGTTATTTAGCTAGGAAGTAAACATTTGAATTGAGAATGTCTCATTTCCTTTGTGGAAGAATACTGCACACTGGAAATTATATAATTTTGAAGTACTGAATAAAAACTTCTGCTTTTAATCATGGATAACTATAAGAAAATTGTGTGTCCAGATAGTCCTGACACAAAGAAAATAAAGAATGGACACAGCAGCTCTTCATTAGGATTAAAATAAAAGTTATAAAATATAATTTTACAATGTGCTAGAGATAACCACAAATAAATACTGCCAATAAATGGAACATCACTTCAGATAAAACACACATTACAAATAAAATAATTCTGTACATATGTTTTTACAATATAAGGCCTTGATCCTTACTTGTGCAAATGATTAGTTTTAAACATGTGAGTAGTTAGTTTTTGCAGTACCAGGTTGCTATGAAAAAGTAGTCTGTTCTCCACAACATGGAAAGATGCTACATCTCTTAGTAACTGTTTTATCTGCCATAATCACAAATTAGATTCTCACCATTAAAAAGCCAAGCTCTACTGTCAATTTAAACTCTACTTTCCAATGCAACATTCATATTGCCTTTAAATATTTAAAAGCACACAGCTGAACCTGGCTAATTTGACAGCAGAAACGCATATAACACTTGATGGTGAGAAGTTAGGATGCCTCAAGGAAGCATTTCTAAACCTTGAATGAAAACTCTAAGGTGTCTACTGGAATTTCACTTCAGCTGTTTGAAGAGCCATTCCATAGAAAAAGAAAAAAAAAAAATCAAAGAAAACCAAGATACTGAAACAATTAGACAAAAAACTCACACTAACCAAGTACACTGATTTTCTAGAATCTAACAAGCAATATATTTAGTTTCAGTGAAAATAGCAGTTCAATTAAGACAGAAGAAAATCTGTACAAGTGTATTGGGCTAGATCTCCAGGAATATAAATCAGCTCCACTGTTCTACTAATAAGTGGAGCTCCAGTAATTTACACCTGATCATATCGTAGCCCACAAGATGCAAAACATTTTTTGATTGGAAAGGACTTCCCTCTATTGCCACTAAAATCAGTGGCTCAGCTCCAATTATATCTTTATGAATATTAACTTTAACAAAGCAAGTAAAGATAAGAAAAGAAAAAAAATACCATGTTTTCCTTTTCCTTTCCAGAATCCACCTGAAGAAATCTTAATTTCTGTAATGTTGCCCTCATCCCAGACCTCTGTTTTAACCCTCAAGTAAATCAAACACTAGACCTTAAGCAGGATGAAGCTAACTCTTCCTGGACTGGTTTGTACACAACAGTTACCTCATTAAAATTAAAAGTGCATTCAGCTTCATTGACCAATCAGACCTCCGATTCTTTTCCATTGTCAGTCTTCATTTGATTAGGAGCTACACCATGCTCCTTCACCAGATATTTCCTGTGTAGTGATATATTCAGAATAGTTTTGGCAACATACCAAGATCATAGTTAACATATACAATAACCTACCCTATTTGTAAATACCTACACTATTTGTATTTTAATAGAATTATCTATTGCTTTGTTGTGTGACAGATTATTTTCCACTTCAAATATACTGGGGCTGAAATACTGAATGAATAATATTCCTTTGCATGTATACTTTACTTGCTGTTTCTCATTTCTGTCTCCTGCCTCCTTCAGTTTATTAACCCTTTAAATGCATCTCAAAAGTGTGGACTTCATAATCTGTGCAACATAGCGTCTCTGGCAGTATGTGAAGAAACCCCAAAAAGTTAGTATAACCTCTTCAAGAATGAGATTCAAATACTGTTCTTTATCACCCCAAAAAATCACCTCTCTGAATTTCAGGGGTTTTTTTGGTTTTTTTTTAAATGGAAGTGCATTTTCCCCAGTTTGATTATCACTAATGCTTTATCTTATTATTGCATAACCATGTATTGGAAAACAACTGTTAAAATGTAGCAAAGGAATGTGCCCCCACTGATCATCTATTCTTTTGATAAAGCTGAAACACTTCAAAGAATTCAAGCGCTGGATCTTATTTTAGTGCAAGATCCAACAGCATATTTCTGCCACATGTGCTAACTGCACTTCCATTTGTGTTAGAACAAAAGATTCCTTAACAATAGTCATCCGTTATCCCATAACCATGAATCCAAGCATGCATTTCAACTGAGTGATTCAACATAGGCTTTTTTAACCTCTTCCATGGTTGTTCCACCCTTTCACATTATACCCAAGCTAAACACTAATACATGCATTCAGTTTCACACATGTAAATCGCACAGAGCGAATAAGCAAGATTGTGTACTAGACCCTGATCCTAAAAAAATGTACACTTCCAAATGCAGCAGACTATTTAGCTAAATAAAAATAAAATACAATAAAATAAATATAATTCCATCTTTTTCTTAATAATAATTGTTCTTGATATTTTAACCAAATTCAAAAGATGATTATACAAATTCATGATCCAGCAGTGTGCATTAAAATGTAGTAGGTCTGTACCTTCAAAACACTTCCTGGGCTTCTATTTGCTGGAAACTGTAAGAGAAGAAGGTCAGAGAACAGAAATGTCTGGCTAAGCCCTACATAAATAAACACGCATCCGCTCTGCATGCATTCTATGCCACTGAGAGACACAAGATACTGGACTAGATGGACCTGTAGTTTGATCCTCTATGACATTTCTTATGTCCTAATCCTGACACCTGCTCCATACGGGTATACTCATAAGTGAAGTGGAGTCCTAGGCTGCGTCCCCATGAGCGAGAATGTGCAGCTTGTGGTGCCTCAAAGCATTTAGAGGCACCGCAAAATGCACATACCACATGTTAACATATTAATGTGCTTGGGGACAAAATTAGACACCAGGAAATCCCAGTATCTAAAAAACTGCACCAAAATAAAGTGGTACAGTGCACGTGGCAACAGCATGCAACGTCCAAAACCAGAGCCTGACCAGCAAGAGCCACACTGGCTGCCAACCAGGCTCTGCGTGCCTGGATCACCACCACTGCAGCCCCAGGAGGCCCCCAAGAAAGGCAGCCCAGGTGCTGGTCCCAGCCTCCCCTACGTCACCTGGGGTAATCTGCCACGTCACAGCATGCCCAGGGACAAGTAGCAGCAGTACAAATATGTGCTACTGCCATTTGTCCCTGGAAAACGCACGAGTGCACTCATGGGGACATGCCCCTAGAGTTCATCAGTCTCCAGACAGGGGCAAAAGTCAGCTTCTCTGGAGCAAACTAAGTGACTAGAATTGGAGTGACTTTGGTCTTAAACAATGATAAAGTGTTTTAAAAACAAGAAATGAACAGTTTCTTTGGTGCAACTGCCTCTGGGGTGGAATACAACGAAATGAGTTAGTTTGGAGTATTGAGAAATGGAGGTGCCAGTGAAACTTCTGTGGGATTTTAAGCAGGTACAATATCATTGCTTAACCTGCATTTAGTATCTTGAATTTGAATCTCATTACCCAAAAAATCCACTTCCTGGCTCTTACAGGGGCACTTCCTGTCACATCAAGAAGGGATATTTGACTAAGTTCTGATCTAGAGGTGTTTCATATGACTCTGAATAGATTAAAATCTTTTACTGCTCCATTGTAAACTCTGTAGTAAAGGTTATTTATTATATTATGCACTGGTATTCTTTTGTATTTTCTTAATTGCTTTTTTCAGCATATGTGTAGGACCAATTAGACTGCAGGGGCAGGCAATTATTTTGGGCAGAGGGCCACTTACTGAGTTTTAGCAAGCCATCAAGAGCCGCATGACAGGCAGCCCAGGGCAGATAAATATTAATTTTCTAAATTTTTTAGGGGCCCTGCGGGTCAGATAGAATGGCCTGGCAGGCCACATCTGACCCCCAGGCTGCATTTTGCCCACCCCTGAATTAGAGGAATTGAGAGGGACAGGACAGAGAATTTTGGCCTCAGTGCTTTCAGCAATGGCTATTGCTTATTGTTGGAAGAAGTATACAATTTTAAAAAAAATTAAGATTTCTAGATTTGACTTTTAGGCTAGATTATACAAATCAGATTATTAGATAAGAATTAGAATAAGATTAAAATTATTAGATTGGAATGAATCAAGATCTAATTGAATTTTGGAAGCCCTTAATTTTCACCTACTAAGAATGTGGCAGCCTGCCTGGGGACAATTTGTATAAAGCTTTAAACTTCTGACTGAAGCTTTCTTTAGTTTATGACTTAAGAAAGTCTGGGCTACTCTCTTGAGAGTGAGAAAAACAGATTTGTAGTTCAGAAGCAAGGATTGAACTCTGGAGGCATAAGAGTTCTCTTATTTGTACTGATTTTATATGGTTTGTTTGGAGTTTACAGACTGTTAAGGCTGCATAAAGGGAATGTGGCAAAAGCCTTTGTCAGTTTATCTTCAGAAGTTTAAAACCAGGAACCTGTTTTTAAATCAACAGTCTCAGAGAGGAACTTTTGTTGTGTTTATCCAGGCCTCCTATGAACTTCTCAGTCCCCAGGAACCATATATGGATACTCTGTTAGAATGCATAAAACTGAATTAGTCTTCAACAAACATGAAAAAGACTCTATATTAGGGCTATACGAAATTTTGCCAGGCGTTTCATTTTGAAGCTGTTTTGATACATTTCGAACTCAAAATGAAACAAAAGCCTTTGAAACAGCTTTGACACAAAACAACGGCACTGAAAATGTTTCAGTTTCCAAAGCCAGACTTAAATGGCTTCAGCGCCAGTCCCAGCCGGCAGCAACAGCCTCCTATCATCCGGTGCGGATCCGGGGGCCGCGCCTCCTGGGAGGATTCTGGCACAGCCCCCAGCCCTCTTGGGGGTGCAGCCCCCAGATCTGTGCACCAGATGACTGCCCACTGGGGCCAGCAGCAACACCAATCTTCCTGGCGCTTGGCACAGATGAAACCCAGCAATGGTCCCAGCCAGCAGCAGCCATCTCCTGTCACCTGGCAGGCACATCGGGGCCTGCCCACACCTCTGAGAGGCCTGCAGGGGTTGTGCTGGACTCCTCCTGGGGGTGCAGGCCCCCAATCTGCCTGCTGGACGACAGGAGGCTCCTGCCAGCGACAGCGCCTATCCTCCTGGAGCTGGATACAGGCTGCACAATGGTCCCAGCCAGCACCAGCAGCAGCCTTCTGTCATCTGGCAGGCAGATTGGGGGCCCGCTTGCACTCCTAGGAGGGCTATGGGGGCTGTGCTGGACTCCTTCCAGGGGTGTGGGCCCCGATGTGCCTGCTGTATCACAAGGGGCAAGTTCTGCTTTCTGGGGCCAGTGGCAGCACCAACCTTCCCAGCGCTGGAAAGACTGGTGCTGCCGCTGGCCCCAGACACAGAACCAGCTTCCTGTCATCCGACAGGGAGATGAGGGCCCACACCCCTAGGAGGAGTCTGGCACAGCTCTGCAGCCTTCCCGAAAGTGCAGACCCCCGGTTTGGTGGTCCAGATGACAGGAGGCTGCCGCTGCTGGCAAGTGCCATAAGTTTTGCTTGTCAACAGCTTGAGGTGCAGTTTCCCAGAAATCTCTGCACCTATCTCCTTGAAACTTGGTGGGCTTCATGCCCTCAGAAGGGGCTACCATCCCTGCAAGTTTCATCTGAATCGGGCAAGAAATTACAAAGTTATAGGCAGTTTCATGCTTCCCCGTTATAGCCTATGGGTGAAACGTTGAAACAGTTTCGATGAAATGAAACAGAACAGAATGAAACAAAATGAAACTCGACAACTGACTCCCAGGAAAGAGCAGACTTGCTAAATGGGTACTTTGCGTCAGTTTTCCATCAGCCCCATGGACAGGCCCTGTCCACTATGGGTCAGGGAGGCCCGGGCGAGGGAGATTCCTTGCCCTCCATCAAAGCTGACCTTGTGAAGGAACACCTCGACAGGCTGGATATCTTCAAGTCAGCCGGCCCTGATGGGCTACACCCAAGGGTACTCAGGGAGCTAGCAAGCATCATAGCTCAGCCCCTGGCATGGATCTTTGAGAGTTCTTGGTGCTCTGGTGAAGTGCCCGATGATTGGAAGAGGGCCAATGTCATACCTATCTTCAAGAAAGGGAGGAAAGTGGATCCAGCAAACTACAGGCCCATCAGCCTGACCTCTATCCTGGGGAAAGTCTTGGAAAAGATTATCAAGGAGGCCATCCTTAACAGATCAGCTGAAGGCAATATCCTGAGAGATACCCAGCATGGGTTTGTTGCAGGTAGGTCTTGCTCGACCAATCTCATTTCCTTTTATGACCAGGTGACTTATCACCTGGACAAAGGGGAAGAGATCGACGTCATATACCTCAACTTTAAAAAAGCCTTCTATCTGGTATCCCACGATCATCTCTCGGTTACACTGGCTAACTGTGGCCTTGATGTCACCACGATCCGCTGGCTGGGGAACTGGCTCTGCGGTAGGACCCAGAGGGTGGTGGTCAATGGGATCCAATTGTCTTGGTGTGCTGTGACCAGTGGGATCTCACAAGGCTCTGTCCTAGGGCCTATACTGTTTAACATCTACATCAACGATGCGGACATTGGTGTCAGAAGCAGATTGGCCAAGTTCGCCAATGACACAAAACTTTGGGGCAAAGCATCCACCCCAGAAGACAGGCGGGTGATCCAGGCTGACCTGGACTGGCTCAGCAAATAGGTGGATGAGAACCTGGTGGTGTTCAACACCAAAAAAATGCAAGGTTCTCCACCTTGGGAGGAAAAACCTGCACCATGCTTATAGGCTTGGTAGTGCTACGCTGGTTAGCACTACAGATGAAAGGCACTTGGGGGTCATGGTTGACCACAAGATGAATATAAGCCTTCAGTGCGATGCTGCAGCTAATTAAGCAAGAAAACACTGGCTTGCATCCACAGATGCTTCCAAGCAGATCCCGGGACGTCATTCTCCTGCTGTACTCAGCCTTGGTGAGGCCGCAGCTGGAGTACCAAGTCCAGTTTTGGGCTCCACAATTCAAAAAGGATGTGGAGAAGCTTGAGAGGGTGCAGAGGAGAGCCACGCACATGATCAGAGGTCAGGAAAACAGGCCTTATGATGAGAGGCTGAGAGCAATGGGGCTATTCAGCCTGGAAAAGCGCAGGCTCAGGGGTGATCTGGTGGCCACCTATAAGTTTATCAGGGGTGCTCATCAGGATCTGGGGGAATATCTGTTCACCAGAGCACTCCAAGGGATGACAAGATTGAACGGTTACAAACTCCACTATGACCAGTTCAGGCTGGACATAAGAAAGAACTTCTTCACTGTCCAAACCCCCAAAGTTTGGAACAGACTGCCAACTGAGGCGGTTCAAGCACCGACTCTGAATGCCTTCTAAAGACATTTGGATGCTTATCTTGCTGGGATCCTATGATCCCTGCTGACTTCCTGCCCCTGGGGCAGGGGGCTAGACTCAATGATCCTCCAGGGTCCCTTCCAGCCCAAGTGTCTATGAAATCGAAACAAAACACTGTTCCATTGAAATGTCGAAACAGAAGTCGAAGCAGAACGGTACTGTTTTGCACAGCCCTACTCTATATCCATTCAAATACAGACTAGGAGAATTCTCTCAACTTTTGCATCCCTGCAGAACTTCCACCAACGGCCTCCTGTTAGTAACTGGAAAAGTTACATGACAGTAAAAATGTAAGAGGAATAAAGAGAATGCAGTTTAGACACCTGAAATCTATTCTCCTGCTGATGAACACATGCAACTTACTACTAATTCTCAATACTGGGAATAAGTATCAGAGAGAGAATCAAGCCTTCAACATGCTGAAGTTTGAGATATTCCTACAGGTTTCCAAGACAATTTGGCTCTTAAGGGTTGGTAACTGGAAATGGGCTTATTGCATCAAGCCTATTTTGTGCCACCCTGATAGGTAATGTTTTCATGCTAATCAAATATCCAGCTAATGGAACTAAGAGACACTCCAGACCATGAACTGATACCAGACACCAGTCTGTTGAACAAGCACTGTTTTTGTCTATTTAATATTTATAAACAAACTATATTCTCCCACAAAATGTTTTCCTTTGCAATTTTAGCATTTTGCACCTAAAGGTACCTGCATTTTACTTCCTTTATCAAGCTAATTATAGAGCAGAAAAATCAGATAAACAAGGGCTGTGAAACTTTAAATATTTAAAAAGTAAGTATCTTTATACTGGTAAACAAAGTTCTTTGGGTAACTCTGATATCTTTTGTTAGACCAACTCAAATAGTTGGAAAAATTCTTCTTAGTAAGCCTTCAGGTATAAATACCCTTCATCAGGCATGCATTACTGTTACCATTTAGCATTACAGTTACCATTCAGTGCGGGACAGAGTCTGGCAGGAAAGGGAAGTGGCCTGATGCCCCAGGAAAGGGACATGGCCTCACCACTTGTTCCCTGTGCAAGCAGATGGCAGGAAAGAGGGAAGAGGGGACTAGTATCCCTTAAAGATGAAGCAAGCATTCAAAAAATAAGCTCTGCCTGTCTGTCTTAGCATATGGTTCTCCCTTCATTCCCCCTACATGCGCGCGTGCGTGCATGCACACACACACACACCCCGCTGCAGCCAGAATTGGGCAGCCACAAACTGGGAAGGCCGCTTACTGGCTGCTGCCACCCACAGTTTCACATGGGTGGTGGGGGTTGCCACCACCTCCTCCCCCCACCTGGTCAGAGCCAGCTTGCCTCTCTCTGGCCTTCTGCAGAATTACTCGGGGCAGCAGCACAGCACAGCTGGCAGCCAAGCCAGAGCAGGCTCCCCCACCACTTACGCAGACAGCAGCACAGATGGGAGAACTAGTGAGTACACAGGGCCAGTCCCCACCTGGGCTACAGCAGGGAAAGGTGCAGGGAGATGCTGCTGCTGAGCAGGGAAGGGGCAGGGGGGTGCCTGGCTCCACTTTGCAGCAAGTTCTGCTGAGGATGGGAAGGCATGAGAGATCTGCCCCACATGTGTAATATGTGTTATTCCTTAACCATTTAACCAGTATCATTAGAGGAGTTTAAAAAGGTAATTATTTAAATGATACTTACACCACTAGTTAACGCACTGATTTTTTAGTGCTTGTGTATATTTCTGAACCCACAAGGGTTGTCCAAAAGGACTGTTTTAGAAGCAAAGATTATTAAAATGGGACATATGAGACCAAGCATCTGATGCAAATCTCACTGGAAATTTGCCATCAACCATGAATCCAGCCTATATTCCTGTAAATCAAAGTAAGGAATGCCTCCGGTGGTAGAAAAAGTGTTCTAAACAACTTTTTGCCATGAGAACTCTCTTACATTTCCTCTGGACAGCCACTAAGTGGCACTTAAGCACTTCCTCTTAAGACATTAAAACCTACAACCTGTTGTGAAGGAGGGGAGGAGGGGAAAAAAAAAAAAATCAATCCAAAACATGAAGAGCTAGCCAATCTGGTATGTAATATCTGAAGTTTATATTCCGCTTTTATAGAATTCTCAAAAGCCTTGACTACATGAGAAAATGTTACTGAGTGAGATATTGTATTCTCCCACCCTCCGCTCACCCCCTAATTTCCCACCCTTCTTTGAGAATCTGAGGGCCTCATTTCAGTAAAACTTCACCCACAGTCATGATCTGTTGAGGCATGCACTAAAGCAAAAACACCCAATTGTCTCATAAGAAACTGAGCTGAAGCTATTTTTGTGAAGGGCAAACTAAAGAGGCCCTGACTTCTTGACACAACATTTAGAAATGCCTCAGAGTTAGATTTCAATTAGAGAAGCCTGTAGAGAGTGATCTTGTTTGTACTGGCAGACGCACACTAGAACAATTTTTAGCCACCAGCAGAGAAATAAAAATGATGAATGAAGTTAAGCTCTTCCTTAAAGTCCAGTATTTTATGGCTTCTGAGACAGATGCTATGCTTTCATTTGCATTTTAAATTAAAGACATAAACCTGGACTGTTTTGTAGCTGCAAAACCAAACTGTGTTAACTAATATAAAATTCTCCTAAATGTTTTTATTGCATTATAACTAATTTGTCATCCCATCTTAACAGCAATTCTGCTTCTTTGTTTAAAAAAAAGGTACTGTTTCATGAAAAATATTTTTTTTTAAAAAAGCAAATATACAAATTGGATATACTTCTCTGTGATGTAATCCATATGAAAGCATCTTGAACTGCTTAACTATCAATGGAAAAACAAGTTATAAAACAAATAAACTATATAAAAGTGTAATGGTAAGCTTGAGGCAGACAGGGTTCTTTGAGTAAATCCAGTATCTTTTATTAGACCAACTCAAATAGTTGGAAAAATTCTTCTCCAGTAAGCTTTTGGGCACAACACCCTTCATCAGGCTGAGGAAGCATCTTTAGACCCTCAACTGTGCAAACATTTCTACATACATTGATTTCACATTAAAGGAGTCCTCTTGACTTTAACAGACCTATTAATGTGTAGAGAATTAAGTATGCATATACATAATCTGCAGGATCAAACCACTGAAGTTAATATTTTTATGACAGTCTATAAACAAATAAACATCTCCAGATAAACTTCTCCAATTAATCCCAGGTTTAAGTGCAGGACTTACTAAAGACAAACTTCCTCCTTACATGTTAATTTCTGTGCTGAAATATGTGAAGGGTGCCGCAACAACAAAGTTTGGCGCCTGGGGCACAGCCCACTGAGGTAGCCCACCCTTTCCCCATGCACAGATCCAGGGAGTACATGCCCTCCCTCACTTGCTTGCTCAAGAGTGCACATAGTGGTGGGAGCCACCCTTCCCCCATCCCCGTGCCTCTCCCATCCCCCCCCCAAACAAGCCATTCACAGTTCCACTCTGTGCCCTGCCCTAGCTGGGCAGTGCCTGTTGGCGCCCCTTGGCTTCAGGGCCCAGGGCGGTCACCCCACTTGCCCCCTCCTTCCCCCCTTCCTTTGCTATGGCATTGTATGTGAAAGTACATTAGAGGCACGTCTTTCATTATGTGACCATACAACCAACATTAGATAGCATACTCTACAAGGTGACCCAACACATTTGACTGTGCAGTATTGCTGAGCGGAAGGAAGGTGGGTGTAGTGGCTAGTGCCAGGGAGAAGAGGCACAACCACACACACCCCCCCTTTGTGCCAATGACAGTAACGTCTAAGTAGGTATTATGACCCTGATGCTACTGGAACCATGTTAGCAGACCCAGAAGCCAGGTGTGTGTAGATACAATTGCATGTTTGGACCTATCTATATCCAGATACATAGGTCATTTTAAGAAGTATTTCTCCAAGTCTTGTCTGCAGCATGACGTCAATGGAGAGTGCAGAAAAGTAGGACCACAGAAAAAAACCCAAAACAAAAACAAAAAAACACAGCAGACCTTCACAGGGCAACAGAAACCATTATTTTTTATGATGCGGTTTATTATTCTTACTCACTTTGACATAAAGCAGGATGGGAGGTCATGCTGCTGAAATAAGTTTCTCAAATTATAAAATGCCTTCTCAGCTTTGCTCTTGCATTTAACTCATTAGTCAGACACAGCCCAGATCCAATGACCTTGGCACAGGGAAGGGTCATTCCCTCAGGCTTTTGCATGAATAGGCACCACTGTAAGGAGCACATAAAAGCAATCTGAGGAAGGTGGTCCATTTGGCTTGCTAGTATTAATTAGTTGCCTTGTTTTATTGTGTGCTTAGAGCTTATCCTATGAAGCCATTTATTAAAATAAAAAAATAATGAAATTGGTTACAAGTTTTATTCTGCCTATGTCCTCAATGATTCTGAACATTAACGCCATATGTTTGTTAAACTATTTCTGAGCAAGTTCAAAACATAGCTTTAGAAATAAATTGGTGAAGCATCACAAACAAAAATTAATGGATTTTATTTTTACATCATCATGATGGATCAGGCAAAATGAATTATTCCAGACCCTGGTCCTGCAGTTTGGTATATACAGCGAGACATCTACACATTGGGAGAAATTTCCCAGAGCAGCTCTCTGAAGGATGGCACTCTTGCTTCATCATCATCTGCTTTTGGCCAATGTTCTCTTTTAAACTATTAATTTTAAAATATTATTGTTTTAAAATAAACATGTTTTCTCTCAACTAGATTAGGCTATTTTTAGAGCTTTGTGAAGTGACAGTTGATACCTGAATTAGTCAAGGCTGAATATTTTTATAGAAACCTGTTTTGACTAGCCATATGTCTTTTCTCCTCTAAAAACTGATTTCAGAGACTTAAAAAACTCTGAAAATCATCATAAGAGGAATATCAAAAGAATTATAACCTCTTGTGATTTAATCTCACAAGTTTATTACAAACATGCTAAAAAAAATTAGTATCCGATTAATTTAAATTTTATGAATTCTTAATGCTTATAATTGTAGTCCAGACATGCATTTGTTCTCCTAAATGTGTTTCAGTCTTAAAATTAATTTTAGTAAGCCACAGCAAAGGGTAACTACAGGAAATGCAAGAGCCTCCCTTTATTAAAGTAGTCCTCTTCACAGAATCATACGTTCAGCTCAAATGCATATGGTGAGAGGATATTGCTGAAAAGAATTGGTCAGTATCACTTGCAAGGTTAATTCTGTGGTTTTTGCCTGTTTCATTATTACGTGTGTTACTACAGCATTCAGAAAGCTCACTCTGTTAGGGCACTGTGTCCTGCCAGGTGATGTACAAACATGCAGGTGGACACAATCTCTCACTGAAAGACCTTACAGTGTTCTTTAACTAGAGATGCAACAGAGGGAACATAAGGGCCTTTTGGGATTTCCAAAGTTTAAAATGTATTTTCCAAATTAAGTTACCCTTAAGCTAGGGATGTCAAACTCGCTTCATGCTCCAGACTCCGTGACAGCCCAAGGCAGGACTAGCCCCAGCCCTGTCACAAGGCAGGGCAGCAGCAGCAAAGGGAGGGCAATCAGCAATTTACCATGGTACTGACAACCAACCAAGTGGCTGCAGGCTGTGTTAGCCTTTGCTCACCCACCTGCCACCGACTGCCCTGTCCATTGGAGTGTAAGGATTCTGTGGCAGGCCGCTCCCCCTAGCCACATCCCTCAACCTCCAGTTGCTGGCTGGTAGCCCAACAGTCCAGATAGTGAAGCTTAGAAAACTGCAATTCCACCAAAACTCTCCCGCAAGGTAATAGAGTTTTGACCCATTGTCATCCACTTGTAATTTTTCTTGGTAAAGTAACAACTAAGCAAAGCAGGGAAAAAGATTCCTTTGGACAAGGCAATAAAAGAAATCAAGTACTAAAACATTAGTACTGGAGTGAACTTAAAAATTGCACCAAAAAACCGCAAAAAAAACCAAACAAAAAATAACAAAAAAACCAACAAAAAGCAGAAGCCTATTTTATTGCAACATAGTGGGGATGTATACATATGCACTTTACTGTTCAGTAGACTAATTTAATTTGCTGTGCAGTAAAGCATCATTGTCTACACATGTGCAGCAATTAGACTGGTGTAGACTAATTTACTACATGATTGGATAGTCCTGTCAGGCACAAGTACCATCTGACGGTTGAGTAAATTACTGCACTTAAATGCATGTGTAGATGGCGGTGTAGATCCAGATTAGTTTACTCCAGGTCAAACTGTGCTGGAGTTTATTCAGTTACCTCTATATACATGTAGACATGCCCAGTATGTCCTCTAGAGGTCAGTCTACCCGTAGCTCTGTAACATACTAACATATAACAAATTATATGTCAGCTTCTACAGAGAGAGAAAGCAGAGTAAAAGCTGTTATTCAGACCCTTTGATTTGCAAAGACAAGAACGAAAAAATACATTTACTAGGTGGTCATATTTTTATTATTATTTAGACATTAGTGTCCTTAGTATTCATTTGCTTGGTAGGTCAGGTTTACCTTCCACACAAAGGACAAAGTGTTCCGATTCTAAGACATTTAGGTAAAGGCACTGATAGCATCTGACACAACCATGTCTCCTGCTCTGCCACACGTGTATGACTGTGGAATCCAACATCAGATTCTATCATGCCTTACTGCCAGTGGAGAGGGAGCCTGGGATGGCATGAGAGGGTGCCAGAGCTGGGAGACCTGTCAGCTACAAGACTCCCAGCCATGGCAGCACATGGTGCACTGCCACACCTGGGAGGCCCACCAGCTGATGGCACTCCTAGCCACGGGGTCATACCTATGCTACGTATTCAAATTAAAGTTTGATAGAAAATAGCTACAGTTATACATTTTCCACCTTTAATTTTATAACTGTATGGATCTTTTTATGGTGTAATAATTACATTTTGCAAATTAACTGGTTTAAATTAATTGCACAATGAATGATGTAATTGCATAATATGTGCAACAGTGTAGAGAGGGCCTAAAGTCTGCGGCTTTCCCAATATTTTTGTACTTCATCTGTGTTGTCCTTACTGAAGCCATTTATCTTTGCAGAGCCTCCTGCCCATGCTCATCCCCAAAGTTCTTCTCACAGCATACCTTTCATAGTACAAGTTAACAATGACACTGACAGTAACAACTTATTCCTCAAGCCCCTTTGGGAACAGCGTCTGTACTCATCTGAGGAGTCCAACAGCTCTGGAGCACCAGTGGAATATTATTCTTCTCCCACCACATTGTTGTTTTCATCCTCTCTGTTTCAAGTAAACTATGTTCTCTGTTTTTTCTTCCAAAGTAGCCTCAATGAAAAAGCTCTTGCTTGAGGATACCCAAGGCATTGGGCTTGGTTAAGCAAACCTATCAAAACCCAAGGAGTCAAAGGAAGATTTCTACCTCAGACCTGCTTTAAATTGTGCCTGGCTATCCATTGGTCTTTGGGACCATCTGGCAAGCTTGGAAGCACTGAAAGCAAGCACTGAAACAGAATGGCCTTGCACTCCACAATTCAAGCTACCTTTCCTATTATGCTGAAATCTACAGAAAGGTGTCACTGGTTGTGTAATATGCTCTAGGTCAGAAATTTCCCCATGTAAAATGAATATTCAGAAGTCGGTTAGCGGCCCTGTGGCTTAGCCGCAAAAACAGGGGACTGAACTTAATAACTCTGGAGGTCTCCTCTAATCTTATGTGGTTAAATTATACTCCTCACTTCAAACTGAGTTTTAAAACTAAATATCAAAATTGGTTCTGATGTGTAAGACTTACAGAATATCTGATTTTAGAAACAGATATAAATCATAAATACCTGTACACTACTCCGGAACTTGAATGATTTTCTTTTTATATGCAAAAGTGAATGCAAATGTTTTCTCTTTGCTGACCTCTTCTGTTTGACTTCTTCAAACTTCTTCTGCTTGACTTCTGATTAGTTTTCTTTTTTTGTAATTGCATATTGTAGCTTACTGCATTTAGAGCATGCAGGCTTTTGGAACACACCATCAAAAAGCACGCTGCAAAAGAGATTGTGGAGTGTGTGCTCATTCTTTTCCTGCACCCATTTCCCCCATCCTCCAGGACCAAAATGGATTGAGAAACTGCATTTCATTACATAGTGGTGCAACCAACATTTCCAGAAAAAAACCCTCATAAATAATTTATTGCACAATGACTTTTCGGAAACAAACTCACTCAAAGTATTTCAGATAACTTCAAAAACAACCCATACAGATATACTGAACCTATTAAGACCTGTATGCAGAAAATTCCAGTGAGATTTTTGGTACAAGCAACACAAATTTCCTTGCCCAGAAGTAAGGAGAATGAAAGAAGGAAAAGTATGCAACGATTGACAGCATCTAGGAAGTGAAAAAAAATTCCTCTAGAGGAGTCCTTTAAGGCCACACATGACCTCCAATAACCTAAGAGGGAAAAAAAATGAAATATAGACAAGCACTGCTCATAGTGTGGTAGATGAATGCTACCTTCCATACAAGAACAGCCTAGAGGTTATTGTGCTAGCCTGGGTTTCAGAAGATCCAAGCTCAATTTCCTCCTCAGCACACAAGCTTCCTGGGGCCCCTAGAAGGAGGGACTGGAATCCAACTCTCCCAAACCAGTGCCCTAGTCACTTTGGGTGCCTATACAGGTACTCTGGGGTGGGGTGGGGAAAGGGGACATTCAACAAACTTTAAAGTGCCCCACCACCATTTTGAAATGTGGGCAGCTGAATACTAGAGACACTGAACATGCTGGCGCATTTCAATTAAAATGTTCCAATGTGTTCTAATCAGAATGCATTGGAACCCTTTGGACCTGGCCCATGGACATGGGTTTCAGCAGCATTCAGGAGCTGGGGACACCTTCTGTGAGCAGTCTCTTGGTAATGCAGCAGGGAGAAGGGCAGATCATGGGCACTCTCCCCATCCTGCCATCCCAGCGTCGGTCATCCCAGCCTGCAGCCAGAAAAGGTTGCCTACCGCTGCCTTAGAACATGGGTGCAGGCTTGGAATCATTTTGAGATGCAGGCCTATATTCTTTTGTGGATCTGGGCCTCAGTCTCTTCACTGTTCTGCTCTGCATTAGTAAAATAGAAGTAGCAGTTCTACAGTGTGTGTATGGCCGGGGGGGGCTGCAGGAAGAAGGGAAAGGGGTTTTGTAACAATAAATGCCTTAAGATTATGAGGAGCTTAGATACTCTATAATGGGTTGCCTGGGTTGAGATGAGTGGTTCTCAATCTTTTTAGATACAAGGCACCTCTGGATAGACTTGAGGAATCCCTCAGAATATGCCAGCTCTAAGGTTTTCTTCTTTTTTGACTACAGAAAAATAGAGCAGTTTTTCTGTTGCAAAAATACTCAGAAAGAACACAACTATGGATTTTTATTTGAATTTTCTGGATTTATCCTGTAAATTGTGTTTACAAACCTAATAATGCTAACACTGTGTAGCACCCCCTAAAGGATTTTAACACACTCCAGTGTGTTGGGGCAGCCTCATAAGCGGCTCTGTTTAACCTGTCTCAGGGTAGGTGCTGGCCTTGATAAACTGCTAGCTTCAGAACTCTGAGGCTCAACCACAGGAAAAGCTAAATGCTCGCCATCATAAAAATGACTCTGAAACACGGGTGTAAAGAACACTTCTGTAATCTCAGTTCCACACGTCTCTATTTCTGATGTACAAAATTCTCTACAATAATAGTGAACGAACAACAAATTACAACGGACTTTGACTCCAAAATGAGGGTCGAGACAGAGAAGTACATTGACGTCATCTATTACGTGGCTCTCTCAAGTTTAAAACTCTTCAGACCAAGCTATTTGCTCTTATCCCAAACGATGTTCCCTCCATCACAAAACACCTAATGACCATCCAACATAAAGGACTTTCTTGTATGCTGCAGGGCAGGGAAAGGGTGACAGTCTGAGGTCAGACCAAGCAGTGCTTCCAGTGTCCCAGTCAGCAAGACAGTAGAAGAAACGTTTCTATGCCTGACAATGAAGAATGAGTCTCATAGCCTATAACATTGTCCCTGGCTCCAACCCAGGCATTGGACTGAAGATTCTTCTCTGCAGCCAATCAGATGGTGATTAAGGACTGGTCAACAACCACCCAGCCACCACCTCTAAAGATATAGATACAATCTTGGCCCTGCTGAAACCTCCATCGATTACAATAGGGCCAACGTTTCATGCAGAATTCTCAAGAACCTACTTCAGACCAGGGATGTCTAACTGGTGACCTGTGGACTGCATGCAGCCAGCAATGGGTTAAGTTTCAGCTCCCAGGCTTCTTCTCAGCTACCAGTACTCACACTCTGGCTGCAACACCAGGGACACTGGGCTCCCCCTCCCTCCTTCAGCTGCTGCTTGCTGCTCCCACCCCAGAGGGCAGAGTATTGTGGCACATGGAGCAGAGCGCGAGTTGGGAACTATTCAGTGGGAAGAGTGCAGCCCCAAGCAGAGTAGGTGCTACCACAACCATACTCCATACCTAAACAGACTCGGTATCAACCAACTCAGTGAGAAGCCAGTTCACTCTGTGACAAGGAGCTACTACAAACCTACACATCACATAACATATGTAGATAGATATACCTAGATCCTATGTTCTAAAAGTTAGGGTTGAATTTTTAACCTCAACCACATTCAACTTTAAATAGCCAACTCTATAGCTACACACATATGTACGTTAAATACATTCCAATTTCCACATGGCTCTTAATCTGTTTTCCTCAATTTCCAATAAATCTCTCAAAGTTTACATTTCTAAGTCAAAAATCAGTGGCATCAGCTTGAAATTTATAAGCAACGATGCAAAAATACAATAGCATATGCCTATGATGAAGGAAGGCAAAAAAACTATGTACAAAAAAAAACAAGCAGAGAAACAACATTACAGCCAATGAAGTTTATATTAATCTAACCAAGAGCATCCAGTCACAGATGCTGGTTTTAATCTTTCTAGGTTTCTCAGAAATAACACTACATAAAAAGAAGATTACTTAAAGTGTTTAAAATTGCTTTGTACGAGTCCTTTTAATAATAAGATGCTCATGGAGCCTGCTCAGAGACTAATGCCCAAAATAAGTTGCACAATAATCCTCTGCCAGGAGACTAAACCTAACAAATGCTTTGGAGTTCACTGGGCTTTTGCAATTCCTTTTATAGATGAATAATGCAAACCTCACCAGCTCCAGGCCCCAACTCTCTGGCAGATAGTTAAGTGTTGATCATTTGACACCAGTGTGCTGCATTATATAATCCCGCTCAAGTCAGGTGAAGTACAACTCATAACAAAGTGTACTGTATTGTAAGTAATACAACATAATATACATCAGTGTGCATGCTATACACTATGGTATGTTTAGAATGCAGAATGCCTAAAAAAAGCAGTTCTAGAGTGATGTTATAGGCATGATGTTCCAGGAATTATGGGAGAGAAGGATGTTTTGAGGGTGATATTTTTATTAGATTGACTGCATGGTTGGAATAAAGTTAGACAAGTTTTTGAATGCAAGATAGTCAAAAGCATATCTAACTTCATTCCAACCATGTAGTTGGTTCAGAAAAAGATATCATCCCCAAGAAAACCTTGCCTCTCATATAACAAGCAGTTTGGCCAAATAAGCATTTAGACAACGTAACTGAAAGAAATACACCTTCTAAGAAATAATAATAAAAAACTTCAAACAAACTTGCCAAAAGGCTATTATTGCTGTACACTGAGCAGCAAAAGAACAGAAACAACTGTTCAAATTGTAAAAACCACACATTATTAAAAAAAGATGTTCGCCATCCATGTCCACTGTGAGACTAACCTGGCATAAGGAAAACCAACAGAATTTTGCCATGGACTTCAATAAAGAGAAGGGTCAGATGTCTAACTAGTGAATTTTGTGCCCTGGGTTGGGGCATGAGGGTGTGTGCCGTGCCAAGCAACTAAAAGCACCTATGGGAGCAGGGGTACAAGCAAGGGAGGGCAACTGTTGCTGGCTTCCTGCCTTGCAGGGACAGGGCCAGCTCCCTGCGTACTGATACGAGAACGTTTAGCACGGAAATGCCCTTTTCTGTATTTTGTCTATCCAAGGGTTGCATGCTCAATACATATGGAGGGTCCAAGTGCAGGCCTTAGACTGTTTAGCAGTGAAAAACATGCCTTTAAACAGTCTGAGGATCTGCTTCACTAACTCTGGATGGAGATGAGACCGCTCTTGTTACCATCTATCACCAAATGCAATGTGCAACTGCCAGACAGAGCTTTATCACCAGGGATCCAAGTTTTCCATTTGCCACAGAGCAATATGGTAAAGCACAGGTTTTTTTCTTTTTAAGGAGAAAGGCATGGATTTTCTCTTTTTAAAGGGGAAGACAATTGATTTCTTTTGTCTTTTTAAGAGGAAAAGCACAGATTTTCTCCTTTAAAAGAGACAAATGTGAGAAACAGCAGATATCCCCTTGCAGGCTGACAGAGTTCCAGCCTGCAAGGGGCTGGTGGGAGCAAGAGAAGGGCAATCCAGCAGGGGGAACCACATGAGCGCGTGCGTGTACATATGCACATGGAAGCCAGACAGCATGGAGAACATCTCCCACAGCTCCTCACAGGTAAAATGTGGGGGAGGGGAAGCTCCCCTAGTGAGGGAGGGGGGAAGGAGTTGGGCAGGGCAGGGCTGGGGGTTGCCCAGGACTGGAGCAGAATGTGTGGCCGCAGGGCCCAGGTGGGGAGCAGGACAGAGCTGCAGGCTCCATCACGGTGCACACTCCTGGGGGTGAGGGGAATGGGGGCCATGTGTCCCCCAGATTTATGTACCAGGCAGGGGCAGATGTGGGCTGGCTGCTGCAGACTTGGGGCTCCCTAACCTGCTGCCCTCCCCCAAGGGCCTCCACAACCCAGCAGGGAGGGCTCAGTGCTGCTGCTAGGAGTCCCATGCCACTATATCAAGGCACACCCTGCCCATGTGGCAGCAACAGCAGCAGCAGTGGCATGGAGTTGCACCCCCCACCGCTGCCAGGTGGACAGGGGGCACCTTATTATGGCAGTGCAAGGCTCCCAGTGATGCCACCAAGCCTCCCTGCCTCACTCTGCCCTGCCATGCCAGATCCCATCCACTGGGCCACAGATGCCCCTGGGGGAAGAGCAGTAGGGAGGGGAGCCCCAAGCCCACAGTGACCAGCCCACATCCACCCCTGCCCACAAGCTCTGTTCCAGCCATGCCATGTGTGGGGGAGTGGGAGATAGGCTCTACAGCAGCCACCACCTCCCAAGGGTAGCAGCTGGGGCTCTGGTACTGCTGGGGGCGGGGCAGGCAGGGAGCTGTGAACCCAGGTCTCTGGCCATGTAGCCCAGGGGTCCCCTCTGGCAGGGCTGGGGGAGGGAGTTGGGGGAAGGGAGTGAGTGGCAACAGTATGGACAACTGGAATATCAGGGCTTCTCAACACCAAATGGGGGGGGGGGGTGTGCAGAAAAGGGAGGACAGCCAAAGCTGGACCTATATCCTAGCGAGCAAAGGAGGCAGGGGAAGCTCTGATTTTCTATTATAAGAAACCCAAAATCAAGTGCCAAAGCATACAGCTATTTAAAATTTATTTTCTCATAGTGATTGAGATACAGGTAGGCTTTCTAACTGCTTTAACATTGTAAATATATCAATAAAACCTTGTGTTTAACTGACACACACACGAGTGGCATTTCATTTTAATCATGGAAAAACACATATTTTGGGCTTTTAAATCATAGAATGTGTGATTTTATCAGAGAATTTACAATTTTTAAACAGAGAAAACTAGGATCCCTATAAATTATCACCAATTACTTAAAATTCACGGCTTTACATTAAAATTAATGGCTTTACATGGGCCTTTAAGTAAAACAGGGCACAAATTATCCTACATCTAAACCAGGCTTAAGGCTTTATTAAGATTAATAAAGATAAAGTGGGCAATTTCCCACTTGCTATACCAAGCATGTCTGATAAAAAGAATCTAAACAGTTAAATGAAACAAATAATTTGATATAACAAAGAAAAATGACTCGTGGGATTTGGAATCGGTTTCCTAAATTGAATAAAACTATGGAGTTTTACTAGTACATTGTTTTTCATGAGACTTGGCAATTTTGTAGCAGTAGAGGACTATTACCCTGTGACAATGCTCTATTAATAATTTATCATTATCTGAATTCATTTCTTTTCCACTCTAGTGCTCAAAAGAAGCGATAGGAAGAACTAAGGAGTTCTGTTTACCATCCCCTCCTAGAAAGGTTTGGCACAAAGAACTGCAGTACAGCAATGCTTCAGTTCACCATACCTCTCAATCCACCAAATCCTAAAAGCAGGACAGAAAAAGTTCTTCAAAAACAAAACAAACAACTCTCCCAAAGTTTTCATTGCTTTTTTGTCATGAACCTTCAATAACAGAGCTACAATAATACTGTATTTGTATTATATATGCCATGGTGGGACTAAAATAAGGGACAGTGGGCAAGTCTGCATCCTAATATATGAGACTTCACTCTGATCTACAGGGACCCTCTTGATGAGTCACTATGCCCACTCAGTACCTAGCCGCTCTAAGCTGTCTAATAAGACCAACTTGAGATAGTGAATTTTCTACTGTGCCAAGATGATTTCTTGAGTTTTTTTTGTTTTTTTATTATGTATGTCAAACAGAGATAACTATTTTTCTAGAAGCTTGGAGTCGCTTCATTATCTGCAGTAGTTAAACCCAGAGCATAAGAGCTTAAGGTTTCAGAAAAATCCACTGTCTGTATAGCTTATAGATTGTCTAACTAATACTCCAGGCCAAGAGGGAAAAAAAAAAAAAAACCAGCTGGGGAAACCTTTAAAAACCATAGATCTTAGCAATGTTTGAAATAGAGCAGTGGTGTCAAACATATAGCCCACAAGCTGGATCCAACCCATAGAGCCACTCTATTTGGCCCATTGGTGTGGCCAGAGAGGGAGCAGCCTGATGCAGAATCTGGGGCCCTTGGGTCCTAGTGGACATGGCAATCAGCAGCAGGAGGGCAAGCAAGGTCACTTCGCCCATCTGAACTGATGCAACCCTACCTCCTTAAATGCTGGTCCTTGCTGCATGTCCTGTACTGGATCTGGACCTGGAGCTGCAGGACAGGGCACAAGGTGGCAACAGAATCATAATCATAGAAGTAGGGTCAGAAGGGGCCTTGTAGATCTTCAAGTCCGATCCCCTGCCTGGGCAAGAGAAAGAACTGGTCTCAAATGATCCCAGCTAGTTAGGCATCAAGCCTCTTCTTAAAGATGCCCAGGGTAGGAGCCAGGACCACTTCCCTTGGAAGTTGGTTCCAGATCCTAGGTGCCCTAACTGTGAAGTAGTTCTTACAGACATCTAATCTAAACCTACTCTCCAACAATTTATGGGCGTTATTCCTTGTTGTGCCAGGCGGTGCTAGGGGAAACAAGGTCGCTCCCAAACCCTTTTTGTCCCCCCTAGTGAGTTTATAGACAGTCACCAGGTCCCCCCTCAGCCTTCTCTTGTGAAGGCTGAACAGGTTCAGGTCCCACAGTCTCTCATTGTAGGGTCGGCCCTGCTGTCCCCGGATCGTTCGGGTGGCCCTCCTCTGGACCCTCTCAATGTTGTCCACATCCCTCCTGAAGTGGGGTACACAGAACTGGACACAGTACTCCAGCTGTGGCCTGACCAGTGTTGCATAGAAGGGGAGGATCACCTCCTTGTCCCTGCTAGAGATGCACCTGTGGATGCATGATAAGGTCCGGTTAGCCCTGCCAACCGTGACCTCGCATTGTCGGCCCATGTTCATCTTGGAGTCAATAATGACTCCAAGATCCCTTTCTACCTCCGTGCTCTCAAGAAGGGAGTTTCCCCATCTTATAAGTGTGCTGCTGGTTACTACTGCCCAAGTGCAGCATCCTGCACTTGTCAGTATTGAAGCACATCCTGTTTTTGCTAGCCCACCCCTGTAACCTATCCAAGTCTTGCTGGAGTCTCTCTCTCCCTACTAGTGTGCTCACCTCACCCCAAATTTTGGTATCATCAGCAAATTTAAACAGGGTGCTTTTCACCCCGTTGTCCAAAACACTGATAAAGAAATTGAACAGCACAAGCCCAAGGACCGAGCCCTGGAGGACACCACCGCCCACCTCTCCCCAGGTCAAACATGACCCATCCACCACCACCCTCTGAGCGTGACCCTTCAGCCAATCTGCAGTCCATCTGGCTATGTAAGCATCAATGCCACAGTCACCCAATTTTTAAATGAGGATGGGGTGGGAGACGGTGTCAAAGGCCTTGCTGAAGTCCAGAAAGACTACATCCACAGCAACACCTGCATCCAAGGCTTTTGTGACCTGTATATATGAATGACACACACCCCCCGCCCCCAGCCTGTGCATAATTAGATAGTTAATTGACATACATGCTGTGTGTGTATGTGTGCATCTATCTGTTGTTGGGTATAATATGTATTATACACAGTGTGTGTATATGTATATGTGCACACTGTGTATAATACATATTATACCCAACAACAGATAGATGACACATACACACAAAGCATGTATGTCAATTTTTCACACAAATTTACTAAATAATTTTACCAATGGCCTTGCATTCAAATGTTAACATTCTCTCATACAAGGTAGTGAGACAGTTTCAAGAGTGGTTTGAGAAAGACTGAATGCTCATGACTACATTCAAACTAGATTTATTGTCATTCAAGATGACAAAAGCAAGTAGGCTGGAAGCTCCATCTACATCAGCTAGAACCTTTCCCAGAGTTATCAGCAGAGATGCAAGTGATGACAGATCTTGTAGTTTACAAAAAGCCTGGAGGCTTTTTGCCCAATAAATATCTATCAGATGTCTCACCTCTAACCAGTACAATATTTTGAAGGAAGTCTGGGACTAATGAGAAAAAAATGGAAGATCAATTTATTAAACCTACTGTAATTTAAATTTATTACATTATATGACCCTGACTGGTGGAATTAAAATTTTTCAATACAGCCAAATTTTATTACAATTCCAGAAAAAAAATAGCTTCTATACATTTATTCAGTGAGATTTAACTGCTAAACAACAGTTACATACCTGTATGAGAACTAGAATTATTTTACAGGGGTTTTTTTATAAATACCTCAACTATATTGCTAAATGAACCTAGACTGCTGCATCTATTTTCTATAAACAAGGAAAACAAATACAGAGATATTTTTTCCATTTTAGGAACAAGAGAAGAAGCTGATCCTGCCAACCCAATCTAAATCTGGACATGTTATTTGAGTTCTCATAAGAAATGTTGCAGGGATTGAAAAAAAATCCTCAGAGATCTAATGGACTGCAGCAGGGATCTCCTGAGTCACACCTACCACAAGTTTAACCTCTACTTTGTTTTTTTCTCCTGTGAACAAAATGGAGATAAATTCCACCCTGCTACATGCAAATCTCCCTCTCTTTTCCTAGTTGAACATATACAAAATCCAATAATATTCTCTCATGGTGGAACTCAAAAAGCTGTTCTTTGCCTGTGAGGGAACCTGTAAACCAGTGGGGAGGGCACAACCCTGGGAATCCCTGCTCCCAAACGTTCTTCATGCATTTAATTTAAAACAGTCATAAACTGTTAAAGACAAACAATAAATACTAATTTAGGACTCCCGAGTTTAGTGAGGCACCTAGACAGATTTCTAGAGCTATGGCACCTTTGACGATCCTTCACCAGGACACAGATGCACAGAGGTATTTAACTGCTTAATTCTCACTAAAAAAAAAAAATCAGTGGAAATTCCCTCTAGATATTCTTGGGAGTCAGGCACCAGCATGCTTTTGGCGATTTGGACCTAGTGTCTAAAGATGGGAACCCCAAAATTTTGCCCTCTAAAATCTTACGTTTTGCTTCCCTCCCTTTCTTATTTCAAACAGCTCCAGGAGTTTGATCAAGCAAGTGGAAAGGGCATTCTGTTTTTCACTCCATTAAACATAAGGAAATGTGTTTGGTATGATCAGTGTTGTTTATTCACCATAATCCTTATGATAGCATAAACTCACATAATTAAGTACATAAGCAAATTGTATTGTATATTTACCAGTTTCTTCCTATTCAAGTCTTAAAATACCTACTCCCAATTTTCATCACTTACATGTGTAAATCACGTATCCTGCATTTTTAATCCAACAGGGTTATTTCACTTAAGTGCTGATGATGCATGTTGTATTTGACTGTTACTCTATCATAGCTGTCTTTATCTGGAAGGAGGCTAGCTATAACAGCTTCTATAAAGATATGATCTGTAAGACTTATTATCTTGTTTCAGACCAGGTAGGCAAACAGCTAAATTTCATATGAGGTACAGATACACGAGCACCAAGTGCTTTACTAGGACTACCCTTGTGAGTGATACATACAAGACTTGTCCCAACCCAAGATCTTCCAAACTTAGTTACTAGAACTTTAAATCCAGTGATGAAGGATATGCCACTGGCTTTGTGTAAAAATCAGTCATTAACCAAATGCAACAGCTTAATGCCAAATTCTGGTCATCTTACTCATGCAAGCAATGGCTTTAGTAGCTTTAATTTAAATAAGATGAACAAACTTATTTCCCTATTTTTAACACTATAGTCTTTTCAGTGGGAACACAAGCTGTTCTTATAACATAGGATTAAAAGGGAGTTCACAGAAGCTCATGGGTGAAAACCCAACCCTGATTACATCAATAGAAAAACTCCCACTGGCTTCAGTGGGGCTTAGCATTTCAACCCATATCACTAACTAAAATTAATTAGCTCAATAAAACAAATTAGGCCCTAGTCCTATGAAGCTTTACATATGTTCTAACTTCACACCCTGTGGATGGTCCAAAAGTCCATGCAAAAATTTTGGCTGCATGTGAAATTAACCCCCTTTTAAAGAATAAGTCTTAGTCTGTAAAAGTAAGGTCAGGATTTCAGATGGCAATGAAGAAATCCAAACACCACAGGAACTACCTCATTTTGAAACACAAGGTATTTACTTCTCTTATGCATCTACATTACATCCTTAAAATACCAATAGCTCAAAGAGCGTAGCAAAGTTGAAGAATGGCTTTTTACTTACTTTTGTTTGATCATCAGCTCTGAATACATAGCAGATGCTCTGCTGTTTTACCGATTTATCCTTTATCAGACAAGCAAAGTAACTTGGATCATGGCTGTTATGAATCAATTTAAGGACTTGCTGGGGCTTATATTCGAACAGACTGGAAGAAATCAAAGGATCCCACTGTTGGCTTTTGCCTGAGTCTAGTTCACATCGTAGTCTTACTGGTGAAACATAAAGCCGGATTTGGCTGACGTTAGGTTCTCTCTTAGTAGACTGCACACTTAGTCTCCGGATCTCTGCCACAATCCAAGGAAGCATTGCCATGGTGGTTAGAGTGTGCACAGGTAAAGAACCAACAAGTTGGAGACTGAAATCCACCGAAGTATCACTGGATGCTGGAAGTTTTTTAACTTTGAATGTTATAGGCTCCATGTTTTAATCAGTAAAGGTCCCAGGAATCATTCACTGATGTTTCCGTTCCATGGAATGAAGATATTTGGACAGTGCCTTCAGCTACAGAGTAGAGGAATTCTAAAAGGAAAAGTTCATGGAGTTACTCTAGCAATCATTTAGAATAGTTTCTTTATAAATTAAGATCACCATTACTGGAAATATTCATAGATTTTAAGAAAAACTGAGATAATCTTGTTTGAGCTCTTGCACAACATGGGCCAAAGGACTTCCTGGAACAAAGTACCACTCAGGTTCCAATAACTGTGGTTGAACCAGAGCAAAATCATTTAAAAAAAATCCAACTCTGACTTAAACTTTACTATTAAAACTAAGTTGATACTACTTAATTCCACTGGTTAGCTGCCTTATTGTTTAAAACCATACTTTATTACTCTTACTACAGAGAATGCTTTGACCCTTCCTTTAAATATTTTTGTGATTTTTCTACACAGCAGACAGGTTTTTAATCCATTAACCCAGGAGGCATTTGCCATGAACCTGATTATCCTGGGGTTTGACCTTGATCAAAACAGGAACAGCAGTCATTTACATACTTCATCCTTCCATGTTGCATTTCTGCTCCTCCACCAGTAGGTGATCAGGAAGGTCACACCCTGGCTGGATTGTCCCAGAAATGACCTATAACCTTACAGACACACAGTGCAATGTCCCAGAAAAATAGCAGTAGCATATTTTGTCCTGCATATTTTGGCAGGACTTAAAGAGGAACTGTACATTTACAACCACATTACCCAAGTGAACCCATTTAAAAAAAACATAGCAGCAACACTAGCTTACTTCCAGACTTTCCAGTCTTCTGTCACTTTCTCAGTCTTCCAAGACTATAAAAAGCTACACCATGAATCCAGAGTACTCTCCCTCCTTTAATACTTCATTTGAACAGACATGTTAAAATATACTAGTACTAATGATAACTTACCCTAATGCATTCATTGCTTTATGTACTATGGCTACAGCAAAGTTTGTTTCTTTGTGCAGCTGATTAAAAAAAAAAAAAAAATTCACACTTTTTTGTGCAAATTTTCCATATATTTGTCCTGTATTTTCCCATTAAAACAAACCGATTAGAAAAGCTTCTATCAGTTTGTAACCACCTGAAAATTGGAATGAATATTTCAAGATTTGGGGGAAGGAAGGTGAAATGTTTATTGTTTAAAGAAAAAAAGAAAGAAAAAAAAGAGAGCGCAAACAATTTTTTTGGGGATGGGGATACTTTACAATACTTTGAAAACATCCAAAAAACATAGTACTGTACCTACTTTACAGGAAGAAAAACAAGATCTGGACAGCTACAGGTGTTGAACCTTTTATAGCTTTTGCATCTAAAACTTCTGGATACTAGACAGATGAACATCTTTTAATAGTTTTACGGTAAGCAATTTTAGGACTGGAGAGCTTACCAAGAGAATCCTACAGTTTAGGCCTACAAAAAAAAAAAAAAATAAAGCAACCTGAATTTGCTAATAACCTAGAACAGTGGTGCCCAACCTTTTGTCCCCCTGGGCCAGATGAGCAGTGCCAGGTCCAGCTGCAGGCAGCACATGGGGCTGGTAAAAGAACCTCATCCTGCCACAGGGGACTGTGCAACCTGACCCTGATCCATCTGCTGCAAAGGCAGGGAACAGTCCAGTCCTGATCCAGACAAGTGGGGGGCAGGGAAGGAAGCAGCCTGGTTCTGATCTGGATACACAGAGAAGAGTAGAGCAGCCCTTATCGGACCTTTGGAAGATAATGGGAGCAGGGCAGAGCAGCACTGTTGTGGGGAGGGGAGGAGCAGCCCAACCCCAATCCAGACTGCAGGGAGGGGATGGGTATGGGAATGAAGTGGCCTTTATGCAGATGCAGGGAGGGGGCAGGGAGTAGCCTGGCCAGATCTCAACATGTGGGATAAGCCTGGCCCTGATCCCGCTGCACAGCAATGACCCAGGCAAGGCTAGAACCCACTATGGAGAGCTTCTCACTTCACAGCTGCTATTTTTTTCTGACCCATGGAGATCCCTGTAGGCCAGATATCATAGCTCCATGGAATGGATTTGGCCCATGGGTCAGAGGTTGAGCACCGTTGGCCTAGAAGTCAATACCCCTCCCACCTTCCACACACCTCAAAAAAGTTAAATTCTCATTTAAAATTACAGTAAAACACTGCAGATTCTGCAGAAGACTTCAATGGACAGACAAGGAGAACAGTCCAGAAAGCCGTCTTTTATAGGGTGCACTTGTACAGCAGAAGACCTCAGCTTCAGAAAGCATCTACTGTATACATTTTCCTCACCAATATACATTTTCCTCACCAATACAAAGTTCAGTAGGAGTCTTATCACTGCGGTCTTGTAAAGGCTTCTGTCAAAAGAGAGAGAAAACCAATAGGGAATTGAAGCTGTCTCTTATCTTATTGAGTCACTGTGAAACTTTTTGTTGTTGTTGTTGTTAACAGAGAAAATACAAGTGCCTAGGTGGTTTTGATTCATTCAGCACTCTAGGAGGCAAAACTGTTCAAAAAGCATGAAAATGGAGTTTACCAACTATAGCTTTGTTACCTAATGGCAAGCACAATCTCAGCATAATAGGGGTATGTGAAGTCTGTTCTCAGCTGAAATCAATATGGTTAATGTGTGCAACAGGGCAAAACTAGCCCAGTGTTTCCACTCAACCAATTTGATTTGTCAGCACAGCACTGCATTTGAGACACAAAAAAAAATCTCTAGACAAATCTGCTGTTTCTCTTTTCATAAAAGCTGTTAAATGTGTAATTTTCATGGGAAATCTGTATACTGAAATCTGAAAAACATCTTTTAAAGTCTATTTTTTATCATCACTCTCAATTAAATAAAGAAGATACTCTGACAAATAATACTGACCAGAACAAAAATCATCCTCTTTGAAATACAAAATGAGACATGAGTATCTTAAATTTAAACACCCAGGACACTGATCCTGTGACCAGAGTTCAGGATTTCCTCTAAATCAAATTTAGTAGATTGAACAGAACAAAATCCTTAAATATCTTTGCACTAGTAGAACCACTCAAGTAATGGCTTTTAAATCTGGATGTAGAGAAACAATAAATTAAACTGAAAATCAATGACATCATGAAAAAATATGAGAATCAATAGTATAAGCTGTAGAAATTCTGCAAATCTGCATTTTAAAAATGTTATCTTCCAAGAGTCCAGAAAACTAGAAGATACCTACATAAATCTGCAGAACCCTAAATGCTTCATTAGTCCCACATACCAATATTCAAATCATGATGTTTCTTTCTGCAAATGGTTTGAGTTAATGTAACAAGGTATCCCTCCTGAGTAAGCAAATGCTACTTGCAAAGAAGCTTGCATATGCCTGTCTAGCAAAAAGTCTTCTGTGCCAACTTCTAATTTCAAATGCTTCTCTCCTGAGCAGACCGTGAATTTCTAGACTGTAACAAACACGGCCAATGCGACTACCTCTAGTTACACTCTACAGTACTCCATGATCCCAATATCATAAAACAGGGCTGTCCAACTTCTGAGCAACTGAGGGCTGCAGCACCCCCAGCCGCACACAACCCAGGTGAGTGCTGCATGGCACTCAGTGGCAGCATGTGATCTTAACCCCGCATCACAATGTATGGAGCTGCTGACATGCTGTGCAAGTCCCCAAACCACAAGCTTCCTCCATCCCCTTATTCCACATGGACATGCCATGCAGGCCCCTCTTCTCATCACCCAGATAGGCCTCACATAGTGCCCTCCACCCTACCAGATGAAAACACTGCAACATGCCAGTCTCCCACTCCCCACCACATGGTGGGTGACTCCACTGCACTTCACCGGCACCGAGGCTGTGCAGAGCCCCCAGATCCCAGAAGCCTTCTAGTCATGTGCTCCCTCAGCTGTGGACCAAGGGCAGGAAGAAGCTCAAGGAGGGAGGGGGAGTCTGGGGACTCCAGAGGCAGAACAAAGTAGGGAACACTGTCTGAACCAAGAGCCTGAGGGGCACATATTAACCCCTCAGGGTCTGCATATGGCCTATATGCTGCCAGTTGGACAGCCCTGCTATAAAGTGTTGCAAAGTAAACCAGAGGCATCTCACATTACAAGAGTGCAACATATCCTATTCAACGCCAAGTCTAAACTCTATTAAAAAGCAAGCTGTTTTGTCACAGTTCAACTCAACTGTTAGAATGTAATGGATCTAAATGGAAAGATGGGTTCCACTTGCTTTTTTAAAAAGTACCTTGCAAATATTAATATAAACCACTTCAGTACCTATATCTGTTACTTGCTAAAGGAGCCTTCTTTAAAAATTATCACTTCTGGCATTTGAATGATGAATGGCAATAAAAGAACAGATGCACCAAGCTCAGCTTTAGTAGTCCCAAACAGGACTCAGAATAACACCCAAACGATGAACTTTTAGATATCTAACAGCCTCTCTCATCCCTTCCACATTACCACACTTTCTTTGCCACATCCTCCTCTTATCTTTATGTGTGTACAAATGGCATCCAAAATTCTATGAAGTTAACGTTACTGATATAAATGCAATTTAATTAAATGTAAAGTAAAAAGTATATGCTACCTTAAAACCTGATCTTACTACATTTAGGTGCATGTTAAATCTTAAGCCAATGAATGGGTCTACTCACATTTAAGTTAAACACATCTGTCATGGTTAAAGGGCCAACTATTGCCACAGACCCCTTGAGACCCTCTCAAATCACCCCTCCAGTGTATGCTTCCACCCAGAGGGATAAAGATAGTGAACCTTAACACTAAACTGGATGTTTGGGCTGCTGTATCCCTGTTTATCAATTGTGTTAACAAGACAGGCCCAAAATGTGTTTGACTCCCACAAAGCGCTTTTCCTCCCAAGCCTGCAACTGTGACTGATTAAAGTGACTCTAAAACAGCCTCTTCAAAACAAAACATTAAAATTCTTCTTTCGCACATTGCAAAGGGAAAGACTGTAATGATGACAAAATTTGTCTGTAATGATGCTACTACCCTAAGCTTTAATCTTCCCTTGCAAGCTGTAGTAAATTCCATTCAAAGTTACTCCCACCTCCTACTTGTAAAATAGAGAAGAAGCATGCTGCAGCATGCTTCTTCTCTTTCTCCACTTGTAGCCCTGTCAGTACCCAGTGAGACCCAAGGGCAACCCCAGCAATTCAGTCAACTGCTTTCATAACTACACTAGTATCTCTAAGGACATACCATACTTACCCGAATCCAAAATACATGAAATTTAAGACTTCCTCTCCACCCCCAGTATATTAGATTCCACATACAGAATCTAATATGTTGGGGGGGGGGGTATCTTAAATTCTTCCTCCTCACCACTACAGTGGAGAAAGCAGTAGCCAGGGGGCAGGCACGCTTGCCCCCCCACCACTGCCTGCCCATCCCCTTGGGCTGCCACTTACCCTTTGTGGGGACTTTGGCTCCAGCTTCAGCCCCAGCCACAAAGCATATAGTGGCTCTAGACCTAGCTCTGGCTAGGTGGTAGCCACAGATCTGGCCCCAACCCCAGGCTTCAACAGTGGTGGCTACAGCAGCAGCCCTGGGCTGCACAAATCTAAGATGAGATTCCCCACCCCACCCACATTAAGTGTGAAAAAAAAACCTTAGCTAGGATTTGAGTAACTAAGGTACTATCTCCTTTGACCCTAGCCGAGGTCTGGGGAAAAAAAAATCTTGCCATACTGCTAAGAGCCAGGTATGGGCATTCCTCAATGAATAACTTTCCCATTGTTTCCTAAGGATTCCTCCTAGTCTCCTGAACCACCTTAACTTTGCCATTCAATCATTTCCAATTTGTTTCCTTCTTGACCGCCTTCACTCAGTTAACTCCCTGCAACCAGACAAGATAATATGAATCAGGTAAACTGAAGCGCATATTAAAACTTTAACAATACAAATAACCTCTTCAGACACTACAACATGTCTAAATGTTTTACCAGATTAGATCGTAGATTCGCCTGACAGAAGACAATGATTCTGATTTCCATGCAATTTACACTGGTATACATTAGGACAAATAGAAACAATTAAATGCAAGATGGACTATACAAAAATTGTACCAAGTTTTAAATTGCCTAGGAACTCATTTGGGCTAATGGACATTTCAGTTTTAGTGAAAGCAGCACAATATACTTTACAAAAAGGTCATTTGGTACAGTCACTTTTCCCTGCTTTCTGTCACCAGTGCCCCTCCAGTAGGGCAGGGACCCCAAAGCCCGGGCAGGGCCCCCCCCTTGCCTGAGAGCAGCTTCAACAACAGTAGGCCCACTGCGCAAGTACATAGCTTAAAAGGGCGCACCAACAGCAAAAAAGCCCCAGTTAGGCTCCGAAGCAGCGAGAGACGCGCAGGTGAAAGCCCACTGCACCCCTGCTCCCCCAAAGCTCCCCAGAGACCCCCCGGCAGCCACGGAGCCCCCCCAATGACCCCCAGCACAGCCAGAGGTAAGCGGGACCCGTGGTGGCAGGAGGCAGCTGTGTGGAGCTGGGCCGGGTCTTCCCCCGCCCAGGCCCCTACTTCACCCAGCCCCCCAGGGAGCCACACGAACAGGCTGAGGAAACAGGTGTGCTTGTCTGCGTGAGTCAGCACAGCGTTCACGCAGGAGGGCGAGCGAGAGGACCCAAGACCCAGCCTGAGAGCGCCCTAGGGTAGACAGACTCAGGCCCAGCCTGCCTACCAGCAGCACGCCACAGATGGGCACATGCTGCACCCCTCAGGTCCCTTCGGGCTCTGCAGCCCCCCCCAACACCTCAGAGACGGTCACCCAGACAGAGCCCATGGTTCCGGGCTCCATGCAGATGGAGCCTCTGGCTCTCGGCTGCGCAGGCTGCCTGTCCCTTTTTCAGGCTCTGGGGCCCGGGAGCATGGCCACCTCCCCTTATGAGGTCTGCTCCCTATTGGGGTCTCTGGTGCGCCAGCTGGAGGACCTCCGGGCCACAGTCCAGAGACTGCGTGCCATCAGGGACTGTGAGCAGGAGATAGACTCCTACTGCCAGGCCCTTCTCCTCTGGGAGCCGCAGGGTAGACCACCATCTCCCTTCAGGACAAGGGAGGACTCCAGGACCTCCCACTCTGTCCAGTCAGGGGCATGGACCAAGGTGGTCAAGAGCCCTAGGGCCCGCCGCACCAAGACCCCTGCCCTGCCGGAGCTGAGCAGCAGGTACCCACCTCTTGCTGCTCCAGCAGAGCCTGCTGAATTGCCAGCTCCCACAGGCAACACATGCTCACCTGCAGCTACCACCCACGCTTTCCCCAAGACAAAATGTAAGGTGTTTGTTGTGGGAGACTCCATCCTGAGGGGGCAATCTGCTCCCCTGACCCCTTAGCCCAGGAAAAGCACAGTAAAAGCAAAACACAGAAACCTCTATAACATTTCCTGAGAAGCGCCATAGGTGATAAACTGAAGAGCCACATGTGACTTGCAAATCAGTGTGAGTATCACTAGCAGGGCTCATGGGTTTAAGGCAAAATGATTGAGATACGGGCTTCTTACTGGGAAGAATAAAAAAAAGGAGGAAACTGTGGATGCCTGACATTCCCGACACACCACATATCCCATGGGAATGTAAAGAAATATTTTCAAGGTACTGTAAAATTGACACAGTTTTCCTTCTCTAGTGGCCAGGCTACACTAGCACACCTGCACTACAAATGCTGTACCATTCCCCAGAGCTGGTGTAGCTGCACCTGATTCAGCAAGAGCCAAGGCAGTAACACAGACAGAGGATTCCAACAGTCTGCAGTGGAAACCACTCACTAGTACCAATGCCCGCTTTTAATACTTGAAGGGTGAGTGTGTCCAAAAGCTTGCAAATAAGTAAAATAATCTGTTTGCAAATATCTAGTAGTAGGTGTAATAAAAGACAATCACCTCTTCCACCAGTTTGGATTGCTTTACAGCTACCACCTGGGCAGCTACACATCTGTTGGACAGTGGCAGTGACAGTCCAACCCGCAGGCAAAACCCCAACACCAGCTGAACTGTGTTGCACATTACTACTGATGCAGGTAAGACCTTGTTTTATCAGCAGGCCTCAAGACTGAGAGGACAGATCCTAAACAACTAAAGAGACTTCCTCAGCCTGAATGGTATTTAAATCCAAAAGCTTGCTAAAAAATTTTTCTAACTATTTGCATTGGTCTAATAAAAGATATCAGATTCACCCTAAGAACCTTGTCTGCCTATGTCCTTAGACCAACACGGATACAACCTACACCCCTGGGACCTAAACACCCTGCTCAGGCGGGGGGGGGGCACGGGGGCAGCTTCTGGAGATTTACACCAGGCCCCTTTTGAAGTCACGCTGCTGGCCCAGTTTGCCACATCCTGAGCTGAACCCGCACGGCTCACCGGCATCGGCTGTCTGCTTCGAGCGGCCCAGGGCCAGCTCGAGAGATTCTCTTGCTCAGACCGGTCTCTTCTGGAAACCAGACTGAGATGTAGCAAACTTGCAGCGCGAATCAGGTGCAATGAAGGGAAGGACAGACGCGCACACGCACCCCGGCCCCGGCCCAGCGCTCGCCCGGGACTGCAGCAAAGTCTGGCGCCGACACTTACCGGCCCCGGGACGCTCCGCAGCGCCGCCCGCTCCGCTGCCGCCTGGGCACGGAGCGGCCCCACGCGCGGGCGCCCGGCAGGAGGCGGGGCGCGGATGGACTGGGCCCCTGTTGCGCGCGGAGCAGGCGGGACTTGGCGCTGCCCCTACCTGCCGCCGCCGCTTCCGCGTCGCCCCAGACCAGGCCCCTAGGTGCTGCCTCCTGCCGGTCGCCGCCTCCCACATAAATAGCAGCAGCAGCAGCGGCGGCTAGAGACGGCGGCTGCGGCGGAGCAGAGTCTGCTCCGTGCAAAGAGCTGCCGCGCGTCTGCGAGGAAATCCTGCCCCTCCCACGGCCGCGGCGCGGGCCCGGCCCAGCCCTCAGCCACGGAGGCCGCAGGGCAGCGGCCCGGTAAGGCAGGGCGGGCTGGGGACTCCGGCAATGGCCCAGTCTCTCTGCCTACGGACCTCATGCGCGACTACAACTGCTGTCCCGCCTCCCTTGTAGCCTGGGCCTGGATCCGACTATAACCGCAGAACATCTTCTGTTTTTCACTGGCAGTTTATCAGTCACAAGTTGCCACAACCGTGTTTGCTGACACCGTTCCCGCAGACGTGGCTCGTGTCATGGCAGTGCCACCTTTACCCAGAAGAGCTGTGGACTCTCCGTCCTCGGAGGCTTTCAACACCGAGACACAGCTTTGGCTGGGATGATGGAGCTGAGGATGGCCCTGGCTGGCTCCACGTGGGGAGGTGGACTAGATGTGACCTCTTGAGGTGCTAGCCCCAATACCCTTATTTTTTATGATGACCTTCCCACCAGCTGGGATAATGGTAGAGTTCACATTTGATGGTTTAACACCCAGCACATGGATCTAGCTTGAGTCTCCATGCTGGCCCTATTGCCCCCCTCCCTGTCCTGCCCAGTGTCCCCAAGGGCCCAGGGCCATGCAGCCCTGCCTGCCTTTGAAGCAAGTCATCAGAGGCAGGACACAGGCAAGGGATGGAGCAGCACTCCCTGCAGGGCGCTGAGCCACACTCCAGCTTGGACACCAGCTCTGCTCTTTCAAGCTATAACACCTGCATCCAGCCCCATTCTTACAATGGAACAATCTTCAGTCAAGCTCATGGTTTCTTAACATCTGATTTTGTATAAACTGGTTAGGCCATCTGCAGAATCACTGACAGCTGGCAACACTGGTATGTTTCCAGGATCAAAACCATTTTGAGGAAATCTGTTCTGTACCACAACATGCAGTTATTCAATCTAACAAGCCTCTCAGGGTCAGCAACCTATAGCCCCCAGGCCAGATGCAGTCCACACAAGGAGTGGATCCAGGCCTGGAAGGGCTCATCCCGTCTGCATTTTTTTAAGGGTGTGCCGATTCCTTGACCACTTCATCTACTTCACATTTTGCCAGTAGTATGCCAGTCACTTTCAGGTGCCCCAGCCCATTGTGACAGCTCAGGCAGAAGGCTGCTCTTCCTCCCTGCAGCTTCTGCTCACTGGCACTAGAGTAGTTTCAGGGGAATGGTGGCTCATGGTACTGGCCTGTTTGCAAGACACAGCCCTCATTTGCAAGAAGTTGCTGACACCTGTAATAGACTCAATCTATTGTGAAGCACTATGTTCATCAAAAGGAAGAACATTTTAATGATGCACAGGCATATACACAAACTACTCCAGGAGTATATTTCTGTATGAAATGATGGCTGCTGATCTCTATATACTATGAATCCTGACATTTTAAGTTAAAATATTTAAGTACCTCATTCTATCAGGTCAGTTACCATCTATCTGCCTTGTAACCAGAAAGCCTCATTTTCCATTTGCCGCAGAAATCAGTGGCAGGAGAGTGGGGGTGCTACTGATTGACTGAAAGGCATAAACAACAGCAAACATAAAATCAGACATGGCACCACACTTCTGGCATGTTATGGAAAGACATTTTTAAGTGGAGACTTTCATTTTTAAAACAGATTTTTCTGCTTTTTTCCCCCGTGGAAAACTAGGATCCCTGCTCATAACCCTAATGCAGTCTCATAAAACAAGATAGACTGAGTCCCAAAAGTCAACAGACATGGACTTTTTCACACCAACCAGGTATGTGAATTTCAGTCAGGTTTTTTTCTACCTTGAGACTGATAACAGCCGAATTTAGTATTTAATTTTAAAATCCTAAAGCAAGGTTTGCAAGGAAAACTTAGTAAATATGTTGACTCAAAATCTGTTGTCAGGCAGCTCTAGTATCTTTGCTGCATCTCACACACAACCCGCCAAAAAAAAGAAATTAACAAGAGAAGACAAGGCTGGATTATGAGAGGGTGGGGCCCTAGACCAGAGGTTCCCAGCCTTTCCATGCTGTGGCTCAGCAAACTGTGGTCCAAAAGTGGAGTTATTCCCCTTGCTGCTGCCAGGCGTGCAGAGGGCACCTTGCCAGCAGATGCAGGGCTTGTGTTCCAATAGCTCCAGAAAAAGTGTGAAAATCCTAGCTAATGCTGCTTTTTACTTCTAGGTCTATTTACATATTCTACATATCCCATTAGCTAAACGTGCACTGTGATAAAGAGCATCCGTCAAGTTTCCATATTGTACATATTTTTTAAAGACTGCATAACAACAGAACTAGTTAGTAATCATCTTCACAGGAGCACTCTGATAATATGGATAGCATCACAAAAGCCAAGTTGCTGTCATTGATCAAAGCATGTACTTTTCATCATTCTACTTATTAATTTTAGATGTTGTGATTAATCCTTCCTATTCCTATAAATATATTTGAATACCCAAATATTTTAAGATTTTCCTTTTGTTCAGAAGCTGTTGTTACTACGTCATTATCTATCTTAAATTTTATTTATGCATGCATTAGGATGTAATGGGACAGTTTAACAAGCTAATTCTACTGTTCACAGCACTTTGATAGTATGTGACCTAAATCCATTTACCTGGTTTTCAGAAGAGTAATAATCACTAATCAGAAATCAAAATAACATATTTGCAGCAGGGAGCCAAGCAGCAAATATACTAAAATATACTATTTTGGCTGATTTTGTGGACATTACGTGTTTTTTATTTGCATTATAAAAGGATGACATTTACTAAGTGAAGAAATAGTATTTAAATTAGAAATCATGCATGGTGAAACTATTTCCATCTACCATCATGAATAGCTTAGTTGAGAGTAAGATGACAGTGCTTACAATTTTTCTTGTTTTTACAATTGAATTACTGAATGTATTTACATACGGTACTCATATGCCTTAGGCCAGGGGTCAGCAATTACTTCAGCTGGTGGATCACTTTACGAGTTTGGGTGAGCTGTTTGTTGAGGGCCGCACAAAAAAATTTTTCAGAAGATATCATTTTAACAAATTATAGATAAAAAAAATCATACACTAAAAACCAAACATTGACTATAATGTATTTTATTTAAAAAAATAATTTTTGTCCTGATTTATGATTTTGAGTAGGTGTATATTACACACACACACACACACACACACACACACTAGCAAATTGCCCATCAAGAATAACGGGGTGGGGGGAGGGCGGGCAGGCCTCGAGCCCCACGTCCGGACCCTACCCCACAACAGTCACTCCTGGCTTGGCCTCACTCCACTTCCCCCTCCCCCCAGCCTGTGTCTGCCTCCCTCCCTCCCTGCCAGCTGTTTGGGGGGCATCGGGGCAGGGCCGTGGGGTGGGGGGCACTGCCACCACTATCCCACCCCTCCTTCTCCCTCAGGCAGGGAGTGTTCACCACCACCATTAGCCTTCTTACAATGCATCAGTTAAGCAATGTAGCACAGATGCCATAGGGTTTTAGTTTGCTGGTTGGTCTCCTTAAATGAAAGTCAGAATGATTAGAATACTGTAACCTAAAAAGTAGTTTGCAAGCACAAAACTCAATTCAGAATATTTTTCTAAGTATTTGTTACGAGTTTAATCATTCTTACATCATAAGAGTCATTTTGCCGTATTAACAATTTGCATGCTCGGCATATTCTATAGGCACTTTTTAAGTTAGATAACGTCAAAATAACTATTCCACCTCTTAAATAACTTGTATCCGTACTATGTGCATCTGTACAAGGAACACAACTTGCACAAGAGATATATTTACTCTCTCCCAGGTTTAGAAGGCTTATTGGAATTAAAAGTGATTAAATATCATTTAAATGTACATTTAGGTTATAAGTAATCAAAGTGGAAATTTCACAGGTAAAGGGGCATAAGACTTTTTTTTAGCATATGCTGCCGTGCTTTTCGAATATGTAACTTTATAACAGCATGAAATTTTCTTCTCTAAATCCAGCAGCATTTTTTCTCATTAAGTCACTCAATCAGCTCATTTGCCATGGGTCTGATTTTCTAACGTGCAAGTCCCTGCAGCTTCCACTGATTTTAACTGGAATTGTTGCAGCTCATTTCTTTTGACTATCAAGCTCATTACACTGTGCTTGAGCAATTTAGCCATTCAGCTCTCACTAAAACCAATTAAAAATTTACTTGTGCTCTTGGGTGCAGTCCATTTTTGACTCTGGTCTTGGTAATTACTGTTTTTGGAGAAAATCTAAAGGGCCTCTATTCAAAATTCAAGGCTTTACCTCATCTTTGAGAATAATGACTTTAGTGCTGTGTAATTTCAGAGTTGCTAGCTAACAGCTTGGGTCTAAGAGGAGGACAACTATGAGGAATACTTCTAGTTTAGTAATGTCTCTTAGAAAACTTGATAACCTCCTCTGTTCAACGTTCTTTTTCTTAATTGTAGTTCTCCATTTAATTTCAGTTCCATGTCCCTGCCCTCCTCCCAAAACACATAAGAGAAAGTTGAGGAAAGCTCTGGAAAAAAACAAGTAATTATTAAGTGATGGCTTATTTTGAGCTGCTAGTTCAACTCCCTAAACAGGATTTTGTTTCTATTATGTTGGGGTTTAAAGGGATGTTAGAAGCTGGTGATTATTCATTACTAAGCAAGCAAAATCATGTATTGCCATATATCTGAGGTCTTTTAAATCTTTGTATTAATAAAAAAGTGACTTGATATACATGGTGGTGAGGCATGCACATAATTACGCAAGGCAGGGGTGGGAGGGAGAAGCAGCGGTAGCTTCCAGCTGCCTAGCATTGGTACAGCTCCCCATACCCCAGCTAGGGAATAGCTATTGGGCAGGGGGGAAGAAAAGCAATGGTAACAGGAGAACATCTGCAAGTTGCCCAGCTTCAGTACAGCTCCTCACTTCTCAGTCTCTGCATGGGTACAGGAATAGGCAAAGCCCTGGGGCTCTCTGTAGGTTGGATACAGCAGCTCTGTATTTGTCAATCCCTGTGTAAACTGTTTAAAAGATGTGAATGTTGTATTATGGTGCCTTCTCAGCAATTCTCACACAAAGCAGGCTCCACAAATGCTTAAACTGACTTATTCACAGTACAAGAAACACAGGATGTGGGTATTTTCCTGGTGTGGTTCATGTACTCTTGTATCTGTTTCCTTTCGTATACAACAAGACTGTTTAGTCATCTGGTATATCACAAACCTACTTACAGATTTAAACAAATTCATTCAGAGGAAATACGTGACTTTCATTTTTGCTGGTATTATTCTAGTGCTATAATGCATTTCCAAGCCCCTCAAAAAGACAGATGATGATGGGAAGCTTCTAAAGAATGATTCAGCTACTAAAGGTCAGGTTTCAGCCCAGGTAAGACATACCATTCAAAATATTTTAAGAGTTTACTTTTGATCAAGAGTCTATTCTTGATCCAAAGTGAGTATGATCAAGAGCCTCTCTTGCATGATGTAAAAACTGCTCACCTCTGGCCTCGAATCTCCTTCTAGGGTCTCTTCAGGTACTGCAGCAGTACCACAACAGCTTCTTATATCTTCCATCTGCCCTGCAGTTACATAAGGGACTAGGTCATGGGCAGTCTTGTCTAACAGACCACTAGAAGAGGGTGAGAGAACGGGGCAGAGTTTGAAATACAGGCCAAATCTGAGGCCAGGAAACACCCAATCCAGGGGGAAGGTCTGAATCAGAAGCAGAGTTGAGGTTCAGGAGTCGGAGGCCAAATCATCAAATCCAAGGAAAAATCCAGAAGACAGACTCAAAAAAGAGTGAACAAAGTCAGGAAACCTGGACTGCAAGGCTTGCCAAGGCAGACCTTTTGCAGGAACTACTGGCTGGCCTGGAGTCTGCCACAAGTGGAGATAAATGGGAAAGTTTTCCTAGCAGGCATTCAGGGGGCCTAGATTGTGGCTATCTGGAATCATTAGCTGGGTTAGGGTTGCCTGCCTGCCAGTCAAAGCCCCGCAGGCAGGTGTGACTTACAAGGGAGAAAGCCTAAGCTGGGTTGCCTGATAGGGCCTCTGACAGGCTGGCACAGAAGCCATGACTGAGAAAGATGGAATTCCCTCCCTACCTTGCAATCTCTTCTGATTGCTCTAACATGAAATGATTCTTGCCCAGTTTGGAGTAGACCTAGCATGGCACTGGGGACCAAAAGCATCATCACACATGCCTGAGTTGCACCAAGTCTAGGGTCAGAACCGAGTTCGGGGTCCTAAATAGAATCAGCACATTCTTCTGTAATGTAATAATGATTTAATTAACATATAGAAGCAGATTACCTCTTTAGCATTTACCCAGTTCTAAGTGTCTAAGTCCATCTCTCAGATTGTCCATCTCAGAGGCAATAAAAAGGTAAGTAGTTTAAAAATATGCAGATACCTATGGTTTGTAGACATCTCTTCAAAGGGAGCCCAAAGATACATTTTTTTGACCCACAGAGTGAAAAATAAAAGATGAAAACTAGCCCCCTACCACACATTTTTTATATATCATGCAATTTACTTCTTAATTGGGCAATACATTTGGCAAAGTAATTGCATCAGAAAAATATACATCCAGCTATAAAAGAGCCAACCAGCTACAAAGTTAGTCCTTGAGAATGTGTAACAACTTTATAGCTGGTTTCTATCTAGCTTTAATTTGAATGTGGCAGCACCTTTAGATCCCAAGTTGTTCTTCATAGTACCTGACCTGACAGCTTCCTGGCAACAAATTTATTTTATAGACCAGCCTAAAAAACCCACCATATGGAGGAAGGAAGTCAGGTCATTTAATTGTTAAAAAACACCTGATAAAATGAATTGTGAATACAACACCCACTAAAGTGGGCACCCACTCCTGGGGAATGCAGAGTTTGAGGTGAAAAATAGAGTGTGAAGGGATAGCAGAATCCACCACTTCTATACAACTGAGCTGAAATTGGACAATCAAAAGCAAAGGAATATTCTATGACAATGTTGTCCAACAGGGAGCCTGTGGACAGACTGCGAGGGGTTGGTTAATGCTTGGCCCAAGACTCCTATCCAGTCTGCTCCTGTTATCATTCCCACTGCTGCTGGGGTCTCTAGGCTTCTCCTCTCTCCCTCAACTTGCACTTCCTGCTCTGGCCCTGGCAGGAGGGAGGATCTGCAATTCAGCCCTCTGTACTGGTGCCTGGGGAGGGCTACCCGCACGCACAGTGCAGCGAGGGTCCGTGTCTCACACTAGTGTGGCCCCAAGCCACAATGAAGTTGGACAGCCCTGCTCTATGGAGTCAAAATATTCAAATAAAATAAACCTTTAGAATAAAGATTTAGGCTTGACAAATGTCTAGGCAAATAAGTGACATAATTTAGTTTGGTTCATGAGAAATCGTATTTTAAGCTTTGAGGAATAAGTATTAAATGCTTTACTTACCTGCCCTTTTTTCCTTGCTTATTAAGTGCTGTGGAAAGGGTGCACAAGAGCATCTCGCTAAAAATCCATTATTAAATTGAAAGGGAAAATAAGATTATTTCCCTGCCTCTGATAGAATTTACTTCCCTCTGGATATTGCTAAAGTCTCCCACAAGAGCTCATTTAATCCTGAAGCTCATGAAAATGCTCTTTAATAGATAATTTAGACTTTGGATAGAGTCAGATTCCAAAACTGTTTGGGGTTTTCCCCCCCCCTTTTTTAATTCTCCAAGAATAGATATACCCACTTCTCCAAGGATAATCTGTAAGGCCACCTCATTTCAAGTTATGCAAGATAAACATTCAGCTAGACTGCAATATACTTTCAGGAATAAATTATAAACATTTCAGAGAAGAACAGTTTTATAGTTTTGCTTGGATAGTAGTGTTGCCTCCTCCATTTCTCATGATGAATAACTATTTTGTTTATATGGGAAAGCAACATTTCCCAGCCTGACATTTAACCCTGCAACCAAATGGACTAGTGATATGCAAGATTTATTGAAGGAGAAGGAAACTAATAGTAAGGGCTTATTAAAAATAGGTAATATTGGCTCTTAAAGCGTTAAAAATACCAAAGTTCTTACACAATCTAGAAAATAGCAGTAAGTGTAGTCAGTGTTTTCTATATCTTGAACAGAGTGAAATCCCAGAGACTGTGACTTGTGTATAAATATTTCCTTTGATAAACTTGTATCAGCCCTTCTAAGTTTTGTTGCATCAGACCCAAAGAGGACAGAAAGTTGGCGCATCAGGAATAAGGCGGCAGGACAAAAGACTCAAATCTACTTCTAACGTATACATTATAGTGAACAGAAAAAATATATTTAGGAACAACTCCCAGTGAACACAAGATGAAAGCTGCCATCACATGTGGTGTTGAAAAAGAAAGCCTAAACATCAAACATGGTATGTTTAGTACTCTGCTAGATGGGGTGATACACCTCAAATTATTTGCCAGAATGTAGTAGGATTAAGGTTAATATTTTATAGGTATTCATATTGACCAGAAAATAGCAGTGCTATTGAAATTAAAAAAATTCTGAGCCCACTCTTGTGGCCTACATTTGTTATATATGATCTATACATGATCATCCACTGTATCCAGAGCTAGATCCAAAGAGGACTTACACAGATTTAAAATTCCTAAATCCAAAATGGTATTCCAAAACCCACTCAGTAGCTGCCTACCCCTGGAATAATCTAAACCAGTGGTTCTCAACCGTTTTAGCCTCAAGGCACCCCTTCATAACTTTTCTGAGTTTTGAGGATCACTGAGCTACAATTTAAATTCAGAAAAAGATCTGGAGAAATGCCTTGAGGCCAAAAAGGTTGAGAACTAATCTAGCTGGTACCCGGTTTGGGTGGCAGGTGTAAGACCTAACCCTGCTGTGCCCTGCTTTCCCTCGTCTGTCCCCTCCCCATCTCTCCCCAACCTGTCTGTGCCCTAGAGGGCATGGGTGACCTCACTGCTGAAGCTGATCCTACAGGGTCTCATTAACCAGTGATCACCCCTGTGACCCCTCCAATTGGTCCCAGGAGCATAGGAAGAATGGAGGTGATAAAGGCTGCAAAGCATGACGCCATCTGTAGCAGAATGCTCCGTTGGGAGCATGGGGACAACCATTATAGGGGTGACCCATTTTGTTGATCTAAACCACTAGCTGACTCCATGTTTGACTTCAGAGTTTCCCAGCTTCTCTAGTACTGTGTCTGGTCATGCCCAGAATTATCGCAATCTGAACAGTTAGGATCCTCTCAGCTACTTAAGTACCATTGGGATTCAGAAGCTAGGCACAATAGGGTCTAAGTTCCTTGATCTGGAAGACATGCTCAGCGCAGTTAGGAAGCAAACAATGCACAGTGACAGCATCAGACACCTTGAAAGACACCTTTTCAGCTACTTGATTTAAAAAAAAGGGAGTGGGGGGGAGGAGGGATAGCAGTGTTGACGACCTCTCGTATAATAACCTAGTATTTAGAGACCTTGTCCAAGAAATAGGCCTAGGCTAAATATTCTTCCTTGGCCTGAGGTGGCTCCTTCCATATCTACTGGTCTCCCTATCAGCCAGGCCACCAGCCACATGTCAGGTAGGGCTGTCATTAGCCCTGCTGTGGAAGCTGTCCCACTGTGAAGAGAAAATGCAAGATTCATAGGGACAGAAAGTAAATGCAGCTAATACTTAGTGGTTACAGGAATCAGCACACAACCCTCCATTTCTGTCCCTGCTTTCAGGGCTATTTATGCATTTTAAATACAAGTTATTAGACAAGCACACAATTATTCCTGTGACAATTTATACCGACTCTCAGCAGCAGATATTAATCCACTGTAATTATTTTTTATAATTACATAATCAATAATAGAGTTGAATGTCTGCCCAGTTCTTTGAAGATAAATTACAGGAAGTAGATTACATATTGTGCACCCATTATTTTACGTATTTCACAACAAATCTAAGATGAGAAAGCTGGTAATGCATGGCAAATCTGCTGTTTGGGAGTCTGAAAATGATGTTATCAATTGCATTTGATGTCATATGTCAGAAAATATCCATGTCAACAGAGATGGGAAGAATAAGAGCTAATCAGAGTGAGCTCCTGTGGAAGGAGAGACCCCAGGAGCGGAGGGAAGCTTGAGACTGACCCCTCTCTTCCACTTACCTCAGGCAGAGCCTGGGATGCTGCTGGGGACTGGAGCATTGTGCTGCACTTCCAGACCCAGTGCTCGATCCGGATTAGTGGCGGTGGTGTCCAGAGAAGTACTTCCAGGCCCAGGGAGGGGCAGCTGGGAGAGGACTGCAGCATCAGAGGAGACACTGGAGGACTCTCCCGCTTGCGTCAGTTAGCAGTAAACGTTGGGTAAAGAGCACAAGGAGCAAGCATGGGTGGTCGGATCACCAACTACCTTATGTACCGGGGTGCAGGATGTCAGGGCCCGCAGCCTGACCAAAGCTGGGCACTTGGGCCAAAGAGGAGCCAGGCTAGAGGGACATGGGAGCCTGAACCCATGGTGAGCTGGGCCCAAGGGAAAGGCTTTGCCCAGAGCCGAAGTTTTTATTTTTTTGTTTTGTTTTTCTGTGTGGTTGTTGGAAGACAGAGTAAGTTGATAGGGGAGTGGCCCCTTAGTATGGTGCTGGACCTTGTAGCCAACGTTGGCTTCCAGAGGGGAGAATGCATTGATAGAAGAAGCGTCGCTCAGGTATTTTGGAGTTGCCTTTTTGGTTCCGAGTTCTTTGAGAATGTTCCCCCTCCCCCACTCCTGACAGGACTAGTAAAGAAAGCAGTTGCTCAGGGGAAAAATCGATCCCAAAAATAACGCAGAGCCCATGAATTAATGTTAGGTTGCGCGGGGACTATTAAAAAGTAATTTATTTGAATCCTCCTGTCAGTATACCGCCGAAAGGGGAATAGTTGTTGCTGATCTACAACTCAAGAATCCTTAGCCCCGCTAAAGGGCTTTGTCGTGTCTAACAGTAAGACCAGATGTAAGTACTGGGCAGTCCAGACAGGCCTATCACCAGTAGCCCAAGGGGCCATCTCCTGAGATCAAAGCACCTAGCAACATCAGGGAGTGGCAAAGACGGGATGTAGGGAAGGAGGACGCCCACAAAGAAATTCCTCCAATAGGCCTTGAGGTATCACCCAGTGGAACCAGCTCCCCAACAGAAAAGAGATCAAAGTCATGGCAGGAGATGGAACAACATCAAAGCACAGCTTGGGGATAGGATAGCCTTTTCCATATCCTGGGGTCATTTTGCAGGGAAGATGCCAGGTCAGAGGAGGCCAAGACCAAAACCTGAGAGCACCTACCCCGACAGCTCCTTAGAATCTGTAGCCCTAGATGAGCAACATAAGCTACTCTTCTAAACTTGCATTACTATATTCTGAAATTAAGGTCTATGAAACGTGTCTCAGATGGCAATAGTAAAAATAAAAAAGTACAATGCTAATTTAAATAACAGTAAACATATATTCTGCTGTAATTTTCATGCAGCTTATGTGACATAATTTGTATGTTTCATTTAAATAAGAACATTTTAACTAACCAATGCATGAAAATACTAGAAATAAATTTCTAAATACACACAGATAGGGACGTACTGAAATCATGATTTGGGCAGGCTCTGTAAAAAAGTGAGGAAAATGAAATGTCCTCATGACCACTGTGGCCCAGCTGTGCAGCCTGCCAGGGAGGGAAGAGGGAAAGGGACCTGTTGCCATGACAAAATGGCTGCTGTTCCCTATCCCTCACCACTGATTGGCTGCAAGTGCTGTCCATCATATGGCCCCACCCCTTGCCACCAATTAGGTCAAGCACCAGGGCTGCATGATGGACAGGCCACGTAGCCAATCAGCTGTGAAGGCCAGGGCCATGTGAGGAGAGTCCTTGCAGCCAGAGATGAGGGGTAGAGCCACCAGGGCCCCACGGCCAGAGGCATGGAGGAGTGAGGGGGAAGCGCTGTGCTCTGTCCATGAGAATTACTGTCAACCCTGTGATTTGCACACAATATCAGCCAGCAGCTGCCTCTAGTTTGGTAGATCCTTACATAGAGATCTAAAGCAGATATCTGTATCCTCATTCTTTATAGTGAAGACTTCACTGTGCATAATCTGGAAAACTGAAGCTACAATTTATATACCAGACTTTTGTTGTTTAAAATAAAATGTTTTCTATAGTTGAAGTCAGTGAAGCAAATCAATTCTTATTGTACTGTTCTGGCATCTGGAAAGAACAAAGAGTTATAAGCTAGATGTCAGGTTTTTTTTTAAATAATCACAATTAAGACTGTGCTAATCTTTCATCTGTAGTGAATGTTCAGATTTTAAATAAAGTAATATCTTACCTACAGAAATTCTGGATTTTCAGAAACTAAGACTTTCTTCACACCCTAAATGTTTTATTTTCCCCACCTTGTATCAAAATAAAATCATGATGGATGCCCTATATCAGGGATGTTAAATATATGGCTGAATTTGATCCACAGAACCATATGGTTCTGCAGGTTGGATCTGGCCAGCAGAACGATTTCATCTTGCCTGCCTGTAACCTAGTGGGCTACCAAAGTTGTGGACATGCCTTGCTTCAAAATTTGGGGTCCCTAGCCTGCAATGGACAAGGCCATCTGACAAGACCCCCCCAAACTCAGCACTGTTACCTAGAGACAGACCAGTACCACCAACACTCACAACTGCCTCAACACAGCCCGCCTCCACAGCCTATATCACTGCCTGTCCCCAGACATGCACTACTGCCTGGCCTCAGACCCATGCTGCCACCCAAACACAGCAGTTACTGCAGATCTATCTGGTCTGAAATTGAATATGGCTCACAGTCCAGAATGAGTTTGACACCCCTGCCCCATACGGTCAGACTCACCTTGAGCCCTGGGTTCAGATCCAGACTGAAGGGCTCCTTGCAGACTGGATCCAGCTAAGACATTGGAGCAGCTGCCACAGTCACCCTAGTGGCATGTCCAGCAGCGGAGGTCTGATGGTGGCAGTGGTGAGCCAAATCTCAATACTGGTGACCATGGCCAGTGGGGCCAGAAGACCTGAAATTCTGTGGCAGGTCACACCCCACAAGCAGCATGGCAGGCCAGACAAAATGGCTCTGCAGACCAGATCTGGGCTGCATGGTCAAATATCCCTATTATACAGAATACAATCAGTAGTGTTTAACAAGACTACTTTTACAGTTCAAGATTACAGTATGCCAAACGCATTTTATTTCAGCACAACAAAACATACATAAAATGCTGATGTAAAAGCAAACATTTTATCCAACACTGGCAGTAAATTGTACAATCATCAACATGAAAACAGTACTGACAGTGACTCACAAACAGCAAAGTGGATTTTTCTGCTGAGTAAGACATTTATCTTTCCAGACTAGAGTGGGCTTATCAAGATCTGGGCCACAAAGCCACATCATCTGGCCCCTGGTGCTAGCTTAGCAAGCACCATACTAGCTCCATATGCACGGCCTGGGACTTGCACTACAAGACCCAAATGAGGTTTCTGGCACCCCCCTTCCCTCTTCTATATACTAGATCTAGCACCCATGGTGCCCACTGTGGTACATAAATCACACACCATGTCCACTCCAGGACACAAGCTGTTCACAGTGGCTGCTCTAGAGTGGGTGCTGTATGTAGTGTATTCTCTGACCAGTCAGAGCAGGCACTGGATCTGGCTTGTGGGAGTGGATCCATGTGTCCTTTGCACGCTGATCCAGTGTCTGCTTGAGCTGATATGGGCCCCATGCTATATGCAGTGCTTGCCCTGGGTGCTAGATCTAGCATGCTGCCAGGGGAGAAGGAAGCGTGTGGGGGAGGAGAGGGGAGGGGGACTGTGACCCTGATTTGGCCCACAGGATCAGCCCCATGCTGTTCTTACACTAAGGGGACAGATGAGTTTGACACCCCTGCAGTAGAGTCCATGTCCTCGCATTTCATTTCCAGAAGATTACACAGGTGCACAGGATTTCTTTACAAAATACCTAGTTCTGGTCCAAAGTTAATGGAAAAGTTTCCTGTATCAGCAGCAGCGTGTTTAATAGCACCTGGAGCCCATCAAAGATTAAGGCAGCATTATATGAGGCTTTCCACAAACACATATGAAGAAGTTGGTCTCTGCTCTATCCTGATTTTTGACAGGCTGCAAACAGGTGAACAAAACAGGATACGGAGAACAGAGGGAAGGATGACTTACTAATAAAATGAGCACTTTTTTTGTTTTATTTCATCTTTTCCCTAATCCCAAAAGGAGCTGGATTTACCTAATGAAAGTCCTGCAACACTTGATTTCCTCAAAGTTCTCTGTGATATTTACTTTCTTTTAAGGCCTAATAGGTGCAAAGATACTTATTTGGAAGCACACCACTGCAGTAATGTCTTCCTGAATCTGCAAACAGCAGTTGGGGGAGGAAAAGACACTGGTAAGAATTTCAAAACTTCCTGACTATGCAGAAGTTGATACAGCTATCTCTCCTGAATTAAGGAGCTAGTTATATTATTGTTCAAAGCTGCTAGGGACTTATTTATTGGTAGGCTGGTTCACCAGGAACCTTATACATTAATTTAAAATAGCTACAAATAATATTAAATTAGATTCAATATATCTTTAGCACAGAGCTTACTGATCCTGCATGCAATGGATACAGCAATATTGCAAATAGATTTGTTTACCAGGAATATGCTAGACTATTTTAGTGTCCCAAACTGAGAACGAAAAACAGCTTTTGTCTCAGTTTCAGAGAGACTTTTTTCCTGCCCTCAGTGGACACTTCCTTGATATCAAGTCAGGTTCCAGACTGAGATGGCAGGCAGTGTTGTGCCCATTGCTTCCTTGATTTAGACATGAGCATAAGTGCACCCAATTCTGGTAGTTTGCAATCAGATATGTCCCAAAATTCAGGATTCTCAGACTACACCGTGTACTTACTTCAGTAGGATGGCAGAAAACTTAAAATCCCTGGGATATGAGGGTGGCTCAATGTCTCTCTAGACAAAGAAGGCTGGTCTGCATAACCTGAGTTCGGTACCCCTACTTAGAAGATATTGTACTTTACAGACAACAACGCAAACAGGAATATCCCGACTAAATTCTGCTATTCTGCCTAAAGCCCCTCATACAAACTTACTATTCTGGGGATATCTGAACTGTTTTTACCTAAATTCTTCAGATTGCCACTCAAGTACTCCCTCACAGGGTGATTAACCAACTTTGCAAATGCTAACTGTAAACACACATTATGCATTGCTATTCAGTTTCCATAAAAAATGTGATTATCTATATTGCTGCAAAATTAGCCTCAAAAAACAGAAAAAACCAGAAACTAAAATATGTTAATTACAATAAAATTTTACATTGATAAAAACTTTAAAAATCAAAAGATATTTTTGGATGATTTTTGATTGTTAGGTTTTAAGGAATCAATTGCTTTTAGCTCAATAAAACCACTTTTCCTTCCTTAAAAAAAGACATTGAACTAAGTGTGGCACTGGAACTCATAATTACTTTTCATCATAGCTTGGAGGCTTTGGGTCCTAGAAATTCCTACTTTTTAAATACTGTAGAGTTTTACGCTAAGTGCTCAAGAAACAGTACAATTAAGGAAATATTTTCAGTTGTTTTACTCTGCCTTGGCCTGAAGTTTATTTTTTTCTGGCTGAAAGAAATGTTTTTCAATAGCATTGACCAACTCTTCCAATTCCTTCTTGAGTTGCTCCAAGTCACTAAAAAACAAAAACAAACAAATAAAATGCTCATTCTGGAAAAACAAAAAAGCTAAGATGAAAAGGAAAGGACATCATCATTTAGGCTTAAAGAGTATATTCTCAAACCCAATGCATTATATTTTAACCATTTTATTATTATTCCTAGTAAACTTTGTACTGAATTTCATAATTTCTTAGAACCACATGTGGGACTCCGCTAATATTTACCTCTAACTCAAGAATCTCAAAAACTGAAAAACAGAGACAACTTCGAATTGTAATATGATAATAATTTTTAACTACATTTTCTACATTACATTACTAGTTTTCGATGCTGTTCAACTTACATATGTAGTATAATTTTTAGAGGAATTTTCACTCATAATAAATAAGGTGATGGGCAAGCATGCTGTAACAGAAGTTAGCATAAATATTTTATTAACCAAGTGTATGTTTTACATTTTGTATCCATGTATTGCTTCTCATTTTACTTTGAGTCTAAACTCAGGAACTGTATTTTTCTAACAGACCTGTATAATACACAATGCAGTTGGGGTTGGTGTCTTTGAGCACATATTGCCAACATAATAAAACATTAAATATTTAAAGTTCAATTACATACAGCAATTTGCAAATAGTATTTATTGTTTAAGTTTAGTTGAGAATACCCAAAATTATTGTGCATACTTCAAGTTAACACTGTTGCTTAAACATCAAAAAGTGACCAGTACAAGAAAGACTAATACAACAAAATGCCCTGGCCCTTATATGGAAAAAGACTGATAGGATGGTCTCTGTTCCTACTTGATGCCTTGCTTCAGCTGGAACTTATACAGATAGTGGGTAGAAACAGATGTCACTTGCTATATTTGTACCACTTTAAGTTTTATGGCAACACAAATGGCAAGCAAATAGACATCCCTCCAACACTCCAACATCAACATGGTGACAAAAGATACTAATAAACTGTGCCACTTTACTGAGGTTGACAACTATTCACTTTGTAGCACGAGAGTAAGAACAACCTGGAGCTCTCTACAGTTTCCTGTCACCCTGGACAGGTTCTCTGGGTGTTTGAGGTGCCTGATTCTGGGCAACCAAGGTAGGATTGGGTCCTTCAAGCACTGGAGCACCTGTCTGGCTTTCCCAGTTTGCAGGCATGCACCCCAAGGGAAAGCCCACATGTGTGCTGACACAGAAGCACAGGGAATCCCATGAATCCTGGGCCTACAAAACTCATGCTGACCTCTTCAGGCAGAAAAATGGGTCAAGCATGGGTCCCCATGTGGAGGGTGCTGAGAATTACCCAGCTTCTGTGCCACTTCATGCCACCCCATGCAGGGATCCAGGCAGACCCAAGCCTCCGCCTGAAGCACCAGTCAGTGTGATTCCTGGCAAGGAAGTGAGGGGTGGTAAGGAAGCTGGGGAAATCCTGGTGCCCTACACTTCCTTGCCAGGACCCACACCAGCCCATGCTTTAGGTGGAGGCATAGGTCAGTATAGAACTGGACATGGGGCAGCAAGGGACCCAGAGAATACCTGGGCAAGGGGAATGCATGGCCCATTGTCCTATTTTGGGCAGGGGGCCTTATGTAGGACAAGGAACAATCTGTGTGTTGCTCAGTAGAGCTTATGAGCTACGGTGGGACAGATGATCTGCTTCAGTTCAGCAACGTCTCTTTCTATCCTAAGGTTCCAATTTGTTACTGCCAGCTTGGATTAAGTTTGACTAGGCAACGTAGGAGCAAAATACCATGTATGCTGGTTGTCACAGCTGTACATCCCTCCTCCTACCCTTTTGAAAATTTGGTGTGTGTGGGAATTTAAATTTCTAGTTTGATGGTAATGGTTGTATTTACTGTACTGATATATTTACAAGCAATGAAAAGCTCACAGAAAAATAAAATATATGGACAAAGCAGGTAGAAGTTACTGCAGTGTTAGAGTGATGTTGTAGCCCTGACGATTCAGATTCAGGAATTATGCTAGAGGCAAGGATTTTTTGGGGTAGTATTTTTTACTGGACCAACTACATAGTCCAAATAAAGTTAGACAAGCTTTTGAATGTGTCATTCTTCCTTAAGTCCGAGGAGGAAATTAGACAGTAACTGTTAAGAATAGTGGATAGGGCTATGAAATTGGAGGCAGGAGAAATTCCTAGGTAGTTAGCAGAAGAAAAGAACCTTAATTACTGGGAGATCAAGACTTATCAAAAGGGAGGAGTGTAGGAAGAATTTCAGGGATCAGGTAGATGGTAGTATGTCATAAATCAATATTGATATTCAATCTTTGGTTCCTAGTTTCCAGCCAGTTTATGAAATTATGCTCCCAAGCCTACTTCTTTAAAGGTGTTTGGTAGGTTTCCCTTGAGTACAAGAATAGTGATGCCTGAAAGAGAGTGGCTGTTCTGTGAAGTGTGTGCTCCTACTGATGTACGTGTGTATACTGTACATATTGACAGTTACTAACATATATAAAGGCTAAACAAATAGCAACCCAGTACAACCATGTAACTTTACTAGTTTGGACTAGTGTCTTTGGTTGGAGATCAGAAGGAAGATAACACTAAAGTCTGCAATGGAGGACCCCAAAAGACCTAGAATATCATAAAACAAGTTCTTTGTGGGGTGACTGGAAGGAGAGAAGGGGAGAACAGGACACTTTTCTCATTCATACATTTCTGAAAGTGGACCAAATGCATCCTACTGCCAAATGAATGGACTGATACCAAATTATGCTTCTGTTTTATTATATGAGTTTTAAAACCTACATGAGTTAAGGGAATAAGTAATAACAGAAATATAAAACATTTCATTTTTTGATACTATCAGCTAGTTTGAAACAGCAAGGATAAAAAAATTAAGGAAGTTAAATTTTAAGGATTTTTTACAATTATTTTAATTTTTAAAAAATAATATCAAGGTGAAGGCCCCATCTTTTCCCTAATGAAATCAACAAAGACATCAGTGAAACTTCCTTGAGAGCAAGAACATGCCAAAAACTGTACAGAAATATAATTTAGGATCCATTTTTTACAAAGTAATATAATTATTAAAATTGAATTAACTCATTGTATTTAATGACAGAGGCCTATAAATAACTAGCATTTAATCCTAAAAGCAAATCTTACCTGTTTCCAGGAGGTGCACAAAGTTCAGCATAGTATTTGATTTTTGGTTCTGTCCCACTGGTCCTCATAGTAGCTACTCCTCCATTAGCAAAAGTAAATGTTATCATTTGGCTACTCTTACTGGTAGGGAGAATCTAGAAATAGACACATAATAGAGAATCACATGTTAAAGATTTGTTACTGGATATACAGAATTAATTTTTGATGGAAAAAACAAACTATGTTGTCTTTCTCTCTTGTGCAGTGATTGCATTGGGATCACAATCTTTACTTCATTTTCAAAACCCAAGCTGAAGATATGTTCTGGCCTATGCATCACCCCTAGATAACGTATCTAGAAGTCTAACACAAATTTTGTCAGTGTACATAAAAAGCCATGTGATATGCATATGCTCCAGAAATAAAAAGAAATACCACATTTTCTCACATAGAATACACCCCCAAATAAAATCTGTTTTTGGAAGGCAGAGTGTAGAAAAAAGGATTTTTCCAGCGTCATGACTGATTGTGTGACCTAGGGTAAGTTCTCCTGGGAATACAGAGTACCCAGGAAAGTTGGTATCCCAGGATATAGGCCTGGAGTGACAGGAAGTTGCTGCTGCCTACTGCCTCACCCAAACTGTTTCCTGGGATGCAACGCTTCCTGGACACTCTATGTTCCCAGGAGGATTTAGTTTGTCACACAAGGTTAGGCCCCACACACTTCCAAGGGCAGCCCCAAGAACATTTGTTCTGTACTCTAAGTAGCTCCCTATATAGCCTCATCAAGATACTATGAGCAGCTCACTTGCTGCTTTAGGCACAAGCTACATTGCTCAGCTAACAGCCAGACACAAGCAGCAGCCTTCTTGGCAGCTGCATGGCATGCACAGCATCTCCAGGCTTGCTTCCTATCCAGTGAAGAAATACCCAGTTTGGAAGGAAAAGGTGCATGTTGTATGCAAAAAAAGTAAACACCTATAGAATCATGATTCGAATATGCCCTTAGACCTAACTTAAATGCAAGTTAGGTATAGTCTACATTTCCTGTATCAATGCCAATGCTGAAAATCCCTTCACTAATGAGTTAAAAGCAAAAGGTACTTGTGGTACTACAGTTCCCACAAGTTTCGTCTTCTTTCCAGCTCAAACCCTGTTATGTTGCACAAATGAGACAAGATCTCATTCTGGCCCAAAGTGTATTACTTAAATGGTAGTTTTGAATTCTTGCCTCCTAATTTAAGGTGTACTGAAGTGAAACAATACTCACAGCCTTTTGATCAGGTTGGCTGCTATCATGGCCAGTAGTTAGATCTCTTACTCCAGAAACTTTAAATCTACCACAAGATTTTGGGTAAGTGTTCTTCTTTCCATCATGATTCCTCAGATTCTCAAACAGTTCTTCAATAGTCTTAGGATCATGGCAGATAAAATATGAAGCTTTAGTAATATGGAATCCATACCTATTACGGCAAAACATAAGCAAATAGATCATATAACATACTTAAACAGAGTACATACAGCAGGCACTATTCTACTTTTGTGTATATAAAAGATGTAGTAATATAAGAATAACTGATCCTCACAGTCACCTGAACTGTAGCATACATTTTTCCACTTACATTTAAAAAACAAAAAACTAAACTGACTTGGTTTAACATCAACTCCCATCTCCCACACCTTTATTTTAATTGCTGTGCAAATACAATTTTTATAATAAGAAAGGAAAAAATGATCTTTCAAACATAGGAAAGAAAAAAAACAAGACTTGATTAAAGCCCACAAAAAAACTAGCCATTCTAGGATAGGAAAACACAACATGCCCAATCATCACTTACTGAACGGTGATAGGCAGGTATTACTGTTATATGGATGCTTAAGAAATTGACAGCCCAGATTGTTTCAGAACTAGAATGCAGGTTGGTATTGCTGAAGTGAGCGTTGTCAAGGAAGATACAGGGTTCTCTGATGCACTAACAGAAAAAGCTCTTCCACCAAACCTTAAAAGCAAATGCAGCTGAAGCTTTCCTGTTGTGAGGGAGATTTTAATCTTCAACTGTATTGCTTCTTTTAGTTGATATTTTTCAGCTATCATCTAGGTCAGTGGTATCAAACATGTGGCTTGTGGGGCAGATAGGGCCCACGGAGCCCCATCATCCAGCCCCAGTATTGCCCTTGGGTCTGAGCAGACTCACACCCACATGAGGCAGAGTGTACTCTGGACCAGCCCTGGGGTCAGGGCCCTAGATGCACGGCACACACAGGGTGCAGGCATCTGCGGCACATCCCAGATAACTTGGAACTGGCACTGCATATACTGCAATCCAGCCAGGGGTGCATAGTGCAGATCCCAGACTGGCTGGAGCAGTAGCTGCACCACAAGCACCACCTGCTCTAGCCAGACTGCTACACACAACACCTGCCTCAGCTGGTCTGGGACCCGAGCAGCATCTGGTACCTGCAAGCAACACTTGCAGTGTAGGTCCCAAACCAGCTGGAGCAGCACTGTGTGCGACACAGTTTCCACAGCAGGCCCATGAGACTGGATGAGTTCAACACATTTTATTAGGGTTGCTAGATGTAATAATACAGAGCCCAGATACCATCTTGCAAAATAAATCAGATTATACACTGGGCAGAACATGCAACATAACTGAGGATTAATCTAAATAACCAGAACTACTGGTTGCGTGCCAGGCTAACATGATCATCAATCCGGCACTTTGTCCAAATTGGCTAATTAATTTCTAAAGCAACCTTCCTTTCTATCTCCTCCTGAAAAAAATCTGTAAGTGACTTCCAGGATGTCTTAAAATGTCTCTTTTCCCAGAGCTTGAGATGGAATCACAGCTCATTTAGGTTTAAACTAAAAAGGTTGGAAGTTTTCTGCAGCTAAAGCTTTCATTGTATACTCCAGAAGTAATTTTAGATGGACATGATTTGATTTCCAAGTCTGGCTGTAACAGACACAGGGCATCTACACGTGCATATTTAATGCATATTAGCGTGATTTAAGGCAGATTAAGAGCATGGGTCTACATCCTAAACCCTACAGGGAGGACTTCTGTTGAAATAGAGAGAACATGCTACATTTCATACCTATAATCACTCAGTAATCAATGGTTCTTCTTATAGCATGAAACATTTGTGAACTTCTTTCTATGTACCTTCTTTCTAGGTACCCAATTTCTAACTCAGGTCTTACAATGCAAGATGCTTCTTACTATGATTCTTCAGAATGATCAGTCCAAAATGCCATTAATCCACAGTTTTTATATAATTTCTAATACAACCAAAGAAACTGGATGCTGGATGGGAAGCTACACCTCATGCCACCTACAGGACTAGAGATGTTACATCCAGAATATCAGTATTTCCTTGGTCACAAGGCACATGTGGTAATAGCAACATTAGTGAAATGGCTGTATAGCTTGCCTTGCAAAGCCTCAAACTGAACAGTAATTTGAGGCAATTAAGAGTATTTACTCTTGGAAGGTACGTGGTGAATGAGTGTTTTACTTTTCCTAGGGCTGACAACTTTTTAGTAGATAATAACAATTGTTTAAATACTACTCTGATTCTAAAGTATACCAATAATTTGCTAATGGGTATTATTTGATAAAGTACTTAGAATGAAGAAAATCTGATAATTAGAGAAGGATATTAAACTTACTGTTCATAGACAGCTTTAAGCTGTTGAGCCAAAGACAAGTTCTTGGTTGCAAGAAAACTAGACATCTCTGCAGCTATAACAGCAGCACTAACACCATCTTTGTCCAAGACAGCAGGGCTACACATATATCCTAAACAAAAGAATTTAAACATGAGTAGAGCTTTGTACCAAAATTAAATTAAATATACAAAGAGAAAAAAAAATCAATCTAAAATAAAAAGCGAAGGAATAAAGTGTCACACTGCAAAAGGTTTTACAAATAAAACCAAAGTATTTTCACATCCTTGGATTTTGAAAACCATTAATAAAAAAGGATTATGGTAAATCCAGCATTCTGTTACTATTGTTTAGGTGTTTTTTTCTGTATTAAAGGATAAAATTACTCCTAGCATTGCAGATATTTCAGTGCAATACATTCCACAAAGCACTTTCAGATTCTTTTGTGAAAGGCACTTTCTACATGTAAATGTAAAAGCATATACACACAACTCACAGTAAGAAACTCAAACACAGAGTTTTGTCCTAAACCCGATTCCTCCCACAGCAGCAGTCATGCAAAAGCCTTCTAAAATAGCCATACATAACTGATTCTGGTGTACTGGACTACTCCAAAAAAGCAATTTGGGAAAAGAGGTATCATGAGGCTGCATATCTGCGTACCAAATAACACGTCTTCTCACTCACAAATAGTTGGTTAATTTTAGAAGTGCCACCCACAGAAACCAACCTGAAATTTAAAAGTCACGTTGGTGTTTCTCTGGCTCATATGGAGTCTGCAACTGGAACTTACCTAATAATTCTGTTGTCAATGTCCAAAAAGTTCACTCTACCATGGGTCAGCTCTTTAAATGCCAAGTAGCAAAAACTTTGCGAAAATGGTAATACTGAACATTCATAGGGAGGGACTATAACAATGGCTGAGAGAGAACCTAAGTACTTCTACATATACTTCAAGAGAGTAAATATCGAAGAGGGAGGAAGTGGGAAGGAAAGCTGTATAAGGTAAAGGATAATGTTAGCAAAAGGACAATTGATCTAAGCCACTCACAATTAACTTGAGGTTAGGACAATTGGTATAAGCCACTTGCAATTAACTTGAGGTTGGAAATCAAAAGATTCCCAACTATCGAAGACCTTCAGTGGAAATAGTTGGGGGGCAAAAAAAGCTAACTCTAAAGTGGAGCTTGATTAGTTTACAAAAGGGTTTATGAGACATGGGTAACCTATACATGTGTCAAATAACCAAGTCTGCATGCTAATTAGCACGTTCCAGTAGCCTCAGCATCGCATGTATTCAGCACCCCCATGCTGCAAATGGTGGTGGGAGCACTTTAACTACAGCTCGTTTGACAAGCTTTAGTTAAAGTGCCCTGCCACCATTTTGAAGTACAGGAAACTGAATAGGAGATGCTACAGGTGCTTTAATTAGAGCCATAATAAATTAAAGCAAGCTCAAGAGCTGCTCTAATTAAAGCAAGCCTCCCCACCTCCCCACTGCAAACCTGGAGCACATGTAAAGATGCCCATGGTGCCTAAAATAGCAGGGGACTGGACTGAATAACACAGGAGGTTTCTTCCAGCCTTACATTTCATAGACACTTTGGGTTTTATAGTAGACCTACCCGTTACTTTCTAATAGTATAAATAGCTCCAGCGCACAGTAATGACTTACCTATTGCCTCTTCAAAAGCAAACAAAACAGTTTTCCCCTGGTCCATAAGTTGCTTGGCTCGATTTCCCATCCATTTGAACCCGGTCAAAGTTTCCTACAGCAGTAACCCAAAAAGGCTGAAGTGAGATCTACTACAAAGGAGCACAGTGAAAAAACATGGGATTTTACACAACAGTTTACCTCAAAGTGAAAGCCCTCCTTCAGTGCAATAGCTCTTAGGATTTTGGAAGAAACAGTACTGGACAACATGTATACATCTTTAATGGCACTTGGATCCTGTTTCTGATTTTTCCAACAAGTGAAGATCCACCAGCCTAAAAGAGCTCCTGTCTCATTGCCAGAAAACACTTTCCACTCACCACTGAAAATAAAGACAATATAATCATAGTAACCGGGGCGGGGGAGAAGGGACACCAACAATAGAAGGCCTAACAATTCTTGCATACAAAGAAATTAGCAAATAAACAGGGAAGCCATCTAGTTTTCCCATTTGGTTGTCAAAGGAGAATTGGCAGTTTGGTTTTTAACTCTCATTGGAAAAAAAATCAGGTATCTATTGCCTTTTCATTTTTTTAAAACTCACTATAATGAGAAAGCAAATTCTTTTCCTTAATTTCCAGTGACTTAAGATCCTATTCAGAGCTGCAACATATCATTGAGCATCTCTGATATTAAAAATGCTAAAGATTAAGGGAAATTAAATATGGGTATTTTGAACTTAAAATGCAAACATTTTTAAAGCATCTCCTGAATATTTTGATAAAAAAGCTTAGTAGTCACATATTACAAACACTAACCATGACTTGAGAAAACACAAGGTAGTTAATCAGGCTTTGAGTGGATTCAATGAAATTGAGTAATACTAGTCACTTAATCTCCTCATCAGGGGATGAGTCCATTAAGAAAGAAAGAATGAAATTAGTCTCATACATAAGAACAAATACCAACTGGATCAAGGGGGCCAAAATCTACAGGAGAATAAAACAACATTATGAAGGGAAAGAAGAGCAAAGGAACAGCAAAAGAAGTTAAAAAATCCAATTGTGAATGGAAACAAAAGACATTACTAACGCTGACAGACATCAAGACCTCTATACACAGTACCTGTTGTGAAAGAGTAGACTCAGTCTCTTGTATCTATTGATGCCAAAAGGCACAAAATTATGTGCAGCAAGTTTAGCATAATAGCAGCTGATAGACTACTTTCGCTTTAATAGGAGTTTCTGTCAAGGAAGAAGTACAGATACTATAGAAAAAAGTCTATCATTCCAGTTAGTGTACAAACAATTTCAGCAGGAGTTACAGAAGTTTGAAAGAACAATGGCTAGCCAAGTAACTAGTTGAGACAAAGGAACACAAGAGAGAATGCAAATAATATGTGCTCAATTTAGACAAAACTTCTGAATTGTAAATGTGTTGCTCAAGAAGAAACTAAACATAGAATGTCAAAGCCAGACTTCCTAAATACAAATCAGAAGTATTAAAGTATATTACCTTTATATTTAATATATTATTGAACACATTAAAAAAAACAGTCTCAAGGTACATTTGACATTCTGACTGAAGTAACTATCACAACTTCATAAGCTTTTCTTTCCCTTGATGCTAAGTAAAGTTGGAGGGTTTTTAATTTCTCTGCACCCCATCTCTAGCTCATATACACTTGCTTTTTATATTTTCTTTTTGCTGGTATGCCAACAGGCTTTCAAATTCTGTTCTTGACTGAAATGTATTTCTGACTTAGAGCTTTAATACAGGCAACCCCCACTTAGCGCTGTTAATTGGTTCCTGAAAAACTGAGCGTTAAGCGGAATAACATTAAGTGAAACCTTCTGCCAGCTGTACGATGCCCGTGAGCATTACAACGAAACTTGCTGAGCACTAAGTGGAATTGGGTATCAATGTAAAATAAGCCTTATAGTGAAATAGTGCTAAGTGAAACAGCATTAAGCAAGAGTTGCCTGTACTTGTTCTGCTAAAATAATCATACTTCAGAAGAAAAATGTGGCATTGCAACACCTATGACAATGTGACAGATGAAAAAAACGTATCAGAAGCATATCAGGCTCAGCCAACAGTCTTTAAAGGACACAGTGGAAAGTTTTCCAATGAAACTGTTCTTCCTAGATAGAAAATTCTCTCCTAGGTCCACAAAGTTGGAACCTGTGGACCTGCTCTGGGAATGGAGACGACCTTGGTTCTTTTGACGAGCATGTTGAGGGATTTTGTGCTCTCTTTAGCTCAGCATGCCTCTGTTTCCCTGGAGAGCGATGGAAGCTCACACCTCTTTCTAACCTCAGTATGCATGGATGAGACATGTTAAGTACCATATCCACTTGAATCTAAGACAACCCTGGATTTAAAACAACCCCCCCAGTAATTAGATTCTATATGTGGAAACATTATAAATGTTATAATTTTCCATGTATAGAATCTAATTATTGGAAGGTCATCTTTAATTCATCCCCTCCACCACTGCAGGGGGGCAGGCAGTGGGGAGGCAGATACTGTGGGGAGATTAAGCAGCTTGACTCCTGCTTGTGCCTGCCTCTCCCCTCTCCACTCCACTATACTCAGTGCTGCAGGCTCTGTCCCTATTCCAGCCTGCAGCACTGAGCATGGTCTCAGCCCAGCCCAGCCCAGCCCCCACAACTACTATGTGGACTGCATCTTGCTGCTATGGTGGTGGGCTGGGGCCATGCTCAGGGCCCAGGTTGCAGTGTGCATAGAGCCTGCTGGAACAGAGCAACAATAAAGTGGGAGGGGAGGCAAGTGGGGGAGCAGAGGATGTGGGGAAATGGGAAGAGAAGGTTGTGGGAAGAAGACGGCAGGATGCAGAGGCAGTGGATGGGGTGTGAGGACACAGGCAGCAGCTGTGGCTACAGCCCTGACACTAGGTAGAAACTGGAACCCAAGCCACGGCAGCCACCTGCCCCCACATCACCTTCACTTGTGATTCTAAGATGAAAAGCTTTACCACGGGGGAGAGGACAGGAGAGCTAGAAAAACCTCATCTTAGAATCAAGTAAATACCATAGTGTCTCTCAGGAGTCAGGGTTGCCACAAATAATACAAGAATTATATCTTTGTTATGTTAGGTCATGTGTCTGTGTCACAGGCTACAGCAACAGAAACATTTTCTAATACAGATTTGTGGTTTAAAGCAGAATATACCTTACATCAGGTTAAGTGAATGTGAATTGATAAATCTATAGGTGATGTTGCTGGATGAGGTCTACAACTGACTCCAAGGCTGCAGACAGACTTTAGCAATAATACTGTAAGTTTCATAGCTTTATACAAAGCTCTAAAATTTAGTGTTATCAAAACCAGACAAACAAGTGGATCCTTTCCATGTGGGCTTGTCCCTCCATGCAAAGAGCAAGTCCAGGCAGCAAGGGGTGATACCGCCTGCACTGTAAGCCAGCCAGGGCTCCAGGTGCCAGCTTGCAGCCAACTGGGCTATCAGCAAGCAGCAGCAACAGCAATCCACCCCCCATACCAAGCAGCAGCATGGCAAGGGCTTGAGGTACCAGCTAGAGGGGGCACAGGCATGGGCTGGCTCTCCAGGCTGAGGTCCCAGGGGGTGCAGAACCTAGGCTGGGCGCTGGAAAGGCCTCCAACAGCCAAGTCCCCCACCCCACTTCAGTTTAACAATGGCTGGCCTGCTGGCACCTGAAAATGACTGCTGAAATTGATGAGGCTTCAGGAGGCTGTGCCCTGAAGCTCTCAAAGACAGGCACCAGGCAGCATGGGCCAGAGCTGGCAGCCCAGGCTGGGTACTATGCCTCCAGACAGTGCCCAGATCATAAAACCCCCTCCCTACCCCACATCCCAGCCCAGGGAGCTGAGTCCCTGAATCCCTGCCCCCCAGAAAAGGGGCAGAGAGAAGGTAGCGTGGAACTGGGCAGAGATTCGGACTTGGCAGAGTCCAACTACCTGCCACCCCTCCACAATGCAATGTCCACCGTGCCCTGTGACACAGGCAGCTAGCGCAGCTCACCATGCCAGAGCTCCCTGGCAATGCCAGGTTTGTCAATTTCAGGTCTGAAAATTGACAAGCCACTGAGTCTCTCTACCTCCTCCCTGTGGCTGACCAGGGGCATGACAACTAAAACTTTGGACAGAAGCGTACACAGATTCCCCGAGCAGCACTTAAAGAGAAAAGACTTAGTTTGATACTTGATTAGACGAGGTTTAGTTTTTCACCCAACTGGTCATTTTTTAAGCAGCCTGCAGCTGTGCATTTGTGTTTGGTCACGGCTTCAGACTGCATTTTGTGGCACAAACTGTCACTTCTGTCTGCACCTCAAATTGTCAAATGTCATATGGAAATGCCCTTATCACAAGTGATCTGGATGATCAAATGACTCAGAGGGATGACTGAATAATGAGCCAGCGAGACACATGTCCTGTAAATCTCATAGCACATGAGCGGTCCCCCTTTCCAAAAAGTGTTTGTATCTTATGACCCTGATTCTGCAACAGAAGATAAATAGTATGAAAATCTGGCTGTGCACATTTTATTACAGGATTTAAAACTCTTCCTGCATAACACAGGACATAGGACCACCCTGAATCTATACATGCTCTAAAGTCCAGCGTTTTAGTTGTGTTCCAACCAGAGTATTTATTACATACCTTTCTTGTTTCTCTGCCACAGCAAGTCGATCAGCATCTGGATCATTTGCTAAAATGATTTTAGCCCCTTCTTTTTCAGCCAAAGCAAAAGACAATGTCTGAAGACAATGGTAAAGGACAATACCAGGAGAGTTAATACACATAAACGCATTCTCACTTTCTTATAAATCAATAACAGTCCTATTTTATGTTCGCTCAAACTCGCTCAAACTCACAAAAGCACAAAGTTAAAGATAATGATTCTGAAACCAATTCAAGAACACGTCAGTATTGAAGGAGTTTAAATGGGTAACATACAATGAAATCAGAGACTAAATGACAATTAAATCTTTCTTCTCTTTCTACATCAGGGGCCTAGATCCAGTTAGCTTTGCATCAATCGATTATTTCCATCAAGTTCAGCAGGATTACTCAGACAAGTCAAATTACTCAGTGAGCCTTCACAGTACAACACTAAACAAGCTGCAGTTGGTATAAACCACCCCTGTATTTTAAGTATTTAACAACTGTTAATGAAGTCTTGTTGTATTTGAAAAAAAACACTCAAAAAAACTTTGAACGTATGGGCTGTTTTTATGTCGTACTTCCATCATAATTTGACATCTAAAATAATCTCCCAGGTTCCCCCTTTTTTTCCTTACCTTTTCTTTTTTTTTTTTAAGGGAATATAATTCTATTTTAATCTCTGCACAGATATGCTGCATTCTAGCTAAAGAGCTAAAAACAATCTAATTGAAAGGACATTTTTAGCCCATCAAGAAGTGTGTACAGATATGCAAATTAAAACCCCCCAATATATTTGGAATAGTTTCTAAAGCTAAGTTTACTTCAAGCATTTTTTTTAATAAAGAATTTTAATATAGACTGTAAATATTCCAAAAAAACTTGTTTTACCAGAACACCTTTACCCTCTTCAGGATTTGGATATTTTACTGTTGGAAATTCTGGATCAGGTTCCTTCTGTTCTGGAACAGCAAATGGAGGTTTGAAGCCAAACGCCTCAAAGGCTAACTGCACAAATTCATGGCCTACGCCATGCACGGAAGTATGAACAAATTTCAGATTTGTTTCCTTGTTTATATTCCTAAAATCAAATAAATAGTGAAATTAATGTATTTGCATGCTGTTTGATTAGCAGCACAGACCAAGGAGAAAGGAAAAAAAACGTGTGTGTAACACATGGATGGGATGCAGAATCCCTGACTTAGGTATTCAGATACAGGTATTAAAGTACAATATTCCTGACTTAGAAGGAAGCCACATCTAAAATGCTACTCGTTCTAAAGTCATTTTCTTCCCCATTTCCCCTGTTATTACTTTTTAAATTCCTAGTACTTGGAATGTACTAGGAACATGCAAATAGGTACATTACAAAATATAATTTTTAAGACATTGCTGGCTTTCTAGTATATCAGGGTACCAGTTTGTAGCAAAATGGGTAACAATAAGTTTACCAACTGTAGTTAAAAGTTTTGGTCCTTGGGGCCATGCTTTTTTTAATGTAATATTCTTTGTTTAAATCATGTTAAAAATAGATGTTTGTCACCAAGAACTTTCATGACATTTATCTCTTATCTCTAGTTCACCTGTGAAAACACAGCTTCTGTATATCTTTAAAGTAGTCTTTTTTTATAGTAGCATAAGGATCATGATGTAGTGAGTTGTTCTCTATCAAACTATCATTCCAAGCCTCAGGCCATGGCTCTTGGTTCTCTTCAATTGCTTCAGAGATTCCTTTGTCATGAGGAGATATTATCTGTGCACCATTTTCCCAGTAAACCTAAATGTACACAAGATAAACAGGCATTACTCTGAACATCAAATATACTAAATACCCATACTACAACTTATGGATGACTAAAACTAATACAAATTAAAATTACATGGAGTAATACACTTTGGATGCCGATTTTTTCCAAAGTTATGTTTCTCTGAGGGTGTCACAGTATGTATTTAAGTACCCACAATAAAGGAAAGAATAAAAAAATAAAATAAAAGGTAAACAAAATCACCTCATCTCATTCAGTGGTAAAACCAAATTTCAGATGTTTTGATAGCCAGATGGTTAATACTTGTACACAGTTTTTATTTACTTTCCTCTATTTTCTGTACAACTATTATGCATGAGACAAATGGAGGGGGAAAGGGGGGGAAGGGATCAGAGGGAAAATCTTTTGTAGCAAAGGTGATACATTTTAACTGCAAGGTCATCAAGAGGCCTTGGCCTTCATACTACTTAGTTCATCCCAAACAATGGAATATTAATTTAAACACAGGGCAGGCTACTAAAGAAAAATCCTTATTTCTATGAACCAGCAGCATATTATTATAAGAAAGTTATTAAAAAAAAAAAGTTAATGTTTCAGAGCAGTGAGACAAGTTATATAGGCATTTACACAGAGCTGGGAATATGTAACCAATAATTCGTTATGTTATCATGGATAAGGCACTTAACTTCTGGTTCAGTTTTTATAATATGGGGATATGATTCATCTCCCACCCACCGCACTATGAATAAAATATTATATTAAAATATTAAACTAACGACTCTAGAGCATTTTAACACAGAGTGCTACTACAGAAATCTTAAAAATGTAGGGCTGAAAGGAACACAAAGAATTCATGTACCAGTCCCTCAATCTGAGGCATAACTAAACTCACATAAATGTTGTACTCCTATCAAAAGCAATAGAGTAAATTGGAGTTAAAATAGAATATTTAACATATACAGCAATACCTTGTAGCCGTTGTCTTGCTTTGGGTTATGGGAAGCAGTAATCATGATTCCAGCACAAAGTTTTAGGTGAGTTATTGTGTACGGCTGTGAAAAAGTAGAAGATAATTATTTTGAAATGAAACACTAAGACACTCACAAGACACCCAATCTCTATTCAAATAGCAACTGTATCCCTTATAACACAACATCAAATACATATAGGCTTGATTACTTTCAGTCTCCTAAACCAAATCTTAAATTTGCGAACAAAATTTACATCACTAGAAAAGTTTTCAATGTAGCTATTTAAGACTGAATGTGCATGCGGACAATATGAATGCACAATACAGAAATTAGTGCTGCTAATTTCTGTATCAGCAGGCATTGCAGTAACAATGCATTTTGTTAAGAGAAATCAAGTTTTCAAAACTATAATATATTTTTTTATTCTCACTGATCTTAAGCTACAACTTTTAGTGGCCCAACTGCTTAATTACAGGGATATTCAGTACAACATATATGCAATATAATAGTTCAAATTCAAGGAATGCATGTTTTTTCAAAGACTAAATCTGAACCAAAACACACCAAAATGATGAAAACGAAGAAAAACACTGTGTGTGTGTGAAAAATTACTTTTCTGCTGAAAATTTCCGTTGGGTATAGCCAATTAATTTCACAGTGTCATCCAAATAAAGTTTATTTAGAACAAGAGCCAGCCAGGATCTAGAATACAACAGAATCCTCTAGTTTGGAACACCATTGTGAACTTTTTGCTCCCATTAAGAGAATTATTTTAAGAATAATGCTAGTTTTCTAGGAAACAGAACATTTCCATCTTATTACAGAACAGGGCTAGGAATTTGGAAGCGGGGGGAGGGGAGGACTGTGGGTGATGGCCCCAGTCTTCAGGGCTGGCTGGGCCAGCTCCTGCGGTCCCAGTGCTGCAGCTGGGAACAATATAGTGGTGGAGAGGCCGGCCCGCGGGCAGGGAAATGGCTGTGGCAAGTGGGGAGAAGAGGTAGTGAGTGAGTATGCGGAGTGCAGTGACAGCTGGGCGGGAGCGCAGGGTCTGTGCTGTGGGGCCAGTGCCAGCTCCAGCTTCATAGAGCCCCTGGCAGCCCAGACCCCACGCTCCTGCCACCCCGTTCTGGTTCCCGCTGGTGCGGACCCTGCGCTCCTGCAAGGCTGTCACTGCACTCCTCACGCTCACACGCTGACCCTTTCCCCACCTGCCACAACCATTTCCCTGCTTCCCCACACAGCCCCACACCAGATGCTGCAGGGCAGAGCAGGGCTCTGTGGGGAAGCTGCTTGCCACTTCAAGTTCTGCACTGCCCGGGTGAGGCATCCCCTGCCTGCATGGCAGCAGCTAGAGCAGCGGCACAGGATTGTGCCCCTTGTTGCTGCTGCGCAGGCAGGGGACGCCTCACCAGGGCAGCATGGAGCTCTCAGTGACAAGTAGCTTTCCCATGCAGTCCCACTCTGCCCTGCCACACTGTGTTGCACCTGCTGGGCTGCAGAGGCCTCAGGCAAGGGCAGTAGGGCAGGGAGCCTGAGCCCACAGCAGGCAGCCCACCCCCGCCCCGCGCACAGATCTGGGGGTAACAGGTTCCCCCCTGCTTCACTGCAAGTACATAGTGGCGGGGAGCCGGCCCCACTCTCCACTCAAGCCTGCAGCAGGCAGCGGGGGTGGGGGAAGAAGCTGGGCTCTGCTCTGTTGCAGCAACTGCCACCTTGTGTGGGCAGCAGCCAGGGCTCAGGTGTAGCTGTGGAGGGCAGAGGGCTGCGGACCTGTGTCCATGGCCCACAGTCCTGGCAGCTGGGGGAAGCCTCTGGCAGAGCTGGGGAGCGAGGGGAACCAGCAGGGCCGGGGGCTCTGGGGGGGTGGGGATTGAGGGGTACCAGCAGGGTTGGAGGGGCTGTGAAGAGCCTGGACCTACATTCTGTGAACTAAGGGGGCAGGGGGAGCTCTAATTTTCCATGATAAAAAAATCCAAAATGAAATACCAACATTTATATGTATTTAGAATTTATTTGATTAGTGACTGAGGCACTGGTAGGCTTCCAAACTGCTTTAAAACTATAAATATATCAAGAAAATTGATACATACATACATATTTTTTATATATAAGCCTACATCTGTCTGTCTGTCACACTTTGTTTGCACTCTGATTGGCTGATGGAAACAGCCAATCAGAATCCTCCAAGTGTGGGGGACTGCCATCATGATTCTGAAGCTGGGTCGAGGACTGGACAGAGGGTGGGGGAGCCGAGGTGCTCCCTCCCTCACCCCGCTCCCTGCAAGAGGCAGAACAGTGGCAGCATGAGGCATTAGGTGGCGGCACTCCATCCCAGCCCCCTTCCCCTGCCGCTCCCCATCATTCTTGACAGGCAATTACATACACACGCACACACACGGCCTTTTATTTTAATCATGGATTTGGGGTTTTTTTAATCAGAGAATTTGAGATTCTTTTAAACCAGGATCCCTGGATATCACTGCACTTCATAAGGTTTTTACTCAGTAAATGGGGAAAGAAATACTTATCTGCTTTGGTTTAGTTATGCCCAAGGCTAACAGACCAGTGAGCTTACAAATCAGATGTCTTCATTTTTAATATTTGATAATGTCTATGTTGTAGGAAAAAAGGGGTATTATTAAAACAATATTAAAAAAACCTACCACAAAAGGAGTTGGTGTTATTTCGGAGAAGAGATATACTGGAATTCCCTGACTGATAAAAGTTGCTGCAGCAAGCCTTGCAAACCTAAACGACAAGTAACATTACTTAGAAATATATTCATTAAAAGAATTTGAACAATAATTTTGTGGCTGGTTTCACTTTTTGGTGTGCCATTAATTACCTAAATGAGCGGCCAGATTACACTTTAAGCCTCTGGTTAATCACAACTTGAGTATATCATCTGCCAGGTTGTTGGTTTTGTTTTATTTTGTTTTTTAAACCTGGATCAGATTTGTTGTACAGACCAGGCTTACATTTGTACTTTGTTACCAACATTGAAAAGCAAAGCAAAGCAAAGCAAAGCAAATCTATTAAAAACATATCTTGTGATGGATGGCACACAAACACTGAATCACACACACATAACAATTTACTTTACAGATTTTCGAAATGCTGTTGAAGCACTGATGACATTGTAATGCATATGGACACATGTAAAATAATCACCATTTCTACATATTATTAGCTATACCTCTTGCTGCTTCCTCCACTGGAAGGATGGGCACGAGCATCAAAGCCAATTACTATGCCTCTTTTATTTAGATCACTGAAGTTCTTTTCAAGGTATCTACAAAATCCCTAAAAGAAAGTTCATAGAACCAAACCTTAGTATTTCATATATGGTTGCAACACATTTTAAAAGTTTTAAGAAAGAAAGCAAGTGAAGTACTTCATTAAGTTGATTTTAGATACAATTTTTAGGTTAAATAAATACAAATCTCCAACTAAGAAAATGATCCAAGTTGTCAAAGGACTACAGTGAATTCTGATTTTTTTTTTATAATACGAGAATTTCAAAATAAGAATTCCAAATATTCTTGGGTAAGCATGATTATTTTGGGTAACAAAAGTAATTCAGATAGCCTCTTCCCTACCTGGGAACTTGTCATCGCTAGGGGTTTTTTGTTTCCCACGGAAAAACGGAGAAAACCACGGATTCTCTGTTTTTATCAGAGAAAATGCGAATTTCCCTTTTTGGCAGAGAAATCCGTGGATTCTTCGCTTTTGCAAAGAGCTCTTGCAAGCTGGCACAGCTCCAGCCTGCAAGAGCTGATTGCAGAAAGGGCGGGAAATCCCCAGCCCTGGCCAGAGGGGCAGGGAGAGGGTGGGCCTGAGCCTCTGAGGCAGCCAAGGCCGGGCTCATGCTCACACTCACCCTTTGCCCCCAGAGCATGGAGGTAAATGGGGCTTTGGGCAGGCACACCACAGCTGGGAGCTGGGCCAGGGGGTAAAGGCAAGGGTGCCTCTCTGCAGTGGGGCTCTGCAGGCAAGTGATGCGGGGCGCAGTGTAGTGGTGCCCACCATGTGCAGGCCACACACATGCCGCCCAGCGCCTGTCCAGGGAAGGGGGAGAGGGACACTGGCATGTGGCCGGAGCACAGCTCTGTGGCCGGCGCAGCAGCAGCCACGGCAAGGGATGGGGACGTGGGCTCGCACTTGGCTGCCACTGCCACTTACCTGGAGGACTGTGATGGCTGCTGCCTACAGAATCTCCTGCTGCTGCTGCCGAGCCATGCCCAGAGCTGTGCAGCCAGTGGCAGTGGTGTGGTGTGGGTAGTGGTGGGGATGGGAATGGCTGCATGCCACCTGGCCACTACCACCCTGAGCCACTGTCACTGGCCGCACAGTTCCACAGCAGCACCGGGAGGTTTTGTACGCAGCAGCAGCCACCCACAGGTAAGCAGCAGCAGCCTCCCATGCCAGCGGTGACTGCCGCTGCCTACAAAACATCCCAGTGCTGCTGTGGAACTGTGCGGCTGGCGGCAGTGATGCACCACAGTGCAGGGTGGTGGTGGGGATGATTGCGTGCTGCCCAGCTACCACCATGCTGCTCCTGCTGCCCGGCAGCCAGCCGCACAGCTCCAGGCATGGCTCCACAGCGGCAGCAGGAGGTTTTGTAGGCAGCAGCTGTCACCGCCGTCCAGGTAAGTGGCAGTGGCCTCCACGTGGAAGCCCCACGCTCCCCCCCTCATCCCTCGCCGCAGTTGCAGAGTTGACCATGGGGCCGTCTTCCGGCCGCATGCCAGCCTCCTCCCCATCCCCTGGGCAGAAGGCCGGGCAGCATGTGTGTGGCCCGCACGTGGTGGGCACCACCACACTGTGCCCTGCATCGCTTGCCCACAAAGCATCCCCACAGAGGGGCACCCCTGTCCCTATCCCCTGGCCCTGCTCCCAGCTGTGGTGTTCTGCCTGGGGCCAGCAGCACTCCCCACTCCCTCAGCCCCCAACCATCTTCCCCAAGCCCCACTTACCTTGTAAGATCGCTTGCCTGCAAAGTACCTCAGCCTGCATGCAGCCGCCATCACCCCGCACTGCCGTGCAGCTGGTTGCGAGGCATGCCGCTGTATGCAAGCTCCGTGTTTCACCCCCCCACTGGGCAGCACGTATGTAGCCCGCACAGTGGTTGCCAACACAATGCCGCTGCCGTGCTCTGCACCACTTGCCCACAAAGCCATGCAGGTGACCATGAGATGGTAGCGCAGGGTGCAGTGGCAGAGTTGCGGTGGCACCGTCTGTGTGCGAACCTCATGTCAGGCCAGCTGGCACATGTGTGGCCCACAGAGTGGCATCCCTGCCTTCACTCCCTGGCCCTGTTCCTGGGAGTGGGCACAAGGGCACACTCCACCACTTCTTGATCTACCCCGCCAGCACCTTCCCTTTCCCCTGCCCCCCCCGCCCCTTCCCCCCCCCACACACTTACCTGCTGTGGTGCATGTCAGTATCTGTGTCTGCACGTCTGTGCTTGTGTGTCTGTTGCAAGGCGCATCAGAAGGGCTGTTGAGACTGTGGGGGGGAGTGCGGGGCACCAGTAGCGCTGGGAGGGCACTGTGGGGGGCCTTTATTTTTTATCACAGCTTTTGGGTTTTTAATCAATCAGAGAATTTGCAGTTTTTAATCAAAGAAAACCAGGATCCCTGGTAATCACAAATCACCACATTCAGTTTTTGTTTCTCAGCTTCAAAATAAAGAAAGAACTTCAGCACCACAGGGCATGGCTTTATTTTCATTCAGCATTGTTAAGTGGCTAAGCATCCAGTTAAAATGTTTCATTACAGCTCCAAAGGCACTACCTCAACCCCTACCTAAACTTGCGCTAAAAGCTGTCTCTAGTTGTATATGGGCATCTCAGAAGTCAGAACTAGCCAGATATAGCAGCAACAACATCACTCCCTTGCATGTCACTGGCTTTAAAAAAAAACTGTGTGCTTTTAGAATGTCACCATTCAGGCTTTTTACAGCTTAAAGCATCCAGTTATTTGTTCATTCATTAGATTTTTGTGCTTTTTGAGATCAGTAAAAATCAAGTAATAGAGAAACAAAATGAAATGAGTACCTGAGTTGTCTGGATAATAGTCAAGTCATTCATTTGAGAAATTCCTGCCCCCATGGCTGCTCTGAGGCCTGCTGTCCCAAACTCCATCCGTGAACCAAAACGTGTTTGTAATTCATCTGCATTTTCTTCATCAAGCATGTGCTTCACTATTTCAGAGGTTTTAGGATTCTGCAAAAAAACAAAGTCAATATACTGTTGTTCTAGAAAAACCGATTATATTTTTAGCCACGTCTAAAACTCTAAAGTATTTTAAATACTCTCATCATTCTAAAAACAGCATAATTATAAAAGATTATTTTCAATTCTATACTATAATCCCCTATACCACCTGCCACAGGCTTACATACCACGGTTTTGGAATGTCAGTCTATTACTTGAACCCAACATTAAAATCGCAGAAGTCTTGGCTAGTTTTTCAAAGCTTGATAGATCAACATTTGAACTTAAGTAAGATTTTTCTGGTCACTAGAATAATGCAATTAGAACAAGTTTATAGAATTAGAATTTATATAACATATATATGAAATATTCATTAATCATTAGTTTATAAAATGTGAAGTTTTAAAGAAAAAAGCATCCCTAACCAAAAATTTAAGGCAGGGCAGAATGGCACCCTATACACTAACTCACAGCTGCCCAGCTTCTAAGTGGCATGGGATTGCATACACCAGATCCACGGGCTGATGTACCCTGTGCTCAGAAGCTCCCGCTACTCTCCATACCGGGTACTTCCCCCACTGCACCATGCACCAGGATGCTCCCCTGCTATGTTGTGGCCCCTCTCCGCTCCTGAGTCTCACTGGCAATTATAGATAGGGTTCTGTTCCTAAAGCAGTTGTTTTCTTCCCGCCTCTCATTCCCTTTTGAGCTCACTCCCTTCAAAGCATTTCTCCTTTTTCTTGGAGTGTTATATACTAAACAAAATAGTAAACATCTTTCTCTATGCATTGCAAAGGCCTCCTCTATATTAAACCACTAAATTTTCAAGCTCCACTTTAATCAGAATATGGTCTTCAAAAAGTTTCTATGCTAATGATAATTCCCTCAACTCCAAAAGTTTGTGAAATCTCTATCTTTGGAAGTTTTTAAGAGCAGGTTAGACATAGACTTGTCTAGGATGGTTTAGATGGGAATAATCCTGCCTTGAGCATGTAGCCTTGAGCAGGAGCCTCAAAAATGACCTCTTGAGATCCCTTCCAACTACTATCCTATGATACTGTGTTAGATTAAGTTAAAATAAAATGGCCCAAGACACTGCCACTGTTCTGTTTTCTTCAGTGGTTAATAGCTATTTAGCAGTAAGTAGTATTGCATTTGGGTCACAAAGAAAAGCACAGAAAGGACAAAGAAGATTCCTTTCTGTTAGGATCACAAACATTTGTTTCTTTAAAAAGTCAGACTATTTTCATTATCTGTGGAAATTTATCATGCTGTTTCTTATCATCCATATTAAAGAATGCAATCAACTACTATTGTTTAAAAATGATGAAAGACTATGGAATCTTTTGTTTCTAACTAACAGCACCTCTATGACAGAAAGCATATTATTTGTGCAAATCCTCTATCTAGTACAAAACAACATTGGGAAGAGTTGCGTGTGTTTAACATGGCATAATCCAAATTCTCTGACTGCCCACAAGTTGTTTTTTTAATCCAAAGTTTCTAAATTCTGTCCACTGACTATATAACCACGAACTAAGCCCATTTCTGCCAGGAAATTACAGAAAAACCCAAAACTCAACACTTTTTTGCAACCTTAACTGAATTCTTTTCATTTATGCAGGGCTCATAGGTGCCAACATTTATTTTTGCTGGGGGTGGGGGGAGTAATATGATGGAAAGGTGGAAAGTTTTACACATTTCAGGTGACAGCCCTCTTCCCAAGGAAGGACAGGGTCCTTGGGCCCCCACACACCCAGCACCTCTGGTAGGGCTAATTGTTAAGTTGCACGATCACTGTTAATTTACATCATTCAAATTTAATTTTCCATTTCCTTTTCAAAATTCTACCATGTGCATTATGTTGATAATATGCCATCTGCCCAACCATTCAATGGCTTTTTTCAGTCTTATAAATTCATGTCATGAGAACTTCAGAGAATCTTCCTGATAAATTATCAAAGCTTTTGTTAACTCTTAGTCATGTAGCTTTCATTAAAAAAAAAAAATCAAAAGGAATGCAGTTAAGTACCCAAAATATTGCAAAAAGTAATGCAATGTTAAATAAATTTGGGCCTTCAACATCATTGTCATGATCTGCCTCTTTGTGGTATACATTCTATTCAATGTCAGTGTTTCCCCTGACTTACACAGAACTTTTTGCATTTGTGATCTTCTTTCCAGATACCTGCCTGGGTGAATACTGAGTGATCCAAGCTGCTGCTGCTTTTGTATTTCATGGGCACTGCACAACTCTTCAAACAAGAAGCTAGAACACTAGCCTTTTATTTTAACCAAAATAAACATTAAAAAAAATATGCTGTATTATATCAGTTACTTCCTTCTACCTTAAACCAGAAAAAAACTTGATCTAATCTGAAACAGTTTCTCTTTTCTTCTCCAGTCCATCCTTCTCCTCTCCTGTTAGAACTAATCAACATATTCCCTCCTCCCACCAATATCAGTTGTCCAAATGTTATCTGGGTTCCATCCAAGAGTCCAAACCTGTGTGTATCTGCATTCAGTGACTATTTTTTTTATCTTTTGTTCAAAATAGCCTTTAATACAATTTGCTTAAAATAATCTCTCATAACATACAATTTCTAACTATCAGACTAACCTACTGTAAGCAGACATTTTCTGGGTACAAAGCTCCCCATTGAGTTCTGAAGTCCAGAAAGACCGGTCAGCCATACCCCATTCTGTTTAAATATAAACAGAAGTTTACCCCCAAGTGTATATCTGAGAGTAGAAAGACGCTTTGAGAACACATGTTTTTGTGGTGCATGTATTCAAAGAGTACCCTCAGAATCTACTAGCAAACTATGATTTACATGACTAGTTCCAATACAAGTATTTGTGTGCATAAGCATTTGCAGGTTTTGTAATAATTGTGATATGCAGCTTATCAGCAATCAAAGTTAACTTTATTTTGGATTTTGTAACCTTCTATTGATATTAAACCAACCCCCTTCAAACCCAAGCAGTGTTTTCTTTGGATCACAGAAAGTGCATGAGGGTTATATTGGTTCAGACTGCAGTTGCTCAATAACAATTTTTTCAAGCTCAATAAATTAGAAACTGATGTCTCATGGCTCATCCTCCTTTTCTAACATGGCAATGGTCAAATAGCATGTTAATCAAGAATGTCTGCAATGTTTGACATACTCTGATATAAAGATGTGATCAGTTATGATACAATTATTACATCGTCAGAAAAAGTACTGCAAGGAGTTTTAGATTTTAAACAGTATTTTTCAGTTCAGGGCTATCTAACTGGCAGCCCACCAGCGACATGCAGACCACAGAGGGTTGAGTTGAGGCCCCCAGAATCTTACTTGGTCACCCCTTCCCCAACACCCACTGCAAGAGCAACTGGAGTCTTGGGGTCCCCCTCCTTCCTCCAGCTTCCATTTCCTGCCCCCAGCCCAGGGGGTGGGCTCGTGCAACAAGTGGGCTGAGGGTGAGGCCCGTGCTGCGCTGCAGTGGTAGGAGGAGTGCCTGCACAGGTGTTGTGTGCCATAGCTGGGGATGGGGAAGAGTGCTGCTTGCACAGGTACACAGTGCAGCACAGTGGGAGGGTGCTTGCATGGGCACGTGGTAGAGCACAGAAAGACAGGAGATGCAAGTGCACTCAAGGGAGGGCACCCATGTGGTGTAGCAGGAAAGTATCCACGCCAAATGTAGCCCATAGCTTGCCTTGATGCAGCTGCTGCTGTGGGGCCCATGAGGTGTGTAGCCCCCTGACCACTTAGAATTTGGACAGCCTTGTTTTAGCTTACTACCTGGCATAAAACAATTGAAAAGCTGATATGGGATTAATCTACTGAAAGAAGCAGAAGATAGAGGAGTAATTAATATTAGTTTTATAGTATGTAGATTTCATGATAATTAGGTGCTTTCAAATTTGATTTAATTTTTTGAAGAGATTGCAGTTACTTTAATCAGTAAACCTTGTTTACTGATAAAGTAAGTGACTGCAGTTACTTTATCAGTAAACCTTGATGCAGTAAATCTTGCATCGAGTCTGTTGTTCATCTGAGTATAATATGACTTTTTCATTTAAAAAACTACACTAAAAATACTAGTAAAGTACATACTAAGAATTGGTATTTGATAGATCAAGTAGTAGTAGTCCTCAATGGGGAATCCTCATTTTCACTGATCTTCTGTAACTGAATATAAAACCACTGCTGATAATATTAATGAATGACTGGAGGATAGTAAGCAGTGAAGAGGACAGGGTAATCGCACAGGGCAACCCATGCTGTTTGGTGAACCAGGTTCATTTATATAAAAATGTTTCCTACTGCACCCAAATGCAAGGTTATGAATCTAGGAATACATCATACAAACACAGTAAGCAAAGTAGCAACACCAAGAGAGATTTAGAAGACATAGTGTTCAAAGAACTCCACACAAGTTTCCAGTGAAATACTGTGGCAAAAAGGGCTCATGCCATTTTAGATGTATAGCAAGTACAGTAGCCATAAAATGGAATAAGAGACAATTTTACTTTTGCACATAACAGTGGTGAGACTGATACTGGAATACTGTGTACAGCTTCGGTGTCCACATTTTAAATAGGAAGCTGAAAAATTGGAAAGGCTGTAGAAGAGAGCCAACAAATACTTGAGGGACTGGAAAAAACCCTTTAAAGTGAGAAAAATAAAGCACAACCTTTTTGGCAAGCTAAATAGAAGGCAGACATGTCTTGATTACTTTAAGTAATGACAGAGTGAGCAAAATTCTTATTAGCAGATATATATATATATATATATGCACACACACACAGATGGACAGATAGATGAGCACACAGAGACAATATAGCAAGCTAGGCAGATGTGTCCACATGCACATACATTATATAACTAGCTAGGTAGCTACACATGTACATGCGTACATGTGCGTTTGCACACGTGTGCACCCTCCCCACCCCCCGGCACACTCTCTCTCTTTCTAGGCTTGTCAGAATTGGATAATTTTTTTTTATAACTTTGACAGTAAAAATAGGTGTTATTTTTAACCATTTATTTTGATTTTTATCAATTTAAATTTTCAGAACCCCAAAAATTAGAGGTGCAGGAGATAGACAACTTACCAAAAAAGGTGGGCAGCATCACTCCCAGAGCTGTAGAAACCCCGGAGAGGCTGCCTATCCCGCCCCCTCCCCCCACCTGCAGTTCTTAGGGCCCAGGCAAGACTCTGCTGTCATAGATTTCATAGACATCAGGGCTGGAAGGGATCTCGGAAGATCACCCAGTCCAGCCGCCCGCCCAAAGTGCAGGAAGTCAGCTGGGGTCATAGGATCCCAGCAAGATAAGCATCCAATTTGCCCTTGAAGGTGTTCAATGGCACAAGGCTGGAGCCTTGAATAACCATCCCTTTTGGAGAAGGAGTTTGTTTAAGCAAGCCACTTCCTACAGGAGCAGCTAATTGCTTAATTGATGAGTCATTAGGCAGAAGGAACAGCTAACTGCCTAACTGACAAGTCATTAGGCCACCCATTGTTCTCCTCTTTAACTCCTTTGCCCTCTTTCTCTCCCTCTCTCTTTCCACTGTCTAGTTACAGAGGTAAGGATTCCCTGCTACAGTCCCCCTTCTATAAATTTCAGTTGTTCCCCATGTAAATATACTCCTGATGCTCTGAGAGTATGAGCTAAAATCTGCATTTAATCAATATTTATCAATAAAAATCAAATCTTGCCAAGCCTAACTACATAGCTAGCTAGGTAGATGTCCATGCATGTGTGCACACAAGAGAATGAAATCACCCATCCTTAATTGGGAGGGACAGTCCCAAACTGTAAAGGTCAAGTCCTGGTCCCAGGCTGAATGACCCTGGAACAGCATTTGTCCCAGATTCCCCTCAACAAACTATGATTCCAGGATCAAGTGCAGGGATCCAGGTTTTCCATTGCAGTGGAAAAGCATGGATTTTTTCCTTTGAAGGAGGGGAAAGGTGGGAAACAGCAGGTTTCCGCTTGCAGGCTGGCAGATTTCAGGCCTCCAAGTGGCTGCTTAGAGCTGTGGGGAGCGGGACGCACGGGGTATCATGTGCATGAGTATACACACACGCACAGGGCCAGCAGCTCCCCCACCTGCCTGCAGGTAAATCTGTGTGGGGGAAAGACTGAGGTCCCCATGGTAAGGGAGGGAGTCGGGCAAGGCCAGCGGCTTGGCCTGAGAGCACTGCCCAAGCAGGGAGGTGTGCAGCATCACGAGGCCGAAGTTGGCAGTTTACTCCTGGTTCCTTATTTCCGGTTCCTTTTTCAAAGCTACTCTAGACTCAATACAAACCTGTTATTAATGAATTCTACATCCTAAAGAAAGAGAATTTCATTAGCTATGCATATGTACTAATTAACATGTAAAATAATATCCCACATCAAGTACAAAGCCCTAAATGAAGGTCAGATTAGGATGGGATTATGGGGCAAAATATTTCTTGGGCCACCCCAAATTTCCTGTTGATGCTACACGGGGACTGTCCCAAAGAACCCTGAACACAGTCCCACCCAGCCCAAAGCACAGTTTGGCTGTGCCAGGCTGCCAACTAACAGCCCCATGCCCACTATAATAAGCATAATGGCTTGAATAAGGAACTGGCTTTCGGGCTGGGATTATGGCTATAAATTCTGCTTTGGCCACTCCACAGCGTACCTCTGTGCCACTGCGGGACTCTACTGGACGCATCTCACCACAGACTTGCCTGATCCAAAGTATGGTTTGGCTGTGCCAGGCTGCCAACTGACACAACCCTTGCTGCTGTGCTGAATATATGGATCCGAATAAGGAACTGGAATTTGGGCTGGGATTATACACAGAAATCCTTCTTTGGCCACCCCAGATACATGACTCTGTGGCCCTGGGGGACTGTCCTGGATATCTCTGACCAGGGATTTACCTGGCCCAAAGCACAGTTTGGGTGTGCCAGGCTGACAACAGCCAGCACCCCAGCCACTGTGCTAAATACATGGGAATTTGGGGCTGGGATTATACCCAGAAATCCTTCTTAGGCCACCCCAGAACATGTCTCTGTGCCACCAGGGGAAACTCCTGGACATTTCTAACAACAGACTTGCCTGGCCCAAAGCACAGTTTGGTCATACCAGGCTGCCAAAAGAGAGCACTCCAGCCACTGTGCTAAGTATATGGATCTGAATAAGGAACTGGAATTTGGGGTGGGATTATAGCCACAAACCCTTATTAGGCCACCTGATGCCATGCCTCTGCAGCACCAGGGGACTCCTCTGGAGATCTCTGATCAAAGACTTGCTCAGCCCAAAATGTGGTTTAGCCACACCAGGTTGCCAGCTGAGACCCCACCCCCCGACCCTGTGTTAAGTATATGGAACCAAATAAAGAACTGGATTTTGGACTGGGATAATACCCAGAAATCCTTCTTGGCCACCCCAGACCACACCTATGTGCCACCAGGGGAATCTCCTGGACATCTTTCACCAGAGACTTGCTCAGCCCAAAACATGGTTTGGCTGCGCCAGGTTACCAACTGACTCCACCCCCCAGACACTGTGCTACATAATTGGAACTGAATAATGAACTGGATTTTGCACTGGGATTATACCCAGAAATCCTTCCTGGGCCACCCCATGCCATCCCTCTCTGGCCCTGGGGCACTGTCCTGGACATCTATGACCAAAGACTTGCCCGGCCCAGAGTACTGTTTGGCTGTGCCAGGCTGCCAAATGACACCACCTTCCAGACGCTGTGCTAAGTATCTGGACCAGAATAATGAACTGGATTTTGGGCTACAAATCCTTCTTGGGCCACCCCAGAATACATCTCTGTGCCACCAGGGGACACTCCTGGACACAGATTTCATAGACATTAGGGCTGGAAGGGACCTAGGAAGATTGTGTCCAGCCCCCTGCCCAAAGGGCAGGAAGTCGGCTGGGGTCATAGGATCCCAGCAAGATAAGCATCCAATTTGCTCTTGAAGGCATTCAGAGTAGGTGCTTGAACCACCTCCGCTGGCAGACTGTTCCAGACCTTGGGGGCTCGGACAGTAAAGAAATTCTTCCTTATGTCCAGCCTGAAACGGTCTTGCAGGAGTTTGTGACTGTTGGACCTCATCATCCCCTGGGGTGCTCTGTTGAACAAACGTTCCCCCAGATCCTGGCAGTCACCCCTGCCTGATAAACTTGTAGGTGGCCATCAGATCACCCCTGAGCCTGCGCTTTTCCAGGCTGAATAGCCCCATTGCTCTCAGCCTCTCATCATAAGGCCCGTTTTCCTGACCTCTGATCATGTGCGTGGCTCTCCTCTGCACCCTCTCAAGCTTCTCCACATCCTTTTTGAATTGTGCAGCCCAAAACTGGACGCAGTACTCCAGCTGCGGCCTCACCAAGGCTGAGTACAGCGGGAGAATGACGTCCCGGGATCTGCTTGGAAGCATCTATGGATGCAAGCCAGTGTTTTGCTCGCTTTACTAGCTACAGCATCGCACTGAAGGCTTATGTTCATCTTGTGGTCAACCATGACCCCCAAGTGCCTTCATCTGTAGTGCTAACCAGCGTAGCACTACCAAGCCTATAAGCATGGTGCAGGTTTTTCCTCCCAAGGTGGAGAACCTTGCATTTTTCAGTGTTAAACACCATCAGGTTCTTGTTCGCCCATTTGCTGAGCCTGTTCAGGTCAGCCTGGATCACCTGTCTGTCTTCTGGTGTGGATGCTTTGCCCCAAAGTTTGGTGTCCTCGGCGAACTTGGCCAGTCCATTAAGGATGGCCTCTTTAATAAACTTTTCTAAGATCTTCCCTGGGATAGAAGATGGGCCTATAGTTTGCTGGATCCACCTTCCGCCCTTTCTTAAAGATAGGCACCACACTGGCTTTCTTCCAGTTTTGGGGCACTATACCAGAGCGCCAGGAGTTTTCAAAGATCCGCGCCAGAGGCTGGGCTATGATGCTTGCCAGCTCCTTGAGTACTCCTGGGTGTAAATTGCCACGGCCAGCTGACTTGCCTGGCCTGAAGTACGGTTTGGCTGTGCCAGGCTGCCGACAGACAGCACCCAAGCGACTGTGCTAAGTATATAAGTGTGGTGAGATGCATTCGGTAGAGTCCCCTGGTGGCACAAAGGTATGCTGTGGAGTGGCCCAAACCCAATTTCTAGCCATAATCCCAGCCCAAAAACCAGTTCCGTATTCAAACCATTATACTTGGTATAGTGGGCATGGGGGCTGTTAGTTGGCAGCCTGCTATGTCCAAACTGTTTTGGACTGGGCGGGACTGTGTTCAGGGTTCTTTGGGACAGTTCCCCTGTGCCATCAAAATTTGGGGTGGCCCAAGATGCATTTTGCCCCATAATCCCATCCTAATCTGACCTTCATTTAGGGCTCTGTACTTGATGTGGGACATTATTTTACATATTCATTAGTATGTATGCATAGCTAATGAAATTCTCTCTCTTTTGGATGTGGAATTCATTAATAACAAGTTTTTACTGCGTCTAGAGTAGCTTTGAATAAGGAAACGGGAATAAATAACTGGGAATCAGGAATAAACAACCAAGTTCAGCCTCACTGTGGCATCTAGGTGGGAGTGTATGGCTGGTCGGGGAGCAGGACACAGCCATGGGAGGCTTGTCTGGGCAACTAGCTCCCTGCTGCTGCCTGCTCTCCCAGGGAGAGAGTCCAGGGGGGTGCATGTGCCCCCCCAGATCTGTGCATGGGGTGACAGCAGATGCTGGCTGCCCACTGTGGCCCAGCAGGGACTCAGTGCAGGATGGTGGCGCAAGCCAGGAGGCTGAGTGATGCTGCTGGGAGCGCCGTGTGGTGAGGCACTTCCTGCCCGTCCAGCAGCAGCAGGAGGCAACACTGCACCACGACCGCTCTACGCCAGGCAGGGACGGAGCACCTTGCCACATCGGTGGCAGCACCGAGCCTCTCTGCCGGATCCCACCCGCTGGGCCATGGACGGGGCAGCCCGCATCCTCCCCTGCCCACAGGCTTCGCTCCTGCGGCGGGGCAAGGGCCTCCCGGGCATGTACCCAGCCTCTGCTTTCTGGAAAGGCGGCTGCCCCCCACCGCGCACGGCACAGCGACCTGGTAGGGCCGGCGCGGGGGCCGCGCCGCAGCTCCCGGGGTGGCCACGAGCACGCACACGCCTTCGCCGGGGCCGGGGCCAGGGCCGGGGAGGGAGGCACCGCCGCGGGCCGGAGCAGAGGGCCCGGCCGGCCGCAGCTGCTGGGCCCCGCGGGTGACATGACGGGCTCTGCTGATGGGCGCCCCCGCCCGCTCACCTTATCCCACCGCAGCCACTGCTCCGCGGCGGCTCGGCCCGCTCGTGCCTCCGCCATCCCGCCAGCTGCCAGCCCCGCCGCTCCTCCCGCGGCGCCGCGCACGCCCAGGGGCCGGGCCTGCGTGACGGCGGGGCCGGGGGCGGGGCCGGGCCGCCCAGCGCCGCGCCATGGGGGCGGGGCCCGCACGGCGCCTCCCGGGCAGCAGGGCCAGCCCCGGGGCCGAGCGCGGCCCGGCTCCGCCCTTGGCCTCAGCCGGGAGACTGCAGAGCACGACCTGCGAGCGCCGGCGCCACAGGAGCATCGCTGGTGTCAGGGCGGGCCGCATTTTGCCCACCCCTGCACGAGCCGCACTTCCCTTGCCGCCCACACTGGTCCCACTGCCCTCTCTCCTCCCCGGCGCCCAGGTGCCCACTCACTGCCCCCCGCGTACTTGTGGCTGCCCAGGCTCTGTCCCAGGGGAGCAGGCAGAAAAGGGTTAACTTGCTTACCCAGTGCCGCCACCGCTGGCTTGCTGGTCTTCCCCAGGCTGAGCCTAGCCCAGAGAGCAGAAGTGGTGGCAGTGGCCAGAAAGGCAGGTTAATCCTTCCCTGCTTGCTGCCCCAGGACAGACAGCCACAAATAAGCAGGGAGTGAGGAGGTTAGTAAGTGCACGCCTGGGGAGCGGGGCAGTGGGTTCAGTCTGGACCAAGCAGGGGAGGTGGGGCTAGCAGGGTGTTTATATGACGGTGTAGCCTAGAGTGGCTGTACCTTAGCGTAGCACAGATCGGAGAGAATCCTGCCCTGGAGTCATGTTTCTTTGATCCTGCTTGAAACTAGTTTCAGGTCTTAATGAGCAGACAGTCCATTTGCTGAGAGCTCCAGGAGACGCACAAAATTGTGTAACAAAACTCTAACACTGACCTGTACATCGGTGACTGTAACGGACAACCCTGCACTAAAGGGAGTAACCCCAAAGAGGGGGCACAGAGCAGAGTCAAGATAGGGGCAAGAGTAATTAAAACATTGGTTTTCCTGAAGGGATCTGCGCACTAGGGAAGAGCTAAATGGCAAGCGACAAGCTGGAGGGATAAAAGCAGAGGCATATGAAGGGGATGTTGCCCTCAGAGCACCTGGAGACCGAAGTCGCTGGAAGCCTCGCTGTGACAACTGATCAGATGGGTGAGCAAACCCACAGAAAGGGATCGGGAGAAGAAAAGGCATGGAGAACATCTCCTGGGAAGATCACTCAGCAAAATCCAAGCGGTCGCAAACTTTCTCTCGTGCGTGGATGACCTCTACCTGACTCAAGAAGTCTATGGGCCAACGAGAGGCAAAGCGCTGCTCGACCTGGTACTGGCTAAGGGGGATGACCTAATCGGTGACCTAGTGATCGATGGGAAGCTGGGTGACAGCAACCATGAGCTGATCACCTTCACCATCCACCGTAAAGCTGGCAAGTCAGTCAGCAACACAGAAGTCCTTGACTTCAAAAAAGCTGACTTTGACAAGCTCAAGAGGCTAGTCGGTCAGGCCCTCAGGGACCACGACCCCAGGGAGATGGGAGTTCAAGAAGAGTGGTTGCTTCTCAAGGAAGCGATCCTCAGTGCACAAGCTAAATCTATTCCAACACGGAGGAAAGGCAGCAAGAAGGCACAGCAGCCCTCCTGGGTCTCCAGGGACCTAGTGGACCTCCTGCGGCTAAAAAGGAAAGCCTACAAAGGATGGAGGACGGGATTCACCTCCAAGGAGAATTATTCTGCATTGGTCCGGACCTGCAGGGAGCAAACCAGGAAAGCCAAGGCTGCAACTGAACTCCAACTAGCTTCGAGCATCAAGGACAACAAAAAGTCCTTTTTCAGATATATGGGGAGCCGGAGGCAACTTTGGACCCCTGCTAAACCAGATGGGGCAACTGACAACTGACGCCCAGGAAAAGGCCAACCTATTAAATAGGTACTTTGCATCAGTCTTTCATCAGTCCCATGGGGCGCCCATGCCTGCTATGGGACAGGGAGATCCGGGTGAGGGGGATCCCCTACCCTCCATAAATGCTGACCTTGTGAAGGAACACCTTGAGAAGCTGGATACCTTCAAGTCAGCCGGCCCTGACAGTCTGCACCCCAGGGTACTCAAGGAGCTGGCGAGCGTCATAGCCCAGCCCCTGGCATGGATCTTTGAAAACTCCTGGCACTCTGGTGTAGTGCCCGAAGACTGGAAGAAGGCCAATGTGGTGCCGATCTTCAAGAAGGGGAGGAGAGTGGATCCGGCTAACTACAGGCCCATTAGCCTGACTTCTATCCTGGGGAAGATCTTAGAAAAGTTTATTAAGGAGGCCATCCTTGATGCACTGGCCCAGGCTAACATGCTAAGGGACAGCCAGCATGGGTTTGTTGCGGGTAGGTCTTGTTTCACCAATCTCATTTCCTTCTATGACCAGGTGACTTGGACTGGCCAAGTTCGCCAATAAACAAAATGTCATTTATCTCATGACTCACGTGATTAACTACGCTATCTCTCAGGGATAATTTATTTTCTTATTCTCCCAGCATCTTAAGGCACGGCAGGTAAGTCCCTGCGAGAGAGTATTCGTTATTCATCCCCAGACCGGCCACAGTGACCATATGGACACTGCAAAATCCTAGATGCCGCTCCCCCCTTACTGCAGGGAATCAATGTCCAGTTAATGACCCATTGTTCTTTACCTCACAGGTGTTAACAATCACCTATGAAGTAACAATGAATGTTAATGGGCAATTTTGCTGTCTTCTAGGACTTCCTATTTCACAGTTCCTGCAGTTTTGCCCCCCCACCCTGTGCCCCATGCCCAGGATGCTTGTTTTAATTTTCACCAGCCAGCTGGGACCTGTTTGAAATCTGGGACTGTTCTAGCCAATCTGGGACCTATGGTCACCTACCTGAAAGCAGTACGCGCAGATATGGGATGATACATGTTCAGCTTAGCTGTGGCCTGAGATCTTGCAGTGGCTGAAGGTAACACTATGAGGACACATTGAAGACATTCCTTAAGAAGACAGATGCTGACATCAAGAACTGAGAGGAGCCAGCTGTTAACCAACTCGAATGGTTCTGCAACCTCCACCAAGCACCAGCCCATTTTGAGGTAAAGCATCCTGCCCTCAAAGCAGAGAAGAGAGAGTGGAGGAAGGAAAAGGAACAAATCTCAGCTTGTGGAAGTAGTTGGAACTTCTGCAGACACTTCCATAGCTCAAAGATTGGACTCTTAAGTCACCTCAAGACCCATCAGTGTAGTAGAGATCATCTTCAAATCAAGGGATTGCTGATGATGACGATGACGTGTTTAATGACTGAAACTTGAAAACTAGAGCAAGTTACTTTCTCCCCTCTAGATTGAAACCTCCTATTCAACAGGATAAAGGCTACTCATGTTTCATGTTCATATGAGTGATGGCAAATTCTCAGTGACATAGCAAAACAGAAGGCCTATTCAGAGATGAACATAGGCATTTACACTGTGGGAGTCTAAGAGTAGTGATGAGTGCAGCAGAACCCTGAGTTTACCAGCCAGTATAGATTCATAGATGTAGGGTCAGAAGGGACCTAAGTAGATCATCAAGTCCAACACCCTGCCCTGGGCAGGAGAGAATACTGGGCTCATATGACCCCAGCTAGGTAATTGTCAAGCCTGCTCTTAAAGAACCGCAAGGTAGGAGCCAGCACCACTTCCCTTGGAAGCTGGACCCAGATCCTAGCCGCTCTGACTGTGAAGTAATGCCTTCTAATGTCCAGCCTGAACCTACTCTCAAAAAACCTATGGCCTTTATTCCTTGTTACTCTGGGAGGTGCTTGGGGGAACAGGGTCTCTCCCATTCCCCGCTGGTCCCCCCAGTTAGTTTATAGACAGCCACCAGGTCCCCTCTCAGCCTTCTATTGTGAAGGCTCAACAGGTTCAGGTCCCATAGCCTCTCCTCATAGGGTCTGCCCTGCTGTCCCCTGATCATGTGAATGGCCCTCCTCTGGACCCTCTTGATGCTGGCCACATCTTTCCTAAAGTGTGCCCAGAGCAGGTCCAATTGTGACCTGACCAGTGTCATAGAGGAGGAGGATCACCTCCTTGGCCCTGCTTGTGGTGCATCTGTGGATGCAGGACAAGGTGCAGGTAGCCTTACTGATTGTGTCCTCACATTGGCAGCACATGTTCATTTTGGAATCGATAATGATTCCAAGATCCCTTTCTGTCACTGCTTATGAGAAAGGCTGGGGAACTGCTATAGGTATGCTGCTTGCTCTTACTGCCCAAGTGCAACACCCTGCACTTGTCAGTATTGAATCCCATCCTATTCTCATTTGTCCACCCCTGTAGCCTGTCCAGGTCCAGTTGTATCCTGTCCCTCCCTTCTAGCATACCCACCTTGCCCCAAATCTTGGTGTCATCAGCAAATTTGAACAGGGTACTTATTACCCCCTTGTTCAAATCACTAATAAAGAAATTGAACAGTACGGGCCCGAGGACCGAGCCCTGGGGGACCTGCCCACATGCTTCCAGGTTGAATATGACCTGTCCATCACCACTCTCTGGGTGTGGCCCCCCAGCCAATTTGCGATCCATCTGTCTGTGTAGGTATCAATGCCACAGTCACCTAGTTTTTAATAAGAATGGGGTGCAAGACAATATCAAAGGCCTTCCTGAAGTCCAGAAAGACTATATCCACCGCGACACCTGCATCCAGTGATTTTGTGACCTGATTGTAGAAGGCAATCAGGTTGGTCTGACAGGACCTGCCCCTAATGAACCCATGCTAGTTGCCCCTGAGCATCCTGCCCCCTGCTGGTCCTTCACAGATGTGCTCCTGGATAATTTTCTCAAAGAGCTTCCCCAGGATCGAAGTAAGACTAACGGGCCTATAGTCCTCCCTCCTCCCTTTTTTGAAAATGGGGACCACATTGGCCTTTTTCCAGTCTTCTGGCACCTAGCCAGAGCACCATGAGTGCTCGTAAAGCCGTGCCAGGGGCCCCGCGATAACCCCTGCCAATTCCCTCATAACCCTGGGGTGCAGAATATCTGGACCTGCTTATTTGAACATGGCCTCCTGAAGATCCCTAACTCTGTCCTCCCTTACCCTAGGCCTGGCGGAGTCTCTCCTGAGTCTGTCTGAATCTCGGTGGGGGATTCCCAGTCCCTATGCAAAAAAATGGAGGCAAAGAATTTGTTTAAAAGGTCTGCCTTTTAATCTGGTGCAACCACCAGATTCCCAGGCGTATCCTGCAGGGGCTTCGCATTACCTAGTGCCTTCTTCACACTCCCTATGTATTTAAAAAAGAACTTTTTCTTGTCCTTGATACTTGATGGAAGCCCATGTTCCATATCTGCTTTAGCTTTCTTAACAGCCCCCCTACAGACCCGAGTGATGGAGGTATACTCCTCTTTGGTGATAGCCCCTCTGTTCCACTGGGTGTACACCTCCTTTTTGGTGATTCAGGCATTCCTGAATGCCTTTGGTGAGCCAGGGGCCCTTTTGAGCACTCTAGCCCCCTTTGATTCTCGGTGGGACTGTCACCCCTTGGGCTCGGAGGATCGTCTCCTTAAGGAATGACAACTCATCTTGGACATCCAGTTCCCCTATCCTCCAGGATCCCAGTACCCCTCCTACCCATCTCCTCAACTCATTGAAGTTGGCCCTCTTGAAGTCAAGGGCTACTGCCTTGCTGCAGGCCCTTGAAAACCTGCGCTGGATGGTGAATTCCAGTAGGCGATGATCGCTGTCATCCAGATGGTCAACAACCTGGAGGCCCCTTACCAGGTCATTGCCTGTGGCCAGGACCAGGTACAGCAGGGCATTCCCCCTAGTGGGACTGTCCACCTCCTGGGTTAGATAGAGGTCCTGTATCTCAGTAAGGAACCTTTGTGAGGAGTCACACCTGGCTGACTGCTCCTCCCAGCAGATGTCCCGGTAATTTAGATAACCCATGATGACTACTTCCCTTGCCTTAACTGCCTCTGCAAACTGACTCAAGAATTTGTGGTCCATTTCTTCCCCTTGGTTGGGTGGTCTGTGGTAGACCCCCACTGTTAAGTCCCTTTCCCCATGACCGCCCTGTATTCTGACCCAGAGCACTTCAGTCTGCCTCTCCTCTGACCCCATCCTGTTAGTTGATGACATGTATTGCTCTTTGACGTAGAGTGCCACACCCTGGCCTTTCCTCCCCATTGTATCCCGCCTGTATAGTCTGTAACCCCTAATGTTTACTGCCCGGTCATGGGATGAATCCCACCAGGTTTCTGTGAGCCCTGCTATGTCCTGGTTTATACTAGCTATCCAGAGGGCGAGTTTCTCCTGCTTATTCCCCATGCTATGAGCATTAGTGTAGAAGCATTTAAGGCCCTGTATTGGTGCATGCATCACCCCATGATTCTTAGCGCTATTTGGACCCCTGTCACTTACATGGGTACTCTTTGTGCATGTCACCTGTCTAGCCTGGGAGGTGTCCTCATGTCATCCTGTGGCCCCATATGAAACAGTGTAGAGATTAGCTCCACCAAGACAGCAGTTGCAGATTTCAAAAGTTTCGTAGAGTACTTTCTCTATTGATTGTATTTTACTCAAATTGGCTATAAGATAATTGGTTTTCTTCAAGGTCCTGGGATACTGAAGAAAAGAAAATAGGTTTTAGCCCTATGGTTATATACAGAATAGAGCTGTTGAGAAGGAGCTGTCATCCTGCAACACCCTCTAGGATTTCTTTGTGAAGGCAGCAACTCCCCTCTGTGGCCTGCACAGGCACACAGCTGGGCGTGGTGGCGGGGGAGGAGTTTGCACACTGCAGTGGCTACTGCGACCATCCACCACCCTGCACCACCGCCACTGCCGCATGCAAGCCCAGATAACCAGAATTTTTAGATTATTTCTGGTCCATGGCTGCTCCTCTGAAGGAGAACTGTATCTAGCCCATGGCTTTCAGCACCTCTTGCCCTCCTTTCTCTGTGCTGTAGCCAGCTGCAGCAGCAGCAGCTCCAGTGGCCAGGCAGCCACTCCCCATCCTGGCCTGGCTGGGTCCACCATGCCCTACCCCCCAGCCACTGGGTATGTTCCAAGGCAGGGGTGCTGCGCTCCTACCCAGGCTTCTGTCCAGCAAGGCTGTCTGCTTCCAGCTCTGACCCTGCAGCCATTTGCAGACCAGATAGCCTGGCCCCCAGCGGGAGTCAAAGCTCAGGTAAGGTTCTCCCTACTGGTGGGGGAGGAGGTACAAGGGGAAGAGGGCCAGAAGCTGTGGGTTATCCAGGACTTGTTGGGCTGGGCCTGGTAGAGGCGCAGGTGCCACTAATGCAGTGCCGTGCTGTGTTCCTGCATGCTGCTTTGGGCTGCACCACAGCACAGCTGGTGCAGTTCCTGCCCAACCCCAGCCTGACCTGAAGTCCCCAGCATGTGGCCCAATCAGGCAGAAGCCATGCCAGCTGCTCCAGCTGCACCCACATGGCCCAGAACAACATGCAAAAACAGTGTGGCACTGGCCTGGCCCAGTTATGTGCTAGGGACTCTGGGTGGGAGAGGTGGGAATATATCATGGCACTGGCCCAGCTGGGCCCAAATAAACCACAGCTCCACACAGTTCTCCCTGCAACTCTTCCCTTGTTCCAAGTGCCTGATGTGGCTTGGCTTGGACAGTTCCCAAATGTGGTTGGGGCTGTGTTGGGGGCAGCTGGCGTGGCACCTGCCCAACCTGGTCACATTCTGGGGACTCAGGGCAGGGGAGGGGGGGACAGGGAGAGTTACAGGGATTGCATGTGTGTGTGTGCGCGCGCACATGCAGCCCTCAACAGTTCAACAAAACTCATTAAGTGGCCCTCCAGCCCAAATAATTGCCCACCCCTGGTCTATATGGTGCATCTCAACCTTGCCTTCTGGAAAAGAAGATGTAATTCACTTAATTCATTTGGTCTTTGCTCCTCCCAGCTTTGTTCTCACTAGCCTTAAAAGCTGTTACCCTAAGTCAGATTCTGTTCTTCGATTATCACAAAAGAAAAGTGCCAAATTGTCATGTGTTAATTTTTGTTCACATTCCTGTCGGAAATTCCAGTTGTTGTTGCTAATTTTATATCACCTATTTCACAACACCTGAAGTCACTGCTATATAACAATTAAATGCTATAGCTCCAAAGTCAAGCCTTTTACTGATCTAATTAAAGCATACCTCTCCATATCTGCCAGCAACTTCAAATCAGTGGTGAAAACAGTAACCAAGACTGCTTCTGGGTGCAATTGTACAGGCTGGTCCTGTCATGTAGGAAACAAATATCATTTTACTGACATTTACCTTGTTTTTCTAACTTTGATTTTTAAATGTAATAGACTGATTTTTTTCTATTGTACATAGGGCAACAAATTTAATAATTAAGAAACACCAGTAAAAAACCTGATACTGGTGAACAATGTATACTTGAAAGTTCTGAATTTCATTAAATATCCTTCATCATTTCTGTGTTTGGAGCCTAAATCAACTCCCAGTGAAATCAAGCAACTGTTAAGATTCCAGATGACTTCAAGAGGTCATAAATATTGCCATGCTTACAGTTAATGTTTTTATTAAGGAAAAGTACTTCATAAATAAGGCATTGAACAATAAATACCCTTATAATAAATTGCAAGAAAAAGGAAGAACATCTGAATTGAAAAACACAAGCTTATAGAAAATATATTTCATTAGAAAATACCATCTACTACCTTTAAATTTCTGAATTCCTATATATATATTGATTAAAACAGTTTACATATACTATTGATCCGAATCTGGAATAACATAGGCAGGTATTTAGCAAGGTCGCTAATAGGATGTTGCCAGTATATCTTGACTCACAACTGCAGCATCATTGCTAGTCCAGTCATCAGCAGAATCTGCCAACATGCCAAAGTTTGTCTAATTGTGGTAGCTTACTAACACATTAATAGTTTATCAAGGAATGGCAGTTTATGAAAGTGGGCTGCTCAGTTCTATTCAAAAGATAAAATTTCAGTAAATCTCCAAAAATATTAATAACTCAGTCTGTGACAGTAATATTCGGGTCATGTCACAATGTACAGATGGAATGATACTGAATGGTGTTTGCTTTTCATAAATATCTTTTTAAAGCCAAAAGTGAAGCAAAATGACAGCAACTTGCATAATACCTATTTTGTATATATCAGGACAGAGTGGCACCTTAGAGACTAACTGATTTAGAGAGGCCTGAGCTCTCATGGGGAATAATATACTGTGCTCATTCCTGCAAAAGTCTTTTTGAAACAGCTAGTCACTCAGGTGCCCTGCCCTACTTTTTGCCTGACTTTAGGTTACCTTGGCTAACCACCTCTCTGTGTTAAGGAAATGGAAGTCTAGTGCATTGATCTGAAGACCAGAAGGCAGGAATCAAATTATAAATTTATCAGGTACCTGCATAATCTCTGAATTTGGGAAAATTTTAAATATTACAAATTCTACAGCTGCAGGTGTTAAGGTGATGTTATACGGAAGAGGACTCAAAAACCTTAAAGGGTGTTATTTGGCCCTAGTTCAGACAGTCTGCAAAAAGATTATTTTTTAAATAGAGTTATTGTCTCAGTTCACTGATTGTCATTGGACATATATTTGGCATCTGAATCACATACCTGGTGCATTTTTTTCACAAAAAAATAAGTACAAAAACACAAAAACCTAGGATAACCTGAGAGCAGGTGTTTTCCATCTTCCTGTTGGAACTTTGTATCCTCTGACACTGACTTGCAATATTTCTTGGCATGAGTTTTCTATACATCAGTTGCTTAAGCTGTAAGACATGCTAATAATTACCTGTTTTATAGGAGTCTTGTGATAATTGGCAAGTATTTGTACAGTGCTTTGGAAATATAAATCTACTGCTAAGTGTTATTGACTTGGCCAACTGTGGAAGAGAGTCAAATCTACTGTAACAAACCAAAGGGACTGTGATAAGTAAGCAGGTGCTGTCTGTCTTGTAGGTTGGTAAATATAGTAATGTCTGTGTTTAGATTATGTCATTATTTGACCATTCAATAATGACATTAATACTCAAAAGATTGCAGATTTAAAAGCAAGGTACTGCATAGGAAATCTTTCTAATGGCATACTATTTGGTGCAGGTTGAAATGTCACGAAGTCATGAATATGTGTTGATTAACTGAGATCTTTTAAGGGATCCAAATGCTCTAGGAGAGAAAAGCCAAGTCATGGAAGTCTTCACCACTGAAGCAACTGAATGGACATTTTCCAATATGGTAACATACAAAACAAATATCTCAATTAATACAACCATTTGTTATTTTTAAATATTAAGTTTAACTATGTTCTCACCACATTTTTCAATTAAAATGTGCTCTTTAAATCTTGTGAAATGGGTGAGGGAAATTGTGACTTAGCACTTGGAAATCTAAGGGAGACAATTTGGGATTGTAGGGTAAATTGACACTGCTAAATTAGACTCAGCTTCAGATTTTACAGCTTGATTTAACTTCATTGAGATAACTGGGAATCTCAGTTCTGTTGTCATTTTATACTTTTAAACAGCTTAAAACACTGAATAAGTTATCACTCACTACCTTTTTATGGTAAATCTTCATTGCAATAACGGTTCTCCATTTCTGCCATACCATAGGAACCTTTCATAGACTCATGGAAAATTAGGTTTGGAAGGGACCTCAGTAGGTCATCTAGTCCAACCCCCTGCTCAAAGCAGGACCATCCAGGACTAGATCATCCCCACCACGGCTTTGCCTGTCTGTCTCTTAAAAACTTCCAAGGATGGAGTGTCCACAACCTCCCTGGGTAACCTGTCCCAGTGCTTTACTACCCTTCTAGTGAGAAAATTCTTCCTAATAGCTACCTAAACTTCCCTTGCTGCAACTTGAGACTGTTGCTGTCCCTAGGGGTGCGTAGGCTCAAGGGCATATCAGCCCGTGTGGGGCCATGGAAGGGGGGGTGGCAATTGGCCAGAGCGTGGAGCAGATGTCAGGACTGGAGCCTGGATGGGGTGGCAAGGCCAGAGCGCGGAGCCAGTGGCACGCAGCAGCCGCAGCAGAGCTGCCAGTACATGGCAGCCGTGGCGGAGCTGGCGGTGCATGGCAGCTGCGGTGATGCCTGGAAGGCACTGGCTGCAGGCCCCCCAAAGCAAAGGGCTCTGCTGTTGCTCCTTGTTCTGCCAACTTATCTGAAAAAAATATATGGTTTTGATGTTACTTGATATTCATTCTGGAAATATTTTTCCTGTGTTTTGTTAAGGCTGCCATTCACATTAGTAGCTTCCTTCCAGTTTACATTATTTGCTGTATATTTCTGGTGACTGACTGCAGGCAGATCCTCAGTCCTTGGCCTCTGATGTGTGAAAACATGGTTTTATAGTTTTTTCTAGACAACAGCTAATTCCAAAGTCCAAGGATGAATCAGTTTAGTTGCCTTTTGGACAAACATAAAAGTTAGAACAAATGTTGGCGGTTTTTAATTGTGTATTGGCTGGCAGCCCTTGCTCTAGGTGTTTGCTTTACTTTCAAACTGGAGATTTTTTTTTTTGGAGACTTTATTTTCTGTTTTAAATTATTTGGTTGTGCTAATGTAAATAAGATCTTCAATGCTGGAAATAGTTTTTCCCCTATGCAAATTACTAAGTGTTGATTTTTCATAGTACATTTGAAATACTGTATCAATGGCTTTAGCTTTCTGGTACTACTACATAATATTTTTACTAAATTTTTTGTTTAAAAAAAGTGTGATACAATAGTCTTCATACTTTCTCCAGTTCTCATGAAGCTGTTATTGCCCTTCCTTTCTAAGGAAATTTGATTCTACATTATTTTGCATTATGTGGCTTCCTGCACTCCTAAAATGATGCATCAAATATGTTACACTGTTTCAGTCAAGTTACAATCAGGATTATGTAGTAATTGGGTTCTTGAAAATAATCCTAGAAGTACTCATGTTTTAAATCAGAGGAAAGTTCTTTTATAACAGACATGACTGGGTCAGGGTTTGGGATAAAGCTTAAAGCAGTTACATCTTAATACACTGGCCATTTTGCTGTCTTATAACTATATGCTTTGGTGATTTTGGACAAGAAGTCCAAAAATTTAAACCCCAAAATAAACCTGATTTTCAAAAGTGCTAAATATTCAGCAGTTCCCAATGAATGTTGCATTGTTATAGCTATACAATTGTGACATGGTACTGAAACTTTTTATAAAAAGAGCACATTATGCCTGTAAATGCAATAGTAGTTTACAGTTTATATCAGCATCTGACAATGCTAAGCTTGAATTATCACTTATTTTACTATCCAGCAAATGACTAAGATCACATGCATAAAACTTGCATAAACTCCGATCATGTGCATAAAACTTGATCACTAAGATCACATGCATAAGTGCGTGGGCAGAACTGGGATTTTGAGAAGTGGGGTGCAGATGGTGTGGCACATCATCATATATAACACAACACATATTTTTCTCCAATTAAAGAAAAACTAGATGCTTTACTAATATGCTAGGGATTAGTGCTATACTGCAGGGGTTGGCAAGCAAGGGTATGTGTACCCCTGGGGGTACTTGGACCGGTGCTAGCAGGTACACACAGGTGGGTGGGGATGGAGTGCTGCCACATCCCAGGAGCAGGGCCGGAGCAGGGAAGCTTGCACACAGTGGCTGCCGGCGTCACACACCAGCCCTGTGAGCTTCCCTGCCCTGCCCTGCCCTGCCCCAGCCCTGCTCCTGGGAGGCAGTGGCACTCCATCCCCACCCATCCACTGTCCACAGAGGTTCTGGACACAGAGCCTCCCTGCTCTGTGTCCAGCTGCATGCTGCCTCCCCCCCCCGCAACTTGACATCTGGTTACATGCTACCCCCCCCATCGTCCGGCCGTAATCTACCCACCCCACTCAGCGTCCAGATGTGCGCTAACCCCCCCACCTCACTTGGCATCCAGCCGTATGCCACCCCACCCTCCACCTCCTGCTCAGCATCTGACTCTGAACTACCCCTGCCACAGGCGTTTGGCCATGCGTTATCGCCCCTCCCCACTTGGCATCTGACCACCAGGGTACCTAGACTAAAAACGGTTGAAAACCCCTGCTATACTTCAATATGCACTAACTTGCTAGACTATATGTAAAGTTTTAAAAACCTACAACAAACCAGGTAAAAATAGTCGAAAAATATTGTTTATTAGCCCTGTAGTCATTCTATTTAAATGTATACCTCTTATCCAGATTCATAAAACAAATTTTAGCCTTCTTGAGTGTCTTAATTGTGCTGGAAACCTGTCCTTCCTTACCTATGCAAGCTTCTTACTGCTGACTGGTAGAGACAGTGCCACAAGATGTGTGACATACCAACAGTTACTCTGTACAAGAATAAGCGTGACCACAACAATTGTAAAACCTATTATGGATTTTCACTGCTAAGCATTATTGCAAAGATCATTGCTCAGGTGATGCTTAGAAAACTTCAGCTCCTTGCTGACCATGGTGGGGCAGCAGACCTTTTTATAATATAGGTATATTGACTTTGGGATGAAGAGTGAAGACTGCAGTTGTAACACCTATTGAAGCTGTAAATAAAATAACAGAGCTCAAACAGAGGCATATAAGACTGGCGGGGGGGGGGGGGGTGCTAAATTGCCACCTGCAGGCTAGTTCTTGCCTCCAGGACTGTGTCATCAGGCTCACAGGTCCTTGGGGAGCCCTGTGAACCAAGGCCCTGGGTGCTGGATTGGGCACAGAAAGCAGCATGGAGCCCTGATCCTAGTGTGCAGGGCTGGGCAAGGTTAGCACAGAGTCCTGACTCCAGCACATGAGGCTGGGTAGAGGCAGTGCAGGGCCTTGGAGCCTGATCCCAGCTCACGGGGGCCAGCAGAGACCTCACAGGTCCAAATCTGGGCATGCTGGGTTTGATCTGGCCTGTGGAAACTATCCCTGAAAAAAAGCAGAATCCAGAGTTTGAACAGCATTCTTATAATTACCACTGCTCCCACTTCCAAAACTGCATTATGTAAATAATCTTAACTGATTAGTTATAGTTGCAGAACTACTGAGTGTTGGGTGAAGGTTTAGAAGAGTGAATGAGGCCAGTGAAATGTGTAGCATTGAACAGGATAGGGAGAAGAGGACGAACTTTTAAAAAATCTATATTGTTTACCTTTGATAGCTGTTGCATTTTAGCAATCTTGCTTGTTTATGACTTTTTGGGGAAATGTGATGAGACTCAGGCAGATTTGGACTGCCCGGATTATTTTAATTGCAATTTATTTCAAATAACTGTAATTTTAGATTTTGATCTATATCATATTTCAACATGATAGGACCATACTGTGATGGCTTTTGGTATTCACATTACATATATACAAGCTGCAATCTTAGACAAATCTATAGATTAAGATTTTTTTTTACTTTATAAAAATTACATTTGTGGCATAGCAAAGATATTGTACAGGCTTTGCAATATATATTTTATGAGACTATTTCATCTGTCAAATCTTAATTTTGTAGGAAATAATGCCCTCTGTAGGCCAAAGAAGAAATCTATTTTTTAGAAAATATTCCAATACAATATTAACAGCAGTAGAAATGAGCCAGCCCTCAGCAATTACTTTCCTTTCCAAAGAAAGAGATCACTTATTTTTAGAGTTAGCTATGTATGATGAACTGGTGCTGTTCTTCCATAGGACATTAAGCAAAAGTTTCTTTGCCTCATTTCTCAAATGTTTTTCAATGGAAATTAAGGCTACTTGCAGATATTAACACCCCTCCCCCCCAAAAAAATACCCCACAAAATGGTGCTTTATTTAAACTTGTCACATTTTCAGGTCAAGCCCCATGCATGCCCAGAAGAGGTATTACCTTAGTTAGACCCAGCCTCCCTGACATCTGAATAGATTGGGTGGTTTAGTGGGGCTTTTTTTGGTGTTTTTATCACGAGCAGATCCAGGGAGGTGATCCTTCCCCTCTGTGCGCCATTGGTCAGGCCACAGTTGGAGTACTGCATCAAGTTCTGAGCACTTCGCTTCAGAAGGTATGCGGCTAGCACTGAGAGGCTCCAGAGGAGGGCCACTCGCACGGTCAAGGAGCAGTGGGTCAGGCCCTACGAAGAGAGGGCCTGAACCTATTCAGGGCCTCCACAAGATAAGGGTGAGAGGGATCTGGTGGCCATTTACAAACTCACCAGGGGGGACCAGTGAGAATTGGGGGTGGCTCTGTTACTAGGAATAACGTCCACAAATCGTTAGAGGGAAGGTTCAGGCTGGACATCAGGAGACATTACTTTACAGTTAGGGCTGCCAGCCTCTGGAATGGGCTCCTAAGTGAGGTGGTACTCTCTCCTACCTTGGGGGTCTTCAGGAGGAGGCTGGACCGATATTTGGTTGGGGTGATATGACCCCGGCACCCGTTCCTGCCCAGGGTAGGGGGTCAGACCTAATGGTCTGTTTAGGTCCTTTCTGACCCTAAACACTATGATGATACTATGTTTTTGACCAAACATTTTGACATTTCTGCAGTCATCTGAGCCAAATCCTTAACCTTTAATGATCAAATTATTAAAGGCAATTCATATTTTTAAAGCAGTTTTCTTTTCTAACTGTTCTTGTAACTACATGCTGTATTCCAACTAGCATGTCAATATGTTCTTTATACTTTCATGCATGTCCAAAATATACAGTTTTAAGTGTAGCTAGAATACACTATTTCATCTCATAGATGAAAGTGGGTAATCATACTGATTATCTGATACTATGAACAGAACAAGCTAGTGTCAGAGTTTTCATGTCTGAGGATTTTATTTTGAGAAAGGGTCTCTGCTTTCATTAGAACAAGAGGATCTTCATGAAAATTCAAGGACAGAAAGGAATGGCATACATAGACAATTGTGGGATGAAGGGAATGCCTAGTTATTCAGACTCAAATTTCACTGGGAACCTAAGGCCATGTTTTCTATACTAAGAAAAGATTAAGCAAAAGAAAGTTTCCCCTTTTTCAGGGGACAGGAAGTGAGGCAATATTCAGAAACATAGGGGAGTAATGCAGTGAAAGCTTTACAAGAGGGGAAAGAGTATCAGTTATGCAGAAACCTCTCAGTATGAGCGCTGCATAAAAAGTTTAATTATAGAGCCAGAGGATTGTTCCTCCTGAGGATCTGCGTTGGACTTAGTACTGTGCTGAGGAACATTAACATGCTATCTACTAGTTGCCTCACTAGAAAGTGGGGAAGCTTTTATGAAGTGAAGAAGCTACTGATGTGGAAAAGGATAGGTGTCACAATGATAGGTACCATATATACACCTTATAAATAAAAAAAATTCACTCCTCACTGATGTAAAAATCACGGTTCGTTTCTTTGGAGGCTCAATGAATAATAATCCTTAGGCACACGTTGTTGGTGATACAAAAGGTATATATTTGCAAATAGGGTCAGAGGGAGAAGACAAAAGATCAAAACCCTCTGCCTCCGGGAACAATCATTAGCAGGCTTTTATCCCCTCTCTTCTGGCACGTGTACAGAAGCAGGAACTCTTACAACTCATTTCCGGTTCATACAAACATGCATGTGAATACGTCAGATCATACATCGCATGTATATTATAATTAACTACTTAAGTATGCGGGGCGGATAGGCTTAATATGTATTAGGTTATTGCGCGTGCTTAGAAGGGACCCGAGGTTATGAAGGGTTCAACCCCAAGGCTAAGATTGCAATTACTCTTATCTTAGCCTAAGAAATGTGGGAGCCATGAAAGAAAGTGTGATTTAGCGTAACAAAGAGATAGTAAATTTGCAGAACAAAGAGAGAGTGATACCTTAGTACAAAGAGCCTTTGGTAGTTTTCCCTTCAATTTCCAACCCCCCTTCCCTCTCCCATTAAGGAGACAAGGAGGGCTAGCAGCTGTGTTTTTTCTAAATCTGCTATTGATAATGCATTTTTAATAATATTTCTAACATCACTTTAAAAAGGATATGAAGAAGTTAGAGAAGGTCTGGAAGTGGGCAACAAAAATGATACAGGCCTTGGAAAACAAATGGTATGAGGAGATACTGAACGAAATAAGAATGTTCGACTTGTGGTTACTAAGAGGGGATGTGTTAGGTGTCTTCAAATAACTAAAGGGCTGCCATAAAGAAGAGGCAATCTTTTCTCAATTGCTGCAGGGAGTAGGACATGTAGCAATGGCTTGGAATTGCAGCTAAGTAGATTTATATTGAATACCAGGGAAAATTTCTTCACTGTTCTAGCAGTGAGGCAGTAGAAAAGTCTGCCTAGGGAATCTCCATCACTGGAGGTTTGCAACAAAAGGCTGCATAGGCATTGGCCAGGATTGAGCTAGGATGGCTATGCCTGGAGCATAAAAGGGCAACAGTAGGAATCCCAGGAACCTTCTATACACAAATTACTGGGGCTAAGTACAGACAGTCAAGAAGCCTGAGGCTGAATTGATTCGGTCTTTGCAGGTTAGTCTAAACTGCAGCGATTAAACTGCAAAATAACTGAACATCCCATTCTTTGATTCAGGAAATGCAGCCACATGCCTGCAGTGGCTCAGGCCAGAAGCTGGGCGGCGCTCTCTGGCATGTAGCCAGCATGGCCTGTGTATTCACTTCCTCTTTCTGCTGCTCCTGAGGTCTCAGGGATTTGCAGTCTAGAATCACAGCAGCAGGATTGAGTTACTCATCACTTCCTCTTCCTGTGTCCAGGCGCCTCTGGGATTTGTAGTACAGAGTCACAGCCAACAATAACTTTCAGTAAGTTTAGCAGCAGGGTAGCTCTGTACTTAGGAAGGTAGGTTTAACTCCTGGCCCCTGGCCCCAGACCTGAGCCAAGGTTTGCTGGGGGGTGGGGCAGTCCCTGTCCCCCACAACCCTTCTCTACTGCAGCAGACAGCACAGTCCAGCCCAGTGCAGGGCTGGAAGGAAAGCTGGGGTGCTGGAGGACTCTGATTTAGCTTGAAATAGGAAGCGGTCTGGGACAGAAGTTTCATAAATCGGTTTGACCCAAATCAGTTAAGTCTGATACTACATTCAACCAGGTTTATCTTAAATCAATTTCAGCCATTTCAAAGCTGGTTTATGTGGACTGAGCTTCTGTTCTGTTACAGGTTTGAACCAGTTTATGATCAGTTAAACTGGTTTACATATAATGTTTGTCCCTAGCCTGGGAGATCATGGGAAGAACTCTGCAGCCCCAAGCAGGTAGGTGTTGGAGAGGGCAATGTTCAACAGCAGGAGAATTAAGCAGATCTCTACAAGTGGCTTAGCTATGAAAGAAGATTAAAGGGGCAGGAAGAAGTTTATGGAGGCAATAAACATAACAGAAAGGGGTGCTCTGGCTCTCCAGTTATGTAGTGTTATGTGCAAGTTGTTTGCTGTTACCAGGTTGCAAAGTAATGTGGAGGGTGTTGGATTTTTCCTAGGCTTCTGGACTCTCTTCGTTGCCTTTCTGTTGTTACAGATGTCAGGGGTTTTTCCCCACCCCCCACATTCTTCAGAAGCAGTTTGATGGGTGCAGCCAATGCTGGGGATTTTGACTGGGATCCGCTAATGCTTTTGCTGCAACTAAAACCCAGAGACTCCTGGGTAGAGGGTCATACCAACCACTACATTTGGTATCGGGAAGGAATTTTGACCTCTAATGAGATTGACATGGAAGGTAGGGGTTACTGATCTTCGACCAGGGGCTGTAGTCCTTTTCCTTGGATCTCTTGAGTGTATTTTAACAGTCCTTGCAGTGGCAGGAAATGGCCAGTGCCCTCATCCCCTGGATTAATTTCTGGCAGGTTAGGATGTTTTTTGGTGTTTTAGGGCAATGTGTTTTTATTGTTCTTTAGTTTTGGGAATAGGTTGAACAAACACTTGAAGGAGTTGTTTTGGTTAGGGATGATCCTGCTTTGACCAAGGGGTTGGACTAGATGAAGGTTGGGTGAGGGCCCTTCCAGCCCTATTTTCTATGATTAAATACCATATTTATTTAAATACAAGACAACCCCCCAATAATTAGATTTATATATGGAATATTTATAAATTTGTTTAATTTTCCAGGTATAGTATCTTGTAATTGGAGGCTTGCCTTGAATTTATCCTCCCTCCCCAACTGATACAGCAGGGAAAACAAATCTTAGTGTCAGGTAACCCCCTTGCTCTCTATCCCTCAATTTCTTCCCCCTGTAGCCCCTTCCCCCTCCTTACTGTCAGATCCTACCTTCCCTGAGCACTTGGAAGTGAGGAACAAATTTGAAAACACTAACCTTAAAATAATACCTGTAATAATTTGCATATAGTATTCAAAGACTTAGTTCATTCAGAATTGATGTATTTTACCTTTTTTGAAACTGGTACAAGTTTTAGCCCAGGTAATCCATAAACATTCTTTTAAGCAGCACTTGTGTACCTACTTATATGTAATGCAAACTATGCATCATATTAGTCCAAAGACAAAAGGCTCACAATTTACCATGCAGTTCACTGGTCTGGCCCCCAGCAAAGTCAACAGCATTTTCAGCCTTGGTGACCCTACAGGTCAGCACTGATGCATGTGCTTAGATTCCCCCCACAAAGGAGCCATGTGCTAATTAGCCCACCACCCATCCTCCAAAAATGTACATACAGATGAGGTGCAGGACAGCCTGATCTGGTTCCACACCTCATGGAGAGGTGGGGTCACATTAATAATGTGGAACAGACTGAGAGAGGAGGGAACAGAGGGCTGCAGGCAGTTCACCTGGAATCCCTCTGTTGCCTCCTCTCTCAGTCTGTTGCACATTATTAATGTGACCCCACCACTCTACATATGGTAGAGTCCACTGAGCACCATCTCCTCAGTGCTGACTCTTTTTCAAGTCATAGTGAGACACAACATTGAGGTTTGTCAGACAGTTAAGGCTCGTGAAGAAACAGGAATCAGAAGAAGTGGGAAAGAAAGGTGTAGCTGAGCTGCATCTGAATGAAGAGGGAGTCAAAATATATGCAGTGTTGTGGCTCCTGATGACTTGGAAAAGAGTCAGCACTGAAAGGATGGTACTCAGTGGACTCTACCATATATCTTATTTAGATAGGCTTCACTAAGCCATCCTTGTGATAGGTTCCCATCAGCATCTTGGCCTTCTGTCTAAGATCAAGCATTTTTGGCACCAGGAGAATGGTGTCAGAGCTGATTGTCCATCCTGGTGCTAGCCTGGAATTGCAGTACCCCCAGGCCTGGTGCCAGTTCCCTGTGGAGGGAACACCTGCTCTTTTTTTAAGGACCACTCAAAAAAAAGTCTCTTAGTGTAGCAGGCAAACTCAGTTGTGCTCAGGCTCTTAGCATAACTTTAGGCCTTCCTGGAACTAAGAAATGAAATTGTACGGAGTGCCTTATAAGGCACTGGGAAAAGTGAGTGCTGTGATTGGTACGGCAGGCTCCCCAGGCACAGTAGTTTCCCTAGAAGGAAAGGAAACCAAAAATGGAATAGGATTAGAGGACCTTATCTAAAAAGAGGAGGTAAGAAACTTGAAGATTGGACAGTTTGAGATGAGAAAGTTATTAAAGCAGTGGACAAGCAGAGACAGTGTGTGTTTGTGTTGCCACTTTGGGGAGACAAGACCAACCTTGGAATTCTTGTTTTAACAATAAGGAATCCAGAAACTGACATCCCACACACCCAGCAGAGGATCTGAGGCCAGTACCACTGAAGGTTGCTACTGAATGTCTAAAGGAACATTTTGCCAGGTCATATTATAAGGAGGAAACTTGTAATAAAGCATAGGGATTACTATTAAAGTTCACTTGTTACTAAAACAAATGAAGGGCTGTGTCAATCCTTGGAGGTCTCTGGTAAAAGGAATCCTGGGGGCAACACCGACCAGCCTGTTTGCCCAATATGGGCCATATGTTTTATAGTAATGCTCAGTGTTGGCTGCATTTAATTAGCTTTATAATTGATTTCCATTACTGAGCACATGCTGCTTTTGGCAGCAGTTTAATGATAGGTAATGTATTTAATTAGGTTTTCTTGAATGCAAATATAAGATAATGGGCTTTTCCCCCTATGTGTATGTAGGGAAATAAAACCTCATTTTGTATTTGAACAAATATGGTAAGTAATATCTGGTAAATACTGACTTTTTATAAAAAGAACACACGAAATCCCTAGTTGGTCATGACCAACCCACCCAAAGGCTCTCTTCCTGTGCCATAGTGCCACAGCCAGATCTTCTTTGCTATAAAGGGAACAAGAGTCTGGCAAGCCATTCCTTGTGAAAGCTCCCAAAGTCCTAGAAACTTCTTTTTCTTTGACTCCAAAAGAGTCCAATTTTGCTTATTTTCCGGGTATGTGGCAGTCATTTAAGAGGATTTAGTGAGCTATAAAGCTCTCTTCCCAGTAATGAAGCGAAGGAAAAAGGCTCTGGTAAGCATCTGATGCTGAGTTTGTATGGAAAGCTGGGATTGTTATCTGTTAATAATACTTAGGTGTCTGGAGCCTTGACACAATGTCCCTGTATTTTTTTAAATCAAAAGAATAAAACTTGGAAACTCTTTAGTTCAGGTCTTCATAAAACTGTAAATGCCCAGGGCCATTACCAGGGAAGCCTCAACTGCAGCAATGGGGGGCAGATTTGCCCCTGTAACTCGCTTCATCCTATTGTATTGAAGCCTTGATACTTAAGACATAATAATAGTTGCTGACTGAATTCTTATCCAAACAAAGCATTTTAAATCTCAGCAGCAAACGACACACAAGTACAAAACGCCAAAGGTCTGCAATTTTTGTTTTTTAAATCTTAGAAGAGGACTAAGGGATAAGAAAATTAATAACAGTCCATTAGCTAGCAGCAAAACAGAACTGTTGAAAGAACATTATTGAAGCAATAAGGTGTAGAGATGAGAGCCAAAGGGAATACAAAGAAGAGTGCAAAGCAGAAACACTGATACAATTCAACTGTTACCTGAATAAATGTAATACCTGGATGAGGCTGGAAACATCTTTTTTAATCTGTTCATTAATGTGTTTTCCATCATTTTTCTTTTCAATTGGAAATATTTGCTGGAATAACAAATCCCCTCCAACACTCATGTGCAATAAGAGACCACTCCAAAGAGTCAATGCCATTAAACTATTCAAATTAGACCTTTGGACAACAGTCATTTTTTAAAGATACATTGACATTGACACACAAATAATTTCTCTTACAAATAAAGATAATAAAATACAAAAAGAGGGGGAAGAACAAGCAGGATTTCTTATATGCAGAGCATGCTCTATATCACATAAACACATCTATAAATCTATAGCAGTATCAGATGTACCACACAATTATTCCTATTATCTTCATGAAAAAGCCTGTGCTACCTCAGTACACAAGTCCCTCCCAAGCAAGTTGCCAGCAAGAAAATTAATTTCCTGAATGTTAGATTGCTTGGCATAAGATGGCTGAACATAAGAGCCAGCTCATTTGGCTCATTGTCAATATGCAATAGTTCATTTCCCACTGTTGTAGGTTACAAAGCTCACAGCAGTCGTAATTTGCTTTTCATTATTCAGTAAATATGACATTTGTGAAAATTACAAAGTGATTTTACCCATCTAGACCAAGTGCTTCCTTCCTTGTCCTGGGGGTGGAAATGTTGATAATTATTTAACATATGTTAAAACAGATTTTCACAGACCTGAAGAGTTTTAGACTCAATTATTACAATTTAAACAGATTTGCTATTTCACTTGATAACTTATCAAACTAACACTCAAACCACTGAAATCAACCACATCCTGCACGTGGACCTCTTTTCAACTTTGATTTTAGGTTTATGTCTTTCCGTTCTGCTGGAGATGCTTGACCATAAATTAGAAACAGTGCTCAAATCAGAGATTTATTTAAGATTTGTTTCCACTGTGGAAAATTAAAACAAAGTTTTCCTTGGTCTTCCTGTGATTGCTGACATCCTTGTGGAAGGCTTTTTTTCCCTTTTATGATATGATGCTTGCTAGTTTCATCTCAATCCATGGCTTAGCCTTCCTAATATTATATTCCATTTCCCCCATTACACTAGAAAAGTTATAGGAACAATTCTGCCATCTAGCCATAAAGAAAAATGGGGCAAAAATCTTGTTTGCGATCCCCAGGTTGTATATCTGTGTCATAGACTATGCAGTAGTTAGAATTCTTGTTACTTGTCTGTTAATACTGGATTCTGCTTTAAGATTCTAGAGGAGACGAGAAAGCTTCATAAGACTTTAACATTTTTCTTAAGGTTTTGAAATCTTTATAGATGTGAAGATGGCAGCTTGCAAAAATGGAATGTTCTCCTCTAAAAAAAAGGTAATTTTCCAGTAAAATTATAGTTTGGACTTTGTTTCTGTTTCATATGTACCTTTCTTTCCTTTGCATTTCCTTTCACACAGCAAACCCCAGTTATCACCCTTTTGGCTTTAGTCCTCTCTTCCAGATAACGTAATTACCAATTAAGAAGGAAATTATGACACAGTGCTGCTGAAATCTTAAAACAGGGAGGAGAGGAGCTCATATCACAGCTTCATGACCTCATCTTAAGGATCTGGAATAATGAGGAAATCCCAGATGACCTCAGGGACACCATGATTGTGACAGTCTTTAAGAAAGGAGGTACATCTGACTACAGGAAATATCATTGTGAGAACCTTTCTGAACTTGCTGAAGAGCTCCTCCCAGAATCTCAGTGTGGGTTTAGTTCATCATGAGGTACAACTGACATGATCTTCATAGCTCACCAGCTGCAGGAGAAATGTTGGGAACAACATAAGCCTCTCTACATGTTCTTCTTTGATATCACCAAAGCTTTTGTCTCTATCAGCGAAGAAGTGTTGTGGAGGATCCTTTTGAAGTATGGATGGCCACCAAAATTTGTCCCCATTTTCTGCCTGCTCTATGAGAGCAGTGGTTCTCAGTAAGGGATCTATCACAGTTCCATTTGAGGTTAAAGCAGGAGTTAAGCAAGGCTGCATCATTGCTCCAACACTCTTCTCAGCATTTCTTGCTGCAATTTTACATCTGACCACCAAAAAACTTCTAGCAGGGGTGAAGCTAAACTACTGATGATGATAAGCTGTTTAACCTCATTTGACTCCAAGCCGACTGCAATCATTGAGCTCCAGTATGCTGATACTGTAGTGTACACCCACTCAGAAGCAGACCTTCAGGAAATCGTCAATGTCTTTACCGAGGCATACAAGAAAATGGGACTGACGCTTAGCATTTGAAAGACTAAGGTCCTCCACCAACAAGCTCCTAATGAACAGTTCCCAGCTCCAGTAATCCAGATCCATGGTGAAACTCTGGAGAACACTAAAGATTTCCCATACCTTGGAAATCATTTCTTACAAAAGGCTGATATTGATGAAGAAATCCCACATCACCTCAAATGTGCAAGTGCAGCCTTTGGATGCCTGAAGAAATGGGTGTTTGAAGATTGTAACATCAGATCCAAAACCAAGTTCATGGTTTATCAAGCAGTCATGATTCCTATCTTGCTGTGTGGAGCTGCAACGTGAACAACATACAGGAGACATCTAAAGTTGTTGGAGAAGTACCATCAACACTGCCTACAGAAGATCCTCTGAATCCAGTGGGAAGAGAGATGGATCAACTTTGCTGGACTGGCCATGTCATCTGGACGCCTGACTCCAGACTCCCAAAGCAAATTTTATTCTCCTAGCTCAGCCAAGGCATACGCTCAAGAGGAGGGCAGAGAAAGTGCTTCAGGGATGTCCTGAAGGCCAACTTAAAAAAATGCAACATTGAAGCCTCCCATGAGTTGACAATCACCCAGGACTGCCCCAAATAGAGGAAGAGTTTGCTCTAGGGAGCTCTGTACTTTAAGCCTCACAACAACAGCAGGAGGTGGAAAAGTGGGAGTGGCAGAAACAGCATGTGATGGACCAAATAAAAAAAACAGAACCATCCACCCCACACGGAAACACATGTGAGAGCTGCAGTAGAGTCTGTTGATCCTGGATAGGCCTCATCAGCCACCTTTGGACACACAGATAAGACAATCATGGCAGACAATCATCCTTGACTGCGAGGGATTGCTGAAGAAGGAGAGTTAGAAAAGCAGAATGTTTTCTTGTCCTCGTTACACCTCTGATTTCTATTATAGTCAGAGGCACTGTCTTATGGGAAAAAATCCTCTTTGAAAAACTGAAACCTGTCATTATCTCTGAATGGTAAGTAATGCCAAATTGTTGGTTGCATCAAATTTATAAACAGCATTTTTCAGAAGGTAGAGGGTGTGCAGTTGCCAACATAATTTTTATCCTAGTAATAGTCTAACAGTACTATTAACATTCTCATTGCACATCTCCTTTACATTCTTGTAGCAAGGTTGGCCCCTCTCTGCCAGGCCCATCCCCCGGTGGCTGTGCCACTCTCTGGCACCAGGCTCTTGGCCCCTGAGCTCAATACTCACTAAAGTATACTCACTAAATGATGCCCTGCAGGGGTCTCCATAACTGCCTCTTACAGTCCCAACCCAAACTGCCGGTATAAAGAGTAATGTAAATATAAGCCCCCAGGCTATAACATAAATCACAACAGTGCAAGCAGCCCTCTGCTCCTTTCAGAGGGCAAACCTTCCTTTCCCTTGGGCTGGCATACCTCCCAGCCTGGCTTCTTGTGAGCTCCCTGAGCCTCAGCCCTGCTGATGCCCCCCACAACCCACAGCCCCCTGGCCCCCAGCCCTGCCCCTCACTCCCAACCTGCAGCCCTGACCCCCCAGCAATGCCAGTGCCCTTCACTCCTGACCTGCAGCCCTCTGCCCCACAGCCCTGCTGGTGCCCCTCACTGCTGACCCAGAGCTCACTACCCCCCACCTCCTGCCCCAGCTCTGCTGCCCATGCAGCTCTCGCTCACACGCTCTCTCTCTCTCTCTCATTTGCCAGGGCCCTGCGCGCAGACCGCATGATCCCCTGACAGCCAGTCACCTTGCCTGCTGCTCCCAGCCCCAAGCATCCAAACTGCTCATGGCCAGGAAAAGCAGAGGCAAAGCAAAAACCCGGACATTTGCTCTCATTTTAAAAACCTGCCCAGACAGGAGGACAGGGGGCCAAAAAAGAGGACATGCCTGGGAAAACCCAGATGTGTGGTAACCCTATGCTAATTGTCTCGCTTGTTGCTCCAGGAGCCTGCAGCTGTTGTACCGTGCCTAGATTGCAGAGCTCCCTGGCTATGCTGCTTCTTCTCTTAAAGGAGTACAGAGCCCCTAGGCTGTCTGTTACAATTCTCTAAATTAATGTTGCAAGAGATTTAAAACAGAATTTCTTCTGTGCACAGTCTACTTTCCAAAAGACAGAAATGGCTGCCTTGGGCTTTAACTGTGGCTTCTCTATTTTCTCCATTTAGTGATGACAAGATTGAAATCCTTCAGAAAGTATTTCTTTCAGTCATGCGCTGATTAGCATATTACTGAGTAAAACATGATGGACCAACAGTGTAGCAGACATTTATTTCACAACTTTTTGGACAAAAGTGAAAATCTTATATTTTTGTTGGTTTCTTCATAACTGTAAGATATTGACATATTATTCTCAGTATTACAATATTGCTTGAAAATAATCAAATTTTAGGGCTTCAATTTGCTCAGTATTTCATGGATAAATAAAAATGAAAATTCTCTAGGGTACAGACTTTCATCTACATATCAGATAGTATGCAAAAATGGAGAAAACAGACAAAGTATATAGTATTGATTTAGAGGATGAATCAATAATAAAGTTATTTATAAAATACTAATTCATCCAGAGACAGGCAGTCTAAAAAGAATCATTTAGAGTCCTTATTTTTTCAGAGGTAGAGAAGCTGGGAAAAAAAATAGGAGAAACAGTTTTGGACTGCCTTCAGAAAAATGTAGTCAGAAGCAAAATAACAATCTACTGTACTCAGCCAAGTGATTCATTCAGTCTCAGTGGCTCTACTAAACAAGACTAAAAAGTAAGGAAGTAATTTGTCTTCCAAAAACAAAGACCATCTATTACACATTAACTATGGGTATTAATAGATAATGACCGATGATGGTCCTTCAGCAGAAGAAAGGAGAAGTTTGTTGAACATTGAGTAAACTGTTCAGAGGGTACAGCTACATGAGACACTTTACTGTGTATTAGACTAATAATGCATAGTAAAGCATCACCATCTACTTGTGCACTGGATTTAATGCACATTAAATTATTCTAATGCTCTGTTTGCTAGTACCAACACATACAGGTAATACATAAATAGTGCATTAGGTAATACACAGTAGTGCATTTGTAGATGCTGACCTGGAGCAATTTTGCTCCCAGGCAGCGGGGACAAATGCTGCCTAGCTAAGGCCCAATGTGGGGAGAGCTGTGTTAGTTGCAGGGGCAGCTGTCTTATGCCCCCATGCATGTGGGGATGGGTCCTGATATGTATAAGACCAGGAGACAGATGCCCCTGCAGTTGGCACAGCTTTCCTGGCACTCTGTGCACATGGGGATGAGTCTCCATGTGCATGGGGCCAAGAGACAGATGCTGCTGCAGCCAGCACAGCTCCCTCCTCACTGAAGCTTAGCCAAGTAGGGCCCTGATGTGCACAGGGCCTGGAGACAGCTACCTCTGCAGCCTGCACAGCTTTCCCTGCATTGGAGCTTAGCCAGGTAGAGCCCCATTGTGCATGGGGCTGGGAGACAGCTGCCCCTGAAGTAGGCACTTTTTTCCTTGCCCTGTGCACATAGGAACCAGCCCACTGCCAGTCCCCAAGCTGGTACCCAGGAGAGCCTGGAGCTCTCCCTGGTTGCTGTAGAGGAGCAGAGCAGGGCAGGAGCAGCCCTGGACTGGGCTGCTCCAGTTAGATACAAATCTGCGCCCAACAGGATGCACGTGTAGCTACGTTCCCGGCCACATCTTCCTGCACCTTATTTTATTGTGCAGTAACCTTGCTGTGCATTAATTGCACATGTAGATGCAGCCAGAGTGTACTAATTTGAACACTTGGAAGTTGGCTGATTTTCCAACAGCTTGGTTTGTAAAGTACAGAAGTAACTCTTTGAAGCCCCAGAAAACAATGCTTGCCATCAACATTTAAAATATATTTTTATTTATATTAAGAACTATTTACAATTTTATGCTAAAAATTCCCCACAGGTAAGAAAAAAAGGTTAACCAATGAAAAAACAACTACCCTTTTTCTTGAAAATGGGAACCTGCTCCACTGGTACCTCACTAGACAAGTAAAGACAAGACTTCTTTTGTTTCCTGTGAGAGAAGACTGTTTCCTTCAGGCACCTTATGAGCTCAGCAACTCATTATACGCCTACAGCTCCTGGTAAAGAAATGAATCATACCCACAATCCATACACACTCAGAGACCACATACTTCTGACTATCTGCCTGAATAAAATGAGTTTGTGGCATACAAACCTAGATTTGCAAGCACTGTCGTCTTGGGTTCTAGTTGGTGAAGATCAATCCTATTGTCCCATTAGTCTAATCATATTAAGTCAATTTAAAATATCCCCAAGATTAATTTTGTTTTGCCAGACTTCTGATCCTGAAAGTTTAATACATTTTTAAAACCACAACTACAGAGTCTCATGGGTTTAGTCAACGGGTAGAATTATGGGGGAAGATAAATAAAGGTTAGGTCCAAAATGTAATACCTGTCTATAATGGTACTTAGCTTTAGAAATATTTAAACAGACTAATGGGAGTTTATTTACTAAATCTCAAACAAGGAATTAAAACAAGTCTAAATATTTTAAAGTTTAAAATAGTGCCAGTGCTAAGAGTACTTGGAAATAGTGCAGGACATACTGTTGGTTAGGCATACGTTTCTTTCAAGTTTGATTAGGAGGACTGCTTAGCAGTGTAGTACAAACACAGAACATGAACAACACTGCTAATGAGAAAACTAAGGGCACTTTTACATGTACTCTGACACTTCCTAATCAGAATACATCAGAGCAGACTCGATTAATTGAGTCTGCCGAAGCATTCTAATCGGAATGCTGCAGCAGGCTGCACTGCCTCATGTATTCAGTGTCCCATGTTTCAACATGGCAGTGGGGCACTTTAACTAAAGCTTGTTAAATGAGCTTTAATTAAAGTGCCTCCTCTGCTATTTTGAAATGGGGGATGCTGAACACACAAGATGCTGCAGGCTTTCTAATTAAAACAATCAAGACTTGTAGTAGAGATGATATCTTGTATTAGACCAACAAGATTTTTGCAGAAAACTGTTCTTTAATTGCAAGCTTTTGGGCACAAACACCCTTCATCAGGTATTGGAGAAAAGATTGTAAAAGTTTTCCTGGGTACAAATGAAGGTTCATATTGCACAGGATTTCACAGGGAGTCAACAGATGGAAAACTCCTCTGGGCAGTCAGTTCATAGGTGGTACGGAGCCTCTCACCTCCTTTGAGGACGTGTGATGATGCAAATTACCTTGAAACAGCAGGAGTAGGATCTCAGGTGGTCATAGTTGCTTCCTGCTTGGGAAAATATGAAGATTTAATTTTTAAAAAATCATCTAAAAGTCAATATTTTCCATGTGTCAGGTATCCAAGTTGTAGCCGTATTAGTCTAGAGTTTTAGTCATTTTTTTTAAATGAAACCTGCCCCACCCCCAGCCTCAGACTCCCCTCCAGTCTCCCTCCTCCTCCCTCCTAGCCTCTGCTCTCCCCTTCCTTCCATCCTTTCTGCTCCCCACACCCCCAGGCTCTCTGTTCCCTCCTCTTCCCCCCTTATCCTTGTTCTGCACCCCCGAGCTCTGTCCCCTTTCTAGCCTGGGGCACTGAACACTGCCCCAGCTCAGTCCCTGTAGCAACTGTATGGGCTGCAAGCAACTACTGTGGGGCTGTGCTCAGTGCAGCAGCTGCAGCATGCACAGAGCCTGTTAGCATACGACAGGGGTAAGGTGGGGGAGGGAGAAGAGGGGAGCACAAAGCTGTGGGGAGGGGCAGGCAGGTGGCATGAGGCAAGCTGCTTGACCTCCCCACCTGCTCTTGCTCCACTGGGGCTGGAGCAGAGGCTGTGTGGAGGGGACGGATGGTGAGGTGTAGATGTGGGGGAAGGGGGAGGCAGGCAGGCAGAAGCTGCAGTTTTGGCCCCAATCTTGGGTAGGGGCTGGAGCCGGAGTCACAGCAGCCACCCACCACCGTAGTATGGAACTGTAAGACAAAGGACTTATTTTTCTCATGTTAAATGTTTGTGTGTGTATGTGGGGGGAAACCTTGTCTTAGAACTTAGTAAATACAGTAAATATTCACATATTGGATGGGCATAGCAAGGAGAAATATTGGTGGCCTCATTCAGAAGGTTCTGAGTGCCCACAAATAATAGGAGAAAGTATAGATCAGTATGTTACTGATTTAGAGAGGCTGAGTAAGAGTTCTGTTTTGGGGAATTTGACAGACTCTGGCAAGAATCCACCTACAGAAACGAAATTTTCCATTGGCAAGGACACCTCTAAGGGAGTGAGAGCAAATAAGCAGGCATGTACCAGGTGTGGAAGGTAACATGGCCCTGAGTGTTGTGATGCATTTGGAAAGCTGTTTTAATTGCAACAAAAGGAACCATTTTGCCAGGTACTGCAGATCCCAAACACAAAAACCCTCAAGTGCATACAGTTGAGACTACACAGAAAAATGTTATATAGATATGGTAGAATTGAGCGACGTCAATGTGAAGGACTGGATTTTGTCAGTGGAAGTACAAGGAACAATGTTTCATTTAAATTGGACTGTGGAGCCCAGGTTAATATTTTAGCACTGCATAAACATAGAAAATTAACTTTGAGACCAAAAGCAACTCTGACAAACATCCACATGTTTGCATGGGAGCCTGGGAGTTAGAGGTCCAGCCTCTGAATTAGAACATCCTTAAATGCTGGAGGCTGCAAGTGAGATGAATAGTGGAAAAGGACCTGGTCGTAACCAGTTCCATCTCCCTTTCAGCATCCGTTTGCTGCGACTGTGACATAGGACACAGGGTAAGATGGACCTATGGTCTGACCCAGGAAATGGCAGTGTAGCAGGGAGCCAGAGGCTCTTGTTACTTGAAGGGATCATGCAGCAGACTGGGCTGGCTGTGTAGAGGCTGGTAGCTAGGAAGGAGCCTAACTGCTACAGCACTAGCTACCAGCAGGAAGCTGCACAACGGACAGACATCTAGGCTGCCTAGGAGCAAAGAGCTGTGAGCAGTTCAGCTGAGACACCACAGAGAAAGGCAGGCTAATCATCAGGCCTAAATAGAAATTCCTGTGGTTGACTGGAAGGCCACCTGACTTAATCCAGAGTGGGGCATCTGAGGGGCACACTGAGGCTTAAGCCACAGGGGTGCCTGAGTAGCACATGGTGTAGAGAGCCCTGTCAGGAGCTGGACTCATGGCACAGGCAGGCAGGGGCTAAGAGGGCCAAATCCTGAGCTGGAAAAGCAATAGAGCTGGCCTAGGGTCAGGAGGGCCAGAGGCCCAAAGCCCGAGAGGGGCAGGAGCCAGGGTCATGGGCCCAGAGCCCAAGAGGGCTGGAGCCCAGGAAGTGGGTCTCGTTCAGGGGGCCTAGGTTAGCAGCCGGCTAGAAAAGGGGGCAGAAGCTGGGAAGGCTACGGCCCCAACAAAGGTTGGAGTCCTAACTTTGTATTGGAGGTGCAACAGGTAGGAGAAAAAGGAGGGTGCCCAGGGAGCTGGAGTGGGGCAGGAGCTATATGGCTACAGAGGGGTATCATGATTGCCCCTGGGGGCTCAAACCTGTTATTGGTAGTTCTTATGTTCTTAAATAACTGACTATTCAGGAACAAATATACCAGTGACATATTGCAAGCTTCCATTTTAAAAGTAAAAGTATATAAACTCCCATTTATTGTGGCACCAGATGACTTTTGGATCTGGCAGCTGGTGAAAAACTAAACTGAGTTAAGTGTGTCCTTGCAGTACAATAAGACACAGCTTGTATGCTTCCTGATGCTCTTCTTGGCCTTCCTGCCCCAAATCTGGACAGTCTTCTTAGGAAAAAACCAATTGTTCCAAAATACAAGAAGCAACTGTGTCCTTAGGAGAGTAAATGGACCTATGGAAACAAATGCAAGTACTATCATGCTGAAAGAGGAAATCAGCATCAGTAGCCGATAGCTAATGAACTTTGTGCTATGTGCAGAAGGACAGCTGCCAAAAGTACAAGTCAGTCAGATCCCAGGACTTCTGTCAAGACCAGGAAAAGCTTCCCATGAAAAACCAAAGGAGAAACTAGATCTGATACTTCATTGGTCTAACAAGAAGGTGCAACCTCATAAAGACTTGCTAAAAGAGCTGCAGAAAAGGGGGAGAAGGAAAGTAAGTACTGAAGACTCACTCCAAAATAAAGTGCTAGCAACTTATTCAGCGTAGATGGGCATTAAATGACTTTGGTGTTGAATGATTTTTGTAGTTACTGTTAAAAGGGAAGGTATAGTAATAAAAGTTACAATTTAAAGATGCTCCCAAATTTAGAGGAAGTTGGTTATTGGGAGAGGGTGCCTTCACTAAGTACCTGATACTCCAGGGGTAAGCAAAATATAGCCCATGGGCCAGATTCAGCCCACGGGCCAGATTCAGCCCACCAGGCCATTCTATTCAGCTTGTGGAGCCCCTAAAAAATTTAGAAAATTTATATCTATCTGCTTCTGGCTGCCTGTCAAACATGACAGGAGTCAGGAGCAAAACAACCCAGGGGAAGCTGGTAAAACCCAGCAGGAAGGCTGGCCCGGCCCCGTTCCACTCCCACCCCCAGCTCCCCGCCCACCTCAGCCAACTGAAAGCCTCTGCCCACTGCAGCTTTCACTGCTTCCCTGCATGCTAGTCAGCCACTCCAGCACCATGTGGTGTGTGTGCGCGTGTGCACACACCCAATGAGGAATGGGGAAACAGAGCAATGAGGGAGGGAGAGACTGTGTCTGTGTGCATGTGTGTATGCAAAGTAAGGGAGAGAGTGTGTGTATGTTTCTGTGTGTTCATAGAGTGAGTCCTACATGCACACCCCACCACACACATGCACCCACACCCCACTCATACTGCCCTACATGCAGACCCCCACACCCATACCCCCTCACACACCCCAGCCACCCTCCCCCATAAACCCCATACCTATCCACACACACCCCCACATGCTCCCTCACACAACCCCCACACCTATTCACCTGCCACAGGCACACCCACGTCCTCCCTCACACTCCACATACCCACACACCCACAGCCCCCCACAAATCTGTGCCCCTGCATTGCCTCCACCCCCTCACAATAAACAAGAGTGAGACTTCATCTTAAGATATTATACAATCACTTCTATGTACACTACATAAACACATGCAAATCAGAACAAACATATTTTTTTAAATCAAATTAATAAATGTTGTAGATGTTTGATTTTTAGAATATTATTTGGTATTTTTCTGGTTCTGAGATGGCAAAACCCCTTGCTGAAAGGAGGTTTTTTGGGGGCAAGGGGAGGGACTTCTGGTGGCAAACATTGGGGGTAGAGGACAGGACTTCCCATCACAAGATGGTGGCCAGGACGGGGGTGGAGGGGGGGGGGGGGCTGCTGTCAAGCGGTAAGGCTTTCCAAAACTCAATAAGTGGCCCTCCACCCAAAATAATTGCCTGCCGCTGTGATAGTTAATTAGTCAGATGGAGTAAGAGGTTGCACATTGCTCCATGACTAAAGTTATTGTTTTCAGTCTTATACACCTGTATTTATTGAATGGGCTGATCAATATACGAATCAGAAGTTACCAAGTATTCTCTCTAAGAATATCTTATGAAAAAGAAGATGATTTTTACTTGTCTTATTGATAAAATCAGTGGGGCCGTTCTACTTGTGTAAAACCAGAATAACTTCATTGGAGCCAGCATAACTCATTCATACTTGCACCTCCACAAGTGCAAAGAGGATTGCATCAATGTTTTTTTCCCTTCAAAATGATCCTCATTTGAAATGGGAACACATAAAGACAAAAAACAATGAATTAAAAGATTCCTGTCATGACATGTACAATAAAATGAAATAGCTGCACTGCCATCCCAGTTAAATGGCATTGATACCTGAAAACGATAGCCAAAATAAATAACATTGAATTATCTCTTTATACTCTCTTCTTCCTGCTGCTCTTATTCAATTGTCAAGAAAAAAATTTGTTTGTGTTACCCTAAGTTTTCTGTTTATCATCTAATAACAGCAACAACTTCTCTGCAGGTGCTTGAATGTCTCATTCTATTAATTAGTTGAGAAGCTTTCCATTTTAAAAAATCTTTTATTCAAAGGTTCTTCTGTTGAGGCCATGACACACTACCTTACTCCAAATAGCATGTAATATTGAACACAGTATGCTGGATGACAAGGGACATTATTGAGATCAGCATGCGGAAAATGAGGGAAATAGTGAAACACATTTTGTTACAATTCTTTTGGATAGAAAAGATTCTCTTAAAGATGAAGCCTTCCCCCCAGAAGTGACTCGACAGGGCTTATATTGTGCTTTATGTTGCTATACATGCTTTAAAAATGAAAAGGCAGCCTGCCATATTTTCCACTAAAATGTAGAATCTCTTTCATCTGTTACAATAACAATTACTTGGTCAGAATTTAGGTACAAAGTGCCAGGTTTAAGTAAGCGGCTTGGCTAATATCATTAGTGTCTTTTCCTTTTAATTTTCCCTTCCCTTTCTTTATGTCAGTGATGAAGCAGTAATATTACTGATGCTCTTGTTAATCTGTAAGATACTTCCTTGGTAGTTAAAGAGCAAAAAATGCAGAAAAGACACTTGTTGAAAATTCATTACTTAGAGCACAGAAATATACTTTACAATCACACACTCCACATACAGGAATTCGAGTGTCGAACAACAGGAAAAAATTAAGTCAGGAAGGGTTGAATCAAACAAAATTCCAAAGACAAGTTATTTACTTGCTCAAAGAACTATTTCATATAGTTTATCAATTAGATGTGTTACAACCTTTTACATATATAAGAATTAGACACATGACAAAGTGGACACCAGATTAATTTACATTCATTTTGTTCAGTTCAAATTATTGCTGCAGTTTTACCCAAGACTTTTCCTGGAATACATAAATTTACATAGGTTTGGAGGATGAATGCATTGGTATAAATGCGTCATATGTCCAGACCCATAAACCAGCCACAAGGATTCAGCAAAAAAAAGCTTTGCTTACTGTCACAGGCCAGCTGGGCACTGTGAGTATATCAATTTAGTTGCAGACTGACTGAGCGTGGCAACTTTATTAGCCACTCGGCTTTTTGGTTCAGGATCGAGAAGGTGATGTTGGAAAGGAAAGAAATGACAAGTTTCACTTACAAGAAAGAATGAATTTTACTTACGACAACAAAAAATAGTTTGCATATATAATAGTTAATAAAAGGTTAAGCTAATAAGCAGACAACATAACAACACAGATTAAAATTGACAATGATAATAAAATAGATAAAGAAATTAACCAAGAGTTCCCACTTGGTTACTAATTTATCAGTAGTCCCCCAGTTAGAAGATGCACGGCAAGTTGAATCAGCAAAGTTAGACGTCTCTGAATTGGGCTGCTTGAAGGATTCCAGTGGAAGCCCCTCAGTTAGGGTTTGGTCTTGCTCTCACAGGGAGTAAGAGATATCCGTGGGGCATGGGACAGCAATGACCCTTCTGTTCCGTCCTTCCTGAGGGTTACTATGACGTGTGTGTTCTTTTATATTCTAATTATGCTAATTTTTTAGTTACGTAGCCATTCATAATATTGCTTTATAGCTGTTATCCTATGGGGTTAAAAGGTGTTAGAAATTATTACAAGAAGTTACTGCCCAAGCTTGGGTTTATCCAATAAGCAAATTGCAACACATCTTCAGGTTTAAAATGAACATTATCCTGCCTAAATCCAGCCCCTTCAGAACTCTCTAACTATGCTTTTTTGAGATGTTCTTTCTTGAAATATACTAGATAAGCTGGGCAGTTGAATCCAGTTTTTAATCATCATCAAGGCTAAATTGTGAGCGAGAAAGAACTATTAGGTCAGCTAATTTCACAGCTAGAGCTTTGTCTTTGAGGCCTAGTCAGTTCCACAAGCAGTTACAAGTTACATTTGCAGGTTACAAAAATACAAGCTTCATATTAGACAAAAGTTCCAAATGCCTCCAAGAAGCACAGATTTATTGCTTATTAATTTCTTTGGTTCTGGCTATCACAGCTTACCTAAGGGATAAAATACATTGAGGGCTCATTAACAAATACTTATTAATATTGTGTTGGAGTCTATTGCTTCTGGGTGCTGTGTTACATGTTCATCTGGGACCGCAGGACATTGAGCCAGATTGGAGCAGTGCTTGCTGGCAGGAGGTCTGGAGGGTCAACTTGCCAGCCCAGGGCTATTCCTATCAGGCTCAACCTGCTGCAGAAGGGCTGGCTAGGGCATAAGTGTGCTTCAGTGTGGGGCTAGCCAGCAAGCAGCCCCCACACTGATATACCCTTGTGCCGGAGTCAGTTGTGTTATAATCTACATACGTACCGCTTTTCACAAAAAAAAAACTGTGGCAGGTTACTACGTGCATTTACAAGTAGTAACCTGCTGTGGAGTTTATTAGTTTCCTATGGAGTTTATTAGTTTCCTGTGGCCCAAGAGGGCCACACACGTAGACACCGAGATGTTTACTGCAGAGCTAATTAGTCTACTCTGCAGTAAATGTCTCATGTAGATACACCTGAAAATGCGTAACAAATAAACTACGTTCAAGCCACACACAGCTCTCTACAATGAGTAACAATCGATATTATCCATAAATGTTCACAAGTAGGTCCCTATGTGACAAAGTTTAAGCTCAGTTCACTGCCAGCACTCCCACAGCTGAGCGCCAGCAGGATTACTAGAGGAACGCATTTGACCACATGGCCTGTTCTTGCTCTTAAAATAGGAGCACAAATTTATTTTAAGCCACAGAAAGTTCCTTGCTGGGCAGTGCTCAACTGAATCTGTCTTGTTATCCAAGATTATTTATGTTTTGGATGGCTTGAACAAAACAAGCCTACATGCTTTATGATTGAAAGGTGGGCCACACCTCAGGAATTTACCCTCTTCACAAGTAGAACAGAATACTTTACTCAGGATTCAGCCCTATGTGAGGGAACCCAGAGAAATTTCAGGTTTCTCAGTCCAGTCCAAATGTCATAAAATGATTTTGTGCATGCAGAGTCGTCATTTGTACTTGGATCTCAGTCCAGTTTAGCAATTCAGATAATCAGATGTTTTGTGTTGGGATAATCAAACAGTGCGTGTTACAGACACCTGCATTTAGGACCTCATTTACACACTCTAACACGGATTGGTGATGATGGAACTTAGAAAGTCTTGCAGCCCCTGCAATGAAATGCCTTGCTGCCATTCTGCAGGATGGGTGCATCGTTTCCCCTTGGGCTGGGATCAGTGCTCCAGGGTGCATGAACTCTCTGCACATAGCTTCTAAACACACCACAAGTCATTGCTGTATTACAGGTATACTACCACAGATCTGCAACACACATCAGGAAGGTATATCATATGTGATAAGAATAGTCAAAGGTTTTTTCAGGTGTAACCCATATGAATGAAATTAAATGCTAAACTAAAGCCCAGTGCTTCTTGATTTGCATGATACCTCATATAACCCAAGAGAATTTAAAGCAAAAATGGCTTGTCTGTGATCATACAAATGGAGCCAAACTTCCTGACTTGGACCCTCTGCCAACTTCCTGATTTGAGCTTCTGCAGCTCAGAACAGCAGGAGAATCAAGTGCTCCAGTCACCCTCTTCACAGCATTCCCTCCCCTTCCTCCTGCCCTGAGCACAGCTGTTGACATGAACACTGCGTGCCCCTAGAGGCGGGGGGGGGGGGGGGGGGGGCGGCACAGTGAGTTCTTGCAGGCAGCTGCGGCGCTGTCAGCTGCGGCCAGGGGTGGGGAGCGCCAACCAGTGATCAGTGACCATCTGCTGACTCCACTGGCAGTGTCGGTGGTGGCCAGCAGCGATTGCAAACCACCCACAGACACTGCTGACAGTGTTGATGGCAAGGGGAGAGGGGTGGCAAGTAGTGACCACCTGGAGGGGGTTCACGTGCACCCCCTATGTGTCATTGGTGGTTGTTGATGAGAAGAACATAGGCATTCACTTTTCCCCGTGTAAATTCCCATGTACAGTATGTGCTCCTTTATTTATTTCTTTTTAAACAAAACAAGACCAACAAAATTCCAAATAAAACCAAGAACATTTTAAGAACTGAGTGAAAATAACTTCAGGATTTTCACTGGAACCTTTACCCTTGTGGCCTTAGCAGTTAGGATAAAACTGCATTCTATAAATACCAGATGAAAGTACTACTTGAGGACTTATTTGTAATATGCTATCACCAAAATAAAATATTTGGAAACACAAAACCTCTTGCAGTGACTTTTCTGGAGCATTATTAAATACTTACTTTAACTCAACCTTCATTCAGGTCCTAATCAATCAGGGGGTGGGGGGGAGGACTTCATCAGTACTGCATGCTAGATATTTTCATGTAGAGATAAGAATTCTGAGTTTTCTACTTTTAATATAAAGGTTTTAGAAGATGGCTAGGAAAAAAAAGGACTAAACATTTTTCCTTGATTATATGTACTCCAGTAAATGGAAATTAAGTGCATGACTATTACCAATTACTGACAGGTACAGCTATTTCTTAATTGAAGAAACTGTTGTGCAATTCTGTGGTAGGATTGCACAAATATTTAATCCTCTGGCTTAGCAGCTAAATAGAAAAAAAGGCCCTAAAAACAACCTTATTTGACTCACACCACAATTAACATTTTTTCACTAAAAATCTTCAGTTTCAAGCATGTTACTTCATGTAGAACATTCCACTCAACATGAAACTGATTAATTTTGTTGCTAATACTAAGGAAAGAAAGGGAAAAGAATGGATAGATTCACACACCTAGAGGAGAAAGAGACAGCAGCTCAGTGGTTAAGTGCTCACCCAAAGGTGTGATATTCAGGTTTAATTACCTCCAATTTCAGAATGCATCTGTAAGGGTGCCCTGTTGAGAGGAAACATGTGAATTCCAAGCTCCTATGGCAAAAGAAGGAAACTAAACATCACTCTCCTGTATCTTGAGCAATTAACAAAATGGGATTTTAGGCTAAAACAGGGACATTACTGGTACTGATGTAAATTTGGTCCCTTCCCATTTTTCTGCTCCTGCCAGAGCTATTTATCAAATTCAGCTGAAAGTCTAATAGTTTTACCGCAACAGGCATTACAGTTTTTAGTGATTTTCTTATTAAACAGAAAAACAGAAACAACCATGCTAGCTCTAAGCTATGTATGGATAATCAGAAATGTGGTGCTTCCATTTCTTTGAGTGAAGTAAACATGGGTTTCCAAGGGTGAGTTAAATCCTGGAATAAACAACCACAGCTCCATTAATTTTGATGTAGTGTGTATGCTTAAGTCTCCAAGTGATAACCCTTGTAACATTTTAACTTGCTAGCATGATATTTACATATTAATGTAATTACCTAATCATCTTCCAAATCTTGCAAGTCCTATTTGCTTCATATCCTGTGCCAAGGTAGGTTACACAGTCTTATTCACTGTACTGCTTTCTCTGCTATGTCCTACATCTAAGATAAACAGCTTCTCAAGAGCACATCCTACTTTTTCCTTTTCAAGAAGCACAATGTATCCTAGTAATGGAATAGGATTTAACTGATTTAAGAGTACTTTGTATCAATGTTAATGGTTTCTTCTTTTCAAAGTTATTTAATACATGCACGATGAACAGGCCTAGTTTAGCCAGGACAGGAGGCCAAAGGCTAAGGGAGCAGGACATAGGCAGTCATCCTGGTTAGAACCATACAGACTGGAATTTGGGGAGGGAGGGCAGTGATGGTGAGCAGGGATCTAGACCAGCATCACTAGCTACAGGATCTGGAATAAGAAGCTATAACAATTGGGACATGGACAATTGCCTAGCTAAGCCACAAACCAGGAACTGGCTGTCAGAGAACAGGAATCTGGAAGCACAAGGGGTCAAGGAGCTGGCCTGGCAATCTGGAAGCACAAGGGTCCAGACTGGAGTCTGAAACCAGGAACAGATGGGGAAGAACCAGGATCAGGTCAGAAAGCAGGATATAGAATATAAGAAACCAGAAGCAGAGTCCAAAGCCCAGAACTGGATGGAAGGAATATCTGTCTTGCTGAGCTAGGTACTGAAAAGCTTGCTGCTTAGATGCTGGAAGTCACACTCAGCAAGCAACGGGCCAGGTGGAGGTGGTTATGCCACTGGCAACTGGGTCAACTCAGGTCACTAGCCTGCTGCCCTGGCCTCTGACAGAAATTGTGTTCCCTATCTTAACACTTTTATGAAGAGGTTTGAGTTGGGGGAAGATGACGGGATAGTACACACTCATCATTTTCAATGTCCTCAGGCTAATCCTAGTTCAGTTTGGGCAAGCCTTTACCAACCTTTCTAGTAATGTGGCATCACTCTCAAAAGCATGCTGCTTGAAAAAAATAATGAACGGTATCATCTCTGAACCAAGGCTTCTAGAGGCTTCCATTTCTTTTTGTCTCAGACCAACATAGCTACCAAATACCTCCCCAAAACATAGAAGATACCAGATTTTAGCTGGTTTTGGAATTATAAACTTCATTGTTAAACAAGAAAGAAAGATTTCAACACCTCCCTGCCTTTTTTGTCAGCTGACACCACCAGGGAAAAGAAAGTGCCTTATCTGCACATCAAAGAGCAACTCGCACAAAAGGACTCTCAGGGACCCAGAGGAACATACATCCACGTGCAGCTTCCTCTGTGAAAAATTAAGTTTATTTTCTACCTAAGGGGACTTTTACCCTCTTTAATCTCTCCCCAGCCTGAAGAAGGGCGCACGTGCCTGAAAGCTTTCAAAGAAAGATATTTTTTCTGCAGTTTTTAGTTAGTCTAATAAAAGGTATAATCTCTGAACCAAGAGTTCTAGAGTTTTTCATTTCTTTTTGTCTCAGACCTATAGGGCTACCAAATACATTCTTGAAACAATGATGTTTTACCTCATATCATTCCTTTTATCTTAATGAGTTGGGACTGAAGAGATTCCCTCTCAGCTGTCAAAGACTTTTTTTAGTTGCATGCTGGCTCTCTTGATCAAGTGACTTAACTGTGTACTTGATTATTTTTGCTCCAGTATAAGAGGCACAGCAAACCAAGAACTATTGCAAAATGCCAGTTTGATAGGAAGACCTGATTTGGTAATGATTCCCAACAGTTGTGCACTGGGAGGACTAGGTGAGGAACTGTAGAAAATCAGTAACACTTATAAGTTCTTATTTTCCAGTGACATCAACAAACTAGATACATCTGTTGACAGAGAGAAGCAATTAACATATATAAAAGTGTATGTGTAATGGATTGATGTATAGTCACTTTTGCTTCATTTTTCCCTCTCTCTTGTTTAAGAATCTGGCTGCTTAGAAGAATCCCAAGGCTGTAAACGTCCAATCAAATGAATTCTCAGAGGTTCTTTTCTCTTGCCCAAGGTGTGTTTGACTTGAATTACCATTCAGAATGGGATTTAGAATTTATCTTTGCCTACAGCTTTTAGATCCAGAACCCCAGAAAGATTTAGGTTACTGAAATAGAATCTGGAAATAGACACCTGGGTTTATGTATCAAAGTCTGATTTAGGTGCCAGAATAGTAATCCCCAAACCCTGTACACGAAGCCACATAGAGCTAGTTAATAAACAACATTAAGCACAAGGGTGTGCCTGAACTGCCATCCCTGTCTGGAGCTTAGGCATACGTCTCTGGGCTGTAAATAAGGTGTACCTGTCTGCTTAGAATCCAGAGCCTAAAATCCACTCCAGATAGTGGACATCTAAAGCATGAATTTGCCACAGTGGGAGCCAACCTTTTTGGCAGATATGCCACAAATTAGCCCTGTGCCATCTGAGTACCATTACAATCCACTTCCCCTGCTCCATCTGCTTCTCCATGCTCTGCCTTCTGCTTCCTACTTTATTTGCCACTAGGTTGCTATCCCTTCCCTGGTCTACTCCAGGCCATATACAGAGGTTGCCTGTTCAGCTTATGACACAGGTTGACCACTCCTGATTTGAAAGAACTGAACAGGGCTGCTTCTTAAGCAGCTTGAGTTGTTAGAGAAGAAGGTGGTGATATCATCCGTCTGTTATACCAGGGCTGACCAACTTGTAAGTATCCAGGGGCCACATGTCCCATAGGCCACACTAACAAGGGCCACATGCCACATGGTGCCCTCACTGCACCATGCATCCCTCTGCTGTACTGCATCCCCTCCACTCGACTTCACCGTGTCTCCCCATTCTGCACAGCTTTCCCAGCTGCCCCTCCCTCACTGCTGCACTGCATGTCCAGGTGACTTGCTTCACCCCAAACTCCCTGGCTGTGGGGTCCACTGCTGCATCACACCTCTCAGGCATGCCAGGCTTTGGGCTCCCCCAGCATTGAAGGCTGTGCTGCGCTTCCCCCTGAGGCAGAGAAGGGAAGCTGAAAGAAGAGAGAGCCCAGAGACCCCAGCTGCCTCTACTGCCAGAACAATGATGGGGACTGGGGACTGGGTGTGAGCTGGTTGTAATTTAACCTTTTTAAGCCACACATGGTGCACAGCCTGTGGTCTGCCAGTTGGGCAGGTCGCTGTTATACAATAGTATAAATGATCAGAGCATTCACTTTGCCCCGTGTCTCTATACCCTATTTGACCATTTTGATACACATGCTTGTGCTCATTTATTGTACTATGCAAGATCTTTTATTGAATATGTGCCTTTGACCAGTGGGCATTACAACAGGTGTTGCATGGTCCGAGGCTCTGTGCCACTCACAGACAGCTAGACCAATGGTATAGCCCCACTTCTTCATTAGTTCCTCGGCATGTCTGACTCCAGTACATAGGGGGTTGAGACATTGCCATCTTTGTCATGGTTTGTCAGCCCCTGGTGGTAAGGCATTGACTGCTGAAATGTCCATTTTTTTGCTGTCAGATATTTCTGCAGCCTCTCATTACACATCTGTAGCTGTGTTTCCTCGGGTGTGGCATTGAGCAGGTGGGTGCTGGTGAGGAAGCTCCTCAGAGGGCGCTCACTGAAGAAATAAGAAACCTGAGTTCTCAGTGAGCCAGAGCTTGAGGAAATTTAAATCCACACTTTCTAACTTTCAGAAGAGTTCCTTAACTGCCAGGATACTGGCTAGTCAGAAAGTGTTGCAGAAAGGAATGTAAAATTCATGGGACTAGAGAGCATAAGCATGGAGCTTGTAATAACCTAGTGATTAGGACTTTTATCCTGGAGGTAGAAGACTGGGGTCCTGGTTCTACTCCTTGGACTGGCCTGTGTACACATTTTACATTAAACAATCACTATACGAAATCCAGAAATAATTCTGGAAGCAGGACCAGAATCCAGAACCCCCTTCACTCAGCTGAATGCTCTAATCATTTAGCTACACTCATGCTCCTTCTTGTAGATTTTTTCTGCCTACCAAGCCAATGTTCCTTTTGGGCACCAAGGCTTAACTTTAACAGGGAGACTGGGTGTCTCAGACAGATGAGAGTACAGACTAGCATTTATACACAAGAATATGACTACTATGTTTTATGGATACTTCAGTGCTATTGATATGTATTAGACATGAACAGAGCACATATATTGGATTAGGGTTATTGGGTGATTTATGTGCCATTTTGTCTAGTTTTGGGACCCAGATAGGCCTGAGCCAGGAGCTGGCACTTAATCTGGTTGCTCGGGCCACGATAGTTTTAGAACTGGCACATGCAGGAACCCTACAAAAAGGGAGGCCTGGCCTGCCCACCTGTTGCTACAGGGCAATCCACCTAGTCTCACCTGCGGTGAGTTTGCTGTTCCTACAAACAAATGGTTAACACAGGAGACTGCTCATCACATGCCTCGATGCCAGACAGCACTATCTGTGGCTCCAAACCTCCCCTACACCACAGCCCATGCCTCGCAGATGGGATCCAGGTTAATATTGCTCCTGGTCTGAGACTGGAGTAAACTGAGTCCGAAGTTGGGCTCCACACACATGCACATTCGCACCACCTCCTCTCTCACAGAAGGCCTCTTCCACTCTGCCCCTCTCTCACTGGGGCTTCTGGCATACTGCCTGTTACTGGGCCACACTCCTACTCCTCCTTGAGCGGCCCCTCTTGGGCCATGTTGGGAAAATAGGCCAGCTACTGTGTAGCACCCATACACCGAAGGGTGTGTTCATATACTGAAGAACACTGGCCTCCTCCCATCTTTGGGCTTGTTCCTAGCCATGATCAATTAGGCCGAGAATGAGGGGGTGTCGGCAAGATGATTTATTGCTCTGCAGAGGGGTGCTCCATGTCCAAAGACAAAGGAGCCCCCTGCCTTGAGTTTCTAGCTTGATATTTATACATTAATAGTTACATAGCTGCATGCACATTCAAGGTCTTTTGTCTGCTGTTACAAAGTTGCAGGACACAGCTTTAGACTGTTTGGAACTAGTTCTGTGATTTAACCTTGTCAGCAAAAGATTCATGGTTTTGCTTACTGTCAGCAAAAGGGGTTTTTTTAAGCTTAGGAAAAGTTTAGTATTAGATCAGCAAGGGGTCATTTGCTTTTTATGGGTTATATTGTTTTTCTGACAGACATCGGGCTTCACTACTCTCATACTGGCTTCATTACACAGGACCTTTGGTTCTCGTGAGTTCCCCTACTGTACATGGACCAGACTTATGCCAAACCCTGGGCTAATTCTGCCCCAAGCGCCTCACCAGGCACAACTTCTTATGGGGCTGGCCCTTGCGCTGGCCTTCAACTTACCCCTATTTAGCCTTACTCAGCATGCCCCTTGGGCTGTCCTTCAGGCCTACTCCGACTTCAGCCCTGCTCAGCCCTGTCACACACACAGCCCTTCAGGCCTACTCCAACTTCAGCCCTACTTTGTGTGGGGCCTCCCAAAACTCTCCATACTACCCCCTCCGCAGTCTCTGGGATCTCCCATCCCTGCTGGGCTCAGGTGGCACTCTGCTTGCTGTGCCTGGCCACACTGCTCTCACTCCCTGGGGTCTTACACCCCCCCTCATGGGCTCAGGTGGCCACAGCTGTGTCTGGCCCCACTACTGGCTTCAAAGCCCACCTGAAGATGGGGGCTGGGGTTAAGGCACCCCTCCTTACCTTTCACTGGGAAGCTAACTGGCCTGGCATTTCCGGGGGCTCCTGCACCACTAGGAGCTCCACCAAGCCACCCTTCCCCAGCAGGGTGCAGTTTTAGGTCATACCCAGGACAAGGAGCCTCCAAACCATCCCCATAAACTCCTGCCCTCACCTCTAAGATGTATCATACAGCATTTCAGCCAGGTGATGTTTCTGCTTGGCCTTCTAGCAGCAAACTGCTCTGTTTATATAGGTGGCCAGAGTTTTAAAATGGGAACCATAATCAAGCACCTGCTGGTTGTTTGGCTCAGCCCCTTAAAGTGGCAGGCACCAACAGTGTCCTGCCACAATCACTTTGACTGACAGGACGCAGAACCAGGGTAAGGGTGATTATGTGCCTATAATTGGTGAAGATCTTGTGAGGGAACAGCCTGAGAGGCTGGACATCCACAACTCAGCTGGAATGCACTCAAGAATGCTAAAAGAGCTGGCTGACATCATAACATGATCAATGGCAAGGATATTTGAGAACTTGTTTTTTTTTCCTGTGGGTTTTTTAAAAAATCTGGAGCAGCGCATTCACAGGCATTGTGCCCTTGCAGCATAGAGAACACCTGACCGTGTGGTATGTGGTGCCACAGATGTGTTTGAGGTACCACATACTGCACAGCCGCGCTCATCTGGACATGCCCTATGAGTGTAAGCTTCAGCAAAAAGTCAGTGAAACTTTGGCATCTATGCACTTACATCTTAAACCTTTTATAGACAGACTTAGCCCAAGTGGTTTAGGGGCCTAGTTCAACAAAGGTATCTCAGGACTTAACTCCAACATTTAGCCTCCACCACAGTCCTTAAAACTCCTGCTCTGTACCAACTTAGGTTGTCTATTTGACTATGGGTACCCAAGTTTCTGCAAATGAAGTGTTAAGCACCACTCAAAATATAAAGCAACAAAACTGCTCAGACCCTAAATTCTTGAAATGCTCAAACTAAATGATTTGTACTGCATGTTGTTTTTGTAGCACCTACTCTGATGGGCAGGCTCACAACACATGTATGGCACAAAGAACTTGTAGGCCAAAAAAGGACAAATATGTCATTTTATCCTGCAATGATACCCAGTGGTAAGGGTATTGATCTGAGAGGTAGGAGTCATATCCAGGTCTCTCTACCCAGTATTGAGTAGGGCCTTGAACAACCAGGTTTTTTGGATTTAAAAAGTGCCCTCAGCACCAGGCTATTGATTTTTGCCTCGCAACACCCAGTCTGGTCTGCTGGTGCTGTTCTATTCTGTCAAATGACTGGTACATAATCAGTACAACTAAGAAACATGTGAAGGTGACTCTGCAGCTTGGGCCCTTTAAATATTCAGGATTCCTTTTTACTTATGAATGGGCCCGTGAACTTGCTTGGCCGAGACTTGCTGTGTAAATTGCACGCTCAAATTTTCTGTAATCCGGATGGCATTCTTCTACGGTTCCCATTAGAAAAGCTTACTTGTTGGTGCGATTGGAGGTTCAAAAAGCTATTGAAAACCTCCCTGTGAGGGTACAAAACGAAGTTAACCCTATAGTGTGGGGAGAAAAACATGCAGTGGGGCTAGTAAAATCAGCTTCCCCTTTAGACCCGACAGTGAAAAGTGATCAACCTCCGTCCGCTCAGAGACAGTATCCTTTGAAACCTGAAGCCATTCAGGGGCTGGAGCCTCTCATACAAAATTTGAAAGAAAAGGGAATCCTGGTCCCCTGTGTCTCCCCTTGCAATACCCTATCCTGGCTGTTAAGAGCCTCAGCCTGAGCCAGATGGTAAACCGGTGTATCGAATGGTTCAGGACCTAAGACTGATTAATCAATATATGATCCCAGAAGATCCTGTAGTGCCAAACCCTAGCACTATATTGGCAATGGTGCTGCCAGATGCAAAATAGTTTACCTGCCTGGATCTGGCAAATGCCTTCTTTTCCGTACTGGTCACCCCAGAGAAACAGTACCTTTTTGCATTCACCTGGGGGAATACCAGGCGCAGCAGGGCAAAGGGGGGAGAAACAGAAAATTCCGCCCCCAGGGCAACTCACGTGGACTAGAATGCCACAAGAATATGTGGAGGCCCCGGGAGTGTTTGCTAGGATTTTAGCAAAAGATCTAAAAGATGTCCAGTTACCCCATGGCTCTACCTTGGTAACTTATGTGGATGATATACTAGAAGCATCAAATACATGGGAGAATAATGAGACTGATTCCATTTATCTGCTCAATCAGCTGGCAATGAAGGGACACAAGGTTAACCCTGATAAATTGCAATGGGCTAGACAAGAAGTGAAGTATCTAGGATGCACTCTAGGACCTGGAACTTGCCGCTTAGATCCTAAGCGAGTAAAAGCAATTTTGGATAGTCCTTTTCCCATAACTAAATGAGGAATGAGAGGTTTTATTGGAATGATTGGATTTTGTCGTTCATGGATAGTGGCTGCTGGTGAATTATTGAAACCTAAAGATGAGGCAGAAGAACCTTTACATCCAAATGCTGAGCAGTTAAAAGTCTTTAAGGCACTCAAGGAGTCCCTTATTCAGGCCCCTGCCCTGGGGCTCCCTATTTACAACAAGCCCTTTGACTTATATGTACATGAATCTAAAGGAGTGGCATCTGGAGTGTTAACACAATTGTTTGGAAACTCCCCTCGACCTGTTGCTTACTTGTCAGGACAATTAGACCCCGTAGCTCGAGGCCATCCAGGCTGTCTAAGAAACGTTGCAGCAGCTGCTATAATTGTAGAAAAAGCTCAAGAAATAGTTCTAGGACATCCCCTCACCGTGCGTACGCCTCATGCTGTGGCTAGCTTGTTAAATTCACAACAGCATAAGCATCTAACAAACCAACGATTGTCAAAATATGAAATTGCTCTCCTGATGACACATGGGGTAACCCTCAAACGATGTGCCACATTAAACCCAGCCTCCTTGATGCGCCAGGAGGAAGGTAGTGGATATGTGCATGATTGTCTGCAGGTCTTAGACTTAATTTCCACTCCTCGCCCTGACCTTACTGATGTTCCCCTCCAAAACCCTGAAATGGAATTGTTTGTGGATGGCTCTGCTTTTGTTCGTGAAGGCATCAGATACTCTGGATACGCAGTTACTAATAGCGAGACTGTATTAATAGGGGAGGCTCTCTCACCCAGAGTGAGCGCCCAAGCAGCAGAGTTGAAAGCCCTGACTGCAGCCTGTCTCTATGCTAAAGGAAAGAGAGTCAATATTTATACAGATTCAGAATATGCTTTTGGAGTGTGCCACCTCATCTGGAGCTTAGATTGCCCACGGAAAAGAAATTGCTGAGCTGCTTCAGGCTATTCAGGCTCCTAAGGAGATTGCAGTGATACATTGTAAAGCTCATACCAAGCAAACTAATCCTGTCACAATGGGAAATAGGTTGGCCGACAGGGTGGCCAAGGCAGCAGCCCTGCTAGGAGCTCAACTAGATTTAATTTTCCCCCTAGCTCAATGGCAACTACAAGCTTCAGATACTGAAAAGGCAACATGGGAAAAGTGGGGAGCACAACCTAATCCAGTGGGAATCTGGGAATGTGATGGTCGTCCTATTCTACCTAGAAGCAATCAGCATGAGGTGCTACAAAAGGTTCACAATAACACCCATCTAGGAGCGAATAAAATGGTTCAAGTCATTCTTAGACAGTTTGTGTCTCCTGGATTAAGTGAAATGGCCAGGAGAATGGTAGAAAGTTGTATTCTGTGTCAGCAATGTAATCCTAAAGAAACACGCCAACAGGTACCACCTGGTGGGCGCAGATGGGCTTATAGGCCCATGCAGCATATTCAAATTGATTTCACTGAGTTACCCCCCCCTCAGAAGGGAAAAAACATTTGTTCGTAATTGTAGATCAACTTTCGGGATGAGTAGAAGCCTTCCCCACTACCCAAGCCACTGCTAAAGCAGTTTGCAAAGTGCTTCTTAATGAAATTATGCCAAGATTTGACCCTCCTGAAAAAATTGGTTCTGACCAAGGAATGCATTTTACAGCAAAAATTTGTAAAGAACTTACTGAGGCAGTTGGGACAAAATGGGTTTTTCATACCCCCTGGCACCCTCAGAGCTCAGGCCAGGTGGAGCGTATGAACGGAACTCTAAAAGCCACCCTGACTAAGTTGTGTAAAGAACTCAAGATGAAATGGACTCAAGTTCTTCCTTTGGCTTTGTATATTGTTCGGACCACTCCGAACTCTAGAACTAGGTTAGTGCCCTTTGAAATACTTTTTAGACATGTGCTCCCTTCCTTTACTTCTTTGATTTCAATACCTAGTGACACTGATCTGATTTGTGAAACAGAGGCTTATGTAAAAGCCTTGCAAAACATTTAGCAACATTACAACAGTACTCAGCGCAGTCTCAGTCTTTACCATTGTGGGAAGCTGTTTATTCTATTTCACCAGGTGACCCAGTGTGGATCAAAACTTACTGAAAGACCCCACTTCAACCTCAGTGGCTAGGACCGTTCGACCATCCTGGTAAGCCCCACTGCTATTCGAGTCAAAGAACTTCCCACTTGGATTCATCATACCAGAGTCAAAAGGAGCCTCGCTAGGGAACCTGACCTGGTAAAGGGTTCCCCAGAAGCAGACGGCGTTGGACTTCGAGAAAGCCACGCGTGTTCACCCCACCGCGAACCGGGTGAACCAGAAGCAGACGACCTCCATATCCAAGGCAAATGGACTGCTACCCCTTTGGGCGGCCTGAAGCTCAAACTCAAGAAAACCTAGACTGGTGCCCATTCCCCAAGGGATGGCCATGGAAAGCCACCTGGGGAGTCGGTGGACTCATCTGTGTATTGTTTATTGCTTTACTTTTATGGTGGTTGGAATAATTAGGGGATACGAATACAATGCCTTTATTCGCTTTGCTCATGAGATGAAAGCCCGTATGCCAGCTCTAAACAACATTTCATGTTGGGTGTGTTCCTTAATGCCAGTAGATAGCCAAAGCGGTCTTCCCATGATTCCCATTCCCCTTAGCCCTATGAACATGACCTGGACCCCATCTTGGAAGGATCCCACAGGTAACCATAATAAAACCTGGGTTGATGCTGGAATCCAGGTTAGCAGGTACCTCACAGTGTGAAAAAGACCTGGTGAATGGTGCTTTTTGGGGTTAGGAAAAGTGTCATTCGGAATCAGTGAGTGTAAAGCCTACTTTGATGGGACCCATTTTGGGAGCACGAGGGGACTAGGCATATCTTTGAAAGATGGTCAAAAAAGGGCTAAGTCATACTGGTATAGCCATCCTGGTGAGAACCATTGTCCTAATGATGGAAAAGTTTGGTATTTACATGACAGTAACAATCCAGAAAATGTAAAGACATGGGCTATAAACTGCACGAAGATCCATTCCACTACAGCTAATAGTTCAGAAGGGCAGCACACAGTCTGCCTCTGTTCTGATAATTCCACCTTTCCTAGCTTTAAAAAACTCCCTGCCTGGACCGGTTGGTACACAGAGACTAACAGGTCAATAATATTCCACCGTGCAAATTCGTCTACTAAGCCTCCCTTGTTTGGAGTATATTGGGTGTGTGGAGAGAAGGCATACTTAAGTTGGCCTGTTTCGTGGAGCGGATCCTGCTACTTAGCCTGGTTAGAGCCTCCTGTATTGTATCGAGACCACCTTCCCTCTGGACGGTTGCGTAACATGCAAGATGCCAAAGATACTGTTGACCGGTCTCAACCCCTTACTTGAAAAGCGCTTAACGATTGGACTGGAACTTGTGCCACCTTCTTTTTTGCTTGCAGAAGGGCCACTTACCACATAGGAGAGGGTGTGATGAGACTACAGGGAGTGTTAGAACTGATGGCTAATACCACTGCTGAGGCCCTCATAGATCTAGCTACTGAGCAAAAGCAAATAAGGCAAATCATTCTTCAAAATAGAATGGCCCTAGACATCTTGCTGGCCTCACAAGGAGGAACATGTGCCTTAATAGAACAAGAATGTTGTGTATATATCCCTGATATTTATAATGCCACCTGGGAAAGAGCACAGCACCTCAAAGAGATTGCAAAGGTTCATGGAGGAAAGCGACCGAGCTGGAGCTTTTAGGGGAGTGATTTATTCAGCTGGTTGCCTGATATAGGTGGGTGGCTACATAATTTACTTAAAAGTGCTGTTATTGTTATTAGTGGGCTTTTATTTTTTCATATAATCGTAAAGTGTGGATGCTATGTAGGTGCTTTACTGTGTAAAAAAAGCCCCAAGGTTAAAACGCCCTATTATGTCACGAACCCTAGATACATGAATAGATGTGTGTCCCAAGAGTCCCCTCTTCAGGTCCTCTAGGGACAAAGGGGGGATTGATAGATATGATGTTTGAGAGCAGGTCCAAAAGCCAATAAAGAAAAATACTGCTGAGAGGCCATAAACAGGATAATCATGAACTCTCTGTATGCAGGATGACATTTGGAATATGAGTTGATAAATAGGGATAGTACAAACTGAACCTACCTTGAACCCACTAGCATAAGTAACAGTGCTGAAAAAAAAGTTGCATATTTGATGATAAGGAAGATGCTTATGCGTAAGAACTGCTCAAAGCCTATTATTGTTAATTTCTACAGCTACACAAGACCATAGATAAAGCTACAAAGCAGACTCAGTGCTTCAAAGACACAGCTGAAACAATCAAAGATACAATCCTCCTCCCTGATTTAGCATATCAAAACAAGTATGTAGCCAAAAGCCAGTTTGAACCAATTAGAAGTTCTCTCACACTAACCTGATATCTTGCTTTCTCTTACAGTAGGAAATTCCCACCTACGCACGTATCGTGTCACGCGCACTAGAAGTTTTTAACTAACCATAGAGGTTGAGTCAATTAAGTGTAGAATTTGTGATGCAAAACTGTCTATATAAACTTGCTTACTTATTATCAAGGAGGGCTGGTTCTTGGAGGACACGGGCTGCTCTTTGTTGTTGTATGCATGCTTCAATAAAGAGCTTTGAGACAAGACCTTGCTGGTGTTGCCTGTCTCTTGCAGTCAGACAACAGACCGAGGAAGCTGGGGTTTCAGTCCCTGACAGAGGTAACTGGCTTGGCATTTCTTGGGGGCTGTCCCACCACAGACAGCCCCACCTGGCCACCCTTCCCTGGCAGGTGCAGTTTTAGGTCATGCCCAGGACCAGGAGCCTCTTGCCATCCCCATAGCTCCTGTTCTTACCACCAAGATGTGGCCAGGAGCAGCTCAGTCAGATATATCCTCAGATACTGACAACAGACTGCTGCCTCCAGTCCTGAGTCAACCTTTAAAATGGCTGCCCTCATCAAGCACCTGGTGGTTGTCTGCTCCCAGCCTTTGAAGTGCACTGCTACATTGACAGTACTGCTTTTCCTCCTTTCTCCACTGAAGAAGTAATAGGCTATTAAATTACATTTCCTTTCACTGGTGGAAGCAGTTATATATTTGGAGAACATACACAGCATGGGAAGGATGCAATAATTGGGAGACTCCCTTGTAAGTTGAGACTTTCTGGCAGGGTTACCTGGAAGATTACACATGCATTCATGAAGATTCAAAATGCATGCATTCTGAGGTGCCCTTTTCCTGGTTAGGGCTGACTACTGTTGATTTTAGTTTTCGGTGGTTTGAGGATGTAGTCAACTTTCTTATACTATGCATTCTAATATCACTTACGGGGTCTCAGTCTTGTTTGGGACTTATCATGTTGGTGTTGTGGGTACTTGCCTTAAGAAACAGTTCCTACCTTAAAAAGCTTACTGTTTAACTAGACAGGACAAAATGAGACCGTTGTATAAGGTCTGTTTTATAGATGAGAAATGAAGATAAAGAGAAATTAAGCGCACAGGAAATTTTTGAGAAAGACAAGAATTAACCAAGCCCTCTTGAGTCTCAGTCCAAAGCTTTAATCATGTGACAGGTCTCCTCTCTGATAATCAAAGCTGGTATATCAAACCTAACACTCACAAGAATTTACAAAATAAATGGAATCCTACAATGTTTGCCAAGCACTTTCCTTCTTTTCTTGAAAGTTATTGTTCCAAGAAGTGAATTCAAAACAAAATGCAATAGAGCAAACCATAATGAAACCTCTCGTCAGGATAAGCTATTTCCCACAGTTCCGTTCATAACATTTTGCATAATAGATGAGTTATACCAGATGGTGTCTGTTTTGATGTATATTGCATGTTATTAATGTGAATCTATTGGATTTATTATTGAAATATATTAAAAGTCTATTTTAAAAAGATATTTTTATTAAATATACAAAGAACCTATGTGCATTTTTTACTTTGGAAAGAGCCTTTAAGAAGGTGAAGCACACCTCAGAAACAGTGTCTGAAATTAAGGTAGTGAGTAAAAGTAAGCAAGCAGTTAAGGTTTAATATTTTTTGAGTCTGAAAGGGAATATATATTTTGTCATATTCATGATCAAAGGACCATGGAGCTGATCAAATATCTAGCCCCTTGACTAGTGCAGTGATTCTCAACCAGGGCGCAACAAGATTTCTGAGGTGTGTGACTCGGTGTGAGGAGATAAGCAGGCATAAGGAGACAAGTGCAGACTCAGGCTTGACCCTGCCTAGCCCCTGTCCTACCCCACTGCCTGGTCCCTCTGCAAGAAAGTAAGCAATGTAATAAATAAAGCAAGTGAAATGGGGTGCTGCTAAATTTACAAGTTATGGAGGGGTGTCTTGAGTTTAAAAACAGGTCGAGAACCATTGCTTCAGTGTCTGCTGTCTGCAAACATTAAAGCTTTTCTGATATAGATACTTATGAAAAGCTGAACTGAAATGCTTGAATTTTTAATTATACAACTGATTGCAGAATTGGCAAGCTTTTTTTCCTTTCAATCTTTTTATTTATGTATGAGGTGACTGGATTCTCCAGAGATCTTGTTAAGGACTAAATGCATATTAATTCTGAACTCAAAATTTTAGGGAAAGATTGCTCTAAAGCAGGGGTCAGCAACCCCCTTGGCACGCATGCCAGAGTATGGCATGCATGGACAATAAGGAAGGGGCCAAGACTACACTGCCACAAAAACTGAGCCCCTTGCAGCTTCCCCACCGTCTGCCCAGAGGCGTACATTCATACCCACTGCTGGCAATGAGCTGGGCTAGGGCTTCTTGGTGCAGCTGCTTGCAGCCTCTCTGATGTCTGCTGAGAGCAGCCCAGGCTCCATGGCAGTTGGCAGGGGCCTACCCAGAGCCTGGACCAACTGTGGCAGGTAGCCGGGAAGCTGTACGTTGCTGCACTAAGGTCTGCAGAGCCCTGGCCTGGCTTGTTGCTGCAGTGGGTACATGCAAGCCTCTGGGCAGGTGGCAGGGAAAGGGCTGGGGCTGCACTGCCATAAGGATCAGGCCCCCTGAGGCTCCCCCGCTGCCCACCCCAGCACACCAACATCTTCTAAGCTGAGGTTGGGGTGTTTTTGGCACCCTGCCCAAAAATATTTCTGACCCCTGCTCTAAAGGCTGTACTGCCACACAAAATCAAATGTATCAGAAATAACTGCTGCCAATATTTAAAGAGAAAATGATGAGATTTTCATTAGTCTCAAGTTAAATTGTGAATTGTGTGGAAAAATGAGCTTTTCCTAATGCATACCCCAGTTAAAATTTCCTTTTAGTTACTTAAGATAAGAAAGGGAATTAAAAATTTTAAAACTAATAAAAAAATTCCAAACAAAGAAATAAGTAGTTCTTGTCTATGAAGAAATAGGTACTCCTTTCTATAGCATTACAGTTCAACATCCTTTAAATGAATGCAGAATAAAACTGGAAGCTAGAAAAAAATATATCTGTGAACACTACTTGTTTTTGCTGTTAAATGTAATGGGTGCTCTACCTGTTCACTAATCATTTTTTGTGTGTGTGTTTGTTGCTTTTATGGAAATACAAAGCATTTCCTGACTATATTTGTTAAATTCCACTTCAATCTTTTGGTGAATACAAATAACACTATGTATTTATAACTGGCATAGCATGAATGTATACATAACCAGGCCCTTTTTCCATAGGGCAGGGGTGTTAAACATCCAGCCTGTGGACTGCATGTGGACCACAGCACAATTTCTTTGGTTCACTGGTGGTCTGGTGGGCTACCAGAAGTTGGGGGGTACGGCCTACTGAAAAATTCAGGGGCCCTGGGCCATAATGGATATGGCTATCAGAGGCAGTCCTGCCCCCCCAACCTCTGCACTGCTGCCTGAATGCACCCTACCTTAGGGGGTTCAAAAGATCCCTGCTTAGAAATTATTTAACTGCTGCTGAAATACCTGGCATGTGTTAAACAACATTAGAACTCACTGTCTCAGATTCCACAAACAGAATTTATATTCCATATATTTTTGACAAGGAAGGCTTTTAAAGCCTATACAAAAATTTCTGAACTGAATACTTATCCACACATCACAACTGGCTTAACATGTTCAGACTTAAAGCTTGTATGGGGAAAAAAAATTCTAGTGATTTACAGCCTTTCAGCTAGACATTGTTAACCTAAAATAAGATGACACTAATAGCATGAAGAGAAAGTAGAATTACTAACAGACTTCAAATGAAGTTTCTCTCATGAAGATAGGATCAGCGATGACATATTTGATTATTCTACATATCATAACTATTCGTCACAACATTTTTTATTGAAAGATGTTGTTTTATTGCAGATGGAAAGTTATTTCAGCAGAAAGCTTTCTACTGAGGTATTTTGTGACAAGAATAAGAAAGACCTTCATATAAAATCTGGCTTTTATTTTCCAAGTCAGCAGTTTGGATCATATTTCTTTTTCAGAAACATGTTCTTGTTGCTTTCTTGTTCCAATGTGAAACTTGCTGGATGTGGCCTTAAGGAAGAATTTGATCCTAGACTTCTTGACCCTGTGCATCATTCAGGTTCTCTTCTTGCATCTCAGCTACCACAACATCTTTTGCCCATTTGTGGGGATTCATAATGAAGTTTCACTTAACAAATTTTAGGACTGGCAATTTTGCTTGAAAGGCAAAATCTTTTAATTGTGATGTTAAAATCACAAAGCGTAAGATACAGGTTAGGCGTTCCATATAGTGTAAATGTCTGATTCATCACTCAAGAGCAGACTGTTAGATTCACTGTCAAATTTCCCTGAAATAAACCTTCATCAATTCTCAACTTCCTTTTTAAAAAAATTCTGCTTTTAAAGATTGTGTCCTACATCAGGCTCTGCCTGAACGCTTGAGGGAGATTGTCCCAACAGGGACACCATATTTGTGGTTTAGATTATCCCCAACAAGGGGATGCAAGATTCAAAAAGCAGTTAGGGAGCCTGGGAAAATTCCTCCAGCCTGGGGATTGGTTGGGCAGCTCCCCTTATAACCAGAGTGTCTCCCCGCCTCTGGGGTGGAGAGAAAGAGGCATGCAGTGTGTGAAAAGGGGTGGGAAGAGCCTGCAGTGTAGTTCCACCTCGCGGTTGCCTGCTGGACCCCTCATGAGCAAGCCAGAGGCCAGTGGAGTGCCTGAAGGGTCAAGTAAGAGAGAGCAAACCCTGAGGATGAGCAGGAGGAGTTTGTGAGTGAGCTGAACAAATTCATTAGGGTGGGGACACAGGTCCAGGAAGCCCCTAGAGAGCAGGAAGGTGATTCCTTACTGGGCTTGGAGACTGGGGCCTCAGGTAAGTGTGTTCAGTGGTGATGCATAGGGGGTGCACGTGCACCCCCTGAGACCACTGGTGCACCCCATAGCAGCTAGTGTTTCCAGGCAGGGGGGGCAGGTGAGAGCGCTGGTGCCCTCCCTGAGAGCACCAGCCAGGGTGGGCACCAGCCAGGGAGTAGGGGCACCAGGAGAAGCGATTCCTATGGTCCTCCTGCAGCTGACTGCACCCACCCAGAAGTGTCAGCTGCTGTCACTCCAGGTTGGTGTGATCGGCTGCAGAGGGATCCTCCTGCCCCTGGTCGCCCAGTCGCTGACTGGCCGATGGGGGGGCAAGTGCCCCCCGCCGACTCAAGAGGCACCAGTCACCCATGAGGGTGTGATAAACCCCTTGTGTGAGTGGTTGGGGAAAGGACTGTGGTGGGACTAGGACAGTTTGGTGGAAAGAGATGCCAGCTAGGGAAAGTCCCTAGGATGCCTATGTGGGTTGAGACCCATGGAAGCACGACCTGATGGGAAGCCTCAGTGTGCCTGTGCACCTTAAGGGAAAGTGAGCCCAGAGGTGCTGCCTAGTTGGCCGGTGGCACCTTGCTCTCTCTCTCTCTCTCTCTCTCTCTCTCTCTCTCTCTCTGTTTAACTGAGTAAGCAGCTCTGTGGGCTTGGAGAGGCCGTGCCCAGGCAGAGAGGAGTGTGTGGAGGTGTGGGGAGATGATTTTGTTTGTTGCAGGGGCATGAGTGGAAACAGCCTCTGCTGACTGCAAAATGCCTGGGCCTGCATGGGATAGCCCAAGGCAGCTAGAGCTCACGAAAGTGTGATGAGAGGAGTGAGGAACTGCCCTTCCCTCCATTCGCTGGGCATAAATTGGGGTGACTGGTGATTAGTTGTAAATAATTAAGTAGGGATTGAATACACTGAGTATTTAACATAGTACCTAAGTTATTAGCTTTGTTCTCATTGATTTGAGCATCCTTTAGGTGTAAATAGTTATCAACTGTTATTCTTGTATAGACACATCCTTGTGCATTGTAAATACAGAGTTTCAAACTTTTGATATTATTTAAGTGTTTGTATGCATGTAGCAAGTATCTCCTGTATATCACTGAATTCTGTAAATAGAGTCTATGCTGTTTAAAATTCTGTTTATGAGTCTGCAAGGTCCTCGCATTGTAAAGGAAGCCTCTTCTTTCAGGGAGCCTCTGGTCGCTGTGCAGGGGGTACAGCTACCTGGCACCTCAGGTCCTGAACAATTAGATACAGCCATGGTTAGCACTGTGGCAAGGGTAACATATCAAAAAGCAAACCAAAATTATTTCCATATCCTTGAATCAACCTGTAACAACCTGACCCCTACCTGACTCACCTCAGCACTGTGGTTTAGGTGGCTGGGCTACAATCAAGCTGGTCACTGTGATGCTGACTGGAAGAGCCTCGCTGATTGGCTTAGGGCCAAGGGGCAACAGGGAGCAAATTGGTAGATGGAGGCAGTAGGGGCATACACCAGAGCACTAAAAACAGATTGGAACAATCTCTCCATTGCTGGAAGAGCCTTGGCACCTTTCCCCAAAGCCAGAACATCTAGGGAAGCGATGCTTCATGCTACCAAAGAATCCAGGAAAAACCTGGACACTCACCTCATCACTGGAAGAAGTCCAGCTGCTTTCCCGGAGACCAAAACACCCAGGGAAGTACCAGACACTATTCACATAGCTGGAGCACCAGGGACCCACACCAGGGACCCAGCCAGATGCTATCCCTCCCGATGTGGCCAGTGAGCAGCTAAGCCTGTATCTGGCAAGACCCCACCAGATGTACAGAAGCCCATTTAGAAACACCCAGAGCAAGTGGGGCTGGGAGACGACAGCTCATGGGGGTTTGTGGGAGACAACTGGTGAAGAACCCCAGTGAGGGGGATTCCCAATACTGTGTGCCCAACTGGTATGCCCGCGGGCTTGGAACACCCCAGCAGGAGGCTAGTGGAAAAGTGAACCTTGCTCAGGTGCAGCGGTGGCCACCATGAGACAGTTCTATACTGTACCTGGCATAGTGCCAGGGTGGGAAGAACATGCACAAGAAGGGCTACCTGCCAGGAGGTATAGTGACCTGAAAGTGGGTGAGTGAGGGTGCACTAGGCACTGCATCAATCCACAGAAAGGGATTGCTTGGTGTGGAGCCATCATTGCCTTGCCTGCCTGCCCAGTCCGAGCCATTTACATTATATTACCTATTTAGTGGCGATTCTGGAGATAGAGGATTATGATTTCAATTCTTGCTGGATACCTAGCACAGAAGAAAGGGCCCCATCATCACGCCAAGACATCAGAGCTGACTGCAACACCTGAGTGGAATAGGGAGGGGTGCAGGAGAGGAAGAGTCATGAAGAAGTCATGCCAATATAGTTACATCTGGACCCTCAGGGAACCACTGATCATCACCTCCAGGCAAGTGAAGGTACACCCTGTGGAAACAACAAAGTTGTGGTGGGTGAATAGGCCTGGGTGTGATGTGATCCTAGGGGGTGGGACATGGCTGCAGCCTGTTGGCAACTGCAACAGATGTGAGCCTGTCACACAATCATGAAAGGCACAAGTGTTATAAACATTTTTTACTGAGTTGAGAGCATTTATAGAAGATGCTTCTATGGACAAGCCACAGTTTAAATTGGTAAAATACTTTATAAGGCTTGTTTAGCTTTTGAAAGAATAAACATTTTCTTCTTTGACCTAATACTAAGCAGGCCTCTGTAACTGGAATTAGACCTGAAGGAACCATTGCATTAAGAAAATAAAACCAGATTCAGCAGCTGAGCACATACCTTGTCTAGTAATGGGATAGGACAAATTAATCTATACTGGCTTCAGGGGAATTACAGCAAGGATGAATTTATTTTGCTTGTTTAGAATGGGCAATTATACTGATTTAGGGATATCAGCTTCTGGAAATATCACCCACTTGATTCATTACAGCATACATTCAAATTATATTGCAAGGAGTTTAGACAGGCCAAACAACTTTAGTTTGTAAGGTAAGGCTCAATAACATTTTGGAAATAATAGATTATGACAGGTAGATGGTTATCATAATTTTCAGGGCTTGGTAACTCCATTAAAAGCATTTACTACTGACAGCCAGGATTGCTGCTAGACACTCTGCTATTTAGCAACTTTTACATATGACTGGCAGCCAGGAAATCATGAATTCTAATCCTGAGTCTCTGAGAGGCACATCACAAAAACTGTACCCAATGGTGGACATCATGTAACATGAAGTCATCTAAACATTTCTCCATTCCTGGATGTTCCACTAGTTAGAAAGGCCTGGCCTGCTGAACATTGTCTATGAGAATGTTATGAGATTAAAGAAGACTAGAAAGAGCACAGCTTCCCTATCTCTAGTAGAATCAGAGGAAAGCTCCTTTCTTCTTCACAGTGAACGTGGACACCCCGGCTGATAGTGAGTCCCGAGTGAAACACACTCACTAAAGACATCAGCCCACCAAGTATTTAAATGTTTGTTTATCCATGAATTTACCTGTAAATTAAATGGATAACTCCACTAATTCAAGAATTAATATCCAGGCTATGACATCAAGATGATATGCAAACCCAAGATTTTACTGGAAGAAAGACCTGCTATAGGTTAGGTTAAATAGTCACAGGTATGATCATTTCCCTTTAAGTTTAAGACAACTGTCAGATATGGCTAAGCATTTGCTGTCCAAAAGAAAGTACAGGCATACCTTGGAGATATTGCGGGTTTGGTTCCAGACCACCACAATAAAGCGAATATCGCAATAAAGCGAGTCACAAGAATTTTTTGGTTTCCCACTGCATATAAAAGATATGTTTACACTATACTATAGTCTATTAAGAGTGCAATGGCATTATGTCTAAAAAAACAATGTACATACCTTAATTAAAAAATACTTTATTGCTAAAAAATGCTAACCATCATCTGAGCCTTCAGCGAGTCGTAATCTTTTTGCTGGTGGAGGGTCTTGCCTCGATGTTGATGGCTGCTGACTGATCAGGGTGGTGGTTGCTGAAGGTTGGGGTGGCTGTGGCAATTTCTTAAAGTAAGACAACAATGAAGTTTGCCACATCGATTGACTCTTCCTTTCACGAAAGATTTCTCTGTAGCATGCGATGCTATTTGATAACATTTTACCCACAGTAGAACTTCTTTCAAAAGATCACAGATCACCATAACAAATATAATAATAATGAAAAAGTTTGAAATATTGTGAGAATTACCAAAATGTGACACAGAGACACGAAGTGAGCAAATGCTGTTAGAAAAATGGCGCCGATGGAAAAATGGCGCCAATAGACTTGCTCAACGCAGGGTTGCCACAAACCTTCAATTTGTAAAAAAACACAATATCTGTGAAGTGCAATAAAGCGAAGCGCAATAAAATGTGGTATGCCTGTAATGTGTAAGTCCAGGCAGGACTTCTAGTGATCTGGGTAGAGTTTTGCTGATTATTGTTTGAGTAGGGTTTGAGTTCTGCTGATTATTGTTGAGTATTTATGTATTTGTGTGAGAGGGAAGTAAGAAGAAGCACACATGTAGAGCAAAAAGCCAGCCACAATCGGTAGAGCAAGACCTAGAGACAAAGAGAGCTTTCGGGGGGTTGCTAGTTGAAAGAGGCATCATCTGTTGGTTGAGTTTTCTTCTGTTGAGGAGGACTTTGTATATTTTTTCATGCATAAGATCATAATAAAGACATACCTGATGCTGCCATTACTGTCTCTTCCTAATTAAAACAACATATAAGACATCTTCTGACATCCAGCCAAATATCTGGTGTCACAACTTTTCCAATGATGCATAAACATTTTCAATTCCTTGAACTTGTAAGTCTGATCTCCTGTACAGGTCAAACATATCACGGATAAAAACAGCAATTTTTACTGCACATCTATAGGAAAAGTCTTCCCAGTGACTCATGATATTAGTGTCATTTGAGTGCAAACTTCAATGAATTATTAATACTTGAAATCCCTAAATTACATTATGGCTGTTTTAGAAAACTAAATTTCTTCACAATACTTACAGTGTATGCTATTTATTAAAGCAAAAAATTAATGTATCTGCTTGTGGAAAAATGATTGCATTTCTCTGTGCATGAAAGTCTAAAGGGCGAACATACTAAAGCAGCTAGTAAACTTGCTACAAATATACACCCCATTGTGTGTTCCTGCCTGCTTAAACCAGAAAAGATAAAGAGTTAATCATTCTCTTATTTTATGTACTGGGTATAATTCAATGGCCTTACTGTTTTGCTAGATTATATTTCATATGGTAACATTCAGACCTGAATGTATTTGGAAGCAATTGTTAGAAATGTAGCATCGTGACTTTAACAGCCTATGATAAAAAGAACCTATCAACCTGCCAACATATCTCCGCCCCCCCCACAATTACTACACCCCACAACAGAACCATCAGCATTCCTGGAACTTACAGCTGCACCTCCAGAAATGTAATGCATTTCATCCAGTGCATCAAATGCCCTGATGGAAAGTATGTAGGAGAAACCAAACAACAATTGCACACCAGAATGAACACACACCAGAAATCTATTGAAGACAAGAATACTCAATTACCCGTGGGGGCACGTTTCTCATAAGAAAACCACTTTCTCTCCAGTCTCTCAGTTCTAAACCTCAAGGGAATTTACAAAACACCCTTCACAGATGAACCTATGAACTCCACTTCATCAACCTCCTGGACACAAAAAAAATCATAGACTAAATATAGACATTATCACACATTAAATATAGACATTATGACACATTATAATTTGCCTAACATCTGTCTCCTCAGGTACCTCTTCACTATTTACCAGCTACATTAATTCCCCTCCTCCCCACCAGCCTGTCTTTCACCCACTGACTCCTCAACTTACATCTTCACTGACTGTCTTTCTTGCATGCATACCAGCCTCTGGCTTCTTTACTACTTACTGCATCCAGGAAGAGCACAAACCAACTGCAGATGCTTCCTCAGCCTGATGAAGGGCATTTATACCTGAAAGCTTGCCCAAAGAAGAATTTTTCCAACTATTTGAGTTAGTCTAAAAGGTATTAGATTTACCCAAAGAACCATGTCTGCCTGTGCAAAAAAGACATATTAAGATTTGACATGGCATTTTTCAGTTATACCTGGTATACAATCAGTTCCCTATACTTCACATGCAACAGTGAAAAATTTAATGATTAGTTAAATGTGGCTCTTACCATATTCAGACATGAATAGAAAAAGGCAAAATTATTAGTGGAGTAAACTATTCCCCAAGCTGAAAATGAGCTTTTTCATTTTTTTGTTCGTGACCTGTCCTAATTTTTCATATATAAAAAACACTGCCTACTTAGAGAAGAGTGGAGCCAGGCATTATTGCTTGTATGTTATAGTAACGGAATTGATAAATAGCTTAGATTTCCATTACAGATTAGTGACACCACAGTGGACTTTTTTTTAATATTGGCTGCTATTTGTGATGTATGGAAAATATTTGGCAGTATCTGACACCGATGAAAAACAGTTAAAATGTTGACTTTCTGATTCAGTTTGTGTTTCTATCATGATTTAATTTTTCAAATTCATAAACTTTTTTTTTTATCATTCTATTATTTTTAACTATCATAATGATATGTTTACTAATAAAAACCTGGAAAAAGAAGGCAGACTGGCTGATTTCAAGCTGAGCTAAAGAAGGTTACAGGTCAGATGGGTCTAGCCTGGCTGAGCTCACATGTTCCAAATAGGTCCAATGTCTGTGAACATGATGAGTAATAAAAATATGCTAATCCAATTAATTAAGATGATAACTGTGAATAAGATTGGTTGTAAAATTTTCATCAGAATTTTTGATGGAAAGTGCTGGTGTTTACCCAAACAATATTTTTCACAAACAGCATGTCTGCAATCATTAATTATAGTAGATGGTCAAACTATTCATGAAACCTTAGTAAATAAAACATTTGAGAGAGGTCAAGTTAAGTTCCTGAACATATATAATCCCACAGCATGTTTCACACAGTTGCTTTCGCCTGCTTACATGTAACTTCAGATTCATTTGCTAACTATTTCTTTTCATTTTCTTCCTGTACTATCAGATGTTGTGTTCCTGTGAGTCACCTCAGAAGAGACAGTATGTCAGTGAAATGATCCTTAAGTAAAGTTAATATCTTTGTTAAAGTTTGTAAAGAGCTTTAAGGTATGACAGTCACTGTGTAAATATGTTACTCTTGTCAATGTTCTGAATAATAATGGCTAAATCACAGTTAGATAAGTGACTTTTCAATTGAACTATAAAAAGTAAATGAGAATGCAGATATTGAAACCTCAAATACAGTCAGTAATTTTCATCCATTTCGTAGATTTTTATCCTATGATCCCACCACTCCATTATTGGTGATATTACAAAAATGGAATAGCACTTGATAAATGTAAAATGGATCTTACCCAAATGCATCAAAAGTATGCAAAATTTTGCTTTTGGAAAATGCACCCAAGCTATGACCCTGTTATTAACTATCTAGTCTAGGCACTTCATATAGATTGTGCAACAGGGAGCCAGGGACTCCTGTTATTTTAAGGGCAAAGCAGTTCGGGAGGGATCCACTGGGTTTGGGAGGGACCCACTGATTGATAATAGACAAGGGCTCAAATCTGGGACCCTGGAGCAACCTCCCTTTTCATTATTAAATTGTTCCAAGAAAAGTGTGGTAGGTGAGAGGAGGGACAGAGTACTTCAAAAGCCAGAGCAGGGCAGGAGTTGTGCAGGCACCAGGGGACAGACAGCCACCCCTGGGGACTCAAACCTATCACACACTTTATTTGGAGCAAATGGGTACAATTTATTTACTGTATGCAATTTCAGCATATTGTTTCATCCATCTTAAGCCAATGTCATCATCACTATGAAGATGTTGAAGGCCACCAGGTAGCACTATAAATGGACACAAGTCCACAATTGTCTGTTCAAAGTTGTTTGCATGTTTGCTCACATATTCATTGACTTCTGTAAGAGTGGACAAGATATCTTCACCCCTTGGCACCAATTGTTGAAACTTACTGCAGAGGACTTGAATGTACCAAGTACCCTGCTGTACATGCCAGAAAGAGGCATAACCATCAACTGTAGCCATGCCAAGTAAGAAATCAGCTTTTTCTGGAATGCTTTCAGGGGGGAAGACTGTCTATTGTGCAGGAAGCAAGTCAGGTTTTTGTGCATCTCCTTCAAGCTAGACAGCACATTGGATCTGTTTACCCTGACAGGCTTGGATAAAAAACAGTTCTGGTTTCTCAGCTAGTTGGTATTAACTTGTCTACAAGGACATTTGTTGTCATTGTGAAAGCGTCATTGGTATAGATGAGGCACAGTGACAAGATGCATTGTAGTATGAAGTTTGGATAATTTATTTTCAGAGCTTTTCACATAATGTCTTCTTTAAGGCTGTTTTCTCTATTTAATTTTATCTTGCTGCTGATTTAGCTGGTTGAGTTGATTGCTTTCTTTACAACTAGCCAGGTCAGCAAAATAATGTATGCAAGGCTTCAGACTTTGTGGCTTTCTGCTGTAATCACACTTCAACAATTTGGTTCATGTCAGTTGAACATGGCAAAGGCTGGTAACACCTGGGAGGATAGCATTGGGAATGTTCCAGAGATGTCTTGTTTGTCATGGGAACCCACTGTGGTGTATGTACTGAGTCTCAGTTAAAGTATGTTTATAGTCACATAAGGCCCTCTTATAATGCTCTGCAAGCACAGGAGATGGAAATGTTACCCAAGGACCAGCCAACCCCGTTCAAAAATAGTGTAAACAGCTCTGTGCCATTGTTTTCCAAAGCCTAGCAGAAAGAGATAGAATCATAGAGAAGTAGGGCTGGAAAAGACTTCCAGAGGTCATCTAGTCCAACCCCCTGCCTGAGACAGGATCATCTGTATCCATACCACCCTATGCAATCCATAATCTAAACTCTACGTAAGACTACCCTCGACCCTGACACAAAGACCTAATACCCTAATCTGCTATAAGTAAAGCAGGGGAACCAAGAGTCCCACTTCTATGGAATGTTGTCAGTATATGCTCAAGAGAGCTCAGGTAGAGTGCCATGTGTCCTGCTACAAAGGAAGGCAAAACCCCTACAGCCTGTACCAAACTGCCCATGGGGTAAAATTCCTTCCTGACTTTAAATGTGGCTATCAGTCTCACTCCAAGCAGAGGGGCAAGACCTTCTGGCCAGGAACCTATGGCTTTTGTCCCAGCAGGAGCATTGGCACATCCCAATCAAATTCCTCAGGCTTGGCAGTAGCCAACACCCAGTACATTTAAGGAACACTTAAAAACATCCTAAAAAATGTAGCAGAAAGAAGATTGGAGAAGTGAGGGCAACTAGCAAAGCCTGGAAGCATGGGAAATATCCATAATAGAACATAGGCTTAGTATGAAAAGTGTCCATCCCCGGGCCTGTCTAGCATAGGCCTGACCCCCTGTCTCTGGACTACCCACCCACCTATCTCACCTGCTATGCTTTGATAGAACAATAATTATGATGTTACTCAGGTGGGAGGCTGCTCATTTACTATCCCAGTGCTAGGGGTCACTATCCACCACTCCAAATCTACCCCACACCGTGGCCCATGCTTCACCTATGGCATATAAATGTTGACCTGCACCCTAGGGGACGGGGTCTGCTCACTCCCTGTCACTGCACCCCCCGGCACTGGAGTCTGATCCCCCCCGGCACTGCCCCCCTTGGTGCTGGGGGTTTGCACAGTAGTGTGTTCCAATGACATCTCCTCCTCCCCCAATAACCTCAGTCCAGTCTGCCAGATAAAACTACAACATTTGTAGATGTAGGGTCGGAAGGGACCTAAGTAGATCAAGTCTGAACCCCTGCCCTGGGCAGGAGAGAATACTGGGCTTATATGACCCCAGCTAGGCAACTGTCAAGCCTCCTCTTAAAGACCCCCAAGATAGGAGCCAGCACCACTTCCATGGGAAGCTGGACCCAGATCCTAGCTGCCCTGACTGTGAAGTAGTATCTTCTAATGTCCAGCCTGAACCTACTCTCAAGCAACTTATGGCCATTATTCCTTGTTACTCTGGGAGATGCTTGGGGGAACAGGGTCTCTCCCATTCCCCGCTGGTCCCCCTGGTAAGTTTGTAGACAGCCATCAGGTTTCCTCTCGGCTTTCGCTTGTGAAGGCTGAACAGGTTCAGGTCCAGTAGCCTCTCCTTGTAGGGTCTGCCCTGCCATCTCCAGATCATGAGAGTGGCCTTCCTTTGAACCCTGGCTGGCCACATCTCTCCTAAAGTGTGGTGCCCAGAACTGGATGCAGTACTCCAACTGTGGCCTGACCAGTGTTGCATAGAGGGGGAGGATCACTTCCTTGGCCCTGCTTGTGATGCATCTGTGGATGCATGACAAGGTGCGGTTGGCCTTCCTGACTGTGGCCTCACATAGGTGGCCCATGTTCATTTTCGAATCAATAATGACTCAAAAATCTCTTTCTGCCACTGTGCTTTTGAGAAGGGAGTTCCCCAGCCTATAGGTATGCTGCTTGTTCTTACTGCCCAAGTGCAGTACCCTGCACTTGCCAGTATTGAATCCCATCCTATTCTCATTCACCCACCCCTGTAACCTATCCAGGTTCAGCTGTATCCTGTCCCTCCCTTCTAGCGTGCCCACCTCACCCCAGATCTTGGTGTCATCAGCAAATTTGAACAGGGTGCTTGTCCAAGTCACTAATAAAGAGATTAAACAGTGCGGGCCCAAAGAACAAGCCCTGGGGGACCCCACTGCCCACATCCCTCCAGGCTGAAAATGACCTATCCACCACCACTGTCTGGGTGCAGTACCTTTGTGGCCCATCTGACTCTGGCATTGATGCCTACACAGCCACCTAGCTTTTTAATGAGAATGGGGTGGGGGACAGTGTCAAAGGCCTTCCTGAAGTCCAGAAAGACTATATCCACCATGACACCTGCATCCAATGATTTTGTGACCTGATCATAGAAGGCAATCAGGTTGGTCTGACAGGACCTGCCCCTAATGAATCCATGCTGGTTGCCCCTGAGCATCATCCCCCCTTCACAGATGTCCTTCACAGATGTGCTCCTGGATAATCTTCTCCAAGAGCTTCCCCAGGATTGAAGTAAGACTAACAGGCCTATAGTTGCCTAGGTTCTCCCTTGTCCCTTTTTTGAAAATGGGGACCACAATGGCCCTCTTCCAGTCATCTGGCACCTAGCCAAAGCACCACAAGCGCTCATAAAGCCATGCCAGGGGCCCCGCGATAACCCCTGCCAATTTCCTCAACACCCTGAAGTGGAAAGCATCTGGACCTGCTGATTTGAACACATCCAGCCCCTCCAGAAATTCCCTAACTCAGCCCTCCCTGACCCTAGGTCTGTCAGAGTCTCTCCTGAGACCGCCATCCTTACTTTCACTGGGGGAGTCCTAGTCCCTGCACAAAAAAAAATGGAGGCAAAGAGATTGTTAAAAAGGTCTGCCTTTTCCTCTAGTACATCCACCAGATTGCCTAGCATATCCCACAGGGGCCCCACATTACCCAGTACTTTCTTCATACTCCCTATGCATTTAAAAGAGGACTTTTTGCTGTCCTTGATACTAGCCCTACTTCCATATCTGGCTTAGCTTTCCTAACAGCCCCCCCACAAGCCCAAGCAATGGATGTATACTCCTCTTTGGTGAGAGCCCCTCCATAATAACATAAATATGAACCCCTGGGCTATAACATAAAACAAGTACTATAAGCCACACCCTGGCTCCTTAAAAAACACTCATCAAGTATTGAGTACCTCCCAGCTCTGGGTACCTTGTAGACTCCTGGAGCCTCATTAAGCAGGACAACAGCATTTTTGAGTAGCTTTGTCATGCAGGAGTTCTCTCTTCCCCTAACCACTTGTCAGAAACCTCCCCTGCCAACCTCTGCCCTAGGGTTTATACGTGCCCAGAGGCCTGTCAGCTGACCAGCCTGGGTTGGTGGGCTACTAACCCCTACCCTCCTGGTGGTTGGAGTTCCTATAGACTTGGGTCTTAAGGGGGCAGCCCTGCCTCTTAGTCAAAGGGCTAGGGTGTCCTGTTATACATAGCTATGCCTAGCTTATCCCCAACTAATGGCTATCCAACCTCTTCTTAAACACTGCCGGTGCGGGAGTCCACATGTTCCCTAGGCAGTCTGTTTCAGTTATCAGCACAAGGGCCCCTGTCTAGGAACGGGAGAGAGGTGCTTCTGGGGAAACAGGACAGTGTGTGTTTCTTTGCAGATAACACAGACAGCTGGAGCAGAAGAGAGCTGCTCTTTCCCATGCAGGCTCTAGCAGAGAGCAGGACTTTCTGGAGCGGCAGCACCAGCCATGGTTATTGGGCTGCCTCTGTGAAGGAGAGCTGGTTAACCCTGTGTGCGCCTGCTGAAATTCACTAGAGTCTTGAGACTTAAGCTGGGGAGATGTACTGAGGGTATCTTTAATTCAATCTGTATAGTGTTTTAGTTCATTGATGTGTGTCTTTGACAATTAGATTATTGATATCCCATTCTATTAACTTTATTCATATGTTGACAGTTTTGTAAATAATAAACTGTGTAAATAGTTTAGTTTTGTAAAGAATAAACTGTGTAAATAGCTGGACCGTGTATACTCTAGTGTGTGGGGAAACTACAAGAAAGCACTCCATGGAGAGGTGGCCCCACCCTTAGGGGCTGGGAGGTTGACAGAGGCTGTTTGACACCCCAAGACCCTGAATCTGGATGTGGCTGTGGGTAGCACCGTGACAAGGGTTACACACAGTTGTGGTCCTTCTGAATTCATTGCAACAGAGAAACTGCTCTACTATTTTTCTGTAGCCAAAACATTGAGGAAAACTAAGAGCTGGCATTTTTAAGGGGTGTCTCAAGTCTAAAAAACTTGAGAACCCCTGTGCTACAAAAGGGCCAGCTCTCAATACCCTTTGCAATGCTGCAGCCTCTCAAAGGTGATGAAAAACAGAAGAGTTAACAACACTTAAATGATGCAATAAATCTTGAAGTGTGTGGGAAAGGACAGTGGTATGCCTTAGGGCCTAAACCACAGCCAGCTTGCAGGGATCAGAAAGAAGATCTTCTTTTGTGCAAGTTGCTTCCTAAGTGCCAAGGTCTGGGTTTCTTCTGCTTGACTCTGGGCCTCCCAGGGATGGATCCAGGAGCAGGGAGGGACGGGATGCACTGGTATCCGTGCAGCCCCCCTGATTCCTTCTCCACTCAAAGTTTGAAAGTGCCTGGCAGTGGCAGCCAGGATCTATGTTGTAGCTGTCTTGGTCTAGGGAAAAAAGAGAAACACAAATCAAAGCAGTGGCAGCAGCATTTCTAGGCAGGCAGTGCTGAAGGAGTCCACTGACATCATAGCTCCTGATAATGCCCCATGCTCCCTGCAATGCCTTCATTTCACAGGTGTTAGGGACCCGCTCTGTCCTTTTGTGAATGCTCCCGCTGTGCCACCGTCCCGATAGCCTTCCTTCCGCTCCTGGCGCTGCAGCTCCTCTGCACATTGTCATCTCAGCCCAATGAAGTTACTTTGGTTCAGGCTGCCCTACAGCCCCTCGCCTGTTAGTAAAGCTTCTAGCTTATTTTGAACGGAACACCATGCGGTGTCATACATCAGGGACAAACGCATGCGGGGCTTCATACACCATGGCCATTTGTGGTTCCCTACGCGAGAAACAACACGTGCGGCTCCACAGGCAGGTGCAGCTCTTCCCCGCTCCCGCGATCCGCCCCCGGGGCCTGTGCCCGCTACCTCGGCGGCAGGGAAGGGCGCCCTGCCTGCTCGGGGTGCCGGGCCGCCTCACTGCCCGCCGGCCCAGGCGCTGCGAGCGCAGGACCCCGCCCCGCCCCGCCCGGGCGCGGCAGGGCTGAGCGGAGCTGGGGCCCGCGGCTGTGGCGGAGCGGAGTCCCGCCTCTTCCCCTCCCGCTCAGCCCAGCCCGGGCAGGCGGAGCCGGGCGGCGCGGCGGCCGGGATGGCGGCGCAGGGAGCGGCGGCCGCGGGCTCTGCAGCTCCGCCCTCGGGGGGCGCCCGGCTCGGCTCCGGCTCCGGCTCCGGCTCGGCTCCTGGTGGGTGACGGCGCCGCGCTGCTCGCGGGACCTTGGCCGGCTCTGGCCTCCGGCCCTGGCTTCGCTGCGCCCCGCCCCGTTTGCTTTTCCGGGAGCCCCTTTTTTTAGGGGCCGCGCCCGCTTCGCTGCTGGCGCCCTCCGCTGCACCTCCACGCCCCGACCCCTGGCCGCCCCTCTCCGGCGCCTTCTCGTGCCTGCTCTCGCCCCAGGGCGGGTTGGGCTGAGGGGACTCAGTTCCTCCCTGGTGGCTGCTTTCTGGTGGACAGGGAGTGGGGGAACGGAAGGCCCCTGGTCCCCATGTCTGCACGGGACGAGGGCCGGGGATCCCTTAGCAGAGACCCTGGTTTTTTGCTGGCAGCTGGCTCAGCCCCTGTTTCATCCTTCCTTTTAGTGTTTTAACTTTATTTTTTGTCCCTGGTACCAGCCTTCTCTTTAGCCAGGTTTCCCATGTGGCTTCCCAGAGCCAGGGAGCCAGGCTGGTTAAGTCCTACGTCCTTGTTTCATAGGGAGCAACAACCTTCTTGGTTTTCTGTGTCATAGGCCATCAAGCTCTTCGGTGATGCCCTCCTGGTTGCTTTAGGTGCAGGTCGCCACGTGTATGCTAAACAGACATTCGTTTAACAGCTGTTCTAGCTTTTTTTGTTAATATACGTTTGGTATGTCTGAGTTAAACTTGGAGGCAATAGAAGTGAGATATATAAATTGCAGCCTGCCGGCTTGCCTTTAAATATTTCATCGGGCTACTTGAGGGGAGAGAACGTGGTCCCTGAGGCAGAAATATGTCAAAAGAGTTCTTAGACCTAGAGATGCTGTCAATTTAAATGTGGCTCAAAATATCCATTTTGAAAACTGAACTCTTACAATTTCCAAGACAGGTAATTCTTATTAGAACAACTTCTAACAATAAATAATGGTTTTAAATGAAAATTACTCTGCATCTTTTCCAGCCTCAGACATCTGACATCAGAGCACTAATAGTCCCAAATTAAAACTGACATCATTGCTGTTCGTTGGACAAGATGAGAAATGCAAAGAGTAATTGGCACATTGACACGTAAACTTCTTAAAAATCTTTTAATATTTAACAGCATCTTTGGTATTTGTGTATGGATTACAGATTGACTAGTTTTTGGACACCTTCATGAGTGAAGGTGGTAAATCAAAGAAGTTGAAACTTAGAATCTAGTGGGGAAGTGAATACCTGGATAGACTATTAGGTGCTGGGTATTACTCCCAGGTGTTTTATGGTGCTTTTTTTATACCTGTTGTTAAGAATTGGTTGGATGTAATGGTATCTAGCCTTTTCTACAGTGTAGCTGCTGCTGGTGGCACTGCTCTGCTGGGTCTGCAAATTCAGTCTTTGAGTGCATGCCAGCTTGAGCAGTGTATCTAGTGATAGTTAAGTTGACTCTTTAAGCATTACAAAGTTTCCTTAAAACATGCTGGCCTTCTGGGATTAATAGTTTGTACTGACATGCAGTTCTCTTGCCTCAGGCTCACACTCATTTCTTTTTTCTTTATTTCTGGCATGTATGTCTGGGAAGGTAAGAGACGAAGGGATTTTTTTCTTTCTGTCTCTAAACTTAGCAAGTCTTTCGTTCATCAGTTATTCACTTTACTGTAAAATATTATTGATAGGGAGTTATTACATTAACTGTTGTCATCTCAGTATTAAGTTATGTATGACACGTGATTATATATTCTTTAGTTGCTATGTGATTACCCAGGTATAGGTTCTTGAAGAGAGACTGCCATTTATACATTAGCTTGAGGGAGATTTGTATGTGTTCATTATTCTGCTTTCTACTAGATCTAGATTGTGTTTGAAGACAATGATACAGGTGAATTCTAAGTGTGGGGCGTTCAGTGAGAGCAGGGTTTTTTGTAATTTCAGAAAAAATAATTCAATCCCAGGTGTTCTTAGATGGACAGGGCCTGGCTTCTGAAATCTGGACGTGGCAAACATGACAGGCAACAAAAATAAATTGAAGGAGTCCTCAAATAAAAGAAGAAAAAAACGAATCTTTTTCTTCTTGGATTTGTCAGAAGTTTTTCTCCTCTTCATTACTTCCAGCCCCTCCCCACTGCCTTTTTAAGAAGCAGATTTGCTCAGCTATATTTTTTCACAGTTCAGTTGTCATATCAAGAATCTTGGAAGGGTGAAGTGAGTTCCCACTTGATGTTGAACTGTGCTTAAAATGTCTGTTTTCAGGTTGGTGTTGACTATATCAGCCTCTGACCCAGGAGCTGAAATTGGCTTATGGAGCCATGTCATCTGACCACTGCTTACCCTCCACCAAATTTCTTCAACTGTGTTCAGCTCTGTGGGTCAGGTGACACAGCCCCCTTATGTTGGGTTGCTTCAGTGTGCAGGATCTAGGCTGATGGACTGACTCATGGTGGATTTGGCCTGTGGACTGATCCCACTCATGGGGTTTGACCCACAGAATGCCCCTGTGTCACTTACCTGGTCCAGGAAGCCAGAAAGTTAAGCACCACTGAGCTCTGGAGTCAATATTGACAGTTCATTTCTCTGGTGCTTGCTAGATTGCTTGTCTCTAGGCTTATATGAGAAGGTGTGCTGGCTTAAAATAGATTTTTCACATTGATTTTCACTAAATCAATGTAAAATATTATGTAGGGACACTTACATCGGTTTCACACTATCTGTAAGATTAGCTAGTGACTGTTATTTTACTAGTACGAGATTAAGGCCCCTAGGAGATGTTATATTTTTCAAGATTAGCATGTTAGCCGTGCAATAAATTGTAACATGCCACATGCGTAATCAGTTTTATCACCTGACAAAAATGGTAAACCAGACATTAAATATGGAAAATCTTTGTGTCTGGTTTACATTGTGCTTTAATTTGAACCTGTGACTTGAACCTCACAGATCTTGGTGCATGTGCAGCAAGCTGAAGGCACACCATTTACAGCTGTGTGGCACGGGGAGATGGGGATAAGCTCTCTGATTCTCCAGTTCTCCACTCCCTAGCAAATGTGCAACGTGGGTTGAAGAACTTTATCTCAGATCTGAACAGTCTTGCATAGTGCCATGCCATATCTTGAGCATTTGACATGGCAGGATGCGTGATTTTTGGGATCTGTGATGAAATTCCTCAGAGCCCATTGTATGATTAAATTAAGTCTTCTAGGAGCCTGACTGATAAAATTATAATAAACTAACTAAACTTTATGTGCATCTAGAAAGGGTTTGGGACATATTTAGCATATTTATTAAGCCAAGTCAAGCACTGTGTTTAGACTAAGCCGTATTAGGAAATTGGCATTGACGAAAATTCCCCAGTCTAAACTAAATAAATGAAAAAAATTGGAATTGTACATTCTTCAGAGCAGAGTCTTGATCTGTGTCTGGGGCTCCAAGGCATTGAAAACTAGAAATAAATAATGAAACCTGATCTTTTCTTATCTCCTCATCCTTTCATCCTTATTGCCACCTTAGATTTTTGTCAGCTGCACAAATTAATTTGTGAATTAATTTTTTTAGTGCCCTTTTGTTTGTATTGTAATTTTTCCTGTCCCATAGGGGAAAATTGTGCAAGGTGATTGTTTCTTCCTTGTTTTCTGTCTGTGGGGATCACCAAGTAAGTAGAAGTTATCAGGAGTCTTAGTGTCTTTGTTCTGAGGGGATTCCCTTGCTTGCATGAAGCAAAGAATGCAAGGATGTATGCATGCTTTCATAGTTTCTAGGGTCGGAAGGGACCTGAGCAGATCATCTAGTCCGACCCCCTGCCATGGCAGGAAAGAGTACTGGGGTCAAACGACCCCAGCAAGATGTTCATCTAACCTCCTTTTAAACACCCCCAGGGTAGGAGCCTGCACCACTTCTCTTGGAAGCTGGTTCCAGACCCTAGCTGCCTTGACTGTGAAGTAGCGCCTGCTGATATCTAACCTAAACCTACCCTCTGCCAGCTCGTGACCGTTATTCCTGGTCACTCCTGGCGGTGCTCGGGGGAACAGGGACTCCCCCAATGCCTTCGCTTGCTGCTGCTCTGTTTGAGCCACTTTCTGCCTTGGCTCGTAACTATTACCTGCTTCTTGACTTGAGGAGCAAAAGGGTAGTGCATTTTTAGAAATCTAAGTCCTATTTTGTGTAGTGTTGAAATTAAGTATTGAAGTGAATCTGTAGAGAACATTTGGAGATTTAAAGAAATCATCCAAGTTTGCAGCACACTGATTTTCAGCATCTTCAGTTGTTGACTTAAATCTTAAAATAGATTATAATAAAAAAGTATTTTATTTTCCAGTAGTGAATAAGTATTATGGATCTGAGCCTTGTCTAGTTGAAATGATGTTTTCTCACCTAGGTGGAAGTTTTAGTGTTGGTCTTCTCATGGCCCAGTTCCAATTCCCTCCAATTTAGAAGGAAAACATTGCAATTCCAGTGTCTCACAATTTCTTAATTTTAAATAGTGAAGGACATAAGCTAAAAGTAATTCTAATATGGTATCCAAGTACATGGGGAAAGCAAGCAAAAAGTGAAATGCGAAGGCCAAAAATGGCTTTAGTTTTTTGTTTTGTTATGTTTTTTTAAACTGGCTGGTATTCATAGGAAAAAAGATGTAAATGAAATGTTTCTGAAAGCAGACTTTCTAATGAACAGCTTCTAGGATGAATATTTATGTCCTGAAGTGTCTAGGGAAGAGAGAATTTTTTATTTTCTTGGGCTAATAAATGTTACAAGAAAAGAAAATAGATATCGGATTGCTAGGAACTGGAAGGTTGTGGGATGTCATATGTTTTTTTTCTTGGGTGTATTTTACTGAGTGATAAGGCACAAGTAGTCCCTATGTATAGGTAACATCAAGCTGTACGTAACCTTATTCTTATGCTTCTATGCATTGTGGTATTTGACATGCATGTCATTTTGATATAGCATTATATTATAACCAAGGCTGTTTTGTGAGGCAGTGATATACTTATGTGGCCCTCACTTATTTACATCGAGAAGAGATAATGGCTTGGAATTAGAATTTAACTTGAGTCATTGACAATCTCCCTTGTGGACCTGCTCTGAGGCACACAATGGTGAATTTACATTCTAAAAGAAGTGTCTCTGGCTACTCAAACTATGGGGGAGGAGGGGGGGGGGGAGGGAGGGAGGCAGTGAATCAGGGTGACTACCCCGGGGCCCATGCTTTGGGGGGCACAGCGGACAGTGCCATACAGGCCGCTGTGTGCTGCTAGCTCCGTGCTCTGGCTGATCACCTTTGCAATCTGGCTGCAAACCACACTGGCCCCGCATGGGCTGATGTGCCCTGTGCCCCACACACCCCTAGGGATGGCTCTGGAGGAAAGGTAATGCATTAGATTAGCAAATCTCTGTCTGAAAGGATCATGTATTCCCTTTGTTCTAATTAGTTCAGGAAGGACTTCTGCTCTAGCAAACACTCTTGTTTGGTTGGGGGCAGGAAATTACAGGCATAGTGTCCCCCCCCCCCCCCCAAGAATTCATGAGGTGGCATACGCCTGGTCAGATAGGAAACTGTACTTAAGCCTGCTTTGAGAGCAGGTTATTGTCTTTCATTTTTCTAGGTATAGAGGAGGCTGAAGTCCCGGAGCTGACAGGAGAACTTGTAGAAGGCTCTGGCAGGGAAGTCGGAGACTGAAGCTACATTTTAATGCGTTAAAGTTGGGTAGGGACTACATCTTTGGATGTAAGGTGCGGAGGAAGAACAGGTTATTCTTGTATTTTCTTGTGTATGTTTTTTCTTATCTCTGTCTAGATCTCAATATATGGTCACTGACTTCTTACACTTGTTCTTAAAATATTGTTTGTTATCATTTTACAAACCACTTGTTGGTGATGCTTGCAATTCCAGACTATCTGTCTGTACAAGTTTGCCCATTCTGTGCAAAGGGGAATTCATTTTTTCTGAGCACAGGACTGGACAAGGGTATGATTCTTTAGCTGGCAAAACTGCTTCTGCCAAGAGCTGGCAAGGCCTGAGCAAGACTGGTTACACTGAAGTGCCCCAAGCCAAGAAGTTGGTCCTCAGTGGCCAAGCAGTAGACAGCAGAGAGAGAGGGTTTGGGACAGAAGGGCACCAAAAAGGTGTGAGAACACCCTTAGTGTGAGTCTTAAAGGCTCACCTAGACTGTATCCAGGGCTGGGGTATGTACAAGGGTAGATAGATTGCTTGACAGATTGAATGTCAGATGAGATGTTTTAAGAACCGGTAAAAAGAACTAAAGCCTATATTAGCGCCCTGCTCAGTATGTAGGATCTCTGAAATAGGAGGGAAAGGCAGTCAACCTATGGCACCGCTAGTATATAGTAGATGCACGGGGCAGGGAATACAGGGAGCAAAAAGCAGAGCAGTAGATGAATGGTGGGGAGGGGATTGGAATGGTTCTTGTGGAGTGTGTGGGGCTTTATCTTGTAGCATGGTTGCCAAAAAGGTTGCCCCCCACTGCAGCAGATGGTACAGAGGCTGTCCAGTAATAACTATAACTTGTAATAATTGCTGTTAATAGAAGGTGGGCTTATTTGGGAAGCATTAACTGGAGGCTTTTTTTTTCTTTCAAAGGAGTTCTATAAGATAGGACTGGCAGAAAATTTTAACCAGACCATTAAGTGCATCTAATGCAGCTGGACCTGTGTCCTGGGGAGCAAGAGCAAGCTCTGATTTTCCATGATAAAGCAACCAAAATCAAATGCCAAAATGTATAGGTATTTAGAATTTATTTTATTATAATAAATAGGCACTGGTAGGCTTCCAAATTGCTTTAAAACATTATGTTCAACCGATACCTATGTATATAGTGGCATTTCAATTTACTTGCAGAAAAACATGAGTTTTAAGTTTTTAATCAGAGAATTTAGGGTTTTTAAACATTGAAAACGGAGATCCCTGGTTTAAGGTGCAGTTCAACACTGCGCTCTGCCTCAGGAGACACTGCTGACAGCTATCATTTTGTTCTTTCATCATGTGACTTTCTGTCTAGTTTTCTTTCCTGTTTACTTCCTGCTTATAACAGTCACATCAGCTGATGTGCTGTTTACTAATAGAAAACTACGTTACTTCTTTTTTGCCTAGCAGTTAGTCAGAATTCCAGGGCCTATGTTTCAATTATGGGAGAAATGACATGTCATAATTTCTTTAATGAAATTCTCTTAATAACTAAAGAACATCTACATTTTTGTTTAAGGTGGATAAAAATCAGAGATTAAAATTTGTTTTAAAAAAATCTGATTTTTTTAATGTAATTGTATTTTAAAAAAAAGTAAGATGCTTTTAAAAAAAATAAACCTATTTTTTTTAAAATAGGGTTAAAGATAGTTTTAATTAAAATATGTTAAAGTTCAAAGATATCATCATAGAATAGGGATAATAACCTCTTATTATATACTATTTGGGACAATATATTAATGTCACTTTTTTAGAAAAATTATATGAATAGGTCACAATAGGCCATCTTATGGGGTTCCCAGAAGCTCCTCTATAGATTAGCAAAGACTAAATAAAACTACTTAACCCAACCCATGTTACCACTTAACATGGGTAGTGTTCCGATTTTCTGGTTTTTACCAAATTTTACTGATAAATTACCTGATAATCTTTAACTGAAGTTTTTTTGGTTTTTACTGATGTACACCTGTTTTTCAGTTCATACTGTGCTGTGCTGCTTTGCTGCCTGCTGCACCGGTAAAGCAATGGGACATACATGGCACTTTGCCTCCTGTTGTGCCGCTAAAAGCAGTGGGATTCACATGGTGCTGCGCCGCTTTGCCTCATGCAGCACCGTTGAAAGTGGCGGGATGCACAAAGTGCCTTGCCATGCTGCTTTGCCGCCTGCTGAACAGTTGAAAGAGGTGGGATGCACGTGGTACTGTACCGCGCTGCTTTGCTGCCTGCTGTGCTGCTGAAAGCAGTGGAGTGCCACACCACTTTGCTTCCTGCTGCACTGCCACCCCCACTCCCCCTGCCTCCTGCATTAACAGGGCTTTTACTGTATCTAATATTAGAATTTTCACCTTTTTTTTTCTTTTCTTTTTTTTTCTTTTCTTCCTTTTATCCCAATTTCAACTCAGTTTTTAGGTTTGGAAAATAAACTCTGAAAAATTCCAGAATTATTATTTGAAAATAAAAGCTGAAATTTGTAGAACACTACCAGTGGGACTCAGTGCGCATTCTAAAAGATCCCTTTAAGCATCTCTGTGATGCTTGGTTTCAGTTCTCAAGCTGTGAATTTGTGTCTCCAGTGACAACATCCTCGTTAACAGCAGTCTATGGAGATGAGAGATAACAAACCTGATTACCTACCCATCACCCCTTTTGTCTCTCTGCACGTTTGTGTACACGCAGTCAAGCCCTTACCTCTCTAAAAGTACAGTTTCAGGGAGTTAAATGAATAGGGGTTTGTTCGGAGTGGAGTAGATCTGGGCAAGGAGGAGGAATCTGGAGATAAATGCAAGGAGGGGAGGGGCAAGAGAAACATTATGAGCAGAATATTCCGGAAATCTTGAGAGAGAAGTTTCTGAGTATACCCTCTCCATTGATTTGAGATGTAGCTAGGGAATGGTATGGTAGAAAGGAAAACCTATTATGGCAGCAGGTTTGTCAGGCCTGGCCATAAAAGAGGTTCTGTTTGAGAATATTTTAATCAAGGTTATACCAAACAACAATAATGCACTTTTGGTAGAAAACCATGATTACATTGAGGCTTCTTGACCAGTGATTTAAATTGTGGCTTAAATTGATTTGATTTAAATAAAATCTACCCTGGTTCTGTTCCTTGAATATATCAGAATCAAATAACAGCAGGCAATTTCTTTGTCCATAGTTTAAAGCCTCTTTCAACCAGCACTTTGCTATAAATGTTGCCATGGGTCTTTTTCTTGGTCTTGCTACTACCACTACTCTCTTGCTGCTTTCTACTTCCTCCTATTCTTTTTCTCTAACACTATCCACCCCTTTACTAAGACAAAGTTCAAAAGTTTAAGTAGCTTCTCACATGTGCCTTCTGTTTTGGGCAGTGGTATTGTGCTTACCTTTAGCCAGAAATGCCTCTATTTCAGCTGCCTGCATTAATAAAGGTGCTTAATAGTTACTAACGGTTATAGTGGATACCATTTATTTAAATACATATTTTTCTGTATTTAAATATGCACTTAAAATTCTTTTGAATTTTGATCACCTATTTTAAAGCCTAAACTTAAAATCAATTTCATAAAAATAATATTCAAGTTACAGGCCTTGAGAGTCTACTTGCAGGTCGTAAAGAGTCACTGGTTAAGCACCCAGACTTAGTTTGAAGTGTTAAACAAGCTTTTAATAGAATATTGTCTTCTGAAAGATGATGAAGAATATTTTATTTTTTCCATATATTTATCTAGTTCAGTCCCATGGTTACTTTATTCAGAGTCATAAAAATGATTAGAAGTTGAGAGATCAGAAAAACTTGTGTTTTTTTTTTACAATTTATAAATAGAAATGAGAGCTTAAAAGATGAGATTTACCTGTTGTAAGATCCTAAAGGACCTGGCTGCCCTAACCAATCAGTGCAATTTAGTAAGCACTAATGGTAGCTTAAGTTGACTACTGTATTAAAGCAAAGTTTTATTAAATACAAAACATTTTGTTTAAAGTTTACCACAGCTTTGATAAAGGTATAACTAGATGTAGCTAATGGAAATACGTTTTTAAATGCAGCTTGTGTGCATTTTTAATTGCATAACACTGCTGTAGGGGAGCCAGTAGGACAAAAATTGTTTGTTTTCTATGCATCACTTCCTCTGATAAGACCAGATGACTAGCTGAGCTTTTTCCATGCAATGCTCAGGTCTAGAAGTATGCTACAGTATGTGCAGTATGAAAGGTACCAGTAGATTGCACTTTGTCCTTTTTAGTTTAAGTAACACTTAGTTTAGTTAGCATAAAGCTATCAAAGAACAGGCTATTTAAGTAAAATATATATTAGGAAACTTCTTATAAGAAATTATTTTATTCTTATGATTTTTAAAAATGTATTCTACTAACTTACATTTTTGAACTGTACCAGAGAAACAAATTGCTTTTGAGGAATGCTTTGTCAGAAGTGCAGTGTACCAAATTGCAGATTTTGATTTATTGCACCAAATAATTGTAAGGAGTGTATCAAAAGATCTGAAGTCTGAAAAGCAGAAATGATATAGATTTTTTGGCAGTCAGAGAGAGCACTGTATAGAGGAAAATTGGATGGTAGAAGCTGATAAAAGGAATTGGTCAGAAGTGGATTCATTTGTCAAATTAGAGTATGAGAGATATGAAAAAGCAAAGGACAAAAGTATTTTTTCCTTATGTAGTTTATTAAAAAGTTAAACAGTTTCTTTCAACCTTTGAAAGGCTGCTTATTTTATGTGTCTGTGAATCCATCATTAAGTAGTTTCAAAGTAAATATCACCTCCCCCAGAATTTCTCATTCTGATTTATTAGTTAAAGGGTTGTAAATCATTCATTCAAAAAAAAAATGTAGGCAAGTCATGATTGGTACTGCCTGGCACCCAGACATGGAGGAAGAACAGTTATGTTGCCAAATATTAAACCTCTTCATGTATATAGGATAAATACAGTGGTGCACAAAAGAAAAACTTGATTGCTTACTGCAGAAGTATTCTGATGATAAAGTAGAAAATAATGGGGGAAAAGATGCATTATCTTGTGCCTTCCACTCTCACTGATCACCAAGTGCTGGGAAGAAGGAAGGCAGTAATAATAAAAGCAGAATGTGAGTTGATTCACTTGCAGGGCATAAATCTAGATTTGTGCAACATAAAAAAACTTTACAAACTGAAGGAAAACAAATTTGTATTGTGGTTAAGGTAACTAAATGGCCTGGTTAAGTTCCCTTCTTTGACGTTGTAACCCATTAATAGGGTTATAGACTTTAACCATATGTCTAAAATGTTGTTATAATAAATATGGAGTGAAGACAGTGCTCTGTTCTAGCATGTGAACAGATGGGAAAAATAATTTTAATTAAATGTAATATTTTAATATGGTGGTTTTTTCTGCTATATCCTGTTTTCTATGAAGGTTTCTAAATATAATAGATACCCCTGAGTCAGTGTTGAATGGAGTGGTGAAGATCAGTATCCTGTGACTGTGATCATGATTAGCTTGAGTGAAAAAAGCTAGTCTTGAGCTGGGACTTTCTATCTTTGATGTTTGTGACGATTCTTTTTTTTTTTTAAACAAAGCATGCCATCGTAAGAGATTGAAACTCTAAATTTGGTTTACATCTTAAAAATAATTTTTAACATGAAAGCATATAAAGAACCTGTAAGTGTCAAATTAATGTCTCTGGAAATCTTACCATTTTTAATAACTAGTCTTAATAAATAGGCAGATTTGGGGCCCTGAGAAAGAGATAAAAGGTGAAGAAAAAACATAACATTAATCTGATTGTTTTATACTTTGCATGCATCAACCCAGTAATGTCTGACAGACTGGACTTAGTGGTTCTCAGTCTCTTAGAATGAGGGCACCCTATATAACTTTGGGATTTGGTACCTGTAGTTGAGAATCACCATTGTGCTGCCTCTGCTTACCGCAGCAATTTTCAGCCAGGGTGAGGCTTGTGACCTGGGCAAAATTCCCTTTTGCCCCACTGGTATTTGCAGGAGTGGAGAAGGAGGCAGTTGTTTTGACCTGCCCTGAGTGTCCTTGTAACCTAAATGGCTGCTCCAGCCCAGCCTGACTCCTGTGGCTAAGCAGTGCTAAGGGCTGTGGCCAGAGTACGTTTTCTTGCCCCGGCCTTTCCCAGTCCAATATTGCATGTTTGTCCTCGAGATGGGGCTGTGGGAGGGTCCCACCCACCCAGTAGAAGCATGTGGGGTTGGACTGGAAAGGCTGGAGGAAGAGCTGCAGCTGCTTCCCAATCTCCCACTCAGGAGGTGCGTGGGGCATTTCATGTTGGTATTTCACCCACATCATGGCCTCCCTGGAAGGGGCTTACCTATAGAGCCTCTGCCCTAGGGTGAACAGTGCTGATGTAATGATGTACATTTGGAGTAAGACAAATATCCTTCACAGATGAGACTATTTTTTTTTTTTGAGGCAGAATATCAGAATGTTTGTAGTAGATTGAAAAGATACTAATTTTAAATGAATGATGCAATCCGACCAAAAATTCCAGCTAAAGGTCCACAGCTAGACAAGGTTGACTTTGATTAACTTGCTGGACAGATTTTGGTTTCAGAATTTGAGGTTCACCGTATCCATGTGGTGACATTAAATGCTTAATGTCTTCCTCCAACTTTGGGTTGTATATTCAATGTGTATGTACCTGATGCTGCTTTTGGTGGTTCAGAGGGTGTACTTAACAAGAAAAAATGTTACTGGACTAATACAAACAAATAATGAATTGACTAACATGACTTCAGTCATGTAACAGCTCTCAAACACTTTAAAATAAAGGTTTTGCAGTCTTGAAGAGAAGCAGTCCTTAAAGATAGTATAATGTGTGAGTAACTGCGACAAGAACTAATTGAATTTTCTTGGCATTTGTGGACTAGTTAGTATTTCCATTTCAAATTAAAAATAATGTTAATTTTTTGCATCTCTTTTTTCACTATGAGCATTTAAATCTTATGATGGTATACTGAAGAGTTTTAGGGGAAAGTTCTTGACATGTTGTGTAAAGGTATTTGATGGATGAATAAATCAATACTAGAAGCTTTGTTCTCCACATGAGCGGCTACCCATTCAGTTAAAAAGTATGAGCAGATTATTCTGTCGGTAGTCCTTGGTTATTCTTGTACGTGTAGGTTTTTTGTCATGCTCATTGTTAATAATTTTTTACACCATATATTTTTAAACATGAGACTTTACCCCATAAGAGAGCTGAGCACAATCTACATTTTCTGTAAAAATTACAAGTAAAGTATTAACTTAATATTTATTTTTAATATTTAAATGATCTAATGTTGCCAGCAAATATTAGGGGTAGCATAATTAATGCTCATGAAGATTTGTAGCTCGCCTGTGTGTTAGCTTTACATGGTTTATTTAAGCTTTCTGACTTTAATCGACTGAAGTTATTTGGGAGAATTAGATTGTACAGTTCTGAATGCAGGTGAAGGAAAACACTGTACTTTTAATAAGGGCTATTAGAGCCATGACAAACTCATCCAGCCCCACAAGCCAGATGAGTAGTTCAGGTCAGTCTAGACCTCATCCTTTCTCCCCATTCTGAGCGTACCAGGTTTGACACCTGCTTCAGCTGGTCTGGGACCTGTCCTGTGTGATGCAGGTCCTGGAGGGCAAAGTCCAGCTGGGGGCAATTTGAAAATTCTGGTTGAGTTTGGTCCTCGTTGACCTGAAGAAGTTAGCCTCATGCCCAAAATCTTGTCTAAGTCTATCCTAACCATGAAGTCAGTACAATATAAGATATCACCCATAAAGATCCTTGCCTCAGTGTGATTAGTCATCTTCACATCTGCTCATTAGTACACAACATTTTTGTGGGCTTGAGCTTTGATTATTGTAACTCTCAGAATAAATACCTTGTTTTTCAAGACAAAACAACTTGTCAAACACGAGCCTATCAAAACTGAATGCTATAATACGCTTTTTTTTGATGGAGAGAAGAGAGAACAAATGTGACATATATTAGTCATTTTGCTAATGTGATCAGATGGCACTTGGATGTTATAATGAGGAATGTAGTAAAGAACCTGTATAAATAGAATTTTTTCCTTTGTCTTTCTCTGTGTTTGACCGAATTTGAGACTGGCTGTACTTTTTTCTCCTCTGTTAAAAAAAAAAATCACCTTCTTCTGTGGACTTGACTAGATTTCAAATTGGTGCTTGACTTCAGGATTTCAAGTTGGTGATTTCCGAGGTCGGGTGGATGGCTGAACTCATTTAGCTTTAATTCTGTTTTTGTCATTGTAGATATTCTTAAGTATACTATTCATTATTGTAGGTCTTAACCTTTAGGTCATACAAAGCCCGTTTTCTCTTTGAGACTTTTATAATAGGGAAGAACAAGGAGGAAGAGCAAGCTCCTTGAATTTCTGTGCTGAGGGGAAAATGTATAGTTATGGAGAGCTCTTAGATTCTTGGATACTGGTTTTGTTTATTTTGTGTAGATGATATTATATATTTTAAATTAACTTATTTTAGAACACTTAACCTCTTCTCTTGTCATGTTTCTGTTTTATAAATTACTCTGTTCTCGTTTTAATTTTTTTCATTCCTCTTATTGTAAAGCCACCCTCAGCCTTTCTTGGGAAGAATGGCATATACATCAAATCAATAAGTATAAATCATATACAAAGAGAGTATTGTTTCCCATTAGAGTACAGAGGCAAATTCATTATATAAGGGCAACGGTGGACTGTTATGTTCAAAGAATGGTGTATTACTTAACTGGCTGAAATAGCTCAAAATTGTCTTAAGTTGCTGTTCTCTCAACTTTAAAAAGTTCTTCTACAGCAAAATCTATTCTCTCCTCTTTTTATGGGCCTGCTTTTCTGTGTGGCGGTGGTGGTGGGCCTGATCTGGGCTGGTGCTGAGATGGCAGGCCCAATCTGGTGTGTGCACTCATGCTGACCTCATGCTGGATCGGGTCCACAGACCAGTCCTGTGCACTGGATCTGACCTGTGACTGATGCCACGCCATTCATCTGGCTCCCAGTCAGGAAAGGTTGGGCATAAGTGTACTAAACAATAGTACAACAGGAAATACTAAAAGACATTCCCGTAGTCTTGGAAATGCTTTTCAGCTGTTTTCCTGTGTTTGAATCTATTTTTTGTATTTCAGCAGAACAAAAACACAGTGGTGTTATTGTAGTTTAAATAGGTGGGTGAATATTTGCAGTGCATACTTAAAAAAAGAAATAATTGTAAAACTGTTTCATGAAGCTTTCACAGTCTTAAAAAAAAAAAGAAGCAATATTTCCAAGTTACTTGCATGCTGGAGTGAGATTCAGGGGAAAGAAGCAGTGTGGTTAACCTTGTAACTTTGGACTCTGGGTCTCACTAATTGGCAGAGAGAGGGAATCTTGCCTACTTTTGGAGAATGCCACTGAGCTTAGCATGTGCAGCGTTAGGGTCTTACAGCAACATTTTGTTGCAGAAATGGCTGCGGTTCGTTTCTCGGGAGGCGAAGAACTCTCAGTCACAGACACACTCCATTAGTAACACAAAAGGTATATATTTGCAAATAGGGTCAGAGCGAAGACAAAAGATCACCCTCTGCCCCCGGGGAACACTTCTCAGCAGGCTTTATCCCCTCTCTCCTGAGCACGTGTGCAGAAGCAGGAACTCTTACAACTCATTTCCGGTTCATACAAACATATATGAAATGACGTCACGTCATCCGTCGCATGTGCATTATAATTAACTACTTAAGTATGCGGGGCGGATAGGCTTATATGCATTAGCTAATTGCGCCTGCTCAGAAAGTACTTTAGGTTACAAAAAGTTCAAACCTTCTTTGCCCCGAGGCCAGGACCATTAAAAATTGCAATTTACTCTTATCTGCATGAGAACGCTAAGGAGTATATGCTTTACTGTAACAAAGAGATAGTAAATTTGCAAAACAAAGAGAGAGTGATACCTTAATACAAAGAGCCCTTAGTAGCTTCTCCTCCAACCTCCCCCTCCCACCAGGGAGAGCTGACAGCTGTGCTGTTCTAACAACACTATTGATAATGCATTTTCAATAATATTTCTAACAATATCCCCGCTCAAGATGTTTTCTGCTCTTTACTTCATTTGGGCATATCAAGATAATTACGAGGAATTTTTCTGAGGACCATGACTTTTGCTGCAGTCTGTGCTTTCAAAGGGACTGCTGCGACCTGCATTCCTTCTACTGTGGTGGTTATCAATCTAGTGAGACAAGGAATAAGGCAAGGGATAAAAATCAAACCAGTCAGAGCACACAAAAGCACAAATCCTACTTTTTTCCACCAGGGTCCTCCAAATAATTGAAACCACCAGTCCTTATTCCATGTGGTTTCCCACGTTTGTATTGGTACATGGGCTATTTTCCTGATCTCTTTGGCAATCTCTAAGACTACTTTCCCGTTATCATCTATTTGGAGACAACAATTAGAAAGGTTGAACTTTCCACAGACTCCGCCATCCTCTGCGAGTAAATAGTCTAAAGCCATTCGATTTTGGTATATGGCTTCCCTCATCTGAGAACTCTGTCGGGCCAGCAACTCGAGAGCAGTGGCGGTCTGGTTAGTAATTACTTCCAAGACTGCCTGCAACCGGATGATTCTATTTAGCATATATATTGGTGTCCGGTATCCCCAACTCCCATCATTAGCCCATGTAGCTGGTCCATAATACTCAATGATCCTTTAAGGAGGCCACTCATCCTCCTTCTACTTTTGGGAGCCACCCTGTGTCAAACTTACATCAATACCTCTCTTGGCCCTTTTCCAATCATCATACAAAGAGACTCCCAGCTTATTTCCGACCTCAGATGGTAGCAAAAAGAAAGATGGTACAATTACTCCAATATAGCAGGTTCCTGTCCACCCTCGTGGTAGTACCGTATAGGCTCGCCTTCCACAAATCCAATAATGTCCTTTTAGGGCCCTGTTTTCCCCTCCCAAGGCTAGGGGTCACGACTGTGGAAAAGAAGGGGATAGTATTTGTTGCCCCTATGCCCTAAAGGGCCAGTGTAATAGTTACTCAGTTTAAACTGACATTTCCATACGCCATCTTTATCCCTATACTCGCACTCAGTTATTTCATTTGTGTCATTTAAGGCACTCCAATATGTATTAAACCTTGCCACCGTGCCATTTGGGTGTGCCCATTGCCAATTATAGATGTAGGTAAATCGTTCACCTCCGGCCTTTTCATATGCCTGACATCTGGTAGGGTCAGGATCGAAAGGTAATATTCTTGTCCTTTTGACCTTTTGCATCTGCGTGGAGATTGGGAGCCTAACAGCAGCAGAATTCCATTGATCAGCATACTTGCTGCATATTCGGGCCCATTTCAATGTCCATGTACACTGACTATGTCCCAAACTCCTCCCTGTACCATTACTGCTAATACAGTACTCTCCTAATGCCACTTGGGAAAGATCCCAGCTGCGGTTCTCATCCCATTCTTGACCAGTACTCTTAACATCCGCCTTGTCACTGACCAACCATTTTGGGGCCAAAGGAAAAGCCCTCCAAGGCCACTGTTCTCCGGCCTCTCGGAGCCCCCCACAGGCCCAGCAGTTGGTAAGATTAAAAGTACCTGCAATTCTTTCCATCATATCAACATACAAATTTGTCCCTGGGGGAGCAATTTGGGAAAGCGGGGGCATAGGCCAGCGGCTAAGGCTACTCAATCCTGCTTCTTTCATTATGCAGATAACAACAACGCACATTAAGATTCCAGCCATATTTTCCCTTTTACTTTCTTGTCTAATTTTCTGAGCTCTGATTAAGCCGTCTCAGGCGCACTTGGAGATCACCAGTAGGTTCACAGCTCCACTTGCTGGCTTCTTGTTCCGAAGACGACTCAGCTTCCGGAGTGAGCTCGTCTTGGGAGTTGATGTCCTCTGACGCTCGTGGATGTCGTTTCACACAGGTATGGTGTATCCAACGGTCATGGCCAGCAATCTTTACAGTGGTGTGGGTTGTTAGAAGTACCTGGAACGGGCCACTCCACCTCTTAGTCAAGGGTTCCTTTTTCCACCGCTGCACCAAGACCCAGTCTCCCAGGGAGAAGTCATGTACCGGTACGTCTAAAGGCAGGCGCTGAAAGGAGGCTGCATACCTGTGAAGAGAAGACAAGACAGACTGCAAAGCAATAACATACATATGAAGCTCACTATTACCTAACTCAAAAGTTACATTTTCTCGCATCCCAGGGGGTAAGACTCGAGGGGGCTTGCCAAACATAATTTCATATGGGGTCAATTTGAGGCCCCGTTGGGGAGTGTTTCGAATGCAAGTAAGAGCTAGCGGCAATGCTTGAGGCCACTTAAGGCGTGTCTCAATACAGATTTTGGTGAGCAGAGTCTTTAAAGTCCTATTCATGCGTTCCACTTGTCCTGAACTCTGTGGTCTCCATGGTGTGTGTAGTTTCCAAGTACCTTGAGAGTTTGCGCAACTTCTTGAACCACTTTTCCCACGAAGTGTTGTCCTTGATCCGACTCAATGGACTCAGGCAGGGAATACCGTGGAAGGATCTCCTGCAACAAATACTTCACTACTGTAGCCGCAGTGGCAGTCCTGGTGGGCCAGGCCTCGACCCAACCAGAGAGCTGGTCTACCATGACAAGTAAAAACCCGTGATGTCCAGACCATGGGAGCTCGGCAAAATCAATCTGCCATGCCTGTCCAGGGTACGCTGCCCAGGGTCTACCTCCCATTGGCACAGGGGGTTTCCTTCGAGGGTTTACTTTCTGGCATGTGATGCACTTGGTAGCAATGCGCTGAGCTTCTACATATAGCCCTGGGGCTACTGCTTGACGGATCACTAGATCACCCATGGCCAAGCCTCCCATATGGGTTCTTGCATGGAGCTGTTGCAGCACCTCCCGAAGCAATGGCCTGGGTATCATGACTTTCCCTCCTGGTACTATCCACCACGCCTGGGAGTTCTTTTCTGCACAAGCTTTCTGTGCAAACTTATCTTCTTCAGGGGAATACTGTGGGACTAAATCCTGGACGTATGGCCATATGACATGGGACATGGCCTGCTTGGATACCTCCTCCGCTTCTCCCCCAATAAATGCAGCTTCCTTTGCTGCTGCATCAGCCTTTGCATTTCCAAGCTTATGCTTTTCCTCAGCAGCCTTCCCATGGGCCCGCACATGAATGACTGCTACCTCTTTAGGCTGGTGGAGTGCCTCTAGTAGCTTGATAATCTGGGGGCCATTAGCAATCTTATTCCCAGAGGCCGTAATGAAACCCCTTTCTTTCCACAATAGTCCGTGCGCATGGACTGTAGAAAAAGCATAGCAAGAGTCAGTGTATATATTAACCCGCTGGCCTGTCCCCAGCTGTAATGCTCGGGTGAGCGCAGTGAGTTCCGCGGCCTGTGCCAACCATGAGCTCGGCAATGACTCCCTCCATACTACCTTATCCAAGGTTACCACTGCACATCCTGTTCGTCTTTTTCCATTGATGACAGAGCTGGAGCAGTCTACAAAGTATTCAGCATCTGGGTCTTCAATTGGGTCCTCAGCAAGATCAGGTCGCACCTGCGTGGTTTGGTTCAGGACCTCAAGGCAGTCATGCGTCGGTTTCCCTGGCTCCGGCAGCAAGGTTGCAGGGTTTAAGGCTGTAGTATGTTTGAAAGTAAGTCCTGGATTAGAGAGCAAAAATATCTCATACCGTGATTGTCTGGAGGGGTTAAGAAATTTCCCTCCCTCAGTCCCTAGGATCTGGGGAACTCCATGAGGAGTGAGTATTTCCATGTCCGCACCCATGACTATCTTCTGGGCTTCTTCAACAACCACTGCTGTGGCTGCCACAGCCCGAAGACAGGCTGGCCACCCGAGTGCAACTGGATCTAGAACCTTTGAGTAATATCCCACGGGTCTCCAGGTCGGGCCCGATGGCTGTGCCAGCACCCCTGATGCAACCCCTCGATTCTCATGAACATACAGTCGATATGGCTTTTTACTATTTGGGATGGCCAGGGCAGGGGGCTGGGTTAATGCTGCCTTAAGCAGATCAAAGGCATGCTGCATTTCTTTATTCCATTTCCATTTAGTGAGACTCTCCTTAGTCAGGGAGTCATACAGTGGTCTAGCCTTCCCACCATAATCTGGTATCCATAGTCGACAGAACCCAGTTAGCCCTAGGAATGCCCGCAGCTCCTTGGGTGACTTCGGTGGGGTTAGACCTTGGATTGCCTGTATGCGATCTGCACTCAGGGCTCTGACTCCTTTTGAGAGCTTATATCCCAAAAATGTGACTTGAGGCTGACATATTTGGGCTTTCTCTCTAGAGACTTTATATCCTTTTTCCCCCAGAGTGTTTAGGAGTGACCTGGTGGCTTCCTCGCAGAGCTGCAAGTTTGGGCTTGCAACTAGCAGGTCATCCACATACTGGAGGAGAGTCACTGCGGGGTGTGATCCCTTCCACTCCTCCAAGTCCTTCTGAAGGGCAAGTCCGAAAATATGGGGGGCTGCTACGAAACCTTGTGGGAGAACTGTCCACATGAGTTGGGCTTTATGGAAGGTGTCTGGATCCTCCCATTCAAAAGCAAACAATTTTTGACTCTCTCGGTGAAGGGGAATAGAGAAGAAAGCATCTTTCAAATCCAACACTGAAAATATTTCAGCTTCCCCCGGTACTTGTGTCAAAATCGTGTGAGGGTTCGGGACTACAGGATGGTCTGAAAGGACCTTCTTATTTACTGCTCGTAGGTCTTGGACCAGTCTGTATGAGACCCCATCTGCCTTCGGCACTCCAAGAATGGGGGTGTTATAGGGTGAGGACCCTTCCACTAGCCATCCGCACCTCTTGTATTTCTCTATTAACGGCTTGAGTCCAGCTCTGGCTGCTCGGCTGAGTGGGTACTGCTTTACCCGAACGGGCCCCTCCCCATCCTTGAGTACAATCCTTACCGGGGAGACCAACTTAGCTTGCGCAGGGGTTCCATCAGCCCATACTGAGGGGTCTACTCCAGTCATGTGATCTTCTGGACTTACTGCAGGGCGTCGGTCCTCCAGGAGAGCCATCTGATAGTTCGGGCTCTGCTTGACAGGTAGCTGGACCACCATCTGATCGTCTCTGAAAAAGATCTCAGCTTGCAATTTTGTGAGTAAGTCCCGCCCAAGGAGTGCAACCGGGCAACTTGGAGAGTACACAAAGGAGTGTTCGAGCAAATGGTCCCCCACTTTGGTGAGGAGTGGTTTACAAACAGGGAGTCGGGATTGCGTTCCCTCAATCCCTTCCACAAGTACATGCTGTTCACTAGTTCCTGCACAGGGTTTTTTTTCTGGAATCATTGCAAATGTAGCCCCAGTATCCACCAAGGCTTCAAAGTTTTTGCCACCAACCCTGATGGTTACCATGGGATCTTCTTGGGCTCCAACCCGAAGGGTAGTGGTCTTAGATCCCCGTCCCCTTCATTCTGAGTCCTCACCCTTGTCTTCTGCCCGCATGAGGTGACCTGTCGGTTCCCTCTCTCTCTTCTCCTTCAACTTCGGGCATTCCCTCTTCCAGTATCCTTTCTCTTTGCAATAAGCACAAACGTCTGCTCCCACTCTTTCTCCTTTCCCCTTCTGTATCCCAGCCTTTCCAGGGTTACCTCCAGTTATAGCAGCTGCTAGTGCTGCCATCTGTCGCTGAGCCTTTTTATCCTCCTTACGCTCCTGCCCTTGCTCACGATTCCCATACACCTTATATGCAATTTCCACCAGCTCTGAAATCGGTTTCCCAGCACCTCCCTCAGTTTTCTGTAACTTTTTACGGATATCAGCAGCAGATTGACCAATAAACATAAGATTTACCATGCGTTGATTATCTGGGGCTTCTGGATCCAGATCCGAAAACCTGCGAAACGCCTCATACAGCCTCCCAAGGAAAGCTGAGGGATCCTCCTCTCTTCCCTGTCTCACTTCATACAACTTAGACAGATTAGTAACCCAAGGCACTGCCTTTCCCATTGCTTCCACTATAATTCCCAGATACCGCGCACTCAGCTCTCTTCCCTCTGCAGTATGATTATCCCATCTCGGCTCTTCAACAGGGCAGGTATCACACAGCGTACGACCAGCAGCACCCTCTGACTCAACTCTGGCTGCCGCAATACGTTCTGCTGTTCCCAACACTAATCTCCTCTCCTCCGGGGTTAGGAGGGTCTGGAGCATCATCTGGACATCAGCCCAAGTGGGTCGATGAGTCTGCCCAATAGATCGAAACAGGTCCCTCATCTTTTCAGGGTCTTCACGAAAAGAGGGGCTCTGATTCTTCCAGTTAAATAAATCTGAAGTGCTAAATGGGGTGTAGACAAAAGTTGCGTTGCCTCCTTCCCCAATAACCTCTCGCATCGGGCAGTTCAGCACCGGCTGTGACTCTACAGGCTTGTGCAAATAATAACCCTTATTCCCCGATTCAGGTGGGGCACTTGGCTGAGGCTCACGCTCTAAATCATTAGGTACGCTTTGATACGTCGGTGGTGGTCTCCCTAAGGGAGGGGGCAGTGGTGCAGAGGGACTGGATCCCGAGGAGGCGTCTGACTCATCTTCGCTACCTGACAGGGCAACCGGAGTGCGGGCCCGATACTCAGCCAATTCAGAAACCCCCCCGCTCATTAGACTCAGGGAGTAGAGGCGGTCCCTCTCGAGTCTTTTCCTTAACAACCATCACATGAGACTTTACTAAGTAATTCTTAATCCAAGGTGGCTGATTTTGAACCACCCACAACCAACAATCAATATAAGGAAACTGATTCCAATACCCATTCTGCATAACAATTTCATGGATAGCTATCACTTCTTTTAGCACAAAGGGTCCTTTCGGGGTCCAGTGGACCCCAAATGTTGGCCACTCGAGTTGACAAAACTTAATTAAATCACCTTTTTTCATTTTTACTCCGTAATCGGCCGGCTTTGCAAATTTATTGAAATGACGTAATAAGAATTTTAGAGGGGTATCAGGGTTTTCTACACGAGAGCGACTCGTACCCATTTGCCCACAAGAGTGTGCCCAAGGCACACCAAATACCAAAAGGTCCCTATAACAGAAGGTTTACCATGAGAGCTGAGCCGAAAATTCCCCAGCAAACATGCACGCCCCCTGCTCTGGATCCAGAACCAAATTGGGCAAAGGGAATTCGTATACTCACTCAGATACCCCAGAGATCTCGATCCAAATACCAAGGTGTGTCTAGCCTCTCCAGAAACTGAGAATTTTGCACGGGATCCTTTTAACTTCCCGAATATCCCGACTCACGCCTCAAATTCCAGGGGCGAGCCCAAAAAGCCGGCTCGGTGCGCACTCCCCCTGGTACCGGAGGCACTCCGCCGCTGGATTTCGGGGTCGTCCACGAGAAGGTCCCATCTGGGGTGCCAGATTGTTGCAGAAATGGCTGCGGTTCATTTCTCGGGAGGTGAAGAACTCTCAGTCACAGACACGCTCCATTAGTAACACAAAAGGTATATATTTGCAAATAGGGTCAGAGCGAAGACAAAAGACCACCCTCTGCCCCCGGGGAACACTTCTCAGCAGGCTTTATCCCCTCTCTCCTGAGCACGTGTGCAGAAGCAGGAACTCTTACAACTCATTTCCGGTTCATACAGACATATATGAAATGACGTCACGTCATCCGTCGCATGTGCATTATAATTAACTACTTAAGTATGCGGGGCGGATAGGCTTATATGCATTAGCTAATTGCGCCTGCTCAGAAAGTACTTTAGGTTACAAAAAGTTCAAACCTTCTTTGCCCCAAGGCCAGGACCATTAAAAATTGCAATTTACTCTTATCTGCATGAGAACGCTAAGGAGTATATGCTTTACTGTAACAAAGAGATAGTAAATTTGCAAAGCAAAGAGAGAGTGATACCTTAATACAAACAGCCCTTAGTAGCTTCTCCTCCAACCTCCCCCTCCCACCAGGGAGAGCTGACAGCTGTGCTGTTCTAACAACACTATTGATAATGCATTTTCAATAATATTTCTAACAATTTCACGGACTTATCCTAAAAGTAGTATTTAATCTTTGCCTGGACATTTCTGTGTAGAGGTTTGTCCCACACCAATAAGAAAACTCAACTTGCTTCAATATCTTTTGTGTGAGCATTTGCTCATGAAAGCTTATGCCTCTAATTCATTTAGTCTGTATCCAATCTTATCACAGACAGAGGGCAAGTTAGAGATGCACCACATAGTTTAACTGAATAGGAGAGGCATAAGCTTTCATGAGCTTGCTTCATGACATAAAGCAACAGTTTACTTCAGTTTGTGAGCATATGTCATAAAAGCTTATGCAGCTCTCATTGAGCCTATATGGTGCATCTTTACCTTGCCTTCTGGCTGTGCTAAGGTTAGCAGTCTTTAATATGCCTCCCTGAAAGTTATGCAAACACTTCTAAGGCCGTAAGGGTTAAAAGTACCATTCATATGCTTGTCATGCTATATGCTGTTAAAGCCTCCTGAAGCAAATGGTGATTGAAGCTTCAAAATTTCATAGAGCCTGAGGTAAGAAAATGCATGAAATTAAAGCAATTATTTTTGGCCGTGTGATATTCCTTCATACCTCACTAATTGTACTTGGCTGCCTCAGTGACCTCTGCTAGCTAGGGTGTCTTTGAGGAATATTTTTGCTACATCTGGTGAGTTGATAAGGAACAAAAAAGATGTATATTTTTGACCTCGTTCAGACTCCCCAGTTGGGAGAATGTAAAATTTGGAGACTAAGTGGAAAGACAGAAGGATCAAGAAGTGCACCAATACATCCTTCAACTTTTAAAGCAGACCCAGATTCTCTACATGTTCTGATCAAAGCAGCCACTACACAGTGTGGAGAATGATTGTTTGTAGCAGCCGGTCAAGCTGGCCACTGGCTGATGGCAGTCCAGGATTGCAAACTTCCAAAGAATGGTTGCTGCTACCTATTTCTTATCATCTGGCTAGTTGTCATCTTGCTGTTTGGGTGTAGCAGAACTGGGATGAACTTGGCGCACATGTTCAGAAATGTGGCCTTCCATGTGAAAATGTTTTGGAGCTACTGCTACCTATTCCAGGCTTCCTTTACAAGTGCTTGAATGAGGTTTAAACCACTTCTACTGTGTGCAGTTACTCAATGAATTCCTACAGCGACTAGGTGGCTGCATTTACTATTTCTCTTCCACTTATTCTTAGTTTCTTTATTCTATGTCTGGCTCCTTAAGGGACACTACAGCTCTGCTAGTCAGTCATCCATAGTTTTAATGATGAGATGGAAAAAATGATGCAAAAAATAAGTGTATTATAGGATGTAACAGGGTTTTGCAGGAATTTGACCTCAAACCCACACAGTTCCATGAGAGGAGTGTTGGCATACCAGAAGGCATGGCAGCAGCACTGCAAAAAACTGCTACAAAATAACATGCTTGGCTGCAGGGATCCTGAGATGACTACTCCACAGTATCACATGTTTCTTGGCAGTGCCATCTGCCTGAGAATATATTGCTCTGGGAGACAGCCAAATACAAAAGTGTTCTACTGTTTGTTATGCTGATAGCACTGTGCCAGAAGAATCCCTTCAAGTAAAACTTTCTTGAGGGAGGCAAGGTCCCAGTGGATAACTTTCTTCAAGAGTGTATTTTTCTTAAGTTGTCTGGGGAAATATAGGTCAGGTTATTACTAATTACATAACATCATTTTTCAGATCCTTCAATACTTTTATCAAAGAGAAAGTACTGAGGACCTGACTGATGCATTTCAAATGTAATAAACAGAAAATTTTATTACATTTATTAGATTTTTGAAGAAAGTAGTTTTCTTCATAAATCATCTAAATGGCATGTGATTATATTTCTTTCCCCACCACTGCAGTAGAGAAAAACTTGATAAGATTTTTTAAAATCTCAGTAGAATTGTTGCAAAAATCGCAACATTTGGATTGCACCTTCTCTTTTCAAAATACTTCATATTTTGCTTGTAGTTATTTGCTTTTTAGTTATTGAAATGTAGCATACAAATCTTTGTGTTTAGTTATCAGAACATAGCATAATATATAGTACAAAGTATCATACTTTTTTTGTTTGGTAACATATGAGATTAACTAGCAACCTAAATGCTTATTGGTCTATATGGCTGTTAATATTTACAAAATGTTTAAATCTGGAAAGTTTTCTTCTCCTACCACACTCATTTAATAAACATTTGTGCATGCACATACACATGAACTTCTAAACTTGTTAGCAACCAAAGCAAGGGGTCACCGTGATACTTCTGAAAACTGAGGCTGAGCAATGACATTTCCTGTTTCCACTTCAACTGCAGATGACATCAGAGTACCATAAATAAAGAAGTATTTCAAAATTCAAGGAAGGGGTGGTGAAAAAGAACAAAAGAAGGAACTGGGTAAATGGAGTAACAGCCAAGCTTGTGAGGAGTAAAAAGAAGCAAGAAAGAGAGCTATTAAGTTTCTAATTATTGCTGTCAAGGGCATCATTTCATTCTCACTCCATTGATGACCCTGGGGGTGTTTCAGTATGGCAACCTGGCTTGGTCAATGCAGTGATACAGATGAAACTAAGATTGGTTTAAATCAAAATGAAATGCATGCTTTAAGAACAAATGAGTCTTTGAGGCATAATTTATTCAAGAAAGACCAAGTTGCCATATGGGTTATATGTTGCTAATTATATTGGTTCCCATGTTTGTTTTTTAATTGGTCAATATTTGTAAGAATCTCTCAGTATTGGTATCAAATGCATCTTTTGCATACATTACAACTTTCAGGGAGGCACGACAAATTGAGCCCTGTGCCCTCTGATTCCCTTCCCAGCGTTCTGTCTGTGCTTTATGCTCCTTGCCTGATCTTCTGCTCTGCCTTCTGCTCCCTGTCCCATCTGCTGCTGTGCTTCTTGTCCCTTTCCCAGTCTGCTGTGTGCCATATGTAGAGCTATCCTTGGAACTTATGGAGTGCATGCCACAGACTGGTCACCTCTGCATCAAACTTAAATCCTTGGAACAAGCTCTGCCCAATTTTCCCTTCAAATGTAGAACAGTAAAAGAGTACCTTAAGTGTACAATATTTCACATAACAGATCATGAATAGTGATTAATAGCTTCCATTTTTTTACAATGCAATGTATGTATTTAGCACCTCATATACTACAAAGAGTGGATTTGACCAAATCTGTAAAAACTAAAAACTAAAAGGGATGGCAGCCTTTGTAATGAGAGAGATTTAAAGTTCTTAGACCAAAACGTGCCTTTTTATGTGAAGAAACTTTAGACACTTTTTAATTTTTAACTATTATTGTATTAAATAATGGACTCGCAAAATAATAGTCTTGTTGATTAGTATGTGATGAAAATTGAGGAGGAAGAGTAGAGCAAAAATCACATGAGATCATAAAGGGACAGCTACAGCTTGAAATGTTTTGCAGCATTCCAATATAAAAAGAGTAAGTCCAGGTTGTCTGGGAGGCTTAATGCTAAATCTAATATCCGCTCGCAGACTGTGGGAGGCTTAGAATTCCAGTTATGCTTCCCCATCCCCTGTTTTCTGAGTTTAATAAATATTTGTGCAATGAATGTGGCCACAAAATTAGAGATTGGCCTACCAGGTATTGCTTTTATTCCCAGCCCTGCCCATGAACTGCCCTGAGGCCTTGAGCAACTTCACCTTTTTGTTCTACTTCTTCACTTGTAAGTGGAGAAACCCTACTGTTACAGGGGTGTGAGGCCTAATTCATTAAAGGACATAGTCCATAGCTCACTTAAATTAGTGGACAGACATTCATATATTTCACTTTATACAATCTCAGTCCACTAAGTACTTCACAGGTTGGAGGTGCTTTATCAAAACAAGCATCTTAGTAATGTGTTTGTTTATTTACATAGATCAAAGATTTCCATCTCCTTTGGCAAGCCATGGTTTGGAAAGTACCGCAACTAAACCTCCCAGTGCTGATACTCACCACCCAGAATATGTTGCTTTTGCAATAGTTCCTGTTTTTTTCATCATGGGCCTCTTGGGGGTTCTCATCTGCCACGTGCTTAAGAAGAAAGGGTACCGTTGTACAACAGAGGCTGAACAGGAGATTGAAGAAGAAAAACTTGGAGAAAATATAGGTAAATAATCTGTTTACTAAAACTCCCTTCTCTCATTATTATAGTGTGCTTACTAATCTGGAATGACTGATAGCTGATTTTCGTCTATTCTATACTGCACAATACATATTGAAATGTTTGTAATAATGATGACTTAATAGACCATGAGATAATTACTTCTGACTGTTACCTTTCTGAACTTGAGAGCTTTTCATTTATCTGTAAATCAAGCGAGATACCTAGCAACAATGGAAGGGAAAGGAGGCAACTGTGGAAGTATACGGAGGATTAACACAAATGGGTAAGGATAAACAAAGGCAAAAAATTACAACTGACAAGAGATAATGAAGACGAATGTTAGATGCATAGGAAAGATCAAGGGATCTGTAGGTTTGCTATGCAGTGGAAAAAATGAACTATTACTAACTATTCAAAGTGGGTGGATGTCAGGGGCCTGAAGTAGTCCATCCAGCCTGGCCTACTTGCCTAACTGGCCAGAAGCTAACTCATAGCCCATCCCTGGCTGATGAACCAGCTGGCCACTGTTAGGACCCCCTGACTAGCTATTGGGGAGAGCAGCCTCCTTGTTTAATTTTACCTATGGTAGAGACTGCAGGCTAGCCAACAGTTTTGCCTGAAAGTTTGTTGTGATGAGCCTTCCTGGATCCTGTGCTCTGTTTGCTGCCTTCTGTCCTTGCTTGGCTCTGACTCTCTTTGCAAGTTCCTTTTTATTTTGGTAACTTGCTCTCTGACTCCAGAACCCTGATTTGGTTTTGGACCTGGATTCTACCCCTGGACTTCCACCTTGGGTTTTTTAATTTTGTTTGACTAGAACCCTGATTCAGACTGAAACTTGGCCCCCAATATACCAATATATTTATACCAGACCGTAAAGTCCTTTTCCTCTGCAACTGCCCTTTTAACCCCCTGATAGACCTAAGGCACATTGGTGACATCTTCATCCTGTGGACACATGGGAACCAATCTCTAGAGAAATTCCACCAGGAATTTAACAACTTCCACTCTTCTATCAAACTGATTCTAGAGTATACACTACCCAGGAAATTCATTTCCTAGGCACCATGGTAAAAGCTTGCAGCAGCCATATCGCTGCCATGTAAAATCAGAAACCCTCTGACTGCCACAGCTACCTTCACTCCACCAGCTTTTCATTCTAAGTTCAGTAGATCCATCGTTTCTACAGCAGAGTTCTCCACTGCAGCCATATCTGCTTTGTTCCCACCATTTGGGATTTAGACCTTAAGAATCTGGATCATGGATTCCTATAATTAAAATGTGGTCCCAGAAATGTAGCCACTCAAGCCAACAAAACCAGACTTAGGGGTTGGTATTGTAGCAGGTGAGACTATGGTCTAAGACACCAGAATCCCTCTGGTTGTCACTTGCAGGCAGCTCTAAGCATGCGCAGCTTGGACATATCATTAACGACCTAACTTATTTTAGAAAAGCACAACCATCTCAAGGTAGCCATGGGGGGGACAAACCTGGCCTGGCAACCTCAAATGGTATTTCTTGAGCAACAGGCTAACTCCAGATGCAAACAGTGCCCCCTTATCAGTACAGACCACATCATCACTGGACCAAATAACACAGTTTATACCATCTAAGGTTCATTCACTGCACCTCTACCTATGCCATATCTGTCATTAGCTACTTAGAATGCTCCTCTGCTGTCTATGTTGGACAGACAGAGCAATTGAAAAGTGAAAGAATGAAAGGATATCAATCTGACAAAGTCCAAAATATTAAGAAACCCTCCTGGACAGTCTGTCTGTGACCTTAGAGTAGCTGTTCCTACACAGCAAAACTTTAAAAGCTGACTTGAATGCTAAGTTGTGGAACAACATTGGAGCAAGAAGTCATCCACAGACTGGTTTGTGTTGTGTATGGTCTAAACAGGGACTATGGATTCTGATCCCATTACCTGAATTAGCTTTTGTGATCCTTTGATCCTATGGACTTTATCACATGCTGGCCTCTTCCAGCAATGCCTCCCCTTCCTGTCTTTTATATTCTGATCTCTCTATTTGATAGCCTGCTTTCTTTTATAGCATCTTATGAAGCAAACTCTCACTCATGAAAGCTTATGCATCTCTGATTTGATGAGTTTATAAGTTCATTTTTACCTTGCCTTCTAGTAGCAGATTGATATACTGACAGGAGGTATGTTGGGATCCCGCTGTGATCTGTTATGGCTCTACTGCTGTTCACATGGATGGATATAGTAGCAGACTTAACTGTTTTAAGTTAAATCAGTTTATTGAACTTCTGTCCCAGATCCCCACCAGGTTCAAGTTAACTCACAGTCCCCCAACATCCGAGGATGCTTTGCGCCTCCTTCCCTGAAAACCCCTTTCCCCCATTCATAGGGTGGGCAGACTAGCCTTGGCTCAAGCTGTCTCCTTGAGCAGAGAGGTATGCTCTAGTGCCCTCTGCCTTCTGGCCTGGACCACTACAGGCATGTGGCTGCATTTCCAGAATCAAAAGTGAGTGTCTGTTTATTTACTTGTTGGTTCAATCTACACAACTTAGACTAACCTGAAAAGACTGAACTGATTCAGTCTCGGGTTTTTTGTCTGTCTGTGGTTAGCCAAAGAGGCTGGAATTACCAGCCATGTTAGGAAAAAGGACTAGGTGTACTTAGTCTGGAGAAAAAGAGACTGGGGAGCATATTGCTGTCAGTTTTCAGATACAGGTTGCTCTAAAGAAGAGAGAGAGGGCTGGCCATGAAGCAGTGGCCAGAAGAGCACATTTAATATAAAAATCGTGTACTGCATCTTTGTGAGTTGAAGAATTTATGTTTGTACTAGCCAGTTGCCTGTCAAGAATGACGGGGGCAGGTGGGGAGGGAACTGGGATGGAGTACTGCCACCTGACCGCCCATGATGCTGCTGTTCTGCCTCTGGTCCTTGGCACAGCTTCGGAATCATGGCAGTGCTTCCCCACACTTGGAGTACTCCGATTGGCTGTTCCGTAATCCAGTCAGAGTGCGAATAAAGCATTATTGACAGACAGACAGACATAGGCTTTTATAATTGTTAGAATTAGGGGAAGGCAGATCTGAGATCCTTTAGTCCTTCTGTTCCATTCTACCTTGCAACCCCAGGTTTTTCCATGCTTTCTCAGTTTTTTCAACTGTATCAAAAGTACAGTTGAATATTAGTGATAATAAGTACCTTAAAGCCCTGTATCCTGCTGTGATGCTTTCAGTTGAGAATCTTGGTTTTCATTTTACTAAATCTTAGTGTTCTGAAAAATCCTGAAAATATGATTTCTAAACCTTTAACCACAAGAAGACAAATACTACAAAGTTTAATTTTATTTAAATGGTTTTGAAGTTAGTCTTACCTTTTTCCAAAGCTTGGGGTTGGAAGTGCTCCTCTGTTATTCACTAGTTTTAGTGAAAGGTGCTGAACTGACAGTTTGGACACTGAAATCTGGTAACCAAACTGTATTTGCTAAGCAGGCTTCTTGACAACTCCATCAATTCGCCTCAAAATTATTCTGGTAGCTAGTACATAGTAACTCAATTTCCACATCTGCTCTTTCATTTTTTCTGCAAAGACTTCAGTTCATATAACATTGAGATGAAGAGGAAGGCGTTTCAAAGTTTATTAAATATTGAGCTTTTTAAAGGGTTCAGCTAAAATTCTTAACGTATGGAGATTACAGGCTCAGCTTTGAAGCTTTAGTTTTACACCTGAATAGGGACAGCAGGATTTGTCAAAATAAAATAAAAATGACTCTTTATTTGCTCTTTTTGTAGAGTTCTTTTTTTATTGAAATATTTCAGTGTTTTTTGTATCTTCATGAAAATGTTTTTAGGCTGATATAATATTGACTGAGTTCTTATTTTCTTCTCAGAAATGAATGAAACTGGACATGAAAATAGTGACACTGTTGGACAAATTGTCAACTATATTATGAGAAATGAAGGTACTGATTAATATCAGTGTGTAGTGTTGTCTTAAAGTTATGATTCTGTGATACCATGCATGTTTTTCAAGTGTTTCGGTGTTATTTTGTTGGCACTCATAGCTCATATTGTGTAATTTCTATCATAACTCCTTGTTTGTGCCTACTTAACTTTCTCAAATTGCTTTTTAAAACCAAACTTTTTGGATTTTATCTCAAATTAATTTGTCCTTTTTCCTTCTGGGAAGTTTGTTCCTATAGGAACCATGACTCTTGTGTTTCTTGACATTTTATTCCTTCTTCACTTGAGTCTCTTTGCACAAGTTGCTTATTTCCTTGTGTTATATTTAAATTAGATGAGAATTTGCTTGCTTATTTAATGTTAGCATTGAAATATACCCCAAAAGTGATTTTTCCCTTTACACTGAGATGAATGGCTTTACAATGAGATGAATGGTGGGGCAGATTTCTTCAGCCAAACCTAAGCACTAGTAGAACGCTTTTTGCAAAGTTTGGAAGTAGGATAGCAAATGCTTCTGTTTTCTTAATGAGGGTGGTATCTTCACAAAGAAAGGTGGAGGAGAAATAGGATATAACAAAAGATTGGGAGGGAAGAGAAATATTTCTGAGTAGCTAACTAGGCATCTGACATTAGTTCAAAGCCTGTCTGGCCAAACAGAGGGCTAGATGAATGGCAATTCAAGTTGTTTTCTCTAGTCTCATTTTTTAAATTCAAATGACTTAGAAGCAAAACATTTGCTATTGACTTAATCTGTAGTAAGGTCAAATACTTGGATTTTGGATGGTTTAGAAATGACAGAAGGGGAAAAAACCCAATGTTAAAGGTGCAGTAAGAATTGATTGGAAAATGTTAACATGGTAATGAAATGTAGACTTGCATGCATTTTATATATGTGCTAGCTTGTTGCTTGACATGCAGTCAAGTAGGAGTAGGAGAACAGCAGGGACATGGAATTAGGACTGTGGTACTAACTTGCTACATTGACTAAATCTCCCCTGCAAATCAACTTGCAGCTGAAATTGCATGGGTTTTCAAGACAGTTTTGTTTCTCCTTATTCAGGGAGTAGCTCTACTGTATTGAACAGTCCCTTAGTACTTTGACAGTTTTCCCAGTGAAAATTCTAATACATGCTAGTTGCATACCTTGTTGGGCTTATTTGACCCCAGCAGTCTTTTCTGCCCAGAGCAGGGGCGCTGGACCCGATATCTTACAAGGTCCCATTCAGCTCTAAACTTCTGTGGATCTGTAACACTGTCCTTAATGTCTAGACACCAGCACACACCAGATTCAGTGTGCATTATAGCTGCACAGCTCTCAAAATATGTCAAAAACAACGCAGAGGCAAGGTGTCTTTTGGGGGTGCCCTGAGAACTGCATCAAATGTCTCCAGCTTATTTGGCCTTATGGGCCACATCTGGACTGTGAGGTTTCTTGTGAGTTGGGTGACCAAACTCCAGTGGCAGGATGATGACTCGTCAGTGCAGCTACTGGAGCCACTGATTTGATACAGAACTCAGGAGTTGAATGCAGCCGCCGTTCATCTTTCCTCATGTCCCCCATTTTTCCTTTGCCATGGAGTTTAGTCTTGAGCAGTGACTAAAGATCCCAAATTTGGTGGCAGACAAGGAGCTGGCAGAGTGAACAGAACCATGCCAAGGCAGTATCTGTGACAGTCGCACTGATTAGCTTCCACGGGCTGTGAGTTGACCCCTTGGATTGCTGGTTAAAAAGCCCTGGCCTACATGTATGAAAACAGATTTTTCTTTACAATACTGAAAGCTGCTTTACCTACTTTCAGTATAGTCATAAATACTCTGAAAAGAAAGTTTAGTAATTGCTTAGAATTTTTCTCCAGAGTTTGGAGCTAGCTGCAACAGGGATAAGTCTTCCATTCCTAGATTTTAATTCATTTGTAGTAGTACACTGTTAAAAAGAAAAATTGCGTATTTTACCTCTGCAGTCCAACTGGTGGGTTAAAATTAGCATGAGTTTATGGCCTCGGAGTGCTTAGTAGACAGCAATTAGTAGTGGTAGTTGTCTGTTGCTTAATGTAAGCTTTCAAATAACCAAAACCAGAGAAGTTGCTTTGTCAGAATTTTGAGTCCATAAGAAATGATAACTTTACACTTTCAAAGATAAATATTTGAGTCTTGAAATAAAACTATATTTCATAAGAATTGTTTTGTATACCTTACTTTTTGCTTTTTTAGTCTGTAATGGAAAGCTTTTCTTTCTAGATGGAGCTAAATTTGGAGTTATTCAATACAGCAGTTTTCTGCTAGTGAGCCTGTAGTAAATGTATATCTATTAAGCGTTAGACTCTTTATCAAAACTAAAATATGTAGTATGCCTCCTTTTTATTCAATCAATAATATGATAGATTAAAGCCAGGGCAACACATTTCCTCTGATATTTTCTGTTTGTGCTATTTGCAGCAAATGTGGATGTGTTAAAGGCCATGGTGGCAGACAACAGTGTGTTTGACCCTGAGAGGTAAGGTCACTTTTTTTCAACTGTATCTCCTCAGGTATCTAAAGTATATCCTCTTGTTAACTAAAACTGAAAGTGAAATGATGGCCTTTCTTTTATGATAGCCCTCAGTGTGTTTTCTATATGTTTAACTTGAGTAAAGTTCAAAGGCATCCATTGAGAAACCTTGGCCTCTGGCAGGTGTACAGTTAAAGGTGTGATGGGATCTCGTCTGCGAACCTAAGAGTCATGCCTTCTGCCATGCTACACGTGCCTGACAGGAGATGATCCAATACTCCCTTTGCACCACCAATTAATAATCTGGGTGTCTGACTCAGAGCATCTGTTAGCTGATGGATGCTCCCAGCTTTAGGAGTTCACCACAACACTTCAAGATCTCCATGCACTCCTGGAGCTGGGAGTCCCAGTTAGCTGATCAGTGCTCCCAGCCTTAGGAGCACTTTGGAGCTTTGGTCACACATTGAATTTAAGATGGAGTGGGAACCAGCCACAAAATTATTATACAAATATGTGTAATAACTTTGTTTTATCGCAGCATTAATTACCTGAATGTATGGCCACATTATTACTTAAAAAGTGATTTACTTATTAATAGCATCTTAAGTGTAATGTGTATCAGGGACTTAGGACAGGTCTGCACTGCAAACATACCATGCCAGGCAGGCAGTGGCATGCTTAAACATGTCAAGCTTTGCATGCACTACCTTCCAGTCGGATGTAGTGATGGTTCATTTGTATAGTGCTATAGGTGGGCTAATTAGGTCTGCTGAGACTGTTAATCCATTGCTGAGTGAGAAATGGGTATCCCACCAGCAGAACTGTGCAAGTGTGTCTCTGTTGCGTAAGGAGATAGCATATGTGGAGCAGTGTGGTATGTTTCAGTGTGTCACAGCCTGTAAGGTTTGTGGTGTATGCCAGCCTTTAGTCACAATTACATTATTTTAAATACGTAGCAACTGCTTACATTGCATGAATTCTTGTTTGTATTCTCTTGAAGATGATTTTAACTAATTGGTAATTTTTTCTGTAAAACTAAAAATGAAAATAAGGCATCTGTCTCTTTTGTTAGAAAAAGTAATCAGCCAAAGTAGCTGTAATTGTAAGCCTTGCTTTGATTGTTTTCTCTTGTACTTTTAAATTGAGTCCCACTTGCTGAGTCAATGATTAAAAAGATAAGATAGAAGATATTTTTTCTTCTCTGATTCACTAGGCTTTGCCATATGCCCCAGGATGTACTGTTCTCTTAACTTACTACTCTGTGTGTGCACATGGGTGTATGCATTGAAGTGTAATAGAAATGTATTCATCTGGGAACTGAAGGTTTACAGTAGTGCTTTACAGGCTGTTGACGTGTGTTATTACTTTAAGGTCAGGTACCTTAAGGTTCTTAAAGAACTAACAAAGTACTTACCAGCTAGGGGTGTAAACCAGCTTGAGGCTGATCTCAGCAATGAGAGAGAGGAAAAGGAATGATCCTTGTATAGGTTTCAGTTGTACAAAAACATGCCTTTCATCTCTGTTGTCCTTTGGATAGGACAGATTGGAACCTCTCAATCAAATGCTGCCCTGGGGAGACAGGAGGTGGCCATTATGGGCAGGCCATTTCCCAGTCATTAGTGCTAAGTAGCATTTTCTTCCTGGGGAGGATCCCAGGGCACTTTGGACCAGATGTGCCAGCTGTTCCAGCTGCTGCTAGGCTGGGCTCAGGTGTGCAAGGACCGGGTCTGCAAGGCACTGAAGAAGCATAACGGGCCTCTGATTCTGGAGTGAGAGGGATATTAATGGAGTCCTGACCTCTGCATCCTGACACCTCATTTGATGAGTGACAGAAACACTTTATTTAACCCCAACAATCTTTCCTGCCTGGAGCAGGGGGCCTGGACCGGATGATCTCACAAGGTCCCTTCCACCCTAAACTTCTGTGTGAATCTGTGACTTCAGAAAAATACACATATCTTCCCCTGCTCCCCTCCCCCCCCCAATTCATGTGCTAATAAGATTACGTACTAACGTTTTTTTAAACACATGTTTTTGTGCTATAACTATATCTGCTTAGAAAATGATATAGGTAACGTACCTGGCCAAGTGCAGCACATTTTATGTATTTTATAAAAATACCTGCACTTACATAAGCAGCTTTCATCTTTATTGATACAAACATAAGTACATTTATAAAAGTACAGCTACATCCATACTGAGAGGGAGGATAGAGATAATGCCACTTGAACCAGATTTTTATCTAAGCAGATGTAATTACTGAAATGTTAAAACTACCTGTAGATCAGTCCTCTGTTTTCTGTGTTCAAACTTTCCCTTTCTCCATTTATTTCCCATTTTATTTGAGAAGGTTTTGGTTTGTTGGAGGATTTTTGAGGGGAATAACTTTTACTACCATATAAGATGCATCCTTTTCCAAAAATGGGGTGATTTCAAAATAATACCATCTTGTGCAGCATGGATATTTATTTAACTTAAAATTCAAGTTTAATTTCTTTACCTTTTTCCTAGGAACTTCAACATGATTTCAGCCAGTTATTTCAATTGTTGTGACTCGTAAAAAGATCATATTCTATTTTTCAGTTACATGGATGTGGAATAGGCGATATATAAAATCTGCACCCCAACACAGGATAGTCTTTTGCAGCAAAAAACAAACAAACCACTTGTAGCTCGTTTTGGAATTTAAAATCTTTTAAAAAATAAATAGATTATATGAATGACTAAGCAATTAAAAGTTCCTGAGAAAAGTGCTAATTGAAGATCAGCTACAGAGTTTTGAATATAACTTAACTGCATTTCCCTGTCAGTTTTCTTCTTTCTGTTATGAAATGAACTTCATGTCATAGTTAAAATCATTCAGTGAAATTGTTAAACTATCTGTCATGCATGGCTGTGAAGGGAAGATGGAATGTAAGCATGCTTAGAGTTGTGTGACGTAAATTATTTTGTTTTGTCAGTTTTGGCATAAGAAAACGAAGGTGATCCTGTGCGAATTGGCAGAATTTCTGTTTTCATTAGTTGGTGTGCATCCCTCAATACAAGTTAATGCTAGAACAAATGATTGATTCTTTCACAGTGATATAAAACTATTTCTTTTGTAGGAATTATCTTTTGTCAAAAACAAGCCCAAAGCATGACAATCCCCACGCGGACCAAAGGAGACGAGTGCTCAAAAGCTCCCATGGCTCACCAAAAGCATCCATGAATGCCTGAAAACTAAAAAGGAGGCATACACCTAATGGAAGGGAGGGGTCATCACCAAGGAGGATTATACCTCCTTGGCTTGAGATTATAGGGGGACTATTAGGAAGGCTAAGGCAGGGATGAAACTGGGACTAGCAACCCAGATCAAAGATAACAAGAAGTCCTTTTTTAAATATGTAGGGGGTAAAAAGAAGGTGCCAAATAATGTGGGGCCTCTGCAGGATGTGCTTGGTAGCACCAGACGACTGGGCCAGCAGGGGATTTTATGCTAAGGGGCAATCAACACGGGTTCATTAGAGGCAGGTCCTGTCAGGCCAACCTGATGGCCTTCTGTGACCAAGTCACCAAAGACTGGGATGCAGGTGTCACGGTGGGCGTAGTCTTCCTGGACTTTAGGAAGGCCTTCGATACTGTCTCTCACCCCATCCTCATTAAAAAATTAGGCATCTGTGGTGTCGACACTTACACAGTCAGATGGGTTGCAAATAGTCTGGACAACTGTACCCTGAGAGTGGTGGTGGATGGGTCATTTTCAACCTGGAGAGATGGTGGGCAGTAGGGTTCCCCAGGGCTCAGTCCTCAGGTCCACACTGTTCAATATCTTCATGGGCGATTTGGACAAGGGGGTGAAAAGCACCTTGTTCAAGTTTGCAGATGACACTAAAATGTGGGGAGAAGTGAGCATGCAGAAGAGAGGGACAAGCTACAACTGGATCTTGACAGGTTACAGAGGTGGGCGGATGAGAATAGGATGGGTTTCAATATGGACAAGTGCAAGGTCTTGCAACTGGGGAGGAAGAACCAGCACCACACCTACAGGCTGGGGAACTCCCTTTCCATCAGCACAGAGGCAGAGAAGGATCTTGGAATCACTATTGATTCCAAGATGAACGTGGGCCACCAATGTGGGGACGCGGTCAGGAAGGCTAACCGCACCTTGTCATAGAGGCATCACGAGCAGAGCCAAGGAGGTGATCCTCCCCCTCTATGCGACATTGGTCAGGCCGCAGTTGGAGAACAGTTTTAGATTATTACTTAGCTAAAACTCCATTTCTAGGAACAAAAAAATACATTTCAATTGAAACGAATTCTTTAAATAATTTTCTTTTTTTCTTTTCTCTCTCCTTTTTTTGTTTAAATAGCCCTTTAACTCCTACCACTCCTGGGAGTCCTGTAAGTCCAGGCTCTCCTTTATCTCCAGGTGTCATTCTACATAAACATACTTGTCGTGGCCATCACTTCCACACTGTTGGAGGAGTAGCAGAGAAGGATGTTTGTACTCGCTGTAGTCAAAAAAGATGGCACCTTATAAAACCAGTCAACAAATCTAAAGAGCAAAGAAAAAGCCGACAAGGAGAAGTTACAGTACTTTCTGTGGGAAGGTAAGGCTCTGTTCTGTTAGATTTTTTTTAACAGGTTATCCAACTGGTCCCCTTGTATCCTGCTACAGCCCAATTCTCTAGTGATTTTTGCCCTAACCAGGAATGAAGAAGACTAATTGTTCTGCTATGTTTATCCTACAGCGTTGTTGATTAGGCTGCGAGCATAGTCTCATAGGTGTATAACAGACATTGGTATGATGTCTTAAATATTTAAGATTTTTTAAAATAGAAACTATCTTAATTTCAGTGTTCATCTCTTGGTTAAAACTTTATACGTTACTCCTTGGCATTATTCCATTTGTATTCTGTTTGTATACCTCCACCTTTGTAAAAGTTCTTAAAGAGAAAGCTGTAATTTCAGTGGTGCAGGAAGCTAAAAGTAGTCATGGTATGTACATAGTACAAAATAGTAAAGAGAAAGGCAATCTGTATATACTGTTGAAGAATTCTCATTGATGAGATTAGAGGGTAGAGAGAGAATTTTTGGCTTATCCTTATTTTCACATAAAACTTTGAATTGAAATGTTAAATTAATTCTACTCTGAAAATGGATTCATTCATAGGCTTCAGTATATATATTCACAACACTTAGAGGTAACGAAGAAAACAATTGGTTAGTCCATTTTTTGTAATCTTAAGTTGAGAAAAAACCATAAATGACAACATTTGATGTGGTATAATTAGTGATTTTCATGGATAGGTGTATCAGAGACGGGTTGGTAGTATGGATTTAGAAAGAAATTATAAGTCAAAGATGGTGTCCGTGGTACAGCCTGAATTGAAGGCAGGATGGTGGTAATGTCCACAGGCATCAATATTCAGTAGGAGGAAGGCATGGCAGGAAAGATTAAGAACAGTGTTGATCTTGAGCTGATTACCAGACATCTCCATGGAACTGATTGAGAAATAGGCAGAGATATCAGTCTGAACAGTAGAAGGCTCATCTGGGGTAGTGTCTCTGTGAGTCCTTGGCATAGACAAAGTAGCTGAGTTTGTGTTTGCAAATGAGGTTACCCTGAGATAAGGTGTAGAGGGAGAAGGAAGGTACCCTCAAAGCTAAAATCATGTAAAATTGTCCCAGAAAGTTGAGTAGGTGACTAGATAGGGAGAATCCTCCAAAGGGGACATTGAAGGAGATGTTGAAGATGAGCTTGGATAGGATGGAGTCACAGGAAACAAAGTGAGGAAAAGATATCAAGAAGAGCATGGATGGCATTATCAAGGGGAGCGAATGTCAAGGAGGAAGAGGGTGGGGTACAGGTTCAGAGCCTTGGGTTGGAAGAGATGAAAAAGGAATGTCAAAGAAAAAGGAATGTCTTTTTTTCCCCCAGAAAGCAACAAAGCATCAGCAGGTCGGTACATGAATGACTGGTGCCTCCTGAGATGGGGGGTGGAGCACAATTTGTGAGCGGCAGCAGCCGTGGTTGGGGTGGTGAGCAGCGACTGCCCACAGAGGCCGGCAGTGGTGGCGGGGTGGGGGTGGTGTTGCGATTGGCAACCGTCCACACAAGCCAGCTGTGGTGACTGCCTGTAGAAGCTGGCGATGGTGTCGAGGGGGAGGGTGGCGAGCGCCCACAGAACGAGTGGCGGGGGGGCACACGCCCCCTCATGAGTTGCCTATGACTTGGTAACAAGGGAGAGAAAGGAAGTAGTGAAAGAACATGTGTACAAAAGTGGTTTTAGGATTACTGTAACTTTTTGAATATACATGTTAAGCATGGAAACCATGTAGTCAGAAATTATTCTGATCTGCAGTTTTTCCAGGGCAGTTCTCAGGGCCAAGGACCTTGTCATCTCATGTTTACTATGAGGTGCCTAATACATTTTAAGTGCTATAAAATAATAACTAATAATAAACAGAGCGTAGAACTGATGAGGTCTCACATTATCAATAACTGTTAGTGGCCAGGACCTTAACTTTTCATCTCATCTGAAAGATGGCATTAGCTATAGCACAGTACCACAGAAGACCAGACTATAGCTGGCTAAACACAGACATAGGGGGCAGCAGGTTACACACTGAATCACTAATGTTAGTTGCTGCAGAACTTGGGGAGTCCTTCCCATCTAAGTATTTAATGTTTAACATAATGAGAGGATGGTTTATTTCATAGCTTAGTGGGCATGTCTACCTGAGACACTTCACTGCACAATAGACTAACCTGCCCAGTCCCCACCTGCTCCCCAGAGGTGCTCCAGAGGGCAGGCAAGCTGGAAACCCAAGCAAGAGAGCTGCTGGTGAGTCCCGTGTCCCGTCCCCACTTCCCCCCTGGATCAGGAGGCTTGCCAGTAGCTGTCTCACACTCAGGACAGCTCCCAGAGACCCTCCTGCCCAGCAGGGGGCTCACTGGCAGCTATGTGTCCCAATGGGCATGGCGCCAGGAGAGCTCTGCCCTCTGTAGGAGCTGCTGTCTCCTGGCCTGGTGCACATTAGGGCCCCTCCCACTGTGCATGGAGCTAGAAGATAGCTGCCACTGCAGCTGGCAGAGCTCTACTGGCCCTGTGCACATTGATACCAGCCCCGTGCCAGCCCCTAGGCTAGCACTTGGGGAAGCCTGGAGCTCCCCCTGGCTGCTGCAGATGAGCAAAGCAGGGTGGGAGCAGCCCTGGTGCAGGCTTACTTCCTTTGGGTGTGTCCACACATGCAGGCACATGCACTTGCAGCAGCTCAACTAGGAGCAGCACAAATTTAAATCAGGGATTTCTGCCTCAGTGAATGTGCCCAGACATGCACTTTGGTGTGAGGCAGCTTGTGCCACTTGGGGCAAAATAACCCTGCCCAGCTCCTTCCAGATCTGCAGCCAGGGGGAGCTAGAGCCTGGGGCCAGTACCTGTGCTGGCCATCAAATTATAAAGTTCAAAAGTCTGTTTCCTTATGAATGATGAAAATGATGCATTTTCTCTGCAACACTAGGTTTTTTGATAATAGTTAATTGACTACATCTTGATAAACAGCAGTTTTCTTTTTAAGAAGTATTTTATCTTGTATTTTGTTGCATCAATTTAACCTATAGCTGAGTGTGTATTTATTGTTGAGAGTTGTTGGTTGTAGCTGTGTTGGTCTAAGGACATAAGCAGACGATGTTTTTTTGGGTAGATGTGTGATATCTTTTATTAGATCAGCCAAATAGCCTGGGAAATTGTTCTTTGCAAACTCTCAGGCACACGTGCCCTTCTTGAAGCATAGGTAGAGTTTGTTGGTGTTTGTGTGCTCTCCTGGGTAGAATAGAAACCAAAATGCAAAATTCAGGTCTGTGAAAATCAAATGAGTGGCATTGAAGTTTAAAGGGAACGGGAGACAGTAGGTAAGAAGGTAGTTGGGGGGTGAGGGGGAAGAGAGAGAAAGTGATGGAACCTAGCTGGAAAATGCAGACAAGTTACCTGGGGTCACTGGATGGCAGACAGGTTGTAATGTGCCATAAATCCAATGTCTATATTTAGTCCATGATTTTTCGTATCCGGTAGATTTAGAAGTGAAGTGCCCACCCTGTATTGCAGTCCTGTTATAAAGAAATCTTTATTTTTTTTCCAAGAGAAGTGGTTATGATCCAGTCACAAGACCCTTAGAAAGTCACAAATCTAGGGGTCCTGGTGTGTTCTTGAAGCCTCTCTTTAAAAAAAATCTTGTTTCCTACATAGGCAGTGGAATGTCAATAGCTAGTTAACGAATCTGCAGGGAGGAACTATCCTAAATTTGTTCTTCTGTTGCTCCTTTCAGGTTTAGAGTCACAAAAGTAGAGAACAAATCAACTTCCAAAGAGCGGAAAAGCTTGATGTCTGTTAGTGCTTTAGAAAGTATCAATGGTGAAGTGCCAGCCACTCCTGTGAAACAGGGTTCCAGAGAAGTGCCTACCACACCTGCAAAACAGAGTTCAACAGAAGTGCCTGCTGCTCCTGAACAGAGTTCAACAGAAGTGCCTGCAACACCTGTGAAACAGGGAGCACAATAATATAGAGGTATAGAGTAACAAGTAGGTATGAAAAATGGGAAAATGGAATATGGATGATTTAATTAAGTCATCTTTAAATGATGCCTAATCCTTAAACAATTTAATTATTAAAGATGAGAGAACTACAAACCAACAGTGAGATGGGAAATATATTTCATTTTAAGTTTTCTTAAGTTGTACCTGTCTTTATTCTAAATGGACACATTGGTAATTATCTACTGTCACAAAAAATAAATCTTCAAAACTGGATGGAGTCCATCTTCCAATTAAAATGTAATGTGTCAAGGTTAACAATATTCTATTAAACTCCTATCTAATGATTTACTTGAAATATTTAAGTATTTAAAAAAATCTTTTTCGTCCATTGGCTTTTGCAATCAAAGGAATAGAAACAGATGTCTAAGAATGTTTTTGTTTATGGATATTTCTTCCCTGTAAATTACTTGATCTCAAGCCAGGTCCTGGTGGGCATGTGCCTTCCATGTCAAAGAACATTGCCATCACTGGTGCTAACAGAAAAATATAATCTATTGTAGAGGCACCATGTAGTGCAAATGGGCATAGGGTTGAAGTGACCTCATGATGTCATCCAGTCCAGTCTGCTACTCAAGGCAGAAATATCTGTCTAAATCATTCCAGACAAGTGTTTGTCTAACCTGATGGAGATTCCACAGTCTCTGGAAGCAATCTTAGCCACCATTACAGGTTGAAAACAGACAGTAGATTTGCCTACAAAGCCTTTTTATTCTGGGATACTACATAAGTACAAACCCACTGTCCCACATTAAGGACCTGGGAAGTATTCTGATGCACCCTCTACACACCTTTTCAAGTTAATTGCCATTCAAGCTGCATGAGTAAACAGCTGCTCTGTGCCTGTTTTGATGAATCTGAAATCTGTTTTTAACACACAAAACAACATTTAAATGGCTATTAAGAAAGAAAATAGCATGCTATTGTAATTTTCTTTCTCCAGTAGAAAAAACCTGGGTGAAAAACTGCAGATCCAGACAACCCTGAATTTTTTTCTAATATCTGATCTAGCTTCCCCTTGTTGCAGTTTCAGGCTATTACTGTTTGTTCTGGCCCCCATGAACCCAGAGAACAGTCACCACCCTGAATATTTCTATATTTACCACCAAAAAAAAAAAAAAGAAAAGGATTTTTGCTTCCTTCCAAAGTCTGTTTTGCCAGCTAAATCAAGGAAGCTTAACACTCCCCTCCACCCCCAGTTATACCTTCAGTTGCTCAGTTTTTAGGCTGTTATCTGTTTAATGCTTTTTGTTACTTCACCGATTCTCAGGTCTCTACAAAGTCTTTTTGGATAGGCAAGTTCATACATTCTGTGGTGTACATTATTTTTAATACTAAGCTGTTTCCATACATTGAAAAGTATAGAGAAAAGGGCATAAACATTTCAACAAAATGTGTTCCAGTTCATTTGAATTGTATAAATGATATGTGATCACCTTTGAATCATGTTCCAAATTACAAATCAAAATTGTTTTGTATTTTAACCTTTTTTTATAGCATGTTAGTTAGTGGTCTTTCTTACTTAGTAGGCAGCAACATTCTGTAAAAATATATTTATGTATGTTTCTCAAATATGTTTTCACTTCTACAGTTAAAACAGCCTATTCTCTAGGGGTGCATATTACTGTGCTTTTATAGCTTTAAATGCCCATCCAAGGCAGTCTTATGTGTATTTTGAAACCTCTCATAGGATTTAAGATCTTCCTTTTTTATAAAGAGATGTGTGGGTAATGGAAGATAGGGTCAGAGGACTCTCTCGTAAAGTTCACTCCAGTCTTATGCAACAGTTAAACAAATCATCTGGGAAAGGTCTTGACCTTGGATTAGGATCCATGTACGCTACAAAAATAATCAGGCCTGCATTGGTGGGCTGAAACTTTTATTCCCATCATAGCTATAGGGCCATGGCTTTCTGTCACATTGGCAGAAAGTTGTTTTGATAAAATGCTTTTAATCATATTCAAGAAAATTAAGGCAGGCACTGTTTCAGGATTATAATCCACATATTCCTTTTATTATAATTAGGGACGTACCTAATTTGTTGGGATTGCTCCCTGATTCAGCAGTCCAAATGCAGTGCCCATGGCAGAGTGCAGCTGCACCCTTGGCCCCTCCCTGGAGATTGACAGATGGCCATCTGTCAGGAATGGGGCGGGGTTTCATGTTCTACCATGAAAATCTCCCCTCCTTCCCCATGCTTCAGGATGCCAGGGCTTTCCGCCTATTTTCAACTCCTTCCTCCCCTCCCCACAACACTTGTTGGACATCTTTCAGGTTTTTTTCAGTCCTCACATTTTTTCATAGGGGACCCACCGAATTTTTGGTTTCCATACCAATTGCAAAAGTGTGAATTTGGTAGGTTGTTAATTGTAAGGTAATGAAAAGAATTGGATTTGCTGAAATTGAACAGAAGTTATATATGTTAGAATTTTTATGGCTGTCACCAGTAAATATATGATAATGAAATGCATTCACTACAGGTACATATGGGGAACTTGACTCAACAATAGTAATGTATTTGAAAGGTCTGGTGTCAGGAAAGCATCTTAAAAGGTGCCACAGTCTAAAGCAATTGTTCTGGCAGCTGGAAACCACACATCAGTCAGTTTTAAGTAGACTGTAGCATTTGGACTAATTTGCATTGCAAGTTCAGTCCTTGCATTAAATGGCAAATTGTTGGATAAATGTGATAAAATGTCACATGGTAGAAAATTCTAAACAGCTGCAGAATTTTAAAAAATCCCTAAATATCTTCCATGGTAATTGTATGTGTCTGACATTTTCTTAGCTTGTGTGCTGATTAGCATTTTCTTTTCTCCTCTTCACTTTCAGGGACCTTTTTCTCATGTGTTTAAACATTTGGAGTAGCATGTTTGGATACTACATTGTCAGTTAATCAAAATATTGCGAAACGTAATCTTTCCATTACAACATAATTAAAAATCTAAACAATCTTCTTTCCAGTCTGTATACAGAAGGCATATTCCCTTTTCAAAGTACCTCTTGATGTTTAACTTCTTAAATTGAATGCTTGTCCTTTTCATCCTAAAAGTAATTATGGAACCTGTAGTTATTATCTTTGCACAATACATCTTTTGCTTTTACCCAGTGTGGTTGGATCACAGCCTTCCCTAAAGGGGTTTGTACCATGTTAAGAATTATTTTTCTATCCCAAATAACTTTTGTTTACTAATTAAATTTGACAGCACAATACTTTAAATACCACTGATCTCACACAAATGAGTGCCAGCTGCAATACATATGAGATAGTCCATACACTATGAGCAAATTAATGTCAATAATATTTTTCCTAGAAAATCTATAAATCACAAAGATAATCTAGGTACCTATTATCAAGACAGGACTAATAGAAATCAAGTAGGTAAATATGTACATTCCTTGTCACACCCAGATGATTAATGTTGTTTCTTTTTTAAAACCTTTGGGAACAAAGGACTACAAAGAAATAATATAAGATAAATATATTTTACTTTAACAGATTTACAATATGAATTTTAAGAATATTATTTTAGATGAGTTTAAAAAAATCTCTCACACATACATTTCCCATCTACTACTGTTAGGCTCAACTTCTGAAATTGCTAATTACTGTAAGATGCATTAAAACCTTGACCGTTAGGTGCTCTGAAACCGGAGAATCTGCCAGTGTCAACTGACAAAACTCTGCCTCATTGTTTTCCCGTGTCTAATATCATTGCAGCTTAAAATGTATAAATGAGTTCTTCATAATAAACAACATGCACTCTTCAGCTGCAGCATCACAGATTCTGTGTTAGTCTGTGGGCAGTTGTAATATTTGAAACATTTCAAACAGTGTTAGAATGACTTTGAAATGCTTTAAAAGGTGAGCATACAGATGTACATATTCAGTAAAACTCTCCAAAACATGACAAAAATGTACCTGTAGGGAACAGGTACTATTTTATACTGCTTTATTTTGTAACAAGTGTGTATGTGGTAGATTGGTCCTCCAGGCATACCACAATGCAGTGCACTTCTTCCCTTCCATGGGCTCCTAACAGTCTGGCTGCTGCAGGCACTGGGAGCTTGTGGGATCTCAGCAGTGTCCAGTACTGAGGAGCGCTTATTGACTGTCTGCTCAGCTCTCCCCCATCATCCCCAGAATGGAACCCCAAGACCAACCCATCTATGGTATTTACTCAAATCCATCCTCAGTGCTCATGAGAGGAAAGGGGGCAGAAGCCTTGTCTTTGAGTACTTGCCTGGCACAAGCACAAGCATAAGCATAAGGGGACAAGGAGCAGGAGGACAGATAGTGAGGGGGAAGGGGTCAGCTGGCAGGAGTGACAGGCAGCAGTGGGGCAGGCATGAGCATGTGGAGAAGGGGTGGAGGAGGCAGGTGATACAGGGTTAGGGTGCAAGTGGCAGGGGATGTGTGCAGCCAGACAAGCACAGGCATTGGCAGAGCAAAAGACTGGGGTCTGTTTTGGAGAAGTGAATTTAAGATGACCCTCCAATAATTGGATTCTTTACATGAAAAATTGTAGCAAATATATGTATTTTCCATGTATAGAATCTAATTATTAGGCAGTCATCTTAAATTTAAAGTTTGTCATAGATTCTGGCAAATATGATTCTTTCATGCCCTGTGACAGGAGAATAAAACAGAAGAATAAAACACTGCCTGCCTGCCAGCTGGCATGGTAGTATTGACATGCTTTGGTGGGCATGCAGCAGGGGCTGTAGCTCTGCCCTCGGTTGACTTGCTCTGTTTTCAAAACATTTCAGCCCTGTTAGCCTGTGGAAAGATTCAGATGTTATGCCTGTTTGCACTGTTGGTGTGCCTACCTCATTTACTGCCATCTTGACTCCAGGGTTTTTGTCATCAGATGTCTAATATGTAACATGCTAAACAAGTGGTAAGAAAGAGATAACGCTGAAAAGGGGGAAAATAAGGAGGACAGAGATTAAGGAGCAAGTGACATTGAATCTCCTGTGACACTTTACTAGTGAACGTTTTTACATCTCTTCAAACTACTGACCTTTTTTTATTACATGTAGTTCATTGCTTTTGATATTGAGATCTCGTTTCTGCAGAATTTCCAAACTTTTCATACCAGGTACTGCAGAGGAAAACCCTTTCTTGAAAGCTCCTGTTTCTCTTCCTAGACTTTCATATCTCGAGTCTAGACCCTGACCCTAGTCCTTGAAGCCAAACAGCTGTAATCTACCTGTTGCCAGTGGCCACGAGGGCTGGCAGAACAGCCAAGACTGTACTGGGTATAGAAATACTGCAGCCGTGCACCTTTTTTTGCTCATTGCAACCCCTATGACATTTATTGAAGGGGGGCTTAGGAGTTTGCAGTGGCAGGGAGATTTTTTTAGCAGTCAGCTAAGCCCTATTCAAGATCCCTTTGTGTACCCAGAATGGTGCAAAGCAACCTTAGTGTACTGGTAATTCATGCCACTTATTTTTAGTGGGATTCTACTGCTATATCAGTCTTATATTTATATTTGTTTTTGTACAGGAAAATCAATAACATGTCTGCTTTCTTGTAGTGGTAAATAGTTTTGTTTCTTTTGCAGGTTGAGCTTCTAGAAGAAGCATGTTTGAAAAAAATTTGGAGAAACTGAAAACTAAGAAGAAGTGCATATTATTTTAGGAAGTGTATTTATGGCACTGTAGTTCTTTATACATTCTAGCATGGAATGTATAAGGGGGTAGGTCCTAAACATTTAACATTTTAGCTAATAAAATGAATTAATCATAGTTGATGTCATAGCATGGGTTTCTGTGGTCAGCATACCTAGTTTATTAGCATTATCTTACATATAAAAACATATGGTAACTCTTTGGGGCAAGGGAGGGATAACAGGGGGACAAAATCTATCAAAAATCATCACTGGTATGTTTAAATCAAAATATTTAATGGGGTCAACAGTACGAGTAATGAAAAACAAAACTTGGGAATACTTTATTTTTTATGACTAAGGACTTTTTTTTAGCATGATGGCCATATTGTAAACTATACCTCAGCCCTCTCTGATTCTTTTGGGGGCCTTCAGGTCTCACGCTTTTGCATTTCCTTGAACATAATCCCATTATTTTCCCACTATTAGTTAAGGTCTCAGGCTGCAGTGCTCTTTTTTTACCCCCACCAGTCAGACTATTCAGCAGCTGCTGGTTTTCCCTTTGGGATCTTGTGACTATTGTTCAACACAATGGCCAGATGTACAAGAGTACTGCTTAATCATAACAAGAAGAAAAAGTTTTAAAACAACAAGTGGTCCACATGAATATTTGTTTTATGCCCTTTCAGCCACAGAGCAGAGACAATAAACTACTAGAACCTTCAGGCACACTGATACAGTGGATATCACTATCTTTTTCAGAAACTGTTTGATAGCTACCTGGCCTTTCACCAGAAGATGTTTAAAGCAATTTGATGAGGTCCTTGGAAGGTTGAGCCAACCTTCTCTGGCCAACTGCTCTCCCATTATTTTGTAACTGGCCATGGGTCTATCTTGTTTTGAGTCACTGAGGCTGGGTACAGACATTTGTGGAGGTTAGGGGAAAGTTAAAAATGGCCTCCTGATCTAAGGTATGTTGGGATGGGAGAGCAAGCAGGCTTTGGGGATGGGAGCACAGGTAGGGTCCACCGGGGGGGGGGGGGCGGGAGTTGGATCAGAGAATTCGGGCAGGGGGCAGTCAGCATCCACAGGGGGGATTGGGAAGTCAAGCAGCATCAGTGGGTCGGGTTGAGACTGGGGGGCAGGTAGGGTCTGTGGGGGGATCAGGGCAATTAGGGGCAGGTGATTATCTACAGGGCGCTTGCGGGGGGCAGGGAAGTTTGGTGGGATTGGGGGGCTTGTGGGGTTAGCAGGCAGAGGGAATAGGGATGGGGATGCTCTCTTCCCAACACCTAGGAGCAGAGGCTATTTTTATCCCCCCAGCCCCCAGACGAACAACCCCCACTTACTTGCTTGGCTTTTGGCACTGACAAATGCCAGTAAAACTGACACTGGGAGTGACTTGCAGGATCAGGGGTTTGTTGGGATGTCAGGGGTCTGTCAGGGGCCAGGGGACTAAAAATAACCTGGTGTCAGGAATTGGGTAGGAAAAGCATAGCCCTAGGGCTGGGGTAGCGGCTGGCTTTCCCAGCCCTGGGGCTGCACTGGGAACTACAGAAGTTAGGGACAGTTGGATTGGTCTAAAAATAGCCAACCCTATCTAAGTTGAGTGTATCTTCAAAGTAGGTTTAACTTGTAGTGGGTCGGCCATTTTCAGACTGATCTAACTGTCCTGAACTTCTGTACAATTTTCAGTCGGGTGTAAAGTCTGCACCTGGGTGAACTAAATTAGATTGGGCAGCCATTTTTAACCCTATCTAACCTCCCCAAATGTCTGTATGGAGCCTGAGTCATTATTTTGAGAGAAGTAATTTTACCAGTCATCACCCTGTCCTCACCAGCCCCCCGCCCCCCAAGAGTATACTGTTAGACTGATCTAACATTCATAAATTTCCTTTTCAACATCAGGCAGAGAGAGCTGTCTCATGTTCTTAACTATGGCCATCCTTGAAAACAGATAGCTCTAGTGCATTGATACCAAAACATTCATACAAAACATTGTCCGTGTTGTTTTCTAGCTTCATGGGTGTGACATAATGTTAGCAGAACTCCAGTGGCTGTTACTTCAGCTGTGTTGTTACTGGATGTTTTGGGGGTTTTTTGTACTATGATTAGCGCTTTATTTTAGAAACAATTTGTTAATTGTGAACTTCACAATATTTTGGGAGATGTTCTTGCTGTGTAACAGAAACTGAAAGCAACACTTCTTTTTGAGTGCCTACCAAGGCAAGATATCCAAATTGCAGCAGCATATGTGGTAGTGGGGATTGTGCTCTGTTACACCGTTAAGCAGTTTAATCTGGTTTACAAACTTTTAAAACTCATTGCCTACTTTGAATTTGTTTTACATTTTAAACTTAATTCTGTCAAGCTTTTTCATTCAAAGTGCTCTCCTTTTCTTTCTACTTCAGCTCTGAAGGTTGAATGTCGTCATCAGCCTGAGCTATGTAAATTATCAGTTTGTGCAATATCAAAAGAATTTTCCCCTCTCTATTGTTGCTCACTTAAAAGTGAGGATTGAGTTACGTTGGTACTCACAAGGAAGCATGCAGAGCTGCCTGGCACTCTTGATCTGTAGACAGGAGATAAAGTTCGGAGCTGTCAGTGTAGCACTACTCATTAGTACTAAATTTACACTTAGAAAGCAAACCTTACAAGATAAATTGGTCATTTATAATTTCTAAATACTTTTTAAATGGATGTTTTTATGCTCTTGTTATTGAGACTTCCAAATTCGAGTCATTTGAGCATGACTGTTACTTGAAAGTTTATTCAGCAATCTCAGTACAGTTGATTTTAAGGATTGGTATAAATGGTCTTTTCCAGTACTCAGATCTAACAGAGACTTCCAAGGTCATCCTCAAAGTATTAAAAGGTAGATTAAACTGGGTAGATAATGCCTCATATTTTGGTCTCTCTTTCTTTTCAAATGTCATTTGATCCTTTTATGAATTGCTCTACAGTATAATAAATTGTGTGCAGAAGGAATTTGAATAGTGTCACTAACTTCAGGTTTCCAGGATATTAGACACATGATAAACAGGAAATTTAAGGTTATATATAATATATATGACAATGCTTAAATATAGAATATTTTTTTTGAAAAAATGGAAGTTGTGCACAACCAAAGTCAAGAGTTTCTAGATTATTTTCAGAATGGAAATGCACAGTTGTAGTGTGTGCCAAAGGCTTTAAAAATGAGATTTTGTTCAGATAACACATTTTAGTGATATTTTTGTGGTCTAATACTGCAAGTAAATATGCTAACAGATTTGAAAATGAGTTTAATTTAAATATAAATGCTATTTTTTTACTTAATTTAAATGTAGTTTCTACTTTGAGTCCAATAGAAATATGCAAAAAACTACATGTGTATATATACGCACACACATGCACGTGTGCGTGCACACACACACACACACACATATATATACTTTTTTGTGTGTGTATGTATGTATGTATGTGTGTGTGTGTGTGTGTGTATATATATATATATATATTTTTTTTTTAATGTGTTCAGTGTATTGCCTGCATGTGGGGATGTGCGTATTGTCTGCTATTATATATAATATGGACACACAAGCAATGCATAGAACATGTTAAAAATATGACTACTTAAAGGTGTACATAAGACCTTATATATATAGGACCTCAACTTGTATATTGTTACGTGAGTGCAGTCTAGTGAATTTTATCTATCTTATTGCATCTAACACTATTGATTGCATTTTTCTTAGCCATATAGACAGTATCATTTTGTTTGCTTGTTTTTAAAGGAATGATATAGAATCAGTTTTTCTTAATCTTGAAAATCAAATGTATTTTTAACAACATGGATTTGTATAGGACTTTTGTACTACCAAAGCAGTAAAATAAATAAACTCGTTCTTAAATTCCCTGGTTGCATTTTATTAGTTCCAGGCTACTGGTGAAATTTAACTTTTGGCATATTTATTCCTAAATATATACGTCCTACACATCTGCAGTTTTTGTCATTGCACTATCCATAATATTGTGAAGATGTTTATTTCTGGAGCTGGCAAGAAACTGAAGCCAGCAAAAGCCTTTTGCTTTTGCAAGGCTTACTTATTTCTTAGTCCTGCTGCTGTTACCATCTTGGAATCTACATTTAATCCAGAAAAACAGATGATGTATAGTGGCTTAAACCTAAGACTTTATTTTAAATGCTGTCAAATATGTTAAATGTACACAGTATTGTATTTACTCTTCCCATGTTCTTCTAATTTTTCTTGCCATGTTTACAGATGGCAAGACATTTTTCTATTTATTACTTGGCTCATCACGCAGTGAAGTTATGGCATTTCATTTATCACATTACAGTCATCCATGATAACATTCTCTGCTGTAATAAATTAAAAATGATTACTTCACTGTGGGATCAAATAGAAGTTTTAGAGCAAGTTTATTAGCAGGGATAGTTTTCATTGAGTTATTGGGGTACCATCAAGTGTAGCTTGTTCTGCAGGTTTCTGCTGTTTTATTTGGGTATTTCAACCTACAGTGCAAAGAACAAGACTTGGTTTAAGGTGCTGTTACTGTTGAGATTTCTTAAATTGGATTGTGGATTGCACTGCTAAATTATTGTCTCAAACTCCAAATGTTACAGCATCCAAGAAGAGCTTGTTGCTTCTTACTAAGAAAATCCACAAATATGCTAACATGCATGATTTTCTGAGGATTGAACAGGTCCTTTGATTTGCATATATAGGAGTTAATTGATGTTCTCTCCCTACATAGAAGGGATGCACAAAAATCAAATGCTTAAGCAGCAATAATATACTGTTCTGAATTCTCTACCCTTTCCCTACATCACTCTTCTTTTCCCTGGTGCTTCTCAGTTTCATTTGGTAATAAAAACATTCAAAGCTACCCACAGAACACACAAAAGACCAGATAGTGTTTGCAGTTATCTGTAAGAGAAGGGGATGTTCACACAGAGTCAAAGGTTGAGAATTTGCATCTGACTTGGATTGTTGACCAGTCCTTCATGCGGATGGTCTAAGAGGCACAGAAAGCCTGGGTCTGGCCAGACCATGATTCTTTTACATTTGAAAAGAAGCCCCCCTCCTCACCCCACCCCCCCACCGAAATGAAGGGATGACCTATATTAAAAGTCAGACTGGCAAGAACAGTGGCTACAAAGCATGGCTTTGTCTTTAGTCTTCCCAGATAAAGGTGGGAGCTAAAGTCCCCCCAGCTAAAGAGCTGGGACAAGCAAGTGGACAGGGAGATGCAGGATGCCCTGACAGGAAGCGCTAGAGGCAGGAACTGCATTTAGACCTGTGAAGCTGACTAAGGACTACATCCGTCAGTGTACCTTGTATGGTAAGAGTGGTCAATGTTCTGGTATTTTCTTTTGTTCGTTTACTCATATCCCTGTCTGAACCTCAGTGTGGTTACTGATTTGTTATGCTTGTTTTGGTTTTATAATAAATCCTTTTGTTTGTTTCCTTACTGATTTGACTGTGCAAGGGATGACTTCTGGGTAAGTGTATTCTGAGCTGACTCTCTGGAGAGGTAGACTTGTCATTTCTTTTCAATCCAGAGATGGGGCAGTCACCTGGGCCTGCAGCTGCAAAATCTAGAATCAGACAAAGTCAGGATTGGAAGGGACCTCGGGAGGTCATCTAGTCCAACCCCCTGCTCAAAGCAGGATCATCTCCAACTAGATCATCTCAGGCAAATGTACGGGCAGTGTAACTGAGGCTTGCTGGGATAGAAAGCTATCCAAGGGCACCCTTGGTCTGTTTCTTGTGCCTAGTGACAGCACTGGGGAGAGACTTGGGGTCTGGGGGTCCCCCCAAGGGCCTATAAATAGCTAAGGTGGTTTTGGTTTTCACTGCTGCCAGCTAACGTGTTAGCAGTCCTTCAAATAGCTCAGGTAAAAATATAAAGAGCAATGGCTGCTAAGTAGTAACAATTCCAAAAACTTAGTCTGAGCATCTACAATTAATCTAGTTACTGGCCTAAATTTAGCAAGGTATTTTAAAAATGATGAATCGTGCTTTCTTGTCTGCCTGCTAGTCCCCCCCCCCCCCTTGCACTCTCCCACATTTGCACATACAATACAAGCCATGAGGCTGCAGTCTCTTACATCCTTGTTATTGCCCAGGACAGATACTAGCTCCACAAGTGAACAGCTGCAGGCAGCTCAAATATTTTGCCTGGGATCTGCAGTTTCCTTCTGCTGCTGGAGCCCATAGGCTTTGCTTCTGCTGGGGAGCAACAGTGTCTAGGGCACAATTCACTTCTTGAGCACACCTGTGCCTCATAGCCAGTGAGGACCTCCTGGAGCTGGTCGTGGGTCCATGGAGCCAAGTCTTCCCCTTAACTTGGAGGGGGTGACATCCTGCCTGCCCCAAGAGAGGACTACACCTGGAGGCAGGAGGTCAGGGAGCCCAGTCCCTTCCAGAGCAGCTGCTTAGAGGTGCTGAGCTGGTTGTGGGGCCATGGGACTGGCTGTTAGGCAGAGCAGTGCCTGAACTGGGTGTAGAGAGGTGGGGCGGGCTGGTGCTGAACCATTGCACTTGTTTATAGTTGCAACGTATGAGGTCAAGCAATGTTAATGGGTGGGCAGGTGCACTGTGAGTGACCGAGTTGAGAAAAGCGCCTCTTGCCTTCCTTTTAGGCCCATTCTATTTGTGAGGGGAGAGGGGTAGACTCCTAGTAAGTCTTGAATGCCTGAGGCTGGCAATGCTGCAGCTGGTCACTGGGCGCCGACTTCAGTATTCTGCTTCTCAAGCATCTGACATGCCTCTCTGAACCAGTCAGTTTTTAAGGTGTCACCCTGCCCTACCTTCTTCAGGGCTTTCCTAGGAAACTGAGCCAGTTGGTCTGCTTGACAGGGGTTGGGTTACTCCCACTCACGTCAGTCTGCTTGTTCTGTTGTTTTCAATACATTGACTTGCACTCCAGGGAGGCAGTTTGTTACATACTTGAGCATTGTCCCCCCCAGGTCTCTGTCTAGGACTTGATAAGCATTCTCCCCGCCCTCCCCCCCGCTGTTTTTTTTTTTCTTGTTTTATGCTGCTGCTCTCAAATCTGAGTGCCTGACAGGTTTGTTACAGCTGAAGACAAGCTGCTGTCTGAACATTTTGCTGGGCCTGCATGTTTTTCAATGAAGATTTTGTATGCATGGAGATGGTGGAATTAGATCCCAAGCATATCAGTGGTGAGATTTTTTTTTCCCCCCTCATTTTTCTTGTTCCCTCCTATTCTGTATTTTTACTGTGTATTTTCAGTTTCACGAGCATTTTAATTATTGCTCCTGCTTTGGTTTGTTTAAAAAAAAATCCTTGCTTTTCTGGGGCAACAGTTAAAATGGTGTCAAGAAGCATCAAATGGTACAATTTATTTGCCTTTGCATGGGGAAATACACTGTATGGGAGTAAGTGCCTTTGTCTTGGTTGAATTGTGTCAATTTGGTGGGAGGTTACTGCTGAAGCGAAACCAGGCTAGTTAAAGCAGTTTCCGTTTTCCCTTCTCATTAGATATTTTTCCCTCCTCATTAGATATTTTTCTTCCCCTTGCTTTTTGCTGTACTTCCTTACTTTCTTCTTGTTTTTCATTATTTTTCCCTGTGTTTAGTCACTATATTTCTTGTTCCCACATATTTCTTTGGTGCAGGCGACTCCTCTTAAAGTTGCTTAATGTGTGGCAGTGGAACAGCAGCATATGTCTGTATTAAATGCATTCCAGATCTTTAAATAAGAAAAATAGAAGTATTTTCTTTCATTAGGCCTTTTGCTCAGAGTTGCATGTGAGTTGCAAAATGGCCCTAATACAACTGCTTCTACAAATAGCCACCTATACTCAACTTGTAGAAAGGTAATGTCTTTAATAAAAGCTTCCCTAAGCTAGTGTTTCTTTGGGGTTTTTTTGAGAAAGTACCCATATTCGTGTTAGTGCAGCTCCATTGGTGTATATGTCAATCAATATAAGATTAGGAGATATTTACTTCTGTATTAGCTAGACCTATATTGGGATGGTCACTGGGTTGGACACCTTGAAGGCCAATCTGAAGAAATGCTATGCTAACATCAATACCTGGATGCACTGAAGTGATGCTGTGATGTATGGCAAGGCATTGATCATCTTGAGCAAACTCCTCTTGCCAGATGAGAGACAAGGGGACAGAGCTGTGACCTGACATCACCAGGATCCACTCCTTCCTCTTGGAACTATTTGCTTCGTCTGTACTCAAACATGGTTCTTGGATCAGCCTCAGCAGCCATCTCTGGATTCACTGATGACTTATTTACCGTAAGACTCATTCTCATTTTGAGGGACTGCTGACAAGAGTGAGAGCTCCAACTGGGAGCTAGCAGTGCAGACATAGTTGTGAGAAGAGATGAGAACCAGGTTCTTTCCCCTAGATGTTCACGATAATTTTTCAAAATTATGTGTACCTAAAACAGCATATGACGGCTTAAAAATATTTCCACCAACCATCAGTATCTAGCAGGTGCCCTGGACTACATGGATTATTAAGACTATCAAATATTTAAAAAAATGGGGGGGGGGGGGAAGGCAGACACCTGACTTAATACCAAATACCATTATGAATTGCCCAATTTTTGATACAGCTCATTATATCTATACTTGATTCATTTCATTGTGACTGAAATATGCAATTTGTAGATACAATGAGCTTTCATTTCTGGTTTTGGTAAGAGTAAAATAGTGTCTTGCTGATTTAATAACTTTTTAATATTGTAAGCAAAGTATACATGTGGGAAGGAGAGGTGGTACGTTTGGGACTTCTGTGTGTTTTTGGAAGTGAAGAGGAAATGGTTCTTATGGGAAGCTACAGTATTTGTTGCATGATCTGTAATAGAAAAGGTCTGTGTGGAATCTGTCTCATGTTTGTGCATATTTATGAATAGTTAGCATCTGCCTCATTTGTGTTGAGAGTCTGTTCCAGCTGTGTATGCAGAGGGTCTATGAATTAATTAGTATTGGACAACAGTCATTTCCGATATTTTTTTTTGCATATACATGTTACCCTATATAGTACACACCCTATATTTGAAGCCCCAAGGAAGAAAAAAACAAAACAAAACCTTACCTTGGGGTACAGGTAAGCAACTAAGGTCTAGGGTCTCTGGGGCTGGGGGAGTGCATTCTGGCTGTATGCCGCAGGCTGCGTACTGGTCCCAACCTTGTACGTCTCTGACATGATGGTGCTGGGGACCATGCGGTGGGGTCAGGTCCTGCACACTGACACGGTGGCATACTGACACTGGTGAGTCTTGTATCCCACACCGGGTCTGGAGCCACGTGGCAGGTCTGACTTGGTACACTGCACCAGAGTCAGTAGACCTGGACTTGGTGAGCATGGACTCGACACATGTCTCCAGAGCCAGTGAAGGGGCCCTGGACTAACTGCACAACCCCAGCACCTATGTGCCAGATCAGACCATGCCAGGCAGCGCCAACATTGACATGCCAGCATGACTGTTTTTTAATGTGGCAAATATCCCCTCATAACAGACCACAAGGAAATTAATTATTAGCTCATGATCAGAACAGCAAAAATATGGTGTCTCTGGGGTTTATTTGTTTTTTTACAATAAAAATAGCTTAAAAACATTATCAGAAACAAAACATTGCAATAGATGACAACTAAATAAAATAAAATGTAGCTATAGTGTTTTCCTTTGCTCATTTTTAAAAATGTAAATGATATTTTCTCTTAAACTAGTAAATTGCTGATTCCCAGCTAGAGTGCCATAGCACCATGGGGTGCTGTGAGATCTTAAGGATGCCAAGGTATGCTGCGCAATATTAGCACTGTTAAGTGTGCAAACCTATGATGCACAAACTAATCCCAGAGTTCATATAGGAATCCGTACTGACCTGTTAAAAATTACTCTTTTTTTTTTTTTTCTAAACCCCAGCAGTGAGTGAAAACTAAGAGCTGCCATTTTCTTAGAGATGCCTTGAGTCTAAAAATGTTGAGCACCCCTGTAGTAGAAGTATATCAGGCACCGGACCGGCTAAAATGCATACTTTCAGGCAGTAGAGGGAGCTGTAGCAGCAGTTCCTGATTACAGAGAAAGGTTTGAATAGATATTAATTTTAACATAACTTGTTAGATATTAAAATAAGCAACCAACATGCACATACACCTTTTCCAAAGCATATTTCCCTTTTTGTAAAACAAATAGCAAATGCTGAAATTACAGGAGCCCTATCTCTCGTTTCAATACATCAAGCTTAGTCAGTAGTTATTAGTTAGCATTGATGTGTTTCTTAAACAGTAATACGTTTTTCATCCTAATTTAGCATTAAATGAGCAACAGCATTCATAAGATTTATTTTCATTTTAGTATGGTAATTTTGGCTTGTTTTATTGCAGTCCTTTCTGACCAAAATCGGAATATTTTTCACATTTAATAGCTCTATCTTAAATGCAAAACATAGTGAGTTTTAGGCAGTAAGTTAACCTTTGTGGGACTATGTACACGTGAAATTAATTTGACTGAATAAACTCCAGTGCAAGCCCATCCCCTGCTTGCTTTCCCAGCCCTGCAATGGCTGCTGCTCCCCCTGCCTCCAGCTCTTTTAAGACACCCCCCCCAACCCCTGAACTCATTGTTCCTGCCTAGTGGGGGGGGCTGATCCCCCACTGCCCCCTGCCACCCTACACCATGTGGGGGGCTCCGCATGAGCTCCCTGAAGCCCCAAGGCCGCTGCAGGTGGTGAGTCCCCTTTTTTTTTCTTAAAGGGCCAGAGCTCGGGCAGGTGGAGTGGCCATGGCAGTGGGAGGGGCAAAGGGCTTGTGCCAGAGCCCCCCACGCAGTGTGGGCGGGGGCAGCAGGGATCACCCCCTCCCAGCAGCACCTGGGGAGTAGGGCTTTTTTTTTTTTTAAAGCACCTGGAGCTGGGGCAGGCATGGGAGCAGGCAGGGGTTGGGGAAGCTGGGGGAGCAGGCAGGGGATGGGGCCTAGCAGGGTTCCCCCCATGGTCCCCTCATCCCTCTCCCCCTCCCCCTACTTACCTGCTCTGAGTCTGGCTCCAGCTTCCTGCTGCAGCAGGCAGGGATTGCCCGAATCATCAAAGCTCTCCAAATCTTTCCTGAAGATTTGGAGAGCTTTGAATCAATTCAGGCCTTTTAATTGGTCCCCAATTTGATTCAGATTTGGAGATTTGGCCACCGAATCAGTCCGAGTCTCCTCCAAATTAAATCAGCACCCAAATCTTCGCACAGCCCTATAGGATAGTACTTATGTTGGGCAGTACTATCCTATGATGGCATTCATTAGTTTACTGTGGCTTAATAGGGCTGCCTGGGTAGATGCTCACATTTTACCATGGAGTTATTTAGGCAGCTCTGCAGTAAATGTCTTGAGAAGGTGTGCCCTATGTGTGTTAGTTGCACAGACTAAGGATGTTAAAAATGAATGAGAACCAAAATCAGCCACAACAGCTGTCTGCCCTCTGCTGCTTTGTACTCAATTATAAGATGAGAGTCATGCTTCCCCCTGCTCCCTGTTAAATGGGGGGAAAAATAGTTTTTCAATCAAGTAAATATAGTCTGTTATTCTTTTGGTAGATAAAAACAGTGCAAAATTATACTAATCAATGAGAATCAACCTTCCTCTAGGCAAGGAATTTAAAGCCACATATGTAAAATAAGGTTAAGATCAATTTGGTATTATAAGGTTGCTGATTTAAATCTTGATTAAAATGGGCATTTAAGTAATTTTAATTTAAATGATCTACCTTGAAGTATACCAATATGGATGCTTTCATAAAACATCTGATCATAATAGTGAAAAATTCTAGTGATATAAAATCTACCGCAAGTCTTGCTAGCTTGTCTTAATAATTAATAGTTTAAAGAAATGTGCCAAAAAAGAAATTCTTTTCTGATTTTGTTTTACTTCAACTTCCAAAATTATCTTATACGTTTGACTGCTAGATTGAAAAGGCCTTAGGTTTCACGCACACATACCTATTTGATTGATGAATAAATTGATTTTTCTGCTCAAGTCCTTTACTTTAAGACATTTTTTTATTCCCTTCATCATACTTACAGTTTTTCTGAAATCCTATCCAATTTTTCAAGATGATGCTTGAAGTACAAAGACTAGAACTGTTCCTGGTGTTCTGGAAGTGGTCTTACCAGTACAAAATACAAAGTAATGTAACCTCTCTTTCCTCCTACTCAGCATGCCTTTGTTCATATCCAAGGATTACTTTATCTGCTTTAGCCACAGCATTAGTCTGGGTACATCTATCCAGCTGATAACCTCTGAGCAGCTCCCAGTCTTTTCTAGAGTTACTGCTTCTCATGGTAGAACATCTTGTTGCTGAAGTGAGATGTTCACTCTTTATTCTTAGATGTACAACCTTTGATTTAAGTGTGCAGAAATACACAAAGTGTTTATTCTTACTGGAAAGCTTACATATATGTAAGATTCAAATAAGTCTCATTCACATCAATCACTTTTTTGTGTCAACTGAAGACTAGAACTTTTAAGACTTTAACTGATTCCTTTGAGAAGGAGCATACAGGTAAAATTACCTTTAGCTCTGCTCTTTATTGTATAATAGGTTCTGTGCAATGTTTGGGTTTTATTTAATTAACCTCTACAAAGGAAGGAGAAAGCTCTTAGAAAGTGTGGAAGCTTTGCATGTTGTTTGATTTTCATTTACATTTTACATGTGATTTACATTTTATTTTCCAATAACTCACTCTTTATTTTTTTAACGTTTTCTGCTTTCCCAAGGTAGTAGTAAATTTAACTCTCTCTAAGAGCTGCAATAAGAATTTCTGTGCAAAAATAAAATGTACTGTTTAAGTTGACAGGGATTGCATTTCTACATGGCTGTATTTAAAAGGACTGAAGCACAACTCAGTAGTCGGATAGTTATTTAAAACTGCTCTTATAGGGGACAGCATCACTGAGTTTTGGCGTCTAAGGTATTTTATAGTTATATGAAAGATGATAAAAATTGTTCGTCTTGCCTTTGACAAACTTTGATGAAAAAGGTCTTATTTTGTAGTCTGTGAAAGGGGCAATAACAGTGACCGTGTGCTGCTTTCAGTGGTTGGGAGGAAGACTGTACCAAACCCACAATAATCTCTTGGAGTGTAAGATTGTCCAAGTGGGAGGCTGCTTTATCTCCCACTAAAGATATTATGCACAGTGCCACTCTGCTAAATTTCATTTGATCTTACTCGGTGCTCAGACACCTTGAAGAAGGGAGCAGTGAGCTGACTGCAGAGCTACTGCTGTTTTGAAGCTGGTGATGGTTATGATGGGTATCTCAGATTTTAACTTCATCCAGCAGGGAAGTCCTTGGCACAGTTTGGTATTTGTCATGGGGTTGGATTCTGGGCTCTCACAAATCTGTAAGCCTCTAGTGCAGGGGGTCAACAACATTTCTGGTGCAGTTGGACTGGAATGACTAAGATTGGCCTATAAAAAAAAAATGAGGGCATTAGGACTCAGCTGCTGCTGCTACTTCTGCCCACAACTCAGTTGGAGCATAGCATGGAAAAAGTCCCCTTTTATCAGAGCCTGTGCCATGTGACTGGTACCGCTCATGTTCCACCAGAGTGCTAGGCCAGGTGGGCTTGCTTTGGTGTTGGTGTCACTAGGTACTGCCTCAAAGCCATGTCAGGGAGGGTAGTGAGATGCAAGCATGACACTTTGACTGTCCACGAGTACAGTGTCTTCTCAGACAGGATCTCGAAAAGGATCCCACCGCTGTTTGTGTTGGGCACAGGGAGGGACAGCAGAATGCTGGACCCAGACCCGCCACTGTCATTGCTGTCCATCACAGAAACAGGCAGTAATAGAGGAGGTCTGTCTAGCAAGCAGCCATAGGGGAGAACTTGTCATATGCAGAGGTGGTCATCTACGGCAGCAAGTGCATCTTCAGGAAGGGCAGCTTTCATTTTCACCAACTGTGGTGGGGTGGGGGCTGGATATCTAATTCTCCCAATGCTCAATGTTACTGAAGCCATGACTTTACAGGCTGGATCCCAAAGGCCCTGTGGGCTGTAGGTTACCATCCCCAGCTCTAGTGCTTTTTCCAATAAGATCATAGCCACTCTGTGTCCAGCAAATTGGGCACGAAAGACTCCATGCTTCTAGTTTTTCTATTAATTTGTTAACTTCCATGTACTTGGCATAGTTGTTTGAAAAGTTCTTTCCTACAAGCAGATCTTTCAGTCTTACACTTCACTGAATTCAGTAAGAGCTTTGAACTCACAAGAAATATAGGTTCAAGGCTTCGGTTTTTAAACAAAACAGTCAAAAGACCTGCTTTCAAAGACTACCTTGATAGAAGGATAAAAGATATATTTTTAACATGTTAGCTGACAATGTGGATGTGGTGAGTTGTACCCCAGCTTGTTTCGGCTGGTTGTGGTGAATCCTACCAGAGAAGCTAGGGTTAAAATGCAGTCAGGCAAAGGGTCATAGGAAATTCCCAAGGGATAAAATAAGAGCTCCTGTGACTCCTGCAACCTTCATATATGGTTTTCAAATCTGTAATTTGGAGCATTTACATGGTGAATTTAAACCATAGCAAGAGAAGAAGAACCTGCATTGAAAGGGACCCTTGTACGTACCCCTTGGATACTGCGTACTTCTATAAAAAACTCAGTGTTTGTACATTCTTTATAAGTTATCCAAAGACCCACTGGATTCCTTATCTTTTATACTATACACTCCTTTTAATATGACCAATTTTTAAAGGGCAAAAATATCACATTCTGATCTTCATTTGTATATCAGGTAAATACTTAAGCTCAAAAACCAAGAAAAGGTCCGAACTGAAGCCAGTCAGAAACTTGCTTTCAATAGAATTTGAAGCAGGTCCCAACAGGCAAGAGTGAAAATATTGAAGGTCTGTTTCAGTAGAATTTGAGGTTCTTAGTTAAGTAGAATTAAACCAGTAATTGGTAAACTCTATTTGAATGAGCATACCTTAGTAAAAGGTGTGTGATAATTTAGTTTGAAGCACTGAAATAATTATATCTATCCCCAAATTATCCAAAAATAATTTGTACTCACTGGCTGTCTGAATCCGTTAAGTAGAAGTCCAGTGCTTGAAGTCCAGTGGTATCTCAAAATTATTATATACTCATATGCAGGCCAAGCATTCTAAGAATACTTCTTTTCTGTGTGTGTTAAATTATCTCCTAACAATGCTGCTTACATATTGCATCATCCATGAGAATAACATATCGTAACTAGCATAAGAGTTTCTGTTAAACACTGTGAAAACAATGAGAATGATGGGATAGTTCACATGATTGGAGTACTGTCACGGATGGGTAAAACTTATGTGGGAAGGAAAGACAGAGGGGGGGAAAAGGTGGTGGTTTTTGCTTTATATGAAACAAATATATCCTTGTTCTAAGGGTTGGTAGGAAGAAGGAAGTAGGCCTCTCGGAAGCATCCGGGTCAGGTAGGAGGGGAGAACAGCAAGGATGATGTCATGGTGGGTTTGTGCTATAAATTACCAACCAGGAGGAAGAGGTGGATGAGGTTTTGTTTTATTTTGTTTTGTTTTCCCCAAACGACTGATTTAACCAAATCACAGGGCCTAGAGTACTTTAATTACTGTGACATCTGCTGGGAGGGTAACATAGCAGTACACAGGCAGCCCAGCAAGGTTTTGGTGTGTCAGGGATAACTTTGATGCAGATGGTGGAGAAGCCAACTGGGGGAGGGAAGCTCTTCTTAATTTGCGGCTCACAAATAGAAAGAAATTGATTGGAAATGTGAATGTAGAAGGTGATTCAGGTGACGGTGACCATGAAATGACAGAGTTCTAGATCCTAAGGGGGGGAAGGAATGAAAGCACCGGAATAAGGGCAGGACCTCAGTTAAGCAATGTGTAAGAAGTTAAGAGAACTGGTGGGCAGGTTCCCTTGGTGTATTTGCTTCTGAGGGGAAAAGGAACCCAGGACAGATGTTTGTTCTTCAGAGAGACTATATTAAGGGCATAAGAGCAAGCTCTCTTGATGCGAAGAAAGGATGGGATGTGCCACAAGAGACCAGCTTGGCTAAACAGCAAACTCTTTAATAAGCTGAAATTCAAAAAAAAGGAATCTTATAAAAATGAAAATTTGTCCATGTTATGATGGATGAATATAAAAGTGTCACCCAGGCATACAGGGAGAGAATCAGGAGGCCAAGGCAGCTAGCAAGTGTTACAAAAGGCAGCAGAAAGGCATTTTATAAGTACGTTAGAAGTAAGATCCCCTATGAGAGGCTGCAGCCAGCAGGAGAGGCTCCCTCCACTCCTGGAAGGATCTGAGCAATGACCTGAGAGGTTCCCAGCTCTGCTTCCAGCTCCTCCAATTAGAGGCCAGGCAACTTGATGTGAGGCCAGGCTCTGGGAAGGTCAAGACCCCTAGCAGGCTTGGGCAGTGCTACCAGTAGTGGCTGTGTAGCCGCATTCCTGCCTACCACATAGGAGCTCTGGGTTCAAGTCCCAGCTGAGGTGACTTGGGGTAAGTAAGATATGAAGCAAATCTTCTTGCAGTGGAAAGGGGCCATTGTGTTTTCTCCCTCTCCAGGTACCAAGGCCCTACGTTTCCTTGTCATTTGACATTTTGCATTTTGTGCCTTTTTATATTTCACCAACCAGTATTGTTTGCTCTGCTGTTTGTGTTTTATATTTTGTTAACCCTGTTTTTTATCAATGATTGTGTGTAACCTCTGTTGAATCCTGCCCTCTTGGGGCATTGTAGTGTCCACCCACTATACCCTCTGATTTATGCCTGTTATGTTCCCAGTATTAAAAGGTATATGGTTAAGTCCCCATTGGTGGTCTGGCTCTGCTCTACAGGGGAGGAGAGTCCCTTCACCTCCCACAGTGCTTGTGCACCTGCTTTGATCCCTTCAATTGGAGAGGGGGTATCTCTTGGAGTACCGCCCGCATTACAGTACTAATGTACTTGAATTTATCTCTGGTACAAAGGCTGAGAGTAGATGATTCCTACAGCCCTACTTTTGTATAACTGAGATTTATCATGACAGTGAATTACAATTTAATATAATTTATGTTTTATGCAGAACATGTTGCTTTTTCATTGAAAGAGTGTTCTAATGAACCTTGTTGAATAGATGAGTTCTTTCCTACTACCCAGCTGCAGCATGAATAACATCAACTGAAAAATATTCAAATTTTATATTTACATAGTGATATTTAGTTGCACAATTTAAAGATAGATACATGGAATTTTCTACTGTAACTGGTTTGTATATAATATAAAAATAATTTATCCCTGAAATTCACTATTTTAGCAATAGCATTACTTATGGAAACAATTAGTCAATATAACATTCGTTTAGTAAACATTATAATTTATTGCTACTTTTTAATTTCACGTCTCATATTCACATGATGCTTTTATATTCACTTTATAAACTGCATATGTACAAAAACCACATCTCAGTGAAATACAGCTACCACTGGGGAGTCCAAGAGAATGGATACTTTATGATATTTGTGTTCTTAGAACAGAAGGAGCTTTTTATTTTCAAATAAAAATACTGTAATCTAACAGTTTAATTTGAATCTCATTTAGCTTTCTTGAAATACATGTTTATATAAATAGAAACTTTTAACATCACTCTTAGTAAGAATATCTCTTACATTTTAAGAAGCAGAAGTATTTTTTCCCAGTACTTGGGGGGAACTAAACAAGCATTATGAGTTCAAACCGGGGCATCTAACTGATGGCTTGTGGCCACATGCAGCCCCTGAGGAGTTAACCTGCAGCCCTTGGTATTCCAGGTCCAGGTGCTGTTCCCCTCCCTGTCCCCTCCCAGCTCTAGCTCCTGCTGCCTGTCCATGCCCCTGGTTGGTGTGGCATGGCCTGTAGGGCTGAGGGAGCTCACAGCTAGGGGAACTTGGGACACCCAGGGACCCTGTGCAGCATGGGGATGTTGGTGTAGCTCATGAAGGTCACCTGCTGGGGAAGATAAGGCCCTCTGTGGCACAGCATGGTGCAAGGGTACTGGGGCAGTGCAGTTGGGGGTGGGGGTTATGGCACAGCATGCAGACTGCACAGCTGTGGCCAAGGCACTTGGAGCTCCTGGTCACTTAGAAGTGGGATAGTTCTGTGTTATAGAACTAAGTATAGGTCAGATACAAACTCTCTTGTTTAGAACTGTGATTCTTAGAATAAAGCCAGCACACTTATGATGGAACAGAACTGGGATCAGTTCCTCACCTGAGTAGGAAAGGACACACAACCAACTGTTGGCATATAGCGTGTGTTGCACAGAAGGTGATATATAGCAGTTGGTAACTTTCACACACTACTAATGAAGTTCATAAGTCAACAGTTAATTTTTTTGTATGCTGAAAGCAGTTATTTTATTAGGACTTTATAATTTATTCAGGAACCACAAATTTTCAATATAAAATTTCAAGCACGTTGTATTTTAACTATTTGACAAAGTCTAGCATTTGGCCATGTGAAATACTTATTTTCTGTATTTCCTGGGCTAGTAGTTTTCAACCTGTGGTCTATGGACTATGTCTAAGGGGCTTGCAAAAGATTACTATGATCAACCAAAAGTATGTGAATACCTGCACTTACAATTCAAATGGGCCCATACCTCCATTCAAAATTTATGAAGAGGTCCGCAAATGAAAAAAGATTGAAAACCACTGTTCCGGACTTCCAATCAGAAATCTAACAAAAGTTTCCACGCTGTTGGGAAGGTGACGGGTAAACATATCTGAAAGTACACATACAGTTTTCTTCAGATGTTGTGTTTACTTGACTCGGGGTCAGATCCTTTTCTGTTTTGTCTAGCGCAGTGATTCTCAGAGGGAGAACCCTGAGGCACCCTAGTGTGCTGTGAGAACGGTGGAAGTGTACTGCAAACAAATGGCCTGGCTGGACTGGCTTTGCAGGGCTGGATGGAGCTCCGCCCACATTGCACCACGTGGCTGGGTTGGGCCTCGGGCCCGCCAGCCCCGTACACAGACTTATGCATGAGGTTTGCCATGAATTTTAACCCAGAAAAAAGTATGCCTCAGATATCAAAAACTTGGGAAATGCTAGTCTAGTGGTACAGTGGAGTTAGAGAGGGGATAGATTTGACCCTCACTGTTTACAAATGGGATTTGCCTCCCTTGCAAGGTTAGAAGGCAAAACCCATTTGTAAACACTTGGTGAGTCAAAATGTGTAAGACTAGAATGTAAGCAAACCTGTGAGATGGCAGGCAGGGTAGAAATGCACTTGACAGACTAACTAAATCAGAAATGCATAAGCTTCTGTGAGTTAGAGCTCACTTTGCTTCATTTCACTGTTAGATGGATTCACAGTGAAACCCAAACCAAGTAAAACTTGCATGGTCTTAAGCTGGGTTAGACACCTGCAAACATAGGTCATGCTTTCTGAAAAATTTGTGTGTCTAGGTTAGTGTCATATTTTCGAATTAAAATCATACAGCTCTGGTGTGATTTAAACAAGACAATGAGTACATTCCATTATTTATACAGTTTTGCATTGAGATATAGTTTTCAGGGTCAAAGAATCCTAAGGTGTTCATAGTTTTGTGAAGGTTGAAACTGAAGAAAATTACTTGCCCCGCTTTTCTAAAACAAAAAAAGTGAGGTGGAAATGTAACATGCTGCCTGGCTTTGTGGATATGAGTGGAGCTATACTTCAGTTGCTGGCCCAGAGAGAAGGATATGGGTCATAATGGTACAGGAAGTCAAGGAAATTCAGTTATAAGTCAGATAGTAAAGGATCATATTTTAACAGTTGAAGGACTGAGGTTTTTAGTACTAGGTCCTTCTGTATTTGTGCATTGTATCAGTGGTTCTCAAACTGTGGTCTGCAGATGCCTGGTCAACCAGGAGCCCAGGGTAAGCAGTCTATAGATTGCACCAGTCCCTGCCTGCTTTTAGAAGGTTCATTGAGAAGTTTCATGGTGAGAGTGGATGGTGTACCACAAAAAAATTCTGGTGGCTGACATGGGTATATTGGTCCAAAAAGTTTGGGAACCTCTGTTTTATACAATACTTCATCAGTTTCACTCAGCTCCAAAAAGAAATTGGTGAGTTAAAAAGAAAACTCTATTTAATACTCATCGTCTTCTTCAAAATCTTCCCCTGCAGTAGCAGCTTCCAGTGCTGCAAGAGCTTCTGCTACTTCTGCATCTTCCTCCTCGATTTCCCCATTTACTTCTTCACAGTTAATGTTCTTTGCTTCTCTTGCTGCTCTCATGAAGCTCACAGATATGTTCCCATCGGGCATGTCCTCTGGGAAATATACATTTACAGACTCAGTTTTCATAGCTTTGTCTAATGAAGCACAGCTGTCTTTCACATGCACAGACAAGGATAAGTCCTTTTCCTTATTTATCCCTACAGAATCTGCTTTTTCATCAGAATGTGTACATTTGTCCAAAAAAATATCATTTTTAACATCATAGTAATGACTTGTTTGGCTGCTATTTTGAGTATAATCAAGGTCTGCTAATTGTATGGCATCATTTTGTGTCTCCAGTATTGCACTTTCAGTGAGAGAGATGTTTTCTACTGTAGACTGTGAGTTCTTATCTTGAATACTGTCTGGCTTTACGCAGACTGGCTTCCCATGATGGCCTGTGTCCAGATTACGTTCTTTGCCAGGCTTATTTGGTTGAGAAAGTCCTTTGGTGTACAAGTCTCTTGTAGTATTGGCTGAAGAAGACTCTTCTTGCTGGGTGGAATTTCCATGTGTGCTTGTTTCTTTCATTTGGTTTGTAATGGGATTGGGAATGGAATGCACCCCCCCAGTACAGGAACTGACACCATTGACAGCAACACCAGAATTTGCAACATAGTTCCCTAGCTCATCCTCTTGAAGAGCAGGTCCTCCAGGATTCCAGAGGGCATCTTTTGTGCTATTTAACCTGTTTTTATTTTCTATTCTCTTTATATCATCATTTTGCAGTTTAGTTTTGGGCACTTGAATTTCACTATTTTGTTTGCAAATGAATTTATTGCTATTTTGGTCATCTTGTTTGTATCTGTTTATTTCATTGATATATCCAGATGACTGTGCTTCTTCTGGATCAAAAATGTAGCTAGAGAAATAAGAATTGTTAAAAGATTATTAATTGATATTTCCTTTAAACGATAGAAATTGAGAAGGGATTACATCTAACTCAAGATTCATGAGAGTAAATTAATATCACTATAACTCCTGTAGTGTGCACTAAACATAAACATGATTAACTGTTGTCATTCCCAAGACTGAACAGTATAGGACAACTGTGGCTCAATCTTTTTTTCACCTTTACACATCCGAGGGGCACTTACATAGCTGGGTGACTGCAATTTTTTACTCCAAGTCATAGCTTAGATTCTACTTGCCATTGTATAGCTATATAGGCAGTCCTTGACTTACAACTGTTCGAATTACAACAAATGGCACCTGCGACCTTCATAAATTACAAGACAGTTTTGAGGTTCCGATGGGGTTTTGACTTTATGACACTGGACACAGCTGCCTTCAGCTTGTAAGTCTGTTGTGGTGGGGCACGGGGGAGCAGATCAATGCCCCCACAATGAGGGAAGGATTGGGGCTAGGGCTGGGACAGGGACAGGGGCTGCCCAGTGGGCTGTACCAGGCTGCACTCTGGACCAGTGGCAGAAGGTGTTGAGAATGGGGGCTATGTTCTCCTGCTGCTTGCCCAGCTAGGGCAGGCAGAACTGCTGTGCTGCCTCTGGACAGGTGGTGTGCAGCAGCCAGAGCTGCCCTGGCCTCCCTGCCCTGGCCTCCTTGCACCTCCTGGCCCTGCCCTGCCCCAGTATAATCAAGTATAATCAAGTGAATGGGTGATTGGTGGCAGGGCACGGTTGAGAGTGGGGCATATGCCCTCGTATCTGGGTGAGGTGGGATGGGTAGGGCTGGGGCTGCACTGAGCTGCGCTCCAAGTGGGTGGCAGGGGCTATGGTGAATTTTATGGTGGCTGCAGCCCCCCCATGGCCCCCGTTCCTCCGCCTGCCCCACACACTCCCCCCTGCCTCCCCCATGCCCTGTTGCTGCCACCACTGCTGTGGTCCAGCCAGGGCAGGGTAAAGCCATGGCTTGTCCTGGAGGCACAGGGAGGCTGGGTGGCTCTAGCCACTGTGTGCCACTTGTCCATAGGCAGTGCAGCAGCTCCACCCCACCCTGGCTAGGCCAGCAGCTGGAGGGCATAGCTCCCACTCCCAGTGCCTTCTGCTGCCTACCCAGAGCACAGCCTGGTGCAGCCCTGGCTCCTCCTACTCCATGCAGATCTGGGGGCACATGCCCTTCCAGACAGGTGTCAGGAGCAACTGGAAGAGTCACTGGACAAGCAGCTCCCAGACTCGTGGCCCACAGCCGCAGGAGCCACCCACTCCCTCCCCATACCCCACCACCCTGTCTGGGCCTCCCATGCCCCAGCCTCAGACCCAATTCCTCCCTTGCTGTGGGGGCACTGATCTTCCTCTCCACCACAACACTCTTACCAGCTGGAGGCAGCTGTGCTGAGTTTGGTAAAGGAACTAATCCCTCATTTATACCATTGCTCCTATGGGGAAATTGGTTCCTAGTTACAATATTTTGATCTAAGATGCAGTTTTCAGGAACCAATTGTGTCATAAGTCTGAAGGCTGCCTGTACTCACCCTATGCTTCCCTTCTGAGCATACTCCCAAAGTTGCTCTCTCTCTCTTCTCTAGGACTGAATAGAATAATTCAGACACATATTTAATGTTGGATAACTCCTGAAACTTGAGTTTTAAAAGTCATGAAGGGGTGAGTTGTCTTTGCAGTTTTTATTCTAGAAACCATTTGGGTACCTGCCTAGGAAGTGGGAGAACAAATTCTAGGCCCCTTCTCCAGAGGAAGTTTGAAATCATATCCTCTAATTCCCAGCTAGGTGCTCAGAGCACCTTCCAGTTCTCTTCTGAAAACTAGTCTCCTAGTCAGCAAGGAGTGAAAGATATGTGGGTCCAGAAAGGGAGAGCAAACCAGAGAGAGGATGGCTCAGTGTTAGAAAAGGAACTCAGTGCTCAGGTCTGCCTCCAACATGGGAGTAACTATTTCACTACTCTTTACCATTTTTTCCAATGAATGTTGAACACAAGGTGCAGAAAAGCACCCCTTTGATCATTAGGGCTGTGTGAAATTTTGCTGGCCGTTTCATTTCGACACTGTTTCGACTCATTCTGAGGTCAAAACAGCAAAATCAAAGTGAAACAAAGGGTATTGAAATAGCCAGCTGGGCTGACTTCCAGTCCACAGCACAAGATCTGGCAGGGGGATCTAGCATGGGGGGTGGGAAAGCAGCCCAGCTGGGCTGATTCTCCACCCCTGGCTGGGGTTGGGACCTCAGACCAGCTGGCCTGAGTTCCTTTCCCCAGCCCCATGGTCAGGCAGAACATCAAAATGACAAAGCGAACAAAGGAAAACAGGGAGGCTGTTTTGACTCTAAATGAAATTCAGTACAAAACACTGTTCTGTCCAGACCTCAAAACTGAAGTCAGAACAGAACAGTGCCATTTCACACAGCCCTATTGATCATCCCACTGCTAGACTTCCCCTCTGTCTTACTTTCCTTACTATTGACCATACATATCTACCCATCCTGGCTGTCCAGCAGGCAATTCCAAACCAATGGCCTAATGATATAGACACTATGCCAGCAAGTGGGAGATGCAGACTTAAATCTGCTCTGGGTGAGGGAGGCCTAGAACCTGTATTTCCTACTCCCTTGGCAAGTGCTATAATGATTGAGCTAAATGGTGGGAGGCTGACATCTTCCTCCACTTTATTTCCAGGAGGTAAGTATGTACCTGCATGGTTCTATTCTGCCATATATGAAAACAGAATCCAAACTGCATGTAAGTGCCCAATGTTGTAGTAAAGGGATATGTAAATGCCTGTTATGGTGCCTGAAGGTGAAATAGGACATAGCAATTGGTGTCCAGGTCCAAGACTCCACAATGGAAAGTCAATATTATGGAGTACATCACTGGGGACTTCTTGGCTGCAGGATGAGAAATGCTTTGACCTTGCTAAAGGTGGTTCCCAACCTATTTTGGCTTCCCTCTGAGGCTATCTTACCCAGTGGGCATCCCTGCCATATTTCCTGTTACTATGTGCAGCTATAATTGCTATTGTCCCTAGGGGTGCACTGAAAAAGATTTTTTGGGCCAATACTGATGGCTGATTTTTAATGAGCCATATCAGTTGATACTGATCCAATTCTGAAATGCAGTTCAGTAGCATCGAGAACACCCAGCTGGTAAGTCTGTTGTGAGGGAAGGGGGGAGGGGGGAGGGAAGGGATGTGGTGGGGGTGCAGATTGAGGCCCCTGCAATCAGAGAGGGAGTGGGGCTGGATCAGGTCAGGTGCTGCCCAGCCAGGGTGGGGCAAGATATGGGATGGAGCCACAGCTGTCCTGGGGTCATGGAGTGGGAGGGGCAGCTCCTGCCATGGTGCTCAACCCAGGAGGGCATAGTGGGGCATGTACCCCAAATCAGTGGCCAGAGGTGAGGGTAAGGGTGGGTTGCCACTGTGGGCTGGGGCCAGGGCTGGGGCAGTGCTGGGCTCTTCCTGGCCAGGGTCTGGGCTGGGCTGTGCTTGGGGCAGGTGGTGGGGGAGCTATGGCAAATTTTGGGGTGGCTGCGGACACCCACCCTCCCCTCTTAGCACCATTGTCGCCACTCTAAGTGCAGCCCAGCCCCCTACTGGGAAGCACCTGGCACAGGCCCCAGACCACAGTGGCAGCCTGCCCTGTCCCATGAACAGATCCAGGGGCACCTGCCCCCCATGCCCTCCTGGGATGCGTCCAGTAGTGTGAGCCACCCCCCCCACACACACACTCCCTGGATGAGCCTCAGTTCCATCCCATGCCCTGCCCTACCCTGGCTGGGCAGTCCCTGCCCCTGCCCCACTCCCACTCCCTCCCTCACTGCGGGGGCCTCAATCTGCTGCCCCAATTCCTTCCCTCTCCCCACCCCTTCCCCCACAACAGACTTACTAGCCAGACTTGGCTGCTCTCCACACTGCCTGGCTGTGCTCATGGGTTGCTTGCGTGCTGCACTGTGACTGCGCATACATAGCATTTATCGGCCACATTATTGGCCACATGAGATGAAAAAAAGCCAATTCTGATGCTCTCTATTTTCCCCATATCGGTGCCGATCTGATATGGGACTGATGTATCAGTGCATCTCTAACTCTTTCCCTTTCCCTTTCTCTTTACTTCATATTTTTTCTATTAATTTATAGCTTTTCCCCTCCTTATTCTTTCTCTCTCCTTACACCATTTTGCAGTTTTTCCTTCTTCCACACCATTTTAATTTTCCTCTTCTCTGATAACTTTCTTTACCATGAAGACGGGGATAGATATGGCATTCATATAACGCTGAATTGAGTGGTGAGAAGCGTGGGCTGACAGACTTTTTAAGCTTAAAAATCCCTTTACCCTGTGTGTTCTTTCCAAGGCCAATTGTATTTAAACTACAATGGGATCAAGGTTGCAGGGGTGGGGGCTTTATTAACTACTTCAAGATTATCCACAGCAGCACAGAATATTTTCATTGTCAGGAGAAAGAATCTGGGTTTTTACAGTTTTCCCTAAGCCAGTGAACCAGTCAGATTCCTTGCAATCCAGGTGGAGAATACCACAATAAGGATTGGCTTCCAATACCAAACAGCTTCTGTGGGCTAGCTTTGACAGAGGTGACATTCAGCTTCATCTAACCAAGAGAAAGTTAATAGGAAATTAACATTTCTGGACTCTAAAATGATTTATCTGATCTAATTCTAAATTCCAGTATTATTTTCAATATCCTTAAACCAAAGGACTATTTCAGAGGAATATGAATACATTTAAAATTTTTTTTTATTTATGTCCAACATTTATGCTGTGGTACCTTTTGATCATTTTACAGCACCTGCACCCCATCTGGATTACTCTTTGTTAATATCTGAAAAGAGAGAAAGAATTCAAGGGAAAGGGAAAATGAGTGATGGGTTACTTATACAAATATTAAAATAATATAATGTACTAAAAATGATTCCATTCTCTCATTTTGAGAGATTCTGTTAATTGGACAGAGATATCCTATGCTTAAAATTGAGATATGCTCTGGGACTGATAACATTTCTTCTGCAAAAAGAATTTAAGTGTTGCCACTGTATTTCACTAGGATAAATTTTTCAACTGTAATTTCACATCACAAATTCTTAATTTTCACTTTTTCTATATCACTGTGTTTCTTTTTAAGCATATTATTTTTTTATGCCTGCTGACTCTTCATGAACCAAACCTTGAGAGACTGAATATCTCCTGTAATATTTCCCCAAACCTTTGACTCCCCAAGCTCTCATTACAATCAGTATCTGTATGTTGGTTTGTTCAAATGATGATCTTGGTTTTAGATGCGCACAGAATCCTAGAAAATTAGGGTTGGAAGGGACCTCAGGAGTTCATCTAGTTCAACCAGGAGGTCATCTAGTCCAACCCCTTGCTCAAAGCAGGACCATCCCAAACTAGATCATTCCTGCCAAGGCTTTGTTGAACCAGGCCTTAAAAACCTCCAGGGATGGAGTTTCTACCACCTCTCTAGGTAACCCATTCCAGTGCTTGAACATCCTCCTAGTGAGAGAGGTTTTTTTTTTTTCTATTATCCAAGCTAAACTTCCCTTGCTGCAACTTGAGACCATTACTTCTCACTCTTTCATCTGTCAGTAGTCCAGTTCCACCCTCTGTAATCACCTTTCAGATACTTAAAGGTCACTATCAAGTCTCCCCTCAGGCTTCTCTTCTGCTGACTAAATAAGCCCAGTTCCCTCAGCCTCCTTCAGAAGTCAAGTGCCCCAGACCCCTAACCATTTTCGTTAGGGCTGTGAGAAGCTTTGGTCACTGATTCAATTTGGTGGAGAGTCGGTGGTTGAATCTCTAATCCAAATCGAATCGGAGACCCTTTAATGAGATTTGGAAAGATTCTATGATTTGGACATAAACACAGCTTTAAACGTTTTTTCTACATAGCTCAAGGTAGCAGGTGAATGCTGAGATGGTGGACCAGATGGAGCATCCCATGGGAACACAGAGGGGTCTCAAGAGTGCTTGGCAGTGGACCCAGAAGTGGACCAGAAGCACTTCTGGTCCACTTCTGGGTCAGCTGCACAGTGTGTGTGGGATCTCCCCCAGCTTGGTGACTGGTGCCTCCTAGGTCTGGAGGGACACTCCCCCTCCTGGGAGGGGGGCATGAGGGAGTCCCCCATGTGCTTGGCGGTGGACCCAGAAGTGGACTGGAAGTACTTCTAGTCCACTTCCGTGTTCACTGCTGAGCACACAGGGGACTCCCCCCTGTGCTCCTGTGGGTTGCTCCATTGACCCACCATTGCACAGTTCATGAGCCACGCCTGGTACCTTGAGGTATGTACAAAAAATATTTAAAGCTGTCTATGGCCAAATTGCTGATTCTCCAAATCAGCATTCAATCTTCAGTTTTGGATTTGACTGAATCAAATCGGGACAGTGATCTGAATCAATGATTTGAATCGCTGTCCCCAATTCAGGCTGAATCCAAATCTAAATTGAATACATCCCCTTTTGCACGCCCCTAACTTTCATTGCCCTCTGCATGACTCTCCAACTTGTCCACATCCTTTCTGTAGTAGAAGGCCCAAAACTGGACACAGTACTCCAGATGTGGCCTTACCAGTGCAGAATAGAGGGGAATAATTACTTTCCTTGATCTGCTGGCAACACACATACTAATGAAGCCCTGTATGCCATTAGCCTTCTTGGCAACAAGGGCATACCACTGACTCATATTCATCTTATTGTCCACTATAACCTCCAGGTCATTTTCTGAGGAGCTGCTGCTTAGCCAGTTGCTCCCAAGCCTGTAGTGGTACATGGGATTTTTCCATTGTAAGTGCAGGACTTCGCATTTGTCCTTGGCAAACCTCATGACATTTCTTTTGGTCCAATTTGTCTAGGTCACTCTGAATTGTAACCCTACCCTCCAGAGTATCTTCTATTCCCCCCAGCTTGGGGGTGGGGGGAGTAGTATCTAAATATTTAGATCAGTGGTTCTCAAACTTTTTCATGCTGGGACCTATTAGCATAACTATCAGCTTTCCATGACCCACGCTGTGGTTCCCCCACCCACAGTCTGTCTTGTATGCGTGTCTCTCTCTTCCCATCCCCCCCTTCCCCTCCAGCTGTTGCTTCCAGCCCCCTCCCTCCCTTCCTCTCCCATTGCTTTACGCTGCCTTGGTGCGTGCTTGCCATGCCTCCCCCATCCTGCTGTGTGCTGGTTCCATGCAGCTTTGCAGCATTTCCCTGAGACCTCCCCACGACCCTTTAAAGTCTTCTTGCGACCCACTTTTGGGTCATGAGCCATGGGATGAGAAACTCTGATCTAGATATATCTAAACAGATTAGAACTGGGGGTGGGGAGGGAAGGATTCTCAACCCACATTTCTCAATCATGTTAAATATACCTTGGGGAATTATGCACCCACACAGTTTTGTGCATAAAAGGCATGCCCATGTATAATTGGTATAATTTTGCCTAATTTTAACCATGATGGACTCTGTACCTCCACCTTTGCGGGGCTCCCAGAACTCCAGCTGGGAGCCCCATAATGTGTAGGCACAACCATGCACCCCCCACCCACATCCCTTCATAACACCCCCCACACAAACCTCACACCTGCCCACAACTCTCCACACACACCCCACATCCACCCCTACCATACAAAGTTCCTGCACATATTTCTAAAGAAGTTTCAAATAGTGTTATATTTAGATTTGTTTTTTTTTTAAGTAATTAATTTTGCATAATTTTGAATTTTTTTGCACATAATTCCCTGGGGTATAATTAAAGCCTGGTTAAACTGAAACAAAAGTTTTCAAATAGTCTTTGGTATCAATTAAACTAAGCCAGATTAAAATCACACCTTGAATTAAATCAGTACAACTCTGTGTGTCATCAAATTCTGAGAATGGTTGCTATTGCTAGCTCTGTGTGGACACCTTAGATCAGGCCCGCTATATTTTTTCTGGAAAGCACTGACATTGATAATTCATAATATGCATTTTATTAATGTTTGCCAGAGGCTTCTAACCATTTCTAAATACTGATAACTCTCTCTCATTTGGCTGTAAAGCAGCCTGTAGCGTTTTGTGGAAGGCTATTATAAATGTGAATTATTGCTGTAGTTTCTGTATGAAGCACTTTCCCTGATTTTACATTGTAGTGAGTAGCTGAATTGTCCCTACATGCACAATGTATGACTAAATTGTTGTCTATAGATAGTATTTTTCCTGCATTCACTTTTAACTATTTCTCAGCATTCAAGTAGGAATATGGTATTTAAAATGTCAATGATAGAGGGTTTATTTCCCCCCTAAGGTTTATTACATATTTCAAATCAGGATTGCAAAGTAATTCTGAAGCCATCCTACTATACCTTCAGAGGTGCAAGATGAAGCCTTACTTCAGGTCTGTGCTATAGGCCAGGGCTCAGCAACCTTTCACTAATAGTGGGCTAAATTAATGCAGCTTGGCCCACACAGATGGGTGGGGTGGCTATTAGATATTCCCCCACTAGATGGCGAATTTTACTAATGTCATTTTTTTTACTTAACTGTTTGATGGGACTGATTAATAGCTCTTTACAGACCAGGTAACTTGCTGCTCCCTGCTATAAGCCACCCTTAATCATCTCAGTTGTAAGTGGTTTACTAGATCAGTTTGGGTTGGGAGTGAAAGGTGACTGGACTGGCTACAGAAACTGGCTTGCTTTAGACATGCTAGCCCAGTGGGCTACTACTCAGCTAGACCTTTGACTAAGCCAGGAGCACATCTGCAGATACCATATGAACAAAGTGTGATACACAGCATGGATGGACCTGTAACAGACTGAGACTTGTAAAGAAGTTTAAATTCCTAACTCCAAAACTGAAACCTTGCAAACCTTTGCTAAACTTCCACCTGACCTAGAACCACACAAATTCTAGACTCCTAAGCTTCCATCTCTAAAATCTCCCTAGTGTTAAGTTCTAGCATTCTTCCATCTTGCCAGCAGTATCCAGGCCAGTGGAACACAATTATTGCATCAGGCCATACCCAAAACATGAGGAATAATACTCCTATCATTCTCAATAGCCTTGTTGGCTTGAGTACTCAGCTGGGATATGGGCAAGCGAAGTTTAGTTTTATACTTTGCCTGATTTCAGACTAGAAGACTGATCTTCTGTCTCAGTGGCAGGCAATTATTTCAGCTGGAGGGCTGCTTCCCAGGTTTTGGAAAGCTGTCAAGGGTTGCATGTAAAGCCCTGCCCCCTGGTTGCCTTTGCACCAGAAGTCCCTTCCCTTGTCCCTGGAAGTACTCCTTTCAGCAAGGGGGTTTGCCATCTCAGAACCAGAAAAATACAAAAATTGTATTCTAAAAATCAAACATCTACAACATTCGTTAATTTGATTAAAAATATATTTTTGTCTGGATTTACCTGTGTTTGTGTAGTGTACATAGAAGTGATTGTATAATAGCTTAATATGAAGTCTTACTCCTGTATATTATGGGGGGAGTATGGGGAGCATAGGTGGGTGGGTATAGTTTGTGGGGAGCTTAGGTGTGTGGGTATATGTGTATGTGGGGGTTGTGGGTGTGTGTATATGAGGGGTGAGGGAGCATGTGAATGTGTGTGTGGATATGTGAGGTATGTGTGGGTATGGGGTTTGTGTAGGGCTGTGTGGGGCGAGGGTGGCTGGGAAGGGGTGTGGCATGTGTGAAGGGGGATGGTGGTTGGGATGTGTGAGGGGGTATGGGGTGTGCATTGGGGGGTGTGGGTGTCCACAGCCCCTGTCACTGGTGGCAGCACCAGGCCGTGAGGCCTTGGGGCACTCAGGGCCCATGGCAGGCAGAGCCCCTACCAGCACTGCTTCCAATGCAAGCTCAGCACTTCTGCTGCCCCTGGCTCTGGGGCAACAGCATAGGCTCTGCTCCCCACCACCACCACCACTTCCCTGTCCCCCCCCGTCCCCTCCCCCTGCCAGCCACTCTGGCACCACATGGTTCCCAGCTGCATGGCTGGGTCTGCAGAATGCAGCAGGAGCCAATCTGGCCCAACTGGCACGGCATAGAGCCAGCTGGGAATCAAGGGGGCTGCACTGGCTCTTCCTGTATCCTGTGGTTTGGTGATGCAGCAAGGAACTGTGTGGTGCTAGAGTGGCCAGTGGGTGGACGGGGTGGTGAGGAGAAGCAGTGGCAGCAGGCAGAAAGTCGGGAAATGGCAGTTGCAGCAGCAGTAGGTGAGAGTGTGGTGAGAGCTGGGTGGGAGTGCAGGGCCCATGCCATTGCCTCAGGGGCTGAGGGTGAGGCAGCAGCAACGCATGGCTCAGGTTGGCTCTGGCCCTCTACCTACCAGTGCAGCCCAGCCTGGCTCCATACAGCCCCTGCCAGTCTACACCCTATACTCGTCCCTTTGCTCCAGCTGGTCCTGGCCCCAGGAGACCAGCATGGGCCCCACATTCCCATCCAACTGTCTCTGTGCTCCTGCCCACTGCCACTCACCTCCCCCCCACCTCTGATGCAACTGCCATTTTCCCACTTTCCTTCCCACTGCTGACATTGCTCCCCAGCCTCCCAGCCACCCACCAGCTGCTCTGGCACCATGCAGTTCCTGGCTGCATTGCCAGACCATGGGATGCAGTAGGAGCCAGCTGAGTCTCAAGGACTGGGGCAATTGCTGGTGGTCATCCCCCCCCCGCCGCTTTCTTAGGCGAGTTGCACGAAGGCGGGGAAACAGCCCCGGGGTTGCCAGGTCAGAACCCTCTGCTAGGCAGAGGCTTCCAGTTAGGAGCAGGACTGGGCAGACCTCGCTGTTGTGGCTGCTTGGTCCTGCCACCCCTAGGTCCTGCTGCTTCTGGCACCTTGTCATCTTTGACAGGCAGCCAGCGGCAGACAATAATTAAGTTTCTACGTTTTTAGGGGCCTCATGGGCCTGGTAGAATGGCTTGGTGGGCTGGATTTGCCCCATGGGCTGTATTTTGCCTGCCCCTGTTCTAACTACTTGAACTCTAGTTTATTGCATATTCTGAACTCAATCTGTCTTGCTGATACTGTTCCACTTTTACACTGTATACAATAATTAAATAATCAGTGTGGAGGTTGGCATGCTCACCTGTGAGACCCCAGTTCCAATGAATATTTAAGTATGTTATTCAATGTGGACAGCTTCAATAAAAGAGACTCAGAGAGATCCGTGTGAGAACAGCCCACGGCCTGGTGCTAAAAGCATTCTTTTGCAAATGGGGACATGAAGGATTGAGGCCCTGTAAATTCCAAATTTTAGGCACCTAACTCAGAGCTGAATATCCCATTAAGCTATGCTTACCAGCTTCAACAGCATTACTCAAGGTTTACATCAAAGAAATGAAATATGTCATTTTCTTGGAATTGTTCCGGGGGGGGGGAAACAACCAAAAAATAAACTGTTCCTGTAAAAAACAGCAACCCTCCCATATTTTGTAAATCCTTTGTCCTGAAGACATCAGAATGCATGAGCTGACTGAGGACTGAAACTAGGAAAATATAACAGGAAGAGAAAAGAATGACACAGGGAAATTCTGTTTTACAAGCAGTTGGAAAAATGCCACCATACAGTCCGGGCAATGAAGGGAATAAGTAACAAGACTTGAATCAAGGCAGAAAAGAAAAAAGAATATTCCCCTGAATAAAATTGGCATCGGAAATGGAAAAGAATGGAAATAAAAACAAGATCCTACCTAAGCAGGAGAGAATGTCTCGTATTTATAATGTCTACGACTGAAACTTTTATTATAAGACAGAGTGCATCCTTTTCTTAAAAAAACCCCCAAAACCCAAAACCAAAAACACCACAAAACCAAGCAAATCAAAAAACCCTGCACCTTATTTTGATGAACTGGATGTCAGCAATGTAATACTTCTGCCCTTGTCATATAATAACGTAGCTTGTATTGTCTATTGAAACTGCAGCATGTGTTAAATGTAAACAAAATACAAATGAGCGAAGACGTCAAGAGCAGGGAAGGGCAAACCTACATCAGTGAAGCAAACCTGTTTATGAGCCTCCCTGAAACACTTGTGGAAAGTGAATAAAAACTTTTATACATTTGAAAAGGGCTGACCCTTTTGTTTGTTTGTTTTAATACTTCTCTACAGTTCCTGGTATCGGCTAGGAGTGGAGACAAATTCCAGGAGAAATGAAGGTATATAAATAGTATTTCTGACTCAGTCCAAACCTGCAAGTAGTGGAAATTTGACTGAGGATGTTTTTGCATTATAAACCTGCCTGATTTCCAGGCCACATACTCTGGTATACTGTCTGAACTTCAGGCTGTTTTTTTCTCCCCTCCCCAAATAAACCTCTGAGCTAATAAATAACCAATCACTTTGTTTAGTTGAGCTCTGAGTTAGCCTGCTTTTTTCTTTCACACTTACTGCCTCTCTCTGCTGGTGGATGTTAATGGAGGCAAACAAAGCATGCAATTCAAATCAAATCCTTTCTGGATTTTTCTCTTTCTCCATGATCTACTCCAACCTTCATGCTGTCAATGCTCAGGTGACTAGTTTAGAATCTCTCAAAAGTTCTTCTCTTTCCTAACAAGTCCTTTCTATTGAAGGCTACGGAAAATGAGTTTCAGTAGCAACTTCACTACTGAAACCAGTCCTTTTTTGAAATTAGACTAACCTAGCTAAGTCAAGGAGAGAGTTCGTGTTTGTGAATCCTGCCTTGGAGTAAGGCCCTTGACTTCCAGCACTCTTGACTTAGCAATTTTCTGGCTAGTGTAGTTTAATAGGCTACATATAGATGCCCCAGTACTACCTGGCTATGTGATATTTTTCATAGAGGTAAGTTTATGGAGAAAATGGATTGTTTGGGAAAAAGGTGGTAAGGGAGAGAAGGAAATGGAATGGACTTTGCATGGGAATAACCTGCATGCAGCTGTCAACACTAGCAGGCTTTCCTTGCTCTTAGCTCTGGTTTGCATGCTGTGCTGTGTAGGTATCAGAATCTCATATAAGAAGCGAAGGTTGTTTTGTGTGTGTGGGTGCATGTGACTGAGATCTGTGAAAGTAGCAGGGGTGGTTTTGGTAGGAAGAAGAGCAATGCAAAGCGTTACTGAGGGGTGGAGACAAAAGAATGAGTAAACAGGAAGTAGGGAGAAACTGATGTCAAGTAGATGAGAAAAGATGGAAAAGTTATGGATGATGCACACCTGGAAGAGAAAGCAAAAATTGAATAGGTACCCTGAACTGAAACACAGGGCTAAAAGATACCAACTTATGGTAGGACAGAAAGAATAGAAGGAAAAATTGAACAATAAACAGTAGGAAAAAGAAAAGCAAGAAGGATGTCAACTATTTAGGGCCCCAGTCCAGCAAGATTCCCAGTTCCTTTGACTGTGTAGACCTGAGCAGGAAATAATTTTCCTATTCTACAAAAAAAAAATTAGATTTTAAAAGACTCCTCTTTGTGGTGGATTAAGAGTGGAGAAACTAACCTCCTGACCATATGCTAGTCACCAGTATTGTGCTTGAGGTGTTTGAGATAAGAGGCCCAGGTTTGTCTTGGTTCAGCTTGGCTCAGACCGAGGAACCTGGGTCCCACCATATTCCAGGTGACTGCTGTAGCTACTGGTTATTCTGGAGTGGGAGGTGGTGCTTGCTTGCTCTTTCTTGCACTCTGACTTATTTAATCTCCCTTCTTCTCCCCAAACAAAATCCTGAATCCAAAATACCTGCCTAGTGTCAGAAGTTGCATTTTTCTGCTACAGGTTTTGGTGATAATCGATCAGAAAAACCCCAAATAAACATACAGACAACTCCCCCCCAACCAAACAACCCTCCCCCCCAAAACAAAAAACTTTGTCACAAAAATGTTGGTTGGCTCTTATGTGCTTAAAGTTGAACATGCGTGGCTGGATTGGGCTCTGTTTAACAAACTGGTTACAGCCAAAGATTTGCAGAAAATAAAACTATTATAGAAGGATTTGTATAGTGAGCTACAGAATTCTTTGTTAACCCCCTCTGGTAAAAGCTAACCCCCTTTTGTTATCGAGGCATCAACAACAAATTCATAGTTAAATTTGCCTTAGGAATGACACTCAAATCCCTCTATTTTAAAGACTGAATTTAGTCTTGACATTTGCCACAAAATTCACAAGAATTCTTGTTGTTGTTATCATTTCTTTCTTTCTTTTGGAAAAGCAATTACTAACTTGGACAGAGGAAATATTTTCAGAAGATCACTTATCGTTATCTGGTCCTGAGCAGTTTTACATTTCTTTGGTTCTCTGTAGTCAAACAAGAAGTTACTACAGTTCCAGAGTCCATTTCCCTTCTCCCCTACACTTTCTCATAATGTAACAATGGTAGGTCATTTTCATATTTTATGTTTAAACACCATGAAATTCAGAATTTGGCCCTGGTTAGAAGCAATGATTAGTCATGTTGGCTTAGTGGTAGAATACTCTATTGTGACTCTGAAACCCTTGGCACATGTTTATTCAATGGCGTGATGGGATCTGATCCCTAAATCCTACCAATTGTGCCTCCTGCCATGCTATACTTGCACAACAGGAGGCACAATTTTGGGATCAGGAAATGGTTCCCAGTCATTTCCTTTGTACTTGCCAGCGTAGGGGGAGCCTGGGATCATGATACATTTCAGAAGCCATACATATAAGCCACAAAAATGTTCTACATTATAGATAGCAACTTAATTTGGGTGCATGTGTAGTACCTTTGCTATTTATGATGCAATTAGCACTTTAATCGCAGTATAAATGCAGTGTGGCCTAGGGGCTTGAAAGTCACAGTTCAATCCCTATTTCCCTATTACTCCATCCAGGATGTACCTGTCCTTCCTTTTCCTAGTGTAGGCTCACTTTCTCATCTGGAGCAAGTCCAGACCTGTGTAGCAGCTGTTCTTCCCTACTGTGTTGCTGTCTGTGACAAGCAAAAGGATATTGCCAAGGTTACTTTTTGGCCTATAAAAGTTGTTTCCCGAATTTGTGTCCAGCTTTTATTTTTAAAATAAAAGCTGTGTACTGACTTCACCAGCTTCTTTTTCTCCCTAACTTGCCAGGTGACATGATAACATGCATCTCCCCAATCCTGGGAGGTAGAGCCCGGAAAACAGGCTAACCAGCTGAGAGTCCTGGTCCTACCCCTTGTACCTTCTTCCTCCAGAGTCAGCTGTTGGAATGAGGTTTATTTATGAGTACAAGCTCTGCTCAGTTTGGCTGCAGCTCCCATGCTGTACTTTTTTCTTCCCAACCTGAAGTTTGACCTCGATATTTTTCATGTAATAATACCTCAAATGTATGTCTTCAGGTTAGGTGTCTTAATCTCACCCTGTTTAGTTTGTTCTGAGGCGTCAGCTATGTGTACTGTAAATGCTTTTATTTTGGAACTGATGGAATTAGTTACAGGACCAAGAAACAAACTTTGCTTTTATGCTTTTAGGTGAGTTATGGTAAAAGTTTACGTGCTGTTCAGAATATAGTGCATAAGCTGTCTGGTTTTGGAAATCGGGTAACCTGCTGGTTTAGGCTCAGACTGGCTAAGTGGCTTTTGACATGTGGGTTGTTAAATAGGACTGGAGAGTACCAGGCATGAGCAGCAGCTCCTTCCTCACTAATTCTTGTTTGTCTTTTCCAAATTTATAGGACTAGCTCTATCCTCCATTTCTGATAATTATTTTACTTAAAAATAGTAACTGTCTGACATAATAATTTGTTATTAAAAATTGTTTTGAAATAACAAATAAGCTTATTATTTCAGCAAGGGAATAAAAATCAAGTAAACACAATGTGTTCACAGTAAATACAAATAGACATTTATGTATATGACATTTAAGCAGAATTGTTTCTAAATCATTTAGATCTGGATTTTCCATTAAATGACTGATAAGACAGATATTTAAACAATTCAAAGGGAAGGCAACAAACACTGCATTTTTGTAATCTGCCATCAATATTTAAGGATATCCACTAATCATCAAGTTTGTACTCACCAAATAGCCAGTGGGATTTGAGTGATCATGATTTTAACATCTGGCGGAGTGATGATATCTGAAAATATAGATATGTGTTATTTGTTTATGCAGATGTATTGCTGTTGTTATTAATGCTGAGGAAGATAACAACAACAATTTAGGCTTATTTTGTTTTCATCCCAAATTTCAATGTGGTTTGCAACCATTAATTATTATACACTATTTTAACATTACTACAAACATTACATATTACTTAATGTATAGTGGTATATGTTACTGTTGGTGGTGAATGCCCCTGAGTTTCTCAGTAGCAAGAAAATACATCCTTACCTCTTGATCCCTAAGTCTTGACTGGTGGAAACACACCCTGCTTGGTAAGAGCCTGGGAATGGAGGATGTATCTGCTAGCATCCCTGCTCACATTCAGAGACCCAAACAGAGAAAGATTTGGCCTATACTATATTAATTGATGAAAAATCTGTATTACTTGACTTCTATATATGCAAAAACAACTATGTCATACAGCTTTGCCAGTTTAGATATGTAAAAATATTAGTTAGTAACAGGAAGAATTTGAGTTGGTAGAATTGGTACATTAGAAGCATTGCGCTTTCTTCACATCACCTGTTGCCCCACTTCTTGTATTTTTTCACGCCTCCCCCCACTTTCTTCCCCCTTCCTATTCTTTTTGCATGCAAACTGAAACACACTAACAAACCATTCTGAGCATAAGGTTGTTCTATCAGGAAAGATCCACTGAAGTTCAAACTTTCCCAGCACAGTCCCTACTGGATGTTGCCCAACACACTTCAATATTTGTTCCTTACTACTTCATAGGTGCATTGCCCGGTATTTTTCAACAGCTAATCACAAGTATGATTTAATTAAAGATGATAATTTCTGCAAAAGTCAGGGTTTTTATTGTAAATGTTGGTTATTGCCTCGCTTGGCTTTCAACAAAATGTTTAAAAATTGTTTGTAATAAGTCTGGCAGGCTCCTCCCTTATCCTTCCTCAGCTGTTCTATTTTCCAAACCAGGAACATCATTCAGACCCACCACTTACCCCTAGTGGCTTCATAACCAAATAACAAGTCCCTTCTCTTCTGTCTTTCACTGGAGCTGTGGCTTCTTCTTTTCCAAGTGGGGGAGGGGAAGGGGGCTTTTCTGACCTTCCTGTGCACTGTTAAAGATGCATATTGGCAGTAAGAAAGAACTCCCAGCCAGGTGTTTTCTGTTTCCTCTCTCTTGTTTCCTTTGCAAGGGCCCTCCCCTTCACCCTACAGGCTGTTCCTCATACCCAGCTCTTAGCCTCCCACTGCTTTGCAAGCACTGCCCCTTTTCAGCTTTCTCTCTTATCCAACATTCCTTCTCTCAATAAAACAGGCTCTAATGTTCAAGGCTGCATGTATGAGCTGTTGCTGAGTGCTTAGGGCCTGATTCTGTTTGGCACGTAGTGTCTTCTGTGACTTTCCAAAGGAAAGACTTCACAGGAAATAATGCATCTGGCAGGAGGCACTCAGCACCTGGCTGGACAGGTCCTTATGTTTGCATAACGTCACTGCACTGCTTTGAGATACCTGAGCTTTGAAAGGAGCTGTGTAGATTTTTTATATTTTCATGCATGGCTTGCTTTCTCTAACAATCACTCTACTCTTGTGCTGTTTCTCTGCTCACCTAACACTATATATGCAGTGTTATTCTTTTCCATCTTCAAGCAGAAAGTGAGGATTCTACTTAGTCTGAAAGGATCCAGGGATTTGTTTGTAAGGCACTTATTTCCAGGAACACATGGTAAATATTAATTTGATCTTTAAGTTATCAAAATTATAATAAGAATTAAATCTAGGCTTTACATTGTTACACCTTTAATAACTGCTTTTAAATATTTATTTGGGTTTTGAGAGAGATTTTTTTCTCTTCGATCTCTCTCACCACCCAAAATAGCAAGTCACAGAGCGTTTCTGCACCTCACTATTTACTGTATAACATTAAAATGTCTGTTTCATTTTAGATTGTTTAAAAGGAAGAGTGGGGCAAAGTGTAAAACTCTTGCAATCATTAGCTAGTTTGCACAACAGAAAAGCAAATATGGTCAGTAGTATAAAAACACTCACTTCCTCTTCAGACAAGTTTATTCACTACATCTATCCTTCCTGGATTTTTCTTTAAGTTTTCTGTTATTTGCTGAAGTTAATTTATCCCATGCTTTAAACTAATAATTCCACTGTTGCAAAAAATTACTTGTACTGTGACAGAACCTAGAGACCTCAAATTTGGTTCTGACCCGCCCCCCGATATAGTCCTTTCTTCAAAGGCTATACAGTCTAAGCATGTGATAAAGGGCAGCAGGTGTACAGAACAAGCAGATGTGGGGAGGAGAAATTCCACTTCTCTTGGGATTTAGGTACCTAGCTGCAGCCTTGAGTTAGGCACCCAAGGAAGATTAGGATTTACAGCCTGAAACCCCCTCCTGGGTGTAGGCACTTGCATTGTCCCTTTAGGGATAATCTACTGAGTCACTATTTTATTTAAAGATATAGGGAGCAAGTGGAGAACATGGTGGCACCACCATCCATCTTTCATAGACTGTCCTAGAAACTAGAGCACTCATCCAGGGAATCAGAGATCTGGGTTCAGTGCCATCCCCAGCCTATCAGGCTAAGTACAGACCATCAGAAAACCTGGGGCTGAATCAATTCAGTCTTTGCAGGCCAGTCTAAGATGTGTAGATTGAACTGATAAGCAAGTGAACAGATATTTACTTTTGATTCCAGAAATGCAGCCACAAGTCTGCAGTGGTTCAGGTGAGAAGCCAGGAGGCGCTAGAGCATGCTTCCCTGCTTAGCAGACCAGATAGCAAGTTAGGGCAAGGCTAGCCTGCCCAGCTTGTGGGCAGGGTGGTTTGAAGGGAAGGTGAAAAGCATCCTGGGATGCTGGGGGAATGTGAGTTAATTTGAATCCGAAGGGGATCTGGGACAAAAGTTCAATAAACTGATTTAACCCAAATCAGTTAAGTCTGATATTACACCCAAATTTATATTAAACCAGTTTGGGTCATTTTGAAAGTGGTTTACGTGCACTAAACTTGTGTTGTGTTACAGGTTTGAACTGGTTTCTGGTCATTTATACCAGTCGTGGTTAATTTCTTTCCCTAGTCTAGGCATTCTAACCCACATGTTCCATTGCCCAGGACAGTGCCCATACCCCAGACTAGTATATGTGAGAGCACCACTACCACCTGTTGAGAGCAGCCATGAGTGCAGGAGATCTGGAACCTGAGAGAGACTGAGCAAGCATGAGTGGCAAGCCAGTTTAACTGAGGACTCTTTAAGGTAAAATACAGGGACAATCCTTAGGCTAGGGACTGAAACTCAGTACTTTCCCCTCACAGGTGAGTACCTTTATCATTGGGCTACATTCATGTTTGATGCATGGCTCCTCTGTGAACCTTGAATGCTTTTCAAGAGGAGGGTCGGAGAACAAACCCCATGTAGAAAGAACCATTTTAACATTTTAATTCCTGGTCATGATCTTGCTGGCACAGTGCAGAACACGAAATACTGCATTATGACTTATCACTCAATTGCTGGAACAAGATCATAGGAACGTAGGGCTGGAAGGGACCTGGTAAAATCATCTAGTCCAGCCCCCTGCTCAAGGCAAGATCATTCCTGACTAAACCATCCCAGCAAATCTCTCTCTAATTGCTCTTGAAACCAGAGATGCCGTAATTTCTCTACACGGGTTGTTCCAATGCCTAGACAGTTGGTCATTCTAGCCAGAAGTGATAAAATGCTGAAGTGCTGCACCAAAAGTAAGATCACTGGAATGTACAAGTAAAGCCAGTTCTAAGCTGAGTTGGCAGTGCAGTCCTCTGTGCCAGTATATCCTGTTTGGCCAGTATTACTAGTATGTGACACCACAAGCTAAGCACTGGCATATTATTCATTTAGGGGACTAATCATTCATTAGTCCCACAATAATAATTATTAGTAGCTACATAAGTTTCTGTATACAAGAACATGCTACCAAAGAACATATACCAGTGGATATATTTCTGTATATCTTTATTTAACAAAAAATTTTGCTTCACATTTTCTTAGACTGCAAGGATTTTGCATGTTTACAAGCTCTTAATTGTGTAAGAGAAAACATCCTTAACTAGTAGAGAGATGTGGTCATGCAGTCAGCTACAAACACAGTCCATTTTGCTTAAACATTCATGTGTCTTAATACGAGTTATATTTTAATATGGTTCCTAGCGAATTGTTTTTAAATATTCTGCAAACATAAGACTTTTGTAGCAGAAGAAAGCAGTGAGTAAAAGCAGATGAAATAATGGGGTTAGAATGGGAGGTAAAACCTAGAAATTGTGTCTTTTAAGACTCATTTTCTCTAATTGTATTAATTAAAAATCTCTGAAATGGTCTGATTGGATGAATGTTATATAATAAGCAAGGATCCTGGTTTTCCCTGATTAAAAAAATAAATAAATCACAAATTCTGATAAATATTGCAACTTTTCTGATTAAAACCCTCAAATCTATTATTAATATGAAAGGCTACTATGTATATGTATCAGTTGAACACAATGTTTTCTTGATATATTTATAATTTTAAAGCAATTTGGTAGCCTACCAGTCACTATAATAAAATACATTCTAAATGCACTAAATCGCATTTTATTTGATTTTGGGGTTTTTTCAATCATGGAAAAAAAGCAGCTGCTGCAGTGGAGCAATGTGTAGAGCTCGCCTCCCCCTACTAAAGCCTTGGGTAGGAGGGTGGGGCTGGAGCCCCACCATTGTGCACACTCCTGGGCAGCTAAAAGGGGGGACCTGTGTCCCTCAGATCTGTGTGTGGGGTAGGGGCAAGTGCAGGCTCTCCACCTTGCTGCCATTCCCTGGAGCCTCTGCAGCCCATTGGGTGCAACCTGGCACTGCAGGGCAGAGCAGGGCTGCATGGGAAAGCTTGTTGCCACCGCGAGCTCTGTGGTTCCCTGGCAAGGTGTCCCATGTGTGCACAGCAGCAGTGCGGTAGCACAACCCTGCACCACCACCCCCACTGCTGCTGCATGGGCAGGGGACACCTCATTTGCAGTGGCAACAAGCTTTCCCACACAGCCTCACTCTGCCCCGTCTCGGCTGCTGGAGTGGGGACAAATGCCCGATAGGCTCTTGCATCCTGTCCAGATCTCAGCTGTGGTGCCCCAGTGGGAGAGGGGGGTGGGGGAATAAACCCCTTCCTCACTTGCTTCTGGCATTCATTCCAGAAAAATAACAGGGTATCAGATTAAGGAGGTTAATGAAAATAGGTGCCCAGCCAACAATATAAACTATCAGCATCTAGGAATGTGCGTGGGAATCTTTTGTGCAAAAACTGATAAACAAAAATGTCTAGAAAGAGGATCTTGATGTAGTAACCATTGCTGAAAAACAGTTGGATAACCAATAAACATTGAGTGGATTAAGAGAAAACCATGACACCTGCTTGATTGCAAGCAGTTTATTCCATTATAGGGTTTCTTGCTCCTTTTTCTGAAGTATTTAGTATTGGTCACTGTCAAAGATACAGGTCTGATCTGGCATGGCAATTCCTATCAATTTATTACTGTGATCAGAGCGAAGGAAGCATAGTATCATGAGCACCAGCTGAGTTCTGTTCTGGATTTAGTATAATCAATAAATTTTGCCCCTATTTACGTTTTTGGATAGCAATTGGCTTGTCGATTATTTATTACTCCTGGTACTGACTGACCCCAAACAACAGTTTGATTTCCTATGCAGGGCTGACAGTAAAACAAACAGAACCTTCTGACTTAAATTTCATCTGTCAGCAAAACTGCATGTAAAACTGCCTTTCATTCTCCAGCCAGGCTCAGAAGTGTGCCTTGTATTTTTACCTGGGACACCCACTTTTGATTTAGCCTAAGCCCACAAGCCTGATGGAACCAGAAGTACTTTTGTCAATTGAAAATTGATGAGTTATAGTTTACTGTCTCTGTTTTGGTAGTAGTTTAACTCTCTAGTAGTTTCTGTATGAACTATTATGTCAGTGTTGTGGATATCTGGATGATGAGGGACACAGATCAGGATAAAATAGGGGATGCAAAGAGGACAAAAGCCTTTAGAAGGCCTCTTTATTATTGCTACAGGGCAAAATCGGTGCGGAAAAACTCAGCTGGACAGACTGGTTTTTAGCAGGGTTACTAGATTAAGCACAAGTATGCTAGAAATAAGCACCACTAGATGGCAGTGCATCAGACTGCCTTAAAAAAAACCACGCGGTAAAGCTCTGTTGAGAAGTCTAAATCCTGATTTTTGCTCTGCTTGACCTAACTTGCCTTTCCTATGATGTATCCAATAGTAGCAGCAGCCCAGGAAGGATTTACTTTCTTTTTTTTTGGTAATGTTGAGATTGTGGGTAAACTGAAACTTTATAAAATCTGTAGCTAAGCTTGAAAATATTTTTGGGGGAATAGGGAATAATAATCCATCAAAGTTAATAAATTCTAGGCTTAATAACATTTCATGCACAGTTTTCTAAAACAGTATCAATATTTTGGGCCCAAAATTGTACCTGCAAGTTACTACGTCTGAAAGTTCTCTCTCTCTAGAGGTTATTATAAGGTAATGTTTGCAAAGAACACCTGTGAGAAGATTTAGAAGCTGATGTGTCTTCCTGCATCTATTTGTCTAACATTGTCAAACTTATGGCCACACATGTTGTGTGACTCAGAGTTAGAGGGGTGGCAAATTTGGGCGTGGAGAAAGTGGGGTGGGCCCTGTTGACAAATTCTGGGGCACGGAGCCCTGTTGGACATGGAACTTGCGGTGGGAGGCAAACAGAGTTAAACTTTGCTGGCTCACCTCCCTGCTGTGCCCAGACCTGGCCTATGAGGTACCCTGGAGTTGGGATCCAGCCCAACAGGCAGGGTGTTTGGCCCATTTGGTCTGTTTTGTGCTTGTGGTTCTTTCCTCTTTGGCTTTCTGGATGGGGATGCATCTAGCAGCTGTTTGCGTTATACGGTATTGTGGGAAAGGTTGTCACGGAGTGGGACTTGGGAGCGGCCGTGAAGCTCCCTAGTGCCCCCTGCCATGTCAATTAAGGTGATCCAGCACCCTCGACTCGCCCGCCACGTCTTTGATCTTATGAGTTCAGTTATGGGAGGCTGCCTACTTGCACCTTTGACATCGCCGATGTTACCTCCGTTCCTAGTGGGGTGCTCTTGCCCCAGCCTTGTGGGCAATGCGTGCCTCCTGCCTCCCCTTCAGCACGCCCCAAGCCTCACAGCCGTTCCCGGAGTTCTTGGGTCCTTGCCCTTCGGCGCCCCTCTCTGGTGCCCCTGGGCTTGTCTCGCACCCGGCGCCCCTGCGCTTGCTGGCCCTCTTGGGCCCGGGCCCGCTAGCAATACTCTTCCAATCGGGCTCAGGCAGCCTGAGCCTTACCTGGCCCCCTTGACCCTTCGGGGTCCTCTCTAGTCCACACCCCACTGGGTGTCTGACAGTTACTTGCGCCCCCTTCTGGGGCCTTGCTCTCGCGCTGCAAGCCCTCTCAGGCTGGGGCCTCAACCCCTATACGCCGAGTGCCTCTACGGCGCTTGCTCGCCGTGCCCACTGTTGCACTAGAGTCCCCAGCACTAGGGAGCCCTCCGGGGCTCTTTCTTGGTCCTAACCCGGTTGGGGCTCAGGTGGCTGCAGCCGTGCCTGGCCCCCAAGACCACCATCTCGGTCCCTTGCCCTACTAGGACTTCTCTCTCATCTCGCCCCACAGGGTGGGGGTCAACACCCCTCAACATGCGTGCCACTGGTGCAAACAGCTGTGCCCGCCCGGCACTGCTAGCTGTGCCCTGCTGGGCACCAGGAACCCCCAGATTATTGGGGAGCTCCCATGAGGCCTCCTCACACCCCTACAGCCTCACCCGGTCCTCCGGTATAACTATAACAAAACTACGAGCCAAGCAGCTGCAACACAAACAAGAAGCCTACCAGCTTATAACACAACACTCACTTGGCTCCTTAGTCACAGTCTCTTAAGGGGTTCACTTGCCCACATCATTGCAGCTGGTCAGGGTGGTCAGGCTGCAACCATCAACTCAGGCTGCTCAGCTTCCCCGCAGAGCTCGAGCTCGAGCTCCTGCTCCTGCTCCTGCTCCTGCAGCAGCCAGAAGGGAACTGCTACTCTGGCTCTGGCCTTGGCTGTTTATAAGGCCTGGTTGACCTTCCTGGTTGACCTTCCTGGTTCACTTGACCTGCCTGGTTGCCCCCACAACCGGCACCTGGGCGGCCTTAAAGTGTAGCAGCTGCCCTTATTTCCTCCAAGACACGGGGCACCCAAGTGCCTCCGTGACAAAGGTATCTAGAGTCTAGGCTGGTTACCTGTAGAAAATCTAAGTTTTATGTTAGTTTTTTGGAAACATGGCATTACAGGCAAGATTGAGGTCATTTAGTGTGTGTGATCCTCACTATGACATTCTGAGATTCTGGAATGCTAAGAATCACCCGACCCTCCCGAATATTTTGAACATCTCTAATCTATCAATGCTGTATGGAAAATTGCTAGTGGCACAAAACACAGTCACCAAGGATGGTTAAACTATTAGTTAGTTCTTATACGAAAAGACTGTAATAAACCTGGAAGAGCTTAACATGACTCAGAGTGATATTTTTCTGGGGAAAAAAGAAACAAAAAACAGGAGAGGGCCTAAAGCTGTCCCAGAATTGTACTTCACTGGGGGGGCAAAGCATCAGCATCCTCATCGTGCCTCCTGTAAGTAGATGAACCATCAATAAAACTAATGATGTTACCAGTGGACTGAATCAGACAATTCTCAGATCCCAGTCAGTTGGTTATAAGTATCAACAAAGTTTCTCCTAGCCAACCAGCGAACCAGGTGGCTTTTCAGACTATTGGCTCAGCACTTTGACTCCTCCAATACACTGTCAAGCGTTTTTCAGTAGGAAAACATTTCATAATCAGTTCTACTGTAATTCAACACAAGGCTGACAATCTGTCTTGAGAAGACCCATATTGTAGAGGATGAAGCTGGTTACTTTACTATCAGTGACTTTGTTCTGATATGCTACACTCTTCATGCAAAATGTAGGAGAGCCACTTATGTCTGTGGCAATGTCTCTGAGGCAACACACATGCTATCTACTAATCATTGTAATGTCATAAAAGTTGGAAGCTTCAGTATCACAAATGTCTATAAACCACCAAGCGAAACCTGGAGGAACTACCCTCTTCCCTGTCTCCCCCACCCAGCCATATATGTTGTTGACTTTAATAGCCACCATATACAGGATGGGGTTACTTCCACCCAAATGAGGATGGTGACCTGTTATAAAATTGGGCATCTAGCAATGACCTTGCCTTGATCCATGGCTCTAAACTATGTGGCAGCTCCTACTCAGCAAGATGAGACCAAGATTACTCCCCTGACCTATATTGCATTATATCATTTAACAGCCCCCCACAATGTTCTTGCAACGTTCTCAGTGACTTTCCACACAGCCAACACCATCCATCACTCATCCACACTGGATTGGTTATTAGATGTGTAAGAAAACCCACGTGGAACTTCTGGAAAGTCAGTTGGTCCCTACTCATGGAGACTGTTGAAGGATCCACTGTTATCAGCCCATGGCAAAATATCCCAGTTGATGAAATCTGTAAGTATTTCTGTGGTTCTGTCTATAAAGCAGAACAATCCTGTATTCCCAGAGGATTTCACCCCCTGTACGCTCCTTGCTTGGATGGAGAGTGTGCTGATCTACTGGATGAGTATGAAAAATCTCAGATACCGCAGATCACCTGCTTGAATCACTTGATACTGCTCGTTGGAACTGCTGGGAGGGAATGGCATCATTTCTGTCAATGTTCAGAACCAAGATACTCCACCAAGAGAACTGAACTCTATGCTGTGCGAAATAAAATCTGGCACTGCAACTGGTTATGATAACCCAGAGTTTCTGAAACATCTCAGTCCTCAAGCTTGAATTCTATTCTTCTTCAGCCATATTATGTATGAAGAACAAATTCTGTCAGCATGGAGCTGAGCAAAAATCATTGGCCTACCTAAGTCTGGCAAAGACCCACAATCAGCAGCAAGGAGCAAGGGCTAATCTCCCTCTGAGTGCCTGCTACCAGACACTTGAGAGACTAGCTCTGCAATGTATTCCTGCAGTAATTGATTTTGCTCTAAGCCTAGACCAAGCAGGATTCTGCTGTAGCTGGAGCACTTGTGATCAAGTTCTAGCCTTCAACAGGTTAATTGAAAATGGCTTTCAGAAAAGCCTGAAGACTGATGTTGTCTTCACTGGTTTAACAGCAGCATATGATACTGTCTGGCAGACTGGTCTTCTGGCAAAAATATCAGGAATTCTGCCACATTGCACTACTCATCTAGTCAAACTATTACTACATTGTCAAGACTTTAGAGTCCACCTGGCCAATGAAACTAGCTCTTGGAGTCATCAAATCAATGGCTTCCCTCAGGGATAAGTACTTGTGCCTCTCCTTTTCAACCTGTATACTGATGGCCTGTGACCAGCTCACAAAAATTTGTTTACTTTGATGACAGTGCCTTTGCCACCCAAGGTCGTGACTTCAGGTGTGGAACTCACACTTACTGGAGACATGAGACTGATGTCAGAGTGCTCCCTAAAATGGTGCCTCAAACCAAATATCTCAAAGACGCTTTCAAGTGTTTTTCATTTGCATAATGCCAATGCAAATCATGAGCTCACTGTCATTTTAAATGGTCAGCCTTTCAAATTTAAAACCCACCCAGTTTATCTTGGAGTCGTCCTTGACTGGATTTTAACTCATGAATCACATTTCCAGACAACTGCTTTAAAAATCATAACATGAAACAATTTACTTGCCAGGCTCACAGGCTTCACTTGGGACGCCAGTGCTTCCATGCTACATTCATCTGCTCCCACACTGTCACGAAATACTGTGCCCCTGTATGGACTTGTTCATTGCACAGCAAACTAGTGGACACCCAATTGCACGTTACGATGTGTCTTGTCAGGCACAATGTGCTCCACTCCATTCCCATGGTTACCAGTATTCAGTAACATTGTTCCCCCTAATCTCTGCTGCACAAATGCTTAAGTAAGCTTACTAGCCAGACTGTGGGATAATCCTATACTGCCAGTGCACTGGGGCATGTTCTACCCACCAATAGCTCCACTCCCCTCAAGGTACCCACCATGGTCGACCCTTTCAAAACCCTTTGACTTTTCCTTACTTACTCAATGCCATGAAGAATGCTCAGCACAAGCACCAATCAATCACCAGATCATCTCTGACCCTGCAGGCACTCAACCAGGATTTAACTGGCCAGGCTATAATTGGGCACTTTTCAACCATTTTTGAAGTGGACTGGGTCAAACCTGTACTAACCCTATAGCATGGCTTTGGCAATGGCAACAAATACCCTTGTGTACAAGTTAATACCATGTCTCTGGTGGCCTTCAACACTCTTCACACTGGTGATGACATCACCTTAAGATCACTGAAACAACATGCCAAAACCACATATACTAAATAAATTTCACTGATACGATAGTGAGGCAGTGAAACAGATTGCTTAGGGAAGTTGTGGACTCTCCGTCACTGGAGATGTTCAAGAAGAGGTTGGACAGCCATTGGTTGAGGATAATTTAGGTGTAGCTATGCCTATGTTCTACTATAGGTATTTCCAATGCTCTGGGCTTTGCTGGTTGCCCCTGCCCCCCGCCTCGCTTTCTGCTACATATGTCATGGTGTATCTAAAACTCCCACAAAGGCATTGGGTGTCGGCTGCAGCCAAGGTTGGGGATTTTGATTGTTTTTTGCCAGTGCTCTTGCTGGGACAGGCTAGAGAGTCTTGCCCCTCTGCTCAGGGTCAGGTGGACTGCCATATTGGGGGTCGGGAAGGAATTTTATCCCATGGTCAGATTGGTATGGGATATGGTGGTTTTGCCTTCCTTTGGGGGCAGGAGGCATGGCCCGCCATCCAGGATCTCTTGAGACTATATTTAATAAAAGCAGGACGTTGGTTGTCCTGTGGTTGACTATGGCAGGTTAGGGTGTTAGGTCTGTGTGGTGTCAGGTTTGACAGTAGTCCTATGTAGAGTTTAGATTACGGATTGTATAGGATGGATATAGGCAGGGCCATCCCTGGGGGGTGCAAAGCAGGGTGACTGCCCTGGGCCCCGTGCTTTGGAGGGCCCCTGCATAGCTGGGCTGGCTTTGTGTCTGGCCGCTTGCCACCTACTCCCCCTCCCCACACTGCTACCACATCTGGGTCCGAAACAGGCTTATTTGCCCCAGCCCCTAGACCCTGCTGTGGTTGTCTCTGGGTATAGGATGGTTTGGATAGGGGTGACCCTGCCTCAAGCAGGGGGTTGGATTACCTGACTTCTGGAGGTCCCCTCCAGCCCTGCTTCTCTATGATCCTGGTGGGCTCTCTCCTAGAATTATCCTTCGGGGACTAGAACCAGTGGAATCCAAACAGGTTGGGATATTTTTTCCCCCTTTCTCTTGGGCCTGGAGTCATTTCTCATGCTTTCCATCTCTTTCTTTTTCCACCCTTTCTCCCCTCAAAGACCTGTTCTTCCCTGTTGTCTGGCTTTTCATATTCTCTTCTTTATTTGACTGGCTTAATTTGACTTTAACAGCTAAATCACGGCTGTATTCCTGTATTTCTTCTTTATGGTATTTAACTTTCTAAAACTTCAAAGTGAAAAGACAGGCTTTTAATTGTTACTACCTAACAATAATAAGGCTGGAAAGAAACATAGTTCAAAACCTGTTGGGTCAGTCTCTGCATTTATAACAATGTGGCATGATCACTGGAAACAGTTTTAGAGCCTGAATGAGGACAGAACGGCATGTCAGAAGAAATTTCAAATGCTAAATGAAACCATATAAAACTAGAGCTGGAAGGGACCTCAAGAAATTTAGTACAATTCCCTGCTCAAGGCAAAATTATCTTTATCTAAACTAAGCCAGCCAAATGTTTTCTTACCTGCTTTTAAATGCTTCTGATTATCAAGATTCCCCACTCTCTCTTGGTAATCTGTTCCATTGCTTAACAACCTGCATTGTTAGCAAGTTCTGTCTAGTATGCAATCTAAATGTCTTGACTGCTCCAACCTAGGAGCAATACTTTGTAGTTGTCTTTACTGAATTTCATCTACTTTGATAAATGGGAGAAATGGCCTGAAATAAAGTCAGTTTGACTCCAAATCTTATCCTCCAAAGGTTCTGCTGCCTTACTCGACCTAGTGCCATCTGCAGATTTACTAATCTCCTAAAACTTACTAATTATGATCCACTGTATTGCACCCTCCTTTCAATAGTTTAATCTAACTATTTTTCCTTAGCTTAGTTATGACAGCATCATGGGAGACAGCATTGAAAGCCCTGTTAAAGTTGAAGTGTTTCATATATGCTGCTCACAATGCTTGTCACCTTGTAATAGAAAGAGAATGGGGATAAAATGCTTAGCAATCAGGGTGTACTCCGTCAGAGGCCTTGAAGGGTTTAAATTCTTAAATGTCTTTATTCTACAATAAAATAGCATTCTTGACCAAGGAATAATATGTCACGTTTATATTAAAATCATTAACAATATTATGATTAGGAGACTGTCTGCAGAAAACAATGTAGAAATGTAATTTAAAGTTCTTAAAATGAGCCTTGATCAAGCAAATGCTTAAGTGTATGCATAACCCATTGAAGTGAATAGAAAAACTAACCTACTTAGTTTAAAGCATGTGCTTACATACTGTGCTGATTGTGTCCAAAATGTAGCACTATTCCTTTAAATTAGAAATAAATATGAGCAAATCCTCAAATTTGCAGCTGCACAGGTTATTTTCATTGGGACCTAAGTATTTATAGCGTAATCTAAAACTTTCTCATTCCTTTACACTTGTCAGAATTCCATCTTTGAGACTCTTCCATTAACTTGGAAACTTAAAAAAAATACCTCAGGCATTAAAAAAGTGTAGTCATTTGGTAAAGAGATCATTATATCTGTATGTGTGCTCCAGGGTGAATGGAAAATGCATTAATATGTCTACTGCTTGGAGAGGGCAAGGAGGAGAAATATGTTTACAAAATAAAGATAAAATGTGACATAGAGTATCTAGCCATGCTGCCATGGTGAGGCATGCCTGCCTCCCTGGCAGCAGTGGGGGTGGCAGGGTGAAGTTGTGCACAGCATAAGAATGCCTGTTAACAGAGCTCCACATGTGACTGACTGCCTTACTTTTCTTAGGCCATTTCTGCATGAAATTATATGATTTTTGATTATACAATCCAGACCCAGTTAAGCACCAAAATGTTTGAAGATAAGGTTTGAACTCAGATAAGCAGGATGTTTGACACTACTGATTTCGGGCATTCAAGAGAACTGAGAAATCCTTAACTTACATTGTTCTGTGTCCGACAGCAAACGACACAATTCACAATTTCATTTCCTTCCCAACCCTTATGGGTTATACAGCACTTTGGAAATTTACAGCACAACAAGACTGCTAAATATTACTATCCAAAATGCAAGACGGGGAAACAAGGTTCTTTGGGTAGATGTGATATCTTTTATTAGACCAACTAAATAGTTGGAAAAACTAAAATAGTTTGCAAGCTTTTAGCCACAAGCACGCTTCTTCAGGTATATCAAGAGTCTACTGGTGAATTGTAAGCTCTCCCGGGCAGTTTCTATCCAGAAGAACTCACAATTCACCAGCAGACTCTTGGTATGCCTGAAGAAGTTTGTTTGGATCTAAAAGCTTTCAGAAAACAATTTTTTCAGCTATTTAGTTGGTCTAATAAATATCACATTTACCCAAAGAACCTTGTCCGCCTATGTCCTTAGACCAACACAGCTACAACCAGCAACCCAAAAGACAGGGAATGTATCTGTCTATATATCTGTTAAGGTACTTAGCTCATGGTAGTGCTCTGAAGTAAATATCAAATTTATGAAGACTTTCCTAGAGGAATGCAATCTATTGTTGTAGAATTTTTATTATGCAGAAGCACTGTTGCTTTTGAACTTGAATCTTTTTGTATTAATCTGTTAAGGGATGTTCTCTGGTGTTCCTGTGAATATTAATTTTATTATCGTTTGATGAGAGAGATTTACTCATACTTAATTACAAAATACATCCTGAGCAACTACCTAGTTAATTTCTGTTCCACTCTATGATTAATTTGACTAACAGTGTAATTTTACCTGCATGTCCTTTTTTGTTTGATGTAGGGATCTAGCCAGTGGCCTTGATATGTATTAACAGAATATAGATTTTAGCTACCAAATGCAAAAGATGCATCCTCTTTTAATTACTTAAACACTCAGGTGCTTTGTATTTACTAAGATTTGCTTTCATCTGCTGAAAAAAAATGTATTAAAAATTAGCAGGCACAATACTTTTTCTTGTGTATTTAACAAAAGGTAAGTTTAAATAAATTGACTGGAAACAGGGAAGAAATAATCCCAAAGAGGAGAGTGAATGAGTCACAATTGGCAGCAAACTGTAAGAATATCTATATCAACATGTCAAGTGATTGTATCATTTCACTGTGAAATTTTGCCTACTCCACAGTTTAACTGGTTTCTATTAAAGAAAAGGGCTTTTCTTTTTTTGAAGTGTTCATAAGATCATTTAGCATAAGATCTAACGTTATAAAATGTACTAATTTTGAAGACTTAACACTTAAAGAGCAATACAGGCAAGAGCTGGCAGATATTCAAATAAACCTTCAGTTTAGTGATACACTGTTGCTCTTTGTGTCACCATTCAGGACAGTGGTACCCAACTTTTCTGGGCTGCAGGCTGGGTGAGTGTTGCAGGGTCAGTCTGTGGGCTGGATCTGGTGCATGGGATCTAGGCCCCATCCCATGTTAGTCTGATGCATGGCGTGATCTGGTGCATGGCGCCAGCCCCACATACCAGATCGGGCCTACTGCCCTGGTTCCCTACATTTGGGGGTAGGGGAGTGGTGGCAGTGTTAATTACAGTAGTGTTATTTTCAGAGAGGAGAACAAAGCAATTGGGCTAAGTACAGATGTTCAAAAAGCCTGAGGCCGAAGTGCTCTAAGCAGTGTTTCCTCCAAGCTGTGTGGTGCGTGCAGCTGCGCAGGCACACCCATGCTGCACTGTCAGGTGTGCCTGCGTGGCCATGCATGACATGCAGCTTAGAGGGAATGCTGGCTCTAAGTATCACACTTTACTCAAAGTGCTCTAGAAGGATGCAGGGGTGAACATAATGGACATTCGCCCTTGGGGGTGGGGGGCACAGAAGGGACTGGCAGGCAGGAGGTGCTCTGGTACATCTCAGGAGGCTGCCGGAGCGGCCTCTCTCCCCAGCCCTGCTCTCCTGCCAGGTGGTGGCTGTGAGCAGTGGCTGGGGTGGGGGGGCAGGTGAATGGAGCCCTCCTTGCCGTGACAGCCCCTCCACAGCTTGCTTGTGGGTGCTGGGCCAAGTCTGTGTGACATGGGGGGTCCATTCACAACCCTCCCTCCCCCTGCCTGAGCCTCCTGACAGCTGCAGCTGGAAGCTGCAGCATGGGGCTGCCTGTAGAGGTGTTTGCCATGCTGGGAACTGCGGCTGGTAGGGAATGGAGCTCCGCTGATGCCCACGCACAACCTGGGCCTCCCAACCCCTGAGCCAGCACGCTTTTGGGGGTTCTTGCAGATGGTGGGGGGGAGGAAAGGGGAGATGACTCCATTCACCCTGCCCCCACTTAGCCACGCAGGGTGGAGACAGAGCCTTTTCTGTCTCCTCTCTGTGACAGTCCAAGGGTGGGGTTGGGCCCATGCATTCCTGGAGCAGATGAGCACTGGCCAAGGCTAGCAAACTGCCCAAAGAGGGTCCTTGGGATCTTGGGGGAATGTGACCTTCCTTAATTCGCGATGGATGTGGTACAGACATTTGATAAAGCACTCTAACCTAAAGTACCTTAGTCTGATACCACATCCACTTAGGGTTAACCCCACTCAGACTGGGAGCCACCATTTTAAAAGTGGTTTATGTGCTGTGAAAATCTGTTCTGTTACAGTTGTAAAGCACTTTCTGCATGCTTAATGCACCTTAACGATAACATCTGTTCCTACGTTTAGTCACTGAGTTGCTCCTGTTTGCTATAAGATACAACTGCATGTGAATTCAGACATACCTTTCCAAGTAATGCTTACCATGTCTGCACAGGTTGTTAATGGGAGTGAGTAGAAGTAACATAGTCATCATGGGTCCAGTCAGAAAGCAGTTTCCATATTATATAATCACCTGGAATTTGTAATAAAAAGCTATTCGACTAGTTCCATGCCTCATCTGTAGCTGTGCTTCTGCTATAGATACTTCTTCTGTGTTTCCTTTTACATTTAGTGGCTGTAAATTCATTCTCTTAAAGTCACATGGTCAAAATATAAATTAAATCAGGTAAGCCTACTTTGGCATAAACATTGGGTGAAGCTTTTGCGGTATAAGAATTCATTTTTTGGGCATTAGGAACAGTTACTTTCTTGTTTTGGGGTGTCTATTTTTAAAAGTTATATCTGGTTGAATCCAAAGCATCTGATATTTCAGTTTATCTTTGTGCAATTATTTAACTATTACTCTACCTGTTCTATCTTATTGCTGCACTAGAAATGTATTCCATCTGGAATTCACACACCACACAGGGCTTCTTTGTTGTGTAAGATTACATGAAGCTGACCATCACTTTTCACAAGAAAGTAGGTGATTTCACCCTTACGATCAAAGAGGAGTAGGATTTAATTTACTCAAAGAAACAACATGACTCTCTACAGAGAATCATCACCTGATACTACAGACAAATGGGAGAACAGGCAATATATGGTTTACAATGTTTGGACAGAAAATGACTGACTACCTTACTTTTCTTAGGCCATTTTTACATGAAGTTATTTGATTTTTTGATTATATAAATTATACCCAATTAAATACCAAAAAGAAGATAAGGTTTGAACTCATCCTTTAGAAAAATGTGCTTTTATTTTAGAATTATAGAAAATTAGGGTTCAAAGGGACCTCAGGAGGTCATCTAATCCTACTCTCTGATCAAAGCAGGACCATCCCCAACTATATCAGCCCAACCAAGGTTTTGCCTAGTCAGCTCTTAAAAGCCTCCAAGGATGGAGATTCCACTACCTCTCTGGGTAACCTGTCCCAGTGTTTTACTACCTTTCTAGTGAGAAAATTCTTCCTAATATCTAACCTAAACTTCTCTTGCTTCACTTGAGACCACTGCTCCTTTTTCTGCCATCTGCCACCACCAAGAACAATCTAACTTCACCCACTTTGTAACCACCCTTCAGGTAGTTGAAGGCTGCTATTAAAGTCCCTCTTAGTCTTATCTTCTGAAGACTAAATAAGCCCAGTTCCCTCAGCCTCTCCTCAGAAGTCACGTTCCCATTTGTGTTGCCTTCGACTGGACTTTATCAAACTTGTCCATATCCTTTCCATAGTGGGGGGGGGGGGGGCAAAACTGGACACAGTACTCCAGATGTGGCCTCACCAGTGAGGGGAATAATCACTTCCCTCAGTGTGCAGGCACCACTTCTAGGATTATTCTATGTTTAAAGATAATTTTAGTATTCCTTTCACAACCTTTCTCCCTTCTGTAATGTGTCTTTGCTCTGCCTTGTGTATAGGTTCTCTAGTTTTTCCACTTTGTCCACCCTAGGTGCATCTCAACATGCATCTACTCCACCCTAGATTTACTGTGCAGTTAGCTACTGCAGAATAAGAGTTTTTGGATAGGTGTCCACCTGAAACATGACAGACCCTAGCCACATTCAAGCTGCCTGTGTTTCCCTACACACATGCTGCCCCAGGGCTGGCTGGGACCTGTCCCAATAAGGGGCAGGTCCTAGCCAGCTCCGGGCTGTGTTGAGAACTGTCCCCATACAAGAAACTGCCAGCCCCTGCTCCACAATTGCAATTGCGATCTTGGCTTGGGGACTGTGGAACTTCTTCCCAGCTAATTGTAGTGATTTTGGAGCAGGGGCTGGGAACAAGCTGCCAGCCTGTTCCCAGCCCCAAGTCCATGACTGCAGAGTAGGGAGAGGGGGCTGGAAGCTTCTTGCTGCCAGGGCAGGGGGACTTTGTCCCACCTAGGCATGCAGGCTGGGGAGTGTGTTCCCAGCCCAGCTCTGAGTACAGGGCTGTGCGGGGGGAACAGGCTAGGGAGCTTGTTCTCACCCCAGCTCCACAGCCCCCACCAGCAGTGCTAGCTCCACGATCGCGGGGCCACTCCATGGTCCAAGCTCTGTGTTCACAGGTCTTGGGCTGGGAGCCCTGTGACTACAGGGCTCAGGCTGGGAGATAAGGGTCTTCCAGCCCAAGTCCCATGACCGCAGAACTCAGGCTAGGAGATGAGCATCTCCCAGCAGTGGCCCCATAGTTGTGGAGCCAGCACTGGGAGATAAGGGTCTCCCAGCCCCTTGCTGCCCAATTGCAATGGCAGAGCGGGAGCTGGGAAATAAGGATATTCCAGCCCCTGCTCCCCTATGCTCATGTGAAGTTAAGTGTCTCATGTAGACATCTCCACTGTTGACTTATACTGTCTGTAATAGTTTCTGTTCATCTTTTCATCTCATCAGATCTCCATCTTAATTCAAATTTCATCTGAAAAAAAAAGTAATTTACATGAACTCTTAATCTTTGTCTCATTCATTTGTGTACCATTTTATGGCTGTATTATGCAACCCTTTGTAAATAGATTTGTAAACAGATTAGCTTGGAATAGATTTTTGTATGAGAGATGTTTTATAAAGTGCAGGCCAGTTGCATGCTGAGGGCAAAACTGTCATTAATTTTACAAGGAGCAGAATCAAATCTTGTAAAGTAGGCGTATCGAACTCATTAGGTCCAGAGGACTAGATGAAGGGCATGGGGCTGGTCCATGAGCCAAATCAAGACCACAGACTGTCCTTACATGCTGGATCCAGGGTTTGTCTTGTACAGGTGCCACAACTGCTCCCAAGCCAGCCCTGTGTTCTGCCAGTACTGGCTATACACCCCTTATGGAGCAGACATTGGATCTGGGCCTGCCTACTGCACGCATACTGGACCCAGCCCTGCATGCCATGTGCAGTATGCACCAGATCTGGTCCTGCACACTGCATGCAGTAAATACTGTATTTAGCATTGTGTGCTGTATGCAGTGTAGGCACAATGTGGCATCCAATACATGTGGCATCCAGAACCCATGGGTGACAGTGGGCTGGGTGATAAGGCTCCATGAACTGTGTCTTTGACACTCCTGCTGCAAAGATTTATTGAACCATGGAAGGGAAAAAAAAACTTGCATGAAATGAAAATTGATCTTGAGATTATAAATTCTTTTCATGAAAGATCTAGAATTCAGAACTAATTTTTTGATCCCCAAACTGCATATTTCTCACCACTCCACTGTGGTAAGGAAAAATAAATTTATAGATGACAGAAGCTTTTTTAAGTAAGTTGCTCAGGCCAGAAGTTGGGGGGTGCTAGAGCATGGCCTCAGCTGCAGGGAAGCTGTGCTGGGGGAGCGTGGCCAGGCCTCAGCAGTAACCTGCAGTGAACTGGCCAGGGAGGCAGGAATTCAGACCACCATGGACTTAAGCTGGGGTCTTCTGGGCACTCTCCTATTACCCAGCGGGGACGGAGTGGGGTTATTTCCCCACTCTGTTCCTTCTGCCCCTGGGGGACTGAAGTCAAGGTCTGCCAGCTACACCCACCACTGCCACCGCTTACTCCCCGTATGGGATGAATGGTGGGATAAGCCAAGATGCGGGGGCAACTTAAACTATGAAAGGTTCTGGGGCAAGTTGCATAAACTGGTTTGAGCTCAGTCAGTTAAGTCTGATACTAACATTCAAACGGGTTTCTCTCAAACCAGTTTTGGCCATTTTGAAACTGGTTTACGTGCACTGAACTTCTCATAGTTTCATAGTAGCTAGAGTCGGAAGGGACCTAGGTAGATCATCTAGTCTGACCCCCTGCCTTGGCAGGAAAGAGCACCGGAGTCAGATGACCCCGGCAAGGTGCTCATCTAACTTCCTTTTAAAAATCCCCAGGCTAGGAGCCTGCACCACTTCCCCTGGAAGCCGGTTCCAGGCCCTAGCCACCCTGACTGTGAAGTAGCGCCTCCTAATATCTAATCTAAACCTACCCTCCGCCAGCTTGTGACCGTTATTCTTGGTCACTCCTGGCAGCACACGGGGGAACAGGGACTCCCCCAATACCTGCTGATCCCCCCTGACCAGTTTGTAGCAGGCCACAAGGTCCCCCCCTTAACCTTCTCTTGTGGAGGCTAAACAGGTTCAGGTCCCGTAGCCTCTCCTCATAAGGCCTGCCCTGCTGACCCCTGATCATATGAGTGGCCCTCCTCTGGACTCTTTCCATATCGTCCACGTCCCTCTTGAAGTGTGGCGCCCAGAACTGGACGCAGTACTCCAACTGCGGCCTGACCAGTGCCGCATAGAGGGGGAGGATCACCTCCCTGGACCTGCTCGAGATGCATCTGTGGATGCATGACAGGGTACGGTTGGCCTTCTTGACTGCCTCCCCACACTGCTGGCCCACGTTCATCGTGGAGTCAATGACGACTCCAAGATCCTTTTCCGTCTCCGTGCTGGCAAGACGGGAGTTCCCCAAACTGTAAGTGTGGTGCCGGTTCTTCCTCCCCATGTGCAACACCTTGCACTTATCAGTGTTAAACCCCATCCTATTCTCATCCGCCCACCGTTGCAACCTGTCAAGGTCAGCTTGTAGCCTATTGCACCCTTCTAGTGCATCCACATCCCCCCACATCTTAGTGTCATCAGCAAACTTGAACAGGGTGCTTTCTACCCCCTCATCCAAGTCACTGATGAAGATGTTGAACAGTGCAGGCCCGAGGACCGAGCCCTGCGGAACCCCACTGCCCACATCCTTCCAGGTCGAGAAGAACCCATCCACTACCACCCTCTGGGTGCGGCCCTCCAACCAGTTAGCGACCCATTTGACTGTGTGGGCATCGACACCACAGTCTCCCAGCTTTTTGATGAGGACAGGGTGAGAGACAGTGTCGAAAGCCTTCCGGAAGTCCAGAAAGACTACATCCACAGCAACCCCTGCGTCTAATGATTTGGTGACCTGATCGTAAAAGGCCACCAGGTTGGTCTGACAAGACCTGCCACTGATGAACCCATGTTGGTTGCCCCGAGCATGCATTCCCCCGCAAGGCCCTCCTGGATGTGTGCCAGGATAATTTTTTCAAAGAGCTTACCCGGGATTGAGGTAAGACTAACTGGCCTGTAATTTCCCGGGTCCTCTTTTTTTCCCTTTTTGAAGATAGGGACCACATTGGCCCTCTTCCAGTCCTCCGGCACCTCACCAGAGCACCACGAGTGCTCATAGAGCCGTGCCAGGGGTCCCGCAATGACCTCGGCCAGTTCCTGTAGAACCCTAGGGTGAAGATCGTCTGGACCAGCGGACTTGAACACATCCAGCCTCTCCAGAAGTACCCTAACTAACTCCTCGCTAACCCCTGGCCCAGGCGTGTCTCTCCCGGGGCCCGAAGGGGGCCCAGCAGGGAGGTGGCTGAACTGGTCCCTACTTAGGAAGACAGAGGCAAAGAAATCGTTAAATATGTTAGCTTTGTCATCTGGCGTGATGACTAAGTTGCCCATCGTGTCCTGCAGGGGCCCCACATTACCCGGGACCCTCTTTTTACCCCCTATGTATTTGAAGAAGGACTTCTTATTGTCCTTAATCCGGGAAGCTAGTCCTATCTCCAACTCTGCCTTGGCCCGCCTGACTGCCCCCCTACATCCTCGGGCGACTGTAACATAGTCCTTCTTGGTGATGACCCCATCCCTCCATTGGGTGTATGCCTCCCTTTTAGCAAGGAGACATTCCCGGATGCTCCTAGTGAGCCATGGGGGTTTATGTGCCCTCCTGCTCCCTTTGACCCTTGTTGGGATTACCTCCCTTTGGGCATGGAGGATCGTCTCCTTAAGGAGCAACCACTCACCTTGGACATCTGGCTCCCTTCCCCTCTGGGTCCTCAGCGCTTCCCCAACGATCCTCCTTAGCTTGTTGAAGTCAGCCCTCCTAAAGTCTAGGGCTGTTGCCTTGCTGCAGCCCTTTGCCACCTTACGCTGGATGGTGAATTCCAGCAAGCGATGATCACTGTCTCCCAGGTGGCCCATCACCCGCAGCCCCCTCACCAGGTCGTCACCCGTGGCCAGCACCAGGTCCAACAAGGCGTCTCCCCTGGTGGGGCTGTGCACCTCCTGGGTTAGATGGAGGTCCTGCACTCTGGCTAAGAACCGACGTGAGTGGTCAGACTTGGCTGACTGCTCTTCCCAGCAGATGTCTGGGAAGTTCAGGTCCCCCATGATGACCACATCCTTAGCCCTCACTGCCTCTGTGAGCTGACCTAAGAATTCCCGGTCGAGCTCTTCTCCCTGGTTGGGAGGTCTATAGTAGACTCCCACCGTTAAGTCTCTCTCCCCTGGACTGCCTTTTACTCTAACCCAGAGCACCTCAGAGTGCCCCCCCTCTACCCCTTCTGTCTGTTACAGGTTTAAATCAGTTTCTGATCACTTAAACTGGTTTATGTATAACTTCTGTCCCTAGCCTAAGGGACCCACGAACCCCATGTGGACCTTCTGACCTCTGTTGAAGACCTGTCAGCCCCCTCTGGACCTGCCAACCCTGCTCTTGCATTCTTTCTTAGAAAACTTGTAAAACCATGGGTTCTGTCCATTAGAGCCTTAGTTTTTTTACCCTTTAGTGACAGTACCTAAGATAACAGCCATTGAGGGCACAAAGGATCAGTTGGCAACATTCAGTTTCTTTTTTGTCTGTATTTGTGTAGCCCTATAACACCAACAATTTCCAGACTTAGGTTTAGGATTCAGCACTCTGTCTCCCACTTCCATCAATATTTCCTTTTCTCAAAGTACAAGTGTTAAAACATCTTTTTTGTGTCCAACTTAAAATTTCAGGCCACAACAACAATTTGCATCCATCTCATTTAGATAATCTAGAGAAGCAAGACACCCTCTAGTCTTTGTTCTGGTATTACAGGATTTCTCACAATTGTACATTTCCCAGTTTTTCAGCAGTGTTATTTTATATAAACTATTAATATGTTGATTTTTGCATTTCCTGGTTTAAGGTTACATTTCTATCTGTTACATCAGTGTAAACATGAGTTATTTCCTTGACTCAGATTCTATGAAGTCTTTTTACTGCATTTTGATATAGTTTTTCTTTTACTTTTTATAGAAGTGGCATAAACCATGAAAGTGTCCTTGTTAGATTTTGGGCCCCTTCCCCACACACAAAGGTGCTGTGCACTGCTGGCAGGACACAAGCAGCAAACTATCACATTTGGAATATTTTCTGGTTTGTACCCAGCAATAATATTTACAGGCAAGAAAATATTGTTGTTTATTCTAGAATACTTAAAGATTGTGGTTTTGGAGAATTGCTTTGGGTCTGTTATAAACAAGAGTATTGTCTGCTGAAGTACAACAGACTGTTACTCAAGTACTAGTGACTTCTAATCCCAAAGTATGCAGGGTTGTTGGCTGTAGTATCTTTGTCTTGTCTGCCTTAATCCCAAAGTATTTATTTTAGGGGAATAATAATAATCACAGCAACAACAGCAGCAGCAATAATAATGATGATGTAATAATGACAATAATTAAAAATACTAGAGAAGACATTTCTGAGAGAGGAATGCCAGAGTTCTATCCTGCAAGTTACTTAGGCCCAGATCCTTATAGGTATTTAGGCATGCAACTGCCGTAGAAATCAGGTCATCAGTGGGAAGTCATTGGCAGTAGGCCCCCAAATGCCTTTAAGAAGCCACTTGAGAGCACGTATCTCAAGTATAAATATCTTACTGATCTCTGTAGGAGTTTGAATGCACAGCTACTCATATACAGTTAGAAAAAAAACCCAACACATCCAGATGATTAAAATATAATTAGAAAGTGAAAAAACAAACACAATTCCCAGTTCCTGCAGTTGCCAACCCCAGAAGTCAGCTGTATTTTTCCTTTTGAAGCTGAACATGAGAATTAATGTAATTAATGGGTCTGACTTGCTCTAGAAACACATAGTAAATGCCCTCCCCATACTTTTCACATAGGCTGTAAATATCTAAATGTTATTGTGTGCTTGTTTGTGAAAGCTGGCCAGCATTATTATGCTAGACAGAGCTGAAAGTTTCAAGCAGGTGGCAAGCCAATGATTGCAACAAATCCCTTGCTCTTTGAACACCCAAATCATTTCCACAAAAGACCAATAGGTTACAGGGGGTTAGATGGCTAATGTCACTTTCTTGGTTCCACCTGAGTTCTGCTCAACAAAGAGCATTAACAATGACTGTTATGGAGTATCAGAGATGAAAACAAAAGAGTAATTATTGGACTGATAAAGAATTTCATTACATGTATCCAAATACATGCTTACATGTATTAAAAATATTTCAGATAGAATTTATTTCCTGGCACAGCATGAAACAAAAAGCCCTCATAATAGTTCAGTAATGGCTTAGGCCCCATCACTGGTTTTTATTGTATTTTCAGTTACATGTTGTTAAGTACAGGAAACAGAAATTGCCAGACTGGATCAGACTCAAGTCTAGTGCTGTATTCTCTACTCTGCCACTACTATGTAACTCCAAGGAAGAGTTAAAGTAGACAGTTAGTAGACTGTTAACTTATAACATTTTATACTGACTTCCCAATAGTTTGGCTTATGCCCTTAGTCATGACAGCTTACATTCCATCTAAAACATTTGTTCCATTTTATCACATTATTGTAAAATAACTGGATAGTCCTGTTATCTGTTATGGGCCCTCTTCCCCATTACTGAAAGCGAGAGGGAGACTAGGGCCTGCTGGCCAGCCCTAGCCCTTTGAATAGACTTATAACAGCAAAGAGGGCCTTAAATAAAATGGTGTTGTAATCCTGATTGGGAGGCCCTTTTCAGGTGTTCAATCACCGAGCTGATGACATTGGTTGTGCTTTAGCACGTAACAGGGAAGACCACGAGAAGGTTGTCATCTTCTCCCCCAATGGGAAGCCTGGGCAAATACTAACTTGCCACAGAAATACATTGTTAGTGACTCTACAATTCCCCAGCCAGGATTTGACCTACTGAGAAAGATTTGGTCCTCCCTGAAATGCATCCAAATAATTCATGGAAAGTTATGGACTCTTACCCCATAAATGGAGAATCAAAGAGAGTCTGGGTTGCAATTGTGATGCTATTTTTCAGATTGGGCAATCATTCACAATGTGTTGCACTATTAGATCCTTTAGTGGAAATGTAAAATCAATCTAGGTAGCTATTCCTGAAGCATTTGAATGGTTATCAAATTTAAATATTAATCTCTGAATGTTGTAATTCTAAAATGTCATATGAAAGAAGAAGAAAATGACCACCCTCCCCAGGTACAGATGGTGGTTGACAGGCCTGGGGTGGAAGTAGAAGATCCAAAGAGGGGGCTTGACTCAGAAGAGGCAAAGCTCAAGGGAGGATCTAGTCTGGGCTGCCTACGGAGAAAGGACTTTACACCACAGAAAGGTGGAAGAAACCCTGCACCTTGAACAGCAAGAGGTAAGTATCTTGAGCTTTTATGTTAGGGCTTCTGTGAGATGAGATTAACTCCAACCAGAGAACTCTTGTGTTTTGGGAGCAAACACTCATGTTTTCAGTTATGTTTAGACTGGAGGACTGGATGTGGCTATGATGATTCATAGATGTTTGGGTCAGAAGGGACCTTAGTAGATCATTGAGTTTGTCCCTCTGCTCTAGGCAGGAAAGAGCGTTGGGGTCAGATGACCCCAGCCAGGTGCATGTCTAGCCTCCTCTTAAAGACCCCCAAGATAGGGGAGAGCACCAACTCCCTTGGAAGCCCATTCCAGATTCTGGCAACCCTCACTGTAAAGAAGCTCTTCCTGATGTCTAACTTAAATCTGCTCTCCATCAGTTTGTGGCCATTGTTCCTAGTTACTCCAAGGGGTTCCCCAAAGGGAGGATTTGAGGCCACCAGGGCACTGCAGAAGTACCCAGCACAGAGAGCTTCCAGGCCCTGAAGTCTGGTGGACTCTGTCAGGTGGAAGATCAAACATTTCAGAAGGAGGACTGTTGTGTTAGAAGGCTAACTACCTGGCAGCAAAGACTGAGAGAACATAGGCCCGGAGCCTCCAAGGGCATGATGGGAGCTGGGGCCTGGGAATCCAGAGTCCTGGTACAGTGGACCTCAGGTGGAGGGACCAACTAGTTTAAAGTGGGCCAAGGCCAAGAAAGGCCTCAGCTCAGACAAGGCCCTTTCCCAAAACCTGCATCTGCCTTCTGGGGAAGCCTCCCAGTGAAATGACAACATCAAAGATGCAGCAGATGACATAACAAGGCAGATGGACCCCTTAGGGACCAGAGAGTAAAGAGGTAGGAGCCAGGGGATGCGTCAAGCAGGAGACTTTGTTGCTCCAGTGCCGGACTCATTACACTATCCCTGTAAATATGTCTAAATTCTTGTCCTCAGTGATATGTTTTTCTAGCTATCAGCTCCATAGACTGATTGTGTATTAGTCTTGTATCAGTCGTTTCCAGGATCCTAGTAATCTTTGAGTGCTGTCTTATAAATCAGGGATGTCAAATGTATAGTCAATGGGCTGGATCTGGCCCTTGGAGCTGTTTCCTGTGGCTTTCAGGGCTCCTGGCAGGACAAGGAATTAAGATGGGGTGGGAGACAAGCATGGGTGGGCCCTGCTGCTGAATTCAGGCCTATGGACAGCCCATTTCAATGGCTGTGCTGACCCTGCTGTTTGCTCCACTGCTTCTGGGTCTGGATCCAGCCCACAAGCAGCCCAATGGTCTGGATCCAGTCTGGGTCCCAGGGCAAGTCCTACAACCCTGCTACAAAGAAGTAACTTACTAATTATAAGAACCGGCTCCTCTACTGAGAGTAATAGCAAGGGTGCCCTCAAGGTTGTGTTACTTTTTCTATTGGACTGTGGCTGGGCAGCCCCTAGGGGTGCCGTGACCTCCCCTAGTGCCCTTGCCTACTGTGCCAAGTCTGGGTCTTTAACACATCCTCTGTCTTGCCCGCCACGTCTTTGAACTTATTAGGTCAGTTAAGGAAGCTGCCTTCCTACCCTTCTTGGCACGGGGCCGGTCTTACTATGCCGGGATTTCCTCCAAGTCCCAGTGCTGGTCTTCTCCTGGGGCCAACTCAATACACGCACCCCCTCCTGGGGCAGCTCTCTCCGATTGTGCCCCTTCTCGCCCAGCCTGGACTTCCCAAGAGGCTTACTCCCCTCTTGGGGCTTCGTATGTCACAGGCAGCGCCCCACTCGGGCCTGCCTCCCTTATATTCCGCGGTCACTCGCGTGCTGGCCTGCGCCCCGCGCTCCCCGCGGTCTCTATGCCCGCACTCGAGCCTGTGGTTGCCTCTCAAGCTCCGTTGCCCGCACTCAGGCCTTCTATGCCCCCACTGGGCCCTTGCTCATGCTCCTCGCGCTCGCTGCCCGCACTTGGGCCTTCTATGCCAAACTCGGGCCTGTGGTCACGCCCCTTGGACTCCCCGCCTGCACTCGGGCCTGTCTATGCCCAACTTGGGCCTGTGGTCCTGCCTCGTGCACTCCCCGCCCACACCCAGGCCTTCTATGCCCGACTCGGGCCTACACCCCACTGGGGCTCTTCCCAATTGGGGCTTCCAGTTGGGGCCTGTCCTGGTAATGCCCACGCTGGGCTGGGGTCGGGACCCCCCATTACTTAGACCCACCTTCCTGGGCCCATGCCCTACTGGGCTTCTGCCTCTACTCAACGCTTCCCGAAGTCGCCCCAATGGGCTGGGGTTGGGACAACCCCACAACATGGCACCCTCCATGGTGCCAGGAACTCCCGAACCTTACTGGGGAGCTCCTGCTGAGGCCTCTTCCACCCCTACAGCCTCGCCCAGTCCTCCGGTGTAACGATAACAACTCCGCAAAGCTCTAAGCCAGCCGGCTATAATGCATCATAAGCTCTCGAGCTTATGATACTAACTCCACTTTATGCTGGCTCTCTCTCACCTCCATCAAGGTCCTCCTTCCCCTGCATCATTGCAGCCGGTCAGACTGCAACCACTGATGCCCCTGCCCCTGCCCCTGCCCCTGCCCCTGCCCCTGCCCCTGCCCCTGCCCCTGCCCCTGCCCCTGCCCCTGCCCCCCCTGCCCCTGCCCCTGCCCCTGCCCCTGCCAGAGGGGAACTGTGTCTGGCCTCAGCCTTCCCTGCTTATGAAGGCCAAGCCTCGCCCCCTGGCGGTCAGCTGATCTAATCAGCTCCCAACAACTAGCACCTGCTGCCTTAATAACTGGCAAAACTGAGCTGTGGGATGACCCAGAGAGTGAAAGTCTGTATGGTGAAACTGCAGAAATTAAGCCAGGGAATGATGAGTATGTGAGGCTTGAGGCAGAAGCCTGTGAAATCCCACCTCCTTATGCCCCAGCAGTCCAAGGGAATTTGGGAGGAGGGTTAACCCAAACCTTCCCAGTGATGATGACCCATGGAGAGCCACAAGGGGGAAATCCCCGGACAGAGACATGGTCTTTTACTCGCACAGAAATCAAAGCACTGCAAGAGCAACATAAAGCTAAACCAGGGGAGCCAATAATAGATTGGTTAGTTTGAATGTATAGTGAAGGAGCCTCAGCAGTATCTGTAAGTTGCACCAAGGCAGCACAATTGGTCCTCCGCCCTGAAATCCAGTTGGGTCAGTGGGTCGGGCAGGACCAAAATATTACTGTTTTCTGCTGCAGTGCAAGCGGCTGCTGCAGGTTACAGTAACATAAAAGAAGAGTTTAACCCTCCTCCCACGAGCACGGCTTAATTTAGAAGAGGCCATTCATTGTCTTTACCGGCTGTCTTTGACAGAAATTGTTCAAACAGGAAACTGGAGACATACATTAGATGAAGAATTAATAACAAAGGCGATGTGGAGAAAGTTTTGCTGAAGATCACCCACTGAATGCACTTCAGCTCTCCTGGTACTGCAACAAGAGTTAGTGACTCACCCGGTAAGAGATGCAATACGGAGGCTAGTACAGCTTCTGCCCATCTTGCAGAAGCCAGGGATTCCCAAATCAATAAAAACTGCCAAGGCCATGGCAGTGGCCCCTGAGAAAGATGACCCAGCTGGGCCCCCCAAATCCAGGAAAGTAGGAAATAAAAAACCCAAAGCTCCATGGGCACAGATGTGGAGAGAGCTACAGGCAGCAGGGTTTAGTAAAGAGCAAATTGACAGACTGCCTATCTTAGTCCTGGAGGGGTTATGGATCAAACACTGTGAGAGTGAAAAGGGCAAGAAGACAGAACCCTTGGCACCCCACAAACCCCCACAGTAGGAGTCCCGGCTGACCCAGCCCCCCATGCAAGGGGCCATTGTGGGGGCAGTAGAGGATCAGGGACCGGTAACACAGAATAATATTAGCCCCTTAATCAAAGTGCCTACAAAGATTTGTTTAAATGGAAGAAAAAAGTTAATTGATATGCTACTAGACACTTGTGCCCAGCTATGTGTTTTGGACTGTGCAGAATGGAAAGGGACACAGGGAACCCCCTACCAAGTGGTAGGAGTTGGAGGTGCCAGGCGACCAGGACATTTGGTCCGACCCACATTCACCTTGCCTAATGGCTCCATAGTAACAGCAGTTGCTGTAATGCTCAGAGGAGGGCCAAACCTACTGGGACTAAATATGTTGCAAGGGCAGCAGTTTATTCTTTAACAGGAAACCTGTCAGTTTGGCTGTACCACAGCCCAGGAAATCGAGCAGGAAGATGTGATGATGGCAGTAGCCTGATGTTTTATGACCCCACTCGCCCTGCCAACCATGAAGGGGGTACATCGATCTCAATACCCACCCCCCTCCACCCCCGAGGCAACACAACCCATCCAGGACATCATCAATCGGCAGCTTGAGGATGGAATCATCATTCGGAATCATTCTCCGTACAACAACCCAATGTGGCCTGTATGTAAACCAAGTGGGGATTGGCAATTGACTATTGGCTTTAGAGCTCTGAATGCCAATACCAACCATTTGACAGCTGCGGTCCCATCCATGCCTGCATTAACAGAAAACATTAGGTGTTATGGACCCCAGTGAATGGGATCCATGAACATTAAAGACATGTTCTTTGCTATTCCCATCCATAAAGATCACTGGCCTTTGTTTGCCTTCACATGGCTAGAACAGCAGTACACCTACACAGTCCTACCCCAGGGTTGGGTGCATAGCCCCACCTTGGCCCATGGAGTGCTGGCTGCAGTGGTCCATGAAGTCCAATTAAGCCACTCAAAGGTGCATGTCTGGCAGTATGCCGATGATGTTATGGTGGGAGGCCAGGACCGGGAATTAACCATTTGTTGTTTTGAGTTCCTAAAGGAGAAGGTGCAGGCATTTGGATTCATGCTGTCCAGCAAAAAGATCCAAGAAGTTGGGCTCCAGTGTAAATTCCTGGGAATCCAGTGGCAACAAGATGGACCCACCATACTGGCTAAGGAGCTGCAAAGCCTAGTAGATACCCCTGCCCCCAATAATGTAAAAGAGCTGCAAGCCCAGCTGGCAGCTTACAATGGAGGGAAACGGCCAAAGTGCTCAGTATGCTGAGTTGGCTGCTGTAGTCAACGTGGCCAACTATGAACTGTTACTAGGGTCAGGCTATACAAAACCCATTTATATCTACTGCGATTTATGGATGGTAGTAGAGGGTTGTACCAAGTGGCTACCCTTATGGAAAAAAGAAAACTTCAAAAGACGAGGCAAAAATATTTGGAGCTATGATAACTGGGAGACTTTGTGGGTAATGGCAAAGGGAGGCCTTCCCCTACATATACAGCATGTTAGTGTAGGACATGGAAAAAAAAGAGCTGAAGGGTCTGAAGCAAAATGAAACAGGCAAGTAGATGAGCTAGCCAAAGGCAGCACAGAAGCCCTTGTTGCTGAGGCAGAAGCTCAGCCACCCCCAGAGAAGGCACCCAGCCCCTCCCTCCAGGCAACCCCTGGAGTGCTAGCCGCAGAATGGCTGCATCGACAGCATAAGCACCCTGGCTGCGATGGAACTGCTTGCCTAGCAGCCACCTGGGGCATTCACCTAACCAAAAGGAAAGCATGGGAATTATAGCATAGTCAACTCCTGCATCACCTGCCAGGAAGTCAAACCGGACTAACCCCTGCCTTAACTACCCCTTTGTCGTTATGTAACGGAAAAGTAATATGGCAAGTTTAGCAATGTGACTTTATAGGCCCACTTTCCTGCACAACCAGAAAGCAACAGTATGTGTTTGTAGCAGTGGAAGCAGTCACCGGAATGATGTTTGCTCAGGCCTCTGCCAAGGCCACTGCACAGGATACCTGTGCAGCACTAGAAAACCTGCTAGCCATCTACCCACCTCCTGTAGAGCTGCAAAGTGACAATGGTTCACATTTTTGCAACCATCTTGTCTACAAGTGGGCTGCAAAACATCAAGTGCTGTGGATCTATCACATTCCCTATTACCCACAATCTAATGGACTGCTAGAACGAGCCAATGGTATCTTAAAGTGCAACCTGCAAATGGCCGCTGGTTCGGCCTTCAAAGACTGGGACCTGCACCTGGATCGCTCAGTCAACTGGGCCAACAATCAGCTCCACTCTGGAGGAAGCCCCATGCAGCAAGCCTTTGGTCAAGGCAGGTCCCACGAGCCAGTAGTAGAACGACTAAGAGGTGGCTGGGGAAAACTCCGGGGGGGGGAATCAGGTAGTAGTTAAGCATCCACAGGGGGACAAATAGGAAGGGGTGCTAATGGTACGGGACACATGTAACTCATGGTGGGTATCAAGATCATATCCATCTAACAGGAGCCAGACTCCATTTTTCCTTGTTCCTGCAGATTGGGTCCATCTGTGGACACAGCTGTGGCAACGTCAGGGTGCTCAGGAGTTGTCATCCTGCTCCAGAGCAACACCGCCACCCCCATCCAGCAATGAAGGGGTGGAATGCCATCATGACGGGACTGCTAATCATTTGCTGCTGTTTGACTGATGTGGGACATTCCCATGCTCCTGGACCCCAGATTGCACCCACTGCCAAGGCCTTGGACACACTGAAATACTGGGAACGCCCCACTGCAATTGAAGAAGTGTGAAACTGGCCTCTCAGTCATCGGTGATGGATTGTGGACTGGCAAGGGGGAACCTGTCAGTGTTACTGTGGAACAGGGTGGTTACTTGGTTTCCTCCCATATGCCAGAATTGGGAAGAACGAGTGTAGGACGGGGAGATTATTGTGGTTTCTTCCAATGGCCCTGGTACTGTTATATTTTGCCTGCAGGTACGCTGCCCACCCTGAGTCCTGACGTGACCACTGCCGTAACCCCGCCTGCAGCTCAAAATTCTACAACCACCTGGAGCCTAAAGAGATGACTAAAACCTCCGACCCCACCTCCATGGGAAACAGTTGCTCCAGCAGTCCCCCTACCGAATGATACTTTGGCACAATGGTGTACAGCTCACCAAATACACTGGTCCTCCAAGTATAGTAAGGTACTATGGTGGTTTAAAAACAGCTCTTATGCTGGTAAGTGGTGGTCCACGGAATAAGAAGCCAACACATCCCATGTTGCGGGTATTTTGTGGTTCTGCCATATGGATGAAGGGGGAATTGCTCACGGAATTAAATATACTATAGCTGCCTATCGCCAAACAGTCTGGGAAAGTCTGCAGGGCACAGCCCTGGCCAACCCAGAAAACCTGGCTGAACCCATGGGGTCACTGTGCCAGAATCATTTTTGCAAGATACCCATGCCATTGTTGCACCTGGACAATGTGCGTTCACGTACACAAATGGAGATGCATTACATCAAATAAACCAATGCCACTGGGAAGTTTACCAATCCCAGAAACAAGAAGGGAAATGGTTAAGCACCCAAACAGAAAAACCCCTGTCTGTTTTTTTGCATTAAGCAGGGATGCATGTTGCTAATCCGAAAGGAGCCACCACAGGTGTATCTGCTACCTCGCTTGTCTAATGTCACCCCATGGTGGAGGTCCCAGACCAGGGCTCCAGTTCTCCTTAATGGCTCCTAGTTTAATACCCATATTACTTTTAACCCTGAACAATGGTTTATCAGAACAGCATTCCCCAACTGTTCTGCCGGCGCCCGGTTGGCAGAGAAAATGTTGCCCTGGACTTGGCCAACTGTTTTCCAACCCACAGCCCAACAGCCTCCAAGCGCCTGGAAAAAAAGAGGTACCCTAGTCCACATGTGGAACAGGCTTAATTCAGCCATGGGAGTTTGGAACATAGATAAATCTCAGAAAAACACCCAGGGAATCACGAACTATAGGTTTTCTCACTAAAGGGGGTATGATTAATAACATGGCCCTAGAACACACTAATAAATTAGTAGCAACCATGGGCCATCCATATTTATCTTAAACTAGTTTCATGCATTTTGAAAGCAGTTTATGTGCACTGAACTTCTGTTGTATTACAGATTTGAATCAGTTTCTGATCACTTACACCAATTAATATGTAACTCCTATCCTAACCCCTGTGTCTGCCACCTAGTGGCTTGCCTTCTGTATAGTCTTCATAGTGGTTTTCAATATTAGCAAGGGTCCTTGCAGCTCCCCACAAAGGAAGCTTCCTGACAGCTAGGTGGCAGAAAGAGTGCAAGTTAATGCTGTTGGATAAGAACTGATTCCTTTGCAAAAAACCTACAGGCTTCTTTCGAGTTAAATGCATTGATCTTAACCATTCTTACTAAACGACCTCCTCCCAAAAACCACCTCCCCTACCCCCCACTCAAGTTCATACTGTTTTCTCCCACAGTGGGAAGCCTGGGGAAGTCTTCATGGAGGGGCAACTGTGGAGTTTGGGGAACTGGTGACCCTTGCTGCAGAGATGGCATTTCCCTGCTCATCATGTTGATTTGCTGAGATGCTCAGGATCTATTCTTCCTTGAGGAGGTTGTAATGCATGACCCTAAATCCTGGGTTAAAACTTGGAATGTGTAAATCTTGCAGGTTGGTTCTGTAAGTAGAAAATCCCATAAATAAATATATTTATAGAATAAATAAAATAAATATAAATATATTACACCTTGTAATCCCTTCAGTCAGATTACTGGGATTTAGGAAAAAAACTACAATAAATATATGGTTTCATGTGAAAAGATTTTGCTATTAGAGCTGATACTAAATAAATGCATTTGTGAAGGATACAAAAAACCAAGTGAATAGTTTTAACGTGTCTGGTATAACTCTACATTTCAGGGGTCAGCAACCCCTGGCATGTGTGCCAGAGCATGGCATGTGAGGCCATTTTGCTCAATGCACAATACAGATGGCCTAGGCACTAGGCAGCTGCTGCCAGCCACAGAGTCCAGGATATGCACAGCAGGTGGTGGGGAGCCACCCTTAGCCTGGGTGGCTGGTAGCACAACCCTGGCCTCTTCCCTGCCATGCACCTGAGGTGTGCATGCAGCCACACCTGCTATGGAGCCCAGGCTGCCCCCAGGCTACAAGCCCTGCTGTCAGCAGCCCAGGCTCCACAGCAGGTGGCAGGAGCCTGCCCAGAGCCCAGACTGTTCATGGCAGGGAAGCTACAAGACCTGCTGCCAGCAGCTTGGGCTCCATGAGAGGTAGCAGGAACCTGCACAGAGCCTGGGCTGTTTGTAGCAGGCAGCCACAAGGCTGTAAGCAGCTGCATTGGGGTCTGGAGCCTTGCCTGGCTTGCTGCCGGTGGCGGTTGCATGTGCGCTGCAGGGAGCATGGTGGGGAAGGAGCCAAGGCTGCACTGCCGCAACAAGAATCAGGCCCCTCATGGCTCTCCCCCTCCTCCCTGCACCATGCACCCTTGGCATGCCAACATCTTTCAAGTTGGGGTTGCAAGGTTTTTTGGCACTCAGCACAAAAACATTGTGGGCACCTGCTATATTTGTATTTGAAAAGCAGCTATGGTACTAAAATGTTGGCACTAGTATAATTAGCTAAATGTGACTATTCTAATGCAATATTTGATCATTATTGCTATATATGCTTACTGTAAAAGGCAATAAGGTCAGAAATCAGCTCTGTTTAAAAAGCACCTAGTAAATTAGCGTTCTACTTTCACTTAAGGGTTCTAGTATTTCTGCAACAAACTACTACTCTGTTGTTAGAGGTAGGAAGGGGCATGATGAGATTGACTCTGCACCTTTAGCAATCTCAACAAAAAAAAAAAAGTTCTAAAAATCCAGGATATATATCCCAATATAACTAACTGCCTTCGGATCTTTTAAAAATCTCTGTCTTAACATTAAGAACAATGGTATCTGCCAGCCAGATACAAGCTTTGGTAGATGTAGTGTCTAGAGTGATGATAAAAGGAGGAAGACAGAAATGGAAAGTAACGAAGCTGAATGATTCTGAGAATGTAAACATCCCTCTAATGTACTCCCTCAGGCCCTGTCAACCTGTGGATGAAGATGCTTTTTTCAGTTGAATTCATTTGACATGACTCAGCTTTACTTCCTCCTTATCCCATTGCATACTGAGTTCAGCATCTTTAAGATCACGTAGCTGTATGGGTAGGCATCGGGGGCTACAACACAACTGACTGAAACTGCGCTGTAGGGCTAGGGACAGACATTCAAAAACCCTGAGCCTGAATTGATTCCATATTTGCAGGTTAGTTTAACCTGGCTAGGCTGAACTGGTTTGTAACTGTACAGACAAACCCTTTGGACTAAGGAAATTCAGGCACAGGCCTGAAGTGGCTCAGGCTAGAAGCTGGGGGGTCCTAGAGCAACCCTCCCTTCCCTTCCACAGTGCTGAGCTGAGTGGGGGGTGGAGGGGACATGGCCAGGCACCAGCAGGACACTCTGATTAGGGAGTATCAGACTGAACTGATTTGGGTCAAACCCCCTCTTGCTGCTCCTCTGACCAGTGACAGAGCCAGCAGGGAGTTGCACAGCATGTATCAGTCCATCAGCAAAACAAAAGCCTCTCTCATTAGTTCAAGCTGTTTTTAAATAACTTTTTCCAAGGAAGGAATGGAGGGACATTACCACCTACCTGCTGATTAGCTCCAAAAAGTCCTAAGCAGATACTGTCCTGTCTACTTTTGTCCTGTCTGCCTTATACAGACACCTGTCAGTATTAGCTGGCTAGGGTCTGTGCTGTGAGAGAGGGGAGGGAGGTGTATGTGTAATGTCTCCCTAGTCTAGGTGTCATACTTTATCTGCATGGGCAGTGAATATGGTGTGTGTGCACGTAGACTTTCATTAAGCTAATGGAAAAAACCCCCATTTTTTAGTCTATATGACGTATGATACTTTGCACAAGAGTAAATGATGATGCAGTCAGGAGTGAATACTACAGTGTATGTTTATGTAATTTGTATATGTTGTTTTTTATTGAAGAAACAGATTTCCTTTTGTATCTATGTCCTTACCTTTGTGTTAACTACCCAGGGGTACATTAAACAAAAGTATGACACCTAGGCTAGGGAGACATTACACATACACCAGTTTAAGTGACCAGAAACTGGTTTAAGCCTGTAACAAAACAGACATTCAGTGCACAGAAACCAGTTTGAAAATGGCTGAAACCAGTTTGGGATAAATCTGGTTGAATGTAGTATCAGACTTAACTGATTTGGCTCAAACTGGTTTATGCAATGTTGATGCAATGCATTGAAAAAGACAATCCTTTGCCTTTTTCAGGTTTAACTTAATTAAACTATGTGTGTGTATGGAGAGGACCATCGTATGAGTAGTACAATGACAAATTTCATTTTCTTAGGTTTGGCAGAAGCTAGGGTAGAGTGCCACCTTAATAGATTAACTCATTCAAGAAGGCATAAACTTTTTTAGACAACAGCTTACTTCCTTAGATTGCAGAAGAATATCTCATTGCATGTGTAATCTAACACTTTAATTGAAAGAGAAAGGATGGCACTTAGCTTCAGGGCAATCTGCATGTAGGTCTCTGCCCCAGAGGAAATGAGCAGTGAAATGCTGGGAGTCTGGGTTGCTGAATAGCTATGTACGTTAGGACAGGGGATCCCATTCTCTGGTTCCTTGTCAGTCTGCCAGGCACACTGCTGAATTCTAGAAATCAGAAGGCCTAAACTCTCTAGCAGACAATCAGGTGAGCTACCAAGGAAATGTGTGGCTAAGCTGGCAGAAAAATGAACACATTTCTGATGGAAATCCATCTGGTATGCAGAGTTCCATTAGAAATATGCTTGGTAGCTAATAGAACTTTTTGAAAGTGTTGTGGCTTCATAAAATGTTTCACTTTTGTTGAACTGTCAGATTCAGACTATTTTTTTTGTCAATTTTCTCAAGCATCTCTGTGCTTTCAATGAATACAGTTTGCAGACCACATCCTTTGTTTTTCTAGGTTAGGAACAGGCATTACACACAAACTAGTTGAAGTGATCCAAAACTGGTTTAAACCTGTAACAGAACAGACATTCTGTGCACATAAACCAGTTTCAAAATGGCTGAAAGTGGTTTGAGACACACCTGGTTGAATGTAGTGTCAGACTTAACTGATCTGGCTCAAACCGGTTTATGCAATGTCTGTCCCAGACTCCTTCCTGGTTTAAGTTAAACCAGACTCCTCCAGCATCCTGGCATGCTCTCTGGGCTAGGTTCTGTGCTCCAGCCCAGCCAGGCTGGTCCCACCCCTCTTCTCCTCAGCCAGAGCAGGGACAGGCAGGGGTGGGTGTCTGGCCAGGGACAGGTTCAATTCCTACCAGCAGGGGCCTGAGCGCCATAGCTCCTGAGGCAGAGGTGGGCAGGGAGGAGGGTTAGTCTCCCCCCTACCCCGACTGGCAGCTGGGTCCACACACCATTGCTTCCGCACTTGCTCTCTGCCACAGAATAGACCCCCTGCTGTCTCCTCTGCTGGATGCCTGAGGGAGGAGGAAAATCTCCTGTCTCTGCCTCCCCCAAGGGGCCCTGTCTGGCTATGCCCCTGCCCTGCTGCTGCAGTGGGAGGGGGAAGCAGCCCCTTCCTGGTGGGGGTGCTGTGCTGCAGGCTGGCAGAGCTGAGGCGGGTTGTATGCTGCAGCACTGGTGTCTGGAGGGCCAGAGCCCTGCAAGCTCCTCCAGTTCTGTGCACTCCACAGCAGCTCTGCTGGTGCCACAGTGTGGTCCCCACTGGGAAGAGGCTCACACATGGGGAAATAGGGGCATGAGCTGCTGCTCCAGTCATAGTAGTTCCTGCCTTATCACTCCAGTGGCTGGCCGCAGCATTCCCTCCTGCCAGGAGGGGACTGGCCCCAAGCACAGACAGAGTGGCTGCAGACCAACTCCATCACTCAATCTGTGCTCATTTGCACTCGGGGCAGCTGCTGCTCAGTCGGTACTTGGGGCCAGCCCCCTCCTGGCAGGAGGGGATGCTGCCCCAAGTGCAGACTGTGCAGCAGCTGTGGCTGGGCTGGGCAGACCCTGCTGTGGTGCCCCAGGGGCAGAGTAGGGAACTCCTCTTCCTGCCTCCACCCCAGCATCCCTGCAGGTTGCATCTGGCCCCACCCCTACCCTCACACGACCCCTGGAGTGTTGAGGGAGAGTGCCTGTGACTGTGGCAGCAGGCCCCATCCCCATTTCCTCAAGTACAAGCCTATTCTTGGTGGGAGCCATGCTGCTGGGTGACAAAGCTGCTGCAGAGCACAGCAGTGCTGCAGGGCCTTGGAGGGCTCTGGCTTGCTCTGGATGCTCTGCTGTGCACAGCTTGCTGCAGCTCTGCCCACCCAGCACTCCAGTTCCCGCACCAGGAACAGGCTCACGCTCCCTGACATTTCTGACAGGGGCTACTTCCCCCAACATGGGCCCTTCCCCCTCTCGTTGCAGTGGTGGGGTGGGAGCATGGCCAGATAGGGCCCCTTGAAAGGGGGAGGGAGCAGGGACAGGGGTTATTCCTCCTCTTTCTGGCTTCCTGCAGAGGGGACAGCAGGGGGCCTATTGCACAGCAGGCAGCGAGTGAGGTGGCAATGATGTGCAGGCCCAGCTGCCAGTGGGGGTAGAGGAGAGACTAACTGTCCTCCCTGCCCTGCCTTAGGGGCCATGGTACCCTGTTGTGGCAGTAGCAAGGAGGGAGTCCCTGGCAGACCCAGCTTGGGTCCCTTGCCAGTTCAGCCAGGACTGGCCATGCCCCACCTCCCCGCCCCAGCATAGCTTCCTGTGGCTGAAAGCATGCTCTAGCACCACCCCCCACCACCAACCAGCTGCATTTGCTCAGTCCAAGGAGAATTTTTGATCTGTTACAAACTGGCTCAGCCTAGGTGGGTTAGACTAACCTGCAAAGGTTGAATCAATACAGGCTCCAGCTTTGTGAATGTCTGTCCCAAGCCCTAGAGTGAAAAGGTGATGTGGGCCTGAGAATATAGAAATATGTTTGCCCATTATGAAGAAGAACGCTCCTTGCCTTTGCTTTTTTCTTGTATTTGACATAAAGTTGGCTGTGAGAGAAAAAGCTCATTTACTCAGCTTATTTCTGTCTTTCTCAGTGGAAAAACTTCCTTTGCCATACGTGTCATATTATGTGAAACTCCATTGTTGAATTTCCATAGTTATCTCAAGTAGCCGCTACCAGATGATACAGCCTTGAAGAGTACCATTTCTAGCACACTGCAATTTCACTTCAATCCATAAAAATGTATTTTGAGGATTTCAAATAGATAAAGTCACCCACAAGAAAACCAATTTGCTGTGTAAAGACAAAGTCTTTGAACTAGGGATCTCAGCCCATGATGGAGCTATTGTTTCATTTTCAAGATGCTCAAGGGGTCACACCACTAGATTAAGTACAGATATTCAGAGAGCCCAAGCCTGAATCAATTCAATCTTTGCAAGTTACTCTTGAACCAGCAAGCAACTGAACAGACATTTACTTTTGATTCTGGAAATGCAGCCAGATGCCTGCAGTGGCTCAGGCCAGAACCCAGGGGGCACTAGAGCAGGCCTTCAGCTAGAGGGAAGCTGAGGTGATGGGGGAGTGTGGCTAGGCTGCGTATGATTGGGGAGGGGTTTAAACTCCGACCCTGGCCTGCATGGTCCCCAGTGAGGGTGTTCCTGGAGGGGGAATAAGGAAGCAGTCCCTGCCAGGCATTTCCCACCCTTCTCCCTCACTGCTGGTGTGGCAGGGGGTGTGGCCAGCCCTGGCAGCAGCCTGTAGTGAATGGGGAAATGGAGGGGGGTTTAATTCTTCCCTCCCTCCCTTGTCCCACTGGCATGAACCTGAGTCAGTGTCTAACTGGCCGAGGCAGAGCAGCCAGGGGTGGGGGCATGGCCAGACGCTGGCCCTACGTGGCTCCCTGAGGTAAAAAGTGGCAGGGAGGAGGTTTATTCCCCCTCCCTCCCTCCCATCTCTCCCTCGGGGACCCCAGCCAGGGTCTGTCTGGCCAGGGCGGAGGAGCCTTCTCCCCCTCCCCCACTGGCTGCTGGAGTGGCAGGGGTATGGCCCACTGACAGCAGCCTCAAGTGAATAGGGGATAGAGGGAGATTTAGTTTCCCTCAGTCCCTCCATTATGGACCCCAGCCAGGGCCTGTCAGGCATTTTGCCTCGCTTGCTACTTAAGTGGCAGGGGGCATGGCCAGCCCCAGCAGTAGCCTGAAGCAAATGGGGACTGTGGAGGGAATGGGGTATTAAACCTGCCTCCATCCCCTGTTCACTTGAGGCTGCTGCTGGGGCTGGCCACACCCCTTGCTGCTTCAGCAGCGAGTGGGGTGGGGTGGGGTGGGGGAATGCCTGACAGGGGCTTGTGGGGTCCATGCCAGTGGGACAGGGGAAGGAGGGGGGAATAAACACCTTCCCTGCCCCCTTTATCTTAGGGGGCCATGCAGGGCCAACATCTGGCAATGCCCCATCCCTGCTTAGGGTAGAGAGCAGAGGGGTGGGGCCAGCTCTGCTCCACAGAGAACAGCTCAGCCCAGGGCTGTACAGTATGCTGGTGTAACCTGGGCGGTACTCCAAGAGGTACCCCCTCTCCAATTGAAGGGATCAAAGCAGGTGCACAAGTGCTGTGGGAGGTGTAGGGACTCTCCTCCCCTATAGAGCAGAGCCAGATCACCAATGGCGACTTAACCATATATCTTTTAATACTGGGAACATAACAGGCATAAATCAGAGGGTATAGTGGACACTACAATGCCCTAAGGGGGTAGGATTCAACAGAGGTTACACACTTACGATCACGGACAAAACAGGGTTAACAAAATATAAAACTCAAACAGCAGAGCAAACAATATGGGTTGGGGAAATATACAAAGGGCACAAAATGCAAAATGTCAAATGACAAGGCAACATAGGGCCTTGGTACCTGGAGGGGGAGGAACACAATGGCCCCTTTCTACTGTAAGAAGATTTGCTTCTTGTTATCTCACTCACCCCAAGTCACTTTAGCTGGGACTTGAACCAGATCTCCCACATGGTAGGCAGGAATGCAGCCAAACAGCCACTATTGGTGTCACTACTCCAGCCTGCTAGGGGTCTTGACCTTCCCAGAGCCCTGCCTCATGTCAAGCTACCTGGCCTCTGATTGGAGGAGCTGGAAGCAGAGCTGGGAACCCCTCAGGTTGCTGCTCAGATCCTTCCTGGGGCTGGGGAGCCTCTCCTTGGGGATCTGGAGCCCAGTGGGGAGCCTCTCCTGCCGGCTGCACTGCTGAGGGTCCCACTGCTGCCTGCAGGCACTGCTTTTGGCCCACTGGCTCAGCTCTGTGAAGCTCCTTCCTTGTTGTCCCTTACTGGTCTCTCCCCTGAGTCAGCCCACACTGCCCCTTTTATCCCCCTCCAGGTGACCCAAGGGGCCAATCGGGACATGGGGGGGGGGAGGGGGGAGTGAGTCTCTGGGGCCTGATTGGTGCGGAAAGGGAATCCCAAGTCCTCCAATCATCTTTTGCCCTTTCAAAACCCCTGGGCCAGGTCACTGCCAGCCAGCCCGTCACATCAGGATGCTGGGGGACTCTGATTTAGCTTAAACCAGAAAGGGGTCTGCGACAGAAGTTCCATAAAACAGTTTGACCCAAAACAGTTGTCTGATACTACATTCAATTAGGTTTATCTTAAACTAGTTTTGGCCATTTTGAAACTGGTTTATGTGCACTGAACTTATTTTATGTTACAGATTTAAACCAATTTCTGATCACTTAAACTGATCTAGGTGTAATTTTTGCCCCTAGGGTGTCAATTTGAGGACTGAGGAGTTTAAGTATAGTTGTCACTGACCACCTAGAGCAAGGTGAGTCAAAGGCTTTTCCTGAAAACCAGGGAGAGAAACAGGGAAATATGCACAGTACTGATATTTTTAAAAAAACCTAACATACAAATCTACTTGCTCACTGATTCTTAATTGGCATCTAAATAACAGAGGACTTTCCTGACCCTTCATTGCCATCTAGACTGAGGACTTTGCAAAGCAAATCTATTGTTTAATTTGTAACTTCTACACTGTGTTGAGACTACTTAAAACACCAGCCTTTGTTACAGACCACAACAAAGGAGACTGAAAATCCTTATTGTTATTGCCTGGGGAAAGGAATTCTGCTAGACGTTAAGTTTTCAGACCAACACAAACCACAGTTAGGCAATTCAAACTTCTAAAAGGTCACTGATATTCCATTTTATTTGTCTGCTATTTACATTCGCAGCAATTTCAGGAGAGGCTTGACAGACCTGAAAGGAATCCTGGGGCTTGGAAGATCAGGTTAGGAAAAGGGCATTTCCATAGAAAAAGGTGAAGCGATGGAAGTGTAAGACGGATAATAAAGGTATGTTTCTGTTCTAGGTGTGACTGCTGCTTGTTTAGATGTCATTGTGCTAGCCCTAAACTTGTTGGTACTGCAAGCATTAAGAGATGTGGCAGCAAAGATCCAATCATCTGAATCTTTACTCACCTCCTCAGCCCATGCTGAATTGTGGGCTACAGTGGCTTTGCTGCTTGCAGTATGTAGCCTGGCTGTGTTGGATATGTCTACACTACATTGCAGTCCAGAGTAAAGGCAAGAGGAAGGATGGTTTTGTGATCTCTTGGAATGTAGGAGGTTTTAATTCTGTTTGAGTAGTGCTACAAAATTCCTTTTTGACTTCTTTTTAAAGTCATTTTCAGGGATCCGGGTTTTCCTTTTCTACCGGAAAAATGGAAAAAAACTCATGGATTTTCCCTTTTAACTGAGAAAAAGGTGGAGTTTTCATTTTAACGAGGAAACATTGTCGATTTTCCATTTTTGCAAAGAGCTCTGTGAAGGCTGGCAGAGTTCCTCCTACTCCCTGAATCTCCTTGCAGGCTGGAGAGCCTTCAGGCAAGAGGCACCAAGTGTGTGTGCATGCTCATACATGCACGTGACTGGAGAGCATATTCTGCAGGTAAGCCTGGTTGGGGGGATGGGGATTGAGGTCCCCATAGGGAGGGAGTCGGGGAGGGCTGGGACTGGGGCATGGGGCCAGAATGTGTGGCTCCAGGGGCCAGGCGGGGAGTGGGACGGAGTCATGGGTGGCTCATCTGGGCGGTGGGGAGGGGCAGGGATAGGGCTGGCTTCTCACTTACCCCCCAGATCTGTGAGCAGAGTGGGGGCGAATGTGGTCTGCCTGCTGTGGGCTTAGGCTCCCTGCAGGTCTTTCCCCCAGGTCTTTCACAGCCCAGCAGGAGGGACCCAGGACAGCAGGGCAGAGTGGGGCTGGGTGGGGAAGCTCCTTGCCATCTCAAGGCCCATGCCACCTTGGCAAAATGTCCTGTGCTCACCTAGCAGCAGTGGGGGTGGTGGCGTGGAGTTGTGGCCCTCGCTGCTGCTAGGCAGGCAGGGGGTACCTTGCCATGGTGATGCAGGGCTCATAGTGGTGTCATCCAGCTTCCTCACACAGCTCTACCCTACGGGTCCTGCCTGCTGGGCCCTGGAGACTGTGGGGGGAGGGCAGCAGGACAGGGAGCCTGAGCCCGCAGTGGGCAACCTGTACCTGCCCCCTGCGTAAGTTCTGCTCTGGCTGTGTTGCCTGTGGTAGAGGGGGATCCAGGCTCTGCTCTGCTGCAGGAGCTGCCACTTCCCACAGTGGTGGGCAGAGCTTTGGCACTGTTGGGGGGCAGAAGCTGCAGACATGGGTCCCTAACCTTATAGCTCTGGAAGCTGGGGGCAGGGGGCTGTGGGTGGAGAGGGGCAGCAGCATGGCTGGGAGGCTGTGGGAGAAGAGTGAGGGGCCTGGACCTGCATCTTGGTGAGCAAAGGGGGCAGGGGAAGTTCTGATTTTGCATGAGAAAGATCCCAAAATCAAATACCAAAATGCATAGGTACTTAGAATTTATTTTATTACCATGGTTGAGGCACTGGTAGGCTTCCAAACTGCTTTAAAATGGTAAATATATCAGAAAAATGTTCTGTTCAACTGATAGCTGTATATATAGCAATGTTTCAGTTTATTCACAGATTTTAGGTTTTTTAATCACACAATTGGCTATTTTTTAAAATCAGAGAATTTGCTATTTTTAAGCAGGGAAAACCAGGATCCCCAGTCATTTTATTCCTACATACTTTGGGTTCTGATCTGTATAATAGTAATGATTTTTACTTTTTTTATGCAAAATACTTTGTATTGTATCTCTCCACAGTACATAGCACAATGGGTCCTAATCTCATGTCATGCCTGCGGATATTAACAGAACAGAAATAAAAATAAAGGAAGACTTACTATAAAACTACAGGCCATTCCATTGTCCCTATCCAGGTGAGTTATCAAGCAGGGGTATCAAATATACAGCGCATGGGCCAGATCCAGCCAGAAGAGCTGCTCCGTCTGGCCTGCTGGACTACCAGGCTAGGGACAGACATTCAAAAAGCCTGAGCCTGAATTGATTCAATCTTTGCATTAGTCTAACCTAGCTAGGCTAAATAAGTTTTGTAACCAGACAGGCATTCCAGAAATGCAGTCATATGCCTGCAGTGGCTCAGGCTAGACGCTGGGGGGGCGATAGAGTAGCCCTCACTTCCTTTCCACAGTGCCGAGCTGAGGGGGGCATGGCCAGGCCCTGGCAGGATGCTGTGATTAGGGAGGGGTTCCCCCCATCCTGAACAGTCCAGCAGGGAATGTTTATCACCTCTAACTCAGTGTTTATCACCCTATTAAGAAAACCCAGGGACATTGCCCTTTATCTGGTGATTCTTCCTTTCTCCCCTGTGCCACAGCTTGAAGGTAGTTAGCATGGGGTCTGCTAACAAATGTTGAGAGTTGTCTGTGAGGGATGGGGCAATGCCTGCTTAGCAGAAAGTGGGGAGGGGGTGGGGAGCAGGCAGATGCTGTTGTGCCTGCAAGTCTCTGCTGAAGCTGTAGCCAGGGAGCAAGGGCAGCCCTGCTGTGGAGCGGAGAGCCCAGCCCAGAGAGCGTGTCAGGATGCTGCGGATGTTCGATTTAATTTAAACCAGCAAGCAGTTTGGGACAGACAGTGCATAAACCAGTTTAAGCCAAATCAGTTAAGTCTGATACTACATTTAACCAGGTTTATCTCAACTTGGTTTCGGCCACTTTGAAACTGGTTTATGTGCACTGAACATCTGTTCTGTTACAGGTTTAAGCACTTCAACTGGTTTATGTGTAATGTTTGTCCCTAGCCCCAGTGTGTCTGGGGGAAGTAGCCTGCTGAAGTATCCGGGACTCTCGGGCCCCAGTGGACATGGCAATTAGCAGTAGGAGGGAAAATGATGACACAACTCTGGTTGCCTTCTGGCTACTTCCTCCATCTGGGACAATGTGACCCTACCTCCCTCACCACCAGCCACCGGTTCCTGGACCTTGGCTCCTGCCATGTATCCCGTGCTGCCACCATGTGCTTCAGAGCTGCTGGTATTCCTGCTTCCTTATGTCCTGGGCTGGGTCTGGTATGCAAAAGCCCCAGTGGTCCAAAACTGACTGAGGGCACACGGTAAGTTTAATGCCTCTGCTGGAAAGGAACAGCATGTCCTATGAACTGAGTTAAGTGATTTTTTTTTAAAAATTATTCTTTGTGGCAGGTGGGAATGTTAGACCCACAAGACTTGGAGCAGGATGTCCCCCTGATACACTGTGAAGCACAACACATGACTCCTTTCACTGACCTGCCTTGCAAATTAATACCATGCACATCACCAAAAAGGGTACCGGAAAAGCTTGGCTGGAATCAATTACAGCCTTAACTTCCATTAGAAGATACTTAATCCTCCCTGAAAGCAAAAGGAACACACAGAGGAAAAGGTGCAGCACAGCTTTTGTCTTTTGGCATACTTTTGTTAATAGGCCTTTCATGAAGGCTCATTGACAGAACTGTTGACTCTATTGGTTGTATGCATCACTTTGGGTTTTTTTGGAAATAGGAAGAGTGTTTCTCAATCCATGTAGGTGGAAGTTTTCTTAAACAGGATTTTTTTTTCAGACCCTAAAGTGCCATGCCCCTGGTGCAATCCATTCTCTTCAAAGCTGGAAAATAACATTCACAAAAGTATTTTACCATCCTTTCCTTCCATGGATTAAGTGAAAGAAAAAAATGGTGAGTGCAAGAAATTGGCTTTGCCTGGAGGGATAATAGTTCTACTATAGGCTTATTCTCAATACCACCTTCACAACCTTAGAGAAGCCATTCTGTGGATTTTTCTTGAGGACTGGGCTCTTTGTGGTAGGTGGGTAGGGATTTCTGTGTCATGGTTTCCATCAAGAATACATGGGAATTTTTTGTCATAGATTAACCTGGCCTTAGCCAGCATTATATTGGTTCCCCTGTGCCAAATAAGCCTTCAAAAAACATACAGTAAGGAAGAACTGCAGAGGTTTTCAGGGTTCTAGGACTAATCTTCTAGGGCTGAAGGCTACATTGAGCCTTTCTGGTCTCAGGGTGCAAAAGAAACTCTGTGGGTGTATCTACATGTGTATTAGATCCAGGAGCAGTTTACTCACAAGTAAGTGTGAGCAGGCATCCATACATGTCCTGGGTTTTGCCCCCCTGTCCTTGTGTCTGGATGGGTTTTTAAAATGCAAGCAAATGTCCAGGTTTTTGCTTTGCCTCTGCTTTTGCAGGCTGGGAGCAGCGGGCAAGGAGATTGGCTGTTGGGGGTCACATGCTCCCAGCACAGGCCCTGGCAAGCCACTCCCAGATAAGACAAACACTGTACATGTGCATGCAAGCGTGCATGCAGGAGCTACTTGGGCAGCAGGGCTGGGGGGGCAGGGTACTGCGGTTCAGGAGTGAGGGGCACTAGGAGGGCTGTGGGGCAGGGGCTGAGGGTCAGAAGCTGCTTGAGCAATGGGGTTGAGGGGCAGGGGTCTGCAGGTCCAGAGTGCAGGGCACTGGCAGGGCTGGGGTGCAGGGGCCTGCGGGTCAGGAGTAAGGGGTACTGGCAGGGTGGGGGGGTAGGGGGCTGTGGGTCCAGATTGCAGGGCACTGGCATGGGGGAGGGGGGCAGGATCTGCAGGTCCAGAGTGCAGGGCACCGACAGGGCTGGGGGGAAGGGGGCTGTGGGTTAGGAGTGGGGGGGGGGGCTGGCAAGGCTGGGGGGCAGGGGCTTAGAAGTGAGGGGCAGAGGCAGGGCATGGGCATATCACTGCCCCCCCCCAATCATATGCAACTCTCCCCTTCCCTTCCCCTCACAGGTATCCTTTTTTTGATACTGGAAGTATGGTAACCCTAGGCATTCACATGCAGGGAAGCAGGAGTACACTTGCTACTAATGGTAGAAAACTGCTCCTACTTTCCTGGGGCCCTGCAATGGTCTGGGAGGGGGTGGAGGCTGCCTGCTGCTGGGTTAGGGATAATGTTCCCCTGCCTGGGCAGCAGGGAGCTCCTGGCCCCCATTTTCCAATCGGGGGCAGGGGACTTGGACAGAGCTGTAGGGGAAGCAATGTCCCAGTCCCCTGCTCCAATCCATTGGTAGGGCATGGACTCCCTGCCCAACTGGGAGTTCACTGCTAACTCTCCCACCAGCAAAATGAGGCAGGGGGCTGCCCCTCCTATGCAGCTTTTTCCAAACCCTGTGTCTTGATCGCCAGATCAGGGCACAGGGCTATGACCTTCCCCTGATTGGGACAGTTCCCAGCCCTCAGTCCATGATTGTGGGGCAGGAGCTGGGGAGCCTATTCCCTGCTCAGCAACACAATCATGGAGCTGGGTGGAGAACAGGCCGGGGAGATCCTTATCTCCCACAGTGGTGGAGCCAGCACTAGGAGATCCTTACTTGCATGCTACTTGCACATTTACTCACGGGTAGCAAATTTACTGATGGGTAGTGATGTGCAGTAAGCAGGTGCACATGTAGATGTGCATGATTACTGTGCAGTAAGGAATCTCTTGTAGATGCACCCTGTGAGGAAATTCTCAGAGTTTCCAATTTCCTGCATGGTAGTAACCCCTAGATGCTATGGAGTATTTGCTTAGTATCTCTGAATGAAGCATCTTACTGAAAGCAACACATGTATGAGGAAAATGGAAAGACCCAAGGTCGATGAAGTTCTCATCCTGGAGGGCAAAATTTATAATCTCACAAGAACTAATGAGATTCTTAGACTGACAAATAAAAAAACTGATTTTGAAACCTTACTTAGGTTTAAAGATTTTATTTTAACTCCAGTGGTGAGTTGTTAGATCATTCCAAATCGCAAAATTATACCAATGTACTACCCAATAGGCTTAACGAGGGAAGGAATGTTGTGTGCTGTGACAAGGTAAAATAAAACAAAGTGGAACTGAATGGGCAGGAAAAATCAGTGTTACTAAACAAAAGAATTTCAGCCTATAATTAACTTACTTCTTATCAATTATAATGTATATCAATCTAGGCTGTTTCATGGAACGGTACCTAATAATACTAACTGTAGCAGCGAGTGCATACTAGGGCTGTGCAAAGTGTTGGTAGCTGATTTGGTATAGAGGAAATTTGGCTTGATTTGGGGGCCAAATCTCCAAATCTGAATTGAATTGGGAGATCCATTAAAAGGTGTGAATCAAATTGGAAGCCTCTGAATTGATTTGGAAGCCTCAAATCAATTAGGAGATTCAGGTGGTCCCTGCTTGTTGCCACAGGGAACTGGACCCGGGCTCTGTGCCAGTAAGTAGGGGTGGGGGAGGCTAGAAGAGGGGGCAGGGGACCATGGGGGGACCCCCACCCAACCCCAGCACTCTAAAAAACAAAACAAAACCCCGCACTCACTGGATGCAGCAGTGGTGAGTGGGGCCTCTGGGGGCTCATGGCAAACCCTCCCCCCCCCACAGCGCAGGGCAGCAGGAATGGCCCCCTCCCACCTGGGACAGTGCGGACGGTCCTGCTGAGCCGCAACACACCCCTACGATGTGACAGCTGCCAGATGGGGGGAATGATCCTCACTGCCCCCTGCTGCCCTGTGCTGCATGGGGGGACCTCTGGCATGAGCTCCCAGAGGCCCTGATTGCTGCTGTGGCAGCCGGTGAGTGTGGAGCTTTGTTTTTTTTTAAAGCTCCACACTCACTGGCTGCAGCAGTGGCAGTCAGGGCCTCTGGGGGCTTGTGGCAGAGTCCCCCCATGCAGCGCTGGGCAGCAGGGATTGTCCCCCCTGCCTGGCACCTGTGTGGCAGCTGTCATATTGTGCAGGTGCAGCATGGCTCAGCAGGGCACTGTGCATAGTCCTGGAGCTGGGGCAGGTCCATCAGTCACCCAGGGCCCAGCAGCACTCAGCCTGAGTGGCCTCAGCTTTTGGACAGTGCCACCCAGCGCTACCCTGCCGAGCTGCGCTACACCCTCGTGATACAACAGCAGCCATGTGGAGGGGGGGATGATCCGCACTTCCCCCTGCTGTGTGTATGGGGGGCTCTGCCATGAGCCCCCAGAGGTCCGGATAGCCACTGCAGCAGCTGGTGAGTGCAGGGCTTTTCTCTATTTCTTTTTTTTTTTTTGGAAAGTGCTGGGATGCTGGGGCCAGGCAGGGCATACATAGTGGGGTGGGCAGGCACTCACCACCACCATTGCTGCCACTGCGTGTTTGATTCAGAGGAGATTTGGCCTGATTTGTCAGCTCTAGCTCCAAATCCAAATCAGCTGGATCGAATCGGGACAGTGATTCGAATCACTAAATCAAATCACTGTTCCTCCAAATCAGCCAACTTGAATACTTGCTGCTTTGCACAAGCCTAGTGCATACCTCCTGGATTATCTGTAGTCACCTCACTTCAGAGAAGCTCTCAACTTTATTCTACTGTGGGTGTGTTTACACATGCCATTAATGCACAACAATAAACCCTGGTGCTTATTGCTCCCAGGAAGAACCCAGGCACACCATTTATGTGTGCACCTGGACTACAGCACATTGAGCTGAGCTGGGGCAAGACCTAGCTCAGTGTGCTACAGAGGAGCTGACTGGGGCACAAGGATGCTTCAGCACAGGGCTAGCTGGCGGGCAGCCCCTGCACGGAAGCACCCACATGCTCTAGCCAGCCAGGTCGGCATCTACATGTGTGCTGCTACAGAGTAAAAAACTCCACAGCAGGGTAACACTAAAGCAAGTGCTAAATGACTGCACAGTAACAACTGTGCAGTCGGGTGTACCTGTGGATGTGCACAGAGAACATGAGTTTACTGCTATCTTCCTTGGTATTTTTGAACTTACAGAAAGATGGTCAGATGACATTCACGTGGTTGGCAGGTTGGAAAAACACTTAAAAGAGTTTCAAATTGCAAGCTGGAATGTAAACAGAATGATGAGCTCATACAACCTGTTTATAAAAGCCTAACGTTTTCAGGGGCTCTATTCTTGGTTTGTTTTTGTTGCATTTGGTGATCCTGTAAGGAGAACCCAGTAAACATACAAACTTGTCACTTAGCTAAGAAAGAACCTTTCTTGGCAGGGCTGAAAGAAACCAGCATACATTGTCACCTGCTTTCTCCAAGTTTATGATTGCTAGAATACTTTTAACAATCAAAATGTTGCAAAGAAGTTGTATTCTTTGTGCAACATTTGAGGGAAAAGTAGCAATGGAAGGGTTGGGTTGGAAGAAGTCAATGGAAAAGAGACTTCTAAGTAAGCAAGATACTTTGTGCATCTGAGCTTCCCTCCAGCTTGAAACCCAGTTACGTTTCACTCTACTTAGAAAAAAACACAGACTTGTCCCTTCCAACTGCATTAGAATGGAGAGCAGAGACTGGAACAGAAAATATCAAAATAAATGTATGTGATTTCTTATCCTTGTTGGTATTCTTAGGATTACAAAGAGAACTTCTGAGTTAAATAACAGCTTATGTAGAGACTCAGACTTGGACACTGTTAGAACAAAGGTTAGAACTAGTCTATGTTTATATTTTTTGGACGATCCTTCTCTCACTTGAAAGGCTTGACTTGGTATTGGCAGAGAGCTGTGTTTAAGATGTTTAAGGAGCAACATGGTGATGCTGGGTGCATCTACAAGAGACACTTAATGTGGAGAAGACTAATCTTACTGTGCATTAGCACAGCTGCCAAAAACTGTGCTAATGCGCAGTACACTTAGTCTAATGCTTATTAACAAAAGCATCCATCTGCGCTAATGCACAGTAGTGTTGACTCTGGTACATTAAGTTAGTACCTGCTATTACAGGTACTAAACTTAATGCACTGTAATTATGGCACATTAATGAACTTGTAGATGTGCCCACTGTTAAGTATGTGAAGAAAGATACTGCAAGGTACTGGTTGCTCTCAACTCGCACTGAAGCCAGGACTCCACACCTTGGTACATTAGGTCTTTAGAATGTGATGTTTTAGTCAATATAAAGATGGTGGGAGTTGGATCAAGCCCTTTGCTGGGACTATTTTGCAACCTGGCTGGGGGATTGTTGATATGCTAATAGACCGCCCCCCCCCCCCCAGGACATTTAAGAAGGATCAAACATTCAAGGTAAAAGCAAAGAACATTTTACTTGATGTAAACATGCAGCTCTGTCCTTTCTGTTGTTGCTTTCCCCTTTCTGATAATGTTGCAACAGTGTTTCTACACAGCTACCTTTCTCTATTTCAGCTGTGTGGGAAAAAGAGTTGGGGTTGGGGAGTGTGACAGCCAGCCAGTGCTTTGAGCAAGACATTTTTCCTCCAGACATATTAAAACATTCCATTTCTGTATACTTTGCCATTTTAAAATTTATTTCTACTTCACGTTTCCAGCAGGATTCTATGTATGTCTGTTATATCAACTCAAATACATTATTTTGTAGACTGCTGTGTCTCTTCTGTTTTCTTCCTGAGTCTGATTTCATGTAATAAATGTGAGGAATAAATTACAACACATTTCTTCCTTAGTTCTTTGTCTTTTGGCTGTGATGTGAACATTTTGTAGGAGGAGAAGCAGAGTATAATTGCAGAGTGTAATTGCATATCCCAGGGGAATTGGGGGTGGGGGATTTACTTTCCCAATGTTCATAAAACACTTCGGGGATATAGTCAGGCATGGTTCTTTGGGTATATGTGATATCTTTTATTAGACTAACTAAATAGCTGGGAAAAAGTTCTTTGCAAGCTTTTGGGCACAAACACCTTTCTTCAGGCATTAGGAGACTGCAGTAGAGACAATTGTTGTTAACCTCATGATATAGAAAACAGTAAAATTGCCTAATACTGTATATGAAGTCTTCCAAGGAAAGGCCCCACAACATAAAAGGTTCCATAACAACTCCATCATATGTATTATTTTTCTTCTAGTCTACTTGTCTTTTTGGCTCAGTCTCTGGGGTACATTTTTTATACAGCATTTAACTCAATGTGTAAAGCATTGATCTGTAGTAGTTTATAGTATCTGTGAACTTTCCCAATTGACTATTTAAAGCAATTTTCTTGGCAGGCATTTGACTGATGAGGACTGAGTAAGAGAATGATTGGCCACAATGACAAAGAGAGTAAGAATAAGAGGTTTTTTATGTTGCAATTAGAGTAATTATTCCTTAAGTATGAAGGCAAATCTATAGTCTTAACCATTACTGAAAACAATCCACATGTGGCTAAGGTATTGTAATAGTAAGATGGCAGTGAAATACAGGTACATTTCTGTTATTGAATTGTAATGTACTTGATTTCTTATCTTGATTATATTTACAGTCTTTTTTTAGTCTCAAATTGGAACAATGCTTAAAAGCTATAGAAAAGTATTTGTTCCTTTAAGATACTTAGTGCTGTCTGAATTGAAGCCAGCTAGCTAATCCATTTTTACTTCCACAGAAGAATGGGTTGCATTCACTAAAGTTATCAACCAAAATTGCACAGTTCAGTATGACATAGGGGACTCTGATTATAGTGAAGTAGCTTGTGATACTGTATACTAGTAAATATTGTGTTGATATTTCCCTTTGCTCAAAATGTTTCATACCTTAGCTGTAAATAATGTAGTTCAGGTTGCTCTTTGATATGGCATATTCCCAGTGCCTGGAAGGACTCTTTATTGGCAACAGCAGTGCCCCCTTTCAGGATAAGAATGCTGTTGACACTGAACTGAAATTTCTTTTTGTACAAAGAGACAGTTTAGTCTGGAGGCTGCAGCATTGGTCGGGCATTTAGGAAATCTGGGCTTTTATTCCTCATTCTGCTACAGGTATGCTGGGTGACCTTGGGAAAATCCCTTCAATTCTCTTTGCCTTAGTTTTTAATTTTTTTCCCCCATAATTATATTTAGCTCCTCAGTAAAGTTTTCTCAGATCTACAGATAGAAAAGGTCTGTATCAGAGGGATTATTCACATGGAGCATTCGGGATTTGGGGATTTGGACCAGCACCTTAGAGCAGGGGGCCGTAATGTTTTCTGGCGGGGGGAAAGGTAGGGGCTGGAATGACTCAATTTAGGTCTGACGCATCTGGGCATTAAAACCAGCTGCCACCACTGCTTTTCCCCACCATCCAGTGTGGTGAAAGACCATGCTGCCCAAAAGGGGTGCAGAGTAAGGAGAGTCACCCTCCATTGAAGCCTAGGGCACCCAACTGTGGTACAGTGCATGGAGAATACCCCCATTGCCAAATGCTCCTGAACCCATGGCTCAGTAAGCTGGATCTGGCCTACTGGCTGTAGGCTGCTGGCCCTGCCTTAGAGCACTGGTGCCAAACCTTCCAACACTGCAGGTCAGATGAGTGGCATGGGGTCAGTGTGGACTGGATCCTATGTGGTGTTATTGAGTGGGGTCAGTCCGTAGGTGTGATCCTGCCATGGAGTAACCTTGTTTGCTGGCCCAGTTGCCCACCAATTCAATCTAGCATGCAAGGTCACATTATTTACCTTGAAGGGCTCCCCACAGGTCTGGAAATTTAACAGCAGAGGGGTGGCAATTAACACTGCTACCACTTCACCCCCAAATTTCTGGATCCTTGGGGAGCCCCTCCGCCCCCACCAGCTGGATGGACACAGCTCTGCAGGCTGGATCTTTGGGGGTTGAGCACCACTGCCTTGGAGGATCTTATACCTTTACATCAAAGACTCGCTGCTTTTTAGGTTGGGAAATTTTGAACCAAAAAGTAAAATAAGATAAAACTTCTAGTTAAAATGCTGAAGACATGAAAACTGATTTGTTTATTTTTTCAGTAAAAAAATATGTTTTTGGGAGACTTAAATTGCCATGCTCTGTGTTTAGACCATCTCAGTTTAGAGTAAGTCTTGGCCTGCGCATATACTCTAATCTGATAAAGTGAATGCAGCACAACTGCAGCAGTGCTGGTGAAATGCTTTGCTCTGTCATATGTTGATTTGCCCTGTGCTTGTTAAAACAGGTTATACACATACACAGGGGAATTATTCTATGTATACATTAAAATTATTTCTGATTCAGTGGACATTTATTAATTTACTGTGTAATTTTTGAATCAATACTTAAAGCTAAGTTAACACAAATCTGATTAATTGGTGCTCGGTCTCACTCTGCATTGTAAATTTAGAAATGCTCACTCACTGCAATCCAAATGCAAATTGACAAGTTCGTTGGACACCAAAAGAGAAGAATATTTATATGTACTATGGTTTAGGAAAAAAAAAAGAGAATGAAAAATTAAAAACCTACTTTTATTATTAAATGATAAACAAGACATATTAAAACCTGTGACTTCTAAAGTCATCTACTTATGAGCCTAAATATTTTTTTCAGAATTGATGAACTATGTATGGCTCCTAATAAATTACCTGATTTTCAGAAATGAGCATTTGTGCCTCTTGTTGAAGTTGGTGTAAATTTTGTCCTTAATCTCACTGGGAGCAGTATCAGATTCAAAGACACCTACTTTAACAATTACATTTGTTTGACAATTCTGTGCTTAAATTGTACAACAAACAGATGTAATCTATCAGGGTTGCTGTTCTTTTGTATGTATATTCTTTGCCAAACTATTGGAATTGTATTTGCTTTTTCTAACATTTATTGGTAAATAAAGACCAACCCTCTAGCAATCTGATTTTATTCAGTGAAGTGAAAAGTGTTTCCAAATGTTTTGAATTCAAAATAATTTAAGAACAGAAATTTCATGTGACCTTCTTCTGCCTTAGGGGCTCTCTGCTTGGGGATTGGTATTTTAGCTTTTGCTTCACTTGAAATGCAAATGAGAATCTTGCAGTATTTTATTCTCTAGAGATTTTTGCCTGTGAATCAATGGCTGGAATTCCACTGTATATCTTACATGCCCAGATGTTGCCCGTTCACCCCTAGCCTGCTGTTTAGTAGACAACTTGGAAGTCCAGGGCTGATATCAGTTCATGAGACATCTGCTAAATTCACATGAGAACAGATAATACAAAACAAATACACACAGTAGAGCTACACAGCAGGTAAATATTGTTTTTTCCATGCCCCACCCAGAGCAGGAAAACCTGCATAAAGGACATCAACAAAGGCTTCTTCAGTTTATTGATGACACAGTAGCCTCTTTTTCCACTGAGTTATAAAGGTGCAGGGCATTCATTGTGCTTCAAAAACCTGAAATCTACAGGGTCTCATACTGATCTCAGTATATCAGTAGAGTAGCTCCTTTGAAATCATTGGACTTAAAGGTGTATGAATCAGATCACAATCAGGTTCATATTCATTTCCCAGATGACAGAGGAGTAGGAGCTGATAATATTTTCTCTGGGGAAAGAAACTGCACTAAATACATGGCAGCACTGATTTGCTAGGAAGCACACAAGGTGTAAAGATAGCAGATGTATGTTGATACATCCGTACTGAATTCAATCCTGATGGTAGAAAACTGCATTACGGTTAGGCTACCCACGGCATCCCCCTGGGCAAGAAGCACTGTGCTGGTGAATGCAGCTGCAGGATGAGAAATGCCGTGAAAGTGTGTTGGCAGTCCAAAATGAATATGTGTATGGGATCATAGTTGATTCTCTGTCCCCATATTCATGCAGAGAGCTCAGGCATTTCATAGATTTCATAGACGTTAGGGCTGGAAGGGACCTCGGAAGATCATCGAGTCAAGCCCCCTGCCCAAAGGGCAGGAAGTCAGCTGGGGTCATAGGATCTCAGCAAGATAAGCATCCAATTTACTCTTGAAGGTGTTCAATGTAGGTGCTTGAACCACCTCCAATGGCAGGCTGTTCCAGACCTTGGGGGCTCGGACAGTAAAGAAATTCTTCCTTACGTCCAGCCTGAAACGGTCTTGCAGTAGTTTATGACCATTCAACCTTGTCATCCCTTGGGGCGCTCTGGTGAACAAACGTTCCCCCCAGATCCTGTTCATCACCCCTGATAAATTTATAGATGGCCATCAGGAGGACAAGGTACTTTAGCTCCAAAGACACTGCTGAGGAAGCGATGCAGCTGTATGCTTCCCAAGGTGAACAGCCATCCTTACAGCAGGAGATACTATGTCATAAAATGAGAAAATGGGCTGTCACAGGGGCTAGTACCTAGGGCTTGTTTGTGGATGAGGACTGTGACAGTTTGATGGTTTAGCAACGACTCATCAAAGCAACTAAGGATCCCATCAGTGAGTACAGTGGGAATCAATAGTTTACCAAAGAATGGTGTCATACCTTATAAAAATATCACCTGTCCCTTTTAAGTATCGTCCAGCAATGGCGAAACAGGATTGGATGGCAAAAGAAAGGGGGGGATACAATGAGTCCATAGGGTGATGCTAAAGTCTTGGGGTGAAAGTGTATGTAATACCATGTTTTCTATGCTAGCTCTCTTATTTTCATCCTCATTTTGGTAAGCAATTACATCAGAAAGTCCATATAGATGTATGGGGTTAGGCTGTATCCTGTTCCTATGAAAGTTCCTGGCAAAAATATCTTAGATAGGATTTCAGTAGACAAAATAGACTGAATAGGAATACTCTGCACTGGTCCAGACCTGCAGAAAGCAAACCAGGAAAGCCAAGGCTGCAACTGAACTCCAACTAGCTTTGAGCAGCAAGGGCAATAAAAAGTCCTTTTTCAGATATGTGGGGAGCCGGAGGAAAAGCAAGGGCAACACTGGATCCTGCTAAACCAGATGGGACAACTGACAACTGATGCCCAGGAAAAAGCAAACTTGCTAAATGGGTACTTTGTGTTGGTTTTTCACCAGTTCCATGGGACCCCCCTGCCCACTATGGGACAGGGAGGACTGGATGAGGGAGATCCCTTACCCTCCATCAATGCTGACCTCATGAAGGAACACCTTGAGAGGCTGGATAACTTCAAGTCAGCTGGCCCTGACAGTTTACACCCCAGGGTACTCAAGGAGTTGGCTAGCATCATAGCCCATCCCCTGGCATGGATCTTCAAGAACTCCTGGTGCTCTGGTGAAGTGCCTCAGGACTGGAAGAAGGCCAATGTGGTGCCTATCTTCAAGAAAGGGAGGAAAATGGATCCAGCAAACTACAGGCCCATCAGCCTGACCTCTATCCCAGGGAAGGTCTTAGAAAAAATTATCATAGAGGCCATCCTTAACAGACTGGCTGATGGCAACATCCTGAGGGATAGCCAGCACGGGTTTGTTGTGGGTAGGCCCTGCTTTACCAATTTTATTTCCTTTTACAACCAGGTGACTATAACCTGGACAAGAGAGAAGAGATTGATGTCATATATCTTGACTTTAAAAAAGCTTTCAATCTGGTATCCCATTATCACCTCTTGGCAAAGCTGGCCAACTGTGGCCTCAGCCCCACCACGATCTGCTGGCTGGGGAACTGGCTCCGTGGTAGGATCCAGAGGGTGGTGGTTGACGGAAGTCAATTGTCACGGTGTGCTGTGACCAGTGGGGTCCCTCAAGGCTCTGTCCTAGGGCCTATACTATTTAACATCTTCATTAATGATGTAGACATTGGTGTCAGAAGCGGACTCTGGCACTCTCTGGACCCTGGTGCTGCTGTGCGCAGCCCGCCGCAGCTCTGCCAACCTTGCAGCACAGTGCCCAGGGACTACTGCCCCCATCAAAGGCCCTGCCCCCTCCCACTGCAGAGGCAGGGTTGGGGCAGGGCCAGATGCTAGCTGGCAGGACCCCTTGGGGTTGGATGGGCAGAGACAGGGGTTATTCCCCTTCCCTGGGGCCTCTGTGGAGGGGATAGCAGAGGGCTTATTTAACCTCAGGGGGTGAGTGTGGTGGCAACAGTGGACAGACCCAGCTGCTAGTCGGGGGTGGACAGAAGACCAACCCTCCTCCCTGCCCCACTCTGCCTCAGGGGTCATGGTGCCCTACTGCTGCAGCTTGAATCATAGAATCAATGAGTCAGAAGGGACCTGGACAGATCATCTAGCCCAACCCCCAGCCAGGTGCCTATCCAGTCTCCTCTTGAAGATCTCCAGGGAAGGTGAGAGCACCACCTCTCTGGAAAGCCTATTCCAGGCTCTGGCTACCCTTACAGTGAAGTAGTTCTTCCTAATATCCAACCTAAACCTATCCTCCCTCAGCCATTGTTCCTGTTGACTTCAAGGGGGGCCCTGGTGAACAGACTTTCCCCGAGTCCCTGCTGGTGGCCCCTGATAAGGTTATAGGCAGCCACAAGATCCCCCCTCAGTCTCCTCTTTCAGAGACTGAAGAGATTCAGGTTCCTCAGCCTCTCCTCATAGGGCTGGCCATGAAGGCCCTCAACCATATGAGTGGCCCTCCTCTGGACCCTCTCCAGGTTCTCCGCGTCCCTCTTGAAGTGCGGCGCCCAGAACTGGACACAGTACTCCAGCTGTGGCCTGACCAGCGCCGCATAGAGGGGGAGCAAGACCTCTCTGGACCTGTTAGTGATGCCCCTGTTGATGCAGGACAGGGTGCGGTTGGCTCTGCCTATTGCTTTGTCGCATTGGCGACTCATATTCATCCTGGAGTCAATCATGACTCCAAGATCCCTCTCTGCCTGTGTGCTGCTGAGAGGGTCAGCCCCTAACCTATAACCATAATGCTGGTAAATGCTGGTAATGCTCAGGTCCCTGCTGGTGGCACAGGGAGGGGGAAATTAAACCCCTCTCTGGCTAGACTCCCAACCTGCCTGTTTGTGCTCTGGCTGGGGAACAGGAGGGCGGGGCCAGCCTGGCTGGGCTGGAGCAGAGTCTAGTCAGAAAGCAGCAGAAAGCATGTTGGGGTGCTGGGGGACTCTGGTTTAACTTAAACCAGGAAGGGGTCTGGGACAGACATTACATAAACCGTTTTGAGCCAAATCAGTTAAGCATGATACTACATTCAACTGGGTTTATCTCAAACCAGTTTGGGCCAGTTTGAAACTGGCTTATGTGCACTGAATGTTCTGTTACAGGTTTAAACCAGTTTCTGATCATTTATACCACTTTGTGTGTAAGTTCTGTCCCTAGCCTTAGGGTCTTATTCTCTCACTACAAGATTTAACTGGCAAACATAGAAGTTAGTAGGAGTTAGTTGATTGTTATGGTTGGGAATTGGACCTATTTATGTGCCATAAGCTAACTCAGACTAGTCTAAGGCCATTTACAGATGTTAAATTGAGGGCTCAGTGATATCTGATATGTGATCCCAACAATTGCACTTCTGCTATACCAGTTAATCACATCTTAAGTGGCCATATTCAGTCAAAATCCAGCTCTCTTTTTAGAGAATGGAAATTATTCCAAAGTGGAGGGTGATATTAAAGAACAGTTTGGGGAGTTCTATATTTTTAATTTTCCTTCTGAATCACCAGAAGAGGTTGCATGTGAATTTACAACGGAGCATGGAACTATAAACAGTTTTTATCACCAGAAAGCATCTGTGGCTCTACATTGGACATTTATGACTTGAATAAGGAATGGGGAGTTAAATAAGCTGCTGGATAAAGACTGAAGGAGAAAAAAGGTCAGATAAAAAGAGAAGCTGTTTGGATTTTGTCTGTCTGCTTTCTATCGTTAACTGCAAAAGAAGCATTTAGTTCATACTTCCTCAGGCAATATGAGCAGTCCAGAACAAAATATAAATTCCATCACACATCCAAATGAGAGCTATTCACTGGAACCACGGAGAGATTGTTACTATCCGTAGTAACATCATGACATATTTTCTCCATCCTTCCTCCAATTCTCTCTTTTTGCTATTTAGACATAGACCTTAGAGCAATAAAAACATGTAACGCTTCATGTTTCAATCCTGTTCTCTCTGGTTCTTTCTCCTGATTTCCAGTATTTGAGTTCTATAGTACAGTAACAATTAACCACTCTCAGTTTACTGGCACTGCCTGCTACTATACACAGTACTATTGGGCTGTATTCTCATTTATTCTCCTAAACTGAGCAGGTCACTGCTGGATTGAACAAAACTTTTTGCTCCTTGATGGGGTGCTCATAATTCAGAAAGTAGGACTCCTTTGCTTGTCAGTCAGTATTGACCCGACACTCCTGGATGGGATTACATGGCACTGTGCTGCTGGAGAAGCCATTTGTTTAGATGAGAAGTCTAAAGACTGGGTGGGGGGGGTCACGGCCAATCTCAGGGGGTGTGCGTGCACCCCCTACATGTCGCCAATGCCCCTTCTGGCTGAACTACTTTTAGCCCCCCCAAGCCTCCTAACCAGCAAATTGTCCCATGGACATGCTACCCCCACCCTAATTCTGCGAACCTCCCCACCCCCTGGACCCACAACCCTCCCTGCAACCTGCCTGCCCTTCCTTCCACCCTGAGTTACTAACACCAGGCTTTCAACATGCTCCCAGGAGCAGTGAACATTTGCACACACTGCTTCTGGAACTGCACATGCTTGTTTGCAGTCTAGGTGGCTAAAAGTAAAGTGAAGTAAAGGTGCAGCAAACACTTGTTCATACACAAAAAGTGTGGCCACAGAACGGTAAAGGGATTTTGCTTCATTTTTACAATCAAGATGTAGTATTGCTGTTGATGTGTGCTGAAGGTTATCCTCTGTCAGTCCAGCTGTAAGTAAATATCTAATTGTTTGGTCCAGGTAGTCAGAGATGACTGGAGTACTAGCCACTTTGCTTCCTTGTTTGTCTTTGGCAGCGGAAGCTGGAGCGTCTTAACTACACTAGCCCAATGCGCCTTCTAGGCCCATGACTGACTCACATTTATAATAATGCGGTCCCCAGACAACTCTATTACCGTAAAAACAAGACAGGAAAAATAATGTTTTAACTATTTGAGGGTCAGATTGATTATGTGTCTGTCTGTTAGACCCTTCTCTAGAGTTTGGCTATGTTTCATTAATTTCCAAGAATTTCTCTCTGCCTTTGAACCAGAAGGAAGTATTTGGTCTATTTGTACCTACCAGGGAAGCCCCATGAGTCATCTCTGCAGCTGACTCCATGTTAACATTACTGGCAAGAGTATGTCATAATCAAAATGCAATAATCAAAGCAATGCTGATTACCATAAGTATTGTTAAATTACTGGTATAAGGAACAGCTGAACCTCTAACAAGGAAGCCGGGTATTTATATATAATTTCTATTGGGCTCTTAGAAATTAATGTGATTGCTGTATTTTTTCTCAATGCAAGTTCAGACTCTTTCTTTTTTAAAGTAAAGTTCTGTATGTTTTATGACTGAGGCCATGGAAAGCCTATATTGACTATCCAGTGCAAATATTGGATACAATACCTCTCAAACTCGCTAAGAACGTGTTACACAATTAAACATGTAGCAGATTTAACTACTGAGCTGCTAAATATTGGTTTTCCATGACCCACCCAATCTGTACAAACATTACTTAAAATGCAAGAGTCATAACATACTGTGGTTGGTATTTAAAGATGCAGTACTCCTTTTCCATTCCATTTACAGTGGGATGGCTGCCAGTCTTAGCGTTGGTACATTCCCCTCCCATGGATCATGGACTATGCACTATGTATTGCATAAAATGTTTTCTGCATTGATCTTAAGAACTTTGGTTCAAATTCTATTCTTACCTATAGTAGTATATATTTAAAGTATTTCCTCTGAAACCAATGGTCCGACTCTAATTTTACATCAAAGAAGTTGTCAACAAAACCTGACCTACTGTGACTGATGTACTTATATTAGCTGAAGTTCTCATCTTTTGTTCTGTGTTTGTATGGGGCCTAGAACAATGGGCTCTTGGCTTATGACTGGGGCTTCTCGTTACTGTGATTATACTACTGCTAACAATAGGTAGCACAGCAGTAACAGAAAAATAAGCACATTCTCAGATGCTAGATGAGATGCACAGCTGAATGCTTCTTTCTTCTGATGGGGCTGACAGTAATCTAATCCATAAATATTTTAGATATTCATCTAATTTAAAATTTTCTGAAATCTGTGAAGCTGTGCCCATTCATACTAGCTAGGATCTGGCTCAAGATAACATCCTGGCTGTTATAAGGTAATGTTCACAGAATGATATTTGAATAAAACATATACCACTACTTTAAGGTAACTAGAATTTCATTTAAACAATCATCATGCCAACTCATACTGAAGCCAAACTAAAGGCCCCTGTTTTTTGGTACTGACAGCTAAAAAAAGATTATTTTATTCTTCACAAACAAATCTCTGCAAAATTGCTGGCTGCACTGGTGTTTTACAAATATTTATGTGAAAGCAACAAATTCTGTAATTTGGCTGATCTTATCTGGAAATATTGAAATGCATGTTATTAAGTAAGACAGCTATTTGATGACAAAAATCGATTTCCACTTTCAGGTTGGTTTTTTTTTTCATTTCTACATACTTAATTGATCCTAAGTCCATTGCAGACAGCAGGAGCCTTGAGGGGAGTCTGAAGTTTGGGGTCTACTCCTGAAGTTTTGCTTGGGTATCAGATTACAGGAGCAGACATATAGGAGTAGTGGGGGTCCTCGAAGTCCCTGGTCTGCAAATCACCCCATCCTTCTTGAAAGGTTAATATACCTTCAGACTGATAAGTCCTCACTGCCCTATTTTCATTCTAAACAGTAATTTTGTGTGCTAATCAACCACATTGGAACAGTGTTAATATGTAACTATAGGACAGTGCACAGCAACTGCCTCGAGTCCAGCTTTAACAAGTATCTACAAGTAAGCGTCTCAAACTGAATACCCATTACCCTGACAATCTGGGTAGCGAAGCAGCTGCACTGTGCTTCTGAGGGCTTAATCCAGGATGCAGAGTGGGAATGCCTGGCTGGCTGAACTCCATTTCTGCCTTTGCCCCAGAGTTGTTATGTAGGTTTATGGTAGTTGCTTCTAGCCAGAATTTAAAAGTGGACCCTATTTTGACAAGTTTTCTGGAAATCCAACTTAACACATTCTGGGACTGATTTTTCTTCTGCCTTTCTGAATATTAGGCCTAAGATGTCTCAAATTAGAAATCCATAAATTGAAGCAAGATCAAGTTTGTGTCCACTTTTGAAAATGCAGTTGATAAGCTTGGGGGAGCTCAAAGATTTCTCATTTATTAAATGTGGGTAATGGTAGTTTTCTTTGGACAGCACTTTGACAGCTGGCTGAAGAGCACAATTAAGTATGACACATTATTATTATGATTATCTTCTGCTTCTCTCTCTTAATAGTAGTTAGGACAAGAAGATATAGTTATATAATAAACTGAAGGAAGGGGCTTCCCAGCAACCATCCTTTCTTCCTCAGAAGGATAGCATTTTGAGAAAATCAACAAATGCTGCTTGTTGCTTTAAGTAGGAGAAATTCCCAAGGGGGCAATCTTTTGATAAACTAGGGGGGAGAGTTGTCAAACAAGTCTGGGTACTACATTCCTGCAAAGAGAATACAATGGTGAGTTGATAGTGTCTTGTCTAAAACAATTATGTTGTTGAAAGAAAAAAATAAAGTGTAGAAAGAGGTCTTCATATGTGGAAGAGGTCTAGTTGTTGTCTGACACAGTACATAGAAATTCTGCAGCAATAATGAAAACATGACCCCCTTAATACTACTAAGGTAAGTGGTGCCTTATGCCATTTTATGTGTTGCTGAATATGCCTTGATAAAAAATATATACCTGACTTCCCAGATTTTAATAAGAGCTGTGGTCTTAACTGTTCCCCCACTCCCATTGTTTCTATATTTTGTTCCTTTTTTGGAATTGTGAGGTTTCCAACTTCACCTGCTTTGTATTTAACTTGCAAGTTTTTGAGGAATTAACCAGTTTTTTAGGAGATGGGAATTGGGAAACTGGAATCTTGGGAAACCACATCCATTAAAATACATATTCACCAAAATGATATATGCAGTTCATAGCATAAAAAGTCAGAAATGCTCAGACTCCTTTTTTCAGGCATAAGGAGTGCATCAACTTTTGTTTTTCTTCCCTCCCAACCCCGCCAAAAGACCCAACGAGAATGGTTTAGCAACAAGGATAACTAAAATTAATTTTAGCTTTAGGTGGTCAGACTTTTTTTTTAATTAAATTGATCTGCTCCACTGTGCTTTTCCATTAAGTGGACTGTAAATATTTTTATTCAGAAAACATAGTGCCTCTGCAACAGGTGCAACATTAAAGACGGAGTTCAAATGTTTTCCAGCTGAAACTATTAGAAACATTAATCTAAAAACTAAAAGATCAAAAGCCTGGTAAACACTTTATCTTGAAAATATAGTTAACATCAGGAACGTAGACAGACATAAAGGAACAAGAACTTTCCCTACCTGAGACTTTTGGGTTGGTCAGGAAGTGCAGCTCTTCTGATTAGAATCTTCCATGCCTCAGTCTGGCTTCTGCATTTGAATGTTAAATATGTAAGAATGCCTTGTTTAGCCTGAGAGTTTGCATGACCTCTTAATGAGACACTGTTGTTAGTGTCATTGGGTATTAAGGTATCATGTGACTGTAGATGAAAATAAAATCCTTTAAAGTTTGCATTTAAAACTTCCTAGAATCTGTAACCCTTTACCTGCAAGCTGGAAAAAAAACTTGACAAACCTCTTTGTTTTCTGGTCAGGGTAAAAAAAAACAAAGAAAAGAAAAGAAAATGTACCAAATGATTCCTTTGCTGAAACAGGCACTTAAAGAAAGCAATTCCAAGCCAGCTGATATAATATTATTGCAATTTCATATTCTACATTTAAAATTCCCCCCCAAGTCAGAAATTGGGCTGAACAAGGTTGCTAAAAATTCTGTCTCTCTGTTCAGGTACTTTGGCCTAGTACTTAAGTGTAGACTGGTGTGCTAGGTGGTGCTGCTCAGAGGACTTGCATCTAAAATAAGTACTTACAGGTATGATATCACGGTTGTGCATAAAAGTTATTGACTGTCCTAGAACAACTGTCTTCTGGGTGAGGTATTTTCAAGTGTGGTATGAAAGGAGAGCCCTCGCTCACCCCCCTTCAACTGGGAGGGAGTACCAGACCAGAGATTTTAGGAGATACCTGCTAACAGCCAGTCAGATCAGTTTTCCCTATTCAGGTCCTATAATACTGTCCCTTGATGAACCTGGAGATTGTAAACTGAATCTTGGGAAGAGCTGGCTGCATCAAACAGAACCATTCCCTTGTTTCATGGGTGTGGGTCCAAGACCTTGTATTTGTCTAATCTGACAAGATTCATATTAATATAAATAATAAAGAATATTCTAACCAATTCTTTCTTTGTCTTTCAAATTTAAGGCTTATGACAATAAGGCTTATAATACTAGGTATGGTCCTGGAAGACTGCTTCTGTCTTTTCAAATACATCTATAGCTATAAGTAGCTGTACGTTGGATTACCCAACTCTGTGAACTCCCTACTGATCTAGTATGTACGTAGATTGTAGCCCTGTGAGAAAAGAATGGCAATCATGCTAAAACACAAAGAGCTAAATCCTGCTTGTACAAGCAATCTACTGACTTCTGCTCAAGATTTGTCCCATCATGGTGTGCTCAGTGGGATTATAAAAATTTAAGAACAAGAGTTGTTTCACTTGTGAGCCCAATAGACTGCATTTGTGAGCTCCGTTTGGAAAGGCAGTGGATAAAACAACTGCGCCACCTAGCATCACTTTTCCTTTCCATAGCTACATAATCAAAGCCTAGACCCATAAATAAACTAACAAAAAAAAATACTTTGGATGTCCTTGACTTAAACACAGGAAATATGTTGTTCAGAGGCTGAACATAATTGAACTTTCAGACTCCCCAGTTCAAAGAGCTTCTGTAGCAGATGTCCTTGACAGTTTTCCTCTTCCCAAGTCTTTAGTACTCCTGAAAATAGATTGCAAGAATGAGGAAACTTTTAATTGCAAGAATGAGGAAGCTTTTAAATGATAATAAAAATTATTAAAAAGCTTACATTAAACTATCTGGGAGGATCTGACCGGGATGCTCTGATAAAGAAGTGAAAAATCACTGGAGTCTGTCAGATAGCCAGTACCCACACCTGTTTTAACTCCTGTGACTATTTTACTATTGTGTTTTAGATAGACAGTGGGTGCATTAACATGAAATGCTTTATGCACATTCGATTAATCTAATGCCCAGTAAAGCATCAGCTTTTACATGTGTACAGGACTTACTGCTCATTAAATTAGGTTAATGCATCATTTGCTAGTCCCCAGTCCCCTCAGCCCTGCTGCTGCATATGTAGCACACACCTTAGTCCAGGGGTAGGCAAAATACAGCCTGGGGGCCAGATGCAGCCTGCCAGGTCATTCTATTCAGCCCGTGGAGTCCCTAAAAAATTTAGAAAATTAATATTTATCTGACCCTGGCTGATGAGGCCCTCAATGGCTTGCCAAAACTCAGTAAGTGGCCCTCTGTCCAAAATAATTGCCCGCCCCTGCCCTAGTCAGCTTAAACTCCCTGCCCATGCCTGCGGGGAGCTGAGCAGCACCAGGACTGGGGGTGGGCGGGAGATGTGGGGTGGAAGCAGCACTGGGACTGGAGGGGAGACAAGGGGTAAGGTGGGAAATGCAGTGCTAGGGACTGGTGCTACTTTGCTGTGTCTCCCCTCTCCGACCCGATTTTCAGAGTTGCTTCCTCTCTACATTTCCCTCCAAGTCCCAGCACTGCTTCCCCCATGTGTCTCCCCATGGTTCAAGCACTGCTTACCCCTGTGCTCAGGCACAGGGCATCGCCCCAAGCCAGTGCCACATTGCTGGGCTGCAATCCTGAGCACTGCATGGCTGGGAGCTATCCCCCAATCCTGGACAGCTCCCCCCCACTCCCTAGAGTTCAAGCTGACCCCCCTGCCAGCCTGGTGCTGGCACCTGGGGAAGCCTGGAGCTCGTCCTGGTTGCTGCAGGGGGCAGAGCAGGGCAGGGGGACAGGGGTGGTTCTGGACTGAACTGCTCCCATTTGCTCCTTACAGATGTGCAAATTTGCTCCTGACAGATATGCATGTGTAGATGTGCACCTGGGAGAGTGCCTTAATGAGCCTGAATTTTCTTCTGATGGCGGCCATCACATGCTTTTCTGGCCTGGAGCAGAGCATGATGGCAGCATGTGTTGGCTCTGTCCCCACAGCCTTTGCCTGCTATCTATGGCTGCTGCACCCTCAGGTCCCAGGAGCAACATCCACTGCCCTGGGCTTTTGCTCACCACCATGCTCACCCCACTCACCTGCCGTGGGGACCGCAACCTCGTGCAGGTCAGTCTTAGCCCTGGTGACCCCCACCCCGTGTGGCACAGCCACCTGGCCTGGCTCACTGTGCTGTTCCAAGTCTCCTGTTCCCATGCTGCTGCCTCCTGGACCCCAGCAGGGATGCCGTTGATGTGCTCCTGGATGCCACCACTGGGACTGTCCATGTGTTCATCCAGAACACTTGGGGTGATGAGCAGTGGCTGGAGTCCCTTCACATGACCTGGTCCACCTTCCAAGACCTCCTGGAGCATGTCTGCTTGCACCTGGTGTGGCAGGTCACCACCATGTGGCAGCCCCTCCCTACAGACACCCAGCTGGCTGTCACCCTGCCTCTCCCAACAGTGCAACCTCAGCCTCTCCCCACAGTGCAACAAGGTCTGTGGTCTCCTTTTGGGACCAGTTGCAGCCCCAGGAGGCAGTGTGTGCCACTGGGGATGATGCCAGTATGGCTCCCTTGATGGCTTGCAGGGCATCCATGTAGCAGTCCTGCTGCTGGTGGGCCTTGGCAGGAGCATACATTGTCCAGTGCATGTGCATGGCATGGGACAGGCAGGCAGGTGGTGAGGGTGTCCTGGGCACTAGCACTGGGGTCCAGGCAGACTGCTGTGTCTGGCTTCGGGCCAGCTGGAGTGGGACCTGGTGGGCAGAGGCTGGCTTCAGGTGGGCCAGGGTGATGCTGGTCCTGGCAAGTTCCTGCAGTCCCCAGCACAATGCAACAGCACAGGCCTGACAGCTGGGCAGTGAGGCGGTGCCAGGGAGTAGCACCAGGGTGTGGGCAGTCTGCTATGGCTGGCCTGGGGCCTCTGCAGTGACACTCAGTGGCCATAGGTTGGCTGCAGGTGGCCTAGGCCTGTGTCCTGCAGGCTTTTAAGGGCTAGGGGCTGAGGCAGGAAAAGAGCCACCCACAACTCTGAGGCTGGAGAAGCTCCCAGCCCCACTGAGCTACAGGTGGCTTCCTAGTGGTGGTGCTGGCCAGCAGCAAATTTGCTCCTAGTCAGTGTCTATACATGCATTACTGTGCAGTGACTAAGCAAGAGTAAATTTGCTGCTTGTATTTACAGGTAGCAAATTTACTCACAATTAGACCAAATTACTGTGCAGTAAATATCTGCACATGTAGACAGTGATGCTGACTGTGCAGTAATTTGGTCTAATGAGAAGTAAAGCATCTCGTGTAGATGCACTCACTGTATATTAAGGTGCTATTTAGCTGCTTAGCTTTAGTAACTGCAGGTGGATCTGACTCTACACAAGAACTGATTACTGTTTATTTAAACTCTAACCAAAGAGCCAGATTGTGGACCTTCCTGCCCACACTGATAACCACAGATGTGTGGTTTGCACTCTGATCCTTCATGCTTTCTTTTGTGTTCTTGTCTTTGTTTTCAACATCCATACTGTACACAACTGCCTTGTTTTTAAAGCCTGTTATTAAGGTTGAAAAGTCAAGCACACAAAAATTAGGATATGCCAGAAATAAGGTAACCTGTGTAATCCTTTGGTTACCTTGTGCATAGACCTCCTAATATGGCCTTTAAATACATGCTTGCTTACCATGTTTTTGGCAGAATCCTTGCCCCATTTAGTCTACCTAATGGGAAGCTGTTTGGTGTATAGTTCTCTCATTATAGTTAAGTGTATGACCCATGTCTTTTTTACGGTATGTTATTCAAACCCTGCTCTGAAAACAGAAGTATTTTCTCATGAGCTCTTCTACGGTACTCTTTGTGATAGTATCTCAGCACTTCACTAGCAGTTAATTTGTCTTTATTACCCTATGAAATTACCCTTGTTTTACATTGATTCATGGAAAACTCATAGGTTTTCCTTTGTCATTCAATGTTATAGTATTTCAGAGCTTTACAGGCAACGTGGCATTTATTTTCCAGTTATTCCTGTGAGGAAATTATGTTTCTGTTGTGCCTCATTTCTCTGTATGCAAAGAGAGATTTAGATTAAAACTACCCATGGATTTTAGGTGTCAGATTTGACTGACCTAGGGCCTGATTTCTCAGAGTACATCGCCTTATATAGAGCACCTTATATGTTCTAAGTCCTGTTTCCATTAACTTCAGCTTCCACTATGAATGCTCAACACTTATTGTGACTAGACACCAGGGTCCCAAGTCAGGTACCAGAAATGAAGAACATGCAATATGTGACTGTCTCCCAGAGGTCTGAATTGCATGGAAACCTTACCTTATTTGTGGAACCTTCTTTATCTTCCTGCAAACCCCTGCTCTGTTTATTACATATCTCCCTCATTACACCTTCCCAGATTCTTCCTCAGGGCATGTCTATCCAGTGCATTCAGTGAAGCAGATGTCCTGTGTCAAAAATAGTATTTGATCATTAAAGATTAAAGATTCTTTCATAATGCATACACACAAGGGGGTTGAATTAATGTTGCTCAAGCAGGCTTAATGATGCTGTTTTCTAACTTTTGATGCATGACTATCTTTTCTTAATAGTGGTCTTTAATTATAGGCGTGAATGAGCATATAATTTTCTTGGTTCTTAAAAAGAAGAAAACAGATTGAAAAAGCTGAAATTCCATTTTACACACTATCATATTTATATGGTTCCTAAGCAGAGTTTGATCAATCTATCCATCACAGATCTCTGTCTTAGGAGCCAAGGGCATAACTGGCAGCAGTAGTAGCTGATGTTTGCTGACAGCTGTAGAATGATAATACTTTTGACACACTGGTATCCATTTTTAAAAATGGAAGGAAGTCTGTTCTTCTGGACATGAATTCTTTTGTAAAATCCCTCTCCAAATTTGTCTTACCTGCTGCAGCAAGGCTCACCCAGGGCATTTAAGGCTACCACCCTGACACATTCCCAAACAGTCCGTTCTCCTAGGCCTATATCTTTTCCAGCCTTGGCTTCTCATTGTCCCATCCTCCTTACTTAAATAGCCCCCATTTCCAGATGTGATTCCTGCTGTAGGACTTTGCTTTTAAGTGACTTTAAGACCGACATGATGGTTCTGCATAGTGAGGGTCTCTGCTGCATCACAGAACAGATATTGTCTGGCAAATCTCCTGTCATTGTGCCTAACAGGATAGCTTGGCTCCAACTGCAGAAATCATAACCAAAGGATTAGTTTCTACATTATTTCAGCTTTTGGCTTCTCTTTGGAAACCGATCCCTGTAATGGTAGACACTGTAATATTCATTTCATATAAGCTATTAAAATGCAGTCAAATGGAAATGAATGACTTCCCATGTCTGCCAAAGGAAGAGACTTGAAGGTAGCCTAAAGGTGAGAAGCTCTCTGTGCCATAACCTCTCCCTTCAGCCACCCAGTACTTCAGAAAGAGATTCAGATGCTTTAAAAAATATTTATAATCTTGAGTAAATTCTTTAATGGATTATAACAACTTTAAAGTGGGTCACATTTGTGGTCTAAATACTTAATAGTGACTCTTAATAACTAATCCTTAATAATTAAAGTATCCGAAGGACCTAGCCCACATATTGGTATGATTACCTGAACAATGAAGTGTGAAAAATAAGCTGTTTGTATCAAAGACAACTAAGAAATTCATTTCAGAATTGTCCTTTCACTCTCCTGACAAGCTTTATAAAAATACAATGCAAAAATAAGTCTTAAAAAAGTATTTTATCTAACTAATGCAGTTATTTATTATTGTAACTCTTCTGCTGGGTACTGGTTAGCAGCAAGAAAGGCCAGGTTCACCTTTTGGGGTACCCTTTAAATTATACCAATGGCTCAAGCCCCCACCCAAAATTTGGCAACACTGAATTTGCTGGGGTATCCTGAATAAACAAAACCCACTCTCCACAAGCAGCATAATCCAAATTTATTGCAGAGAATAAAAACAAACAAATGACAAAGAAAATACTAAATATAATTTTAAAGCCTATTAACCAGAGTGAAGTCTACAGGCGCCCTCTTGGGGGAGGCTTCAGCCATTCCCAGGCAGTCTAGGACTTGGGCCTCCCTATGGGTAGTTCCTGGGGCCTTTCAGCAATGGGGGGCCCACACTGGAGAGTCCTATGAGCTGCTCCTTGGGTTCACTGTGTTGTGGGGAGTTGCACGAGAGCATGGGTCCTTCTGCATTGCAAGGGGTTTTGTTGTTCCTGGAGAAGTGGTAGAGTGCCGATCTTTGCTCACAGTGAGTCTGTGTGGGTGTGTGGAGGGGGAGGGAGTGACAGCGGGTTCAGGCAGCATGCACACACCCCAAAATGTCTGGGCGGGATTATATGGCTTGCTGAAATGAAAACTGGAGGCCCAACTCAAAAGGGACCCAGGTTGTTTACTGGCTACAGCTGGCCCAACCACACAGCTTGACTGGAGCAAAGGACCGTGTAAGGTCATGATCAGAGATCCAGTTTTTATGTTTCCCATAGGAAAAAAAACGTGAATTTTCCCTTTTACCTGAGAAAAACATGGATTTTTTTTTTTTTTTATTTCAACAGAGAAACATGGATTTTGCTCAGAGCTCTCTGCAGGCTGCAGAGTTCCAGCCTGCAAGGGGCTGTGGGGAGCAGGAGGAGGGCAGTCAGGCCGGGGGCTCCATGTGCAGGTATGCTCATGGCCACCAGGCAGCCTGGAGAGCAGCTCCTGCAGGTAAGTCGGGGGGTGGGGGGAGAGATTGAGGCAGCTATACGGAGGGACAGGAATGAGTTGGATAGGACAGGGCTAAGGCTGTGGCTGGGGCTGCTGTCCAGCTGGGTAGTGCATGGGGCTTGGGGCCTCAGCAGGGAGCAGGATGGGACTATGGGAGGCTCATCTGGGGGGCATGGAGGGTGGGGCCAGCTCTCCACCATTGCACATGGTCCCAGGAGGGCAGGGGGTAATGTGCCCCCCAGATATGTGTGCAGGGCAGGGGTAGGCTGCCCACTGCAGGCTCAGGCTCCCTACCTTCTGCCGTCTTTCTGGGGCCTCTGCAGCGCAGCAGGTGGGTCCTGGCATGGCAGGGCAGGGCAGGGCAGGGCAGAGTGGGACTGGGCAGGGAAGCTTTTTGCAACATCTGCAAGCCCCTCACTCCCTGGCAATGTGTCCTCTGCCCACCCCAGAGCAGTGGGGGTAGCACTGCAGGGTTATGCCCCTCACTGCTCTGGAGTGGGCAGGGGGCATGTTGCCAGGGCAGTGAGGAGCCTGCACAGGCTCAGCAAGCTTTCCCCCAGTCCCACTCTGCCCTGCTGTGCTGGATCCTGCCCAACAGGCTATGGAGGCCTCAAGGAGAAGCAGCAGGATGGGGAGCCTGAGCCTGAAGTGGGCATTTGCCACTTCACCACGCCCCCCTGGCTCCTCTCTGGCCATGCTGCCTGTGGGGAAAGGGGAGCTGGGCTCCCTGCTTGGGCTGCAGCAGCCACCACCTCCCAGGGCTGCAGCCATGGCTTAGGCGCTGCTGCAGGGGGCAGGGGACTGTGGACCTGGCAGCTGGAGGCCCCATCTGGCAGAGCTGGGGACTACAGGTGGGGTGTGAGGGGCACCAGAAAGGATAGGGGGTTGTGGTTGGGTAGTGAGGGGCACCAGCAGGGCTGTGGGGCTGTGGGTGTGGGGAGCAAGGGGCACTGGCAGGGCTGGGGGACTGTGGGTGGGGAGTGAGGGGCACCAGCAGGGCTGGGGGGCTTGGGGTGGAACCAATACCCTCTGCCCGGGTATTAATCCCTGTTATCTTTAGAAAAGGGGGAAGAAAAGGAGGAGAGAGGAGTTCCCAGACCCTGGGACAATTCTCCTCTACCTGTTTCCCCTTTTGCTATATGCAGATTGCTTCTCCCTTGGAGGAGACTTCACTCTTTGGCAGCCCCTAGCAGCTTCTCTCACCCAAACCAGCCTAGCTGACCTTATATCCCTTTGCATGACAGCTCCCTGGCCTTGTCCAGTGAGGCAGTGCCACACTCCAGTCTTTCTCCTAACCAATGTGCCTGAAAAGCCTTTGTTCCCTCTAGCCAATCAGGCCTGAGGGTTTTACATATTTTGCTCAGATACAAGGCCTCAGCTTTACATGTGCAGACTTATGGCCAGAATGGTAGGGACCATCTTTCCCACATAAACACCTCCCCCACCCTTAAGTGTTACTTTATGTTTACTTTAGTAGTGTCTAAAGGATTGTATGATGTATTACACAAATATATAAAATGGCATGAGCCCTTCTCTAAAGAGTTTACAATCTAGTGTAAGGGTTGCAGTTCTATGCTTTAAGCCAGCTCTTGCCATGTCTACTTGTGCTGTTAGTATGCAGCAATAAACTCTGGTACATATTATGCCAGAGTTTATTGCTTTCGGGCACGCTGTTTGAATGTGCACTAGAGACCACAGCACAATGAGCCATGCTGTGGAAGGCCTGGCTGCAGCACAAAGGAAGCCTGGGCAAATACCGACTTATTGCAGAAATACATAGTCAGTGACCCTACAATTCCCCAGCCAGGATTTGACCTGCTGAGAAAGATTTGGTCCTCCCTAAATCACATCTGGACGCTTTGTACAAAATGTGGACACCTACTCTATAAATGAAGAATCAAAGACAGCCCGGGTTGTGGTGCAATTTTTCAGACAGTACAACACATTGTGAACAATTACCCAGTTAAATCTTTTAATGGTGATGTAAAATCAATTCATGCAGCTGTTAGAAATATTATTAAAAATGCATTATCAATAGCAGATTTAGGAAAAAAAAAAAACACAGCTGCTACCCCTCCTTGTCTCCTTAATGGGAGAGGGAAGGGGGGGGTTGGAAATTGATGGGAAAAACCACCAAAAGCCCTTTGTACTAAGGTATCACTCCCTCTCTGTCCTGCAAATTTACTATCTCTTTGTTACACTAAATCACACTTTCTTTCATGACCCCACATTCCTAGGCTAAGATAAGAGCAAATGCCATTTTTGCCTTCAGGTTGAACCTTGAGTAACCTTGGGTCCCATCTACGCACGCGTGATAGCCTAATGCATATTAAGCCTACCCGCCCCGCATACTTAAGTAGTTAATTATAATGCACATGGGACGTATGAAGCGACATGTTTACATATATGTTTGTATGAACCGGAAATGAGTTGTAAAAATTCCTCCTTCTACACACGTGGTCAGGAGAGGGGGGATAAAAGCCTGCTAATGATTGTGCTCGGGGGCAGAGGGATTTGATCTTTTGTCTTCTCCCTCTGACCCTATTTGCAAATATATATCTTTTGTGTTGCTAATAAAGTGTGTCTGTAGCTGAAAGTTTTTTTCCACCTCCCGAGAAACGAACCACGATTTTTTAATTCAACACAGCTACCCCTGAAGCAGTTGAATGGTTATCAAATTCAGATACTAATCTATGAATGCTGTAATCCTAAAATGTCATACAAAAGAAGAAGTGTGAGGCTAGCTGGCAGGCAGCCCCACAGTGAAGCACCCTTGTGCCTCAGTCAGCCGCGTCAATGTCTACACATGTGGTGCTGTGGACTTAAAAACTGCAGCAGGATAGTAACTGTATTTACAAGTTGTGGAGTTTATTAGTTTCTTGTTGCATAAATGGGCCACATGTCTGGATGCCAAGATGTTTACAGCAGAGTTAATTTGTCTCCTGTCCAGTTAATATCTCATGTAGACATTCCCTTTGTGTCTTAGTCTTCTCTGAGTTCAAATCGGTCACTATTGCAAATTAGAGCAGTCCCTGCAGTGCTATTGACTGTCTCCTGCTGGTGGGCTAATGTCTGTTACTGGAGACTCCATAGACTCATAAGGCTGGAAAGAACCTCAGTGGTCATCTAGACCACTCCCCTGAGGAGCTGCAGACTTGACTGTTCATAAACATCCCTAGATACATGCCTAGCAGCCTCTTCTTGATGTTTTTTAAAGACACCTATAGAAACAAAACTTAATTGCAGGAGCAATATAGAGGACTTGGATGATATTTGTGTTATGCCAGTTTTACAAAGGAAATCATATGCACCAGTTCTTATCACTTACCATGTCTGTACTATCAATATAATGAATATATACATAAATAAATATTCATTAATGAGCAAAGAATCTGGCCAGGGACTGACTGGCTTATTGGCTGTGATTTTGTGTAGGTCAGGGACAGAATCTCTATTTCTGAATTTCTATTTCTCTATTGCTGGGTTTTTTTCTTTTTCCTCCCTCCTTCTCTGCCTTACCTTTTGTCTTTCTAATGTTTACTTATTTACATTCTCGCTGACAGCCTACCACACCTTTAGCTTCTCTCATTCCTTGGAGTCTCAGACCAGTAGAGATTCCTTATGCCTGAAGAAGGGTGACTGCACCTGAAAGCTTGCCAAAAACTTTTTTCCAACAACTCAGTTGGTCTAATAAAATATACCACATCTTTTCAAAGAACCTTTCCTGCCTATCCCTCTATTATCTCTTTTGTAATAAACTAACCTGATGGGATAGTTTCTCAATCACCAGGGTGTCTCATATTTTAGCATACAATTACTTTCAGTGAGAGTGAGGGGGTTGTGATTCCTTCCATGTTTCAGCAAATCATAATCTAGCATCTCAAAACAAGAATAATACCAGCTTTTCGTTGTGCAGAGAGTAAGCTTCATTTCCTGTCCAGCCTCTTTTGGAGGCCTCCCAATTCTATAGGCAATTCCTTCCACTGAATTATTACACTTCCAGTTAGGAATTTTCTTTCCTGAGATATAATCTAAATCATTCTGTATTTTAAACCCATTGCCTCTTGTCTTACCCTGCATAGCTTATGATAACTGTTTTCTTCATCTTCTTTATGGCAGTCTTTCAAATATTTGAAAACTGCCATGATGCCTCCCTTTAATCTTTTCTCTTAGCTAAACATACCTAATACCTTCAACTTTTTGTTTCACATCGCTTGCATATCAATCCCTTCAGCATCTTTGTTGTTCACCTCTGGATCTTCTCTATTTTGTCTAAATTCTTCTTAGGACAAGTTCTCCAGGAGAGGCCTAATCAACACCAAGTGGAACTATCACCTTGTGTGCCTTGCCTGCAATGCTTCTATTGATGAAATCCCAAATATTATTGTGAGGTTTTATTCCTGACTCATGCTGAGTTTGAAATCTACCATAACCCCTATGTCCTCTGTATGTAGTACTGCCAAGCCAGTAATTCCCTGTTCTGTCTTTTGCATCTGCCTTTTCTTTGTGTAGCATCTGCATTGGTCCTTGCTGAATTTCATTTTGTTGTCTATAACAGTTCTCCAGTTAATCAAGTTCCTTTTGAATGTTAAGGGCTTGGCGAGCAGGGGCAGGATTAGGAGCTACGCATGTTCTGAGGCAGAGGCAGCAACCCATAATGTTCCCATAATGTTCCTTGTGTTTTTTTGTGATTAAAAACTCTTTGAGCCTTCTAAATGTGAGCCGTTTTCAATCTGTGGGGTAAAAGGTGGTTGAAGCATCCCAACCAACCTCAGGACCTGATGCTGCACCTGTGGCTGGGAGGCATGCTGGATGTGGGGTGGTGGGACCAGGGCAACGTGTAGGGGGTGCACACCCTGAGCATGGCAGTGCACCTCCTGCCCAGCACTTGTGGGCAGTTGCTGCTTACTACCCTGCCACTGATGGCATCTGTGGGTGGTCAGCAATCCCCACTGGCCACTGCCACCAGTGGTGCCTGCAGGTGGTCACTGACCCTCAGTTGATGCTTTCCACCTCCCCTCCCTGCCACTGCTGAATGTGCCAGTGGTGTCTGTGGGAGCTCACTGCTGCCATGCTCCCACTGCCACTGCTGTGCTCCTGCCACCACCAGCAGAGCCGTGCCCTCCCAGCTGCCGGGGGCACGCACTGTTAATGGGGGAGACAAGAGGAACTGTGGCTACTGGGCGCTCCAGGGCTATGGCACTGGCTCAGCCCAGCAGGTGCGGTGAGTGCTAGTCTGGGCAGTGGCGGGAAGCATTGTGGCCCCTGGGAGCTCCAGGGCCTGCAGTACTTGCTCTGCCCAGTGTGTCCAGGGGACTGCTGCCTGGACCAGCTCACTGCTCCAGCTGGGCAGACTCTTCCATAGAGAGCACTGACTTGCTGCTCCTGCCAGGCAAAGCCCATGCTATAGCCCTGGAGCATCCCGGCATACTGGAAGACTTCAAGTTGGACAGAATAACTGTGGGGAGTGGCCACACCTTAATCAAACAAGAGCGCAGTTATGTGGATTAGAGAGAATCCTGCCCTGAAGTGGCATAACTTTGAGCGCTTTAAGCCATACAACAAAGGGTTTAAGTCACATAAAGGAGCTAATATGCAGCCAATCCAGGGGTTAAGAACTCCAGAAGCCACCTAAAATTACCCTAATTATCCCATCTATAGTGTTTGCAATCCTTCCAAGTTTTATGTTTCTACAAGTTGGCTCAGTAGACTACTTCTCTATTCAGACTGTCCCATAGAAAACATTGTGTAGAAGGCATACAACTTTCTCTGGATGACTCGGGCATGGCTTCAGGGTTAGATCCAGGTGGGGTGCACTTGCACCCTGCTTTCATTCCTTCTTTACCCAAAGTTTAAAATCACCTGCCTGGTTGTGGCAGTATTTCTAGTTGGGCAGTGCTGATGGCGTCAAGTCAATTGCTTTCATGGCTCATTGTAATCTGTCTGGTTCTCCTAAACTCTTCCTTCCATAGGTGTTAATGACCCACGCTTCTTTTAAATGGTCTTGAGGTTCCACCAATCAATCTATCCTTTGTTCTGCAATTCTATTGTTGGTTAGGTGCTCCTGTTGCACAGCCCTTGTTTTGAACTTACATCAATGAAGTTATGTTTGTTTTTGCTTGAATCTTAAACTGAATAATTCAGCCTTAGGCCCCTAGCGTATTAGTAAAGCATCTAGTTTATTTTTAACTGCAGAAAATGTGTTGTTTCACGTTGGCACCCCATTCTAAAATTCTAAATTCACATGTGCTTAGCTTCCACTTTTTACTGAAAGACTCCACTTTCAAATTTGAGTCCAATTTCCCTAATTTCCCATAACTATATTTTTCAGCTGAAGCCTAAATTAATTTTCTTGGGGAGAATTCTCCATTATGTGAGACTTCTTCATAGCATACTTAGTAAGACCATTAGGTTGGGTAGAAGCAGATACATTATTTTGGCCAATAACATGACCTCCCCAGTAGTTAGATTCAATGCATGGAAACATATAAATGTGTTATGATATTCCATGTATGGAACCTAATTAGTGGAAGGTTCTCTTAAATTTGTTCCCCTTCAGGGCTGTGGTGGGGAAAGCAGTGGTGGAGAGCAAGGAGCAAGACCCCTCCCACTGCTCCCTTACCCCTTTCTCTCATTCCACATATAGTCTCATTCCACATACCATTTAGCAGCAGCTTTGAGAAGGTTAACTTCATACCTGTTCTAGTAGTCTCCCACGGGGGAGGTTGGGGTGTTGAGGCTGAGGAAAGGCCTCTGCCTCCTCCCTGCAGTGAGGGCCTCAAATCCCTGGACTGTGCTGTAGCAGGTAAGACTTTGTTTCCTACCACTTTTCTCCTGCATTCAGCACACTTCCCTCCTCCCAGCTCTGCCCAGGGCAGAGGAATAGGGAGTAGGCACAGACACAGAGGGATAGGCAGCAGGAGGGCACATGGAAGGGGCCAGGCAGCAAGCCTGGGTGAGGAGGGTGAAAATAGATAGCTACTTTTCAGTGCTGCAGACCTGAATGAGATGCCTAAACTTCAGAGAGGTGGGATTTCAAAGACATCCATGTTCTTGGTGATTTCTAGCTTAGGTAGCGCCCTGTTCAGGACTGTGGCTGAACACTTATAGTACCTACCTGTTAGGTACATTATATCATTTATTATATCTATCCTTCAGGTATTTTTAATGCAGTGATTCTCAGCCAAGATGTCACAGCAGTGCAGCAATTGTTCTCTGCAACAGAATAATTGCTTTATTTTTCTACACTGAAAAAAAGGGTGAAACCTAAGAGCACAGGTGTCTGATGCCTCTTGACTCAGGGGAGGCACATGCCCCCCCCGACACCAGTCAGCAGCCGATCCCACTGACTGGGGAGGTCCCCTGGTGACCGATCCCACTGACCGGCGGTGGGGGTGGAGGAGTCTCCTGGCGGCCGATCTCACTGTAAAAGCAGCTATGCCCCTTCTGGAACCCCTGTGACCACTTTTGCTGGCAGCCCTGCTCCCTGGCTGGCGCTCGCAGGGGGGGCACTGGTGCTTCAGCCTGCCCCACTGCCTGCTGGCTAAACAGGGAGCATGGCCTGACAGGGAGTACACTGGCACTCTCGGGGGTGCACAAGCACCCCCTTGTACCCCCTACGTGTCACCTCTGTCTAAGGGCATTTTTACATGTACTGTGGGAAATGGTGCTTGGTGCTTTTAATCACATGTATCAGCGTCACGATGTATCCCTGTGCTGAAAAAATGGCAGTAGGGCACTTTGAACTAAAGCTCATTGAACACTTTTTATTTCAAAGCACACTGCCGCTGCCATTTTTTTTCAGCACAGAGACGCACGGTGATGCTGATGCACATGACAAGGAAGGCTGCTGTAGCACGCCAGTTTTTACACTCTAGCAGACTGCTTTGACATGGTGGATTTCCAGGCTCCATGCATGTGTATAGGAGTCCTAAGAGCTGGCATTTTGCAAGGGTGCCTTGAGTCTGTAAAAGTTGAGGAAGTCTACTGTTCTAATGGACAGACAGCATCTGAATAGGACTTTGTGAATGCTAGGGCCCCAAGAGTGCCTGAGCTTTAGACTTAGGCATCTAAAGCGAGAGTTAGGTGCCTAAGCTCCCTCATGTATATACCCTTATTTATTTTGAATATGGCCCCATAAACCTATAACTGCTCAGTAGCTTAGTATTTGTCAGGAGTGAAATTTACTGTTATTCAGATAGCCAATTCATAGCTGATATTTCATGTAATGTCCTTATGTTCCATTGGAGCTTTGTTGATTTACATCAACTGATGTAAAATTCAATCCCCATTTTGAACTTTCTTTAAAGATAAAACTGCATGCATACTAGTGTGTTTACTTAGTTTATTCATACAAACAATGCATACACAAGACTGTATATTGTTTGAAGACTGCAATAGATTTCTAATTTAACAACTCTGTAACAAAATTTTAACTAAATTCAACATTTATGAAAATATAACTCTCTGATTGGGTAATTTTCCCAACAATACAAAGTTTACATAAAAACATTCAATATGATCTATTAGTTGCAAACAAGTTAGGAAAAGTCATTCAAGTCACTTATTATACTATATTGGCTTTTACATAGCACATTCACACACTACATTAAACCCCTAGGCTAGCATTCATTTCTTGGAAATTTTGTGGCATGGAGTTCTAACTTCCACAAAAGAAAATGTTGTTTTACTGAAATCCTCTGAAAAGTTTTTCAAGGACATGCCATGTTTAAGGTAAGTATAGGGGAGAAAGACTTCACACCATTTAGGTGTTAACAGCCATTTATTTTACTGAGGTGAGAGTGTTTCTCTTAAAAATAGTTGACAATATTTAACAATTTCTGTCCTGAAATTGATAAAACTGTACAAAAGGCTCAGAATAGGTGTAAAGTGGGAAGTGAAACATAAAGAAGCATATTAAGGGTATGTAGAAGTAAGAAATCCATTACAAATTGGAACAGTAAAGAACCTTTGGAAAACGTTTAGGTTATATGGAATATTTCAGCATGTATGCAGGCATATTCTGTTAGTCCCAGAGTATTTGGTCATTTGATCTGTGTTTTAACACAGGAAAAAATAAGAATGATAGTAAGGCAAATGTTATCAAGATTAATGTATGGCATGTCTGAATGCTTTCTTTTAAGACTACCGCAGGGATTTATGAGATATTTCAAAATTTCACGTAACTGGCAGAATAGTAACCGTTTAACATAAAGAGAAGTGAACAGGTATCTGACTGTTTATCTATAATGCCCTTTCTCTTTGAAAATATATTCTGTTTATCCAGTACTAATAAGCACAGTGAAAGAGACATAAAAACAACAGTTTCAGTGTTCAACTTCTATTATGACTTAGGTAATACTGTAAGGAGTTTTTATATTTTTTATCAGAATTCAGAAACCAGAAATCCCTGCATGTAATTTTTTGTTCGTTTAGATAAAGACCGATTTATCTGATAAATATCATATGCTGACTTGTTTGCTCATTAGCTCCCACTCCTTTCAAACCAAAGGTTAATCCCAATTAAAAAAATTAGTAGCTATTTATTTTTAAATGATGATGGAATGTATCAAGTGTTCCAGGTTGGCAGATGACATTTTGTCATTGCACCATCAAGCAGAAAAACATTTTTGCAAGTAGGTTTATAAACCAAGGTCAGTAGTAGATTTAGCTTTGTCCACACCCAGGTTACCTGGACTATAAAAAAGTTTTGCCTCCTCTTCCCATTAAGGGGAGTCTTATGTCTAGTTAAAGTACTGTCAACTCCAAAATAAGATATTCTAACACCTGTAGTAGTTTAACAATTGTAATAGTATTGCTAGAAATTTTTAGTCAAGGCCCTGGATGAAATCTTGGACTAACTCTTATATTCCAAAATTTTAAAAACCCTGCAGCCCATTGATTAAACATTTGCTTTGCATTTATTGTTTACACAAATGTTAGAACAACTGTTGCTAAAAATGGCCCTCTGCTGTTTTAGTTTTTCAAGAAATGCACTGTTGTTTATTTCTGAAACAGAAGACAAGTCTATACACATATATTATGTATTAAGATAAACTAGCTCAAGCATATGATCAGTTGTCAGCAGCAAAATTGTGTGTTCTGCAATCTATGGCTGAGCACACTCTGTCATAGCAATAATTGTGTTTTTTGGTTGGTGTTGCTTCACTTGCTTCGGGGTCTGTCACCGTGATGGGGCTATCTCTTGTAAAGACCTCAGTGGACTCTCTCCAAATACAGTCTGCAGTTGCTTTGAAGCTATAATTGTGACATTTAGGCCTAATCACTTGTGTTGCGTTGTTGAAAATTTGACGGCTATTTGAAGTAGCAATTTTAATTTTCAGTGTGGCATCTACTCGATCCACTACAGTGTAAGTACCTATGCTTCCATCATCAAAGCCTACAATAATATTCAAATGCCTCTGAGAGAGTGCAAGAAAAGTTGGATTTTTGTAAAGGGAACAGGCACCGATATTTTTACCATCTGCAAGTCTCATTACAGTTAAGCTAGAGACTGCACCATTATCGTCATCATCTTCACTACGAAAACAGATGTACACGAGGTAACGGCCATCACGAGACAGCCTTTGCCGCCAGATAATGCCAGGGGCATGCACTACACGAAGTTTGCCACTTTGTAAATCGAGCACGTTGATGTTCTCGTCACCACGGGATATAATTCCTACCTTCCCATTGGGGGATATTTCAAAGTCTTCTAAATTTTTTAGGAAATTGTTAGGCAGTTGTACACGTCTGCAGATTACTTCCTCTGTTAGACTCCAGATGTTCACGGTTTCAGTAGATGTTATAAATACAACAACATCTGGACAGTCTGGAATCAGTTTAATATCAACAATGGTTGTCCCATCATCACAACAAAACTTCTTGGTTATGCTTCCTGTCCAGAGACTTACTGCCAACACTTTATTCTTTGTCATTCCAACTACAAATGTATTTGCACTAGTTATAAATGCATTCTGTAAGGCAACTAGAATATTACAAACTCTGTGTCCTGTAGCCAGCCGCCAAACTCTGGATGCATTTTGTTCACAGAGTGAGACAACAAACTGATCATTATGAGTAATCATCAACTGGGATATCCTCTGCCCATTAATGCGGAAGATATTTTCACCACTAACAGCATGCCATACATACTGGCTACATTTGTCATCTGATGTAACCATAATTTCTCCAGAAGAGGTCAGCACACAGTTTTCAACAATACCTTCATGCTTGAACACAGCTTCAATGAATCCAGTGCTAAAGTTCCACTTATGAACAGCTTCTGATCCATCCAATGTATAAATTACCTCACCTCTGGCAGGCAATATTAGTCTCTGAATGGGTTTGCCAGATTTGTCAATGTTGGACATAGCAGTTATGATATCTATATCCCAAATGGAAAGAACACCACTAGTGGATAAGGATAGCAGCATATTATGGTGATTTGATTTAATTAGTTTGACTATGGTTCCTGAGATTTCCTGTAAGCTTGCCATGCACTGTCCTGTGTCTCTCCTCCAAACAAAAATGGCTGAGGTATTTTCCATGGAAGCAATTATACAATTGCCATTTTTGGATAACACTGCAGAGATAAAGCGCTCGTTGTGTTTTGCTCTGAACTTTTCAGCCACCTTCCAAACACTAGTGTTGAGAAGTTCAATACTGAGTGCTTTACATACTAAAATTGCACTTTGGTCCTCAGAAAGTTCAATGCTGACAACTTCACTGTCTTCTCTTCTACAATCAAAATCATCTGTCAGCTGGGGATTTGTGATTTCCTCAGTATTCCAAACTGAAAGGCCACCCTCATTGTCCACCATCACCATTTCTTGAGCTGTGTCCAGAACAAGAAGAAATTTCACAAATCCACTGGAAAATTCAGAGGTTACAGTAGACAGCTTCTCTCCACTGCCTAAATGAAATATTGTTGTGGTATTCAGATACTGCCCACAGAAAGCATAGACTCCATCTGGAGAACACTGCACACAAGTGACTTCATACCAGCAGTGGAAGTGATAAAGAGGCCATCCATAAAGTAGGTCTATTACAGTAACATCTTTGCTGGCCTCCAGCCAAGCAAGTGCATGATTAATGGACAATGTAAATCCATTTATAAAATTTGAACCACCCCCTACTCCACAATGTTTTGATCCCTTAATTTCTACTTCAGACAAAAGACAGGAATTTAGATTATCATAAATCAAAAGTGTGTTCTTTGTTGTAGCCACTACAAGGTACTTTTCATCACTAGTAAGTTTCATTCCTAAAATTACAGATGGAGCAGTTGTAATTTGCCTTAATAGTTGGCGAGTCTCTACATCCCATGTGCTGATGGAGCCATTTTCTAGAGCAGCAATAACTGTACTTGGATTAAAGGTTGGCAAGATTTCAGTGACATGCATGCAACTGGATGACAAGGGCAATCGTTCAGGGCTGTAAGTCACATCCATAGAAGAATGTAGAGGAACAATAGAGCAGTATTTAGGCCCATCTTTGTCACATTCTAAAAGGAGATGTCTAAGTTTAGGCAATGAGCTTACAACTGGAAGAAGCCTTTGTTGCAATTCAGCAGAGAGCGAACCTGGATATTTTGTCACTTTGAACTTTATACTGCGCAAAGTGCTTGCTAGAAATTTCAGCTCCTTTTCTTGTGAGTAGTTATAAGCCAATTCTACATCAGAAAGTGCTTTATCAAACTGCCCTATTTTAATCATTGTGTACAGCCAGCTGAAGTTCATTATGACACCATATAGCAGATCATCTGTTCTTCCGCATCTTGTCAAGTGATGTATGAGTTCTGTCATTTTTCTGTGATTGACAAAAAAGATGTCAGGCTCCAGTGTATTACACTGGAAAACCCATGGCTGTTCTGGTGACTGCCTGTCAAAAGCAGTCTGATCTATACAGTGCTTGTCTTCATCATTCATGTTTCTATCATTGTTAAGGCAACCATTTAAATATTGATCATTGTTGTAAAAGGATTTTCTTCGGCCACCAGACCAAACTCCAAGGAAATACTCTGCCATGTTGGTATGCATTTCATGTAAATCTTCCTCATTGTGGAGATACAGTTTTTGGGCAATAAGATAGAGGTGCCTATTTGCCCACACTAGCAGTGTTACATTTTTTACTTGCCTTTCTATCAAGTAGCCATGCAAGCCTTCCTTAAGTCTTGCAATGTATATGTATGGTACCCTCAATGGGTTACTTTGCCTGATAATCTCATTTAGTTCATCCATAACGCTATTATCAAGAGCTAAAATATCTTCCAGTTCCATTTCGCTTAGGCCAGATTTAGACATTGTGATGTAGCCAAGTGCTCTTGACAACAGTTTTGGTCCACACTTGCTTTCCAATGAGCAAAATAACTGCTCTATGCTTTCATGAACAGTAACACGAAGGGAGGACTCATCAACATCTTTGTGAGATCTCCAGTTTCTGACCTCTCTGAAGGTTAAGTTCACAAACATAGGCAATGTGCACTTTGAAAATGCTTCATTGACATAAATTTGTTGCCCTGATGTTACTTTTCTTTTAATTCGTAACAGCTGATGTTTCAGCACTTGGCTACACATCTTTCTATCTCTTGCAGTCAACTCAATATAGTTGTCATCTTCATGAATAAGGCACCTCAGTTTTTGCAGGATCCCATGTTTGTTCGGCAGTGTTGATAAGATTATCCGTACTGAACGGGGAAGGTGAATGGGGAGCCACCACAGCTTCCTAGCATCATCGTTATCTGAAAGCTGTTCTAGGGCATCAAATATTATAACCAGGGGTCTGTGAAATGACGATTCATTCAAGAGATTTATAAACAAATCTCGAAGATCATGTATCTTTTTGGGGTAACTTTGTACTAAGCAACGATAGTTAATTGCTAACTGTTCACAAATACTTTGAAGCAGATTCTTAAGATCTGTACTCATTTCTGTGAATCCCAAAAATCTTGTAATTACCACAGGGTCAGATTCTGGTCCCATCTCTTCCTGCAGCCACATATAAGCCTATAATGTAGAAGCACAGTTTTAATTAATGTCTAAAGTAACATAGCCAAATGAAGGACAACAGCAGAACATAGTATTTTGATTACAATTTAAGAAATAGTAGTACTTTTTTCAAAAGCATAAATTCTTTTTTTCAATTTCTGAGTGGAAATGTTCTTAATAGTGGGGTTCTAAGAGAGGGTAATATTTGTATGGACCAAATGAAATACTAGATTATATGTCATCTTTAACCCAAGGCATACTACCAAAGCACTGAAGTCAAGTTCTGCAAAAGGACGTAGGCTCCTATAATGGGATGCACATAGAATTAAGCACCTAAGTCTACAAATCTAGGCACCTGAAAGTTTGTTGTCAGCAAAGGTTTCCCCATTAAAGTTCCAGAGAAGGCTAGGGTTCTGCCACTTCATTTTCAGATAACTACCCCACATTGGCAGATAATGATCTGCACAGCTGAGTCTCCTATTTAAGCCCTTTTGGTATCCAAATATTAGGCAACCTGCACCTAAAGTTACCTTAGAGGCCTGATCTGCTAGGGTTTATTAAATCATAATCAGGCACTGAGCTATGGAGTCATAGTCCCTCTTGTGAGTGCTCTTTCTCTAGTCCCATGATTCTTGAACTTCTCATTGTACATTGGCAAAGCTTCAACAGGAGGGTAGAAAGCATGCCTCACCCCAGCACTGTCTACAGCCTAAATGGTTAGGGCACTCTCCTGCAAGGTAGATGATGTCAATTTGTATGCCTTCAGGCTGAGATACTGAACTTCCTTATTACATCAAATGTGGGTGCCACCCTCATATTTTTGAATGAAAGCACCTGTGGCTGCTGCGTTTTACACTCTGACTTCAAAGCCATTATCTAAAAGGTATGTACTTACCCTTCTTCCTCCTTTGGCTGTCTATTTGAATGAAAGTGGCCATGACATATGTTCTGTACTGAACACAAAGTCTATTTGTGGATAAGGGCCAGGTTTCCAATAATAAAACTATGATTTCAAATGAAGGGATGAATTCACAGGAATATGAATAGTGGTTGTTTTACTTTCATATGACAACCTGGTTAATTATTGGAAAGGTGTTCTGTGAACTAATGATCCTTGCAATTTTGAAATAAGTACAATTTCTGGAGAAATTCTTCAAAAGATGTGAAACAAACTAGCATAACTTCAAAAATGTGTTTTATTTGCAACGAGGATGAAATACCAGATAATGATTAAATAGTGCCACACTGTAAGGGCCTCAGGAAATGAAAAGGGAGAGAGAGGATGCCACAATGTGTTTTAATAAAATTATATATTTCATAAATTCATTCTTATCAGTGGTCTAGGAACAGGATAAAGTATTTGCAGTTATTTTAAAAAGCTCTAGTGTAACTACTTTTTTAAAGAAATATGATACGGAGTTGGGGACAACATTGCCTATTTTCCAAATAAAATTTCAGCGATGTGCAGAAGACTAGATTTTTCCCATATCAGGGGCTAATATTAGATCTGTTGATGCCACAATAAGGAAGAATGGGAATTACCTAGCATTACATACAATTCTGCTACTAAGATTTGCATAATATAAAATATGGTTTTTTTTGTTTACCTTCTTTGCTACTTCGCCTAACAAAAGGGTTTTTCCAGTGCAAGGTCCTCCATATATGATAAGAGGGTTAATGTGTCCAACTTTGCTGGGCAGAATGTATTTATGAACTATGTTTAGAGCCTCACACCTATACTCATAGAAAGAAGAGTATGTTTTACATAACGAAGAATGTTGAAGGACTTCATCATAAAGCAAGTCTGTCTCAGTGTCAAAATTCTGTTGTACTGTTGCCTGAATTATATCAATCATATCTTCATAAAACTGTTTACCAAGTCCTTCAATGTAGTGATTCTCCACATCTTGCGAATAACCAAGTTTCATGTCACAATGAGTAATGGAAGTATAGACTCTCAGATTAGATGATGCAACAATGGTTGGAATAAATTCATCTCTGAGTTTGATCAGTTTCTCAAGGGCTTCTGGATCCCGCATAAATTTTCCGGCTGTGTAAGTTACATCCATATATTTTCCCATCTCTGGAATTTTAACAAAACGTTCAATGTTGGCAATTTTCCGAATGTAACAAACACACTTCTTTAGGAAAGCTGGTGTCTGTTTTCCCAAGGCAAAATCAAATTCATCTTCAATGGCTGGGGGAGGAAAAAGAATATAGTCAATCTGTTAATGTTTTTTTGAAAATGATCATAGAAGAAAAAACATGTCTGTTTCCTTTAGAATAGAGCTATCCAACTGGGGTTAATGTGTGTCCCAGTAACATGGGGCAAGGCTCCTGTTACTATAAGGCAAAGGCGCAACAGACCAAGGCGTGCTACCAGATACAGGCAGCAGAGCAAGAATGACCTCCTGGAGAATAAGCAGCAAGGGGGAGCTGAGCAGAAGCAATACTGGGCTGCTAGGCAATACCAGAGTGCTACCTGCACAGCAATAGAACAGAGTCCTGGGCAAGTAGCAGGGAAGGTAGGGCACCCCAGCTAGGCATGCAGTGGCAAAAAAAAAAGGTGGCTGCTCTGGGAACTAAGGAGGTACACCTGTGGCTGATCAGGGGCGACATCTGCCAGGAGGGCGTGAAGTCCACTGATATGAACCCTGGCACCCAGGCCATAAAAGGCAGAAGGGTGTAAGCCTTGAGGAAGAAAAGAGCTCCTCCCAGCAGGCCATGGGGGGAAGAAGCAGCTGCAGGAGAAAAAAGGTACCTTAAAGCCTGTGAGGGAGCCAGTGGATTGGGACAAAACCTTTTAGCAACATAATGACCCAGACTGGGGGTTTGAACCTTTTTATTTGACAGCAGTTGCTGGTGTTTGGGTTTAAGTATAACCAAAGGACTAGGTTGTGTCTACAGGACTGGTTTGAAGATCATGCAGTAGAGTACCTAGAAAGCTTGTTTTGAGACCTGCATTAGGCAGGGACATGACATGTTGACACCTTGAAGCTAAGGTCTGAGATAATGGACCAGAGTTGAGGTCCTTAGCTAGTGAAAAAGGGCTGTTGCCTGAACAAGGGATTAAGGCCTGAGGGGCTGAATTTATGGGCTGGGCTGGGCTGGGCTAGGCTGGGCTGGGAGTGACTGAGTGACTATGGGAGAGGCTGGAGACCAGGATTAAGGCCTACAGGCTGCTATACAGGCCACTGAAGTATGGAGCCTTTGATTGAGCTAGCCAGAGAGAGGAGAAGGGCTGACCTTAGAAGTGCGCTAGAGTTCAGTGGCATCAGATTCACATCTCCCACAAAAAGGATTTACAGGCAATCTCGTGCATCATTCAGATTTCATCAAGAATCTGGGATAGTAGAGCAGGAGGTACATGTGTCTGCAATGCAGGGTGGCGTGGGGGAGGAAAATGCATGGAATATGTCCTGCGCAGCATGCAGCCTGGGACAGGGGGGCGGTGAGGCATGCATGGTTTTTAGCTGGGAGCCCTTAGCACCTGGCCACTTCAGAAGTTGTACCACCCTGCTCCTGAAGGTGGAAAAATACATAAAATGTATCTGTACTATTCAATTTAGTACTAGGGGTCAAGGTCATGTCAAAATTTGCCTTTTCTTCTTTTAAATTATGCCTGACAAATGTAAAGCAAAAATATGATTTGATACTTATGCAAGTTTATTCTATATTGGAATTATTATATATATATATATATATATATATAAAAATAATAGTTTGTGTACGTATTATAAAACTTACCAGAGGAAAGGTATCTCTTTGCTTGGCTGTGTTTCATTTTTCCTTTCTCATACAGCAACTTCACAGCAGTCTTAAAAATCCTCTTAATCTCTTCTGCTATGTCTTGCCATTTGCTCTTATTCATGGAATTTGCAGAAGATTCCATCTTTTAAAAACAATCATAGTTAAAGAGTATCTGAAACACCAGTTTCTCCATTGCACAAAGCATTAGACTATTATTTAAGATAATAATGCAAGAAGGGAGAATAAATTAAGTAAAACAACAAACACTTTTTAAAAATAATAAATATGTATTTGCTCACCCTTATGTTGCACATAATTGTAGGCTCCTGACAGACATTACACTAAAAGATGTGATTAACTGGCCAGATGCTGAATCAATTAATGGTGTGATAAGACAAGGTGTAAGCTACAAAGTTATTATACAAAGTTTGCACAATAACTTTGTGACTGATTCTTACCATGACTTCAACTGAATGTGTAACCAGAGCCCAGCCTCTGGAGCACATGTGGGCCTTAGACTTTTGTGTGCTCCAGAGTCTGCAAGGCCCTTCAGCTGACTGAGGCTCCTAGCCGGGGCAAAGCATGGTGCGTTTCCATCCCATCTTTAATTTTCTTTCAGGGGTCGTAATGTTAAAATAGGCTTTATTCTGACTACAGAATGTAAGTTTCCATGAACTGGCACAGTGGGTGATGCTAAATATAATTAGCACTATTCAAGGTTCAGCTTTTATTGTAAGAATGCCTCAGGTTAGAAAGTGGGATTTAAGAACTGGGTTTGGAGTATCATTTGGGGATGATAATTTACATTAATACTTGTCATAGGACCTATGAACTGAAAAACAGGTTCAAAGTGTCTCAAATTAAATGGCAAAAGAAGCTGCTGCATTTCAAAACGTTGGGATTTGTCTCGCTGTGCTTCGGGTACTCCTTTTCAGAATAGTGATGGTAGTTTATTTACCTCAGAAGGGTGTAAGGCTAACTCCATTAATGTTTGTAAGGTGCATTTTAGATGCCAGAATTCAGGTTTCCTCCCCTGCCAGATGGTAACAGCTGCTACCAGTTTAAAGCAGGAAAGGAGGTGTAAACAACTTTTTATTTGTCTTTGATTGCTGCCTGCATTGTAATGATAACAGCACGGGAGAAAGGGCAAGCTCACGATGCCTCAATTCCTTTCCTCCAGAAGCTTTTTAACATTCTGTCTGTTACATCCATGGTAGACTATATTACTGTTGACTTACGAACCTTTCCTGCTTGCTCTTTTGGGTCAGTAGCTTGGCAAAAAATATACAATCTTAATAAACAAAAATATAAAAAAATCTCTAGATTTATTTAACAATACTTTGGGCTCAGCAAAACTAAAGTTGTGCAGTTTGTTGTTTTTTCCCTTAAAATAAGTATTTCAAAATCTGCTACAATAAACTTTCTTTAGCTTCTTAAGTCCCCGCTGAAACATTTTTTCATGTGACAGAAATTGCATTTGGTAACATGGTAAGTGCATGTGATTATTTAGTTCCCTTTCCTCTGATACATACAGTACACGCTGAAATGAAGTGACATTCTGATATTATTTGGGACATATCTATCTTAATATATTTTTTCTGTAGGCCAAATTCTGCCCTTGGATGCATCATGCTTATTGTTTACGAGCAGTTTTTATTATGGTCAAAGTAAGCTATGTGTACAGATGGATGGTGACAACAAATTAAACTGTTCAAAAATATGTTACCAAAAGACTTTTTAATGCAATATGAGCACTGATTCAGGACACCATATATGTGTATACTTGACTATAAACATCTGACTAACTTTAAACATGTTTAAGTATTGTCTAATTTGAGGCCATAGGGAAAAATTAACAGTTTTCCAGTAAAAATCCTTTTAATGGGGTTTTGATGCAAACTAGTACAAATGCTGGGAGGAACTAAGACTTTCCTATTTCAACAAGGAAGAAGCACACAGGCATTGATCCTGCTATACCACACACATTCATGAGCTGTAACAGTGATCAAAGCCCAATATAACTACCATATATGTGTAAAATCTGTAGCCTATGGGCAATTCTTATAACTAACAGCCATTGCATATCATTACTCCTGGGCCCTCTGACTCCTTCAAAATAATGGTAGAGAAGACCATCAGAGGACCACATTGGTATGTGGAAGCAGATATGGAGGTTTGTTTCACTGGGACCCATATATGCATAGTGAAAGGCGCTAGTGGATTTAATTCACTATGACTGCTGTGTAGAAGGGATGTGTTAAAGAACATAGAAGTAACTTACAGTGTTATGGTAGTTCTTTAGCATTTCAGATTTTGGTCTGAGGTAATATGCTGGTGGTACTGCATTCTCATCTCTGCAGTACCACTCTTCCAGAAGCCTGGTCTCCAGCTTTGCCTCCACAGCAGCATCTATAATCATTTCAAATTCTGAAGATTCAACTTCTCCAGGTATTCGGATGCTTCCATATTTTTCTCCCAATAGGCCCTGTGTATTTGTAGGAAAACAGGGGTTTAGTTTCCTTTCTAGTGATGATAAAACTCTATGGCATAACTGCTTGTCTTCATAAGAATTATTATGGCACAGTTAACAGTTTAATCACTTTCAAGTTACTAGAAAGTAAATATAGCTACTATTGGGAAAGTTATACTGAATGACATTTGATTCAAAGGACTTTGATAAAATTGCATGTTTATTATCTTTTTAATATTAAAATTAATAGAAGTACAAGCATTCAAGTACACTGATATTATTAAAACATAAGCTCAAAATACAGGTTATTAGTGCAATTATTATATATTTATATAGTCTGATGGTTCAGATGATAAATCAGCATGAAATCTTGTGTGCAAAAGGAGCTTCTCTGTCAGGTAGGTAGGAAGGAAGTACCATGCAGGTTCTACCCCATGTTTATGGGCATTGCTGTTTATTAACCTGAATGACCTTTCAGTATGGCAGGCATTCAAAGCAGCAAAAAAGCCTAATTAATTATATAACTGGTTCTATGCAACTAGTCTAATACTAGTATAGCAAGACATATCACCTTTATGGCCAGAATCCCCCAGTGAGAGTGTGGTATAAAGCAGCTACACTACACTGTTGTCTAGTAGTCCATAGTCTCTGATAGACAGCATGATACATTTTCCTAAAAGCATTCCAATCCTGCATGATGTCAGTATATTTTAAAGGTAACTTTCTATCAATTTCGGCTTGTGATTCTCAGATTAGTTCGTAAGGTGCACAGATTTGGATTGTGGTGTCCCTACGTTCCTTCTGGGTCTCGTGTATTTTTGTACAGTTGTACATTTTTGCCCCTGCTGGATGAAACTTCACATGCCATTTTCAGCTTGATGATAAAATTAAAAATGTAACTATGGTTTACAGCAACAATTATCCAGATTACCATTTTACAACCACATGCTGCTTCACTGTCTCAAGAACTCTCAGTAGCAGGAAATGTTGAACATACTTGCCTACACAGTCACCCAGTGAATGGAAGGGGAGATGAGAACTAATTTAAATACCCAGATGCATACATTTGATGCAGTAAGATAAAGATTTTTAAAATGTCAGCTCTCAAACTGTGATACTTCAGGTTTTTCTAGTGAATCATGGGGGGAGGAGGGTTGCATTACATTACACGGAGATGATGTTGTATATAACTTTTTTGTACAATATATTTTGAGCATTTGTCCCTCACCATAAAAACAGAATTGGGGCATATGGAAAAGTTTGAAAACATTGTTCCCAAAATGAGCAAGTAAACAGATAACTCCTAAATAGTTAGGAACATAACTGGGAACAAAAGAGCTGCAAAAAAGTACTTTTTTGTATTTTCCATATAGAACTTTTCATATTTGCAGGTATTTGATATTTGTTTTGGACTCTGAAAATCCTGACCTACTGAAGCCAGTGGGAGTTTTCCCACAGACTTTAGTAAGTCCAGGACTTCACCCTATTTTATTATTTTTGATTTATTTGTGTTTAGTTTTGTTAGTACAGAATCTGAAATTACAGAGAGAGAGTACACTAACAAGTGGCAAGAGACAGTGTAAATCTATTAGTTAAAGTTCTCATGGAAGTAATGTTTATCTAGGCAGTATTTTAGAAATGCATATTAGTAAACAGGCTTTGAATTACTGAGACTAATGGTTTTTAAATAAACTTGAAACCTAAATAAACTTTACATTAAAGTATTCATCATGGTGGGAAACTCTACCTGTTTAGTGGACACCTGTGTACTTGTTTGTCTGTTATTTTTTGTAGTTCTCCAGCTACTCAGGTTATGCATGGAAAAATATTCCCATTTTTCTTTTTTCAGGAAAAATTATGAACTCATTTTCTATCAGGGTAAAATTCAGCCCTGTCCAGCAGGCTAGTACAAAGCTTATGTACCAAGTCCAACTTAGATGGTACAGAACATTTTTAAAAATAAACTTCACACTCTTCCAAGCTCCACCATATGAATTTTGCACTTTTGTATGGTAATTATTATTTGAAATTATTGTGTTTATGTATTTGGGCTCTGTGAACTCAATGGAGAGTTTGGTCAGACAAAAAATGGTAGAACTCGAATTTTTATCACGGTCAGGATGTGGGTGGTGGAAACAGGGAAAAGTATGAATGAATATAGGTTGCACTGCAAGGTGAAGGACTGCAGCCTCAGATGATAAGGCAAGAGAGGAAATGAAAAACACATTGTATGAAAGAATGTAAGTGTAAATGTTCCATCATTTAGGCTAGGGACAGACATTACACATAAATGGGTTTAAACCTGTAACAGAACAGACATTCAGTGCACATAAACCAGTTTCAAAAGTGCCCAAACCAGTTTGAGATGCACCTGGTTGAATGTAGTATCAGACTTAACTGATTTGTCTCAAACCAGTTTATATGTCTGTCCCAGACCCCTTCCTGGTTTAACTTAAGCCAGACTCCCCCAGCATGCTCCTTGGGGCGAGTAGGGCTCTCTGCTCCAGCCACAGGGCTGACCCTGACCCTCTGATTTCTAGCTCGACCAGGGACTGGCCCTAGCAGAGACATTTCCTGGCATGGCCCCATTAAGAGAAAGTGGGCAGAAAGGGGGGAGTCAGTTCTTCCCTCCTTCCCCTCTTCCTCCACTGCAGCTGGGGTAAGCCTGTCTGCTGGGGAGCAGAGGGGAGGGGACTGTGGCAGTGGCCAGTGGGGCTGGCAGACCCCAGCTGCAGGGAAGGGACAGAGGGAGGAATTAACTCTTCTCCCTATCCCCTTTGCCTTTAAAGGGGCCATGCTGCATTGTCCTGCAGTGTGGGGAGGGAGGCTCTGTTTTGTGCTGGTGGGCGGACTCTTCTCCCTCCACCTCCTCCCCTGGTGGGAAGAGGGGGTCTGTGTAGTGCTGGAGGAAGACTCTTCCTCTTCCACCCCCCACCACCACGGGGCTAAGAGGCAGAGGGGGGCTCCATGTGATGCTGCCCAGCCCCACAGCAGGACTCTTCCCTTGCCTCCCCACTGTGGTGGGAACTCTTCCCCCTCCTCTTCCTTTTCTCCCCCACCTCTGAGTGGGCCCAGATAGCGCTGGCAGCTATCTGGGCCCCATGCAGTGCTGGCTGGAGCCACACCTGCACTGGGCACGAACACCCTGACCTCCCTGCCTCCTGCTGCTACTAGGCAGTGGGGGCTGCATGCCATGGGGGGAGTGTCAGTTGGGACTCCTACAACCTCCCACCCTCACCCTGCCCAGCTGAGCTCTGTGCTCCCACTGTCCCTCAAGGGGGAAGGGCGGGGAAAGAGTTCCTCCTAGCACGGAACAGAACCTCCCCCAGCCCTTGGGGAGGAGGAATAGGGGGAAGAGTCCTCCTCTAGGGCCAGGCAGCATCCTGTAGAGCCTCCACCTCCCCACTGCATTGTGATAGAAGAGATGCAGGGGGAACAGTTCCCTTCCGAGGCCAGGCAGCCTCACAGAGCCCCCAGTGGTGGAGGGGGAGGGGCGAGAGGGAGAAGGGGAAGAGTTCTCCTCTGGGTACAAGCAGCCCTGTGAGCTTAGATTGCTCCTGGCTGTCAGGGAACAGCGGGGGCAGGCAGAGCTCTTCTCCTCTGCCGCCTCCTCCTCCTCCTCTTCCTACCCCACTCCCCAGAGCAGCCACTCCCTTTTCCTCCACCCTAGGAACCCTGCATGCCAAGGCTGGGACTTAAACTCCTCAATCTTACTCAGTTTCCCTGTGGAAGGGAGGACTGCTCTAGTGCCCGTGTTTCTGGCTTGAGCCACTGCAGGCACATGCCTGCATTTCCTGAATGGAAAGGGAATGTCTGTCTGCTTGGAAACTAATTTACTCTCTGCAGGTTAGACCAACCTAAAAAGATTGAATCAATTTAGACTTGGGCTTTTTGAATGTCTGTCCCTAGCCATAAGAAGAGGTACCCAGTGTACGTGAAGTACCCCAATAGATGGAGGAAATGATATAGATGCCCTATTTCCATTATCCCCTCCCCCCCGCCTGTCTTCTCAGTGGGGAGCACATGGATAGTAGCTAGCTACTAAGTGCACTGTACCAACTAATTTCTTCTCTTTTCCCATGCTACAGAATTTTTTAAAAGAAACCTTTTTGGTAGGTACTTGTGGGGAAAAAAAAAAAAAAGCCCTCTTTTTAGATGCAAACGAAGCTGATGGAACTAGATGGCACTATTTCAAAGTGTGGGAGTGGAAATACTTCTGAGTTAAAATCAAATTGGAATACTCCTATCTAGAAATGTGGTAATGCATGCAGTACTAGGCAATTCACCATATTGCTAATGCCCAAAGGTGCCACTTAGGTATTGCAATGAAAACTCCTACATGCTCTGCTACACAGTAGAATTCTGATCCTAGGGTTCAAGCTCCTGCCTGTATCAAGCACAGCAGCAGGATTTTAACTTGACTCTTCTACCTACTAGTTGAGTGATCTAACAAATAATTCCTCCCTTAAGCTATTTTTTGTGCAGGCTGCATCATCTGTGGGGTTGGTCATGCTTGTAAGATATATGGAAGAATGGCTATTGGAGCTTGGACTTCAGCTGGGGCTCCAGGCATTTTGTTAGCTCTAGAAAAGCCTCAGCATTTAGGCAGCTTTGTGTATAGCTGCCAACAGAAATCTAGGCAGATACAGCATTTAAGCACCTCGGGAGTTACCAAGCAGTGCAGCAGCAGTTTTGAGGATATTCATAGATTCATAGACATTAGGGCTGGAAGGGACCTCAGAAGATCATTGAGTCTAGTCCCTTCCCCAGGGGCAGGAAGTCAGCAGGGATCATAGGATCCCAGCAAGATAAACAGCTAATGTCTCTTGAAGGTGTCTGAAGTAGGTGTTTGAACCAACTCTGGCAGCAGTCTATTCCAAACCTTGGAGACTTGGACAGTAAAGAAGTTCTTCCTTATGTCCAGCCTGAAACGGTCATGGAGGAGTTTGTGACCATTCGATCTTGTTATCCTTTGGGGTGCTCTGGTGAACAGATGTTCTCCCAGATACTGGTGAGCACCCTGATAAACTTATAGGTGGCCACCAGATCACCCCTAAGTCTGTGCTTTTCCCGGCTGGAGAGTCCCATGGCTCTCAGCCTCTCTTCATAAGGTCTGTTTTCCTGACCTCTGATCATGCACGTGGCTCTCCTCTGCACCCTCTCAAGCTTCTCCACATCCTTTTTGAATTGCGGAGCCCAAAACTGGACACAGTACTCCAGCTGCAGCCTCACTAAGGCCAAGTACAATGGGAGAATGACGTCCTGAGATTTGCTTGAGAAGCATCTATGGATGCAAGCCAGCATTTTGCTTGCTTTACTAGCAGCAGCATCACACTGAAGGTTCATGTTCATCTTGCGGTCAATCATGACCCCCAAGTCCCTTTCGTCTGTAGTGCACTGCCGAGCCTATAAGCATGCTGCAGGTTTTTCTTTCCAACTTGGAGAACCTGGCACTTTTCAGTGTTAAACACCATCAGGTTCTCATCCGCCCATTTTCTGAGCCTGTCAAGGTCAGACTGGATTGACCTCTGGCCCTCAGGTGTGGATGCTTTACCCCAGAGTTTGGTGTCATCAGTGAACTTGGCCAGTCCACTTCTGACACCACTGTCTACATCATTAATGAAGATGTTGAATAGTATAGGCCCAAGGACAGAGCCTTGACGGACCCCACTGGTCACAGCACATCACAATGATTGACTTCCATCAACCACCAACCTCTGGGTCCTACCATGGAGCCAATACCCCAGCCAGCAGACTGTGGTGAGGCCGAAGCCCCAGTTAGCCAGTTTTGCCATGGGATACCAGATCGAAGGCTTTTTTTGAAGTCAAGATATATGACATCAATCTCTTCTCCCTTGTCCAGATGATAGGTCACCTGGTCATAAAAGGAAATAAGATTGGGCAAGCAAGACCTACCCACAACAAACTCGTGCTGGCTATCCCTTAGGATGTTGTCATCAGCCAGTCTGTTAAGAATGGCTTCTTTGATAATCTTTTCTAAGACCTTACCCAGGAAACAGGTCAGGCTGATGGGCCTGTAGTTTGCTGGATCCACTTTCCTCCCTTTCTTGAAGCTAGGCACCACACTGGTGTTTTTCCAATCTTTTGGCACTTCACCAGAGTGCCAGGAGTTCTCATAGCTCAGCCCCTGGCACATATCTTTGATGCTAGCCAACTCCTTGAGTACCCTGGGGTGTAAACTGTCAGGGCCGGCTGACTTGAAGGTATCCAGCCTCTCAAGGTGTTCCTTCATGAGGTCAGCATTGATGGAGGGTTAGGAATCTCCCTCACCCAAGCCTCCCGTAATGGGACTGGTGAAAAACCAACACAAAGTATCCATTTAGCATGTTAGCTTTTTCCTGGGCATCAGTTGTCCTGTCTTGTTTAGCAGGGGTCCAATGGTGCCCTTGCTTTTCTTCTGGCTCTCCAAATATCTAAAAAAGGACTTTTTTATTGTCCTTGATACTTGTAGCTAGTTGTTGTTCAGTCGCAGCCTTGGCTTTCCTGGTTCACTCCCTGCAGGTCTGGATCAATGCAGAATATTCCTCCTTGGAGGTGGATCCAGTCCTCCATCCTTTGTAGGCCTTTCTTTTTAGATGCAGGTCTGCTAGTTCCCTCGAGAACCAAGGGAACCGAGTCCTTTTGCTGCCTTTTCTCCAAGATGGACTAGATTCTGCTTGTGCACCTAGGATCGCTCCCTTGAGGAGCAACCACTTGTCCTGAACTCCCCTCCCCTTTGGGTGGGTTGTGGTCCTTTAGGGTCTCACTGATGAGCCTCCTGTGCTTGTCAAAGTCAGCTTTGCTGAAGTTGAGGACTTCTGTATTGCTGACTGACTTGCCAGCTTTATGGCTGATGGTGAAGGTGATCAGCTCATGGTCACTGTCACTCAGCTTCCCTTTGATTGTTAGGTCACTGATTAGGTCATTCCCCGTCGCCAGTACCAGGTCAAGCAGCACTTTACGTCTTGTCGGCCCGTAGACTTCTTGTGTCAGGTAGAGCTCATCCACGCAGGAGAGAGAGCTTTACAATTACTCAGATTTGGTCAAGCGCTCTTCCCATGAGATCTCTGGGTAATTGAAGTCTCCCATGACAACCTTGGGAGCCATGACAACCATGCACCGGTAGCATGCAGCCTCAGCCAATTCCCTGACGAACTTCTGGTCAAGCTCTTGATCCTGGGTAGGAGGTCTGAAGTAGACTCCCACCATTGTGTTCCCTGTGCCATGTTCCCCATGGATCTTAATCCAGAGGGTCTCCAGTCATTTACCCTGAGCACCAATGTCAGTTTGCAGGGATGCATAGCTTTCCTTGACACAGAGCTACACCCCCGCCCCTTTTGTCCACTTGATCTCTCCTGTACAGGGTATAGCCGTCTATACCAGTGGCCCAGTCATGGGTGGAGTCCCACTAGGTCTCCATTATCCCTTTGACATCATAATTATTTGTGTTAAGCAGGAGGACAAGTTCCTCCTGTTTATTCTCCAAGCTCCTAGCATTTGTGTATAGGCAGGCAAGTGTCCCTCTGGGGGCCCTTGTCCTGCCTACAGATCATTCCAGGGCTGGGGCGGGGGTGGGCTCCCTTAAGTGCCTTGGTCTGCTGGCTTTTCAAGGGTTGTTTGGTGGGCCAGCAGTGGTGGTACTCCCTCCATCCCCCGGTCGACTTAATTTAAAGCCTGGTCAAGCAGGTCAGCCAGTCTTGCTGAGAAGAGCCCCCTCCCCAGTGGAGAGAGGTGGAGGCCATCCCTTCCCAGCAAATCACTGCCTCTCTCACCAAAAAAGTGGACTGTGGTCATGGAAGCCAAAGCCTTCCCAATGACACCAGCACCACAGTCTTTGGTTCACTACCTGGATCCTCCTCTCCCTCCTCAGCTAGTAGCCCAAAACTGGGAGGATCAAGGAAAACACCACCTGTGCCCCCAACCCCTTAAGCCCTGCTCCCCAATCCCTGTAGCGCTTCAGGACCCAGCTGGGATTGCTCTGAGCTGTGTCATTTATGCCCACATGGATAAGGAGCATAGGATAGTGGTCAGTGGGGTGGAGGAGCTTAGGGATCTTCTCCACAATGTCTCGGATTCAGGGTCCTGGGAAGCAGAAGACTTCCTGGGCTAGGGGGCAATCTGCTGCCCCAGCCCCTTCAGTCCCCCTCAGGATAGTCTCCCACGACAAACACTTTGCGTTTTGTTTTGGGGAGAGTGGGGGTGGTAGCTGCAGTTGAGCCTGTGTTGCCTGCAGGAGCTGGCAGCTTGGCAAGTGCTGCTGGGGCTGCAAGAGGTTCATACCTGTTGCAAAGCTCCAGCGGGGGTGTGGCAGGGCACTGTGTGTGCCTGCCACTTTAAGGGCCTGGAGCTGGCAGCCATCAGGACCATTAGGGCAGAAATTTTGGATCTGGGGCTGCCAATATAAACAGGGCAGTTCTGTGGCTGGAGGCCAGGCAACAACATTGCCTGGCTGGAGGGCTGCTAGTATCGTCTGGAGGTAAGGGAGGAGCTGTAGGGGATGGTAAGGAGGCTCCTAGTCCTGGGTATGACCTAAAACTTCACCCTGCAGTGGGTGGCCTGGTGGGGTTCCCAGTGGCACAGGAGCCCCCAGGAAATGCCAGGCCAATTACTACCCCAGTGAAAGGTAGGTTGGGGTGCCTTAACCCCTAGCCCCAACTGGGTGGGTTACCCCTTGTTTTAGAGGGCCCAGAGAGTGGACCCTCGGAGAGAGAATTCTCGCCTGCCATGCAGGAGGCCCAGGAACAGGCCTCTAGTGGGAGAAGGGCCTGACATTAGGGGTCCATCTCCTGCTAACCATCCCTGATGGCACGCAGTCTCTGGACTGCGGCCTGGAGCTCCTCCAGCTGGCATGCCAGAGACCTCAAAAGGGAGCAGACCTCACAAGGGGAGGTGGCTATGCTCCCAAACCCCAGTGCCTGAAAAAGTGTCAGGCAGCCCCTGCAGTCGAGAGCCAGGGGCTCTGTCTGCGTGGAGTCCGGAACCGTGGGCTCCGTCTGGGTGGAGACCTCTGAGGAGGCAGAGGGGGTTGCCGCAGACTCGGAGGGGACCCTCTGCAATATCTGTGGCAACTGAATGGTAGTTGGTCCACACAGTAAACTTACTGCATCTGCTAGCAGTCTTGACAAGCACATTGAAGTATTCCAGGTACTTCCTAAGCCAAGGGCATTGTATTTATTATACCTGGATGCTCTATAATTAGCATTGCAGTTAGTGGGCTATTTAGTCCTGTTATTCAACCTGGCTAATTAGTCTACCTGATGTGTTACATGGACACTACTTCTATTTTCTGTCCATCTTCAGCACTCCAAACCAGTCTGAGTTTACAATCCAGTTTCCAGACAGTTATCCCATAGTGACAATGAGTTACTGAAAACACCCTTTTTCTGCTTTCTGAAGAAGGGGGATAAAGAATTAATTTTGTTTTTCTTTAAGGGTAACGCGGAGAACAATGGGAAAATGTAGTCCCCCCGCTTCTGCTTAGAGAATGGTGCCTGAATACACGTCAACATTTGTTTATTAACCTTATTTGAGTCCACAGTGACCATGTCTGCACGTACACACCCTTCCCCCACTATAACACATAGCATAAACATCACTTTCTACCAGAGACCAATGAGTTCATGGTATCTGGGAGCTTAAAATTTGCCCTCTGTGTGCAGCTTTAGTGAGTCTTGTCTCTTTTGCTTAAGCACATGTAAAAATACTCCCATTTTACCCTTAAAAATCCAATTTGTTATTTTTTCTTCCCTGGCAATATGTAACACATCATATTAAGTATAATAAACCAGATCTTTAGCAGTATTAATCAGGCATAGCTCTATACCACTAAGGATGTGGGTAAAGAAATATACTCTAATGGAATATTATATGTGTAAAGTAGGAAGAACAATCAATACAGTTTAAGAAATATATTATTTCTCAATCTTTGTAATGTTTCATAATTGTTATGCCTCTTCAAACTATAGCCTATAAAATAGTATAGTACACAAAGACTAATACTATTACTGGAAAGCTCTATTAAAAATACAGTAATATTTTACAGTAATTATCCAAAGCTCTCTAGTACAATTTAAAAGTAGTGATTTTTGTAGTGTTTAGGGTGATTTACTAAATAACAGCATTTAAAAAGGGAAATGTAGTACAAATATTATTGTTAATAACATTACACATCAGGAGACAGTTTGGTAAGCAGACTCATGAACCAAATCTCTTACATGATGAGTCATTATCTCTTAATAGCAGACGAAATTACAGAGTCATTAAACTGGAGGTGATTGAAATGTTACCAGGTTGACAAACATGTACAAACCTCTCAGCAACCAACTGTATCGAACAAGAGTTTACATAATTAACATAAACACCAAGAACAACTTCCGCAAAAGATCTGTTGGCTTTGTTAAGCCTGAGGCCAAGCTACCATTAAAGGAAGATTAAACAATTATTCTTTACATCCAAATGGGAACTGTTTTTTTTTTTTTCTCTCCTATCTCCTGTCGTCTTCTCTTGGTATGTGAATACCCTTAAATTATAGGCATTCTCCTAGTAATAATAGAAAGAAGGAAACTAAAATGATTTGGGTTTGATCATGATTCACTGCTCTAATTATTTCAGACCTATCATCACTAAAACAGGCAGTTATCATAGCAGCTGTTTTGAATTGCAGAACGAGTATAACTTCAGATTAACTTTCAGTTCTAGCTAAACTTCCCCTAAGATCCATAATGATAGTTCTTAATAAAAGAACTGGTAAGTTACAGGAAGTTGCATTTGTTGCTAATTTAATTAACCTAACTGAAGAGGAAATGACACAGTAAGGCCTGCAAACAAAGCATGTTAACAAGACCAACCATGATCCTTGTGGTTTATCAGGCCCCTCGCAGATGTTTACATTCATTGTACAATTAATGTGCTAATTGCACCAGAAATTGTAACATGCTACTTGTTTGCAGTATTTGTGGCAGGTTATCTGGAGACAGTACCAGGTCCTGGACCCAGGGCTGCCTCCTGCTTGCAGTGCAGGGTTTCATATGTCTCTGCAGTGGGAGGCCACTGGATTCTCCTGCATATGGCGACATGTAAAGCCCCGCACTGCAACTGATGCTGTGGTATAAGCAGCCGAGGATGGGAACTCCCCATTCTTATCAGCTGCATGATTTTGCATCGTGTCTGGCATGGCAAGAACATGCAATTTCTGGGATCAGGCATAAGGTTTCTCAGTTCCCAACTGTGAAATCATATTAACATTTGTCGGCAGCCTCAAATACTAGTTATTCTAGGAACTCTAGTTATTTGCTTCCTTACCAATATAAAACTATCTGCCACTTTTTACAATCTTATTTATAAAGTATGAATGAATTTGCACAAGAGAAAAGTTGTGATGTTTTGCTGGACTTCATATATAACTTGCAGGGCTGAATATAAGCATTCAGATGTTCCTACTTTACTATGTATGACAAGTATATTTCTTTTATACTGTCTAAATCTTGATGCAACTCATATCCTTTGGGATATTTAAACCTTGTTTCTCTCACCCCTAGTTCAATCTAGTAGACAGACTCAAGAGAATGCATACTGGATTAGCCTCACAAAGATGATAGGTAAGGACAAGTTTGTGACTGATGTGCTACTTTATATGCAATAGCCTGTGTTTAGGGTACTCAAGTTCTTAGACACCTCTAGCCTGGGAGGAAGGAGACTTGGTTTCAAATTCCTTCTTTGTCTGATTTTCAGCAGGGAGGGACTTGTAACCTTTCTCATGCTAGGAATACCTGCCAACTAGCAGAACTATGGAGCAAGTCATGGTGAGTGCTCTCAGTCTCCTGTTTGAAGCTGTTTTACTGCTAATAAATAATTAAATTTTCATTAGTGCATGGACTTGAACCTTACACTTTCATGAACCACTGGTATGGCTAAACTTCCAGGTTGAGTCTACCTCCTGTATTTCCCCCTTTAACTCCCCCTTCTTGGCTGGCTGGCGTCTGTGAATCCTGTTTCTAAATAACTAACTTCCCCCTGCATTGTGTATGGAGACTGGGCATCTAAGATGGGACTGAGAATTTTACTAGGCAGAACAATGTCTGGAAATAAAATGTAACAATTAACAAGACTCTACATTTAAGACTGAGAAAATAAAGCCAGATTCTAAGGTAGAAATCAGGGGGAGTTGAGCACCTAAATCTTAAGAGTATCTGGCCTGTGAGAGATACCCCAAGTCAAAGAAAGCCTATGGCAAAGCTAAGGCATAAAGATCTGTCTCTCTCTTGTTCAGGTCCAGGGGCCTAACTATACCATTCCTTTTCACACATCCTTTTCATTCATTAAGTAATAGAATGTTGTTTTTTATCTATCAAACTAAGTGTGAATGTGCAAAAAGTCATACTTGCATCTGTGAAACTACCTCGCTTATGCATTCCCTACTTAATTAAGCATGTAATTGACACTTGCACAATTAATCTGTATGTTTTACCAAGTGATTAGGATTCCAGTTTTGTAAGACATATTAAAGCAGGGGTAGGCAACATTTGTGGGCAGAGTGCCAAAAACACCTGCAATCTTGAATTGTAAGATCTTGGTGTTTCAGGGGCAGGTGGCAGGGGAGCTGCAAGGAGTATGATCCTTGTTGTGGCAGTGTAGCCCAAGCCCCTTCCCTTCCCCACTGTCCACCCTGAGGTGTATATGCCAAGCAAAATGCTTTGCATGCCAGGTATTTAAGGCTTTTTATGGAACTGTAGAGAAGTAGGGCTGGAAGGTACCTGCATAAGTCATCTAGTCCAATCCCCTGGCCAAGGCAGGATCATCTCTATTCCAACCATCCTATACACATCCATCATCTAAACTCTTCGTAAAACTACCGTCATCTCTGAGACAACACAAGATGCCACACCTGAACCTGCTATGGGTAAAGCAGGGAGACTGCGAGAGCCACCATCCTGCATCTGTAAAAGGTTGCTAATATATGCTCAAAAGATCCCAGGTAGAGGGCCATGACCCCCTCCCCTTTACAGAGGAAGGCTAAACTCCCCTGGTCTATACCAATCTGACCATGGGGTAAAACTCCTTCCTGACCCCAAACGTGCTGTTGGTCTGACCCTGTGCAGAGAGGCAAGACCCTCTAGCCAGAAGGCTCCAGTTTTAAATCCCAGCAGGAACAGTGGCACACCCCAGTCAAAATCCCCACCTTGGCTGCAGCCAGCATGCAATGCCCCTGAGGGAGGCCTAAAAACACCCTGACACATGCAGCAGAAAACAGGGAGGAGGGGGCAACCAGCAAAGCCCAGAAGTATGGGAACCAGTCATAGCAGAACATAGGCATAGCTAGTTCAGTATCAGCATTGAACTTCATCCTGTTAGCTTCAGTCTAGTTTTCCAATCTGTTGAGATTCTTTTGAATTGCTCTCCCATCCTCCAATGTGTTTGCAATCATTTCCACTTTCATGTCATTTGCAAACTTACTCAGGAAGCTTTGTATGCCAGCATCCAAATCTTTAATAAACATGTTGAACAATGCTGGGCCCAGGATAGAACCCTGTGGGACACCACTCAACACCTTCTGCCATGAATCTATCTAATATGGATCCATTAATAATTATCCTTTGCTTGCAATTATTGAACTAGTTGTCCATCCATCTTGTAGGAGCTTTGTCCAACCCAGATTTCTCCAATTTGTTTATGAAAAGGTCATGAAAAGGTTATGAAAAGGGCCCGCCAAACAGGGGGGAAAAAAAAAAGGCTCAGTTAGGCTCCGGAGCGGTGAGAGATGCGCGGGTGAAGCCCGCTGCACCCCCACTCCCCCGAAACCCCCCAGACAACCCCTTCCCACCACGAGCCCACTTACTTCCGGCTGTGCTGGGGGCTGGTAGGGGGCTCTGTGGCTGCTGAGGGGGTAACTCCCTGCTCCCTGGGAGGAGGCTGCTGCCTGGTGCCGGGCCAGGTCAAGCCCCCGCCCAGGCCCCTACTTGGCCCAGCCCCCGAAGGGAGCCACGCGACCGGAGCCGCGCGAACAGGTTGCGTAAACAGGTGCTTGAGTTAGCACAGAGTTCGTGCAGGAGAGGGCGTGGGAGGGCACGAGATCCTGCCTGCGACCCCCCCCAGAGCAGTCAGCTCCAGCCGTAGCCAGCCTACCAGAGGCATGACACGGATGGGCATGCGCCGCACCCCGAGGGTCCCCTCGGGCTCTGCGGCCCCCCCATCGGGCACCTCAGAGACGGCCACCCAGACAGAGCCCATGGTTCTGGGCTCCACGCAGACGGAGCCCCTGGCTCCTGTCCCTTTTTCAGGCTCCCCTTGCAGGGTCTGCTCCCTACTGGGGTCTCTGGCACGCCAGCTGGAGGAGCTCCAGGCCACAGTCCAGAGACTGCGTGCCATCAGGGACTGTGAGCAGGAGATAGACTCCTACTGCCAGGCCCTTTTCCCCCGGGAGCCACAGGGGAGAGCACCATCTCCCTCCATGACTAAGGAGGACTCTGGGACCTCCCGCTCTGCCCAGTCAGGGGCATGGACCAAGGTGGTCAAGGGCCCGAAGGCTCGCCGCACCAAGGCCCCTCCCTTGCCGGAGCTTAGCAACAGGTTCGCACCTCTTGCAGCCCCAGCAGAGCCTGCTCAGTTGCCAGCTCCCGCAGGCAACCCAGGCTCAACCGCAGCTACTGGCCCCGGTCTCCCCAAGTCAAAGCGAAAGGTGTTTGTTGTGGGAGACTCCATCCTGCGGGGGACTGAGGGGGCAATCTGCCGCCCCAACCCCTTAGCCCGGGAAGTCTGCTGCTTCCCGGGGGCCCGCATCCGAGACACTGTGGAGAGGATCCCGCAGCTCCTCCGGCCCACAGACCACTACCCCATGCTCCTTATTCACGTGGGCACCAATGACATGGCTCGGAGCACCCCCAGCCAGGTCATGAGGCGCTACAAGGAGTTGGGAGCGGAGCTTAGGGGTCTGGGAGCTCAGGTGGTATTTTTGTCGATCCTCCCAGTCTCGGGCTATGGGCTGAGGAGGGAGAGGAGGATCCACGCAGTGAACCAAAGACTGAGGAGCTGGTGTCATTGGGAAGGCTTTGGCTTCCATGACCACAGCCTGCTCTTTGGCGAGAGAGGCAGCAAGCTGCTGGGAAGAGATGGCCTCCACCTCTCTCCCCTGGGGAGGAGGCTCTTCTCAGCCAGGCTGGCTGACCTGCTCCACCGGGCTTTAAACTAAGCCTGCTGGGGGATGGGGGGACTACTGCCACTGCTGGCCCGCTGAGCGACCCTTGCAAAGCCAGCAGACCAAGGCACTTAAGGGAGCGCATCCCTGCCCCAGCCCTGGCACAATCTGTGGGCAAGGCAAGAGCCCCCAAGGGCACACTTGCCTGCCTGTACACTAATGCCAGGAGCCTGGGTAACAAGCAGGAGGAGCTCGTCCTCCTGCTCAGTGCAAAGAATTATGACGTCATTGGGATAACGGAGACCTGGTGGGACTCCACCCATGACTGGACCACGGGTATAGAGAGCTATACCCTGTACAGGAGGGATCGTGTTGACAAAAGGGGCAGGGGTGTAGCTCTCTATGTGAAGGAAAGCTACATGTCCCTGCAAGCTGATGTTGGCGACCGGCATGGACAGCTAGAGACCCTCTGGGTAAAAATTCGTGGGAAAAATGGCACAGGGGATACAACGGTGGGAGTCTACTGCAGACCTCCCACTCAAAGTCCTGAGCTTGACCAGGAGTTCGCCCGGGAACTGACTGAGGCCGCTTGCTCCAGGACCTTGGTTGTCATGGGTGACTTCAATTACCCAGACATCTCGTGGGAAGATCACTCAGCAAAATCCGAGCGGTCGCAAAGCTTTCTCTCGTGCGTGGATGACCTCTACCTGACTCAAGAAGTCTATGGGCCAATGAGAGGCAAAGTGCTGCTCGACCTGGTACTGGCTACGGGGGACGACCTAACTGGTGACCTAGTGATCGATGGGAAGCTGGGTGACGGTGACCACGAGCTGATCACCTTCACCATCTGCCGTAAAGCTGGCAAGTCAGTCAGCAACACGGAAGTCCTTGACTTCAGAAATGCCGACTTTGACAAGCTCAAGAGGCTTGTCGGTCAGGCCCTCAGGGACCGTGACCCCAGGGAGATGGGAGTTCAAGAAGAGTGGTTGCTTCTCAAGGAAGCGATCCTCAATGCACAAGCTAAATCTATTCTGACACAGAGAAAAGGCAGCAAGAAGGCACAGCAGCCCTCCTGGCTCTCTAGGGACCTAGCGGACCTCCTGCGGCTAAAAAGGAAAGCCTACAAAGGATGGAGGATGGGATTCACCTCCAAGGAGGATTATTCTGCGCTGGTCCGGTCCTGCAGGGAGCAAACCAGGAAAGCCAAGGCTGCAACTGAACTCCAACTAGCTTCAAGCATTAAGGACAACAAAAAGTCCTTTTTCAGATATGTGGGGAGCCGGAGGAAAAGCAAGGGCAATGTTGGACCCCTGCTAAACCAGATGGGGCAACTGACAACTGACGCCCAGGAAAAAGCCAACCTATTAAATAAGTACTTTGCGTCAGTCTTTCATCAGTCCCATGGGACACCCATGCCTGCTATGGGACAGGGAGATCTGGGTGAGGGGGATCCCCTACCCTCCATAAATGCTGACCTCGTGAAGGAACACCTTGAGAAGCTGGACACCTTCAAGTCAGCCGGCCCTGACAATCTGCACCCCAGGGTACTCAAGGAGCTGGCGAGCCCCTGGCATGGATCTTTGAAAACTCCTGGTGCTCTGGTGTAGTGCCCGAAGACTGGAAGAAGGCCAGTGTGGTGCCGATCTTCAAGAAAGGGAGGAGAGGGGATTCGGCTAACTACAGGCCCATTAGCCTGACTTCTTTCCTGGGGAAGATCTTAGAAAAGTTTATTAAGGAGGACATCCTTGATGGACTGGCCCAGGCTAACATCCTAAGCGATAGCCAGCACGGGTTTGTTGCGGGTAGGTCTTGTTTGACCAATCTCATTTCCTTCTATGACCAGGTGACCTATCACCTGGACAAGGGAGAAGAGATTGATGTCATATATCTTGACTTCAAAAAAGCCTTTGATCTGGTATCCCACGATCACCTCTTGGCCAAACTGGCCAGTTGTGGCCTTGGCTCCACCACGATCCGCTGGCTGGGAAACTGGCTCCGTGGTCGGACCCAAAGGGTTGTGATTGATGGCAGTCAATCATCATGGTGCCCTGTGACCAGTGGGGTCCCTCAAGGCTCTGTCCTGGGACCCATCCTGTTCAACATCTTCATTAATGATGTGGACATTGGAGTCAGGAGTGGACTAGCCATGTTCACCGATGACACCAAACTTTGGGGCAAAGCATCCACGCCAGAAGATAGGCGGGTGATCCAGGCTGACCTGGACAAGCTCAGCAAATGGGCGGACGAGAACCTCATGGTGTTTAACACCGAAAAATGCAAGGTTCTCCACCTTGGGAGGAAAAACCTGCAGCACCCTTATAGGCTCGGCAGTGCTACGTTGGTTAGCACTACAGAAGAAAAAGACTTGGGGGTCATCATTGACCACAAGATGAACATGAGCCTCCAATGCGATGCTGCGGCTAGTAAAGCGACCAAAATGCTGGCGTGCATCCATAGATGCTTCTCGAGCAAATCCCGGGACGTCATTCTCCCCTTGTACTCGGCCTTGGTGAGGCCGCAGCTGGAGTACTGCGTCCAGTTTTGGGCTCCACAATTCAAAAAGGATGTGGAGAAGCTTGAGAGAGTCCAGAGGAGAGCCACACGCATGATCAGAGGTCAGGAAAACAGATCTTATGATGACAGGCTGAGAGCCACGGGACTCTTTAGCCTGGAAAAGCGCAGGCTCAGGGGTGATCTGATGGCCACCTATAAGTTTATCAGGGGTGACCACCAGGATCTGGGGGAACGTCTGTTCACCAAAGCGCCCCAAGGGATGACGAGGTCAAACGGTCACAAACTCCTGCAAGACCGTTTCAGGCTGGACATAAGGAAGAATTTCTTTACTGTCCGACCCCCCACGGTCTGGAACAGCCTGCCAGTGGAGGTGGTTCAAGCACCTACATTGAACACCTTCAAGAGTAAATTGGATGCTTATCTTGCTGGGATCCTATGACCCCAGCTGACTTCCTGCCCTTTGGGCAGGGGGCTGGACTCGATGATCTCCCGAGGTCCCTTCCAGCCCTGATGTCTATGAAATCTATGAAATGAGGGACCTTGTTGAAAGCTTTGCTGAAGTCAGATGCACTAGATCCAAAACATTCCTTTCCTGTACCCAACTAGTTTCTTGGTCAAAGAAAGTTGTTTGACACTATTTTTTTCTTAGTAAATCCATGCTGGCTGCTTGTGATCAGTTTGTCCTCCTCCAAATGTTTGTAAGTGCTGCCCTTCCTTAGGATATGTTCCAGTAACTTCCTGGGTATTGAGGTGAGGCTAACTTGTCTGTAGTGGCCCAGGTCCTCCTTTTTTGCCTTTTTAAAAAGAGGGTCCTTTTCCAGTGCTCTGGCCCATCTCTCATGACTTTATGAAGATCATTGAAAGGGCTCCAAGATCTCTGCCAGTTCCTTTTAGTACCCTAAGATAAAGTTCATCGGGCCCTTCTGACTCGAATTCATTCAGACTCATCAAAAGCTCTCTGTCTCTTTTGTGATCTCATCCCTAAACTTCCCCCTTCCTTATCCAAATAATCCTTATTAAGTGTCTGGCTGCAGCTTAATATTTTGTGAAGACTGAGGCAAAGTAGCTGTTGAGTAGCTCTGTCATCTTTACATCTTCTGTTAAGAATTCTTCCTGGCTAGGTAACAGTGGACCCACAGCTTCCTTGGTCCTTCTTTTCTGGCCAGCTTACTTAAAGAACCTCTTCCTGTTATCTTTAACTTCCCTAACCAGGTGCAGCACATTCTTTATCTTTGCTTTCCTGATTTTGTCCCTGTAGGTTCTATTTCCTAGTATGCTTCCTTGGTGATCTGCCCATTCTTTCATTTTCTGTATACTTTCCTTTTGCAGTAGAGGCATCCTAGAAGCTCCTTGTCAAAGTCACATTGGTGTCTTGCCAGTCTTCTGTGCTTCCATCATGTCAGAAGGGTTTCTTGCTGGGCTTCCAATACTGTGGCCTTTAGAGCTCCCAGCCTTCCTGGGTGCCTTTATTCTTTAGTCTGTCTTCCCATGGTAACATTAACCCCTTGTAATTTCCCAGTTTAAAACATTATTATGCTATCAGTATTATTTAGTTTTTGGTATACTACCAGTATAAAAATACGAGAAATTCATCCCATCTTTCAGATATCAGTAAAAATATTTGGAAAATGAGTGGGACAGACTTAATTAGACTTTGTTTCTATAAAATAAATAATGTAAATTCACCCTAACATTTTTTTATGAGAAACAGATGCAAACATTTGCATTTTTTTTATTTCCTGAGGGGAACTGTAGCTGATCCCTTTCAACTGCAAAACAAAAATGCTAATGCCTTAGCTAATAGTAAATGCTCTGAATAAGAAATATGTACACATTAATGTTCATAAGGAAAGTAAAATAAATATTAGAATGCTTTAAGAATCTCATAAATCATCAACCACAAGCAACTAAATTGAAATTATCTGAAAGGCTGAAACCAAGATGCAGAGAACTTAAACTTTATAAGAGCTGTGTTTTGTTTTCATCTTTGTCACTGTACAGATGTGAAATTCTGAAAAGTCATTGTTCATCTCTCTACCTCATCCCCTATGTTTAAAGGGGCTAATGAGCTTTGTAAAATGTTTTGAGCTCTACCAACAAAAACTAGGTATTATTACTACTAAGATTATTGATCTGGTAGTGTTACTGTTCAAAAGGCTCTTGTGCTTGTCAGAAATTACTTAACCCAGAAGGATGCATAATTCTTCCTCTTGTTATCCCTGGAAGCACTCTAGGGAGTGCACTGGGATTCATTAAAAAGAAGGAGCATTGGGTTCAGATGCACAAAAGGTAATTGGAGGCTGCTGAACTACATTGTAGAAATGTAGTGGTGGAAGGATGAGGTGTGAACACCAAGGTTGTCTTGTATCAGTTGAGTTTGGCACAGCAGATAAAGAATAACAATAGTGCTGGAGCGCTTCCAATCCTTAACCAAACTTACAGAAAGTTTAATATGAGTTTGGTTCAAGGCAGTGATAAGCTTATGGATCATTCTGAATTTTATGTAAACAAGTTCATTCATCATTCATTTTTATCTTCCTTATAACAACGTATCTAAATTTCAAATCTTTTACATCCCAATAGTGCTGGTAGAGAGACCACAGGTTATGAAGGACAGTTCTTCAGTACAAACAGAAGAGGATCTAAGCATCGGAAACACTATGCAAAATTAATGTTCTGATTCATCAGAAGTATGCCTCTAATTTATGCTCCCCAGCTCATTGTCTTTGCCTTCTCAGAACTCTCCATCTATCACACTTTCTTGGATATGACATGTCCCCCCACAAAAACATGCACCTTATTTTTGGAAAGCAGAATGTAGAAAGATTTTTTTTTTTCCAAAGTCACAGTCAACCGTGGCATAAAGTAAGTCATCCTGCAAACAGAGGAACCATTTCCAGGAAATGTAGAGATAATCTTGGTAAGGCAGCAGGAACTTCCTATTGTGGCAGGACAACAGGGCTAGGTCCCAAAACCTTGCAGGGGTAGTAGTAAGACTGTTGATTCTTTACTGTAAATAGTTCTTTATATGGTTCCTGTAAATAATGTGTTGCTTTCATACCACAGGCAGTATTAAGATATTACAGACTGCATGCTGCAGCTTACTGGCCCTCAGCCAGCTCAGTAGGTCTTTAGTCAGACTTCTTACTACCTCATCAGTGGCTGTGAGAGGAGCCTACCCCTGCTTGTTTGCATCCCCAGGAAGAAGTGGAAGCCATCCCAGCAGCCATACATCACGGTGTCTGCTTGTTCTATTCCACCCTGCTTTTAGTCCTTCAAAGAAAAATCAGCTTCCCTGCTTCAGATGTGCAACCCAATTTGGAAGGCTGATTTTGGGGAGAAAGCTGCTGGTTTTATGTGAGTAAATACAGTGTTTGTAAAAACAATTAGCCTCAGGATTTCTACAGATTTGTGGATTTTAGTTTAGTTTAATTAAATTCCTTACTGATTGGGGCTAAATCAAAATAACTATGCCAACAAAAAGGGGTTCAACTGATTACATCGATCACTTTATAATTTGATTTAGCTAAATCAATATAATAGTGGGCGCAGACATAAGTGATAATTTTGGCCTGTACTGGCCACAGATAGAGGCCTATAGCTATGACCAAACACAAGTGCCTGGCTGCAGATAGTTTCAAAAATAGCTGATTGGGTCCCTGCATGAGGGGTTCAGTGAAGACGTTTCAAAATGGAGTGCTTTCTGTAATGTCTGTCTCCCTGCTTGCCAGCCTGTCACTACTTTCAGAACAGGAGTGGGGAAAGACAGCACAGGGAGTTGGTCTGGGGGCTTTTCAGCCACTGCTGGAGGTTGGGGTGGGTGTATTGGAGCCCCCCAAGGTGGAGGTCTGCAGTTCATCTACCCTACCCTCCAGCGCTGGCTGGGGAACTCCTAGAATGAGCTCTCTCTGCTCCCTTTCCCCCTTCCCATTCTGAAAACTTTGCAGGCCATTGCTAGGGGAAACTGGCTGTGGACTCACAGCCAGCAGCTAAATTCCCCTCCCCACTGGAACCAAGAGTGAACTTCTGTTTGCTCCAGGGGATCACTGTAACTCAGAACGCTCCCTGAAAAGAGTTCTCAGTTACAGTGGGGATCTGCACTTCTCCCTGCACCCCGTACTGCACTGACAACAAGCAAGTTACATCTAGTGAGGAACAAAAATACTTTGGAAAGGGTTTATGTGTTTGAAACAATATAATAAGGGACAGTCCCTGCTCTAAACATCTTATAGTATAAGGTGATAAATATCAACCAGGGTGCTACAGCATCCCGGGGTGTCTTGAGATCCTTTCAAGGATGCCACCAGGTATTACACAATGTAAGCATTGTTAGATGTCCAGACATGTTTCATAAACTAAGCCCAGAGATTTCAAATAAGAATGAATAGTATCAGGAATGTTTGACCTGTTGTAGTTTTTCTGAGTTCTTTGCAACAGAAGAATTCTCTATTTTTTGGTAATCAAAAAACAAGTGAAAACTAAGGCTGGCATTTTGAGGGGTGCTTTGAGTCTGAGGGGTGCCCTGCTGAACTCCCAGTCACACTCCATCCACTCATTCCTGTCCCAGCACACCAAACCCAGAAGCATGGCAGTGAAGCCACTCTGGCAGTGTCTTCCCCACTGCCAATCTTAGGAGATTTAGCTCCAATGTTCTTTAGAGGCAGAGAGACCTCTGGAATGGTTACCTTCATTATAACAACATTTGTAAACTTTGAAGCTTTTACATCCTAATAATGGTGGCAGAGAGACTAAAGGTTATGAAGCACAATTCTTTACCGCAAACAGAAGAGGATCTAAGTATCAGAGTACCATTGCATTTCTGGGTTTGGCATATGCACAAAGAAGTGGGTTGTTTTGGCATGCTTGGAAGCACCCCTCCCTACATGCATCAGGGGCAAGGTATAGGTATACCCTGAGAGTCCAAAAGGCAGATCGAGGGAAGAAGGACAAGGTTACACAAGGAAGCTCAACATTTTTTCTTTGTGAATATCAGAAGGATGGCATGTGATATGAAAAATTTACATGAAGCTCAACACCTTGTATATAACTCTTACTGCAAGTCCCTAAGTTCTTGTTATCACTGTAGTGGGCCTAATAACAGTTTATTTAGTGGAGGTGAGGGGGAAAAAAACAAAATGAGCTAGATCCAATAAAAGACTTAGATGACTGGCCACTGACATTTACCCAGAACCCCCATTCCCTGCTAGCTAAACTGATCAGTACACTACGCTGAGAGCTAGAAGGCAGTGGGCACGTCTACACATCTCCATACAGTGATGTTGTTACTGCACTGTGCTTTAGTACTTCTTCTTGGAACTACTAAAACATGGCACAGTAACTGCCTGTACTGCACGCTTAAATTTCTCCACTATATCACCATAGTGGTGTGCTATAAGCAGGGAATGCACCACTACAGCAATGTAGCTAGCGATTATGGGTAGATCCGTGTGATCACTACATTTCTGTAGGGCAGGGGCGGGCAAGTATTTCAGGCAGAGGGCTGCTTACTGAATTTTGACAAGCCATCAAGGGCTGCATGACAGGCAGCCAGGGGCAGATAAATATTAATTTTCTAAATCTTTTTTTGGGGCCCTGTGGCCTGGATAGAATGGCCTGGTGGGCCACATCCAGCCCACAGGCCGTATTTTGCCCATCTCGGCTGTAGGGCAACATGTAGATGCGCCCAGTATGTTTTAAAGGGACTGCATTCTATTAGTCCTGAACCAGGCACTGCCATCTACTTCTAATACCATAGTTTGGAATCTTTTCCCAAAGGTAAGAATCAATAACCATTCTTTCAAAGAACTGAGCAAGACTTACACTTTTCTTTTAAAGCAGGGGGCTTTTGTTTCCCCAACTTTTATTCAGTAGCCTAGTAGTTAGAGCACTCACCCAGGAAGTAGGATTCCTCGGTTTAATTCCCTCTCTTTAGGTGAGGAGATTCAAAACCTAGAAACCATCAGACCATCAACTGTTCCTGGGCATTTGTGTGTTTTGTAGACTTTCTCCACCATTTCTATTGAAACTAGTTCCCCAAACAGCAAAGACTAGAAGATTCATGACAGCTTGTGAAACTGTGGCATGTGTGTGTAGCACAGGTAGCTGTTGTTTTCCAGATAGCAGATTGGGAAGGTGGTCAGGGGTATGAAACACAACAGCAGATCAGGGGTGAGGCAGGTCTTAATTTGTACCATGTTTTTAGTGACATACTTGCCAAAAAGGTTGGCAACCACTGGATTATACTGTTGTTCTGAAAGCATTAATTAATGAGCATTATCACAGGCAGAGACCATTCCTGATTGGAGACACAGATATTTATGAAAGATATTTGCATGCAAACCCCAGTAAACCCTCCTTACTTCGAAAACTTAAGGCCAATTGTAATATATGATATGACATTTCTTAGAAAATTTCTCTTTGCTGTTTTTTCTTTATCCCTACTAGAGCCAAACAGATTACAATTCACTGAGACTACAAATGAAAGCCTTAATTTTTAATTAAATGCCAAGACAATGACTTTATCACCTGTATGGAATAATACAGTCACTGATGAGCCTTAACTGACTCAGGATTGAGAACTGTACAACAGAAAGGCTAAAACTCTTTTAATAAACTTGTTTCCCAGGGCAGCTTGAGCTCTATAACTGCCCAGTGGTGGTTTTTAAATTTTGGGACATCAGCTTTGGGCAGACTGTTATGCAAATTCCCCATTCCCTGCTGCCTATAAGTGGGCACTTCTTTGGTTATCATATTATGCAGAAAAGGAGAATGCATTTTTAAATGAACCTTTGGGAACAATTTGATTGATGACCTTCATTTCCTTCCTCCAGTGAGAGATTGGGAGAGGTATTGAGCATACAGATGTAAACCGTTGAAAACAGATCTAATTCCTTTCCATTTGCTCATCTCAGGCAAAGAGATATGTAAGAAGACCCAAGTCAGGAGTCGGACCAGGATTTCTAAGACTGGACAGTACCAATTTTTATTCAGTTTTATTTTTTTTAGAATAATTTTACAACACTCTGAACATTCAGAGTAATGTATGTTATAATGCAAACTTTTCAAGAGCTATGAGTGGTTTGTTAAGTGTTTCAAGTAAAATCACTTCCTATAGTTTGTTTTCATTTTGTGCATCTCTGCTTTCAGATTCTGGGCTTGTAAATTGAATCAATAAATGCTTATGCTCAGTTTCCTTTTAGATAAGCATGCTATGCAATTATCTTTCCTCTCAGAGCATTTCTTTTGGGGCATGGGCACATAAAACACTTAGAACAGTTTAAATGCACTATAAACCTGAAGTGGACAGATACACAGCCTGTTAAATGGGTTAAAATCCACCTGGAACAGTTAAAAAGCATACCTGGAAAATCAGGTACTATTCTGAACAAATTCACTGAGAGTGGGTTTAGTGTTAAGTGTCTGGTGACTCAGGTCTGGTCAATCCTCCAGGCATCCCACACTGCACTGCACTGCTATTACCCATGTCTGTCCCCCTCCCCTCTTTCCCCCCTCCTCCCCAAAATATGCACTGTGGCTGCTCTACGTAGCCAGAACTTCACCCTTCCCCTTTGTTGGCACTGTTTATCCTCAAGCTCCCTGTTCAATAAAAGCTATCTTTCTAACAACCAGGTGTGTCTTCATGCCTTACTCAGCCACAACCTCAATTACGACCCTGGGAACCAAAAACATGTGGGTTCAAATACCCACTGAACTTAATGAGATTTCTTATTGAACCTCATGAGATTTATTTTGGTCCAATCCTCCAATTTGTCAAGGTCACTCTGAATCTTAACCTTACCCTCCAGCATATCCACTAGCCCTCCCCCCCACCCAGGTTGGTGTCATCTGTAGACTTGCTGAGGGTGCACTCCATCCCATCTTTCAGGTCACTGATGAAGATACTGAACAGAACTGGCACCAGGACCAAAACCTGGGGCACTCTAATTGATACCAGCTGCCAACTAGACATCGTGTCATTGATTACTACCCTCTGACCCATGAGTAACTGGTGCCTCTTGAATCTGGGAGTGCACCTGTAAAAGTTGCCGATGCTGGCAGCCCTGTCAGGCTGGGGGGAGGAGGGGGAAGCACCAGCCCTATTGACAGCATCAGTGTTGGCCATCAGGGGGTGCATCAGCCCCTTCAGGGGGAGCATGTGCACTCCCTACCAGTCACCTATGCTCTGACCCTGACAATCCAGCCAGTTTTCTATCCACCTTATAGTCCATTCATCCAACCCATACTTCCTTAGCTTACTTGCAAGAACATTTCATAGATTTCATAGACATTAGGGCTGGAAGGGACCTTGGAAGATCATTGAGTCCAGCCCCTGCCCAAAGGGCAGGAAGTCAGCTGGGGTCATAGGATCCCAGCAAGAGAAGCATCCAATTTGATCTTGAAGGTGTTCAATGTAGGTACACTGTGGAAGACTGTGTCAAAAGCCTTGCTAAAATCAGGTACCTCACATTCACTGTTCTCCCCATATCCACAAAGACTGTCATCTTGTCATAGAAGGCAATCAGGTTGGTTAGGCATGACTTGCCTCTGGTGAATCCATGCTGACTGTCCTTAATTACTTTCTCCTCCAAGTGCTTAGAAATGGATTCCTTGAGGACCTGTTCCATGACTTTTCCAAGGACTGAGGTGAGGCTGACTGGTCTGCAGTCCCCGGATCCTCTTTCCTTTTCTTTAAGATGGGCACTATATTTGCCCTTTCCCAATCATCCAGGACCTCTCCCAATCACCATGAGTTTTCCATGATAATGACCAAAAGCTCTGCAATTACATTTGGTCAACTCCCCACAGCACCCTTGAATGCATCATATTTAGATCCATAGACTTATACACATCCAGCTTTTCCAAAGTCTCTCACCTGTTCTTTCACCGCTGTTGGCTGCCCATCCTCTGTCGGGCAACCAGGTAGTTGACCATGCCTATGAAGACTGAGATAAAAAAGGCATCTAGTACTTCAGCCTTTTCCACATAATTTGTCACTAAGTTGCCTCCCCCATTCAGTAAGAGACTTGTACTTTCCCTGATTTTCCTCTTGTTGTTTGCATACTTGTCAAAACCATTCTTGTGACCCTTGACGTACCTTGCTAGCTGCAACTCCAGTTGCACTTTGGCCTTCCTGATTTCATTCCTGCATGCCTGAGCAATACTCTTATACTCCTCCCTAGTCATTTGTCCAAGTTTCCATTTCTTGCAAGCTTCTGTTTTGTTTTAGCTCACTAAAGAGTTTCCTGCTAAGCTAAGCTTCTTCTATACTATACTTGCTATACTTATGCTGTACTTGCTAGTCTTACTGCACATCAGGATGGTTTCTTTAAAATACAACCAGCTCTCCTGGATTCCCTTCCCCCTTGGACTGGCCTCCTGGGGGATCCTCCCCATCAGTTCCCTGAGTGAGTCAAAGTCTGGTTTTCTGAAGTCCAGGGTCCTTACCCTGCTGCTTTCCTTCTTTCCTTTCCTCAGGAACCTGAACTCAGTCATCATGTGGTTGCTGCTGCCCAAGCTGTCATTCATTATTATATTCTCCACCAATTTTTACCTGTTTCTGAGCAGCACATGAAGAAAATCATGGCCCCTAGTTAGCCTCTGTAACACGTGCACCAAGAAGTTGACCCTAACATTATCTAAAAGCTTCCTGGATTGCCTGTATGCTGTTGTATTGCCCTCCCAGCAGATGTCAAGGTGATTCAAGTCCCCGATGAGAACCAGAGCTTGGGATCAGGAAACTTCCACTAGCTGTTTGAAGAAACCCTCATCCTCCTGGTCTGGTGGTCTATAGAAGACACCCATCATATCACCCTTACTGTTCTCCCCTCTGACCCTAACAAAGAAGCTTTCAACAGGCCTGTTTCTAGTTTTACATTGCACCTCTGAGCATTTATTATACAGCTATTTTACATAATGAGCAACTTCTCCTCCTCCACCCTTGCCTGTCCTTCCTGAACAGACCTCTCATTAGAGCCCTGAGTAGCTTTAAATGGTAACCTAGACCAGGCTTCTTAGAAACTTCTAGATGGAAAGGAAATTAAGTGTTCAAGATAATTTATTCCAGGGGTTGGCAGCATACAGCCCACATGCCAGTCCAAAGAGCCACTAGATCAAGCCCATGGAGGTGGTGGGCTTTGCCTGTGCCCACTGCTGGTTCTTCCTACCCTCTCATCTCTAGTCTAATGCAGGCTGGGTAGTTTTGGCTGTCTGCCGGGGGAGGAGAGTAGACAAGGGTAACAGGGAGAAGTAGCAGCAGTACGGACTTAGTTCCCACCATAGCTACCTGCTACTGGAAGTTGCACCCATGCCACAGTCAGAGAGCAGGGGGCTGGGAGAAGTGGTCATGGTGTGAGTGCTGCTCCCACCTGCTGGGCTCCAGTGTGGGTGTAGGCAAAGTCCCCCTGCTGCATACAGCTGAAGTCACCCAGCCTGCACAGGACTGGAGCCAGATTTTTCTGGCCTGCAGCTTGTAAGAAGCTGTTGGCCCCTGATCTATTCTGTTGACATTATCAAAGACTGACTTCATCCTCAGTAGTTAAGAAAAGTAAAGTTCAATAGTAAGAGATCATAAGAATGCAGAAGGTTAGGAAAGGCCAACAATTTAGTTTTATGGTAAAACTGAAAGCAATTGTAAAAACCTAGACGTTGTTTCATAAGCATGGGAAAAAAAGACTGGCTTTTATAGCATTTGTGGAGGTAGAATGACAGTTTTAAATGAGAAGGGATAGATGGATTTAAGAGAGGAAGCAAAGGATGCATGATTTACTCTGATGTACTGCACACTATGCACTCCATACCATAAGTGATTTGGCAGAAACAGCAAGTCATGTTTCACATTGAATTTAGAATAGAATAAAGGAAAGAAAGAAGGAAAGACAGATGTGCTTTTACATATAGTTAAGAGGGAAATTAAAATTGTAGAAAGAATTTGAACTCCAAAGAACTCTATAGAAGCCAGAGGGCCAACTGGCTTTTCTTCAATGATTTATCCAGTAAAAAAGCTTGGGTGGAGTTGGTGGCTGCACTTACTGGCATAGTTAGGGGTAAGAGGGACACTGATTTAGGGGAGAGCACCAGCATGGAGTCCATGACACAACAGCAACAGGTCCATGTTGCAGAAGCAGAAACCAGGGGCTGGCAGGCCATGCCATGGCACTAGCAACCAGGACAGGTAAAACTTACATGCCCACACACATGCTGTTCAGCAGGGTTTTGCCCAGGGCACAGAACTTACTAGTTATGTCTCTGACTCTACTATTGATTTGCTGGGGGCTATGCAACTGAAATGGGGCAGTATGCAGCCTTCATAATTTTTTAGATGAAGGGGATTTCATGGAAAATAAATTTCCCAGGAGGTGATCCCTCATCTTGAATCAAGCAATGATTACACATTCCATGAAAGACAAGAGTGACACTTACAGTTTTCTCTCTTACATTTTGCCACTTTAGGATACATTTCAATTTGACCTGAAATGGATGAAATATGAGCAGGAGGGAAAGAGTCCAACATGTCATTTCCATATGAGAGACCAGTAGGAACAACTTTGTAAATGCTGGAAACACCAGAATGCCAAATGCCTGGATGAATGGTTTTTCCAAAGGAAAGAACACAACTAATGTAAAAATTTGCTCCTAGAAGTTTCAGTTGAACCATATTTTTAAAATGGTTTTGTTTAAATCTGCAATTAAGCAATGTTCAGTGCTAGTTTGGCTATACCTCTTCCTGATCTCTGTTTTCATCTAAACGATACAAATTATAATGTAGACAGACTTAAGAGGGAAGGATTCAAAACCGACTAGTCTAAAAAAGTTTATAAGTACTATATTTCCCACTGTCAACTGTATTGGGAGCCCTAGTATAGGCAAAACAAGGGAAAGGTTTACTACTGGGGGCCACCCTTTTTGGCAAGCCTGCCACAAATTTGGCAAGCCTGCCCTTACACTCTGATCCAATTTGCTGTTTGCTTTCTGCTCCCCTTTCCCTGACCAATCTGCTGTTCTACTTTCTGCTCCCTGCCCTGTGCTTCCCTACCTTATCTTTCTGCTGCTTGCTCTGTGCCACTCTGATGCTCTATTCCCCTTCCAAAATCAGCTGTGTGCCAAAGACAGAGGCGGCCTGTTTCACACAGTTTGGCCGCCAGTGGCCTGGACAATTCTCGTAGTTGCAATATGTTTAAATACTGATTAAACATCCATCAAACAAGGTCTGAGAGACTTTCTAGGAGGTACTGTTAATCTGCTCTGTAAGGTAACAACAGTCTACTCTGAAAGCAGAGACCATACCTGCTGAAGAATGTTTCCTGTGGTATTTATAGATTTGCTCCCGATTTGTATAACATTTTGTATAAATTCAGTCTTCATGGCTTGAAACAGCTGCTGGTTTGTAACCTCAGAAAGGTAAATGGTCTCTGGCCTTTCAAAGGCAAGAAGGAAACAGTTATGTAACTGCCTGAGTAAGCAGTTTCAGGCACAGAAAGATGTAGTTTTTTTCACAAAATAGTGTTGTTAGTACACTGGAAAGGACTACTGTTGGCTTAGAAAAAGAAGAATTTCCTGAAAGGTACTAACATTTTTGTAGGAATAAACAATAGAAGCTCCACTTAAAAAAAATAAATAAATGTGTATACCTGTAAATCTGTAGTGTATGCTCATACACTCTGCTGCTCCCTAATTCTCACACAGCTGTGGGCAAGAACCTCATGTAACGGCTGCTGGCAACTATAATTACAGAGATTCAGAAGTTTTGAAAGCCAACTAAAATTTAGACTAGCAAAAACTGGAGAGGGAAAAGGAAAGGATTTGGAAAGGAGTTGCAAAGGAAGATGGGATTTAGTCAGAAAAAGGACAAAAGGCACTGTAGGTCTGTTGTTAGAGGAGCCAAGTGATTTAGCAGCAAGAGCAATGGTAAGGAACAATGCAAAATTCCATAAACAAGCTTCCTGAATAAGCTTCCTTAAGTTTTGGTGTCTGAAAAGCCAATCTTGCACTCAATCCAGAGTCTGATAATCAGGGACCTGCGTTTTCTGTTCACTACGGAAAAATACTGAAAAGGAGAAAATCTGCATTTTTTAAAGGAGAAAAATGTGGGAAATGGGAGGTTTCCCCTTGCAGGCTGGCAGAGTTCCAGCCTGCAAGGGGCTGCTTGGGGCTGGGGAGAGTGGGATGCACAGGGTGTCACATCCATGTGTGCGCACAATCATGCACGTGACAGCCAGGCAGTGTGGACAGCAGCTCTCACACGTAAGTTGGGGAAGGGGAGAGGGTGCAGATTGAGTCCCCACTGGTGAAGGAGAGAGGGAGTGGGAATAGGGGGACATGCGTCCCCCAGATTTGTTCATGGGGTGAGGGTGGATGTGAGCTGCCTCCTTTGGGCTTGGAGTTCCCCAACCTGGACCCCCATGGGCCTCCGTGGCCCAGTGAGTGGGCCCTGGTGTGTGTGTGTGTGTGTGTGGGGTGGGGGGGCAGAGAGCTTTAGCCACCAGGAGCCCTGCGCTGGCCCTGCTGCTTTGGCATTGTGCCCCCTGCCTGCCGAGCACCAGTAGGGGTGGTATGGAGTTGTGCCCCCTGCTGCTGCGGCAATGTGGCCAACATGTAGCACTTGGCACTGGCACTTATTTTGCCTGTCCTGCTCTGCCCTTCTGTGCTGGGTCGTACCTGCTGGGCCACCAGAGGCTCCCAGAGAGAGGACAGCAGGGCAGGGAGCCCTGAGCCAGCAGCAGGAAGCCTGCATCCTTCCTCTGCCTCCCCCTCTCACCCCAAGGCTCTGCTTCGGACGTGCCACTTGTGGGGAGGAGCACGGGGTGGGGAAGGAGCTGGGCTCTATGCTCCACTCCAGCTGAAGCAGTTGCTGCCTCACATGGATGGCATCTGGGGCTTGAGCGCTGCTGACAGGGGGCTGTGAGCCTTGGCCCTGGTCCCATGAGGCATGGCTTGTGAACTCAGACTGGTGGGGTGGATGGAGCGTCCCACAGGAGCGCAGGGGTGGGGGTTTGCAGCCAGTTGGGAGCAGGGGTTTTTCAGTCTCCCCACTACCTGCTGGAGTGCCCGGCTAGCTGCAAACACACCCTCCCCACTCCCGGTCGGCTGCAACCCACCCGCCTCCCACTCCCATGGGACACTCCACCTGCCCAACCAGTTTGAGTTCACCAGTCACGCCTGGGTCCCATCGCCCTGGAAGGGGGACAGGGACTCCATCTGGCAGAGCTGGGGGAGGGCAGGGTGCTGAGGGTTGTGAGTGAAGGGTACCAGCAAGGCTGGGGTGGGGGTGGATGGCTATGGGTGGGAACTGAGGGGCACCGGCAGAGCAGAGGGCTGTGGCCTGGGGGTGAGAGGCTCTGGCAGAGAATTTGCAATTTTTAAACAGAGAAATCCAGGATCCCTGCCAATAATACTCTCAAAATAAACTGACAGGCCTAGTCAAGAAGCACTGATTAGAGACTAGTAAATGTAAATGTTTACAGGTCTCCAAAATACATACAACCAGAGTGAGCCTCTGGAGAAATGACAAATTTAGTACATTTTCTATTATGCATGCTCAAGACAAGATTTTCAAATATTCATAACTTGGCTAATTCCTGACTGACTCTTTTTCAGATCATTGAATTCTCCTGAAAGAAACTATTACACTGAGTCTCAAGGTAACCAACTGAACGTTCTGCTTGTCTAATAGTCTGGCAATCATTTTGCTGTAGGAAATCAGGTTCTATTTCAAACCATTTAAAAACAGCAAAAGGAATTTCTCAAAAAACACTTCTTTTTGTCAGAGACTGTTCATGAAAAAAACTGGCCCTAATAGGGACTGTATTTGTAAAGAATTCTGCTTAAAGAATTACAAACAGCCTCCACAGAGGATTTGCAGTAGTGATGTACAGTTACAGCTAATGGCAAGACCAAAAAATCAACATACATTTAAACAACTCCCACAACTTCAAAGTTATAACAGCTGATACAGCCAAATTCCAGGCATTTTTTTGTAACCTTAGTGTAGGTTTCAGAATGACTTGGTAAAAGGAAAGGACTGAACTGTTCATTAAAAATTCAAAAATGAAAGCCAAGTTTATTATCGCTCTTCTTTACCAGGCCTCAGAACAGCCAATTTCTAGGGCTGTGCAAAACAGCATCATTTCGTTTCGATTGTTGTTTTGCTGTTTCAATGGAACAGTGTTTCATTCAGAATTTCATTTAGTTTAGAAACAGCTGTTCTGTTTTGTTTCGTTGAAACTGCTTTGCTGTTTCAATGCTGTTTTGATGTTTTGCCCATAGGCTATAATGGGGAAGCATGAAACTGCCTACAACTCTGTCATTTTTTGGCAGATGTGGATGAAAACAGCAAGGATGGTAGGTCCTTCTGAGGGCATGAAGCCTGCCAAGTTTCAAGGAGATAGGTGAATAGGTTTCTGGGAAACTGCACCTCAAGCTGCTGAAAAGCAAAACTCATGTCACGTGCGTGTAAAGGCACAGCAGGGTGAAAATTGCAGGCATGGTAGCCTCTGCTGAGGCCATTAAGCCTGCCAGGTTTCAAGGAGATAGGTACAGGGGTTTCTGGGAAACTGCACCTCAAGCTGCTGACAAGCAAAACGTGTGATGTGCGTGACTTTGTGTGTGTGTTAAGGCATGTCCTCACTGGCGCTGGGGCCTCTACATGACATAGTAGGGTGTCCAAATGAGGTCACCTCCTCCCCTACAGCCTCAGCCCAGTCTAGCACTTTAAATGACAACACGTTAAATAATTACTTAGTGAGCAGCACAGTAGCATCAGCAGCATCTCAGGCAGCCAAACTGTGACAGAGCCTTTCTTTCCTCTGGCAGCTTCTTCTCCAGCAGCTGCCAGAGAATGCTCCCTGCCAGCCTAGCCCTGGGGCTAGGATGTGCCCAGGCCCTGCATCCTTCCCGTCAGATGCTAGGGGTGTTGGTCTGAGGACATGGCACTGGCAGACAAGGTCCTTTAGGTCAGTCTAATCTGGTGTCTTTTAACAGACAACTGAATAGTTACAGAAATATATTGTAGCAAGGTTTCAGTTAAAAAAACCTTTGTCAGGCTGAGGAAGCACCTGTAGTTGTGTGTGTGTGTGTGCGCGCGCGCGCGTGCGTACGCGCACGCTGTTCCTGGATGGAAGGAATAATAAAGAAGCCAGAGGCTGGCATGCAATGCAGGCAAGAAAGCCAGTCCGTGAAAATGGAACTGGAGGTGTCAGGGTGTACGGGACAGGCTGTGGGGGGAAGAGTAGCAGCGAAGGTAAAAGTGGAGAGGTACCTGGGGAGTCAGATGTCCGGTAGGTTGTAGTGTGTCATAAATCCAATGTCTATGGTTTGCAAATTCAATAAAGCACTGAACCTCACTAAATATGTGGACACACCAAGCAACAACTGTGCACCAGAATGAGTGCACACCAAAAATCTATCAAAGACAAGAACAGAACCCCACTTGTCTCCAATCTCTCAGGCCTGGTCCTCAAAGGGAATTTACAAACCACTTTTCACAAACGAGCCTATGATCTTCACTTCATCAACCTCCTAGGTACAGAAATTCATGGACTCAATATAGACATTGGATTTATGACACACTACAACTTGCCGGACATCTGACTCTCCAGGTACCTCTTCACTTTCACCTTTGCTGCTACTTCCAACTTCTCCCCTCCCCCTACCACTAGCCTGTCCCTCACCCCCTGATGCCTCCATTTCCATTTTCACTGACTGGCTTTCTTGGTTGCATTGCATACCAGCCTCTGGCTTCTTTACTATTTTTTCCATCCAGGAACAGAGCGTGCACGCACACACAGACACACATACACACACACACACAGCGCCTGATGAAGGGTTTTTCAACTGGAAAGCTGCCATCCTAGGCAGCTAAGCTGAGCTCACCTGGAGCCTCACAACTCCACTGCAACCAGGAAGCCTCAGGCCTGTCAAAGACATGATGGGTCTGGGCTTTCCCCAGCCAGGACTGTGTGCATGCGTGTGGTGGCTGGAGGTTACAGCGCCTTCTACCCACCTTTCACTCACGGGGATCCTTGGTCCTGGCATTTCCTGGGACTGCCACATGACCAGCAGTCCCACCAAGCCTCCCAACTGTGGCACAGTGAAGTTTTAGTGGTCATGCCCAGGACCTGGGGCCTCCTTCCTCATAGCCCTAGCCCATACCTCCAAGTTTGTACTGGAATGGAAGCTCAGCAGGGACACGTTCTTCCTTGCTGGCTGGTGATGCAGTGTGTGTCCCATTCAGCTCTGAGAGTGGAGCATTAAATGGTTTTTAAAAAATGAAAAAAGGAAATAGGTATGGACAGAGTGAGGAGGGTGGCATTCACTCCATCTGCACCTGGAGCTTGGGGAACCCCAGCAGTGAGCAACACCAGCTGCTCCACCAAACCAGGACCCAAGCAGTTGCAGTGTGGTGTCACTACATCCCCAGCAATGCTGAACACCCTTTTGCTCAGAACACTGGTCAGTGGACAGAAAAGGTGTTCCTGGGCAGCCGTGGCTAGATCCGGCCACATCTGGCTGCAGTTTACCCAGTAAGGCAAGGAGGTCACACAGCAGCGGCTCCACGTCCTCAGTGACCAAGGCCTGAGCGATACCTGCCTGATGGTAAGGTCTGATGTCTCTGGATCCTACCATGCAAGCCATACCCTCAGCCCACATTTGCAGTGCCTGTGGTAGAGGAGGAGACTGGCTGGTGGATGATGTGCTAGCATGGGACAGTGGATCCCCCTCTTCCATATCCCCCTGCCTCTGCCATTCTGCCTTCCTGACTCTCTTCACCAGCACTTCCATCCACTGATTAAGGCTTTGTTTGCTGCATACGCTGCCCTTCACCCTTGGGTCACACATGGCGGCTAGCATGTGGACTGTACTGGACTGCAACAGATCAATTTGTTTTCTGATGCCCTCCTTCAGCTGCCTGTTCCTGGCTGAGGCAAGCCACTGTCACCAGTACCTGCACGTCTGGTGACAGTGGCTTGCCCCAGCCAGGAACTCTAATCCCCTGGAAGCTCTCTATTTGGATCTGAAGTTCCCTCACTACAGGGATCGCCTGGCTAAGGAAGGCATTGCCAGTGCTGAAGGTCTCGGTGGCCTCAAGGAAGGGCTTGAGGACCACCAAGATCTGGGAGATGGTATCCCACTCAGCTCTGTTAAGGTGGCCACTGACCCCAATCTCCCAGAGCAAGGCCATCTCATGGATGGTCTTCAGTTGCTTCACCAGCTTCTTGAGTATTAAGTATGTGGAGCTCCATGGCACCCATGATCTCTGTTGCTGTGTGAGACTCATCCATCACCTTGGCTTGAAGCAGAGCCCACCAGCAGCCTGACTGGTCACACTCTTGCTCTCTGAGGAAGAGGTAGGTGTGATCTCCACTTAGGTTGCTCCAGGTGTCTCAGGTGAAATGTAAGGCCACCTGCAGACCTGCCTTCTGCAGCGCCTCCTTCAAGTACTCCCTGTATGCCTTATACAGGGAGGGTACCACTGTCCTGCTGAAGGTTGTGTGTGTGGGCACTTGGTATGGTGGGGCCATGAGCGCCAGGAGCTGCTGAACCCTGGCCACTCAACTAAGGAGAAGGGCTGACCATCCACAGCAAGCATCTCCCCAACACCCTGGGTGATCTCATTCGTCCTTGCAATGCACCCCCCCTTTCTGTCTGCTTTTCCCCCACTTTTCCAGGGTGGCCTGCCTCTGCTTTGGGGTAATGGAGGCTTTGGAGCGAGAGGGGGACTTCCCTTTGGGCACGCTCCCTCTGGTGCCAGGCTGAGGAGGAGCAAGGGCAAAGGTGTGGTGCCCGCAGAGATACATCAGTATCCCTGTGGTGCTCATGTATTTTGTTCCCTTGCCGTGGCTGGTTTTGGTTTAGCAGTGCAGGCAGATAGTGTACGTGGGATCATCTTCCAGCTCAAAATGATTCCAGATCACACTACCTGCTCACTTCTGGGGTGCAGGTGCATGTGTGGATGCTGCAATTTCCCTCTCCTCAGCAGGCAGAGGCACAGCAACTGGAGCAGCTGAGCCACTTGCCTCCACAACCTCTACCTCAGCCTCCTCTGAAGTGCCTTCTGGGGAAGGAGACCTGGCTTTAGGGAAAACTTGAGGGGTGTGGAGCACAAACTCAGATGATTCCCCCTCCTTCCCCAGAATTTCTCTTGCGAGGGCACTCAGCTCCAGCTCCAGCTCCAGCTCCAGCTCCAGCTCCAGCACTTGAAGGCTCAGCATGGGAAATGAAATGGAGGTGGAGGAGACTGTCATGTTGGTGCTGCTGCTTGTTGCCATGGTGGTGGTGGGTGGGAGTTACGGCTGGTGCTCTTGGAGGGGATACAGAATCAGGCACAGGCAGTGGCACTGCTCCCCTCTCCTTGCTGCCTGTAATAGTGGAAGCCCATGCCTGCTTGTTGTAGCAAAGAGGCTACGTCTGAGTTGGTGGGGGAGGGGGGGAATGTACACCTCTCCCTCTACCCACTTTTCTACCCCTCCCCAAAGGCTTGCCAGCTGCCTTTCCAGCATGCTTCATAGTGTGTTTCATAGTGTCTTGTCTTTATAAAAATACATAAATGTATATGTGCCTTCTTATATAAATTCTATAGTATAATATGCAATATAATTATGAAATTGAAAATAGTAAATCAATAAATATAATAATAATATAAAAGGGTCTAGAAAGAAAACAAAAGTTATTGAGGAATCCCACTTGCTAGGGTAGCAAGTACGAAATCAAATCAATCGTAGTAGTAGCTTTTGTTGTTTAATGCTCTTGAACTTCTGGAAGATAGCTCAGTAACTGACCCCAAGGCAGAAAGCAGGCCAGTTCAAACAATGCTGCCTTTTATGCTGTTTTTCCATCCCTCCCCCAGAGCACTGGGATTGGAAGGGACCTCACGGAAAGATCACAGTCACTGGCCAGCTACACAGTCAATGTCAGAGCAGTCCTTCCCACTCTTCCCCCTTCCTCTTCTTATTTTCTGTTTCCCTGCAGGCAAGCCCAGTTTGAGCTTCGAAATTCAAAATGTTTCAAAACTTTCAAAACATTTCAACTGCCCTTGTTTTGTTTTGAGGCTGTTTTGAAGCCCTTCGTTTCATGTAATTTTCGCTGTTTTGAGCTCAAAACGAGTCGAAACAGTGTCAAAACAAAACAGCTGACAAAATTTCACAAAGACCTACCAATTTCCCCTATCCTTTCAAAAGAAAAGAAAAAAAGAAAAAGGAAAAACAAATATTGAAAATCTCCTATCATTAAACAGATCAGTTATGCTGAATTCTCTGACATTTTTAGATATCCTGTGCAGTAGGACTGACAACTGGATGGCGCTACTATCACTTCTATAACCATAACAATAAAAATATTTGAAAAGCAGTATTTTTAAAAGAAGCCAGAGTCCTTTTTGGGCATGTTGGAGCCTAAATACTACTGACTTTCAGTAGGTTTTAGGATTATAAAGCAAAATTTGCCCAGAACCTAATAATAAAGTGTTGTACTGTTTTGTTTTTAGAATTTTTTGTTTTTCAATAAACAGGAAAAGCTGTGCTAACTGGTATTTTAGTAACCAGCACACTCTGTTAACTGGAATTTTTGGCCTGCTGGCCAGACATGAGAGGGGAGGGAGAGCTTACATGCGGTGGCCACTGCCGCCACCCACCACCCTGAACTGCCGCTGCTCTGCATGCGGTGGCTGCCATCTCCCCTCCCCCCGCTCTGTGTGTGGCCTCCACTTGCTCTGCGTCAAGCCGAAAACCCCTGCCTCAGGTAACCAGCATTTTTAGATTACCGGCACCCCCCATACTCTACTCATGCTGGATAACAGAACTTTTACTGTATGTGTCATTAGGGCTTTAAAAAACCTTAAATATATTCTTTTCTTTTCTTTGACTTATATATGAAAAAGTGTAGAAAGAATTGTTTGTCTATTTGATGAAAAAATAGTGAACAAGGTGTTTCGAACAGAAATCTAAACTTTTTGTTTAGCCAATTTGGCTTTTTAAATACGTGCATTTGTAATATTTGTTTTGTATTATTAATTCTATTTTTATCCTTTGATATAATAATTCCTGTCAAAACATGACAGACTAGAGAAAGAGCTGTGATAACCAGGGATCTGGATTTTCCGTTTCCCATGGAAAAATGGAGAAAAACGCAGATTTTCCCCTTTACCTGAGGAAAATGTGGATTTCTCATTTTAACCGAGAAACGTGTGGATTTTGCAGTTTTGCAAAGAGCTCTCTGCAGGCTGGCAGAGTTCTAGGCTGCAAGTAGCTGAGGGGGAGTGGGAGGAGGGCAGTCAGGCAGGGAGCATCATGTACATGCACATGGCTTCCAGGCAGCTTGGAGAGCAACTCCCATAGGTAAGTGATGGGGGGATTGAAGCCTCCAGAGGGAGGGAGGGAGGGAAGGACTTGGGCAGGGCTGGGGCCAGGGCTGCTGCTCAGCTGGGTAGTGCATGGGGCTTGGGGCCCGGGGCCGCAACGCACAGCCACAGGGACCCAGCGGGGAACACGATAGGGCTGTGGGCGACTTGTCCAGGAGGTGGGGCGGGGGAGGGGATGGCTTGCCACCACTGTGTGCACTCCCAGGGAGGGGGCAAGGGGGACCTGTGTCCCCCAGATCTGTGCGCAGGGCAGGGTGGGTGTGGGCTCCCCACCCTGCTGCCCTTCCCCAGGGCCTCCACAGCCCAGTGGATGTGACCCAGCACTGCAGGGTACAGTGGGGTCACGTGGGGAAGTTCGTTGTTGCTCTGCTGTGCTCTGCTCTGGTGAGGCACCCCTGCACGCGCAACTGCAGCAGGGGTGGTGGCATGGGGTTGTGCCCCTCATTGCTACCACACATGGATGGCACGCATTGTCAGGGCAGTATGAAGCTCGCAGTGGCAACAACTTCTCTACATGGCCCCGTTGTTCCCTGCAGTGCTCGGTCACACCTGCTGGGCCGCTGATGCCCTGGGAGAAGGCAGCACAGTGGGAGCCCAGCAAGGCCAGCAGGCGATGGGGGGCCAGTGAAGGGCATAAGCAGGGCTGGGTGGGCTGTGGCCTTTCATTTTAATCACAGATTTTGGGTTTTTTATTAGAGAATTTGTGATTTTTTTATCAGGGAAAACCAGGATCCCTGGTGATAACAGATTAAAGCTTTTCTGTGTTTTATAAACCACACCCTTTATATACTAGATAAAGGCTGTGGTTGATAAGCAAAGGCATGCTTTTTGCCATCAAGAGCACCTTCTCCTGTCTTTTAGTGTCAATTAATAATACCAAATATTGCAACCCACAGTTGCAATGAAAAGCAGAAACTGATATAGCATTGATACAAAACTGTCCCTTCAAATAGCCATGTACCCTATTTTCATAATTATCATTTTTAAAGAATTTTCTTCTTTTATATCACCTGCTGTTCGTTTGTTATTACAAATAATATTTGACTAAATTATCTTAACCTCAGCTTCTTGGATTTTTTTAAAATGTGCAATAAATGTAAATCTCAGGGTTCAATATATCAAAATATGCAAGTAAGGTATTATACATTGTTTGCCACATCTCCATGCCTTAATTTTTCTAACAGAAGTGTTTTCTAACTAAAAAGCCCCCCCACCTTAAAAACCATGTCCATGTACAGTGTTTTAGTACTTTCTGCATCCAACAACTAATAGTTCACTAGAGAGAACATGAGATTCTATGTAGCAGCTTCCCACAGAAAGGCATTTAGGATGATCAAGAGTAACAAGTTGTGACGTATACTAATTAAAACAGTATTTTCCATGCAAGGCCATTCTAGAGAAGCCAGAGCATATGCTATAAAAAATAAGCATTTTCAGCAGACTGTACTACTGGCTAGTGGGTCATACCATTTTTGGTTTTTGTAACTGCAGTTTAGAAAAGTTAAAGAACAAAGTGGCTACTTTATAATACAAACATTCTCTTTAGAGGTCTAAACACTGCTGGATTTTTCCTAGGTTTAGTAGCATCAGGCATTTATGTTAATTGCTTTAAGAATGCATGAAACAGGTTTGAGATCACACATATATATATGCGCCACAAGATGGCGCACTAACAGAACAGCAAACACAAAAAAATAAAATTGCCACTAAAAGAAACTATTTTAAGGATACTAAGGAAAAAAATTACAGTCAATAATAGATCTAACACAGTGACATCTGTAAATACTGATAGATTCCCCTAATTCACCTTTTCAGGATAGCATCTCTCCTGGAGGGGGAAAAATATACGGTTTAATTTTAGGAAAGAAACGAGTCTTTAAAATTTTTTCAAAATCCATGCAACTGAGCAAAATGCTTAACAGAGCACTATGCATCACTGAATAATTTGTAATAAAAGCAAAGGTCTGTGTATATTTACAGATATTAGATTGTTCCACGGGGGGGGAAAAGCTTTCCTTATTGACAGAAATATTTTGACTGAGGCTTAAGCAAATCAGCTGAGCAAGAGTGACTGCATAGTACTGCAGAGTAGTAGCAAGAATTTGTTATTATAAAATCAGTGCTTTCAAATTTGTAAACCATGATGGTTGACACAATCCTGTAAAATAAGTTGCTCACTATTTTAATGAGAAAGGTCTAACTACCAATCAAATTTAAGAAAATTTAGACAGACACCTGAACTGGGTCTAGCTTTTTCTTGTCTTGTGTGCGCCATGGGTACATCTGTGGAGGCCTACTCCTGGGATCATAAGTAAAGTTTTTCAGGAATGATGGTTTTGATTTGAGGAAAGGTAAGAATTATGTCCCCCAGGTACTAACATTACAATTAAGATTTCTCTCTAGAAAATATCAATTACCTCTACATACAAGAAAGTATGGCATTGATAACCAAAAAGAGGAAGTACAAAGACTAAGAATAATGTTTTTCCTTTTGTTTTGTAGAGTAGATCTTGACCTTGGATTTCTGATCTTTTATCCATCCATATACAGGAAGCAGTACATTAGTGCTGTATCCCACAACTGTTTCTAAGAGGTGTGCTTCATTCAGTGGCACAACAGGACAGGGTCATGCTGATTGTGGTGGCTACTATTGCAATGCCCCAAGAACAAAGGTGCCTGGGGCTGCTACCCTGGCCACCCAACCTCATATGTGTTACTTGTTTCATCTCTCCCAGGAAGGAAAGGTTAGAATGATAGGTATCCCTTTGATGACCCAGAGCAAATAAGATAAGGCACTATGTAGTCAGACATCTTTAGTTGTTCTCAACCTTTGTAGCTTTCAGGCACCTCTTGAAAAATGTCAGGTTGTAGATTTTGCTCATTGACTTGGGTACCTTGAGATCCTTCCAAGGGTGCCATGGAGTGCCACACAACGTTGGTACTGTTAAGCATGCAAATGTGACTCACAAGTTAAACCCAGAGATTTCAAATAGATATCCAATGTTCAAAAAGTTCTGCCCTGCTGCTGTCTTTCTGAGTTCTTTGCAACAGAAGAACTTCTCTATTATTTTTCTGTAGTCAAAAATAAGTGAGACCTAAAAGCTGGCATTTTCTCAGGGGTGCTGTCCAGGGGTGCCTTGAGCTTTGAAAACCACTGCCCTAGAGTCAGAAAACAGAAAGTAACTTGGGGTTTTGGACTGATTTAGGCCAGGGATTTGAACCAGGGACTGCCATCTCTGAGAGGAGAGTTCTAAGCACTGTAAAGTTACTCTTCTTTATCTAGCCTGATGAATATTTAATTATTTTATACAACTTAGAAGTTTCCACAAGAAAAACTGAGATTCCCATCCCCCTGTATCTTGTATCAAAAAGGAACTAAATAGTGTGCCATCAGGAGGAACGCACTGTGGTCATAAGATACTTCTACTGTGCTGCTTTTGCCGATTGCAATTAGTTGTGCAATTAAAAAAAATTAGTAGCAATTAATCGTGATTTTAATTGCACAGCTAAAAACTCAAAATTATGCACAGAAAAGCTCAAAGTTATGCAAAATTATTCAGGTACTTTGTGTGGGGGGGGTGTGTGTCTGGGGGGCGGGGGATCTGTGAAGGTGGGGGGAGCTGTGGGTGTGCGTGGGGTTTGGAGCCCAGGAAGGGGGTTTCCCATGTACCCTAGCAGAATACAGGGTACAGTGGGTCAAAAGTGAGGGGCAGCGGCAGGTCTGGGGAGCCTGTGGCTCGAGAGCAAGGGGCAAACACACAGGCACAGATGCACACAGATATGGACGCGCACAGACAGACACGCACGCATGCAGACACACAGGTAAGGGTGGAGGGAAGGAGCCAGTGCGGGGGGGATGGGACGGGGGACAGATCAAGGCCACAGTGAGGGAGGGAGTGGGACAGATGTAGGAGCAGGGGCAGGGGTGAATGGGGCCCTAGGACAGGTGGTGGGACAGAACTGCAGGCCAGTCGGCTCGTCCAGGGGCACAGGGGGGGCTCTTGCTGCTGTGCTCACCCCAAGGGAGGCGTGAGGGGCATGTGACCCCTGGATTTGTGCATGGGGCGGAGGCAGGCTGCCACTGTGGGTTCGGTTCTGCACCCCACTGCTGTTGCTTAAAGAGCTGCGTGATGCCATGTGCCTTGCATGCGCTGGGCGGGGGCATGGGACATGGCGTAGTCAGTGCATGGAAGGCACATGGCATTGCACAGCTTTGGAGGCAACAGCAGCAGGGTGCAGAGCCCAGTCTGTAGTGGTAACCCATCTCCGCCCCACGCACAAATCCAGGGGGAATGTGTCCCTGTATGAGCCAACCAGGCTGTGGCTCCATCCCACACCCTGTCCCAGGGCCGCATTCACCCCAGCCCCTGCCCCGCATCGGTCCCAATCCCTCCCTCACTGTGACAGCCTTGATCTGTCCCCTTGCCCCCCATTCCTTCCCCTCCACAGACTTACCTGCTGTGCTGGCAGTGCTACACACACTGGGCTGTGATCCTGGCCAGGTGCAGGCTGCAGCTGCATGTTCCTCTGTGCATGCCCCTCCCTCTCTGCTGCAGCTGCCAGGAGCTTGTGCCCAGACTGCCCTGCAGGCAGCCCTCTGTAGTGCCACCACTGCCCCACGTTGGGGGGGGGGTAAGCCCTGTTACCCCTGGCCTTCTGCCACCTATGACTGTGGTTCAGTTCTGGGACACTCTTTTGAGGGCTTGGGAACATCCTTGCCAAATATTCCTGCTATAAATCTGGCAAAGAGGAAAGTTAAATCAGGGTCTTCAGTATCTCAGGTAAGATCCAATATCCTAAATATTAGGACAGCAGGGGCATACTCAGTCCTTTTCCTACTGACTGGTTTTATGAATGGTTTCTAAGTCCCCAAAACTGTTTATGGCATACACTGCTTATGCTTATGGCAAAACTGCATATTCTGGTGCACAAAGTATTAGGCAGACAAAGTTATTTGGGCAAAGTATTAGTTAATTTTTTTGCCCACTTCTGTGGCTACTTGAAGAATAAAGTACTTCCCACTGCAAGTAAAGTTGACAGAATCCACGGGTGTCTCAGATAACTTCAAATAAAGTACTTGTGGAGGGGGAGGGTACTATCCTATGTGAATAAAGGTATTGGAAACTGTCCCATAGTGATTGTAAGTGCTTAATACTTCTGGCAGCAATTCAAGCACTTTATACACAACAGCAGCTCACAGTGCAATAACTGGGCATGTATTGATTATAGAGGAGTATATTTCAAATCTCACTAATAGCTGCAGGATAAATACTGCGCTCACCTTGTGTGTTAGAGAATTGAAATTGTCTATACGTGAAAAAAAACTCACTATGCAATTGAGTTATAAAAGACTGAACAACTTATTACTTGACATACATTCACACTGTTGGGCTCCTGTGAGGAGAGAGTAAACATTTTTTTTTATTAAGGGTTAGAAAGATGTAATACCAATTTCCTGGCTAGAGAGATTATAGATTGTTACACTGAGCAAATCCAGATGTTGTCTCTGAGGAAGCCCAAGCAGAGGCTTCTGTATGAAGTTTTGGCGGATGCAGAAACTCCAGAGACAGCTACCCTATGTAAGCTCACACCCAGGCAAAGCATGGGACATTCATTCTCTGCATGGATCCTCCAACCTTTTTACAAGGCAGGCAACTTTCTCCCATACTGAAGTTACTACCCTAATTTCCCTGTTTGTTATCCAACACATGCATTATTTTTCTCTCCCATTGAGGGTGCTGGGAGAACCCTCTCCAACACAGCCTTGCCCAGGTTATTGCAAAGTATTTTTAATCTCATCACAAGTATGTCAATTTTATAATCATAATGACATTCAGTTCAGTGGACTTGCTCCTGATATGGGATTTGATCCAAAGTTCTTTGATGCTGGTAGGAGTCTTCCCTTTATTTCCTGGGCTTTATTTTAGCTTAAGCCCTGAATGAAAGCTGAGTCAAGCCACATATGAGATTTTAATATTTGTTACTTTTTTCTTGGAATTTTAATGTTTTTCTTAGGACTTATATTTGGGGCTGTAGGTAGACTACTTTTTGGTAGCTCGCATGTTCACATTTATATCCCTCCTCCCCCAAATAAATGTGAAAAGCTAATCTGAAATCTAGTCTGTCTCAAACAGCCAAATCCTGAAGTATGCTGAGCACCCACAACTCCTACTACTTTCACAGACAGCTAAGCAGTTCTGAAAAAAACAGGTGATTTTATAAATCTGGTTTATAAATCAGACAGGTGTTTTATTAGCAATTTAGATAAATGGTGTTACGTACCTAACCTTGAAAATTCTGGCCTGTACATTCTAAGGAATGCAAAACAAAAAGGTCAGATATTCCTGAGTCTTTACATATTCAGTATTGCACATCTATAATAAATCTTAAAGTCACTTCAAAACTGAACATAAGAATTAAAGCAGAATCAACAAAATTGGAATAACATGGTTTCGAATTGTTCTTTGCACCAAAATGTGTCCAGAATTAATGATTGTTGCTTGTAATCTAAAGCAATACCAAGAAAAGAACACTGCAGAAGTCTGTTCTTGGCATGACTAAAGCATGCGTTATTTTGTAGGAATGAGAGTGTCAGCAGATGTAAAAGCCAACCCACTCCTTGCCTTCACTATATTTCTTAGATGACTGCAGGATGGATTGCAAATTGTCAAATATTTTAGATCAATAAAATACTTTTTAAATTTTATTATTTTACTGAACTCATTATCATGTCATTTGGTCTGTTCTTTCTTTTATTAATGCTCAAATTAACAAGTGTAAATAATTTCACAGAGCCAAGGTAAATTACAAGGTCTGTTGTACAAGGCCATGGGGAACATGTTTCCATAACTTATTGAGGCAACTGATTTTAATAATAAAAACCACACAGTTTGCTCCCATCATTGCAGATGGGTAGGCCCAGATCCACAGACATTGGTAGGTGCCTAACGCCTGCTGATTGATATGCTATTAAAATTAGTTTTAATTATTAGCATTAGCATGTATTAATTTTGCTTCATAAATCAATCCTGGCAGTTCATTATCACTGATCTTCTCCAAACTGCCTTAAATCTGCCAGTTTTTTCCTGGTATGAGTGTGTCTAGAATGAAACCTAGTGTTCCAAACATTGTCTTGTTACAGCCATAGAGACTGATCACAAGCCAAAAGGAACATTATCCCTGATGATGACACTGCTTCTGTTTCCATGGCATTTTCCCACTTTGTTCTCGCACACAATTAATTCAGTTTTGAAACTCCCTATATTTACAAAATGAACAGAACTGCCATGGGCACATACATGGCTCGCCAATATGCCAATATATTTATGACAGACCTTGAAGTCTGCCTTCTCCTCAGCTGCCCTCTCATCCCCTGGTATACCTAATGATGCTGGTGACCACTTTGTCATATGGACACATGGGAAGGAATCTCCAGAGAAATTCCATCAGGTCTTTAACAACTTCCACTCTTTTAGCAGACTCTCTCTGGAACACTCCACCCAGAAAATTCATTTCCTAGAAACCATAGTGAAGGTTTGCAAAGTCACGTCACTACTGCAATCTGTCAGAAACCAACTGACTGCTACAGGTGCCTCCACACTACCAGCTCTGATCCTAAGCACACAACTAGATCTATCATTTACAGCCAAGCTCTCCATCACAACTGTATTTCCTTTGATCCCTCAATTCAATACAGCTGGATTCAGTTTTTACTCCAGACTACTAGAATACCAAGCCTGTGACAAGGACAACAGAATCCCTTCTGCTGCCATCTACAGTTGCTACCTTGAACCCATCGTTAATGACATTCAACCCCTCTCCTGGAAAAGTAATGAAATAAGGCAGCCTTGGGGGACAAGTCTGTCATGTCCTAGAGGCAGCCACTAACCTCAAACAATGTCTCTCCAGCAACAGACTAACTCCTGTTCTCATCAAGGCACCAGATGCCGCTGTGCCCTCGCATCAACAGACGGATTTCAAATAGGAATCCATAGTGTTAAAAACATTCTGCCTTGTTGCTGTCTTTCTGAGTTCTCTGCAGCAGAAGAATTGCCCTATTATTTTTCTGTAGTCAAAAAGAAGTGAGAACTAAGGTCTGGCATTTTCCAAGGAGTGCCTTGCATCTGTCCAGGGTGCCTTGAGTCTAAAAAGGCTGAGAACCACTGGGCTAGATTCACAAAACAGTAAGTAGCTCAGAGCTTTCAAGAACTGGCCTTTTATTCTACCCATCTACATATGTCTTTGTGATCCCATATTGATTTATTTGTTTGCACAAATATCTGTGATAGCCATTACATCATTATACACATGAAAAATGTACAATAAAATCCTGGTGTTCAATTAAGATACTGATTTATTTAATTTCTTTGCTCCGTTTCTTGCTATGAATAAAGTAATTTAAATGCATTTTCACATTTTAAGAGAGAGACCTACAATCATTAGTACTGGAAAAACTAAATCATAAGCAAAGAATACGGGCTTATTAAGGATTCTCTTTGGACAATGTGAAAGAACACCTACAGGACTTCTAATCTTTGTGTTTTTATAAGTAAAGTTTATTTCCTATATCTTCGTCTGAGACTCCAGTGAATGGATCAGACAAAGAGCAATATAAACTTAAATCAAATGCTTTGACAGGCTGAAATGCTGCTTTTAAATTTTAGAGGTTAAAGAATGAATGAACAGCATTATTAGTACTCTTCCTTCAATGTTATAATTCAATATTATGCTTTCTGCTGAATTTTGAAATGAAAAGCTTTTAGAGTTGATATGTGATTGGAAAATGGTAGGCAATGAGCTGCAATGCAATTCTACCTGAAAATGTTGGCAGAACTAAATGCCAAGTCCAATTTTAAATATGTATAGCAACAGGTTGCAAAATAACTCCATATTTAGGTCAGGAAAGAATTTACCCCATGGTCAGATTGGTATGGACTGTGGGCAGTTCTGCCTTCTTCTGTAACAGGGGATGTAGCCTTCTACCCAGGATCCCCTGAGTATATATTGACAACGTTTCATAGAAGCAGGACGTTTGCTACCGTGATTCTCTTATTTACCTGAGGCAGATTAGGGTGTTAGGTTTGTGTTGTGTCAGGGTTGATGGTAGTCTTATGATTTGTATAGGATGGTTTGGATATGGATGATCCTGCTTCAGGCAGTGGTTGGACTTACTTCTCTATGACATTAGTGTTCCCACTTTAAGTTAGAATTTTGTAATTTCATAAAATGATTAATTTTGAACTTTTAACTAAAAAAATAATCTAACTAAAGACCCATTGAAATCTGGCCTTTCTAGCCAAAATAACTAATAGCTCATTAGTAATTTTTTCATGGATTTCAACAATTCAAGTGTCCTTACATGTTTATTATGGAAAATAGTCCATGAAAATTTTGTCAGTAACTTCCAGCAGATGGTTATTTTGAGTGTGAGATTCTAGTTTGAAGCAAAGGACATCATGCCAAGTCATTAATAGATATAAGATTTATTTGCAAATAAAACTTTTCCTGAATGTGCAGGCTATCAGAAATTTGACTAAAACACTATTTGTATCAATATAGCTCATGTATGTTTTATAGTGCCTATATATGCATATATTTGAGGAATTAGTGCATAATGACAATGTTAATTCATTAAAAGCATATATTTGCATTCTGAAGGAAATTATATTATTTTTCAAGGATTTTCAAAAAGAAAAAGCAACTTTGCATTTCATTATGCCTACTTTTCATGGGCAAGCGATTCCAACTGTCTACAATATCTTATATTTTCCCAGACTTTACAATTGGTCATCTTTAGCAGAAAAGTCCCAAAATATTGCACAACATCCAAGCAGAGTAAGCCATCTTACGCTTGCATAATGTTCCCTTCCACTAGGATCCCCTTGCTCCTCAACAGATGGCAAGTAAAAGAGTACTTTTACTCTTCTGGGCTTTCGTCTCTGAAACTTTCAAGGATGGGCTGCTCTTTCAGGCTACCAGGCTTACAGGAATGTCTGTATAACTTTGTGTGATCTTGTGTACACTTGGCACCACATATAATTCTACTACAACGGTAATATCAGTTAGTCGGGACAGATAGCCTCAGTGGCGAATATGCAATGGTGTTTATATGAGATTTTGTTTTTACTAAGCTAAAATTATTTTACAGCTTTCGTTTGTGCTACCTGGTTACTATTAATAATGCTAAAAGGACTGTAGTTGATACTGACCTTACAACTGATGTTAAAATTATTTTTTGTCAACTGCATGGGAAGCAGGTTTCATGTGGGAAAAAAATTTAGATTCAGAAACACAAATACTAGTAACTATTTAGCTGTTAAACATCCCCCCCTCAACAAACAAAAAACGAACAAAAATGTACAAGGTAAAAGAGTATGAACACATCTTGGACAAAAGCCTAGTTCTGCAGAGTCTAATTTTACTGCTGACCTCTAGAGAACTATGGTGTGCAGAAATATTCCTTGGAATAGAATAAATTAGGGGTGACAAACTCACCCTGGACTCTGGCCCAGATCCCAATCATGGAGCTCCTTGCAGGACGAATCCAGGATGGGGAGGCTGCAGTGGGGCCAGCAGTGATGGATCTGGTCCAGGGCACAGGGTAGTGGTAGCAAAAGGCCAAGTGGCTGCAAAGCAGGTGGAGCTGCATCAGCAAACTTCTTGCTTGCCCTCCCACTGCTAAGGGCCATGTTCCCTAAGGCCCAGGGGCCTGGAACTGTGGCAGGCCAGGCCCCCCCCAGAAGCTATGCCCCAATCTTCCTTAGCCCACTGCTAGCCTGGCAGGTCAGATGGAGTGTCTCCATAGGCCAGCATTTCCCAACCTTTTCCATTCCACGGCACATTTACATGAATAAAAAAAAACATCACGGCACACCAGATGCAGAGCGGGGGATAAGGAGGGGTGGTACACAGCTGGACACAGAGTGGAGGGGGGTGGTGTGTGGCCAGATGCAGAACGGGGGTCGGGGGTGGTGCACAGCTGGACGTGGATGGCAGGGGGAGGGTGACGCAGCACTTGAATCACTGGCTGGAGCCATGCCCCTGCCTGCTCCTGCTGTGGACGGACAGGCAGACAAACAATAGGTTTGTGGCTCCCCAAAATTGTGTGGCACACTTCTTCATGCCTGATGGAAATGCAGCCATAGGCCATATGTTTGACCCCATGAGCTTAAATTAATTCACTTTTCATGGTTTCTTGGAAAATTACTGTTGAAATCATCATGTTCCAGATTAATTGATTGACAGAAAAAAAAACTTGACTTGTTTTACAATTCTGCAATTGACGAGTTTTGTATTGATACTGGAAAAATCATATTTAGATTGCTGTAGATAAGACTACAAAGGAATGTGACCATTTTATAGCTTATATGATAGTTTGGAAATACACTGCTGAACATGTCAAACCTCACCTTTTTACTTCAAAGGGTTGGAAAGCAAAATCATGTAACAAGAGCGTGTTTTGTGAGCAACTCTGCATTTACTGTGGCCAGCTTGTATTACTAGCAGAGAAGGGAAATTATGCCTTCTCCTTTCTGATGCCACAGTCTATATGTTTCAGATGCTGCTGTCTATATGCTGAAAGCAGCACCAGCACTGCAAGCGTTCTAACCACAGCTACTGCACTTCACCTGTTCAGTCTGCAACTTCAGTCGGGGTGTTTACAAATTAAACTTGAGATTCCAAGCAGCAACTCCAGCATTTCAAATGTGACAAAAGTATTTGTAAAGGTGCCACTGAGGGGCAAAGAAGTTTTGCCTGACATGCCCCTGCTACCAGAGCCCATGCTGACATACTGGGGAACTTGGCTAACTGTAACCTTATTTGCAGAAGATTTTACCATCAGCAATTTTGATACCAAAAAGGCAGCTTCCACCAGGGCAGTAGCCCAACAGTCAGGAGGGAATTTTCAATGTTAGAAGCAAGCTCTTCTACTCTACCACAAGCAATGAAGAAACATGGAGATGTAGGGTTTCTCGTTACAAGACTCCCCTGACCAAACCAAGGAGGTCGGAAAAAACCCATTTTGTTCCCCATAACATAGCCTGAGCGAGAGACTTTTGAAGAGGAACTTTGGATCAGAAGCACTGTTAGCTGTGAAGTGTTCTTTGGACAGTACAGGTCTGGAACTAGCAGAGCAAGTACCAGCTGTGCTGGTCTGTGTTTTCAAATTTTGCCTTGCAGCATATGTGGACATTGGGAAATCTCTCTCAGGGTACAAAATCATCCTGACTGAAAAGAATCATAAATCACTGTTGGGAAATTGTTAAACAGTGCAATGCAATTATCATATTTTCTCATAAGCTCCCAAATAAGATACACACCTTGTTTTGGGAAGGCAGCATGCAGAGTTGGAGAGGGGAGGGTGGTGGCAGCTGCATGCAGAGTGGAGGCAGTGCAAGGTGGTGGGTGGCAGTGGCAGACACCATGTGCGAGCTTTCCCCTGCCCCCTGCTCCCCCTCCCTCTGCGTCTAGCCGGAAATGCCGGTTAATGGAATCTCCAATTATTTAAATGCCGGATAACGAGATTTTACTGTACAATGAATTTTAAAATGTGTAAACCGTAAACTGTTATTATTTTAAGTACATATTCCCACTGACTTTTAGAGCATAAATGTAACCCAAAAAGTAGGGACCAGAACAGCTACCTCCCTGCTGGGCCCTCCTCGGCCCCCGGGGAGGCACACCTGGGCCACGGGTTAGCGAGGATTTAGTTAGGGAGCTTCTGGAGGGGTTGGACGTATTCAAGTCAGCCGGCCTGAATGATCTCCACCCTAGAGTTCTAAAGGAACTGGCCGAGGTCATTGCAAGTCCCCTGGCACAACTTTATGAGCACTCGTGGTGCTCTGGTGAGGTACTGGAGGACTGGAAGAGGGCCAACATGGTCCCTATCTTCAAAAAAGGGAGGAAGGAGGACCCGGGAAACTATAGGCTGGTTAGTCTTACCTCGATCCTAGGCAAGCTGTTCGAGAAAATTATGCTGACACACATCCAGGAGGGACCAGCAGGGGACAGCATGCTTAAGGGCAACCAACATGGGTTCATCAGTGGCAGGTCCTGTCAGACCAACCTGGTGGCCTTTTACGATCAGATCACCAGATCATTAGACGCAGGGGTAGCAGTGGATATAGTCTTCCTGGACTTCCGGAAGGCTTTTGACACTGTCTCTCTCCCCTTTCTCATTAAGAAACTGGGGGGCTGTGGTGTAGACGCCCACACAGTCAAATGGGTCGCCAACTGGCTGGAGGGCCGCACCCAGAGGGTGGTAGTGGATGGGTCCTTCTCAGCCTGGAAGGACGTGGGCAGTGGGGTTCCGCAGGGCTCGGTCCTTGGGCCCGCACTGTTCAACATCTTCATCAGTGATATGGATGAGGGGGTAAAAAGCACCCTGTTCAAATTTGCTGATGACACTAAGATGTGGGGGGACGTGGGCACACTGGAAGGATGCAACAGGCTACAATCAGACCTAGACAGGTTACAAGGGTGGGCGGACAAGAATAGGATGGGTTTCAACACAGACAAGTACAAGGTGATGCACCTCGGGAGGAACAACCGGCACCATACCTACAGGTTAGGGAACTCCCCTCTTGTCAGCACAGAGGCGGAAAGGGATCTGGGGGTCATCACTGACTCCAGGATGAACATGGGCTGGCAGTGTGGGGAGGCAGTAAGGAAGGCCAACTGCAACTTGGCATGCATCCAGAGATGCATCTCGAGCAGGTCCAAAGAGGTGATCCTCCCCCTCTATGCGGCACTGGTCAGGCCGCAGCTGGAGTATTGTGTCCAGTTCTGGGCACCGCACTTGAAGAGGGATGTCGACAGCATGGAGAGGGTCCAGAGGAGGGCCACTCATATGATCAGGGGACAACAGGGCAGGCCCTATGAGGAGAGGCTACAGGACCCGAACCTGTTCAACCTCCAAAAGAGAAGGCTGAGGGGGGATCTTGTGGCCTGTCATAAACTAGTCAGGGGGGATCAGCAGGCATTGGGCGAGTCCCTGTTCCCCTGAGCACTGCCAGGAGTGACCAGGAATAACAGTCACAAGCTGGCAGAGGGTAGGTTTAGGTTAGATATCAGGAGGCGCTACTTCACGGTCAGGGCGGCTAGGGTCTGGAACCAACTTCCAAGAGAAGTGGTGCAGGCTCATACCCTGGGGGTGTTTAAGAGGAGGCTAGATGAACATCTTGCTGGGGTCATTTGACCCCAGTATTCTTTCCTGCCATGGCAGGGGGTCAGACTAGATGATCTGCTCAGGTCCCTTCCGACCCTAGAAACTATGAAACCCCCCCAAAATGGTGCTTTACTTTAAACTCAGTGCATTCATATACCGAACCCACTGCATGCCCAGAAAAGGCAGCAAGTTAGTTGGACACAACTTGCCCAATGTCTGTATGGATTGGGTGCATTTATGGAGCTTTTTGAGGCACTTTTATTGCATAGCTGACTGAATCAGCTATGAGATAAAAGTGCCGAAAAGCCCTGCTGAAGCACTCATGTACTTGTCCAGCCACCACCCATCATATTGTGACCACAAGTTTTAAAAAGACACTGTCAGTAATATTCTGTTGTGATATCAGTATAGCCTTTTCTAGTGTCTATATTGCCAACTCAGAATTTTATCATAAATCTTGTGGTATTTAGTGTATTTTCTTAAAGCCCTAGTTCCTAGGGTAGGCTTATATTAGCTTACATAAAAGTTTATAGCCCACATGAATAGGAAGAAGATATTGAAAAACATGCACCCTAAGAGCTCAAAAAAGCTGAAAGAAAACAAAAAGACCACATTTTTATAATTTTTATATTAATTTGCTGTTTAGAAGCAAGCTCCTTTTTGAACCTTAGGGACTGGCAGTACTGTAGTGTTTTAAGTAGAGGTGAACTCATACATTGGTCCAATATCAGATCAGTACAGATACGAAGAAAATTGTCTATATTGGATATCGGCTGATGAGGCTGATAAATGCCCATGCTGCGCGCAGCCACAGCTCAGCATGGAGAAGAGCTGGCAGCGTGGATAGCTGCCTCCAGCTGGTAAGTTGGAAGGGGAGGGGGGAGGGAAGGGGCATGGGGGGGGCGCAGATCAATGCTCCCTGCAGTGAGGGGGAAGGGGCAGGTGATGCTCAGCTGGGGTGGGAGAGGGGCATGGGACGGAGATGCGGCTTGTGGGGTGGGGGTGGCTCCCACTGCTGTTTGCACCACTGCTTGCACCCTGGGATGGTGAGGGGGTGCCCCCAGATCTACATGGCACGGGGCAGGCTGCACCCGCAGGATAAACCCAGAGCCGGCACTGTGCAGGGCTTTTCTTGTCAGGGGCTGGGCTCAGAGCAGGCTCTGGCAGTGATGGGAGGAGGCTGCAGCCACCCCAGATTTCACCACTGCTCCACTCCCAGCCTCGTGCCACGAACCACTGCAGCTCTGGCTGAACACCCTGCCTCCACCCAAGCACTGGGAAAAGCTGTGGCTGCACCTCCGTCCTGTGGCCCCGCCCCCCACCTGGACAGCATCTCCTGCTGCCTGCTCTCTCACCATGGGAGGCATTGATCTGCACCCCCACATACCTTCTCCTTCCACCACACTGGGCTTTATTACCTGGAGGCAGCTGTATCAGGTATCAGATCGGTATTGGCCAATATGCCTCCTTAAATATTGGCTACTGGTATCAGCCCCCAAAATCTCTGTTAGTTCACTCCTAGTTTTAAGGTATGGTAAAATTACTTGATCCTTAAAAACTATGAGCCTTTGAAAATATAGAACCTGATTCTCTGCCACCTTTATCTATTGTTCAGTCAAGTGAGTACAGTCGGAGCAGTTATCGGATCAAAGCTGACTTCACGGCTGTATACTGTTGCATCCTTTGTCTGAATGTACAGTATCAGGACCATGGAGCAACACTAAAAGTATGTTTTGCCTCAGGTACCATATATCTAGTTGAGCACTTAAGTACAGGAAACCCTTGCTATATGCAGGTTCGGCATTCATGGTTTCAAATATTCACGAATGCTGAACCTGTATCCTAAATATACTTACAGGAGCTCCTCAGGAGCTATGTGCTTGCTGCCACAGGGCTCTCACCACTGCCGCCGGGCTTTCATCACCATCAGAGCAGCTGTACCCTCCACCCAACTGCAGATAGCATTCATGAACGCAGTGCCTTACTCACGGATTTCACCATTCACGGAGATCACAAGGATATATCCCCCGCGAATGGCAAGGGTCTCCTGGAGTTTACAAATTCAACCATTAGAACCATGTGTAAAGATCAAAGGAAAATATCTTTTTTTCTAAAAGGTAAATTTTTTTCATTGAAAAACCTTGTCAGCACATACTCTAAAATGACAATCATACTGTGTGTATTAATATATTTTTAGAGCAAAGGTTAAGTTTAAAAAAAAAAAATCACAGACCACAGGAACCCTTTCCATCCAGCACAAGAAAACTTCTTCCAGAACTTAAATTCATATAGTACTACTCAGTAGGATTCTAGGTAAGAGAGGTCCTTTGCAGTCATGAAGAGAGCACAATGAAAACAGGATTACTTTAATATCCTTTTCGGGTTCACTTCCTATTTTTTATCACTCAGATCAGATATTTTAAACATATTAAACAAATGTTTAGAACTCATAAGTTGGCATTTTTTTCTTAGTCTGATATCACAAGACAGGCACACAAAACCACAAAGAAGCACTTGTGAAAAATAAAGCTAAAGACACTAGTTAATTCAGTTTAACAAAATGCAAGTTTGCAAAAGAAAAAAAAGATTTAAAATTAAAAAGTGGATCTCATCCTATGGGGACCACAGATAGTTCTGCAAGAGAAAAGTTCAGTGCAAGTAAACCTGGGGGATGACTTTAACAAAGCTATTTTATATACATAGTGCAATTACGTTTTAAAAAAGAGTCTTAGTGTTGGAAAAACATGTTGCGACTGGGCCATACAGGTGTTCCTGCTCTCTTGCTGAAGAGCTAGAGATGCCTCAAAAATGAGCTCTCAAGCCAGGGGGGTTAGAAGGTCGCTCCTTAGGTTGCATTGATATGCTGACCACCCTTCTGCCAGGGAAGGGGGAAAGCTAAAGGACTCCCTTTAATGGATGCCCTGGCATCTGTGGAGCTCTGGGCCAAATCTGGTTTCTACAGGAAACCCAGGATGGATAGAGCCATGGGGGAAATGCCCTTGTTCCTTGGACAGCTCCAGGGTAACCCCAGTTTGTGTATGTGGCAGGAAGTAGCTACCATGGGTCACTCCTTCCTGTGGCTTCCCAAGCCCCCATCCTGTGCACATATCAAGGTGACTCCAGTCTACACAAACCGTAAGAGGCAGAAGCAGCATGGCTTGGCCTTTCTGGGCATCTCCAGGATGGGTTGAGCTGTGGAGGATGGTTCCTGCCAGTCAGTTGGGAGAGGGATTTCCCTGTAGCTGGATCTGTGCTGGGAATATCCAGAGATAGGTTAAACCATATTGCCTTTGCTCCCTAATCTTTGTATTGCCCTGGCCTATGCTGGGGAGTTGGGGACAGTGGTGGACAGCAGGAACAGTGTGGGTACTCTCCAAGTGGCAGCAGGGTCTCCCCAGAGCTTCCTGACAGTTCACTACTGGGCTATTGGGAGCCAGAGGTCTCCATCCTTCTCCCCTCCTTGGGCCAGCGAGTGCAGAGGACTGTGAGATTGTCAGGGTTCCTCAGGACCTCAAGAAAAGCATACAGCTGTTCAAACCAATGACAGAACACTGCTTGGGAGTAAAAGCTTCCTACTTGATGTAATCTCATTTTTTCGTGGAAGAACTGGTTTTCTTATATTTTTCAAGCTTTTACCTGTTCTGTGGAGGGTGGGAGAGAAACAGAACCTCCATGTCTAATGCTGTCAATCTGGCACGTTGCCAGTGACAAAGATCCAAGTTCACTTAAAAAAACTAATGTTACAAATCTCAGCTTTTGGAGCCTGCTGGTCAAACCTAACAACATTGTTTTGTCTCAGTGAAATACAGGATTTGATCAGTCAGCAACTGCAGCATGAGGTAATGCTATTCCAGTCTGACAATTATATCACAAGTGATTACTTAAAGGTTGTCAGGGGAGGTAAAAGTGCTCCCCTGGCAGAGCAACTGGCAGAGCAAATCAGAGACCTGGCTGATGATCTGTATTGGAGAGGTGAATGAAAGGAATCTGAGAGATTTGTAGAAACTGTTACTGCACCAAACTCTATTGGAAGAGGTACTGATAGGCCAGAGGTAAGCAGTGCAATGAGAACTGGGAATAAGAGGTCCTCTTTTGTGGCCATGAAAGCTGTCCTTAGAGAGATGCCTAAATCTATCACTCAGCTTGATTTGACTAGGGTCCAGTTTATTTTTACCAATTTCCACTCCTGGCTGTATGGAGCAGGGGCAGAGGCCACTTATCAGCATCACTCCCCCACTCCTTGGTGCCCAGCTAAAAGCTGGAGATTTTACCCTCTTACAAATATTACTGAATTAGCAGTAGCTTTTGGCTAAGCAGCAAAGGGAAGAGGAGCAATGCTGACAAGTAGACCCTGTCCCAGCTCCATGCAGCCAGTGTTCAGACATGGTGAGCCCATGCTGAGGCAGGTAAGACCCTGGAAAAATCTTTTTTCCTTCCTCCTGTTTTCCCAAAGTATGCATTTTATTCAGGGAGCAGGGTAAAGCATGTGGTAATTCTAAAGTTGTTGTTCATAAAATGGTCAGAAATATTAGCTGCTGAAAGTATGTTTTATTGCGTTGTAACAAAGGGTTGTTTCTAAATTGTCTATCTATGCTAACCATATGTCTAGGATCATTTTCATAAGGATGATCCTCCTTTGAGCACATGGTTGGACTACACTATCTCTTGGGCTAGGGACAGACATTCAAAAAGTCCAAGCCTGAATTGATTCAATTGTTGCAAGTTAGTCTAACCTGCAGAGAGTGACCCAGTTTCCAAGTAGGTAGACATTCCCTTTTATTCTGAAAATGCAGGCACATGCCTGCAGTCACTAGAGCAGCCCTTCCCTTCCACAAGAAAGCTGAGCTGAGGGTGGGGGGCATGGCTTAGCCCCCACAGGCCTGAATAAGACTGAAGTGTGGTTTAAACTCCAATCTTGGCCAGCAAGGCTCAGAGGATGGGGGGAAGAGGGAGTACCTTCTGGGGGGCGGGGGAGAAGGAGGATGAGGAGGGGAGAGCTTTGCTCCCCCAGTGGGGAATCCCTACACACAGGGCTGCCCGGCATGGAGGGAAACTCTTCCCCCTCCTCCCTTTTCCCCATTGCCATGGGACTGGGAGGGGGGCTCAGTTCGGTGCTGGGGAGGCTCTTCCCCCTTCTCCCCCCTGCAGCTGTGGGGAGGGGAGGGGGGCTCTGTGAGGCTGCCTGGCCCTGGAGGGGGTGGCTCTTCCCTACACTCCTCCCCCCACTGTAGGGCAGGGGCTCTGTTCAGTGCTGAGGGGGACTCCTCCCCCTCCTTCTTCCTCTCTCCTGCCCCTGCCCACATGGGGTGGGTTCTGTGTTAGGCTGCTTGGCCCCGGAGGGAGACTCTTCCCCTTTCCCCCCCCAGGCACGGAGTGCTCTGTTCAGTGCTGGGTGGGACTATTTCCTCTTCTCCTCCTCCTCCCCCTGCCCCCCACTCCTGCGGGGTGGGGAGGGGGAGCTGTGTGCAGCACTGCTTGGCTTAGCTGGGGTATGGGAAGCAGCTTTAATGGAGCCACAGCTGCTGGGGGTGACCCCATCCCCATGGCCTGGACCAGCCTCACTCAGCTGCATGATGGGTAAGCCTCCTGTCTGCATTCTCCCTTCCACATCACACAGAGTCCCCCCTTCTCCACCCCGGGAGGAGGAGGAGGGGGGAGACTCCCACCTAGCAAGAATAGAGCCCATCCTCCCTGCCCAGTGGGACAATCGACTCGGCATGGCCCCATTAAGGTGAAGGTGGCAGAGAGAAGGGTTAATTCCTCCATCTGTCCCTTCTGTCCTGCAGCCAGGGTTTGCCGGCCCAAGGGGCCACCACCACAGCCCCCTCCCGTCTTCTCCCTGGTAGACAGACATACCCCGGCTGTGGTAGGGGAAGAAGGGAAGGAGGGAAGAATTAAACCCCTCTCTTCCCACTTTGCCTTAATGGAGCCATGCTGCCTGATGTCTTGCCATGTCCTGTCCCTGCTCTGGCTAGAGAGCAGAGGGGCAGGGCCAACCCTGCTCTGGAGCAGAAAGCAGAGCCATGCCCAGAGAGCATGCTGGAGGTCTCTGGTTTAACTTAAACCAGGAAAGGGTCTGGGACACATTGCATAAACCAGTATGAGCCAAATCAGATAAGTCTGATACTGCAGTCAACCAGGTTTATCTCAACCTGGTATCAGCCATTTTGAAACTGGTTTATGTGCACTGAAAGTCTGTTCTGTTACAGGTTTAAACCAGTTTCTGATCACTTAAACCAATTGATGTATAATGTCTGTCCCTTGTCTTGAGGTTTAAATCTCCTTCTTCCATCCCTACTTTTCAATGATTCCATGATTTTATATTTCAAAGAAACACTGAGTGATGGTTGGTGTTTTGAATTCACAGCTAATGGAAAAGCTACAATGTTAACCTGGCTTATTTAGGTCAAACGAGGAGAAAAGTTAGAAAAATGAATTCAGAAAATTGGAAGAAGCCCAAGTCTCAAACTAAAAGAAGAGAAAAGGCAGAGGTCTGCTCTGTAGAAATTCAAGACAACATTTATCATCATTACTGTAATATTTAATACTACTAGTAGTATTATTGTTGCCACCTAGCCCTAGCTGAGGCCAACGGTGCTAGATTCTGTATAGGCAAAGTAATGAGGACAGTAATGAGATAGCCTGCAATCAGCATGACAGATAGATGCAAGAGATGAAGAGGCTCTTGCACAGATGCAAGGGATGAAACTGACAACAGTTTACTGAAGCATATTATAAGGAAGTTAATTTGCAAATATTTGTGGAAGGAAAGACTGAACACAAGCAGTCAGAGTGGATTTACTAAGAACAAATCATGGCAAACAAACTTGATATAGCGTATCTGGATTTCAGCATGACTTCTGACAAAGATCCATGTGACCTTTTCATAAATAGCTTGGAGAAATGAGGGCTAGAAAAAACTACTATAAGGTGGATAGACAACTAGCTTGACAGTTGCAACCAAAGGGGAATTATATATGGATCCACATCAGCATGGCAGAACGTTCTGGGTGGAGTCTCTCAGAGGCCTGTGCTGTTCAACATACTTATTAATGATTTGGATTCTGGAATCAAAAGCTTCCTGAGCAAGTTTGTGGACAACATGAAACTGGGAAGGACTGCAAACACACTAGAGGAAAGGAGCAAACTTCAAAAGCGCCTTGACAGCCTCCAAAAGAGACGGCTGAGGGGGGATCTTGTGGCCTGTTATAAACTAGTCAGGGGGGATCAGCAGGCATTGGGGGAGTCACTGTTCCCCCGAGCACCGCCACGAGTGACCAGGAATAACGGTCACAAGCTGGCAGAGGTAGGTTTAGGTTAGATATCAGGAGGTGCTACTTCACAGTCAGGGCAGCTAGGGTCTGGAACCAGCTTCCAAGAGAAGTGGTGCAGGCTCCTACCCTGGGGGTGTTTAAGAGGAAGTTAGATGAACATCTTGCTGGGGTTGTTTGACCCCAGTATTCTTTCCTGCCATGGCAGGGGGTCAGACTAGATGATCTGCCCAGGTCCCTTCCGACCCTACACACTATGAAAGCTGGGCTGGAGCTAACGTGATGAAGTTCAATACTGACAAATGCAGGGTGCTACACCTTAGGTAAAATCAAATCAAAAACACAAGTACAAATTGGGTGACATGGCTGGATGAAAGCACTATAGATAGGGCCCTACCAAATTCACAGTAGAAGTAAGCTGTGCTGTGGCTCCTTTAATCTTGCAGGTTCCCCTGCATGCCCCTCTGCCACCAATTGGTAGAGGGGCCCTGCTTCTGGCTCACTCCTGATCAGCAGGGAAGCAAAAACTGGTTTTACACATGGCACCATTTGTATCTTCCCACCCATTAGCAGCAGGGCTGCTGGGGCCTCTTGGCCAATTGGTGGTGGGGAGGTAAAAATGGCACTATGATTAAAAATGTGATGTTTGCTGCCCTGCCAATTCGGAGAAAGCTGCAAGTAGGGCCCCTTCACCAAGTGGCAGGGAGGCATGTGGGGGAACCTGCACGATTAAAGGAGTTGCAGTGCAGCCTACTTGTGCCATGAACTTAGTAGGGCCCTAACTGTGGAGAAGGATCTAGGAATCTTGGTAGATTACAGACTTAATATGGTCTGAAGTGTAGGTAAATGTGTTTTTTGCCCTGAATCAACAGAAGCAAGACAGAGGAGGAGCTGATAGGGTGCCTCTTTACTTGGCATGGTTAGGCTGTACCTAGAATATTGTGCACAATTTTTGGCTCGGCATTTTAAAAAGGACATGGAGACATAAGAGAGGGTATACAGGTGGATGAGAAAAAATGATAAAGGGCTTGGAAGGCAATCCATATGAGGAAGCTTGATGAAATAGGCATGTGCAGCTTGTGCAAAAGGTGCTTGAGAAGGGACATGACAGCAATCTTCAAACTTTTGGACTAGGGACAAACATTCAAAAAGCATGAGCTTGAATTGATTCAATCTTTGTAGGTTAGTCTAACCTGGCTAGGCTGAACTGGTTTGTAACCATACAGACATCCACTCTGGACTGAAAAAATGCAGGCATATACCTGCACTGGCTCAGGCTAGAAGCTGGGAGGGGGCACTAGAGCAGCCCTCCCTTCCCTTCATAGTGCTGAGCTGAGTGGGGGGGGGCGGGGGGGGCAAGGCCAGGCCCTGGTAGGATGCCCTGACTAGGGTGGGGTCCCCCATCCTCGAGTTGATAACACAGCATTTAGCACCCCATCAAGAACACAAAAGCCGTTCTCATTACGGAGGGATGCTGGGGCACTCTGGTAGAAGTTACACCAGGAAGGGGTCTGGATATTTCTAATGTCTGTCCCTAGCCCAGAGGTCCCTTCCAGCCTTACTTTTCTATGTTTCTATGATAGAAGGGCAAGGTTGGCCTTTACAAGTGAGAGAAATAGAAGCAGAAGCCACAGGTCAACACTGCTCTAACCCAGGGCTGTCCAATTGGCAGCCCATGGACTGTATGTAGCCCCTGAAGGATTAATTTGCACCCCCAGGCTCTTGGTTTGGGTGCCTCCCATCATTTGAGCTCCTGCCACTGCAGTCTCTCCCTCTTTCCTCCAGTTTTTGCTGTCTGCTCCAGCCTGGGGTGGGGGTGGGGATGGGGTGGGCAGAGGAGGAGACACAGCCTGCAAGAATAAAGGAACCTGTAGCCAAGGGATATGGGAAGAACCTGGGAATCTCACATACGCAAGAGTGCTAGCACAGTGTGACATGGGACAGAGAGGGGATGCTATATAATGTGTATTCTGAGGGGGCACTGGCATGGAGTGGGTGGTAGGCAGTATTTGCCACAGTGTGGTAGGGAACACCACCTACATGGTATAGCACTGACTGAGGCGCAGAGGGTGTATGGCTGGGGGCGCCTGCAACAATTTAGAAGTTGGACCATCCTTGTCTAAGAAATGTCACAGACAAGGTTGCTTTGTAAGCATCACGAAAGGGGTAGGCTCCAATAGACCAACAGCTTTTGCATCACAAAATTTGTTTTCTATTGCTCAGGTACAGACAGAAACCCATTATTAACAGTTATCTACAATATTCATCTTCATTTTTGTGAATGTTAGTGAAACTATGGAAACTTAAGCCTTAACAACATAGGGGATGGAACAGAACTAAACATCTGAACTGTTTCTCTCTGGTACCGTCAACTATGGAAACTCAATCTGATCATTGAGCCGATTTCCTCCACCTGAGCTTTTCAATTTGACAAATGGTAAAAGATAGCCATGTCTTACAGATATCTGTTGGAGCACCCTCCATAAGCATATCCTGAAGATTTCATTTGAGCAGGAGTGCATTTAAGATTTCTTAAAAGTTAACTTCAGACATTTTTATGTTGTATGAATGTCCCTTTTGCCATGTTCTTTGTTTGCAGGTTTTTTGCAACTTTGCTTGCAAAGTTATTTTAATTTGGCCTTTTCATTTTAACAACAGTTCCTTGTAGCGCTAATCTAAGCAATCTTTCAAACTTACTCTCCCAAGCTATTCTCATCGCCTTTCTTCACTAGCTGCCTTTCAGTTTCACTCCTGTGGTTGTGCGTAAAATCAGGAATCTGGTTCCTTATTAAAGCCTTTCAGCTCTTGTGCGTGGGGGAATATTCTGCAAGTGACTCATTCATAGGCAAAGCTAATATAAAATATTATATAACTGAAGATTTCAAAGAGACATATTGGTACCTTGTGCTGACCTAGAGTAACCTGACAGTTGTAATAAAATTAATGTGGAGAGAACATAAAGGACAGAACTGTAATAGGTTATACCAGTCACTTTTCATTCCCATTCTTTGAAAACTTCTATGAGACACTGCAATAATTAAATCCTCACAATTCAGTACAACTTCTTTTAACACTTGGAGTGTGAAAATTGTGGAAATGATTTGATATGGATTAGTCCTGAGTAGCTGAAAATTGCTGGACTAAATTTAAGACAGGGAGAGTCTCATTTTGGTCCAGTTTATTTTAGGGAGGTCTACTCTGGTGTACTTATAACAGTATAGTCACCCAGTGAATCTTTCTCTGATGTAGACAGGGATTCTATCTGTCTCTCTTCACAGAGGCTCTTTATGTCAAAATTATATGGGTTATAGCCATAAACACAGGTAAAGAGTTTTTACTGTGCTTCTCCTTAAAACAGAAATGATGGAGCCTGAACCATTCCACTGTCAGGTCCACTAGTAGCATTATTATAGTTTTAATTCTGTGACTGTACAAAACAAAAATGCTAAGGTATGGATAGTTCCCTCCTCCACTCTATTCCATTAACATGTAACAAAAACAATAAACCAGAATTTTTTTTTGTAAAAATGGAGACCTAAATCAGTCAATTAAAGGCAAATATTTCCTGGAATAGTAGTCAGAAACAGTCATTTGGAGACAGTCACCTATGAATGCACAGACAATCTTATTTATCTTACACATGAGTACTTTCACGGACTCTCACCCCATAACGAGTTCACATACAAACCTACCTGCATCCCAAATTGTTTCACACCCTTTGTTTCATATGTCAGGGTTAACACATGATGTTTTAATCTAAACAGCTTGAAAATCAATTTCTGGCTATGCTATCATACACCTATCCTCATTACAATTAACTCAATCTACCGAGAAGTGTTAAAAGCAGACATGATGCTTTAAACAGTTGGCAAAAGGATACTATTATTAGTCCAAAATCAATATATTGTTACTTCCAGACCTAAGATTAATGTAATCTGTGCTATATACTGATCTGTCCCCAAAATATTCTCAAGTTACCTATGTGCTTGTTAAAATAAAGTACAAATATTTCTAAGTACCAGAAGGAAATAAAACTTTGCACTTAAAATTCTATTCTGTACCGTATAATTAATGTGAAACCAGCGACAGCAACATTCATTGTGTATGCTTCACTGAAAAGAGAGAATTAATACTAGGCAGGATTTAAAACTGCTGCAGTCTACTTGTAGTGTCTTTCTCTTATTGAGTTCAAGATAAACTTTGGCATGGCTTCATAAATTTAGATTGCCACAACTGAAGATACTATATTAGATGGCAAGAGACCATCTATTGAGCTGGATATAAAAAACAAAACAAAACAGGGACAGTCATGAAAAATACCATCTCTTACACAGAAAGGACCATATCTGGTTTTATGAGCCAGTGTTTAAAATGTATTTAAGTTCATCACTTATGTCTAATGGCAAGAACCAGCGAGGATAAATACAGGAATTATCTCTTGTTGCCAGATAGCTTAAAATTCAGGAAAGTTGCAGATTTCTCCTAAAGCAACCCATCCTAGCAATAGCGAATAATGGTAAGTTAGGGCTAGGAAAATAAATCATAGATTTCCCTGGTTGTTACCAATCTGCTCTTTTTTTGAAGTTCAAATCAAACAAATCAGTTTCATTTCCTAGGCCTGCCAGACCAAGCTGGAGAAAGTGGCTGCGAGTCTCTGCTATTCTCTGACATAATGGTGCTCAGCCTTTTGGATCCATGAGCCAGGGGAGTGGTGTGGGGCTGGTGCATGGGCCTGATCAAGCTCTCTGTGCCCGGATTAAGCCCCAGAGGCCTGGAATTGGATCATGTACTGGGATCGGGCCCTGAGGGGCCAGTGGTCCTCCTGCATGCCCAAAATTGGACCCTGGGGCCTGATGACACCCCTGGCTAGCCTTGTACACTGAGATTGGGTGCCTGACCCAGCACACAGGGTCAGGGGCTTCCCTTTCATCTGCAAGTTTGGCAGCAGGGGAGTGGTACTACCGGTCTTCCACTGCCAAATTTCTGGACCTGTGGGGATCCCTGCAGATTGTAATACATGCAGCAGTAGGCTACATTTGGCCAGTGTGCAAGGGGTTGAGCACCCTTGCAGTAATGCTTTTCTTTTATAGCTATCCCCTTGCTGGCCAACTAACATACTATATTTTAGAGAAGCATTACCAATTAACCAACAGAGGCCTCTGTAATCAAGATGAAGCCAGAAGCCGTGGTAACGCACTACCAAAATAACTGGCTATGAAGGAACCACTCTCCTTACTGATTCCTGATTCCCTATTATTTGCAGCATCCTATTATTCCCCATGGGGAAGCGTTTAAGACATTTCAGTAAGCAGCACCAAGAAATACTTTAAATATATATATAAAAAATAAGTATTTTATAGAGAAAAACTTTTAACTGCACTTCAGAAGCTAGAATAGCAATCAGTATATTTTGTTTTAAAGTATAGCATTATTTTTATACCCACAACAAAACATGGACCTGCAGAAGTTTTCAAGCAATCTTCTAACAGCTTCATACGAGTCTTCTGGAGCTCAGGACTGTCCCATTCTTCTGTTTCTACTCCCCAGTACAAGTCTATGACCTGGAAATCAATGTATAAAATATTGTTAGTGTATTCTTTACTGCATTTTCTATCTACATAACATGATGCACAAAAACTCAAGAGATTTCTTTTTCTCTTTGACAGTTAAATTGAATTGCATTACAAAGGCAACGGGTTCTATTCAGAGATGATGCAAACCTCCTGTGTGATCTTTGGCAAGTCAATTTATCTCTGCTTCGTAACCCAGGGTTTTCTCCTTTTAAACTTTAAACTCTTTGGTATAAGACCGTCTCTCACTATCTGTTTGTACAGCTCTGAGCACAGGGGGGTCCTGACTTCATGTAAGGCTTTCAGGTGCTCCTGTAATGCAAATAAAGACATAAAGGAAAGACTATGGGTAAAACCTTGGCCCCAGTGAAACCAAAGGGAATTTTGCCAAGGACTTCAATAGGGCCAGGATTTTACCCTTCTGCCTTTCAGATCAACAGATCAATCTACCTTGTGTTATAACACAGAACAAAAGGTAGAACAGGGTTATATATTGTAATGCCATTCTTCTAATGTTACTATTCTGTTATTCCTTTACCTTTTGCTGCTTTGTAAGCAAAGACTTTATGAATATATAAAGGCAGATATTTTGCTGTTCAGACTTTAATTTGTAGCTACAACTTCAGTTTTACAATGTTAATAAGATGCAAGAAAATGCCTGCAAGAAACTGGCATAAGGCTGCTAAATTTATTTAAAGCGATTAAGTGATAAAGTGTGGTTTCACTACATATTTTAACTTGAAAGGATGGAAGTGTCTTTATTACAGAAAATTTCACTTAAAGGAACCAATCCAAATGTCCGTATTATTTAAAATAAAATAATGGTGCATCATGCTGAGATTTTCTTATGCCACTGTAAATTAACACAAAAATCTATTATCAAACAAGAAGCATCTAGTTTTTATAATAGTATGGAGTGATGGATTTGGTGCCAAATTTAAAAAAAATAAAAACAAACATTGGGACATGCCCATAACTGTTATTTTTATATGCATTCTATGCATTGTTGGCAGTACTTGGAGGTCATGATCAAGTAGGAAGCGTATGGCTAGATTTTGTCTGAACATCTACGATAGTCATTGACTTGTGTGGCAAGCCATATGGGGAAAGGCTGAGGGATCTGGGACTCTTCAGCCTGAAAAAAGAAGGCTGAGAGGGGACTTGGTAGCAGCTTATTGCTACATTAAGGGCTCAGTGAGCACTGTTCACCAGGGCACCCAAGGGGAAAACCAAGAGTAATGGTCACAAACTCCTGGAAGACTTGTTTCAGGCTCAACGTTAGGAAAAACTACTTCACATCTAGGGTGTCTGGACTGCGGAATAAGCTCTCTCCGGAGGTGGTGCAATCACCTACCCTGGAAATCTTCAAGAGGAAACTGGATGGTCACCTTGCTGGGGTCACCTGACCCCAGATGTCTTTCCTGCTTGGTCCAGGGGGCTGGACCCAATGATCTTCCAAGGTCCTGTCCAGGCTTACTATCTATGAATCTATGGAAAACACACTGTAAGGTAGATAGAACTTGGACTGTAAGAACTAGCACCATCTAGTTAAGCCACTTGGAAACAAGCAAATATTCAAGCTTAATTTTACGATCATAGAAGAGCAAGGCTGGAAGGGACCTCAAGAATTCATGTAGTCCAGTCCCCTGTTCAAGGCAGGATCATCCTCAAATACAACTATCCTAGAAAAAGTGTCTGTCTGACCTGGAATAGTGCTTCTACAACTTCTCTAGGTAGCCTGTTTCAATGCTTTGACCACCCTCACAGTCATAAAGTTCTTTCTAATCTCCAACCTAGATTTCCTCTGCTTCATGCATTCCACTAGTTGGTTTCAATGTGACTAGTTGTAATAATCAGGTTGCATGCATTTGTCTGCTGCATCAGGGCCAAAATACATTTTACAAAACTCTTTCCCAGCCTTCTGTTGGAACAGGAGACTTCTTTGCAGGCCTTGCCATCTCACACTTCCTTTTCTCTCTTTGATTTTCTCTCTTTTTAAGTCTCATCAGAAAACATCTCTTTGCTTCCTTTTTTGTTCATCTTTCCCTGCTGGTTTATTTTTATGGTTTTATTACCAAACTTGATACTGTATTTGTCAAATGCCTGAATATCTGAATTACATATAAAATAACTTAAATATTTTAATTATAAATTCTCAGCTCCAAAAACTTCTGAATTAACAGCTAGAGGAATTTATTGTATAATTCAAGTATTTTCTCAAGTGTCAAAGCCACAAAACTCAAATAAGAAGTAAAGAGAACATTGTGGCAAAAGGTGTGTTGTGCATCTTTCCTACGTGTTAGAAGAAGTGATAGAAAACAAGCTGGGGGAGGACCTTCTCAGCAGTGGAAAGGGATTTCAGAGTCATAGTTGACACCAAGATAAACATGAGTTGTCAATATGATGAAGTGATAAGCAAAGCTAACCACACCTTCTCATGCATTAGCAGGTGCATGATGAACAGGTCCAGGGAGGTGATACTTCCCCTCTGCATGGCATTGGTCAGGCCACATTTGGAGTACTGCATCCACTTTTGGGCGCTGCACTTCAAGAGGAATGTGGACAACCTTGAGAGGGTTCCGAGGAGAGCCACCTGTATGGTTAGGGACCTGAAGGCAAAGCCCTACAAGGAGAGACTGAGGGACTTGGATCTTTTCAGCCTCCACAAGAGAAAGCTGAGAGGTGATCTTGTGGCTGCCTACAAATGTATGGGGCAGGGTGCAGCAAGGAATAGGAGATGCTCTATTTACTAGGGCACCCCTTGAAGTAACTAGGAACAATGGCCACAAACTGATGGAGAGCAAGTTTAGGTTAGACATGAGGAAGAACTTGTTTACGCTAAGCATTGCCAGAATCTGGAATGGGCTTCCAAGGGAGGTGGTGCTCTCCCATACTTTGGGGTCTTTAAGATGAGGCTAGACATGCATCTGGCTGGGGTCATCTAACCCCAGTGCTTTTTCCTGCCCTGGGCAGGGGGCCAGACTCAATAATCTACTGAGGTCCCTTCCGACCCAAACATCTGTGAATGTATAACTTTGCAGTTACGAAACCAGCATTTCTACAGCATATAGAAAAACCTCCTGCAATTTTAGGATTTTGTCTTTATTGTCTCCTCACTCTGTAAATCTTACCTTGCGTCTTTTACACAACACAAATTCATCCCGATTCATTACAGTGTGGTTATCACTATTAATGAGACTAAGTGCAAATGTCACCTTCCTAATCACATCTGCTCTTAGGTGTTGAGTCATAAAATCTTTTATAACAGATAGAGAAAGCCTGAAAATCTGCTTTTTCATAATTTGGGTTGTAGGATGAATCTCTGATGCACTGAGCTTCTATGCTATATTATTCTGGATGTTATAGCATTATAACATCATTATTTGGGTGTGTTCTATTAATGCTTTATGAAGCATCATGAACGACCTCTGTAATATGTTTGGTGCTTCATCTTCGCCCCAGGCAAACAAGAATGTGCAATGGCATGCTTTGGTGAGTTTTGTGTTGATTTTTTAAAATACACATATGCAGGGTTCTATATATCTGTTAGGGAAGGCAGGTCAAAGAAATTCATGCTTAGAGCAGGGCATGGTGAGCTTTGTGTTTGTCCTTAATTGCTGCAGGAGTGTATTTCCCAAGAAAGATCTGTCAGCTGAGCTTTACTTTACTGTGTGTGTTCCTTCTGAATATGGCAGCACTTAATGAAACTTCACAAGTGCTATACACAAGTGAATGCTTGGAGCCATAGTTATAATTGGATAATTGGGTTTCACTCACTTCATTTGCCTCCAAAGATCCTCAGAACTCTGAGAAAGAAAATACAGGTGAGGGACAGCGTATTTGAAGAACTGTACTTTTGAGTAGAGAGAAAAGTTGTTGACCCATAAGTGAAGTTAAGGAGCTCTAGGTGTTTTCCTTATGCCAATACATTATCGCCATTTCCGTTTTGTTCCAGGGTGGAAGTGGTTCTCAGCAAGTGTGGCTTTGATTTATGGGAACGCAAGCCACCTTTTATACAGGCTAAAAATGAGAGCAGTGTCCTTTCACAGCATCTGATGAAGTAAGCCACGATTCAAATAAGCTTATGCCATACGTCTCTGATTAAGTCAGTCTACAAGGTACAAACCTATCCTGACTTCAGCAATTACATGGCTATTTCTTTGTTGAAAACTGAAACAACAGATGGCACTGTTCATGGTAAGGATCAGGAGTGGAAGGCTTCACCAAGACCTAGTTTGGGTAGAACAAGACGGGTTTCCTTAGGAATGTTTTAAAACACTGATCAAATAATTGATTAATGAGGTGTCATGTTTATGTCTCTGTTAGAGCAGAAACAAAAATCCAGGAGAAAACCATGAAAAAATTCAGACACAGAGGATGCAATGCCCTTAAAGAGGTAGTAGTAACAGACCTCATTGGGGCACCAGACTGGCTGTAAAGTGGGCTTGGATTTCTGAACAAGGAAGATGCCTCCTGCTGCTTGTTCTTATAGTGTTCAGGGAAACAGGACATTAAGCACATGTTTTTTAAATAAAAAGGATGCATTATAGAAACATCTGACATGTATAATAGAAGATGAAATGTAAGTGAAAGAAACATACAAGGCCCGAAATATTGGCTAGCTGCTTGGGCCATGGGACAACAGTCTTAAATGATAAATCTGGACAGCAACATTTTTAAATGATAAATCTTCTGAACCCACAGTTTACTTCTCACTGGGAGACATTCAATCAAGTCTTGTACGACTGTATTGACAGTTAGAAAAATGGGAAAAAAACCTCTAGAATAAAAGCATATGTTTTATTGCTCATAAACATCCTTCCATCACAGTTGTGATTGAGGTCTTCCATATCCTGAATAGTAACCTATAACAAATTTCCAGAAATGACTTTATACCTAATAACTTAGTAATTATATATACAAATGATTGTATATAACGCTGCACACATAAAATCAAAGGCATTCTTTTGAACAGTTGCCCTAACATCTCCTAAACCATCATTGAGAGCTGGTGTAATGCCATCATATTCTAAGTTGTATCATGACTTCACAATATCTTGTTAGAACATGATTCTGTGATGCACTGTAATGTGATGATTCTTTGTCAACAAGTTACAAATCTAACCACACAATGTTTGAAAAAAATGGTCTTGCAAGGCAAGCTGTTACAGATGTCATCCCTGTGAATGTACAAAGAATTTAGAAAAAGCGATTTATGAATTCTTTGCATTGCATATAATAACTATGCATCTATAGAAATAACAGACTATCAAAATAACTATATCTAATGCTATATCTAATTATTTGTATTGGAGAAAATGGCAGGTGTTTTGCCATTATTACCCAGTAATATTGCCAAAAGGGGTTGGAGATCTGTTGTTCTGTATAAAACTGGTTACCCAAGTTTGACTGATTTGGGTCTGTTATAACATCATATATTTTTTTAATGCTTTCATTCATCAGTCAGTGTTCTCCATTTCCTTTTCCCAGTTTCTGTCAAAACACCCCCTACCACTTTTATAGGTCACTCAGTTTCTTTTCCTTACTAGTTAAAAGAAGCTAGCTTTTTATTTCATATATCTTTCTGTATGGTCTATTATCTCTCTCAGCTGTTGAAATGGACAATGTTGTAAAATTATTAACAAAGTAACCGGCCTTTTTGTTCAAAGCTGAATGTCTCCATTTATCAGACATCTTTTTTCCTACCATTTTGTCCTGTGTACAGGAACATGAGCCTTGTGAATAGCTGAAAATTATCCTGAGATAATGTTTCCAAAACAATCAGTTGTTCAGTTTAACCCCCTACTCCCCAAACAAACATATTTCTCAAACTATTTAAGGATATAAAATGCCAAGTGTCCTGGATCTTTTTAGCTTATTTTAAGTCTATATCTTAAACAAAAATACAAATACAAATGCCAGCTTTTCAGAAACATTTTCTTAAAATGTTCTAGTCTGGAACAAAGAAAATCTACTAAACAAACAAATGCAGAGGAGTGGCTAATAAATTCAGTCATATTTCTCCACATATGGTGATGTCCCACAGGAGTAGCCAACAACTTTAGGAAGCCTGACAGATCAGATGTTTTGCAACAACTGAGACCCTGTTATTGGTAGAGCCAGATGACTCAAAGAAAACTGGAATGCTGACTACATTAGAATGAATTTCATTTATGTCATGATTTATCAAATAGATGGTGACTTGAGGATACCCTATAGTATGTCACTTGTAGGTCTGTGCAAAGCTTCGGATTGCAATTCGGAGGCCAAATCTACAAATCCAAATTGAATTTCTAGAAGCTTTAGGCTTTCCAAATTGATTTAGAAAAGATTCGGCAATAGGGTATAATAGGGAATCAATGAAATATCTGTAACTTTGTTGTTTTTTGAAAGGGTAAAAGGCAAAGTACATTTTTTTTGATCCATCCAAGTTCTGTATATATTACGGGAATGAACTAAGTCTCCTTCTCTCTATCCGGAAAGTCCCTGCATTTCACAGGCACTACTGTAATCTAATGAAAGTAATGATGATGGTGAATTTACATGTTAGAAGATAATCAAAAAATAAACATTTTCCCCACAAATGCTACCCCAGAACCACTCCAGAATACTTCCTTATTTTTAAATTTTTTGCATAACTTTACATGTGAAGAGTAATGTGAAAACTAAATTTGACTCCTCAATGCCTCTTAGGGATCCCCTGTTTTTAAAGAAATTCAAATCAGATAAATCAACTTCTCTGCTTGTGGGGCAGATCACCACACCTTCTCCTATATAAAGACTTTCCTGGGTTTTGAGACTTATGGCACTCAGTCTTCAGATAATGGTTGAAGCTATAAAATAATATTTTTTATTTTGTAAATACTGACCAGAGGAAGCAGGATTGCTACTTATCCTTCTCAGCAACCATATTCACTGATTTTACTAAAGTAACAATTGTAGTCTTGCACTTTTTCACACTATAGGTATTCTGATATTTTTATCATATCAGGACAATATAGCCCACCTCAGGATTCATTTTTGCTTGCAAGTATGGTGTAAAGGCATTTTGTTATATATAAAGGAGATGTTAGTTTATTTTGTTCCCTTTTTTCTTTGAGGTGTCTCTCCAGAGATAGCTGAAGAGTAAGGCAGATAAAAAATCTGGATAAGTTAGAAAGCATCAGCATTTTCCCCGAATATCACAGGGGATAGTAAAAGAAGAAGTTGGTTTTAGTAATTAATACACTCTTAGCATTCCCTTCCTGCAGTAACACTACTGAGACTGTCCAAAGAGATGATCAGCTGGCATCCTTATGTCAAGTTGCTTCAAAACCATCATCTAAAAAAATTTAAAAAATCAAAACAATGCTATCTTTACATGCAAAAAAGGCTTAACAACTCCATTTTGATTCAATAGAATTGATTATAGAGTGTGATTAAAAAACTGTTTTGATATAAAAACAGCCACAATCAAAATTTGTTGCTCAATATACATGCAGAGCTTTACATACAGACTGCCTTAAAAGCATTTACCATGGTTGTTACTAAAGACAGTGCTGCTTTGTTTTGTAAAGCTGACCTGCTGGGAAAGCAGTGGCACAGCTTTGTGTGAATTTAGTGCTGAGGATGCCTGAAGATTTGGAGTTGTATTTGTCTGTAAAATTAATTATATTCTTTATAATAATTGCACATGTTTATTCCTCCTGCCAGAGGCTCTGGTCTGAACAGTCATTCACTGGCTTCAATAGGGGCTGTGGAACTGGAGAGAGGACTTCATCAGAAGAACTGTCTCCACCTGGGTGAGCTGGCCCTTTCCACTACATAACATGCAGCTGCCCTCCTAGAAGAGAGGGCTGTGAGGCTAAAGACGGGGTTTCGGTTAGGACTCAATCTGCAGCTAAAGGAAGGGAGGGCAATTATTTTGGGTGGAAGGCCACTTACCAGGTTTTGACAAGTGGTCGAGGGCCGCAAGGGTAGACCTACCCTTTGCCAGGGTGGGGCCATCTTGGGACCAGAAGTCCCACCCTCTAACCCCTGACCTTTGCCACCAGGAGTCCCTCCCCTTGTCCCCAGAAGTACTCCTTTTGGCAAGGGGATTTGCCATCTCAGAACCAGAAAAATACCAAATTCTATTCTAAAAATCAACCATTTACTAAAACATTCATTAATTTGATTTCAAAAAATATTTTGTCCTGATTTAGATGTTTGTGTAGTGTATATAGAGGTGATTGTATAATAGCTTAAAATGAACTCTTACTCTTGTATGTTGTGGGGAGATGTGGGGGCATGAGTGCGTGTGTGTAGGGGGGTGTGGGTGGGTATGGGGAGGGAAGGGGCTGGGAAGTGTTGTGTCATGTGTGGAGGGATTGCCCACAGCCCCCCTGCAGCAGACAGAGCCCCCCACACCAGTGCTTCTGCAAGCCTGGGCTCCAGGCTCCTAGCTCCAGAGCACCAGTGCGAGCCCCATGCTGCCACTCACCATCACTTCTCGCTCCATTTGTCACTGCTACCCTTCTTGTCCCCGACTTTGCTGGTCCAGCAACGTTCCAGCTGCATGGCTGAGACCACAGGATGCAGCAGGAGTCAGACTGGCCTGATGGGCAATGCAGAGCAGCCAAGAATCATGGGGGCCAGGCTGGCTCCTGCTGCATCCTTTGGTCCTGGTGCAGCTGGGAACCAAATGGGGTGAAAAGGAACAGCGGCAGTGGTGGGCCAGAAATCAGGGAAATGGCAGCAGCAAGTGGCGGGGAGTGTCAGTGAGCAGATGTGAGGGAGCGCAGGGACAACTGGGCGGGAGCACGGGGTTTGCAACAGTGTGGGGTGAGGGCAGGGTGGCCTGGGCGCTATTGAGCTAGGTTGGGCTGCACCAAGGGGGAGGAGAGAGTCAGCACAGCTCCATAGAGCCCCTGCCAACCCAGGTCCCATGCTCCTGCCACCCCACTCTGGGCTCCCACTGGCACTGAAGCACAGGCTCCACACTCCCACCCAGCTGTTGCTGTGCTCCTGCACACCTGCTCACTACCACCCCTCTTCCTGCAACCACCATTTCCTGCCCACCACCACAGCACTTCTCTCCACCCCCTGCCCACTGCTCCAGCACCACGTGGTTCCCGGCTGCAGTGCCAGGACTGCAGGAGCTGGCCTGGCCTGGCCCGAGGACTGGGGTGATCGCACATGATCCTCTGCCTTCCTCCCCCCTACTTATCTGAATTTCCCTCTCTGGCAGGAGGAGGTGGGAACAGCCCCAGGGCCCCAGGCCAGAAGCTTCTGCTAGGCAGAGGCTCCCGGCTGGGGGTGGGAGGGGAAGCTGTACAGGCCTTGATGCTGCAGCTACTGGGTGCTGCTGCCCCTGGTGCCTTGTTATCTTTGACACGCAGCCAGGGACAGATAAAATATTAAATTTTCTAAATTTTTTAGGGGCTCTGCAGGCTGGATAGAACAGCCTGCAGACTGTATTTTGCCCAGTCCTGAGCTAAAGGTCGCTGGCCACTCAAAGTCTGAAATGGGTTTACGTTTTTCATTTCGTCTGTTTTTAAGAGCTGATAATTTATGTAACCTTTGGCTTCTTTTATGTCATTTCTATTTTATTTTATTATATTGTTTATTTTTTATGCAATACTTGGCCTCTTTGTCAACACCTGTTTATTAGCTGGGTGCTAAAGATTCAGTGTCTTAAAGAAGGGATTCCTAGGTCTGGACAACAAGTTTGTAACACAGAGGTCTTGCCATTGTAAATATGATCTTTAGCTATGACTTCAAAAGACTATTGGCTCAAAGACTTATGGCCAATGGCTCAGTAAGGTACTTAAACCCATACCTAACTTCAAGTAAGTAATCCCAGTGACTTCAAGTGTAACTCTTAACTTCTCCTTTTCAAATCAGATCTAATTCATTGCTGTTATACAACAGGTGAAGAAAAGCCACTTCTAAAGATACAGGGAGAATTAATTATTTCCTGGCCCCAGTAAATTAATGTTGAGAACTTTGCCATCGACTTGAAATGGAGCCAGGATTTCATATCATGGCTCTCCAAATCTGGACATGATCATTCAAGAACTCTGGGTATTTTTACAAAATATTCTATATTTATTTCATTAGTAATCAAGACTTCACTACTGTTCCTCTCAAACACCATTTATTGTTTGCTGGAGGAATTTTTAAAAAAAATGTGGTGCAACTATTGTACATACTATGTGGATGCTGTGACTTTATGCAGCTCAAAGTAAAACTGATAATAATACAGTTACCATTTATTAATAATTTACTATTTCCAAGTGTTATCACTGGGCTGTATACATATCTTTGGAGAGAAAATGTCTGTTTGCTCTAGATTCCCAGCCAAAAAAAAAAAAATTCTAGAACACTCAGCATTTTTTCTTACTTGTCTTTTTATTAATACCAGCCGAATTCACTCAAGATGTTTTGACCACGTCAAGTTGACAAATTTCTAATATAAAGTGTATGTTACTTATTCTGCATATGCTTGTATTTTGCCAATGTTTAAATCAACCTTATAATTTTTCAAAATAAAAATAAACCATTACATATGTTTTAAACATAGATAATTACCATGCTATTTTTGAAAATTTATCATAATAGAAGATTACATCTCAATCTACCTGAAATTCCAGCCCGTAGTTTTCCCTGCAGAATTCTCTCAGTTTTGGATACACATGTTCTCTTAGTGCATTTCTTTCAGCTATAGTGTCTGCGGTGGGAAAAAGAAAAGGTGTTGTTAACAATATTTGAATGAACTCTGTTCTTTTAAACCAGTATGTAAATTTCCTAAAGAAAAATCTATCAGTTTTATATATGTTAAATAACCTGCACTTGAGTGAAAAATCTAGTGAAGGAGTTTAAATTTCCAAACTTTATGTTCTTGTACACTATGTTTAATGTAAAAATATGATTATGATACTTAATACAGAGCTGAGTACATTTTTAGTAATCTAGTATATTTCAATAAACATGAATATTTCAACTGGACTTCTATATCACTTTCAGGGAGCTGAATTTTGGTTGACAACAACATCTACAGAACAGAGTATGTACAGACATTCGGGTAGATTATGGAAGTTTAAAACGGCCACCCAATCTAAGGTGAGCTGGGATGGAGGGGCTAGTGGGAGGGCTTGGGGAGCAAGCAGGGTCCATATGGCAGATGGTCGGGGGGTCTGGGAGTACTAGCAGGGGAGTTTGGGAGAGATTGGGGGGCAGCAGGCTCTGCGTTGGGGGTTAGGTAAGCACGCAGGGTGGATGAGGTCTGGGAAGGCTTGGCAGGATTTCGGGGGCAAGTGAGGTTCCCTCCCCCTCACTCAGGACCAGGGGCTATCCCCCCCAAGTCCTCTCTCCAGACAAATAGCCAATCTGGTAAATCAGTCCTTCCCGATCCCACCCACCCTGACTTACTTTGGTCGACTCCCAACATGGGTCAACATGGGTAAAACCTGCATAAGGAGAGGCTTGTGGGATGGAAAGCTGGGGGGTGGGGTGAGAGGGGGTGGTGGCTGGTCTGTGGGGATGGAGGTTGTCCATCTGGGGGTGGGGCAAGAGGCTGGGGGGCTAAAAATAACCCAGTGCCAGGAGACGGGTGGATAGGAAAAGAGCAGCCCCAGGGCTGGGGCCAGCAGCTGGGCTTTCCTAGTCCTAGTGCTACACTGGGAACTGAACAGAAGTTCAGTTAGATGGGTCTTGCTTGCCAGACTTGAACTAAGTCAGACTATGTTTGAGGTACAGTTAACTTAGAGCAGGCTGGTCATTTTCAGACCCATATAACCTTCCTGAACTGGTGTACAGTTTGCACTTAGATTGACCTAACTAGGGATCCAAGTATAAAGTCCATACCTAGGCAAACTAAGATCAGGTGGCAGTTTAACCTCCCGAAACATCTGCACGTACCCAGAGAGAGAGAGAGAGAGAGAGAGATTGTAGTCTAGATTTAAAAAAAAATTCACATACAAATCAGTTTTATTGAATTAAGAGCCAAATAGTACAATCATATTGCTAAGTTTTTTTTATTATCTTAAGAGAAGGGATGAATTTAACATTTTTTTGCCTATTTTACAATCTACCTGATTTTTTACAGTAAAAAAAATGCACCAATCTTCTCACATGTTGCACATCTCTTCTTATGGAAGTATCTCGGGAAAATGTTTTGATAATAAAAACATTACCAGGTAAGAAAGACACCAAGTTGTTACCAAAAGTTCTAGGTGTCCCAAGTAAATTTGGATACACTTATCAGTTAATAATTACTATAGGAACAACTGATATATTGGAGCTAAATTAGATTGTTCACCAGTAAGGAGCTACATGGGTAATCTGTTTAAGCCTCTCAATCTAACATGAAAACATGCAGTTTTACAGATAGGTTTGTTTTGGGGTCAGAACTGGTTCAGAAATGCACGAAGGGATTACATCAGTACAAACTTATTATTAGAAACAAAATATTATATACCACTGAGTCGGTGTTCCACTTAATGAAAAGTAACAGAATATTCATGTATGAAAAACAAAGTACAGCTACAGCAGTTAGAGCAATAGCTATCTGTCTGCACTGACATGAAGGAGCCAGTTTAAAATTGATTTATCCAATCCCCTTATTGTTGCAAGCTACAGATGTCCCTACAAATCTAAAAATATGCTGTGTTTACCGATGCCACAACTGTCATACATAAGCTGATTCTGATGTCCATTTGTACAATCATGGACAGAGATTTAAACTTTTCTAGATTCTGTGACAGTTCTTGGAGAGTTTGGACTTCATCATTTAGTTTAAGAAGGTAATGTTCACAAAGAACTCTGAAATGCTATGTAAATTTATGCTAAGTACTATAATCTTCTTACAGATAAATGTTAATGTCGTCCAATGTTTAGTTTTATTTATTATAGACTATGAATTAATCATTCTGCTGCTTACTCTGTGAAAAATATTTTTGCAGGAAAATTTCTTATAGGGAAAAATGGCAACATTTGCTGTTATTCCTTTAGAGATGATGAACTAGAGTTAAAATATGGTATACATAGAAGCAGATCTAGGATTTTAAAACAGGGGTACAGATGGTGGCGTGTCCCACTCCTTTGACCCCATTGACCAAATCCAGACCACAAGACTTTTCAAAGGCTGGGCAACCCAACTCTGGAAGAGGCTGGCAGCTTGTCAGTACAGCTGCCAGAGCCATCCAAAGACCCCAATTCATTGGTGGACAAGGGTGTGTATGGATAGGGAACTAAGTAGCCACAACATTCATAGAAAATTAGGTTTGAAAGGGACCTCAGGAGGTCATTTAGTTCAACCCTGTGCTCAGAGCAGGACCATCCCCAACTAGATCATCCCGGCCAAGGCTTTGTCTAATTGGGTCCTGAAATCCACCTGAGTAACCTGTTCCAGTGTTTTACTACCCTCCTAGTGAGAAAATTCTTCTTAATATCTAACCTAAACTTCTCTTACTGGAACTTGAGACCACTGCCCCCTGTTTGGTCATCTGCCACCACTGAGAACAGTCTACCTCCATCCTCTTTTGAACCCCATGTCAGGTAGTTGAAGGCTACTATTAAATCCCCTCTCAGTCTTCTCTTTTCTAGATCCCCTGGGTTAAGATGCCATGATAATAAGCCCTGTGTATGCTATACAGTCAAAGTCTTGAATGCAGTACGCATGACTGAACCCCTCCTGGATCTGCCCTGGTCTGAATAGGTACAATTCGATTAAAGTCAGGATAGTCCAATTCCCTTCCTCTTTCTTTACTCCTTTATTACCTTTTCAATATGAGGCCCCCACTACACGGTACAGGTGTTATGCAATTACCTGGAGCCCAGCTACATGTGCAAAGTAGTTATATCACACAATAAAAAGCTCCAACCAGCTAAAAAGCTAGACTTCATAAATGTGTACTAACTTTATAGCTGATTGCTACTGAGCTTTAATCTGCACATGTGGCATTGTCTCCTCTGTGGCTGGGAGCCCTGTCAGCTGATGGGACTCCCAGGTAGAGAAGTACACCATAACCAGTGTAAAAACTCCTAAGCCCTAGGGATCCCAGCAGCTGCAATCCCCAGGGTCTGGGGGTTTCCTGCACCCCTGAGTCCTAGGAATTGTGAGAACTGTGATTCCCCAGGGTCCAGGGGTACATGGGGCACCCCTGTGGCTGGGAGCCCCTCAACTGAGGTGCATGGGCTCCTAGCTGTGGAAGCTTGCCAGTGCAGGGCGGGGCCTGGGATCGAGTTCCCCCTACACAATTAATAAGGCGTCATGGGACCTGGTATGTGATCCTACAAAGATACCTCTTGCCATGCATGTGTTGAAGGCAGGAGGCATGATGGTGTGAGTTGTGCATTAGATCCCATCACACCTTTAGCTTCACATGTAGAAGAGGCCTAAAAGTGGCAAGCTGTCCTGCCACCTTCATTCTCTATGAAACTTGCACCAAGATGGGAAAGGGGTTCTATAAAGGTTTTAAATGCATATCTCCATGATAAAGCCAGCTACCTACAAATTCCTTCTGCATAGATGTCTAAAAGACAGGAAATTTATACCTAAAATATGTTACATAGAATATCTTTCTATATGTAATTATATATACCACAAATATATTTAATATTAATAAATAAATGTTTAATATATTCAAACACATTACAGAGGGAGAGAATGGTCCAATGGTGCAGGTCTGGGGACTTGTGAAACTCTGATTCAATTCCATGCTTTACCACAGGCAAGTGATTTAAGGCTAGATCTATAAAGGCCAAGATCCAAACTGTTATCATAAGCATGTCCACTTAGTCACTGTCATACTTTTAAAACAAACAAACAAACAAACAAACAAACAAAAATCAAAAAGGTTTTTACCCAAGGAGGGTTATCCTAATCAAGGTTACAACTTCTGTATTCTCAAGCGGTTAGTGGAAAGAGTTAGGTGCTTCAAAAGCGTAGTGTAGAGCAGTTAGTCAGGGAGATTCCTAGATCAAATCAATAGGAAGCATTAGGCACTGGAGTGTGTCTGAATGCTGCCTCAAGCTAAAACCACACAGGTTTGATGGGGTCTAGGACACGACTGGCATCAAACTTGGTGGGGCTCAGCTATTTATCTACTATGCTTAGAAGGCAATTAAGTTGAATTGGCTATGATTGTTCCAAGGTGAAGTATTAATTCAAATAATTCACATGTACTGGATGTGGGACAATGAACAGCAGCAAGCCCCTGACTTTAGACTGACAAGATACTCAAATGCAAACTAAGTCAGTTGTCTGTTTTCAGTGCCAAGGATGCACAGTATGGGTACTGTGGATGATGTGAGAATCCACTGTGCCCAGCAGGGAAGCATGACACTTATACCAAAAGCAACACTTAGTCCACTGCTAATTAAAGCACTTACTGAAGCTTTTGCTGCAAACAGTGCTGATGTCCATCTTTTGCACAGTGGTCAGAACCCAAGACGAAGTGGGGGTCAAACAGAAGGAAATTAAGCATGTTTCTAACTAGCTATCTTCTGGTCGTGGAAGAATGTATGCAACATACACATCTAATGGAAAAAACAGGCATTTGTTTAACTAACTGGAATTGTGCTCTGACACTCATGAATGAATTAAGAATTCTGGTATTTGCATTAGTTTTATGACATGTCTTTACAGAAATGGAATGGCATATAATTAAGTTGGACTGGGGTAACTGGGGTGGATGACAGATATGCTGGTTTAATTAAATAAAAATCTGACCTGATTCAGATTGACAGAAAGTCTGTGAGGTTGGCAGTTCCTAAAAGCAGGAATGTCACAGACAAATTTTAATTTACAGGCTGCTACAGATGAAGAGAAATAATATTCTTCTGGCTGCCAAAATGAGGCAGTCATAGTGGAACAAGTTTTAAATAATGTTCTAATATTCATCAAGTTCTCCAAAATCCAAACAGTAGGTTGAATCCATATTCAAAGATGGATTTAAATTTGTATTTGCAAATTGGAGGATTAATTATTTTATTAAAACCTCACATGCAGTACATATATCAAATCATGAGAACACCCTGTCCTATGTATATCAGTGTCTGTCAGACTATAGAGATTTCTTTTAAGCAGCAATTTTCATAGAAAACTTATTCACTGAGGGCACTGACAAACATGTAGACCCCCCACCCTAACTCATGGTGCTTTTACATAAAGCACCATGAGTTAGTTAGAGCACCCCCCACAAAACAGGTGTTTGCCTGGTGGGTTGGGGAGGAGAGGAGGAGCCTGCCTGCAGTCAAGGAGCCACCCCTCTCTCCCAGCCTTGCTTTCCCCCTGCCCCCCACTCCAGGGCTGTCTGTAGGAAGGGATGGGGAGCAAGCTTCTGGCTGGGGGTTACCCCACTTAGCTGGAAGGGGGTGGGGGAGGCTCCAATCCCCTCCCCACCACTCCTGCTCAGGCCGAGCAAACCCCAGCCAGCAGCTCACTCTCACTCCCTTATCCCCCATCTCTTCCTGCAAACAGCCACTGGGACAGGGCCGCAAATTAAGCCAGGGAAAACACGTTCCCTCAGGCACTCTAACGTGGAATGTCTTCATCTGATCTCTCATTTGATGAGGGTTAAATGTGTTGTGCAATCAGCTACTTTAAAAGTGCTCTGCAGCTTTGCACATGTATCACAGCCCCCAGTGAACTTCATTAACCACTGAAGACCGTCTTGCTTAGGTCCAAACCCACTGTTATAAACAGGAACCTTCCACTGACAACAGTGGTTTGTGAATAAAGCCATCAATATGCTCTAAGTGTTATGCATAAAGCAAAATCCTAATGCATAGTTTTGAAGAGGCAAGCTGAATAATGCAAGATGCTTATGGAGCTCTTCCTCATTCAATATGTATATAGTCAGTAACATTTTGACCATGCATACATTAGTCAAATCTACATGCAACCCTATGATAGGTACTCATTGAAATGCAGGTGATCCATTATAAATTACGGGAGGTAGGATTTCTGAAGACTTGTATTTCAGTGAAAGAACCACTATTTTTCATTAGAACCCAAGAATTTTACCTCTGTGTTGGTAAAATTCCATGTCAAAGTCTGAGCTTTTAAACACAAGCTGTTTTGTTGCCAAAATTCCTTTTTTGTTTGTTTAAAATAGGAAGTGTGAATTTTTATATTCTTGTACTTGAAAATGAAAATCTATTTTCTTATACTTTCCAAAAACATTCACCTTTTGAAATAGAGAAATAAGATATAGAAAAATACAGCTCTCTTGAGAAGACCTATATATATGAAAACAGGCAACTAATAAGGAAAGCCTTGGTAATCAAACACTTGAAATCACTACCACTTCTACCATAATAGCGATTCTCCATGTTTTAGGGCTATAACATATCAGCAGCTGCAGTGGACCAAATTCAGCTACGATTATGAGAAATTGTGAATCTTAAAGGTTTGAATTGTTTACAAATCTAAATGTGTAATCAAATTGGTTTACAAATCCAACTTGGTGTAAAACCTGCAAATATAGCCTGTTCATGATAGTAGTCACATGAGTAATAACTACAGCTATACAAGTTATTGTAAGCTGGACTCCGAAGTGTGTGAAAGTCCCAAGCACAGCAAACATATGGCCATGGGCAATGTGATTGGTGATAATTCTGCTTTGAGTAGGGGGTTGGACTAGATGACCTCCTGAGGTCCCTTCCAACCCTAATTTTCTATGATTTCTATGATTGACAGGGGAAGGTGTTGTACTATGCAGCTTCCAGAGGTCAGCCATGAAGCTGTTGACTGACTGTCCCAAGTGTTGACTACTATTAGGCAGATCAAATCTGGAGGAGCCAAGGCAGAGAGAAAAAGTAGCCTTTGAAGCTGTTCAGGCCATCACTTAATGCAATGTCATACAGCACTGGGGACCAACCTTTGAGGCAGGTATGCCAGCAATTAAGCCCTGTGCCATCCATGAGTGACCTTCTGATTCCCTTCTGCATGATCTGCTGCTCTAGCTGATCAGGCAGGGATCAGAAAGCACTCTACCTTTTACTTCTCATTCATTCTGCCCCTGTGCTGCCTTACCTCTCCTCTGTCTGCCAAATGCAACACACAGTTGTGGCACGCATGCTGCAGGTTGGCGACCTCTGCCACATGGTGTTCCACAGACTGTCCAGAACAGGATTAACCCCATGAATCATTCCAAAGCTGTTCCTTGTGCACAAAGACAGAGAAATCATTGTGTTGTTCCCTTATGTTTGGTGTGCCAGCTGGTACAATGAGTAGGAATAAAGAGCTTCTGGTGCCATGGTTTGGTCTTTTCCAAAGACTATTTCCTTTATGCTGCCTTTCACCATCAGATAAGCAGGCAAACATAGTACCTAAGATCTTTGGAGCACAGAAAATGCAGGGATTGCTACTGTCATGTTCAAAAAAGGGGTAATCTCTGTCCCAGGACCTCAGCCCTGGGAGCAAAAAAACAACTGCAGATTTACCCTTAAATGCATAGCCACTCCCAGATGAACAGGGCAAAAGAACTTAGATGCATCTGCCATGGAGTTTTTTTTATATAAGCAACATTAAGATTTATGTTCATTTTGTTTCCCCCATCTACATAAATACCTTAGTAATTACAATTATAGTCTGTGTACTAGAATTATAGAATGTGATGAAAATAATAGCAAATACTACATAAAACCAAGACTGAATAAGGAAGCTATTGACAAACCTGGTTATAGTAAGATGCTGGTAACATAAGACTACCTTACTAATGTTGCACTATGCCACTGTATGTTACCCATAACTAAGAGCTTTTATATATTAATAGGAATATAATGTTCTTAATCCTTAAATATCAAGAAATCCTTGTCTATGCATATAATACCATAATAATATTAATTTGCATTTCTATAGCTCCTTTCATATGGGAATCTCAAAGCACTTTACAAACATAAGGCTTGAGTCCCAGAAACTAAAATATACAGTGAAATCATATGGTCTCATGGTACCTGGGACCCTTGGGTCCTCAGAGAAAAATCACTCATAAGGAAGGCTACCTTGTTGCTGTTATCTTCCTCTTTTGAGGCTGTGAGCAGAAAGCAGCTGGAATTAGTATCCCAAGCTCTGTAAAAGCCCCTTTTGGGTAGTTAAAGGGAATTGGTGAATCAGCTTATTCCTCCCGTATCCCCTTTTCAATCAGTAGCACCCACTTTCAGGTCTGCGCTGGCCCTACATCAGGAAAGGCAGTTTGGAATCTGGATAGTATGCGGATGATTACCCAACTAATTAAGCTAAAACACAACTGTGAATTAGGTGAACACACACAGTCATATCATTATAATCACTGATTAAGAAAACATGGCAGCATTAATAGTGCATTGGAAACATAGTAACACATACTGTACCAAACTGAGTTTATAGGAGAGATGCCAGGCAGAATTTATTCAATCAAACTTGAATCTAACCAGAACAACAGGATTAACAAAGGAAGCTCCTTTGAGTAACTTCAACAGAACACCCAATGTTCATAAAGAATGATTCAAAGAATACTCTGAGCTTGTTTGACATTTGATTTCAAATGCTAATTTAACCACTCGACTATTATTTAAAAGTAAAGAAAAATCATATAGCTAAAATAGTTCTGATAAATCTCTGACAAAAGTGTTTGGGAAGGTTTTCACAAAATTCTGATGACAAGATATGGATATAAATGCGTATTGCCTGAAGCATGGTGATTGCACCTGAAAGCTAGCTAAGAACTTTTCCCCAACTACTCAGTTGGTCTAATAAAAGATATCACAACTGCTCAAAGAACCTTGCCTGCCTATGCTTCTTCAAAACATTTAAACCATCTCCTTTAGCACTGAATTCAAAATGTGAGTCATAGATCTAAGCCTAACATTTCTATTTGTGCTGGTTAGATTTACCTCCTATCAAGAACAAACATTATGTTTTTCTAGATAAAGTCTTTAGTATTTTAAGAAATAAAAATATTTTAAAGTAATTGTCTACTTTAAATGATACAAACAAAAGGGTTTAAATAATAGGTCCTACTGCTCCTTATAACTTCATATAAAAATAAATATTACACTCAAAGTTTTATAATTGCTATGCATTCCCGTATTTGCAAATTATATTGTGTAATGATTGTTTTGTATCTTCTGCAGATGTGTTAACATTATTAACCAGCGCTATATATCAGTTTGACCAGGGCTGTCCAACTGGGTGGATGCTTGGTGGCTTATAGCATATGGCCCATGGGCTCCTGTCCAACTGCCACTGTGACCCCCATCTTCTGCCATTACTCTGGCTTTAGCAGCAGGCGGCTTTTGGTTTCCTCACCCTCCTCAGTCCTCTACTTTCTACTTCTGGTCCTGGGGGCAGGGCAAAGCAGGAGAGGGGAGGGGAGGGGACTGTGGTACTTGAGCTCTGTACAGTGGGAGGATCAGGGTGCCTGTGCTGCATATGCTACACACAATGAAGGCAGTAGCCGGGCTGTCTACACTACAGGTGGCCATGCACATGGCTGTCAGAAGAGGGAAGGGGAAAGGGGTACTGTACATGTGGTGGAAGGGAGTCAGGTTACCTGTATGGCAGGTAACCTGGTGGTAGAGGGCAGGAAGTTGGGCTACCCACATACAGCACTGGTCAGGGGGGACCTACTAGGCTGCCTGCATAAAAGTGGGGAGCCTACCTGTGTGGCAAGTGGCCCTCAGGACTTCAGGCCATCACCATGGCCACGTACAGCCAGTCAAAAACCTACCTGACAGGGCTTTAAACTAAGATCTCTGGAGGACAGGCAGTCAATCAACATTTCTAGCCTAGGCCACGCCAATTGCAGTAGTACAGCTTAGGTAGCCCAAAGGAACCCACTCCAATGAAAGTTCACATCCCATCACGTAAGGAAGCCTAGAGCTTCCCATGGCAGATAACTGCCTATACACAAATGCCAGGAGCTTGGGTAACAAGCAAGAGAAGCTGGCTCTTCTCCTAACCAGTAAAGATTATGACCTCATAGGGATAATGGAGATCTGGTGGGAGTCCTCCTATGACTGGCTGGTAGGTATAGAAGGCTATACCCTCTACAGGAGAGATTGTGTTGAGAAGGGGGGTGGGGGTGTAGCTCTCTCTACATCAAGGAGCAGTACGCTTCCCTTCAAAATGAGTTCATTAACCATGGAGGGCCTCTGGGTTAAAATACAGGGAGAGCATGGGGAAGGGGATATACTTGTAGAAGTCTATTACAGACTTCCTAACCAAGAACAACTGGATCTTGAATTCAATAGGCAACTGACTGAGGCTGCATGTTCCCAAGTCAGGCACTAAGGGACCATGGCCCACTAGGAAGGGGAGTCCATGAGGAATGGTTATTCCTAAAGAACTCAAACCTCAAGGTGCAAGGGAAGTCCACCCTGTCCTGCAAGAAATTCAGTCAGAGGGCAGGGAACCCCCTTGGCTCAACAGGGAACTTCTGGGTCTCCTGAAACCAAAAGAAGCCGACACCAGATGGAAAACTGGGATCATCACCAAGGAGGACTACTCAGCACTAGCCCATACCTGTAGGGAGCAGTCCGAAAAAAACGAAGGCTGCAACCAAACTCAGGCTAGCCACCAGAATCAAGGATAACAAAAAGTTGTTCTTCAGATATGTGGGAAGTTGGAGGAAGAACAAAAGCAACATTGGGCCCCTGCAAGACCAAGTGGGGCAGCTGACTTCTGATGCCCAAGAAAAGGCCAATCTCCTAAACAATTATTTTGCATCAGTTTGCTCAAGGCGGTCATGCTGTCAGACAGGATGCAAAACATCCAGGGCTTGGGAGATGGGCCCACAATTGGCATAGATCAAGTGAGAGAACACCTTGAGAGGCTCGATATCCATAAGTCCATAAGCCTGGACAGATTGCACCCGAGAGTCTTAAAAGAGCTGGTGGACATCATAGCATGCCCTATGGCCAAGATATTTGAAAGCTCATGGTGCTTGAGTGATGTACCAGAAGACTGGAAAAGACCCAATGTGGCCCCAATCTTCAAGAAAAGGGGGAAAGATCCAGGGAATTACAAACCTATCAGTCTAATGTCCATCCCTGGAAAGATCTTGGAGAAAGTTATTAAGGGATCCATCTGCAACAGACTAACAGAAGGCAACCTACTGAATGCCAGCCAATATGGTTTTATTACTGGAAGGTCTTGTCTGACCAACCTCATCTTCTTCTATGACCAGGTGATAGCCATAGGCCTGGACAAGGGAGATGAGGTTGATGTCATTTATCTGGATTTCAAGAAGGTCTTTGACTTGGTCTCCCCATGATGTCCTCATGACCAACCTGGGGAACTGTGGCTTTGACCATCTCAGTCTGATAGCTGGGGAACTGGCTCTGGGGTCAGACTCAAAGGGTACTAGTCGATTGGAACAAATCAACATGGTGTAAGGTTACCAGTGGAGTATCCCAGGGCTCAGTGCTTGGGCCAGTACTCTTCATTAATGATCTGGATTTCAGCATCAAATGCAGACTGGCAAAGTTCACAGACGACACTAAACTATGGGGCATAGCAGTCACACTGGAGGACAGGCTGGGGATACAGGCCGACCTGGACACACTTACAAAGTGGGCGGACCAAAACTTGATGGCATTCAATGTAGAGATATGCAGGGTACTCCACCTTGGAAGAAAAAAACCAGCATCATACTTATAGGCTCAGTGGTGCTATGCACGCTAGCACTGTGACCAAAAGAGACATGGTGGTCTTGACTGACCACAAGATGAACATGAGCCACCAATGAGATTCCATGGTTGGCAAAGCCAACCAAACTCTGGCATGCATCCATGGATGCATCTAAAGCAAAACCAGGGATGTTATCCTCCTGCTTTACTCAGCCTTAGTGAGGCTGCAGCTGGAGTACTGTGTCCAATTTTGGGAACACACTTCAGGAGGGATGTGGATCTGGAAGCTTGAGAGAGTCCAGAAGAGAGCCATCCATATAACCAAAGGCCTAGAGAGCAAGCTTTATGAGGAGAGGCTGAGGGACATGGGGCTCTTCAGCCTGGCAAAGAGAAGGCTCCTGGGGGGCCTACAAGCATATGGGGGGGGGCATCAGGATCTGGGAGAACAGTTGTTCACCAGGACTCCTCAAGGGATAGCTAGGTCTAACAGCCATAACCTTCTAGAAGTTCTGATTCAGACTCGATATAAGGAAACACTTCTTTACAGTCTTGAGTGTCCAAGGTCTGGAACAGACTCCCCCTAGAGGTGGTACAAGCACCTACTCTGGACTCAAGTATCCAAATGCCTTTTGAATATCTTGCTGGGATCATTTGATCCCTGCAGACTTCCTGCCTCTGGCAGGGGGGCTGGACTTGGTGACCTTACAAGGTCCCTTCCAGCATCTAATGTCTATGAAATCTGTGAAAAAGCCTGAGGCTCAATCAATTCAGTCTTTGCAGGTTAGTCTAAGATGCAGAAATTAAATTTAGAAATAACTGGTCACACATTCGCTTTTGATTCATGAAATGCAGCCACATGCCTGCAGTGGCTCAGTCCAGAAGCCAGAGGGTGCTAAAACCAGCATGGGGGGTGGATGTATTCAGCATGGCTGTGTGTTCATTTCTTCCTCTTGCTGCCTCCAAGGTGTCTGGGACTTGAAGTCCAGAATCACAGAAACAGGACTCTGCAGGGTTCCCACCACCAGGAATCTGGGTTTTCTGTTTTCCATGGAAAAATGGAGACAACCATGGATTTTACCTTTTACCAGAGGCAAACATGGATATCCCATTTTACCGGGGAAACCGATGGATCATGCAGTTTTGCAAGGAGCTCTCTAGAGGTCGGCAGAGTTCTTGCAAGGGGCTGGGAGGGAGCAGGAGAAGGGCGATGAGACAGGAGGCTCCATGTGCACATAAATGCACATGGCTGCCAGGCAGCCTGGAGAGAGTGGCTTGGCAGGTAAGGGGGGAGGGAGGGAAGGAGGCAGGGAGGAAATTGAGGCTCCAATAGACAGAGAGGGAGGCAGTTGGGTAGGGCAGGGGCTGGGGCTGCTGCCCAGCTCAGCAGGGCTTCGGGCTTGAGGCCCAGGGCTGCAATGCCACGGGAGGCTCATTCAGGGGTGGGGCTGGCTCCCTGCTGTTGCCTATTAAATTGTATACTGTACACATAAGCATATGAGCACAGAGAAAGAGAGAGGATGGAACCTTAAGTGTTGTGTTAAAATACAGACCTTTGCATTTTAGAAGTTATATTAGTATATAACTGCATGACAGAGAGGTGAAAAGATTGTCATCTGTGCACATGCAAAAGAATTTCACCCTAAATTATGTTGGGTATCCAAACTAAAACAACTTGTCCTATCATCTGGACAAGGGAGAAGAGATTGATGTCATATATCTTGACTTCAAAAAAGCTTTTGATCTGGTATCCCATGATCACCTCTTGGCCAAACTGGCCAGTTGTGGCCTTGGCTCCACCATGATCCGCTGCCTGGGAAATTGGCTCCGTGGTCGGACCCAGAGGGTTGTGATTGATGGCAGTCACTCATCGTGGTGCCCTGTCACCAGTGGGGTCCCTCAAGGCTCTGTCCTGGGACCCATACTGTTCAACATCTTCATTAACGATATGGACATTGAAGTCAGGAGTGGACTGGCCAAGTTCGCCGATGACACCAAACTTTGGGGTAAAGCATCCACGCCAGAAGATAGGCGGGTGATCCAGGCTGACCTGGACAAGCTCAGCAAATGGGCAGACGAGAACCTCATGGTGTTTAACACTGAAAAATGCAAGGTTCTCCACCTTGGGAGGAAAACCCTGCAGCACCTTTATAGGCTCGGCAGTGCTACGTTGGTTAGCACTACAGAAGAAAGAGACTTGGGAGTCATCATTGACCACAAGATGAACATGAGCCTCCAATGCGATGCTGCGGCTAATAAAGCGACCAAAACGCTGGCTTGCATCCATAGATGCTTCTCAAGCAAATCCCAGGACGTCATTCTCCCCTTGTACTCGGCCTTGGTGAGGCCGCAGCTGGAGTACTGCATCCAGTTTTGGGCTCCACAATTCAAAAAGGATGTGGAGAAGCTTGAGAGAGTCCAGAGGAGAGCCACGCGCATGATCAGAGGTCAGGAAAACAGATCTTACGATGACAGGCTGAGAAACATGGGACTCTTTAGCCTGGAGAAGTGTAGGCTCAGGGGTGATCTGATGGCCACCTATAAGTTTATCAAGGGTGACCACCAGGATCTGGGGGAACGTTTGTTCACCAGAACACCCCAAGGGATGACAAGGTCGAACGGTCACAAACTCCTGCAAGACCGTTTCAGGCTGGACAGAGGGAAGAATTTCTTTACTGTCTGAGCCCCCAAGGTCTGGAACAGTCTGCCAGCGGAGGTGGTTCAAGCACCTACATTGAACACCTTCAAGAGTAAATTGGATGCTTATCTTGCTGGAATCCTATGACCCCAGCTGACTTCCTGCCCTTTGGGCAGGGGGCTGGACTCGATGATCTCCCGAGGTCCCTTCCAGCCCTAATGTCTATGAAATCTATGAAACTATTTTCTGAAAGTTCAACATAAGGATAATACATTCATAGCATACAAATTTAGGGCATAATCCAAAGCCTATGGAAGAAAAATGGAAAGATTCCTCTCAACTCTAGTAGATTTTAAATTGGGCCTCAGAATTTAACTCTATCACATACTTCAAGATTACTACCTCCTGTCAACAAAGGGTATAATGGCAGTGGTAAAAATAATCTTGCAGAAGCTGTAGATTTGTACCGAGCAAATACAGCCGTTAATAGGTAACTAACCATTTTAGCTAGGGAGTCAATACATGAAACTGGACTTGAGGTCCCTTTCAGTTCTATATTCCCTTATATGTGAACTTGGGGATAACGGGTCCACAGAAGTGGTGGAGGATTTTTTTCCTGCCTGGATGCGAAGTCAGGAGTAAAATCTCTGAAGGTGGAAGAATTATTTGTAAACTACAGAAACAGCAGAATTCAATTAAAATGTAATTCTTTCATTCACAAACTAGCAAAAGCCCTGAAAGCATAATTGTATGACAATAATTGTTTGGAAATTGTTAAGTGATGGGAGGAAGAAGCTGTAGACAAAGCACGTTTAGAGACACCAAAATTAAGTCTGAAAATTACCTCCACAGAGTACCAAAGCCTATTGCAGTTAAACACTGGCAAACAGCAAAACCTACAAGGACACAAATGTGTATCTGTAATCAAAATTAATTTGAAAGAATTAATTCTTATTGTATCTAGAGGAGGTTTCCTGAATGATTTGAGAAAAAAAAGAAAGCAAGAATTATAATCAGGAGCAAGCTTGTAGATATAAAGTAGCAAATAAATTAATTACTATTAATCCATATTTTTTTAAAAAGTTAAGGAATTACACTTGGAAAACAATGAAAAACATGGAAAATATTTTTTACAGTTGTCATGCATTCTGGCAATTCTAGCAGTTTTTCTGGCACCATTAGAACAAAGAAAAAACAATCAGGACATGTTACTAAACCACTAGGGGCACTGAATCAGTGACGATCAATAAAACAACAGGATATCGTAGACATTTTGTCTCCTTACTAAGCTGCATATCAAAGTAGTAGACGCAGAAGATAGAGTGTACTTTGCTGGATTCACTGAGCACAGCAGAACCATATGAACTACATGAAAATAAACTTGGGGTTCATAAAACCACAAATATAATATACTGAGTATGGTGATTGACAACTATCAAATGTTCTAAGATATATTAGAACATAAAATAAGTTGTTAAAACAAGTAAACTATATAAAAGAAAAGAAGAGTCTACAGGCAAATTTGCTCCTGAAAACTCCATTATGACCCATGTCATGCTCACAAAATCTAAACAGTACAGTGATCCTTTCCACTTGCACAGAATCATTCTATGAATGCACCTGCCTATCATTTCAAACAAAAACTGAGACCATCATAATGCTCCTGGACTCTGCTATATTTTAAAGTCTTAAGGAAGCCACATATCTTTCAAGATTATACAGAACTGGGTTTCTATGCTAGAAGGTCATTTTGGCTAGGGACAGACATTCAAAAAGCTGGAGCCTGAATTGATTCAATCTTTGCAGCTTAGTTAAATCTGCCTGATAGCACCAATTTGCAAGTGGACAGACATTCATAAACTGCAGGCATGTGCCTACAGTGGCTCAGGCCAAGAGCTGGGGGGCTGCAGGAAAGCTGTGGGGGAAGCCGGGGGCATGGCCAGCCCAGGCACTAGCCTACAGCGAACTGACCAGGAAGGGGTTTAATTTCCCCCTACCTGTCCCACGGACTGGAGCTGTGGTCCACCAGGCAGTTCCTCCTCACTGTGGCAGGGCCAGGGACATAGCCAGATATCAGCTGCTATGGCTCCCAGAGGCAGAGGGGACAGGGAGGGGGGTTATTTCTCCCTTTACCCTGGGCAGACTGCAGTCCAGGCCTGCCTGCTCGGGCTACCTTCGGTTGCTCCCTGTATGGGGCGAGTGGCGGGATAAACTCTTTCTCTGCCCCCTTCGCCATATGCTGGAGGGAGGGGGTTAGTTACTCCCTCCCTACCCCCTCTGACTCCAGCTCCGGTGCTTTCCACCCCCATGCCCCACAGGGGCTGGTCTTCATGCTGGGCCATTAGAGTAGGCGGAAAGCAGCTGGAGCCAGAGCTCCAGGTGCTGGGCAGAAGCAACAGGGCTGAAGCTACCCTCTCCCCAAGCACTGCTGCATGGTAGGGCAAGAGCCACAGCTGGAAGTGGATGGAGGAGAACAGCCCTGATGAGCCCAGCCAGCACAGAACTTCCCCTCCCCCTTCTGCTCCTGCCATGCTGCTCTGAGCAGGGGAGGCAGCTTCTGCTCAGAGCACAGAGCTCTGGCTCCAGCTCCAGCTGCTTTCCACCTACTCCCCCCCACAGGGGCTGCTCATCATGCCAGGCAGGCTGAGGAAGGCAACTGGAGCTGGACCTCCATGGTCTGGGCTGAAGCAACACCCCTCCCCACCCCAGATCAGTGCAGCAGGGGCAGGAAGGGGACAGGGAGTAGCTGCTGGAGGTGAGGGGAAGCTGGCTGGGCTCAGCAGGGCTGTTGTCTTACTCTCACCTTTAACTGTGGCTCCTGCTCCTGCCCTGCCTCACAGCACTGTTTGGGGTGGGGGAGCTTCAGCCCAGCAGCTTCTGCCCAGCACCTGGAACTCCAGCTCTAGCTCCAGCTGCTTTCTACCCATCCCTCTGGCCTGGCACGATGAGCAGCCTCTGCAGAAGCCCAAGTGGAAAGCAGCTGGAGCTGGAGCAGAACCTGCCTTCCCCCCTGCCCACCCAGAGCTGAGGGGTGGTGGCAGCGGCAGCTGAAGGCAAGGCATCAGTTTGTGAGGCGGATGCTGTATAGGAGAGGGGCCCAGTGGAGGCTATGAGCCCCACCCCCAGCAGGCTGCTGCTGAGCTCTGGCCCCACTGGCGTCTCCAAGCTGGCCCAAGCGGCCTGCTGTTTGGCCAGTTGCTGCCTGTGGCCCCCACTCTGTGCCAAGGGCCTGGTCCCCTATGGGTTGACCTGGCTTAGCCCCGCAGCTGCCAGTGAGGCGGATGGCAGTGGCCCTGTCCCTGGAGCATAGTGGGGATGACAAACACCTGATGGGCTGTTACACCCTGGCCAGACCTCAGCTGTGTTGCCCCAGTGGGAAAGGGAGGAAAGGGAATAAACCCTGTCTCCCTTGATGTCTGGCCGCACCCCTGCCCCTGGCTAGAGAGTGGAGGGGCAAGACCAGCCCAGGCTCTCTACAGAGAGCACAGCCTAGCCCAGGAGCAAGCTGGGATGCTGGGGGACTCTGGTTTAACTTAAACCAGGAAGGGGCCTGGGACAGACATTGCATAAACTGGTTTGACCCAAATCAGTTAAGTCTGATACTACATTTAACCAGGTTCATCTCAAAACAGTTTCAGCCATTTTGAAACTGCTTTATGTGCATTAAAAGTCTGTTCTGCTACAAGTTTAAATGAGTTTATGTATAATGCCTGTGCCTAGCATTTGTCTACATATTTGTCTATATGACTTCAGGAGTGGTTCCAAGAGGGCTTAGTGGTGCACATGCAACCTCTTTCAGTTGATGCTGTGGGAGTAATGGTCAGGGGCATTTGTTTTTTAAGTTCCCAAATGGAATAACAATGCCAGGCTTCTTGCAACTCCATAGCACATCTTGTCCCCTCATTTCCTCCCTCCTCACCTCCTGCTTGATGCTGCTGTTGTCTCTGCTAACCCAGGTGCAAGAGGGCTCCACAGTCACTCCTGCTGCACTCCAGTTGGGCTGTGTGGCAAGTTTGGCTCAGCTGGGGACAGCAACAGTAGCAAACAGGCTAGTCCTCCCTGTTTTCTGAGTGTTTGTTCCCCACTAGCCCAGAAGCAAGCACAGGCGAAGGGAACCTAAGTCAATTCCAGTTCAGTGTGCAGATTTGCTGGAAAAGGGCAGAAGCAGCTCTGGAGCCTCATACAGCCTCTGGAACAGCTGGGGACAGTGGCAGTAGCAACAGCAGGCAGGGGAGGGGGATATGTTGCTGAACACAGAGGGGACGAGGGGAAGGAGAGCATGGCGGGACCTCCACTGCTACTTCTGCTGCAGGTATGCCTGCCCACTTGAGGTGGGAGGTGGGGGGCAGGAAAAGAAGGGGAGAGCCAGGAGCAGGGATGCTTCTACCCCTGCTTTACTCCCACACGCATGCATACCACATTATAAAAATTCTGGATCTACCCATGCCTGATTTCATTGGTCAGCACCCCTAAATAGTCTCATAGTACCCAATGGAGAAGTGTGTGCGCTCCATGGGCTAGGATGGAAAAAATACAATCCCAGTGGCCTTAAAATCCTGAGTGACTGGAAAAATTCACATGGTCTTTAATACAAAAATACCACACTTTGCATTTTGTAAATGGTTTCACACTAGTTAATTTAATACTTATACAAGAAGGTAGACTAACAATTTGGGGAGCTCCAATTTTCCATTTAGTCACCAAACAAGGTTTGCTTGAACGAATCTCCCAAAGTACTGAGTTTTGCTTCATATGTGAACTTTTCCTATGCATGGAAGCATCTGGCTTTATGGTTTTCGATTTGTCCTTAAGCAGTAGAAGATATCCATCAAGCTGGATCCAAAGCTTATATTTTTTAAAAGGATCATCAGATCTGGAGGTTGGTTGTTTGATGATGCCTCTCTAATATAACAGTGGTCTTTGCTGGGTGTAAATGACAGGTTTCCATTTTTCTTGTGTTACTACTGCTATGGTGGTGTTTTAGTTCCTTTTTACCATTTCCCCATTGAAGAGCCTCACAATTTTTCTAGGCAATGCACTATATTAATTATGATGGAAGTGGAGGTACTCTGTAAACATTTCTTCCTTCCTTTTCATGTGTGTGTGAAAAGGTATTTAGCAGAATTTAAAGATTTGCTGGAATCTGACAGGGCCATGCTCTGAACGCTTCTGCTATGGCCTCAAACTTGCAACCTCTAGGACTGCACCACCCTAGCCCCATAAGCTTTTCTTACTATTTTGTAGCATTTGCTGTGTGAATATTAAATTGGTTCAGTCTAATTGGAGAGCTGTTAGGAAAGAGAAGCAGAAAAGGAAATAATGGCTCAAGTGAAGCCAAAACCTTTTGTAAACATGTAAAAATTGTGAAGGAGCAGTGTCCAAACTAGCTTTAGTTTTAAAGACTCTACCTTCTGGCTAAAAAGGACAACTCTCAGGAAGGGAAGCAGGTATTTCTACAGCCACAAAAACAGCAATTTTCATTTTTTTTTGGTTTCTCATTTTAATACTAAACTGAAAAGGCTATTGAATAATATCATTGCACATTAAAACTTCTACTGAATTATCAAAGACTAAGAACTAAATGGCACTCACTGCAATGGAGAGCAGCTGCAACAGGGCAAACAGCCCAGGAAAGCAGGAATATATGAAGGGGAGGGGAGCCAGAAATCCAAACTTGCCTGATCTAAATAAAAGAAGCAGAGTTGTCTATTTGTACAATTACTTCACACATCTATAGTCAAGTTCTAGTTAGCTGTAACCACCCACATGTAGGTATGGCAGTATAATATTTCTCAAAATCCAGGACGGAAGATTCCAGATGGTGACTGAGCTAAAAATCATTAAGCAAGACCAAATAAATTGGCAAAATTGTCCTACTTTGATGGATTATGTAATGCCTCAAAGGAAAACTGTAACAAGGGACAAAGGAGTGATTTATTTCCTCCATTCTCCCTAACTTTCTCTATGTTTTTTTGTTCATGTGACCATTTTTTAAAAACTGCAATCCACCTAAACAAAGCTTCTTCTACATGTTTTCAAGTGCATCTGGTTGTATGCATTTGCAGCCTTTCTTGTAACACTAGTTAGTTTGGTTTTACCATATTTTTAGCTGTTTTTCAGTTTACCTATTACTTAACATCTGTTTGCTAACCGTATCTGACTGACTGTGGGCACATCTACATGAGAGGCTACTACACAGTTGCTACTTCGCATTTATTTAATACTTGTATTAGCAAGTAATAAATAAATGTGCAGTAACTGGAGTTATTGCAGAGTAGCACTGGTGAATGTCTTTTAGGTGATGCTACTGCACAGTAGCCTAATACTGCACATAGTGTATTAGTGCGGTCCTTGCTGTGACGCTCTACTGAGCAGTATTTTGGCTACTGCTCACTTAGTAGCTTGTGTAGATGCGCCTGTGTGCATTTAGAGAACCAGTATGTCTGTTGATTTTAGCAGTCTTTGGGTAGCTGATAGTCCAGAATCTGTAAGACTTGCTATGAACTACTTGCTACTTTTGAGAAACAGATGCAGCTGAAACACCTAGGTGTCATTTCTGACAACTAGCTAAATACCATACACAAGTGCTACAAAGGATAACATATTTGAAGAATTTCCAACCCCTGGAATACCAGTTCAGTTCATCAGTGACTTAATTACAGTATCTTTTTCAAATTGTCTAATATTTTTAAATGTCTTTCTACATTGCTGCTAAATGTAACCATGAGTCATTTTTACTTCCTTCCACAGTGGTCTCTTTTCATTAACATAATGAAAATGCAAATATTAACTACTGTTCTTGCAGTGCAAAATTCAGCAGTTCACAATATGTGTAGTTTTCATTCCATTTTTTGCTTATTGTAAATATGTGGGATAGATGTATGAAGGGACCCAGGGGGGTTAGGTACCCAAGTCTCCATAAAAGTCCACAGGCAGTGGACGTCCCTTTTCTGTCTCTGCCTTTGAAAAACTCCCCTGTTATCATTTTAGGATTTGGTTATACAATAGTGTGATTATATTTTGAAAAATGTATATGTACCATTACAATGTAATCAGAAAATAGCTCACAGTCCTCCATTATATATATATATTACCTTTGAAGAAACTTTTTAAAGTTAAAAAAAATTAAATCAAGGTTTCTATTAATCACCCAAGAATTAATTTTATTTAAACACGAGTTTCATTCAGCATGCACAATTTGATGAACTGTTAGATCATAGTAGACATCAAGCAAAGTGTGTAGAAAGATGATGCATGGGGAATCTTAATCAAAATCTTTGTGGGCAAAAAGGCTCTCAATGGTTTTGCACCAGTAGGAGCATCCAGAAGCGTAGGGCAAGTGACAGCATGTCTACCTACACACTCACTCCTGCTGATAAATGCTGTACTTGGTGGAGTCCTTTTGTGGTCACCCTTGATTATCTTGAGTCTCTGGGGTACTTGAGAGCAGCTGTTGAGGACCACCCTGGAAGAGCGTTAACAACACATTTCTGAGGTTGGAGCATGTGTGCAGAGGCCATTTCTTGGGACCAGCCCAATTGGGACCCGTCATCTTTACAATAAAATATACTGATTTACTGTGATTGGAGGGACTCATTCATCTGGCTTTTAGGTAGCCAGTACATGCCAGACATGGAGCATCAACAGCCACTGTCTTAGAACAGCCATGTTCTTCCCTCATGCTGTTTATGCTTTATTAGATATTGCAGACAGGACCTGACATCATTCCCACCCACGCTTGGGTTTTAAGGGTCAATTAGAGGTGCACAGATATACTGGTGGCATATTGGATCGGCACTGATAAAAGGAAAATGAACATTATCAGCAATCGGCTTTTTTTGGCCTGCGTAGCTGATAATGGTCATCGATAAATGCCTTGTGCATGTGCACAGCTGCAGCATGCACACAGGAATGCAGCCAAGCAGCTTGGAAAGCAGTGTCTAGCCAGTAAGTCTGTGGGCAGGAAGGGATGTGGAGTGGGCAGATCAAGGTCCTCACGGTGAGGGAGTGGGGTAGGAGCAGGAAAGAGCTGCAGGTGGCTTATCTGAGGGGCAGCTCTCTGCTGCGCTGCTGCACGCACCCCTAGGAGAGGCATGGGGGCAAATGTCTCCCAGATTTGTGCACAGGGTGTGGGAGCAGGCTCTGGGCCAGGTGCTGTGCTGCTACAGGGTGGGTTAAAGCCACCCCAAAATTCCCTGTAGCCCCTGCCCACCCCAAGTGCCGCTCCAACCAACCCTCCCTGCCAGGAAGAGGCCGGTACAGCCCCTGGCCCCAAGTCGGCATTGGGCAGTCTACCCTTGCCCCATGCACAAATGCGGGGGGGGGGGGGGGGAAGTTACATGCCCCTCATCCCCTATGCCTTCTTCACAGGTGTGCACAGCGATGGGGAGTCCCACCAATCCTGCACCTCCCAGATGAGCTGCCCATAGCTCCATCTCACTCTTGAGGTCTCATTCACTGCCCTGGCTGGGCACTGCCGCCTCCTGCCCCTCTCCCTCCCTCACTGTGGGAGCCTTGATCTGCTCCTCCCCCATTGGTCATCGGAATCAGCTAAGAAAATCTTTATTGGTGCAAAACTAGCATGAATAGCAGAATTATATACCTTCAGACCTCATCAGGGACCATATCTGTGTCTTCCCTTTTTCATGCTACTGTTCATTTTACTGTAAATGAGTACTTTGGGATTTGTATTGAAATGGCTGTTAAAGCATATTACGGCAAATCTGACACTGCACAGGCAATATAGATAATGTACATTGGAATATCACTTCTTCACAAGAGAATGTAAGACAATTTAATTGGAAATGAGTTAATTTTGGAAAGTGTGAAAAATAAGTATAAATAAAAAAGTATCTGATTGTATGCAGACTGTCTTATAGTTACTTGGACACTTTTTACATCATGTTTTAGATGGATATGCTTTTAATTGCCTGACTGTTCAGATATTTTTCAGGGTAGAAACTAGAAAAACAGCCAGAAAGCCAGACAGCCTAATCAAGCCTTAAATGACAAGATTTCCTAGAGATCCGTGCTGCAAATCCACCCTGGCTAAGGAACATTTTGTGGATGATTTTTCTTTAAGATTTGTTTTTAACAACATTCTCAGTCTTAATCTTAGCCCACTGAATTGACAGGTGTTTGATAGAATACTTGCACTGGATTTCTGCTCATACTGTTGGTAGAGCCTACTATGTTATTTATGGGGCAGGGTTATAGAATCATAGAATCAATGAGTCGGAAAGGACCTAGACAGATCATCTAGTCTGACCCCCTGCCATGGGCAGGAGTGAGCACTGGGGGTGGGAGGGGTCATAAGACCCCAGCCACGTGCCTATCCAGTCTCCTCTTGAAGATCCCCAGGGAAGGTGAGAGTACCGCCTCTCTGGGAAGCCTATTCCAGGCTCTGGCCACCCTTACAGTGAAGTAATTCTTCCTAATATCCAACCTAAACCTATCCTCCCTCAGCTTGTGGCCGTCGTTCCTAGTGACTCCAAGGGGGGCCCTGGTGAACAGACTCCCCCCCCCCCCCCCCGAGTCCCTGCTGGTGGCCCCTGATAAGGTTGTAGGATCCCCCCTCAGTCTCCTCTTGCGGAGACTGAAGAGATTCAGGTCCCTCAGCCTCTCCTCATAGGGCTGGCCATGGAGGCCCTCAACCATATACGTGGCCCTCCTCTGGACCCTCTCCAGGTTCTCCACGTCCCTGTTGAAGTGCGGCGCCCAGAACTGGACACAGTACTCCAGCTGCAGCCTGACCAGCGCCGCATAGAGGGGGAGCAAGACCTCTCTGAATCATAGAAGTAGGGTCAGAAGGGACCTTGTAGATCTTCAAGTCCGACCCCCCGCCTGGGCAGCAGAACAAACAAAACAAAAAACCCCCAAACAAACACTGGACTCAAATGAGTCCAGCCAAGCAGTCATCAAGCCTCTTAAAGATCCCCAGGGTAGGAGCCAGCACCACTTCCCTAGGAAGTTGGTTCCAGCTCCTAGCTGCCCTAACTGTGAAGTACTTCTTGCGGATGTCTAATCTAAACCTACTCTCTAGTAATTTGTGTCCATTGTTCCTTGTTATGCCGGGGGCGCTAGGGAAAACAGTGTCTCCCCCAAACCCTTCTGGTCCCCCCTAGTGCGTTTATAGACAGTTACCAGGTCCCCCCTCAGCCTTCTCTTGTGAAGGCTGAACGGGTTCAGGTCCCGCAGTCTTTCAATGTAGGGTCTGCCCTGTTGTCCCCGGATCATGTGGGTGGCCCTCCTCTGGACCCTTTCGATGTTGTCCACATTCCTCCTGAAATGGGGTGCATAGAACTGGACGCAGTACTCCAGCTGTGGCCTGACCAACATCACACAGGGGGGAGGATCACCTCCCTGGCTCTACTTGAGATGCACCTGTGGGTGCACAACAAGGTCCGGTTAGCCCTGCCAACCATGACCTCGCATTGTCGGCCCATGTTCATCTTGGAGTCAATAACAACTCCAAGATCCCTTTCTGCCTCCATGCTCTCAAGAAGGGAGTTTCCCATCTTATAAGTGTGCTGCTGGTTTCTATACTGCCCAAGTGCAGCACGCTGCACTTGTCAGTATTGAAACGCATCCTGTTTGTGTCAGCCCACTCCTGTAACCCATCCAGATCTTGCTGCAATCTTTCCCTCCCTACTAGGGTGCTCACCTCACCCCAAATTTTGGTATCATCAGCGAATTTAAACAGGTTGCATTTCACCCCGTTGTGCAAATCGCTGATGAAGAAATTGAACATCGCAGGCCCAAGGACCGAGCCCTGGGGGACTCCACTGCCCACTTCCCCCCAGGTCGAATATGACCCATCCACCACCACCCTCTGAGTATGACCCTTGAGCCAATCTGCAATCCATCTGGACCTGTCAGTGATGCCCCATTGATGCATGACAGGGTGCGGTTGGCTCTGCCTATTGCTTCATCGCATTAGCGACTCATATTCATCCTGGAGTCGATCATGACTCCAAGATCCCTCTCTGCCTGTGTGCTGCTGAGAGGGTCAGCCCCTAACCTATAACCATAATGCTGGTTCCCTCTCCCCAGGTGCAGCACTCTGCACTTGTCCTTGTTGAACCGCATCCTGTTCAGATCCGCCCACTTCTCTAACCTATCCAGGTCTGCCTGGATGCAGTCCCTGCCTGCCGGTGTGTTCACTTTACCCCACAGCTTGGTGTCATCAGTGTACTTGAACAGGGTGCTCTCCACACCCTTGTCCAGGTCGCTAATGAACGTGTTGAACAGCACCTGCCCAAGGACCAGCCCTGGGGGACTCCGCTGCCCACACCCTCCCAGGTCGACATCGACCCGTCCACCACCACACTCTGGGTGCGCCCCTGGAGCCAGTTTGCCACCCATGTGACCGTGCATTCATCGATGCCGCAGTCCCTCAGCTTGCCCACCAGAATTGGGTGGGACACTGTGTCGAAGGCCTTCTGGAAATCCAAGAAGATGACATCGACTTCCTCCTTCACATCTAAGCTTTTTTGTTACTTGGTCATAGAAAGACACCAGGTTAGTCAGGCAGGATCAGCCTTGCATGAACCCATGTTGGTTACCCCTCAACATCACTTCCCTTGCAGGGCTCTCACAAATGTGGCCCTTGGTAATTTTTTCAAAGACCTTCCCCAGGACAGAAGTGAGGCTGAATGGCCTGTAGTTGCTAGGCTCTTCCTTCCTCCCCTTCTGTTCAACCAATCATAAGCTTGGCTTGTACAATAATGGTTTTAAACATTTCAGAAGCAAAATGTGATTTTCTAGCTAGTGTTGTCCTTTTTTAAGGAAAGGAATTGTAAATAGAAAATATGTGTTTATAATATTTGAGAATGACCAAGAAGCTCATTACTGCTATCTGTCAAGATCTTCAAAATCCATCATACTAGTAAGAAACCACCAAGGAGTACTCTTATGAATGAATAATTAAAGTAATTTCAAGATTGTCTTTTCTTATTAACTGGTTTGGCTCTGGATTAACAAAACACACAGCCAGACCTGCTAGTTTGAACTCAGATGGATTATTGCATCTGACTTGATGGGTGTAACTACTCTGTTATTAAAACTTTATATACCACCTCAGCCTAATGTATATGCTGGAGACATCTACTATTTATTTTTTTTCTTTTCGATTAATCTGCTCGTTTCTTAAAGAAGGCTCTCATTGAAGTTAGTGGGACCTTAATTTAAATAAGGTAAAAAGGATTTGGCAACTCTGAACAATAAAGTTACAAAACTTAAAGTTCTCTGTATAGTCTAAAAGTGAATCATTAAATAATTTTTTAAAAATCCTATAAACCCACTGATTTGCTGTTCATAACAGGAAATAAATGGGAGTGATTTTACACCGAGGGAAATGTTTGTTTCTTTTTGTTGCTTTTCTAAAAGAAGGTAAATTCTCCAGGCACTTACAAAAGTTACTGAGACAAATGAATGGAATTTTTTTTTTTTTTTGCAGGATCATCCCAAGGAAAAAATTCTGACTCATTTTCAATACCATCTATTTACCTAGTTAATGATAAACACTGTGATACATATTACTTGAAAACAGAAGGCTAATGTTTAACATAAATTTAATTGCTTACCAGGTTTTACTCATTACTGTTGCCGTTTCTATGAATCTTATTTTACTGAAGCTTTCTTGACTGTATGTATGTGCATATATCCACAAAAGTTTAGTGTCAAACCGAAGGTAGTTCAAACAGCTTCTGAGGTTCTTTTTCTTTGGCTTACTATATAATGGATTCTGCAAATGTTTAACATGTGACCAAATTAATTTGGCCAAAAAGTTGAATTAATCCAGACTACTGACTCAAATAACATTACTCAAGTACACAGACTAGATCTGGTTCATAGATTCATAGATGCTAGGGTCGGAAGGGACCTCAATAGATCATCGAGTCCGACCCCCTGCATAAGCAGGAAAGAGTGCTGGGCCTACATTACCCCAGCTAGATACACATCTAGCCTTCGCTTGAAGACCCCCAGGGTAGGGGAGAGCACCACCTCCCTTGGGAGCCCGTTCCAGACCTTGGCCACTCGAACTGTGAAGAAGTTCCTCCTAATATCCAATCTAAATCTGCTCTCTTCTAGCTTGTGGCCATTATTTCTTGTAACCCCCAGGGGGGCCTTGGTGAATAAATACTCACCAATTCCCTTCTGTGCCCCCCTGATGAACTTATAGGCAGCCACCAGGTCGCCTCTCAACTTTCTCTTGCGGAGGCTGAAAAGGTCCAGTTTCTCTAGTCTCTCCTCGTAGGGCTTGGCCTGCAGGCCCTTAACCATACGAGTGGCCCTTCTCTGGACCCTCTCCAGATTATCCGCATCCTTCATGAAGTGCGGCGCCCAGAATTGCACGCAGTACTCCAGCTGCGGTCTGACCAGCGCCCGATAGAGGGGAAGTATCACCTCCTTGGACCTATTTGTCATGCATCTGCTGATGCACGATAAAGTGCCATTGGCTTTTCTGATGGTTTTGTCACACTGGCGACTCATGTTCATCTTGGAGTCCACTAGGACTCCAAGATCCCTTTCCACTTCCGTGCCACCCAGCAGGTCATTTCCTAGGCTGTAGGTGTGCTGGACATTTTTCCTCCCTAGATGCAGCACTTTGCATTTCTCCTTGTTGAACTGCATTCTGTTGTTTTCTGCCCACTTGTCTAACCTGTCCAGGTCTGCTTGCAGCTGCTCCCTGCCCTCCGGCATGTCCACTTCGCCCCATAGCTTAGTGTCATCTGCAAACTTGGACAGAGTACATTTCACTCCCTCATCCAAGTCGCTGATGAAGACATTAAAGAGTATCGGTCCAAGCACCGAGCCCTGCGGGACCCCACTGCCCACACCCCTCCAGGTCGAAACCGACCTATCCACCACGACTCTGGGTGCGACCCTCCAGCCAATTCTCCACCCACCGGACTGTGCAGTCATCCAAGTCACAGCCCCTTAACTTGTTCACCAGTATGGGGTGGGATACCGTATCAAAGGCCTTCCTGAAGTCCAAGTATACGACATCCACCCCTCCTCCTGCGTCGAGGCGTTTTGTAACCTGGTCATAAAAAGAGACTAGATTGGTCAGGCACGATCTGCCTGCCACGAACCCATGCTGGTTTCCCCTCAGCATAACTTGCCCTGCCGGGCTCTCACAAATGTGAGCCTTGATAATTTTTTCAAAGACTTTGCCAAGGATGGAGGTGAGACTAACTGGCCTATAGTTGCCCGGGTCCTCCTTCCTCCCCTTCTTGAAAATGGGAACCACATTGGCCCTTTTCCAGTCCTCCGGGACTTGACCCGTGCGCCACGAGCGTTCAAATATTCCTGCCAGTGGCTCTGCAATGATGTCAGCCAGTGCCTTCAGTACCCTCGGATGGAGCTCATCCGGGCCTGCCGACTTAAAGGCATCCAGTTCTTCCAAGTGACCCTGCACCACCTCAGGGTCCACGCATGGAAGTCTGGTGCTTTGCTGCTGCCTCCCTACACTCCCAGTGAGAGACTTGTCATGCCTCTCGCTTAGGAACACTGAGGCGAAGAACTCATTGAGGAGTTCAGCCTTGTCCCCTCTGTCCGTCACCAATTGTTTCTGCCCATTTAGCAGAGGTCCTATTCCTCCCTGGGCCTTCCTTTTACTCCCTATATATCTAAAAAACAATTTCTTATTGTCTTTTACTTGGGTTGCCATCCTCAACTCCATGGTAGCTTTGGCCTGTCTAACTGCCTCCCTACAAGCACGAGCAGAAGAGGTATATTCCTCTTTGGTGATCTCTCCCTGTTTCCACTTTTTATGTGCTCCCGTTTTGGCCCTTAGTCTGCCCTGGATTTCTCTGGTCAGCCAGGGAAGCCTCCTGGCCCCTTTCCCTCTTTTACCTCTCACGGGGATCGTCTCGCTTTGTGCTCGAAGGATAGTTTCCTTAAGGCACAGCCACCCTTCTTGGGCTCCCATCATTTCAAAACTACTACTCTGTAGTGCGTCCTTCACTAATCGCCTGAGTTTACTGAAATCAGCTTTCCTAAAGTCCAGCACGTTCACCCTACTAGTTACCTTACCCACTCGACGCCTTATGTTGAATTGTATTTTTAGGTGATCACTGTCCCCCAGATAGCTACCGATCTGTAGGTCCCCTACTATGTCATCCCCCGTTGCCAATACCAGATCCAGTAAGGCATTCCCCCTAGTGGGACCATGTACCTCCTGCATCAGGTGGAGGTCCTGTACACAAGTTAGAAACCTGCGTGAGCGGTGGGACTTTGCTGTCTGTGTTAAAAAGGTGTTGATTTGTATTATATATCAGCTAAAAATCTGGCTGAATATTCTAAAATGATGCAGAATCTATGCAACTAGCCAGCCTGGGTGCTTTGAGGACCATTTTAATGCATCTTTAATTTCATCTTCCTTTTCCCCTCCCCCCCCCATTTTGTTTTTTCCCCCTCCACATGTACTTGGTTAATAATGTCCTAATTTTATGTCCTGATCCTGTAGAAAGTTTACAATTTCCCATAATTGAGTAGTCCAACATTTTTTAATGATTTCAACAATCAATTAATGCGATTACAGAGACTAACTACTTGGGGGTCTCTAAATCTTTTAAAAATATTAATATAGGCAATATAATGATTACCTAAATCATTGAGATTCCTTGTGCATGATGATATTCATGGCTATGTACAAGTTTAACTGTTAGTAGGAACAGGGTCCTAGAGTACAGGAATCTTTCCATACATTTGTCTAGTACATAACACAATGTTGCTCCTGTTGTCCAAGGTGAACTCACAGAAAGGATTAGGACAGAACCACCTAGGCACTGGCAGAAGAACATTTTTCAAAGAGTAACAAAAATTCATAACTTTACTGGATGGTTAAATCCATGGACTTAATACAGACAATGGTTTTTACAGCTCACCACAAGTTTTCCTGCCCCCTCTGCTAACTTTTCTGTGATTCACAGGTTTACTGTTTGCTTCTTTTCTTAAGAGACCATTTTTATTTGAGGGTTAAACAAAACCAAGCGTTCTATCCTGCATTTAGCTTAGGCTGTACTCACTCTCTCAAACCTGAAGATGGGCATTTACAACATCCCTCCTGCTATATTCAATCTCATAAAGGTATTGTCAAATAAATCCTGCTACTTGCTGGATTTCACATAAACAATTGTTAGATAAAAATATAGAAACAGTCCTGAAGCATCCTATTATTTAATGTTCTACAACTTAGTGCATGCCCTTAGTACTCCATACTGGGCAAATCTACACATGATGCTATAGCAACGTAGCATCAGTGGGCAAAAACTGTGACTCTGCAGCTACGTCGCCGTAGTGACACTCTCCTTCGGTATAGTGCATCGCTATGGCGACACAGGGGCTAAAATTAAGCATGCATTGCACGGGTGGCACAGTATGGAACAAAAGGAAGTACTAAATGAGAGCGCAGTAACAATGGTGCCATAGGGCACATGTAGAAACACCCACTGTGTGTTAAAAAGGCAGTCTTAGCCAGATTTCTACTGGTAGATGTATAATTGAGCTGGGTCCTCCAAATCTATCCATTAGTACCCTTTTTTAAAATTAAAACACTAAAAAAGTGGGGTGACGTAGTAGTTTTGAAGGTACTGCCTATATTAAGGGAAGATTGATGGAGTTTTCTAGATCTCTTGCATATGAATATTTAGAACTAGGTAAATATTAGGAACAGATAGAATTATTTATACAACCTTCATTATATTTAGCCTTACTATAACCTATACCCACTGCTGTAGTTCAGTAGTAAAATCCTGTAGGTCTGCCACATGGGAGACCTGGGTTCGACTCTTCATACATGCATATAACTACAACTACTGGTAGGTGCTGAATGTCTAGGCCTAGTATCCAAAGACTAGGCTGTCTAAAGGAGGGGGATGGGAGGTCTGGGTATACTCCACTCCTCCATTCTCCTGCCTAAGCATACACATTGACAGCCCTGGTGACTTCTCGAGCATATTCATAGATTGTTAGGGGCTGGAAGGGACCTTGTAGATAATTGGGTCCACCCCGCCTGGAAAAGACAACTGGGGTCAAGTGACCCCAGCAAATTGACTGTCCAGTCTCCTGTTGAAGTTTTCCAGGGTAGGTGACTGCACCACCACTGGAAGGAATTTATTCCACAGCCTGGACACCCTGACTGTGGAGGAGTTTTTCGCTGGAATTGAGCCTGAAATGATCTTCCAGAAGTTTGTATTCATTGTTCCCAGTCTTCCCCAGAGGTGTCCTTGTGAACACCTGTTCACCAGAGTTCTTGATGTATTCCCCTGATATAGCAGTAAGCCGCTACCAAGTCCCCGCTCCCAGTGCAGCACCCAGAACCGGACACAGTGCTCCAGCTGTGGTCTCACCAGTGTGGAGTTCAGTGGGAGAATCACTTCCTTAGTTTTGTATGAGATGCAGTGGTTAATACATGCCAGTGTATTGTTTGCCCTGCTGGCCACAGCATTGCACTGCCAGCTCATGTTCATGGGATGGTAGATCGCTACCCCTAGGTCCCTTTTGGCCATGGTGCAAGCCAAGTTGTTGCCACCGAGCCATGATCTTTAAAGATGGATGGCTGTCAACTACCATAACCTATACTTTACAAATGCACAGAGATGTGGGCTTTCTGGAAAACTTTGAATTGGAAAAATTTTCCAAAGCCCTAAATGGAGCGTGATCCGATTTAACATGTTTACTTGACTTATATTTAGTAAACACAAAATTAACATGGGGGTACTTTTTCAGTTATGTTCCAACAGCCACAAGAATTAGGAAAACAAAATTAAATAGAGCACACTTACTATGTTTTAAATGTTATATTCAAACACATTCAAAGCTTTATTGTGGAAAGAAATTTTTATTGGAATACTTCTAAAAATATAAAGACAATACACAATAGCATGTACTTCCCTTACAGTTTAAAGCTAAGAAAAAAAAGGCACTGTGAAAACTGTTGACACGCTACTTTTAGCGCACCCAGAGAACTGTGCATGATGCACTGGGGTTGCCCACTCATCTACTTCAGAGTTTCTCTCCCACTAAGGTCACTGGGGCACCTCCAGTTTCATTGTCATTATCTGTAGAATCACTTGCACTACTTATTACTTCCACTTCAGAATCAGATTGAAGCAAATCTGATTTGGAACTACTTGAACCACATTCTCTTTCGCTGAAGGATGGTTTTACCAATGAGCCTATGGGCAAGGGCAGCTTATCACCACACTGCATCTTCTTCACTAACTGTGCTTCTGACTGATTCTCCAGAAGAAAGAGATTTTGAGAAATAGAAACAAGGTTAGCAGTGCATTCATTTGGCTTTGATTTGACCTGCACAGCCAACTAGGTGAATGAATAATAATCCAAACCAAAAATAATGTTATGCGAGTGTATTTACCCTCCGGTTTACAAATCAATACTCTCACACACACTTCCTAGGGATAAATCACCTGAAAAACATTAATTATAATTTTGAAACTGCCAAGCTTGCCTAATATTGTATTGGCATCCATTCATTGTTACTAATGAATTTTATGAAACAATGAATTTTTAGAAATGGAAAATTTTCTGCCCCACATCTCTGTGAATACAAGCGTTAAGCCTGAATATGGGGCATATTTTCCAGCATAGAAAAAACCAAACAAACAAAAACTTAAAGAAATAATTTCATGTTAAGAAGTCAGTTATTCATGTACCATCCTCACATTAAAAATAGTACAATTACCTCTAGTTCCAAAAATTTCTTTCCATGTCCAATACTTCAAAAAATCTATATACAAAACTTAATTGTATTTAATGTAGCAAGTTTTTCATAGCTAGATAGATATATCTGTAAAGTTACTAAGAAGAATTACTTTGCAGCAGCTAACGGCAGAGATTCTTATGATGTTGCAGAAGTTTGGGGCTGGAGCCCAATTTTGTGGTTCATGCCTACTTTTTGTACTAAAAGTAAAACTGAGGGAGATCCTATGATCATAAATATTCAAGTTTCTACTTTAAGAGTCTACTATGGCATGGCCTTTCATGCTGTTAATGGGACACCTCTATTGGCATGTTAACCTTGAAATCTTAACATTTTCAAGCATAATGTTGGAACTTGGTAACTTAATTATTGTTTTAAGATCTTAGAAATATATTCTGTTCCTCAAAAAGAAGAACTATTGAAACAGTCTACCAGGAGGTTTTATACTGCCACTCCATGCCACTGTTATAATGTAATAAGGACATTTCATATGAAGTCTCTGGCTCATCATACTTTTCAGGATCAAGCCGCTGTTTGGAATTCCTTTATTCTTGTTAGTTGGTTTATTACACTGTAGATGTTGCTGAAAGGAGGTTTTCATGTTAATGTTGTTATTCTTGTTTCAACTGAATGGGTCTCCCAAGGAAGAAAGTTTCTTCTTTGAAAACACTTCTGGTTCAGTCCTTCCTGCTTTTTGATGCAGAAAGCATAAGGCATACATGAAGCTAGGTTCTAACAACAATTTTAGAACTTCTTTCTGCCCTCACACATCCACACACCAAACCTGCATTGGTGCTACTGCTAGGCAGGAGGACACAGAAACTAAAAATCCTGAAGATTGAAAGCTGAATCTTTTTCACTGTACATTGTTCATTACTTGGATTCACCACTAGACCCTGCTGATCTGAGCTCAACTATGTGAAACCGATATTTGTTTTGAATCGGAGATAATTTTTAAAATTTGATATTTTTGGAATTTACCACACTTAAATAACTGCACTATGTCATAATTTTATAAGTACTGGACTGTTCTTGAAAATGTAGCATGTTTTGTGGCACTTAGATACCGTAATGATGCACATCACATAAAACTATAAATAGATACAAAGTTAGGTAACAAAAAATAACACTTAACATAAAAAAAAGTCTTGGAGTTATTTGTCACTACATCCCCGCAACACCTCCCTTACAATTTCATGTACTTGAACATCTGTGTTTTCCTTTAGCTAAGAAATAAATTCCTCCCAGATTACATAAAATTATTTTAATGCAATGCAGCTGATAGAAGGAAAGACCATATGGTATTTTGGGGCAGGATATAATGGACCAGAGTTAACTAATCATTTTCCTGACTTCTGTATGTTTATTTTTCCAAATTGACATTTCATTAATGTTATTTCCCCCTCAGAAAAATCCATCTTTCAAGTAAAATAACATAATGAAAATATGCTGCAGGACAGGAAAAAGTTCTCTCTCATCACATATGGCAAGAACACCATAATTAGAGCAATCATACTGCATCATTTTGATAGTTACCAAATTTACATTACTGTTGGCATGTCCATAAAAAATGCATACTTTATTTCACTTTTGATCTTTCGAAATATAAAATTTCTTTTTTTCTCTCTCTCTCTCATTCCCCTCCCCTTCCCAATTCCTGCAAAACAGCAGACAAAAACTAACTCCAAATAAAGTAATACTGGTAGTAGGATAGATTTCTGCAAGCGTTAAATCACAGGAATAAGCCCATTGTACTCACTGAATGTGTCCACACAAGACGCTTTACTGCTAATTAGACTAATCTAACATGAAGTAAAGCACCACAGTCTACATGTCTGCAGCAATTACTGCACAATATATTAGCCTCAGGCATTGTTTTCTAGTACCTGTAGATCCAGGTACTGGAAAAACAAAGTGGCAGATTATTAATGCGCCATACCACATGTGTAGATGCTGACCGGGACCAAATTGCTCCTGGTCAGACTAGGCAGCAGGGGGCAGGAAGAGCTGTCCTGGTTGCAGGACAGTTGTCTCCCAACCATGTGGATATTGGGATCAGCTTGTCCTGAGCTCCACATGGCTACGAGGCCACCTGGGACAGCTCTCCCCTGCCACTCTCTGGAGCCTGAGATTAAGCCTCTGTGTCCCCCGCCATCCTGAGGTTGGCACCTGGGGGAGCCTGGAGCTCATTCTGCCTGTTCCAGGATAGCAGAGCAGGGCAGGAACAGTCTTGGACTCAATTTGTCCCCAACAGGGCATATCTAGACATATACCGGACTGTGCAGGTGTTACTGTAAAGTCATTTAATACTTGACTAAGCATCAAAGAGAGTAACTGTTGACACTGCCTGGTCCTGGTGCCATGTTTTGTTTCTGACATTACTGTGCAGTAGCAATGAGCTACTGTGCAGTAGCATCGGCATCACAGTTCGTGCCTGCCAATACTATGTTGCCACAGCTTGTCACTACAGCAGCATAGCGTCTTGTATAGACGCGCCCAAGGAAGCACATGTGTACGTGTGCCAGGGAATACTTTAATCAGCCTGAATTTTCTGCGCAGAAATTTCAGGTGCATGAATCACATATGTAGATGCACCCACTTGGACTAACTGTATAAAATAAATACTATATAAGCAAAGATGCACTACGTACCTTATTAGAATAGAATGTTCCCTCCTCCCCCCTTAAAATCTAAAAAGATATTTTCAGTTTAGTCCTCATGAGAAAAGTTGAATAATTCTAGAATAATGGCATAAAAATAATACCTGTACAACAGTCCAGTATAAGGAAATTTGGAAAGTTAGTTATTTTAGTTTAATTTTTTTTGTATTAATAAATTGTCTATCATAATAGGGCCATGAATCAGTTCTAAGTTTCCTAGATGAAACAGTGCAGTGGCATTATTATTTTTTCTTATGTACAACATACCCCAGAATATCATTTTCACTTTGTTTTTTGAACGACAGAATAAAAAAAACTCAAGTTACATGAAAAAGGTAACTGAGTAGAAGCAGCTAAGAAGCAGAGCCTGTTCATTATTCTGCTCCTTGTGAATTCAGTGCAGATTTTACTTTCACTTTTGCCTTAACTGGCAGGTGGGGGGGGGGAGTTGGAGAAAAAAAGTGTGTTGTATGCAAGAAAATATGGAACAATATTACCGAAATATCTTCAGAGACCAAATTTGTTATATTTAATGATGGCTTGTCTATTATGGCTACATGCATTTGTTATAGCTCCATAGTTAAGACTTGGAATTGTTCCACATTGGATTACACTGGGATTTTTTTTTTTTTTTCCAAACCAGAGCAATTTAATATCCTTGCTAGAGATGAAACATAAAAACCTCCAAAAGGCTAACATAACAAAATTGCACAATTTCTTCTAACTGTACTAGTACTGTAATAAAAGACTTCATCTATCTAGAACTCAGCTCAGCAAAATTTGTAAGCATCTGGGTAGTAACCACTGGGTGCATCTACATGTGCTATTAAAAAGCGAAGCAATTATCACACCACAATTTATTGCTCCCAGGCACCGAGTTTACATGTGCCCAGGACTGTATCATGCCAAGTCAGGTCAGAGCAGCTCTGGCTTGCAGAGGGTCGGGAGGAAGAAGCAGGGGTTATCCTGCCAGCCTGCAGCTGCTCTGACCTGGCTCAAAGTGCTACAGAGGGGTTGGCTGAGGCTGGAGGGTGCTCTGCTGTGGAGGCTAGACAGCAGGTAGCCCATGCACTGAAGCTGCATGTGTAGTGCTGCAGAGTAAAAAAGCTCTGCAGCAGGGTAGCACTTGTAAATACAACTATTACCCTGCTGTGGAGTTAATTAGTTTCCTGTGGCCTAAATCGGGCTGCACATGAAAATGGGAGATGTTTACTGAGGAGATAATTAGGCAACTGCAGTAAACATCTCAAGTAGACACATGCACTATGTCTTAGTCATAGAAAAGTAGAGCTAAAAAGGTTACCTCCAGAGTACGAAGGTATCCGGCCTCTGGAAACTAGGGTACCTCTAAGGCAGGACCATCCCTATATAAACCATCCCATACAGCCATAATACAAAACTTTAGAGTTTTCTAAACTCTACATTGATTTACAGGCTTTTAAATGAGGCCTTGATCCAGAAGAGTTCAAATAAATTAAAGCTGATATCTTTTCTTTTTTTTTTTTTCAAACTTATAAATGGCTTTAAGTTAGACAGATATCAAGTCAGCAGAACATTCATGCAGAGGCTCACTTCTTTGTTCTTACACATTTTTTTTTAAAGTGACAAATGGATTGAGCAAACAATTGCTTCCGTTAATCTACAGAAACTAGCATGAAACACTACAGTTGTCAAACTGCTCTGTAAGTGTTAACCATTAAAATATGAATAAAGATGTATACATGTTAAGTCTTTAGAGCATCTTCATGAATCCTTCAGAAAGGAGTAGGTTGAGCAGAAAGTGGGCACTAAGGATGAACTTCAACCTTATGTAGAAGGCCACTTGAATCCTGGACACAACTGAAGTCCAACTAAAATCCTCAGTTAAGATTGATTGACACTTTCAATGTCAGGACACACGTAGGAACTGTATAAAGATCATCATGTTGTTTTCAATAGGACTGTGAATATATATGAAGTAAAACAGGCTTTGGCTTCAGATATGTTCCTGCTTATTTCCTTTACTTTATTCACTATTGAAATATAGCTGTCCTAAGCAGGAGATGCATCAAAACAAAGCTATACTGTTGTTCACACTAAAAAATTAAAAATACCCTAAAACAATAGAAATAATAAAATTACCTAGGCAAAAAACTAGAAGCATTAGCTCTTAGCTTCCGTACTTTCAAACATGCCATGGGTTTTACAATTATGACAAGCTGTCAGAATTTCTAATTTTATGTTCTCATTCAAAATGTCACTTTCAGAAAAGAAAAATTCCTAACTTCATGCTCAAGCAGGACTCATTATCAAATACTATGCTACCAACACAACTTCTAAAAGCGCATACTGAATGCTTGGCAGTTAAACACTGAAAAGGCCTACTTAATGCACTTAACCTATGAAACATGACGATGTCACAGCACAGTTCAGTAGGATTGTGTGACAGTTTACACCGTACAGCTAATTAATTATAGCAAAAGTATGTTAAAAGGAGGAAGATGCGTATGAATTATTAGTGCTTACATAAATAAAAAGCTGAGCCTACAGTAATAAAATTTACTTTGCACAGATTTCTTCTATATAAAGCAGTATACAAATTTACTAGAAGTATTTGGAAAAAATAACCTGCTTCCATATTGCTTTGAACCATGCAAAAATTCTTTATAAAAAAAACTGAAGGTTATCTGAAGTATATTTTTTCTAAAAAAACCCCCCCAAAAACCCAACCCCCCCAAATTTCTAACTGGATAAAGAACATTTTAGCCTCTTAGATTATGACCCAGAATTTTAAAATTATTTTATGATACCCAATGGCTTATTTGGAACTAGGATGTTTTTTTCCTATTCAAATAAGACACTTCTTTCTTTATTTGAAAGCAGTCATTTTAAATTAAATTGAAGTGTTTGATTAATTATTTGAGAAGCAAGGGATTTTGGGTGGTACCTTTTATTGGACTAACTAAATAGTTGGGAGAATACTAACCATTTCCCAAATAGGAGCCACTAACTACTATGGGGGGAAAAGAGATCTTGTTTCTCTAAACTGGAAAAATAAGAGTCTGCATTTTCCTTTTCTGCATAATAAAAATAACAACTGTATTAAGGAAGTGCCATAGGAGTTCCATGGTTAATTTTTTTTTTTTGGGGCGGGGGGTGTATTTGCACTTAAAGTAAAAATTAAAAACAGGCTCAGAATAGTACTTAAGCAAACAGATGGATTATTTCAAGAGGACTACTTATGTACTTTAAGCCAAGGTCATCACTAGATTTGGACACCCCCCCCCCCCAAGTACTCGATATCTTAAAGGAAGTGGCTCTAAATTTCTTTGACAGTCGAGTCCTGCAGGGTGCTATTAGATGCTGAACAGCTTTACTCCTCCTAAAGTCAAAGGGGATTGAGGGCACTTGGTGCCTTCTAGTGCAACTAACAAGATCTACTCAGTGCCCAAAGGGATATTCTGAAAATTGACAAGTGAGATCTTGATCCTGCAGATACTTACTCATATCGATTCAGGACTTAAATATGTTAATTAATCAATTCAACAGATTTTAAAGTGTGCTCTTTTAAAATGCTCTTCTTTCAGCATTCTTCTTGTATTTTAAAATAATTAAAAGCCATTTGACTAATAAACCCCTGATTTTCAAGATTTAAAAAAAACTGCTAATTTCTAGGTTAGAGTTAAATACAAAGCAGAGGGTCTTTCCCCACCCCTCCAGTTTACCAATATGGCTTTATGCATTTCTTTTGAATGTATACCCACTAGTAGTAACAGCTACTTCGGTCATCAGGATTATTAACAAATATATTCATGGATGGATCAAATCAATACTCTGGCTTCTAAGGCCACCATTTTTAATAGCGACCAGTGAGTTGTCTGTATCAGCTTCAAAGGATTTTCAAAAAATGCCAACCATCTAGTCTTTTAGACATTTAAACAATTTAGACATCTTTTTAGGTACTCAAAAAATCACCAGTCACTTTGGAAAATTATGCCCCAAGCTTCCTCTTAAAATATATAATGCATCTAGCCCTTATAGTCACAAAGTAAATTTTGGCAAAGTGAACCAAGTGTAAAACAATGCAGTGTTGTCTTTCTGTCCCCAAACAGCCTGAAGAAATAGCTCAGAGAGAGATGAACTGCTCCACTTTATCTCAATGTGATTCTCAAAACTGACTTCTTAAAATAACTTTATGCCAATTGGTTCTTAACATTAGCTTGTTATACTAGTTTACAACCAATTATATGACAAATAGCACTAAGCATCTTAGTGGCTCCATAGTCAAGATCATGATGACATTTTTATTAAAGCAAGGCTTAAAACTTTTACAAAGGCAGGTATCTTTTGAATTTTACAGCACACCCTCTTGCAATACAGAATAAATATTCTTGACATTTACATTAAATTATTTAGAAAAAAGTTATGCATTCCAATGCGGATTAACTCCTGTTGAATGTTTTTGGTAAATGTACCTTTGCTATATTACCTTGTAGGAACAGCAGTTTCCAAGTCTTAGAACTGAAAGCTGACTTAGAACCCCTGAAAAGCATAAACTTGGAAGATTTAAAAAAAAAAAAAAAAATACTGCTGTGCTAGTTTTATATGTACGAACTCTGTTGGTCAACACCACAAATCTCTTTATGCTGATCACTGCTTTCAGAAACGAACAAAACACCCTTTCCCCCCTATTTTTTATTTTAGGAATGATATTTTTTTAAATTTTACTGTCTGCACTGAGAGTAACAGTATTATGAAAAATTAAAGTACGTGCATGGGTGGGGATTAAAGGTATAAGTGGGTATTATGAAGATAGGGGGCCCATTCTTCCAGATCAGGTAATGAGTTAAAGAAAAGGTTGGCCCTTTAATATTATTTCTTTTTCTTAAGTTCACTGTTTAATTTTTGAGCACCTCAAACTCAAAGTTAATCAAGTTTTATGAGTAGGAATAACTGCCTCCTGAAAGTATACTGTATTTCTCAGCTCAACAGGCAGAACTTCAAAAATATTTTTAAAGTTTTGATAAGAGGCTGCTTAGTTGTTCTAAATAAAAGTCTACTGCTCCTGTACGTTTCATTAACGCAATATTGTAGACCACAGTGGCCTTCTTCCTACGAAGAACAAACTGCTCAGGATCAAGTGATCCTGTTATCTGTACTCTTCTCCAAAACAGCTTCAGACAGGGGAAAAAATAAAGTTTCTTTTAGTCGTATGCAGACTGGTTTGTATGAGCTGGTTTGGGTAGGGATGTCAGGGTTTCTCAACCTGTGAGTTGTGACCCAAAAGCAGGTCGCAAGAATACATGAAAGGGTCACAAACAAACATGGATAAACGCACTTTAAAAATGGATTCTCTGTTAAAGGAGAAAACTGTGGCTTTTCCCTATGCAGGCTGGCAGAAGTCGGGGCTACGTGGGGCCCCTCTGCCCCACACATGGGGGCAGCAGGTGGGGAATGAGGGACACTGGGTCAGCACTGGTCACTGATGTTTGCAAATGGGCCCTGGTACAAAAAAGGTTGAGAACCTGCACTAGACGTCCCAAGGTCCCTTCCCGCCTGGCTTCTCTCCTATTCTAGGAAATTCCACTTTAAAATGAGACCTGAATGTAACCCCTTTGTACCAGACACATTTTACACAAAGACTGGGATGACCTTGGTTAGGAGAACATGATTCAAGATCCCCATATAATATGGGGGGGGGGCCGGGAAATTCTGCTCTATCCATTCACAGAAGCCCCCTCTTGCACTTGATTTTTTCCCGTGCCGTGGGGCGATTCTCGCAGGGTTTCACTGCAAGACTCCGATAACGCGAAACAGCTTTATTACAAACACATCGGCAGCTACAGCACGCACTAGTGGAGACCACATCCAGGCAGAGGCAGAACCGCGTTGGGCGCCTGCGGGGGAAGCCCGAGCCCCGGCGCGGAGCGGCCCCGCGGGACTGAAGCGCTCCGCGCCCGCGTCAGGGCAGCCCGGAGCGCGCCGGACCGCTGCAGTGCCCGCTCCGCGCAGGGACGTCCCCTTCCCTCAGCCCCGGGCTGCAGGAGCGCTCCCCGGGACGCCCGGCTGCCCCGGCCGAGCAGCAGGAGGCGCCCCCGGCCGCTCGCCCCGCGCCGAAGGGGCAGCGGGAGCCGGGCTGGGACGCCGCAGGGGCCGCCGGCCACTTACCTTCGGGGTTGGCGCTGATGAAAACGCGGACGCTGCGGCCGCCGGGCACCAGGTGCGAGGGCAGCGCCGCCAGGTTCCCACAGAAAGCCGCCCGCCGCAGCGCCGAGTCCCGCGGGCAGGGCAGCCTCCCGCCCGGCCCGGCCGGCCACATCGCCCCGCCGCCGCCGCAGCGCCCCGCCCGCTCACAGCGCTCTGCGGGCTGCCAGCATCCTCGGCGGCGGCGGCAAACTTCGCGTGCGGAGCGGAGCGCGGCGGGGCGGGGCGGAGGGCCGTCCTCCGGCGGTCGCCGCTCAGGGTGACCCCGCCGGGGCCGGGGCCGGCGAGGAGGCGCTGCTGGCTCGGGCGGCCCCGCTCCCCGCCTCTTATAGGAGCGCGGCGCTGCCCAAGTTCGGCCGGGGCCGCTCCGCCGCCGCCGCCCCCGGGCAGCGCCCCGCCGCGCCGCGCCGCGCCCGCTCTCCCCAGCGCCGCGGCGGGGCGCCCGGCGGGCGGCGCCCGCGAACCAGCGAGCGAGGCCGGGCCGGGCGGGAGGCGATGCGGGAGGCCGGCGAGCACGCGGCCGGGCGGCGGCGGCCGAGCCGGGGACCTGAGGAAGCTGCCGGGGAGGCGGGCGAGCGTCTGGCGTCGCGGCGGGGGAGGGCCGGCCAGGGGCTCGGGGAGGCGGGGGAGCTCCGCGGGGCACGACCTTGCGGGCACCCGTGCTTCGTGCACGCACCGGCCACCTCTGCCCCGCGACGTGACACAAGCTGCTGCAACCAGCCTTGCTGCGCACACAGCTGCTTTGTGATGCCAGGGGGTTCCCGTGAGGAGTTTGTGCCCCCCCTTCCCCCCAAACCTTGAGTACCAGGCCTCCTGACCCTCCCTCTGCAACCTGAAGCTGGAAAAATTGCCCTGCCGGCCAGGGGGGAAGCTGAACTCGTGTTGGGAATTAGTTTGGCTGGCAGTGGAGGCAAAGACAGCTGCACTTGCAGGAGTTTTTTCCTTTTCTTTTTTTGTCATCTGAAGTCCTAACCTGGTTAGTTCCTGACATTTTATTGAGCAGGTTTTTTCCCCCCTCTCTTAACTTGGCCTCGGTTTTGTGTAGCCAAGTTTGCTGGTGGGGCTGTTGTACACATGGCTGGCTCCCACTGTCATCAACAAGTCATTTTTCCAGTGTACTTCAAGCCTAGAAGTGGTTCCTTGAGGCTGCTGACAGCTCAGTGAACGTATGAGAGAGGTGATTTATCTAGCAGCTGGAGCTGTGTCTCATGCATTTTACTGGAGCTAATATTTAGCCAAACTATATCCTTTGCTTTTCCTCGGGCTTACAGAGATCTGCAGCCAGTCTCAAGCTCAAGTTGTGATTATTCTGATAGCCATGGGGGTAGGTGACCCTCACTTTACCTTATTATGCAGAAGGCAGAGCACTGTGGCACTTTATAGATTAACTCTTTCAGAGGATTGTGAGCTTTTGTAGGCTACAGCCCACTCCTCAGATGCTATAAAGGGACTTGCAGGGAGCAGGAGTACTAAATAGAAAGGAATGCAGTCATTTAACTATAAGGGATAGGAAAAGGGGGAGGAAAGGAGGGGACATGGCTGAGTGGTGAAGGTGAGCTACAGTGGGATAAACAAACCTTGCACACATCATTAACCCCCTCCAATCACTTCTGGAAAAGTATGGCCATTTCAGAGCAGCCTTTGGGATAGGCCTGTCCTGGCCTACGGGCAGCCCCTCCTAAATCTCAAAGGATGCGTTTGCCTCTCTCAGCTATACCTCAACCATTCTCCTCCTCATATCCTTTGTATTTAAATGACTGTTCTTCTCTGTTAAGTATCTATGGGTACCTGTAGACATGCTGCAGAGCTGCTGCAATGTGCTGCAATTATTGCACTCTAGTCAGCCTTTGTGTCTCATGTATTGACTTCAAAATAGCCACAGGGGTGCTTTAACTAAAGCTTATCGTATGAGCTTTAGTTCAAGTGCCCCCCCCCCCGCCATTTTGAAGCTCAGGAACACTAATACATGAGATGCTGTGTTGCTTTAATTAGTGCAGTGCTCAGAGCCTCTCTAATTAAAACACCCCCCACCCCCCTAGCACCTGTAACAGTATCCTCTGTTCTCAGCAAGTCCTTTCATAGTATTAGCCTACAAAAAGTCATGCATCTCTTAAAGGAGTTAACCTGTAAGGTGCCACCCTGTCCTGCCTTCTGTCTAACTTCAGACTAACAGGGCTATTTCTTTTTTTCCTTATTATAGGATCCACCTCACCATAAATAACTTTCTTAAGCAGATTAGCCTTGTTGCTCTGACCTTTGATATACTGTATTGTCTGACTATATTTGACAGTCACTTTTACCAAGGTGGAGATCCCAATCTATCCTTTTTTAATTCATGGGGAATTTTGAATTTACATCAGAAAAAGTATCAATAAGACATCAGTAGATTCAGCTCTTATGAATTGCTTACTTTTATAGCATTGGGGTTGAAGTCAGGGTCAATAAAATTCAATGATTTTTTCTAAATCAGATTTTTTTATTTAAATCAGATATTTTTGGATTTAATAATTTTTTGTTAAGATGCTTATAAAAACCGCATATAAAGATAAGTTTAATTTTAAGAGCTGTTAAAGCTCAAAGATTATTATGGAATATGGATTATAACTTTTAGCTATGTACTATTTGCGACAATATATTCATGTCACTTTTTTAGAAATATTTTATAAATGGATTACAACAGGGGCCCAATCTTATGGAGTTCCCATAGCCTCCTCTATAGATCAGTAAAGATGAAAGAAAACCACTCTACCCAATGAGACTCAGTGCTCAGTCTAGAAGATCCCATTAAGCATCTCTGATGCTTAGTTTCAGTTCTCAAACTATTGATTTGTATCTCCAGAGATAACATCCTTGTTAACAGCAGTATATGGAGCTGAGAGATAACAGACCATCAGTCCTCTTGTTTCTCTGCAAGTTTGAGTACACACAGTCAAGCCCTTGCCTCTCTCTGAAAGTGCAGTTTTAAGAAGTTAAATGAGTAGAAGATTGTTGGGGATGGAGTAGATCTGGGCAAGGAGGTAGAGTCTGGAGATAAATGCAAGGAGGGAAGGACAGTAGAAATAAAAGAGAAACATTTGAGCAGAATAGTCTACAAGTCTTAAGGGATAAGTTTCTGAATATAGCCTCTCCACTGATTTGAGATCTAGTGAGAGAATGGTATGGTAGAAGGGAAAACCTGTCATGGCAGCAGGCTTGCCAGCCTGTAAAAGACAGAAGAAATCAGAGATAAGAAGAAAGCCCCAAGCTAATAACATGGCTGCAGTGCTCATGTGATGTCCTCCTAATACACTGTAGCAAAAATATCCCCCAAATATCCATGATTAATCTAACAAATTGGGGATAGCTCACCTCCCAATGACTTCACAAGTATCTGCTTCAATTAGCTTTGGTAAATAAAATAACAAAATCATAATTCAGTTTTCTGATGTAGCTGCAATATTAATCTGAAAAAAATCAAAATAAATCACTGCTTTACAATGTATAGTGTGTACTTTCTAAAAATGACCTACACCATCTCTGAGTTATGAAAATATGTATTAAAGTTGTATCAAACAACAAGAATGCACTTTTTGTAGAAAACAATGCTTAAATCAAGGCTTCTTGACCAGTGATTTAATTCATAATTTAAATTGATTTAATTTAAATTTGATCCATCCTGGTTGAAGTTAAGTAACAGTTGAAATAATAAAATATTATGAAGAGGAAAGAGGGAGAAAGGAGTTATTTATGTTAGAATTTACCAGTATTAAAACATGTTTTAGTTGACTTGGAGAACTGTTCTTAACTAATATAAGTCTTCATATGTTAAGCTACCAAAATCAGGAGCAGCATAGCAAAGGACATCAGGTAATTGAAATACAGATTATAAATCAGGTACATTTGTGTTTGGTATAAAGCCTTTATCAACATTTTTGTATAAATCAGAATTGGTGAATAACAAATGTAGCAAATGTTGCTATGTAACAATATTTCATTTTTTACAACTGAGGTTTTAGAAAAAAGCTATATCTTTATGCTTTAGACAAGCAATGTGGAAGGCTTTCCATTTGAATGCAGGGGTCTGCTCTCATGGAGTTCTTTATGTACAGTGGATGGATTTCATTGTCAGATTTCATAGGTCAGACTTTTACTGTTCAGTCTTCCATCGTTTAAGTTAACAGATGATTTGTTGCTTTGTATTCAATAGAAATAAAGACAGACCCTTACTCTACAAGTGACTTCCTATAAAGAGGTATGTTTGTGAGCATTAACCTGAAAAAGAACATATGCAGTGAGTTAGCATTTATCCATATGAATGGGCATTGAGTAGTGGGATTATACGTACAAGTTGATTACCTGAATATGTTTTTGCATTGCTAAGCTCTGTGTTATGATAGTCACATTTTAAAAAATATGGTGAGAGGTGAGGCTTTTTATTTTCTGGACCGGCTGAGAAATGTATAGTTCATCCAATAAAAGATATTACAAAAAATCAATGATATTTCTTACACTTCCCAGACCATCACAGCTACAATATTTCAACCCTACTACAATATATTAATATTTTGATCATATTGTTTCATCTAAACATTAGGGGCACCTATACACATGCTCTAACATGTGCTAGTTAGCATATGTCAGAGCAGACTCAGTCGAATCTGCTGGAGCGTGTTAATTAACGTAAACCAGCAGTTTCTATGCCGTGTCTGTTCAGGGTCCCCACACTTCAAAATGGCAGCAGAGGCACTTGAACTAAAGCTTGATGAATGAACTTTAGTTCAAGCGCCCCCACCCTATTTTGAAGTGCAGGACACTGAATACTCATGACGCTGTGGGCGTTTCAATTAGAGTGGCTCTGGAAGTTGCTTTGATTAAAGCACCTCTACCCTAAGCATGTGTATAGATGCCCTAGAACACTAGAAGATTTATTGGAACGTAGTACCTTTTACATACAATGTTATGAAAGCAGAATGTTGCTGAAGGCTGCTGTTTTCTGTATCCTTTTGTATTTTACAAATCTAAATTTCCATTTCTTTCTGTGTCAGTTTTAAGTCAGATTTCATGTATTTAATATATTTGAAATATTTCTATCTTCTCTCTATTTTTACTTTCTTGATTAGTTTTCTTTGCTTTTCAGTAAAGTGTATTGAATATGGGCCAGTGTCTGATCTTTAGCCAGGCATATTTTTACAAGCTAAGGGTCCTTGTGAATACCTTTGTGCAAACTAGTGAGTAGTTATTCACATGGGTAGACCACTGGGTGCGGTCAGATGAGCATGGACATGTGGTATGTGGCACCACAGATCAATCTGCAGCACTATGCACCATACATGCAGGCATTCCCTGTGCTGCTACTTTGAAGTCTGGGGGTGGGGGAGGGCTGACCCTGGGAGATCAAAATATTAAAAAATAATTATTCTAGATGACAGCTCACTAAACTTTGAATTATTTATAATAGTACACTGTTAAGTAGAATCCAGTTATTCTGTTTCCTGATGGCATGATTAACATTGAGAAGTATTATACTTCTTGAGTAGTCCCATGGAAATCAGTAAGACTATTCAAGGTTTAAAGTACAAGAATGAGCCGGATCCAAAACCTATTGAAATCAAATAGCTTGATTAACACTACCATAAGCAACGGTGGCAGAAACTGACCCTAATGTTGATAAAGAATGTATTAAGAGTTAAATGCAGAGGACCTTTGGTGTTTGCCGTTTTAAGGCTTGCGAGCAGGCAGCAGAGTGGTCTGGAGGTGTGGGCTTGCCCTAATTAGGCAGTCACATGACTCCAGCAGTGTCCTGAGATTGAAGGAGGGGGCTGAGCAGCCTCCATTTTTGATCTAGGCCCTCAGGGCTGAACCAGCAGTTTGCTGTTGGCAGCTGGAGGAATACTGCCCAGCTGATTTGCTGCTCGGAACATCTTGGAGGTAAAGGCAGAAGCTATGGGGATGGTAGGAGGCTCCTGCTCCTGGGTAAGACCTAAAACTGCACCCTGCAGGAGAAGGATGACTTGGCAGGACTACCTGTGGCAGGGTAGTTCACCAAAAATGCCAGGCCAGTTGCCTCTCCAATGAAAGGTGAATCGGGGCACCTTATAACCCCAGCTCCCACTACTTGGGAGGTAATTTAGAGACCAGACGTGGGGGGAGGCAGGCATGCCTCCGGACACTTGGGCCCCGTAGGCAGAGTGCCTGTAGGTTGCAGAGAGAGAGGCTCAGGACAAGCCAAATGAGGAGTCATGGTATAAGACCCTGGTAGCCACACCAAGGGGGCAGAAAGAGCAGCCCCAGGAAGGGGGCAGAGAGTGACCCAGAGAAGGCCCAGTGGCTGAGTTCAACCCAGTGTGGGGCAGAAGGCCGGTGGCCATGAAGAGTAGGGCTGAGTGTGTACCATCTAGAGTGTGTGAGCAAAGAAGCCTGAAGGACCATGTAGAGTAGGGCCCAAGGGGGGCTGTGCAGAATAGGGCAGGATGTGTGAGGCCCGGTGAGGGGCAGTATGAAAGAGGCCCTGTGAGAGGGAGCGGGGTGGTGGGGTTCTGTGAGAGGGGGCAATATGTATGAGACCTGAGAAGGGCAGAATGTTAGAGGCCCAGCAAGGGGCAGAATTTGGCCTGGCCTCAAGCTGGAACAGATATCAACTCAGGATACCATCTGTGAGGCATGGGACACGGTGTAGGGATGGTACAGGGCCATATATTGGCATCAAGGCATTAAAATGGGCAGCTTCCTGCATTTTACATCAGTTTATTAAACAGCAAGTTGTGGAAAATGAGACTGGGCGGTCTGCCCCGGAGACAGGTGGGCACGCTGATGTTGAGACCCAGCTCTGAGCTGGCCTTCTGTCACAGTACCTTTTTATAGAAATGAAGGATAAGGATCAGCTATAATTGAAGTTATAGCTGGAAAAGTAACTTTAACTATAAATTAAATGCAATGTTATGGTTTGAATTTAACTGCATACAAGTCAGGAAATTATGCGTATATGACGGATTACAGTACACTGAGATTTAATTGAAATAGTTAAATTCATATCGGGCATGTCTGCACATGCAAATGCTCTGGGGTAGGTTTACCCTAGAGTAAATTACTCTACAGTAACCCACCCCAGGCAGATGTTTACGTGTGCAGGGATGTGGGAGCAGATTTGCTGCTCCTGGCAGCAGTCTGCCTCTGCTGCCTCTGGTCCTGCAGCAGCCAGGAAGAAGCTCTAGGCTCACCATGGGTGCTAGCCCAGGGGTTGAAAGGGAGCACAGGGTCAGAGGACAGTTGTCTCGTGGTGGGGGATGGGAGATTGCTCCCTGCCCCCTGGAGCTGCCTGCTGCTGGGGTGGACTCCCTCACTGGAGCTGGACAAGGACAATGCCCCTTTGTCCTAGCAGCAGGAAATGCCTAGCCCCAGCTTGCCCAGTCAGGGGCAGGAGGCTTACAAAGAGCTGCAGGGGAGGGGCAGGTCCCAGCCCTCTGCCCTGATCTGTCAGTGGGGCATTTAGCAGTGTTCTTTTCAAGCCTTGATTGGGCCAGACCAAGACAGTCCCTGGCCACCCCCAGACCTGGCTGAGGACTGTGTGAAATAGGATAGTCCCCAGCCAAGTCCAGGCTGCACATGCAGATTTCCCCGAATAGGCCAGGTGTGGCCGGGAATTGTCCCAGTCGGTGGCAGGTCCCAGTTAGCTTCAAGCTAAGCAGGGAACTCTTCCTGTGCAGGGAGCTCCCAGCCCCTGCCCTGCAATTGTGGGGTGGGGGTTGGGGAGATTGCTTCCAGCTTTGGGATTACAGAGCTGGGGCTGGGACAAGCTCCCAGCTCCTGCTCCATGATCGTGATTGGGAAGCAGGGGCTGGGAGTTCTCTGCTGCTGGGACATTGTCCCCTCCCAGGCTCCGGCAGCAGAGCCCGGCCTGGGAACTGCCACCCCTGCTGCCCAGCTGACTGGGAGCAAGTTTGTTCTGAGTCGGCCATCTACATGTACGGTGCAGTAACTAATCATGAGTATTTGTAATCACTACTTGTATTTCCAGGAAGCAAATTTACTTGTGAATAGAGCAGATTACTGCGTAGTAAGCATCTGCAGGTGTAGATGGCGATGCTTACTGCAAAGTAATTTGCTCTAATCTCGAGTAAAATGTCTCTTGTAGATGCACCCATTGAGTACTAGTAATAAATCCCATTTCATATATGCAGTAGAGTAATATTTGCAAGTTTTAAATAATATCTAAATTTGTATGATGTCCTCCGAGCAAAAGTACTGTCTGTTAAATACAGCCACATAACTATAGTCTACATTGGTTTAGGAGCCTGCTTCTATAAGGTGCTAGCCATGGGGTACTGGTGTCGCCTTAGGGGGGCACATGCCCTCCCCCGTGACCATATCCTGCCAACAGGGGAGGGGGGTCCTCCACGGGTGACCCTGTGGACTGGGGGGTGGGGGGAGGTTCACTGTGGGCAGTTGCACAACAGCCAATCACTGCGGCTGCTGCTGGGAGCAAGCACTGGTTGATCACTGCAGCTGCTCCCAGAAGCGGCTGCAGTGATCGCAGTGGCCAGCTGGTGCTTATGGGGTGGGGGGCAGTGGTATGCTACCTGCCCCCCCCCGCCCATTGCCTGAGTGGTGAGCGCGGCCAGTCAGAGGGTGCACTGGTGCTCTCAGGGGGTGTACATGCACCCCCTACGCACCGCCACTGGTGTTCAAAAGTCCTGTTGTTGTCCAGCTAAAATGCTGGGGTCAGAGAGGCTCAAGTTATGTTATCCTTTTTTGCCCTAAATGGCACTTACCCAGCCATGTAAATGGCATTTTTGGGACTTATGCACAATTTGTGATTCTAATACTGTTCAATGTGGATGTGGATACCTACTAAATGTGCACTGGCTAGGTAGATATATACATGTGTGCACTGGGCATGCGTAAGACACAATTCTTCCTGGCAAAAATTCATGACTAGTAGGTATTATGCAACAGGGGACAGCTCACATGTGTTAAGTATTAGGGCACTCACTTAAGAAGCAGCAGAGCCAGGTGATTTGCCCCCTCCACCAGAGCAGGGTTTGAACTTGCATCTCTTTTCCCAGGATAGCGCTCAAGTTTCTGCATCACAGGTTGGATATTATCTAGCCTCTTGGGATGTGTAATAGAATTGCAAACTCTAAGTGCCAAATATGACACTTAGACAGTTGGGTAAGTGCTGTTTGGGTACATAAAAGGTAATAGATTTCTGCCCCAAGTGTTCTTAGTAGTGAACAGAATTGCAGAGGTAGCCAAGCACCTTCTGTCCCGCCTTTCAAGTGGAAAGAAAAGATCCCAGTTAAGCCTATGTGGAGCAAAAAACTCCCTCATTGAGCATGGCTAGTAGGTCACTTGCAGAGGCAGCTCTAAAGCTGTGCAATTCTTGCAGTTGTATGGCAGGTTTATAGTCCTTAGCATAATCTAGCTCATTTCATCCCTGTGTTACCTGGTGTGTGCCCCTGGGATCAGTTAGCTGCACTTGTGAGAGCACCTGTGCCAGTGGTTCTCAACCTTTATAGATATAGGGTGCTCTTTGACAATGCTTTGAATTTATCAGTACCCTGGTTGAGATTACCTCAGTGTTTCTCAGCTGGGGTGATGCTGCTATTGCTGCCAGATAACGTGTCCCTTACACCTTGTGCACTGCCAGATAGGGGAAGGCTGCAGCACAGGTGCATACTCCTGCCTCCATTAAAGTTATCAGGTAAAATCTAAAGCAGACAGGAGAGCCCATTGCAGCTGCAGCCCTCCGTGGTCCAGTCTTGCATGGTGTCTCCTGGAAACAGAGGCAAGCATGTGGGGCAGGTGAAACTATCCTATACTCCTCTGTTTCCAGGATGAGCATGTGGTGCGGGGGTGAGCCAGGAACTGTTGGGGAAAGAGCAAGGTGCTCCTGTCTGTTTTAAGCTTATCAGATAACTATAATGGAGGCAGGATCACACGTGCATGCTGCAACTGTTCCCAGTCTGGCAGTGTATGAGGCATGTAGGTAACTTTTACTTCGTTGGTCATGACACTAGCAGCTGCACCACAGCATCCCTAAAAGGGTCTCTTGGCATGGTACTGTGGCACCCTGACTGAGAACCACTGACCTATTCTAATGAAGAACTGGACTCATACCATCCAATTATTTTATGTAAGGCATGAGTCTTTCCATTTATTTCAGTGAGCTTTGGATCAAGTCCTTAGATATCAGGTAATAACTGAAATAGGTAAAATTTCAGCCATTGCCCTTTGAGGTTAAAGGATGCAAATCACTATATTATTCCTGAGTCATCCTTTTACCAAATGAATATTCTTCCCTTTCATTGTCACATATACACATTTTGGATTTACATTCATCTGGAAATACTGCCAGGTTTTATATTTCACTATTAAAAGGGAGTATATCATTGGCCTCTATAGCCGCATCCACATGAGTGTGACCATATGGTATATGGCATGGCAGACAAGTCTGCAGTGCTGCATACCACATGTTCTGTTGTTCTCTGCACTACAAGGGAGCAGTGAAGGGGGTTTTCTTGACCCCTGGATATCTAGGGGTAAAAAAAAAAAAAACTGCCAAAAAAAGGGACCAATGCACACAGGCAGTGTGCGCCACCCAAAGCTGGAGCCTGGCCAACTGGAGCTGCACCCTGCTGCTAGCCAGGATCTGTGTCAGGGATGACATGGTTGCTGTCCCAGAAGGAGCCCAAGACCCCAGGTAAGACTGCTGGGGCCAGACTCCCTTACTCTGCTTGGGGTAACTTGCTACATACCAGAGTGTGCGTGACACAGGTATTTATTTCCTTGGGACAACTAGGAGTGGCACAAGGTGTGCCACTGATAGTTGTTCCCGGGGAACCAAATGTTCTTGCACATCTGGACGTGGCCCATGAACCTTAAAAAATCCTGTCCCCAAATTCCTATCAAGGATTCTATCTTTCATATCAGTTTCTAACTTTTGTGGGTCAGATATATATGAAGCTCTTACCCTTGCCTTTATTGAAAAACAATACCCTCCTTCTTTTCTCCCCTCTGTTCTGCAATTCCCAGATCCATTACTTTATTGCTCCAGTTTCTTGGCTACTGCAATCAGCTCAACTTCTTTATTCTTCTCCATTTTTGTCCTCCATCCTGATGAGCAGTTTTAATGTCTGCTTCTGCTGATGACTGTAATTTACATCGTTCTTATCAGTAGCACTGCCAACTGTTATGAATAGTAACACTGAAACTATCTAGAGTTTTCTTAATTTCACTCTACTTCTGCTTGGAAGAGCAGTGAGTAGCAGCAGAATCTTTACAGCTGCCTGCAAGCACTGAGAGATGTCACTAAACTGGTCCACATTTAGAAAGTTTATCTGACATCCATGAACATAAAATCTGCAGACATTGTCACACTGCCTCAGGAAGTAATTTAACAAGATTCATAAAGGGATTGGAAACTTATATGGATAACAAGAATATATCCACAGTTATCATAATTAGGGATAACAAAAAAATTGGAATATTAAACCTTGTTCTTCAGGGCTCTAACTGGATTAGATTAAAATTGGGGGTGGGAGTGGGGGGAGAGATTATCTCAGAACTGATTATTAGAAATTTTTACACCTTTCTTTGAAGGTTTTGGTGTTGACTGGTATTGGACTAGCTGGACCATGGGTTTGATTCTGTATGTGTTTGGATGCTCCCTAGCCCATCAGGGAAGGTGCCTTTCCAAGGAGTGTTGGGGATGTTGGAAAGAAAACTGATCTCAAACAATTACAGATCTCCAAGGGAAAATATTACCCCTCTTCCTTTAGGCCCAAAGTGTAATGCCTATGAGTGACTTTAGAACCTGTAACAGAAAACTTTTCAAAGTTTATAAAGCCTAAAGCTTTACAGAACTGGGCATTAGTTATCATACCAGTGGTAACTACTCAAGTAAAATTTTGGAGTAAGTGAGAAAGTGGTGATGGACCCAGCCCAGAGTTCTAATGTAAAATGTTCATCTTTTATAAACAAATACAACCATCTGTACCTGAACCAGAATGTTTGGGGAAGATCCTGGCCCCATTAACTTAATTGACTTCAGTAAGTGAGTATACAGTCTCCATAACTAGGCTTTAACCTGGATAATTTCTTTTCATCTAGCTCAAAACAGAGTAAGACTGTTACTAGAGTATAAGAATCTTTAAGAGATATTTAACTTTTTACAACTTTTTACTTCCTCCCTTTTCATTCCATAGAATTAGGTCTTAAGCCAGAGTTCTTTGATGTTAAGGGAAAGAAGACTCAAAATGACTTAAAGAGATTTTGAATCAGGGCTGTGGACTGGATGGCTTATGATAAGATTTTGCATTAGAGTTCTCATTTTTTTTTATTTTCAGTTTTGCTTTTCATGATATTTTGCCATGTTCATATATGGGAAAGCTAATGAGAAATAAGTTAATTTATAACCAGTATATCCAGGCAAGTCAAAAAGAGTTGTAGAAGTAAAATGTATTACCATACATATTATACATAGATTTTACCATACTTATTATGGCATTGTTGCAGAAATTCCCTTGGATAACAAAAGAATTATACAAAGTACTGTATTTCAAACCTTTGAAATTTTTTAGGTTCAGTTTAAGTGTAAGAGGGCCTTGTTGCACAGTGCAGTTTTGATTGTTCACACATTGATCAATATTAGTTTTAGCTCAAGTTTGGAGCAGTTGCACCTTAAGGGTAAAAAACTTCTCTGACTGTCTCCCACCTGCATAGCTGTGACTTGCCACCAGCGGGCTGTTGAGGAGGGTCCTGACTAGGAGTGATAGCCTTAGTCAGGCCCTCTCACATACCCCAGCCCTGTGAGTTGCCATTACAGGGCTGGGGTATGTGAGTGATGGGTTGGAGGGAGCAGGGGTAGAAACATGAAGCTAGGAGGTGGAGAGTCAATGGGATGGGAGTGGGTAATGAAATGAAAGATGGAAAGGAAATGGGAGTGGGTACAGGGTGATGAAATGGAGGAAGTCAGCCACCAATGGATAAAATAAAAAGTTAAAAATTAAAAAGAAATCAGAAGTAAATTAAAGGAAGTCTTGTAGAAACATAGAATCAGAAAATTAGGGTTGGAAGGGACCTCAGTAGGTCATCTAGTCCAACCCCCTGCTCAAAACAGAACCATCCCAACTACATCATCTCAGCCAAGGCTTTGTCTACCCAGGTTTTAAAACCTCCAAGGATGGAGATTCCACAACCTCTCTGGGTAACCTGTTCCAGTGTTTACTACCTCCTAGTGAGAAAATTCTTCCTACCACCTAACCTAAACTTCCTTTGCTGCAAGGAGACCATGACTCGTTGTTCTGTCATCTGCCACCACTGAGAACAGTCTAGCTCCATCCTCTTCCAAACCCCTCTTCAGCTACTTGAGGGATACTATTAAATCCACTCTCAGTCTTCTCTTCTTTAGACTAAATAAGCACAGTTCCCTCAACCTCTCCTCATAAGTCATGTGCCCCAACCCATGAACCATTTTTGTTGTCCTTTGCTGGACTCTCTTCAATTTGTGCGCATCCTTTCTGTAGTGGGGGGCCCAAAACTGAACACAGTACTCTATATGTGGCTTCACTAGTGCTAAATAGAGAGGAATAATCACTTCCCTTGACCTTCTGGCAACACACTTACTAATGCATCCCAGGATGCTGTTAGCCTTCTTAGCAACAAGGGCACACTGTTGGCTCATATTCAACTTATTGTCCACTGTAAACCGCAGGCCCTTTTCTGTAGAGCTGTGGCTTAGCCAGTCAGTCCCCAACCTGGGTTAGTGCAGGGGATTCTTCCATCCTAAGTGCAAGATTTTGCACTTGTCCTTGTTGAACCTCATGATACTTCTTTTGGCCCAATTCTCCAATTTGTCTAGGTCTCCCTGAATTCTAGCCCTACCCTCCAATATATCTACTACTCCCCCCAGCTTGGTGTCATCTACAAACTTGCTGAGGGTGCACTCTGTGCCATCTTCCAGGTTGTTGATGAAGACATTGAACAAAACCAGAGCCAGAACTGACCCCTGGAGTACTCCACTTCATACCAGCTGCCAACTAGACATCAAGCCATAGATTACTACCTTCTGAGCCTGATGCTCTGGTCAGTTTTCTATCCACCTTACAGTCCATTCTTCTAGCCTGTACTGCCTTAATTTGCCTGCGAGAATGTTGTGGGAGACCATATCAAAAGCCTTGCTAAAATCAAAGTATACATCCACTGGTCTCCCCGCAACCACACAGCTACTCAGTTCATCATAGAAGGCAATCAGGTTGGTCAGGCATGACTTGACCTTGGTGAATCTATGCTGACTGTTCCTAATCACCTTCTTTTTCTCCAAGTGGTTAGAAATGGTCTCATGTTTTAATAAACTGGGATTTGGGACTGGGGCATGGGGAATGCTAATCATGCTTTCCAGTGTGGCTGGAAGGTGGGACTGGGGAGGGAAGGTGCTTTTTGGGGAGCTACTACCCCTGCCCTGGGAAGGAGCTCCAGCTCATGTGGACCTGATCTGGCCCCATACCCTGTTCTCCCATCACCTGCCCTAGACCTGACTCCTGGACCTAGCTGTGACTTGCAACCTAGTTAGCTGGCATGTACCCTATAGGCTGCTTGCATGGAGTTGCACTCCAGAGGTGGGCAGGTCAGACCACCAGGGGCATGGGGTGGGGCTGGCTTGATGCAAAACCCCTCCTTTGGGCAGTAGAGATCAGGGGGTGGAAAGTCTGCCCACAAAGAACGGGAGAGGAGGGGAGGGGACCTTGCATCCTGGGGTTCTGGAAGACTGCAACTTGGGCAGCTCATCTGTGGGGGATGGCCACACATTAATGGAACATAAGCTTGTTAACATGGATCAGGGATAAATCTGCCCTGGAGTGGCATAACTTTAAGCTGCCTAAAGTATGTTTAAAACTAGTTTCAGGTGTTAATGTGCGGACAATCCAGGGGTTAACAGCTCCAGGATCCACCTAATATTAATATCTAACAAGGCACAAAGTTCTGAGTCCATTCTTATTTTATTTGAAACAGATTCTTGCTTTGTAAAATGGGAACTTTCTGTCCACCTTACAGTGGATAGAAAGAAAACATATTAATATAAATGTTCTGTAAAATGCTCTGTGAACTGTATCTTACACTTTTCCAGTCAGTGAGAGTTTTCCCTGGAATCTCACCCTGCAGCTTAGAGTGACAGTAATAGGCCTCCTTTGCATGTTGGGTGAGGTCTACGCAATTTGATTATTAATGGCTTCCCTCTGTAAATTGTGATGCATTTAGATTTTGGCATTAATATAAATGCTACATACAAACAAGGAAAAGACCAGGGGTAAATTCTGCAAAGGGGATTGGGAAGAATTTTGATTCAAGAATTATAATTAGGCTTTCTGATTACTGAGCTGCAAAACATTCTAGATCCTGTAACAGTGGCACCATGAGATACCTTCTCTTCAGGAAGAAATATAGTATCTTCTTCATATATTCCTGTATTTCCTTGTGGATTCCATCCATTTATGTTCCAGTACTATGCTACAGAAGTGGACATCCATAATTCAGACTCCAAATCTCATAGCTTTTGAAGAAATCAGAAAAGAAAAATAAGGAATGCAAGAAAGTACCCTCCCTACATGGACAATAACTTTTGTTCTGTGGAGCTGTCAAATAGTGCAATTGCAAACATATTATTTAGGCTATTTTATATTTTAGAAAATAGAGAAATTATTCCACTGACTACTACTGCATGTAAGCAAAAATAGGGATGTCACGCACTTATCTCCAAGATCCTGACATCTCCAAGATCAATGCCAGCTGGTATTGGTGCAAGGAATGTTACTTTATCTTCAAGACTAAAAAAAATAAACAACTTGTCTTATCTTCTCTAATGGCAACAGTCTTGTTAATATTTAAAATGGAAGGTTTTTAGAGGCTTGTGGAGAAATTTTCAATTTGTCCTTGTAGCTATGTAAGCAAAAACTCATGATTTTAACTTAAAATGATAAGACGGGGTAGATCCACCGCATTATCTTTAACTCCTTCTTCACTTCCTTGAAAACTTCTTTCCATCTTTAAAGAGTACAATCAAAACAAATAAATAACTGTTGTCTTCCTTTTTCTATTTACCTATTGGAAGCTTTAAAATTTGTTCTCTTTCTCTTGAATAAACACACATGCACACACACATACTGAAAATTACACAGAAAAAGCATGTGTTACCAAGGTGGCAAAGTCAAGCACTCAGAAGTTGTCTGTGCAACCATAATTCATCCTTTTTGTGCTTATGCATTATGATACAGTCTCTAATTAAATGATCACATACTATTTATTCTTTTGTACCTTTGTATTATTCAGTGCAAAGGATAGATAGTGCTCACTTAATGAGCTGTTATTCAACTGTTGTTCAGTATGTGGCCCCATGCCTGCCTTACTGACCACTATTCAAGTCCTGCTCAAAAGATAAAATTATTAATTTCCTCCTGAGCTTTTCTGTGATGCCCATCACAACAGCAACTGTGCTTTACAAATATTAATGAGTTTATTTTTGTAGCATTGCTATGAGATGAGAGCATGGGTAGATCTAGGAGTTTGTGAAGTAGGGGACAGGAGAAGCCACTGGCACCCAGCTTGTCCCCTCAACCATGTAGGCAGACCCCACAGCAGGAAGACTTCTTGCATCCCCCTTCTGCCACCCCTCCTTTCCCCTCTGCACCCCTCCTTTCCTCTCCACCCTTCCCTCCCCAAACCCACCTGCCACTGCTTTTGTTTCTCAGTCTTTCAGGCATGGGTCCTGACGGGAGTAGGAGTGACTGTGGAGTCACCCCCAGGTCAGCAGGGACAGCAGAAGGGGGCTGTGCCATGAAGGGCATAGGGGGGCAGGATTCTTCCTTTTGGGAATTTAAAAAAAATCCTTGACTGCTGCTTCCATGCCATTGACTGAAAACTGGGTGTGCCTATGTCACTGTGCATCCTGTAGATCCCCCTTGGATGAGGGCATATTATTATCCCCATTTTACTGATGAAGAACTGAAACATAGGGAAACTAAGATAAAAATTTCCATTAACTTTAGAGGTCCAATTTGAGAGTCTTAGGACCTGGTGTTTCAGAATAGGTAGCATTACATATCACTTTATGCAGCAAAGCAGTATTCCAGGTGATTTCCATTACAGTTGTGAGTGCTCAACACTTCTGTAAATCAAAATTTGATCTGACATCCAGAAACCAAGGAGCATATAATTAATGCCTATGAAAGCCTATGAAAGTGAGTTAATATTGTACAGGAATTTGGTGACAGAGGCAGGGATAGATAGCATTTCTGCAGGTCACAATTCATTCATTTCTTTAGCTGTGAGTGTCTTTTTCTGCCACCCTTTGCCTCATATACTGTCCAGCTCCTGCAATAAAATGAATCTCCTCTGCTACATAACCTGGATTAATCTCCACATCCTGCACTTTGAAAGAGTATGGGGCTCCATGAAAAAATGCATGTGTAAGCCTGGAATTAAATACTGCTATATGGTATATACACAACAATTGCTGAAACAATTTCAGTTCTATCATTTCCTAGCTTTCACTCCTTTGCCTTGAATTCTATTCTTTAAACATAGATTGTGTGTGTGTGTATTTGTGTGTGTGTGTGTGCACGTGCACATGTGTAATTCCTTCAGTTTGTGAAAAGGAGCAACTCTAACACCGGATTTTTCCATATGTTTCCAGTGGAGTAAGTAATAACAACAGCATGTTGTTATCTTCTGTGAGAACCAGCATTGGTGAGGGGTAAAGGGTCAGGAATAGGGAACACTTTGCCAGTGAACTTTACAAATATGTGCTCACAGTGGAAGTGTGGTGAGACTCAGGTAGCTTGGGCTCCCTTTTAGGATTTGTAGGGAAGCGTGATGTGGTGGGTACAGGCTCCTTTGCCTGTTCCCTCTCCCAACTATGACTATTTCTGCCCTAACTTGTCCCTGTCCCATCCCATCTTTGCTTGTACTTTGGTTGCCTCAAGTATTCAGCTGATGTATACTTAATAGCCCTTTCTAACAACACAGGCAGCTAGCTGTTTGTGTTAGGAGCCAGGCATGCAGTGCCCTGTGTGTTAATAAAAAAAAAAAAAAGACCTGTCTCAGTCCCAGGCCTGTTGTTTTCCCATTCCTGGCTCTTCATCCAGGGTGGTGCATTAGAGGTTAGAACAAAAAACAGTGACTGGACTTGATCCAGATTCAGCAGGCTTAAAAACACAAGGTCTGGGGGTAATTACAACAGACTGGTTCCACTAGGAAAAATTCAGTAGCTCTATAACACTTTGATTTTTGGTTGTCCAACTTGAGATGTTATAAAAAGGATCTTGATTATATAAAATTAATGAGCTCCTACCCTCCCCAAATCAGGCTCTGTTATGTTGTCTAATTTCAGCATACAAAATTTGAGGCTACTTCTTTGTTTCTCGCAGCTGTATCCATATCAGCTGCTATATCCAAATGAGGAAGTTACAGACTATCCTAACTAGAGAATAAGAATAGGCCTTGATCTCTGAAAATAACCAAAGTGAACAGGTCTAGAAGCCATATTCAGAGTAGTAACAGACACTAAAATATCTCCCAAAAGTAGAAATTTTGGGATCTACCACATGGGTACTAGGTCTGGACAATACTTATAGCAACATTTTACGTGCTATTTTAGTGGTAACACTGTGTCTGAGGAAACAAAAGCCAAAAAATATAAATAAATAAAAGCGGGAGAAATAACAGAAAAAGAAAAGAGGTTGAGATATTTCTGTATATGTCAATCCAATTTTTTCTGTCATTGCTATTGCATAAATTGTTATAGCAAATAATCTTGGAATAGGATTTGAAACAGCAATTAGAGAGATGCCGAACCTACTCAGTAAAGTAGGTTGCATGCCTGCAGTAAAGTTAAGAGGGGGCCATCTGCTGTGCAGAATATTATCACTGTTTTTCTCCAGTAAGTGAGCAACACCTGCTGTACATGTGGTAATTAAATCTGAAATAGAAAAGCCAAGATATCTGTGCTGCAAGATTGTTGGTGAGCTTAGCCCAACATTCCCATTTTTTAAAATGTATTTGGGCACATTAAATTAAAAATAAAGTCACTGCTCCCTGATTTGCTTGTGTTAACCAGAAAACTTGAACAGCATTTGCATTGCACTCTTAATGTGATTTTTACATGATTTATCACCACTGCAAGTTTATTTTAGAAATAAGAGGACCCAGAAGGGTGAGATAGTAACAATGATTTGTCTATTCCATGCTAGGGTCAAAAAAGAAAAGACACGCTCCGCCTTGTTTCACCTGCAGGGGTTCTAAAAGAACACCCGTCAGTTGTTTAGTCTCAGTTAGTGTGTGTCATCATTTTTTTTTGTCCAGCTCATACACTGATACTACAGCTGTGCTGTGGGAAAATAAAGCTCTCCACCTGTTCCAAATCTAGAACAAAATACTAAATGTTGGAGACAAGAATTGAGAGCAAAGGGGAATTTCCTATATGAATCTAGGTAGTCTATAGCAAAAATGATGGCGGGGATTTCTGTGTCTAGTCTACTGTATCTAATAGTGATTCCTTTAAGTTGATGGTGCATGCCATATCTTATTATCCAGTACCATCATGGGCATATTTTGCAACCACTGCTGTGCCTCAGTTGCATAGTGCTACATTCTGAAGTGTAATGAGATAGCCCAAATATAAACCCATTTACTGGAGAATTATGAAGAGCTGAGATTATGAGGCAATTTTTACCAGTATTTTTTTTTTTTTTTTACCACTTAAATCCATCACTAAGATGGTGCATCTACACATGCAAGTAATTCAAAGCAATAAACTCTGGAGTAGTTTGAATTGGAGTAGACTGCTCCTGGGCACAGCGTCCAGATATGTGCCCAAGATAGCAGCAATTTGAGTTGGGGCAGAGCGATTCACACCGTGGCTGCACCTGCCCTCTTCTGCCTTGGGCTCCAGCTATGGGCAGAAGAATGAGGGCTCTGAAAGTGTGGAGCTGTGTGGTTAGGTGGCAGGTGGGAGTCTGGCTGGGCTGGGTTGACGGGACACAATTTATGCCTGCAGTCAGCATTTACAGGCGTGTTTAATTTCAGTTAATTGCTCCACCATAAGCTAGTACTGTTGTCTGCCAGCAGTGGGGGCTGGGAACTCTCCTGGTCAGGGACACATCCCAACTTTGCACCCTGATTGGGCAAGTGAGGTGCAGCGCTTGGAAAGAGCTGCAGGGGTGGGACAGGTCCCAGCCCCCTGCTCCGTCCACCTGGGGGGCAGCTAGTAGTGAGTCCCCACCAGCAGATCAGGGCAAGGGGGTGGGACCTGCCTCAACCCTGCAGCTCTTTCCAAGTCCCCTGTCCTGATCAGGGAGCCAGGGCTCAGAGCTTCTTGTTGCCGGGGCAGTGGGACATTTGATAGCAAAAAACTAAAACCTGTCCAGTACTTCCTCTACATGAATGCAGTTGTAGCAGTATTGTTATTTATTGGCTTTTCTTTGGCATTAAACTACAGGTGGAGGTTTGATGGAGGAATGAGATAGAAATGAGCTTCAAGCAAATTCAACCAAGCCTTGTGCAGAGCTGAGATGTGTTGTCCCCTCACCCCCACTCCAACTTTCAAATCCTATGTCAGTGACTTAACCCAAGAGCTGGACTTCCTCTCCTGTAAAACTATTCTAAACTCGGGGTAAGTTGTCATTTCCAGGTAGGACTTTGATTCAGAAAAACACATAAGCATGTGATAAAAATTACAGTATTCATATTTGGGACCAGTGCTCCAGTGCATGTTTGACTTTTAAGAACATGAGTAATTCCACTGATTTTTAGCTGGATTAAACTGTATTTTCTCACAAACCACATGCTCCAAATAAGACATACACCTAGTTTTGGGAAGGCAGAATGAAGAATTTTGTTTCCAGTCATGGCTCAGTGCTGACTACAGGGGATATATGGCTGAAGAGTGATCTTCACCCCCTCCATCCCTGAGGCTGGTAGAAGCACACTGCCATTTTGTAGCTAGATTAAAAAATGTAGGTGCTGGTATTAGCACTACCCAGCTTTTATATAATGACACAGTTGTTAGAGCACTTGGCCAAGAAAACCAGGCTTTTGGACCCTTTTCAGCCTGAGGAATTTCAAGGTTACATTTCCTACCCCACCAGACAATGGCTTTAGGGCATTTTTACATGTGCTGTGGGACTGGTAGAGGCAGTATTTTAATTAGAATGGCTCTGAGAGCTGCTCTAATTAAAGCTCCACAGCATCTTGTGCTATCAGCATCCTTGTACTTCAAAATGGCAGTGGAGGCACTTGAACTAAAACTCATTCAATGAGTTCATTCAATGAGCTTTAGTTCAAGCACCCCTGCTGCCATTTTGAAGTGCACGGACACTGATACACGAGACATGGGAGGCTGCTGGAGCACAGTAATTAACACGCTTTAACAGACACAATTAATTGAATCTGCTCTGATGTGCTGTAATTAGAGCACATTGGAGTAGCTTCCATGCTCAGGTACAGTTATCCTTAATTATCAGGCCATAGGCAAGGCTAGGTTGGATGGGAGTATTCCCACCCAGCTACTGAAGCTGGCTGTTAGTCAGAAAATAATTAGACATTCATGGGAATAGAAGGTGAGAAAATGAAAAAGAGTCAGTGAGGGAGGTAGCTTAATGATCAGGAAACACAGGTATGAGGTGGGGTGGCTGGAGTTCCAGGCCCTGATATCTGGATTCTTCTTGCATTTTACATTAACAGACATTGGCTAAAACTGAAAAGAAACCTGAGACGGCTCCAGCAGCCTCCCCTCCCAGCTGGGTGCCCTAACTACTAAGTTACAGAGCCAGGATTCTTCTTGATTTCTTTCCTGGCCCCATAAATCTTGCATTCTTTGTTGCACCCTGGCCCACCTTTTGCAATTAGATGTGGGTTACTCCTCCTTCAGTTCTAAAGAGCTAGAACTCTGTTCCTGTCAGAGTCAATGGCAGTATCTCCTGGTGATTTCAGTGGAAACTGGCCCTAACCCTTAAGACGGTAGACTTTGGCCCCCTCTACATGTGCAGGTAAAGGTGCAATTGGATCTAATGCACGATCTACATAATGGTGCCTCCTGCCAAGCCACACATGCACAGCAGGAGGTATGATTGTTGGATCATGCATTAAATCCAATTGCTCCTTATTGCTGATCCAAGGGGAGCCCAATCCTGATGGGATTTGCTGATGGGGCTCCCACACATGGCTCCCAACCATTGGGACCATACGCAGCCAGAACTGGGAGTCCCACACCTGAAGGGGCTCTGGGTTCTGGCTGAACCATGCCTGCAATGAGGGCAGAGAAACACCACAGCTGACAGGACTCTTAGTCCTGGCTCAGCCACATGTGCAGCCAGGAATGAGAGGGTTTCTTGATTTGGGTTTTTTGTGTGGTACAATTGGGATTAAGAGTCCCATTGATTGCAGGACTCTCAGCCCCCCACAGCCATGTGTTGCTGCTGAAGTCTTCTAGCTGCAGGGGTGCATGGAGCAAGGCTAAGAAGTTGCAAGAATGGGAGATCTCAGCAGCTGCAATCTCCAAGCTGCTGCCTGGAGCTCTCTGGCATCTCTGCAGCTGGGAGACCACCTTGGTTGTGATCTAGCAGCCCTGGGGGTGTGTTGCATTTCTCAGTGGATGCGGATTACAGCAGCTGCAGTCTCCCAGTTGCAGGACTGCCTACACATATCAATTAAAGCTGGATAGCAATCAGCTATGGAGTTATTACACATTTTCAAGCTATAACTGTGTAGCTGGTTGGACCTTTTTTAAGCCATGATAGTTAAGTGCACATATAGCTAGTATACATTTATTGTGCAATGAACAAGGTAATTGTGGAATAGAAATAAGATGTAGAGTGGTCCTTTAATTAAGCAATTAAGAATCTAATTTAGCATGTTAAAATTTGTCCATGTCAGTAGACTTACAAAAATACCCTTAGTGCTATAGGTATTCTACTGTATAAATCTTAGCTTAGTCTTTCTCCTCTAACCAGACAAGGGTGCTAACTTTATGCCACGGTATTGGTTTAGTGCTGACCGAAAGAAGAAAAGCACCAATGGGTCTCCACTCTCCATACTTAATTTGTAGCTTGTTTCCACCTCTCAGTTTCTGTTTTGGGGTTTCCTATTCAGTTACCAAGGAATTATAACTCACCTTAGCCACTGATCTCTTATAAGACAACTGCCTGGAGTATTATGTTTGCTTACCTGCTTGCCCATTTTTATTTTTGGTTGTGCACACAAGTCTTAAATTAAACATTTCTTGTCACCATTGTTTTTATAAGAAACAGACATCAAACAGTAAAATACCATATGTTCATGTATATGACCCTCACCTTCCCCCCCACTCCTCCCCCACTCTCCCCTCCAAACCAGCTGGTAAAAGGGATGCCCGTGAATAAAAGGTATGCCCATGGGTCTGGAAAATTGGTACTGTGGAGCCACAGTAATTAATGCTGCCACTGTTCCCCACTGCTGAATTTCCAGACCCATAGGGAGCCCCTTGGTTAGATGATATGTGCTTGATCAGGCTAACATGTAGGGTTGGTCCTTAGCTGGACTCAGTATGCAGCCCCGGATCTGGCACACTGGGTCTAACCCATCATGTGGCCCCAGATCCAGCACAAGGCCCCAAATCTGATGCATGGGGTTGGACCCAGCCTATGACCCTGGAGCCAGTGCACCAGGTCTAGACTGGCATGTGGTCAACAGATGGCCCCAGATCCAGTGTGCAGTCCTGGACTCAGTGAGCCAGTTCAGACTCAATACATGATCCCAGAGCCAGCCTTCAGCCTCAGTCATGATGTGCAGCCCTGGACTTGACTCACCAGAGCCAGCACATGGGGTTAGATTCACCACAGCCCCAGACCCAGCTTGCTGGGTCAGTCCATAGACCCTGTCCACTGTGTGACCTGGCAGCAAACATAGGAGCAGGCTTGGCTTCCAAGCTCCTTCTACTCACTAACCGGAAAGGAAGATCTCTTTTTCTTCAGGCTGTCCTTCCAGAACAAGGTACATATTATATGTAAGGGGTATATGTGAAAAAAATACCATATTATGAGCCCAGCTTTGATCTATTTATTCACACAAATTATCTTGTTAACTTCAATGCAACCATTTGTGTGAGTAATATGATCCCAATTTGGCCCTATTATGGCAAGTTGGCAATTTGGAGGCTCTCTGCCCCATGACAGGCAGGTAACTTGTGTTTAGGAATGAATTAAAGTCTCACTCTTCAGATTAGGGATGTCACAGAGGTTGTTTACTTCATCTCCAGGGAAAGAAACTAGCTGAACTGCTCAGACAGCGTTTGCTGCCAAGTGATCCATAGAGCAAACAGCTTGTGATACCCTCTCATCTGAGGTTATACGGCAATGTTACCATGGCTATTTGACAAAATATTACTGAAAGTGACTAGAAATGATACAATCCAAATATTATTCATAAGTGAAATATTTATCACAGTTAAATAAACATAGCTATTTGCTGATGTACTATATACCTGAGTGCTTTTGTGCAATAGTACAGACGTATGTATGATTCTGCAGCTGTTCTATTCCAGGTTTTTGTTGTGGTTTTACTAAGAACTGGTAATAGAAAGATTTTTTTCTTAGTTTTATAAATTTGATTTTATATGTATTCCAGACAAATTATGAGTTAATTAACTATCATCTTCTTAGGTATGAATTAATTAGCTATCATACCTATGGCATGATTTAATTAGTTTCTTAATGAGTATTTACATGACTATGCTTTGAGATTTTGTTTACAGAAAACAATTATGTTACAATGAACAAGTAAATACATCTGGGAATGGGACAGGAAATACTTTTCATTCTGGGATCTTTGATCATTTTTACAACCAATCCATTATCATAAGAGAAGTGCAAGCACCTCTAGGTTAGCATAAGGTAACACTATACTTCTATACTTTTGATCATTTCCAGATAAAGATCTTTTCGGGAAGAAAAAGGGAGAGAAATTCAATAACTAGTAGCTAGACCAAGAGAGCTTTCTATCATTCATATTTGCCCAGTGCATGATAGAGCTAATATCTTTGAGGTCAATAATGATTATTTAAATATCAACATTATTTCCTTATATTGGTTTGGATTTTAAGTAGTTAAATTTCAATGGTATGTATGTGAGGAAGGGGTATAGGTTGTAGACATGTTGGACTAAGGCCATAGTCAGACCCAAATAATCTTGTGTGCATGTGAGGAAGTAATTAGTATACTGCTCGGGTTTGGCTTTTTTTTTTAATACTGCTGTATCATCAGTTCTGTATTGGGAGATGCAACCATTGCATTGCATTGTCTTTTTTGTCTTTAGTTCCTTTTACTTGTCTAAATTTGGTTTTCCGCTTTATATGCTTCATTGAAAATTAAACCACTTGTAATGAAAAATTATGTTAAAAAAGCTTCCATTCAAAACAGCTGTGCAAACTCCCATCTTCCTAGAATTGTGATGAGTACCATAGAAATGCCTAGAGATAAAATGTACATTTGTGTGTATATATATATATCCACTAATGTCTAGATACATACATTTACTCATACATGTACTGCGTATATCACACATGCAGATGGGTGCTGATAGCAGATGATGCTGTAAGGGTTGAACTCCACCATCAATTCTAACCCTTTTTTTCAGTTACATATACATTTGGCTTGTCTTTTCCCTTTGCTTCTTCTGCTAATGTATTTAGAGTCATGAATGACATTCTTTTTCCTAGATCCACAGTCTGTGTTCAGTTTGTTCTGCTGCTTGGTGTTTTTGAATGGTGTGTGTATATCTTGAAGTGTCTTTCCTAAACTTTTCTATTTTTGCAGCCTATAAAATTTGGCTTTGCTATAATACGATATTATATATTATATTATAGATATTATACAGAGTATAATGTTTATAGTAAGTGAATTTGAAAATGGTTGATCTTCATAGGACTGTGAGACACCCTCAGATGGGTCTTGATCCAAATCCCACTGACTTGAATGGTTCAATGTATGAAGGTCTACTGAATTCAGTGCACCAACTTTCAGCAGCTGAGGTTTTGGCTCTTGTGTCTCATCAAGATTGTTTATTTTCTGGGGAAAAAAGAACATAGTAACGGAAATACCCATTAAGATCTATGCTAAATCATAGCATATTTACAATAGCTAATTAATTCCTACCTAAGGCTATGATCGTTAATTAAATCAAAACTTCTTTGTCAGGAAGTACACAGCTTTAAATGTAATGATGTTTTACACTAGTGTCCAGTGCTTCATGGAACTTATTCATGGGCTCAATAGGGTCAAGTTTTATGGCAAGGATTTATTAGAAGTTCAAGTTGCTGTGCAGTGAACATAAGCAGTTTATTATGACTTCTTGCTTATTGCAAATATTCAGATTTTAAGGGAAAATACACAGGGCATTACGGAGGAGTAATTATATATATATGGATTTGGAAGGTCCAGTGAACTGTTATTCTTTAAATTAATACAATAAGTTGCATTGTCTTTAAAGCTAGTACTACTTTTATGAGGTATTAATCCCTCTAAGAACACACCTTCAGGAGATCTCTAGTTTCCAGGAAAAAGAACGTGTGACTGAGAATGCTATAACTGTTCAGTGAAAGGGTAGAATTGGAGTCTGCTGGTGGACTCCTGAAAGGGAAAGCAACCAGGGATAACCTTTGCTTTGCCTCTATGCCTTTGCTATGCCAAGGAAGCAACATGACAAAGGATTGTCTGGGAAAGGCCTGGGAAGAATATCTGACTAGAAACGAGTACTGTAGGAAGTAACCCTAGGAAATGCTGAAGATGGGTAAGCTTTGGTTTTGGACAGATTGCTTCCAAGTGGTTCCAGAACCTAGGCTCAGTTTCTAATGGAGTGGGTTAGCTCTCCGTGAGTTCTTTTAGGTTGGTAGTGCCAAAGGACTGTTAAGTCTTAAAAGGCCAGGAGGTTGCCGCTTTTTGCAATAGAGACAATGGCATACCATCTGATATAACAGGAAAGTGTGACTTCTTGCAACAGAGGCTGAAAGACTTTTTTTGTGGAAAACCTGTTTGGTTGGTTTCTCTAGAATCCTCATTTTCCCTGGAACAGAACAAGTCACATATGAAGACAGTGTAAAGCCTTGTAGCACATAGTTGTCACTTATTCATCAGAAAAAAATAGAATGTACTATTTTGGTTCCCAAGCAATCTTTTTTTAAAGCACAATGACATCTAATGATTAATAGACACGGTCCACAATGCTGTCAGCAGGAAGTCAGTCTAAGTGTGGGGGAAGCCTAAATAATTGAAGGGAAGAGATAATGGAGGCGGCCATTAGTTTTACTGAATAAGAGAGATTTCACTGCTTGGCAAGGTGCCCAAATTAAGAGTCCGTTTTACCATTCACAAATTTCATGATGAAATTCTCGTGGAAAAAAGAATTGTATAGTGTATCTAGATATGTAGAAATCTTTGTGAAAACTTGTATCTTAACTGGTATCACAGCATGGCAAAGCCACAAAATAGCTCACCTGTCAGAAATAGTTGGGTATAGTTTTAGAAAGAAACCTTCATACCTACTCCCAGTACATTTTTTGCTAGCTGTGGAAAAGTACAAGAGTCTTTAAGTGGTGTATACATGCTAAAGGCAACTGAGGTGTGTCCTCTGTGGGATAAAATTATGAGCATTGTGGCTCCTAGAACCAGCTAGTGATTTCTTTGGGTGCAACATATGGAACACCTTGAGGCTGATTTTTCAGAAAGAGTGAGGGACCCCTGAACAAGGTGACAAGTGCTTGGCACCTTGAAATTCAGGGACAAATATACCAAATTTTACAACCAAGAACTGAGGCATCCAAAGAATAAGCGCTCTTAAAAATTGGCTTTAGTCCACTATTAGAGGGGAATACATAACCCAATAGTGCAAAACTGTAGTATGTATATGTTAATAGCTGGAGTGCCAAGAAATAGGAGTCCTGTGATAAATGTGAAAGAAAATCTGAGTACTTGTTTTTTTTTCTCTTGATTCTGAAGAATCTGTGCTTAGGTTGGTCATACGGCATTCTGTATAACCTAGTTTTCTTCAAATCCTAGCTAGAATTTGATGTGGGACTGTAACGTGTTAAGCAATTCATTCACAGTGCAGAACTTCAGTTAACATCCTGTTGTAAGAAGAGTTATGTTCACATGAGAAAAGGTTGAGGGGCGAAAAATTAAAAAAAAAATTACTACTTTGCATAGTTGGATAATTTACAGCTAAATCAATTTGAGGTGAATAAAACAGGATAATGGTGAAAATGGTACGAGGCAACAAGGTAAATTGTTGTCAGGCTTATGAGTAAAAGCTGATCATAAAGGAAGTTGGTGACGAAATTTTGTTTTCATGATGTATATATAAAACATTAGGTAAAATACTACCCCTAATTTAAAATAGCTTGATTAGGGAGCATTCAGAAAGCACCTGAACGGTAATAACAGGCTTTCCTTTAAAAATACGTGATTTGGGAGAAGAGATTAATAAATCATAAGGATGCAAAAATGGCACTGGTGTGTACCTGTGAGCTATCAGAAGGCTCTCAAACTCAACATGTTCAAAATGATCAGCTTCATCAAGTAATTTGAATGCAGTACTAAATTTCCCTGTAGCCATAACCATGTATAAAATGCAAGTAAATGTATGTCTTACTGTGCTACGTTAATATAAGAGCTTTAGGCCTCTTCCTAATTTGTACATGGTGATAGGGAAACCAACAAGAGTGTCATGTGAGAAGGTCAGAGTAGCACATGACCTCACAGAGGGTAAGCATTCAGGAAAGTATGCTGGCTGGGAATCTTGCAGTTTCTCAATATCAGTTTGGTCTGAAGGACACAATCCTGCCTCCTTCATAATGGCAAAATACTAGTGTCGAGGCCTGGTCTCAGCCAGGTGAAGTTCTGATAGTAATTAACATAACTGCAAGATTTTTCTAGGAAGGGGGTCATAGAATCATAGAGAAATAGGGCTAGAAGAGACCTCCAGAGGTCATCTAGTCCACCCCCCTCCCTGAGCCAGGGTCATCTCTATCCAAGTCACCCCATACAAACCATAATCTAAACTCTACACAAGACTACCATTAACCCTGACACCATATAAATATAACACAGTAACCTGCCACAGGTAAAGTAGGGGAACCATGGTGGCTAGTGTTCTGCTTCTGAGAAATGTTGTCAATATATGCTCAAGAGATCCCAGGAAGAGGACCACATCCCGCACTACAGAGGAAGGCAAAAACCCCTACAGTCCATACCAAAATTCCTTCTGGGCCCCAAATCTGTCTACCAATCTCATCCTGGGTAGAGAGGCAAGACCTGCTAGCCAGGAACCTCTAATATTGGTCCCAGCAGGTGCTTTGGCACACCCCAGTCAGTCTCCAGCCTAGGCTGTAGACAACACCCAATGCCTCTGAGGAAAGCTTAGAATCACCCTAACACATGTAGCAGAAAGGGGGATGTTGAAGGGGGTGCACAGAAGCAACTAGCAAAGCCAAAAAGTATGGGAAATACCAGTAGTAAAACACAGACATAGCTATTCTCAGATCATTCCAGCCAGTGGCTGTCCAACCTCTTCTTGAACACCTCCAGTGATGGAGAATCCACAGCTTCACTAGGCAGTCTATTTCACTGCCTCACTATTCTAACAGTGAAGAAGTTTTTCTGAATATCCAATTTAAATTTACTTTACTGCAACTTCAGGCCATTGGTCTGAATCTTTCTCTCTGCAGGAAGACAAAAAAGGTGCTTTGCCTCTTTCATATGGCAGCCCCTCAAATATTTGAAGACTGCTATCCAGTCTCCTCTTAAACTGCTTTTTCACAAGCTGAACATGCCTAGCTCCTTCAGCTGCTCCTCATATGACTTGCCTTCCAAGCCCTTGGTCATCTTTTTTGTCCACTTCTGGACCCTCTCTAACTTCTCCATGTCCTTTTTAAAATGTGGAACCCAGAACTTCACACAGTACTTGTCATAGGGTGCTATTGGTACTGGCATCTCTTCATTCTCAGACCTTAATTTTTCCTCCATCTCTGTGCATCTTTCCTGCCATGTCTTGATGATTCTATAGGAGGCTGGAGAAAAGCTATATCTTAGAATGACTGATCAGGTGTGTTGCATGTGGTGCCGATGCTGCCCAGGGCTTCTCTACCCTTACACCCTTGTCTGTTTCTCACCCATTGATCTTAACAACATTGGCCATCAAATAGAGAGTTACAGTCCTCTGCTCTCTCTTTCATATATCCAGTATGTCACAATCAGGATTGGGACATAGCTAGTGCCAGTTCATTTGCTCCACGCCCAAAATCATATAAATTGAAAAATAAGTGTAACAGCGTGGGGTGAGCAAGCTGATACTCTCAGTTACTTCCCTTTTTTGGGGCCTTCTGAACTCAGTGGACCCTCATTACATTATCCGTAGGGTCTTCTGGCCTTATAGTCACAAATTAAATTAGGATAAACAAAAGATCACAGGCATGACTCTGCCAGTCCTCGGTTGATTCCCATGGGTCTCCCCTGCTTTCGTGGACTCCAGTGTTACAGGGGCACTGGGCTTGGGTTTTTTCCCACTCCAAGGATGTTCAAGCCCCATTGGCCCTGAAGCTCTTACTGGGTGACCACAGCTTCAGTCAATGCACAGTCTCAGTCAGAACTCAGGGTGCTTCCTTGCTCATGCCCAACTTCAAGCCAGGAACTCTAATTCCCTTGACACTCCCCACCTGTATCTCTTCTTCCCATCAAGAGCTTTGCTTCTTACTTGTGGTTTACTTGCATCTGGAGTCTCTCTCCTTCTCTCTTGCAGGTTGTCAGTGAGGATAAGCGTGGCAGTGTCAAGCTTTGACTCCCTGGTACCGTACTCCAGATGAGGCCTAACTAGTGCTGAGTAGAGAGGCACTATCACCTCATGTGTCTTGCACCTAATGCTATCCCACAACTGTATTCCCCTTTTTTATTCCCCTTTTTTATGGCTGCATCATGTTGCAGACTCATACTGAAAATGATGAGCAGGCATCCTGGTTTTCCCTGGTGACAAATTGCAGATTCTTTGATAACCCCCCCCCCCCCAAATCTGTTATTTAAAATGAAAGGCCCTTCACTCCCCCCATAGTTCCCCTGACCCTGCTGGTGCCCCTTACTCCCCCACACAGCTCCCTGGCCCTGCTCATGCCCCTCACTCCCCCCAGCCCTGCCAGAGGGGGCCTCCAGCTTCCAGAGCTATGGGGCCAGGGACCTAAGTCTAAAGCCCCCTGCCCCTGGTAGCAGGCAGTGGCTGCTGCAGCAGATCAAACCCTAGCTCCCCCCTGCCTGCTGTGGGTTCAGGTGGAGGGGGCACCTCCCCACCGCTACACACACTCCCAGGGGGCAAGGGGGATCTGTGCCCCCAGATCTGTGTGCAGCTGCCCACTGCAGCCTTGGGCTCCTGCCCTGCTGCCTTTCCCCTGGGCCTCTGCCGCCCAGTGTGTGGGACCCGGCCATATAGTGATCTCTTTGCTGCTGTGAGCTCCGTGCTGCTCTGTCAAGGCATCTTCTGTGTGCATGGCAGCAGCAGGGGTGACAGCATGGGGTTATGCCCCTGATGGCTGCCTCATGGGCATTTTACCAGGGCAGCACAGAGCTCAGAGCAGCAAGGAGACCCCCATGTTGCCCTGCTGTTCCCTGCAGTGATGGGTTCCACTCACTGGGCTATGGAGGCCCCAAGGGAGGGCAGCAGGGTGGGAGGCTGAGCTCACAGTAGGCAACCCATGCCAACCCCCACCCCGAGCACAGATCTGGGGGGCCATGGATCTCCCTTGCCCCCCTGAAAGTGCATACAGAAACAGGGCCCCACCACCTTGCCCCCACAGATGAGCTGCCTGTAGTCCCATTTTGCTCCCCACTGAGGCTCTGTGGCTACACATTGCGGCCCCAGGCCCCAAGTCCTACACACTACTCAGCTGGGCAGCAGCCCCAGCCCCCCTGCCAAACTCCCTCCCTTCCTATGGGGGACTCCTATGGGAGCTGCTCTCCAGGCTGCCTGGCAGCCCTATGCATATGTATGCATATAGTACCTTCTGCCTGAATGCCCTTCTCCTGCTCCACCCCACCTATCTCTTTTAGGCTAGAACTCTGCCATTCTGCAAAACTGCAAAATCTTTTGGTTTATTCATTAAAGTGAGAAATCCATGTTTTCCTCTGGTAAAGGAAAATCAGCATTTTTCATTGCATCGGTTTTTTATCAACCAGCATTAGTGTAGCCCTTGTAAAGGAACACCTTGAGAGGCTAGACACCTTCAAGTCAACAGATCCTGACAGGTTGCACCCCAGAGTACTTAAGGAACTGGTGGAAGTCATAGCCCAGCCACTGGCAAAGATATTAAAAAAACTCCTGGCAGTCAGGTGAAGTAGTTGAAGATTGGAAGAAGGCCAATGTGGTGCACATCTTCAAGAAAAGGAGGAAAGTAGATCTGGGGAACTACAGATTAGTTAGCTTGACCTCAGTCCCTGGAAAGATTCTGAAAAAAAAATATTAGAGAGACCATTTTTGACAAGCTGGCTGATGGCAACATCCTGAGGGCAGCCAGCATGGGTTTGTTATGGGTAGGTCTTGTCTGACCAATCTCATCTCCTTCCATGACCAGGTGACATATCACCTGGACAAGGGAGAAGAGATTGACATCATATGTCAATCGGGCTTTAAACTAAGCCCGCTGGGGGATGGGGGGACTACTGCCCCTGCTGGCCCGCTGAACGGCCCTTGCAAAGCCAGCGGACCAAGGCACTTAAAGGGGCACTTAAGGGAGCCCACCCCTGCCCCAGCCCTGGTACAATCTGTGGGCAAGGCAAGAGCCCCCAAGGGCACACTTGCCTGCCTGTACACTAATGCCAGGAGCCTGGGCAACAAGCAGGATGAGCTCGTCCTCCTGCTCAGTGCAAAGAAATACGATGTCATTGGGATAACGGAGACCTGGTGGGACTCCACCCATGACTGGACCACGGGGATAGAGGGCTATACTCTGTACAGGAGGGATCGTGTTGACAAAAGGGGCGGGGGTGTAGCTTTCTATGTGAAGGAAAGCTACATGTCCCTGCAAGCTGATGTTGGTGACCGGCATGGACAGCTAGAGACCCTCTGGGTAAAAATTCGTGGGGAATTCGGCACAGGGGACACAACGGTGGGAGTCTACTACAGACCTCCCACTCAAAGTCCCGAGTTTGACCAGGAGTTTGCCCAGGAACTGACTGAGGCCGCTTGCTCCAGGACCTTGGTTGTCATGGGTGACTTCAATTACCCGGACATCTCGTGGGAAGATCACTCAGCTAAATCTGAGCGGGCGCAAAGCTTTCTGTCCTGCGTGGATGACCTCTACCTGACTCAAGAAGTCTATGGGCCAACGAGAGGCAAAGCACTGCTTGACCTGGTACTGGCTACGGGGGACGACCTAATCGGCGACCTAGTGATCGATGGAAAGTTGGGTGACAGCGACCACAAGCTGATCACCTTCACTATCCGCCGTAAAGCTGGCAAGTCAGTCAGCAATACAGAAGTCCTTGACTTCAGAAAAGCCGACTTTGACAAGCTCAAGAGGCTAGTCGGTCAGGCCCTCAGGGACCATGACCCCAGGGAGTTGGGAGTTCAAGAAGAGTGGTTGCTTCTCAAGGAAGCGATCCTCAGTGCACAAGCTAAATCTATTCCAACACGGAGGAAAGGCAGCAAGAAGGCACAGCAGCCCCCCTGGCTCTCCAGAGACCTAGCGGACCTACTGTGGCTAAAAAGGAAAGCCTACAAAGGATGGAGGATGGGATTCACCTCCAAGGAGGATTACTCCGCGCTGGTCCGGTCCTGCAGGGAGCAAACCAGGAAAGCCAAGGCTGCAACTGAACTCCAACTAGCTTCAGGCATCAAGGACAACAAAAAGTCCTTTTTCAGATATGTGGGGAGCCGGAGGAAAAGCAAGGGCAATGTTGGACCCCTGCTAAACCAGATGGGGCAACTGACAACTGACGCCCAGGAAAAAGCCAACCTATTAAATAAGTACTTTACGTCAGTCTTTCATCAGTCCCATGGGACACCCATGCCTGCTATGGGACAGGGAGATCTGGGTGAGGGGGATCCCCTACCCTCCATAAATGCTGACCTCGTGAAGGAACACCTTGAGAAGCTGGACACCTTCAAGTCAGCCGGCCCTGACAATCTGCACCCCAGGGTACTCAAGGAGCTGGCGAGCCCCTGGCATGGATCTTTGAAAACTCCTGGTGCTCTGGTGTAGTGCCCGAAGACTGGAAGAAGGCCAGTGTGGTGCCGATCTTCAAGAAAGGGAGGAGAGTGGATCCAGCTAACTACAGGCCCATTAGCCTGACTTCTATCCTGGGGAAGATCTTAGAAAAGTTTATTAAGGAGGCCATCCTTGAGGGACTGGCCCAGGCTAACATTCTAAGGGACAGCCAGCATGGGTTTGTTGCGGGTAGGTCTTGTTTGACCAATCTCATTTCCTTCTATGACCAGGTGACCTATCACCTGGACAAGGGAGAAGAGATTGATGTCATATATCTTGACTTCAAAAAAGCTTTTGATCTGGTATCCCACGATCACCTCTTGGCCAAACTGGCCGGTTGTGGCTTTGGCTCCACCACGATCCGCTGGCTGGGAAATTGGCTTCATGGTCGGATCCAGATAGTTGTGATTGATGGCAGTCACTCATCGTGGTGCCCTGTCACCAGTGGGGTCCCTCAAGGCTCTGTCCTGGGACCCATACTGTTCAACATCTTCATTAACGATGTGGACATTGGAGTCAGGAGTGGACTGGCCAAGTTCGCCGATGACACCAAACTTTGGGGCTAAACATCCACGCCAGAAGATAGGCGGGTGATCCAGGCTGACCTGGACAAGCTCAGCAAATGGGCAGACGAGAACCTCATGGTGTTTAACACCGAAAAATGCAAGGTTCTCCACCTTGGGAGGAAAAACCTGCAGCACCCTTATAGGCTCGGCAGTGCTACGTTGGTTAGCACTACAGAAGAAAAAGACTTGGGGGTCATCATTGACCACAAGATGAACATGAGCCTCCAATGCGATGCTGCGGCTAGTAAAGCGACCAAAATGCTGGCGTGCATCCATAGATGCTTCTCGAGCAAATCCCGGGACGTCATTCTCCCCTTGTACTCGGCCTTAGTGAGGCCGCAGCTGGAGTACTGCGTCCAGTTTTGGGCTCCACAATTCAAAAAGGATGTGGAGAAGCTTGAGAGAGTCCAGAGGAGAGCCACGCGCATGATCAGAGATCAGGAAAACAGATCTTACAATGACAGGCTGAGAGCCATGGGACTCTTTAGCCTGGAAAAGCGCAGGCTCAGGGGTGATCTGAAGGCCACCTATAAGTTTATCAGGGGTGACCACCAGGATCTGGGGGAACATTTGTTTACCAGAGCACCCCAAGGGATGACGAGGTCGAACGGTCACAAACTCCTGCAAGACCGTTTCAGGCTGGGCATAAGGAAGAATTTCTTTACTGTCCGAGCCCCCAAGGTCTGGAACAGTCTGCCAGCGGAGGTGGTTCAAGCGCCTACATTGAACACCTTCAAGAGTAAATTGGATGCTTATCTTGCTGGGATCCTATGACCCCAGCTGACTTCCTGCCCTTTGGGCAGGGGGCTGGACTCGATGATCTCCCGAGGTCCCTTCCAGCCCTAATGTCTATGAAATCTATGAAATCTATGAAATCAGATATCTGGGCTTTATAAAAGCCTTTGATCTGGTATCCCACTATCTCCTCTTGGAAAACTTGGCTAACTTGTGGCCTCGGCTACATCTGTCTGGCTTGGGAATTGGCTCTGAGGCCAGACTCAGAGAATGGTGGTCAATGGAAGTGAATCATCATGGTGCTCCATGACCAGTGGTATCCCCAGGGCTCCATTCTTTGACCTGTTCTCTTTAACATCTTTATCAAGTGTTTGGATGCTGGGATCCTTTGACCCTAGCTGACTTCCTGCCCTTTGGGCAAGGGGCTGGATTCAATGAACTCCCAAGACCCCTTCCAGCCCTAATGTCTATGAAGTTTACGAAAGGGGAATATCTGTGTTTTTCTCCCTTTCCCCCATGGGAAATGGAAAACCAGGATCCCTGATGGTGAGTACTCCCATTGATCCAGCAGTACTCCCAAATCCTTTTCCATAATGCTGCCATCCAGCCAGATGTTACGCATTTTATATATTTGCATTTTTTATTATTCCTTCCAAGGTGTAGTACCTTTCATGTATTCACATTGAACTTCATCCTGTTAGCTCTAACCTAACTTTCTAATCTGTTGACATCCTTCTGAATTGTGCTTGCATCCTGCAGTGTGTTCTCAATCCCTCAAACTGGGAGCAGTTTCATGTCATCTGCAGATTTGCTCAAGAAGCTTTTTATGTCAACATCCAAATCATTAATAAACATGCCGTGCATCTGCCATGTGTGGATACTAATAAGCATGTGCTGTCCTACAAATATGGGGGGCAGCATGGGCAGCTGCTGCAGTGGTGAAGGAGGGAGTGGGGAAGGCCTTGCACAGCTGGGGCAGCGTGTGGGATGGAGCAGCGAGAAGCTTGTTCAGGGAATGCAGGGGGAGGGCAAGTAGCCCAGGAGAGCATATGGGGCGTGTGCCCCCGGGTCTGGATGTGGGGTGTGGTGGGCAGGCTGGGGCCAGGTCAGTATAGGGCTCTTTCTGGCACAGGTATTGGGCCACACTGCGCCCAGGCCAGGTGGTGGTGGCGGCAGTGGTGCTGGGAGAAGGGCTATGGGGTGGGGGAATATTTGCTGTAGCCCCCCAATCCCCTCCAAGCACTGCCGGTGCTTCCCCCCACTTCCCCTCCCCCTGAGTGCAGCACGGCCCACCAAGCCCCACCAGGAAGAGCCTGGCAGCCTTTTCCTCCCCCTGCCCCTGATCCCCAAGGGCCTTGGGGCAGGGTGGGCTGCCACTGTGGGGTGAAGCTGGAACATATAGTGTTTTGAGTGCTCTTTTTAATTTTTTTCTAACTAATTTCCTTGTGCCTGTGTAATTTCCCTTCCTAAAGTTATATATTGGTTCTCAACCTTTTCAGACTCAAGGAAGCCCAAGTTAGACTCAAGGTACACCTCAGCAAATGCCAGTTCTCACTTAGTCTTTGACTACAGAAAAACAATATAGCAATTCTTCTGTTGCAAAGAACTCACAAGACAACAAGACAGAGTGCTTTTGATACTATGGATTCCTATTTGAAATCTCTGCGTTCATCTTGTGAATCGTATGTAGGTGTTTGCACAACTACTATTGTGTGGTATCCTTAAAAAGATCTCATGGCATCCCAGGTTGCTGTGGTAACCTGGTTGAGAATCACTGATCTAAAGTACCACTTTCTGACCACATCTACAATATTCTTAAGTGATGCTGAGCAGTGGAGAGAATGTCATATTCTTAGCACTGCCAGACATACCATTGTAGTTGAACCAAGACCACTACCCACACTTGGTGAACTGAAAAGATAAGATACTGTGAGTGAGTATATTTGCATGGTTTCAAGTCAAGATAACAGTTAATTTTAAATTTAATTATATGCTGAAGTGCAAAGCAAGCAGTTAATTGCAATGTCCTCTGCAATTAAATGACTTTTGTAATCCGGGTATCTCTGCTGGTGTAACCTAACAGATACTTATATTTTTCTTCTAAATCTCCTTCAGAAAACTTTCTTTTGACTGACTGTGTTTGTTATTATATTCTTTATATTCCTTCCTCCTTCTTTTTCTCTCCTTCATCCTTGTCTATTCTTCTTCATTTCAATGTACAAGATCTCAGATAAAGACCTTCAGATTTTCAACTGCCATCACTTTTAATTGCCTCATTGTAAAACTCTGGCATCTGGGTGCCATAGTTCTACACATAACTCCCCCTTACCGCTACATTAAAAAACAGACTAGTTTCTTTTCACTTGTCATCTCTTTGATACGGGACATTTTCATTTACTACCCTGATTTCCATTCCTTCCCCTCCAACCTGGAATACTTCCAGAACACCTGTCACTGGTATTGCTGTGCTATTCACTGCTATGCCAAGTGGCAATATCTGTTTAATATCCTTTAAAGAAAGCATAGGGAGTTAATGTGCATACCTGCAAGTCAGTGTAGAAATTAATCATCAAATTAAATGTATAGCTTTTCATTAGTATGTTGAGCATAAGTTTCCTTTTGACAGGTTTCCTTGCATTTTAATAGACTTTTTAGCATTCTATTGAGTTATCAGATGCAAAATTATTGAAAATAAATTCCAATCCTTGTTCTCACATGCAGCACCTGCTCCAGTATTGTAATTAAATGTTTCAAGAGTGTGAATCTTAGTATAGAAAGGTGCTTGCTCCCTGTCATTATCAGTACTTTATGAAACAGAAGTTGAGGAAATTTATATTAGGATGACTTTTAAATGGGCAATCATTAATTATAGAAACACATATATTTGTAACCATCTCGTAATGATATCACTTTATTGATACTTAACAGGCTTATCTCACTGTTGAATTGAGTGGTCATTTGGTCAACTAACAGCACTGATTTAGATAGTAAGACAGGACATTCTAATTTTTTGTGGGAAACAGATATGACTGAGTTAAACGGTACTCCATAGTGGGGGGCCATCCTTTTTGGCAGGCATGCCACAAATTAAGCATAGCACCTTCCCCAAGTACCACCCCAAACCCCTTCCCCTTCCCATTCTGCTGCTTTCTTTTCTGCTCTCTGTCCTGTGCTCCCTGTTTAACCTAGTGCTCTTCTTTCTGCTGACTGCCCTATCTGTTGTTATGTTACCTGCCCCTTTCCCAGTCTGCTACATGTAGAAGCTGCCTGTGCCATAGGTTTGCCTCCTCTGTTCTTGAAATGTTACGCATCTAGTGTGCATAGAAAATACATATCCATTCAGGAGCAAAAATCCACTTTTAAAAACTCCATGTAATCAAGTCAGCGGGGTCTTCAAGGAACTGGCAGAGGAGATTTTATAGACCTTGACAATGAACTTCATGAAGTTTTGGAAGATTGGCCAGGTACTGGAGTACTGGAAAGGGGCAGTTGTAGTGCTCCTCTTTAAAAACAGCAAAAAGGAGTGCCTGGGGAGCTAAAGACCAGTTAGCTTCACTTCAAAGGCCATTTGCAAGCATCTGGAGGATAAAACACTAATCACAAGCATCCAGCATGGATTTATGAAAAAACAAATAGTGTCAAACAAACTTGATCTCCTTTTCTGACACAGTAACTACTTGGGTAGATGAAGAGAATGCTGTGGATATTCTGAAAGGGCTCCTGTTACTTTCAAGGAGAAACCACCCAGGGGTGTCCCCAGATGGGGAAGAGTCGTCAGGGGTGGCAGTAGAACTGGCTACCAGAGAAAGTTATAGGTTATGAGTACAGACATAGACCCATAGAGCAGGTATGGGCAGTAGGAACCCTACTGCAGTGCTGGCAGCTTAGCAGTAGAGCAATAGGGCAGAACCCTGCATAGGAGACAAGATAGTGCTATAGTAGTGTCCAGCAGCAGTAAGTGACCCTGTATACCAGTCAGGAAGCCTAATCTGAATGCACCAGTAGCCAGCTCAGAGAAGTCATCTGACTGGAAAGGGGGAGGGACTGGGAATCATATAAAGCCCATGGTTCTAGCCAGGGCAGTCAGTTTGGCCATGAAGACTGAAGGAGAAAGAGCTCTGCTGGGAGATGGCTGTTGTTGGCTGGCTTACAGAAATCCTGCCAAGCTTGAGTATGAGTAAGGATTTAAGGGTATGTAGGGAACTGAGACCCAGAATGGGGATATTTTAGTACTCAGCTAGTGAGCTGGGATTTTGTGTTATAACCAGAGGGTTTATGTTCTGTTTGAGTTTTCACTGGCAGTGTGTAATGGGATTATTTGGGGTGAGTGGAGGTTTCATCTGAGCCACTGGACGGGGCAGAGTCAGGGCTAGAGAGCCCTGTGCCTGAGTGGGGTGAAGATCAGGGCTAGGAGTCCAGCAAGAGAGTGAAAGTAAGACAGAGACAGAGTCAGAGGCCCAGCTTAGGAAAGAGTTGGAAACAAGGTTCAGGGACCTGCAGCTCGGGAGGGGCAGAGACAAGGGCCAGGTGCCCATAGCTAAAGATGGGCAGAGATTAAGAAAGGCAAAGAGGCCACGCGAGACATGATAACTTTGAGCCCATTGACATGATTCATGCTTACCACCTGTGAAACATGGGCATAACTGTAGGGGAGGTCTGAGGCTGTGAATAGCCCATAAGGTGAGACATGTCCCGGGGGGGAACATGTACAGGCCAGGAAGGCCCACTGAATGTGAAAGCAAGATTGAGAGCAGCAGGTTTTAAATGGGGATTTGCTGGTGAGGAGACAGACCTAAGCTCAGTCTGGGGTTCTTGGGCAACCTCCCTTATCCAACATTATTAAGACTATTAAGGCATGGTAGGTGAGAGCAGAAGAGAGAGCAGCTTACAGGCAGAGCGGAGCAGGAGCCATTTGGCCACCAGGCGGCATCATGACTGTTCATGGGACATCGTCTTGATACAGACCTTCTTTTAAACAAATTGGGAAAATGTCAGTTAAACAAAATAACTATAAGGTGGATAGGCCATAGGCTAAATAGCTGTAAGCAAAAGGCAGTTATAAACAGGTCCATGTCAGAATAGCAGGAGGTTTCAAGTGGAGTCCCACAAGGGTCTTCCCTGGGCCTGGTGCTGTTCAACATGGGCTTGCCATGTGCATCTGCTGCTGGGCAGGCAGGGGATAAGGCTCAGCCCAGCAGCAGGATGCATGTGGCATTGAGCTGCTCCTGGGCCAGCTGCAGTGGGGCTCAGGGAGCAAACTCCAACCCACAATGGCAACCGCTTCTGTCGTGCACAGATTGGAGGAGGGGGAGAGGTGGCACCTGGCCCATGGGGCCTCCTTCAAGGTGCATACGGCAGCTGGAGCCTCCTACTCCCTGAATGAGCCACTTGGGCTCGATCCTCCCACCACCCACCCAGCTGGGGCCTCCTTTACCTTACCCCTGATTCTGCCTCTGCTGCACTCTGTCCCTCACTGTGGGGGCCTTGATCTGGCCCTTGTCCCTTCCCTGCCTCATAGGCTGATCTGCTGGGCTGGGGGAGGGGCAGGGGGTGTGCACATGCATGCACACTCTCAGTCCCCCCCCAGCCTCAGATTGACCTAAAGAGGCTCTGTGATCGACAGGTCAATCACAATCGACCAGTTGGTGACCACTATTGTAGATGATTCCAAATTATTCTGGACAGTCGAATCCCAAGTGGATGGAGAGGAGCTGCACAAAGTATGCAAAAAAAAGAAAAAGTTAAAAAAAAGGTAGATGACTTCAGTGTTGACAGTGCAAGGAAAGAGACCTTGGAGCCATTGTAGTTGACTAAAAACATCATCTTAATGTGCAGTGGCAACCAAAGAAGCCAATAACATGTTGAGCATCATTAAGAAGGGAATTGAAAACAAGATGAAGAACATCATCATGTCATTATACAAGTCCATGGTATGTCCACATGTTGAATGCTGTGTACTGTTCTGTTCTCCACCTCTCGAAAATATAATAGAATTAGAAAAGGTGCAGAGAATGGCAACCAAAATGATCAGGGAGCAGTTACTATGCCAGGAGAGACTACAAAGGCTAGGACTCCTCAGTTTGGAAAGAAGAAGGCTGAGGTGGGTTATGATTGAGGTCTATACAGTCATTTAGGATGTTGACCAAGTAAACAGGAAACTGTTGTTCACCAAGTCCTATAATACTAGAGCTAGGGAACGCCCACAAAATTAGTAGGAGACAGATTCAAAGCTAACAAAAGGAAGTACTTTTTACGTGGAGTGTAGTTAACTTGTGGACGGCATTGCCAACAGAGGTCATGGAAGCAGATAACATAGCCAGGTTTAAAAAATGGTGAGACAAATTAATGGATATTAGATCTATTAATAGCTACTGAATAGAATGGTTGGAGATGTTTCCTCTGGCATCTTTAACCAATAATGGTGAATGCCGGGGATGGTCAGGCCAGATCCATGGATAGGCAAACTAGGTACATTTCTAAGGCCCTGAGCTGTAGGGGGAGTGAGGGGAAAGGCTAGTCCTTCTCTCCACAGTAGTGGTGCAAATGGCCCCATTGGCCTCCTTTACCTTCCCCTCTGCCAGCCTCACTGCCACTGCCTAGTTCCCTGTGGGCAGCAGTGCCATGAGTCTGGTTGCCTAGGGCCCACTAAAGGGTTAATCTGGTCCTGGGGAGGGTAGTCACTCTAGATATACCTGGCTTAGTGCTCTCCCTCTAAATCAGTGGTTCTCAACTTTTTTGGACTTGAAGCACCCTCACTGGACTGGAGACACCCTTCCACAACTATTGTGAATTGAGTGACAGCCAGTTTCAAAAACTAATTTATAGTTTACAGATTGGCCAGGCAGGGATAAACTTGAGACTGCCCTTATTTGCTTATCTCCTCATACCTCCCAGCAACCTGTAAAGGAACTGGTGGCACCCCAGTGGGCTGCAGCATTTTGGTTAAGAATCATTGTTCTACAGGATCCACACCTGCTATTGTTGGAGACAGGCTGCTGGGCTTGATGGACCATTGTTCTAACCCAGTTTGACACTTACGTTCTTAAGTCCACTGCTCTAAACAGAGGGGACTATGAAAGAAAATCTAGAGGCAGGCATGCTAGGACATAAGAAAGAAAGGTGGGATAGTTATCCAAGTAGCTGGAAGATGAAGGAGAGAGAAACATATAAAAACCTGAATCTGATGTAGAAGGTAGCAGGGAACGGGTTAGTTAGAGGGGCTAAATATAAGCCTAGTATCAGGTGAGGTAGGTGATTTTTGTAGTTATGAGTTTGACCTTCAGAGAATGCAGCATGTCTAACAAATTTACTTTGGTCTTTTGGAGAAGTAAGGTGTAATTCTTTCTTTCAAAAGAAGGTATAATTTCTTTCAAATGTAGGGATTTATTTGGAAAGGGTTTTTATATCATTTTACTTATAATGTTGTTGCTAATGTACCAGAACCTTGCATAGGTAGTTCTATGTGAAAATAAACAAATATATTGCAAGCCTGCAGTGATCCTGAAGATGAAAAGCTGATCTCTAATGGCTCAGGCAGCTTGCCAGCTACCCTTTCACCATATCCTTTCCTATAACTTATTGTAGCATCACAACTTTAGTCACATGGTTCTTTTCTAATTCTCTTTTCTTTTGCCATTTTAATCTTTTGAAACTCACTTGATAAATTATTCTTATAAATAGCAATGGTCTCACCAGGAAAAGAAACGACATCATTAACATTATTAAGCATATTGCCTGCATGAGGATTCACAATTTTTTCCCCGTAACCAACTTACTTAATATTCGGGAGCTGTTGGCTTAATGAGACATGTACATTTACCTTCCATGAAGGTTTTTTTCTAGATGCATTCACCAAAAAAAATAACTTGTAAAATGTAATAGTGATATTAGTAATAGCCAAAGAGAGAGAGAGGGTAATTCATTTTATAGTTCAGCACAATGTCCTTCACTAGACATTGCCTTATTATATGGTCCTCAGTGCTGTCAGACGTAAGCAAACAATGATTACTAGATTTCTTCTTGCAGCAGTTATATTCCATATGGCCATATTGTCTCCATTTTACATCTAGGGAACTAAGGCATAAGTTACAATATTTGGGTTGTTCCAGTTTTTCTGAGTCCCGGTTCAGTACAGTAACTACAAAACTACTTTCTGTAGCTCAAGGCCAAACAGAATCATTGCAATAATTGTATGGCCTTGTTTGGCTCTGACCTGAATAAAGCTGGCCAAAGATCAGGTTTGCCAGTTCAGATGTCACAGACAGTTTCCATCCTTTTTTACCCCTCCACCTTGTGATCAGGCAGGATACTGCATGTGTAATCTGTTTTAATTTCCCAAATGGATTTTAAGTCTAGTGAGGCTTTTAGATATTGGCAGTATTTCATTCAGACAATCTCATTTACTGACAGAATACTCAGCAAAAACACAAGAAAGTCTTCACTCAGACTTCTTAGCAGAGGTGAAAACTCCATCTAAATTCAGTCCAACATCTTAACTCTTTATTTAGGGATGCTATCATCATGACCATGGAACTCTACAGGGAATCCCTAACAATTTTAGCTCCTCTCAAAGAAGTGTCCATCTCTTCCACTAGGGACAGACATTTTACATAAACTGGTTTAAGTGATGAGAAACTGGTTTAAACCTGTAACAGAACAGACTCTCAGGACACCAACCAGTTTCAAAAAAGCTGAAACTGGTTTAAGATAAACCTGGTTGAATGTAGAATCAGACTTAACTGATTTGGGTTAAACTGGCTTATACAATGTCTGTTCCAGACCCCTTGTTGGTTTAAGATAAACCAGGTACCCCCAGCATCCCTGCATGCTCTCTGGGCTGGTGGGGCTCTCTGTTCCACAGCAGAGCTGTCCTCTCCCCTCTGCTCCTTGGCTGTAGCTCCAGAGACTGTGGGCTGCTTCCCCCTTCCCCTAACCACTCCCTGCTAAGCAGGAATTCCCCCCTTCCCTTTGCCCTGCTGAGGAGGTGTCTGTGTATTAGCTAGCAGACCATATGCTGGCTACCATCCATGCTGAATCAACAGGTAAATCAACAAGCAGAATCAATGTGATGTCCTCATGAGAAAATTGGAGGATTGTGGACTTAACTCTGAGACAGTCAGGTGGGTGAGAAACTGGTTGCAGGATAGGACCCAGAGAGGCATAGTGAATGGATCTGTGTCATCCTGGTGAGAAGTGGGCAGCAATGTCTTGCAGGGGTTGGTGCTTGGTCCAGTACTTTTCAACATCTTTATTAATGATTTGGATGTGGGGGTGAAGAGCTCACTGGCCAAGTTCACAGATGACACCAAGTTATGGGGAAGCATGGTCACATTTGAAAATAGGCTGCAGATACAGGAGGACCTAGACAGGCTGGCAAGTTGACAGGGTTGGAATCTGAAGTTCAACGTCAAGAAATGTAAAGTGCTTCGTTTCGGGGTGAGCAGCTCCCAACACACTTACAGATTTGGTGGTACCAAACTGAGTACCACCATGAATGAAAGGGACCTGGGGGTAGTAATAGCTCAGAGTATGAATATGAGCTGGCAGCGTGATGCTGTAGCCAGTAGGGCAAATAATACTTTGGTATGCATCAATCAAGGCATCTTCAGCAAAACCAAGTAGGTATAATGGCCACAAACTCCTGGAAGAGTGATACAGGCTCAAAATTAGGAACAACTTTTCTACAGTCAGAGTGTCTAGACTGTCTAGAGTGTCTAGACTGGGTAATAAGCTCCCTCCAGATGTGGTGCAATCACCTACCATGGAAATCTTCAAGAGGAGACTAGACAGTCACCTAGCTGGGGTCACCTGACTCCCAGTTATCTTTCCCGCTTGGTGCAGGGGGCTGGACCCAATGATCTTGCAAGGTGCTTTCTGGCCTCACAATCTATGAATCTATGAACAGGCAGAATCAACAAATAGCTGGTAATGTCCCTCTAATGGGATCATAAACACTGAGTTAGAGGGTGGTAAACACTGTTATGACTTCCCTGAGTGACTAATCATAGTGTCCTGATACAGCCTGGCCATGGGCCCCTCAGCTCAGTGCTGTGAAAGAAAGGGAGGGTTGCTCTGCGCCCTTCAGCTGCTAGCCTGAGCCACTGCAGGCATGTATATTCGTTTCTGGGATGTCTGTCCAGTTACAAAACTGATTTAGCCTGGGCAGGTTAGACTAACCTGCGAAGATTGAATCAATTCAGGCTCAGGCTTTTTGAATGTCTGTCCCTAGCCTTCAAGGCCTGGGCCTCCAGTAACCATCTAGGATGTCCTTTCGTAAGCTTTTTCCCTAAGGGTTCCCTTGCACTAATCACTAGAGAATTCTCTCTTTTGGAACCTCTTTTCTTTAGAATCAGCCTTCATCAAGTGAATTGGTAGCCAGATTCCCCCTAGCTCATTAACTGCGTAAGTGGCTACTGGGCAGCCAATTACTGAAAGGTCCAGTGGGATGTAACCCTTCAGAATATAAGAAGTGCTATATTGGGTCAGACCAATGGTCCATCTAGCCTAATATCCTGTCTCTGATAGTGGCAGAAGTGGATGCTATAGGAGGACGGTATTGAACTGAATATCTCTGCCGTGATCTATCCCTGATTAGATACCCTCCCTGGAATCTACCATTATAGGTTTGTTAGTTTTAAACCTGTCATCTACTAATTTCAGCCAGTGTCCCTTAGTTCTAGTATTCTGGTACTTGGTGATCAGCAGTTCCCTGGACACTTGGTCTATACCCTTCATGATTTTATAGACCTCTATCATATCCCCCCAGCCCCCTCAGCTTTCTTCTTTCTAAACTGAAGAGATCTCTCCTTTTTAGACTCTCCCTTTAAGGAGGACCATATGAAACACTGGGAAAACTGTTATAAAGTGGGTCCTGCAGCAACCAGGGCATTTTTATGTTTTACATGAAAGTGTTGCACTGAACTGCTATTCGTGGCTCTGATTCAAGCCAGGACTTTCCCAGCTCCATGGTAGGAACCCTGGAAGCTCTGGCATGGTATCTGCCCCAGAGCCTATGAATCCTGGATCCAAGGAAAATTAGAACCCTACCTTGGGTTTGATGGAAGCTTGCCAAGCTTAAGGTGTTCGGGATAAAATATTTTGGGCTCAACAAATCAGCTTTTTCTAACAAGAACTAAATGATCCCAGCAGCAAGGGCATGATGTCAGACTGAACTAGATGGTGTGTTTTTATAAGCATACTTAGTAGGTCTCTAGTATATCTCCATAGTCATTCTGAGACTGCTGTCAAAAAACAAGCCCTGGATACTTCCTCCTGCTCTGAATGTGTTGCATATTAAAAAAAATTGTGGTGTGGTACTGGGAATGTGTTGCACCGAACTTGGGAATATGTGTGATACAGATCTTGAAGACATCTTTGGGTACATGCCAAACAAAAAGAACTACATGACATACTTTGGCAAGCACCAAAGCAAGAGCAAATGGGCAAGCTAGTATATATAGACCCTAAGTCTTGAATTAATATCTTCTCTTCAGCTGTAGTTGGATTGGATAGTTCACAGAAGGACAAAGTGCCAGAAAAGATTATATATTAAATACATTCAAGGAGAAAACTGAACGATGAATAATATTCATGGAAAATTTGTTTACAGGTTAGTCATAATTATCTTAATTATTTGAGGGGATACACTGTTACCATCTACTCAAATTGCTATGAAAACTTCTATGTTCAGTGGATTGATTCAGCTGCCCTAATTTACTTAGTATTCAATGCAACTTTTATAATAAAAGTACCCTGGAAATTCCCAATAGGAAAAGTTGACATAGTGCTCTACTACTTGCAGTATAACTCATGAACAAGATAGCTCTGTTCTGCAATAATTGTAATTGATTCAATAGCTAATTCAAACATGTTGCACTGAAGCCCCAAAAATCAATGCTGTTATAAATAACTGTAGGTATTCGAAGAACTGTACTGTAGTTCCATATTGGTGGTATCATTGCCATCTGGCTTTGCTTTTCTTAGCACTTTTGGGGACTACAAATTGCTGATGACAGTGCCTACAGCTACGACTCTGCTACTTGTGCTAGTTTATTTTAAAATATAGATAATGGTATTCAGAATTATCTTCTGTAAGTCTGATTCTGTTGTGTAAGAATGGGCTGATACAGTAACTCAACTATACGTTTTTAATACCTAACCAGATATGACATTAAGCTGGGGCAAAGCAGCTCTGGGCTGGCAGACTGGCCCTCCTGCTAGCTGGGGATGTACCACCCTGGCACGTGCAAGGCAGAACTCGTGCCTGCCAGCCTAGAGCTGCTTGGCTCCAGCTTAATGTACTGCTGAGAGGCTGGCTGGTGCACAGTAGTGCTACAGGGTGGGGCTAGCCTCATGTCCCAGCCAGCTCTGGTCATTGTCTACACAGCCTAATAGGGCTGCAGGTGTGGATGGTGACACTTTATTGAGGAGCTAATTTGCCAATTCTGCAGTAAAGCACACATGCCGATGACCCTACTACACTGAAAACTAATTTTATTCCAAAGATAAACATAGCTACTACATACCAGATCCCAGAGTACTTGTATTTCTGGCTGTTGACCTATTAGGGGCAATGCATCCCTCTCAAACTGCACATCACCCAGTTGTAGATTTAGTAATTTCCTCCATATGAACAAGTCTTTCAGAAAGATAAACTGAATTGTTGCTGCCATTTCATGGGCTTGTCCCCAGTATGCTGACCTTTGTAAAACAGTAAGTGTCCCCTACCTGGATGAGAATGATTTAAATGGACTGTTTGGAAGATATGGAACAGGACTGTCAGGAGGCTATGGTATGTAACAAAGCACCAATCTTGGGCCCTGGTATGGTCTGGAGAACTTCACCAGACCCAGACACACTGGGAGCATACTAGGAAGGACCAGTAATGTGGCAGAGGAAGCTGAGACACAGAGACATGGGGCAGACATAGCAGCCTCTGTGTCTGACATGTGGAGGAGCCAGGTCATGGGACCTCAGAGCTGGCCCTTCTTGTCCAGGAGGCGCTTGGCTGGAAGATAAGTCTGTGCTGGCCCTACTAAAGTTTTCCTGGAGAGGGGGAGCACATGCAAGGCAGAACTCGTGCAAACCACACAGAGGTGTGAAGCTGGTAATAGAAGCTGGACCAATGGACCAGAGATGAAGTGAAGCTAAGCAGGACACGAAAAGCCTGCAATCATCCACAGGCAAGATGACTTTTAAAGCCACAGTGAAGTAAAAGTGCTACCCAGACCGGGAAGATGGACATTTAAAGGGTTTTATGCCTGGGACACTGGACTTGGGTAATAGATAAGGGCAAGAGGTGAAAGCCTCCTGTTCCATAGACTTAAAGAAGAAACCAGCTCTCGGTGGATTTAATGAATTGATGAGCAAAGTTAATTAGTTGCGGCAAGTAATCCAGTTAGTTGACTGGACAGCTGGGGAATTGATTAATGGAATGCTGACAGACCTTATAGCCAAGAATCTAGGGGATGGATAAAAGAAAAGAATTGATGTGACAGCATGCACTCAATAAGAGGGGACCTTAGTTGATTAATATGGCTCAAGTGGAAATTGATGTTGTGACCCCAATCAATTAAAGTAGGAATAAAACTGGGTAATTGCTGAGAAGATGACTGGCTGGTTACCAGGTCTAAATACACTGTCCATGGGAGGACGAGCCTGAGAGGCTGGTCACATGCTGATGCCTACATAGGTGTGGTAAGGGCAGGGTGTAGGGGAGGCAGAGCCCTGTGAAGGGAGATCACGAGCCATCCTACTTACCAGTGGTAACAAACACCTCACCTCTCCTTATTCTCTTTCTTCTTTTGAACATCAAGGCATGTTGGTTGAGCATTAAGGAAGGTGGTCTAGAGTAAAGGAGAGTGGCAGCTGATCAGTCATCATCAAGCATGAAACTCATGTGGTACAAGAGAGGAAAGGCCCATTTGGCACACAGATTGAAAGTCTTAGACTCCAGACAGCAAGAGGTAGGAAAAGAAAAGATTGTTAAGAACTTGAGCTTCCTTCTGTTTCAGTGTGTACATTTTTTGAGCGTGTCAAGTATTTCATAGCCCAATACATGACTGCACTCTGTCTTTTGGTGGGTGCATGTAAATTTGGAATACTTTATCCTCTGTGGCCAGTTATTGGAAAAGACCCATAATGCATAGATTTGTGAAAGACTGTTACTTGAATTTACATTGGAGTAAGCTCTACATCTGGCAGTCCAAACCAAGTCATCTATAAATAATATACAAATGCTTGCTGAAGGAGATATTCAGCCTGCAGAAGTAATTCATACTCAGTAATTCAGAAAGCACAATCTGAAGGAGACACAAGAATTTTTCATGCTCCTAGGAAAAACTTTACTGTTGACATTTAAAATTGACATTCATGTTTCTGCTGTGATTCTATAATCTAGTTGCAAATTTCAATAAGAGTTTTGTGCAGAAAACAAAGTTAATAATTGCAGGCCTGTTGAATATTATTATGATATATCATACTTCACAATGAAACCTTCTACGAAATATTGGTCTGAGAACCTACCGTATTTTTTAAATGATGACTGCACTGAAATCACAGTTATTTCTAGTTTGAATAGATTAGTTCATTTCTCATTCTGCAAGGCATGCCTGTAGTGGAAATAGTTCTTCAATATTAATTTATTAACAATGCTTTTATAAATGACTTTAAATTTCTTCCAAGATAAGACTGGTAATCAGTTCCCTTAAAGACTACGCCAATGTTAAAATATTAGGCTAACAATACTACATATTTTTAGTAAAATGGTAAAATACTTTGCTCTAAGCCATAATGATCTGGGGTCATTTCTTAACTTAGAATTTACAGACGACTTGCGAGTTTTCTATATACAGACTGTTTTAATGGAGCACATGGCACATTTATACACTTGGAGCACATGACTGGGAGTGGGTGGGGGGAGGGTGCTTTAATTAGAGTGACTCTGAGAGCTGCAGGCCCCTTCTCAGGATCTGGAGATGACTCAGGACAGTGAGTGCATCCTGTAAAATGTTGTGTTATAGAGTTCTGATATACATTTGTGATGTTTCTGAGAGGCGAGTGTGCCCAGGAAATTCAGGTCCACATGAAGTTTAAAGGCCACTTAAATTAAGCATAACCCTGAACCTGCTGTACCTTTGTATATGCTGCATATTGGGAGACCTGAACCTCTTCAGCTTCTGCAAGAGGAGGCTGAGAGGTGATCTTGTGGCTGCCTACAAACTCATGGGGGGGGGTGGACAAGAAAAAGGGGATACAGTGTTTACCAGGGTGTCTGTTGGGGTAACTAGAAATAATGGCCACAAATTGGAAGAGTAAATTCAGATTGGACATCAGGAAAAAATTCTTTACAGTGAGGGTTGCCAAAATGTGGGATAAGCTTCCAAGGGAGGTGGTGCTGCCCTCTTCCTTGCAGGTGTTTAAAAGGAGACTGGGCAGACATCTGGCTGGGGTCATCTGACGCCAGCACTCATTCCTGCCCAGAACAGCGGGTCAGACTCCATGCTCTAATAGGTTCCTTCCAACCCTAACATCTATGAAACGATGAAACATGATTGTTATATATGAGGTGCATCATTCTTAGGCCTCAGTTTTCCTCTTTAAGTCAGAACAATAACATCTGGCTAGCTCATGGGAAGTTTTAAGCTTTCTTAAGTGAAATGATATTTGTGTAGTATTATTAAGGTCAGTTAGTGCCAAAGACAGCACTAGATCCTGGGAGCTGGTGCTTACCTTTGGCACAGGCTTAACAACTTCATACACTCCAGGAATGCCATACTAGTATGTGCTGAAATATAATGCTTGCTATATTTGGGATTTAATTTTTCCAGTACTGTAGTGAAGCATGCATTAAATCAGATCAATAATGCCCCACATAGTTACATCATTAAAAAGGCTGGCAGTGCATGTCAATGAGTAGCTTCTATATTGGTCAGTTCTTGGCATCTGAATTGGATTTTTTTTAATTATCATATCAGATAAATTACAGATGAAATAATAGAAGGGCAAAAAAAGTTGACATGGATGAACCAGACACATGAGCATACTGCAGGTGTCTTATTTGATTATGGCACTCATCCCAGTTCCAGTGGCCTCTGCTGACACTGTTTATAGCAAGTTACAAGCTTTCATGTTATTACTGGGAGTTTTTTTCTAAGGTGACTTCAAACTGGGGTGAGAATGCAGTCCTTTACTATAAACAGTCTTAATGTTAGCAGCATTAACAATGAAATCTATTCGTACATTATTTGGGATTTAAAAAGATTTTGCTTTTCTTATTTCTATTTTACTTTCAAGAGCAAGGTCTTACATCTTTTCTGCAATTCTCACCTCACGATTATGTCCCTGTGCTCAGAAACCTCTGAGGGATGATTACAAAATTTTTCTGTTTTATTTTTGTCCTTCAGTACACTCCAATTCTGAATGGAGTCAGCCTGAAGAAGCCCTAGGCCATTTAAATGAAGGTTTCAGATGGTATGCACTAAAAAGAGAGTGAAATAGGAAAAGGATTGGAAAGCAAACAGGTCCACTCAGTGGATTTACCATTAGCTCTGACACATTATTTGCCAGGCATTAAAGTTAATCAAGATGAGAAATCAATTGGCAGCCTTTTCCTGCAGATTCCTTTAATTTTTTGGTATCAGAAAACTGGTACTCAACTTTCTACTGTTGGCAATAAGATGATAACTGTGCATGTGTGATATGACATTGTAGTACCTCACCAAAGTGCAAGGGCAACACTTGCCATTAATCAGTAGTCTATAATCAGTTATAGAAAAGATTGCCTACCTCCACTAATAAAAGCTTGTTTCAACATTTTCAATAATGTATTTGTTCAAGAGCACTTAAAGGTAGCAGTAACATAAAGCCTTGTTTCAAATATCAGCCTGTCATTCTCAATCACTTTTTGAGGAAGAGGAAAATGAAATGTGTCCTTTTTAATGCCTGGTATTAACTGAAGAATGAAACTGTGATGTAATGATTGAGCTGAAACCACAGTGTGCAGGGGCACTAGTGTTAAATCACCTAGCTCAGTCTTTCTCTGTTAGAAGATCAGTCCTGGCTGGAATTAATGTGCCTCTGTGCTAGCACATCATGTTTTTCTTGGGAAGGCTTACTCTATGAATTCTTTTCTGGTAGCTCAGGATTCATAATCTCAAACAAATCGTGAAGTTTCAAGTATTTGCTTAGAGATGCAGTCAATAAAAGATGACTATTCAACAACACTTTGATGACTCTCAAACTCATGCTAAGCTGGGGCCTACTCACAAAAATTAAAATACCAAATACTAATGCTAACCACATAGTGCAAGAGGATGTAAGTTTATGGCTAATCCATGTAAGAAGAAATAATGAGATATCCCTTCCAGCTTATTTTACTGTATTCATGATGATTTTAAGCAGGCTCCCAGTTGTCTGGTATGTAACCATGTGAAACGTATATCTTTGATTAATTAGTATGTTAAATATTTCTCTTGCAATTAACTCATGTTACGGACAGGAAGAGTCATTCTCCATATATGATAGCGTGATAGATATCTCCTCCTGATTTTTCTGTTTTGGCTAGTGATTTCCTTGATTTCTACCCCCCCCGCTCTCTCCCCAGTCCTCCAAACCACTGCGTGGGACTCTTCCTTGATTTATTCAACTAAAAGAAAGCCTTGAAGATGCTGGTCTAAGGGTATAAGAATGAAGTGAAAATGGCTAACAGTGTGCGCTTCAGGAGTGAGAAATCTCTCTGACACCAACTGCTGCTGCACCCCAGCCATATCAAGAAGCTGGAAGAAACAGACGGTCTCTCTTATGGCCTATTTGGTGAGAAACCATTATCCTGTAGCTAATTACTGGACTGCTTTGGTTTGGGCTCATTTGACTTTGAATACTTGTAGTAAATAAAACCTTTCTGTCACTCATCAAACTAGGTGATGTATCAATCCCTTAGACTAGTCCAAAATCCTAGGTTTTTTATTTTCCACTACTTCTAACTCGGTCTCAGGCTACCTGACTACCTACTGTGCTGTTTTATTTACCTCAAATGTGATTAGTTCAAAGCATAGTTTCAGAAGATAGTGTAAGATTTCATGGGGGAAAAATGGAGGAAAGATGTCCTCCACAGAAGCCACAATTCAAACAAGTGATTTGGAAACACTGGATGTGACTTGATTGAATATGAAATGCACCTATTTTGTATCTTACTTTTGTTTCTCATATTTTCTACCAAGAATTCAGACAGCTTCTTATACTATGAAATATCCAGTTCTGTTTTTTGCTGCTGCTTCTTGTTTTTAGTTTTCAGTCTGCAGCCACAATATGGTAGTTATTATATATGATTTCACTGAAGTGCCCTAGGGAAACTAAATGCTAACTGGATTTATAGGTGGTCAAACAGGACTCAAGCACCTAGGTTTCCTCCTAAATCACAAATGTGATCCTAACTAATCCTACACATTGGGTGTGTCTGCACATTCATTAATGCACCTCGCCCCCCATAAGCTGGTGCATGGGCTTTTTTAGATGCTAACAGTGCAGTAGCTTAATACTATTGTGCAGTAGTGTATTAACAGAGGTTTTGCATAGCACACTACTACACAGTGTTATTAGGTTACTTAATAGTTAGCATCTTGTGCAGACATATCCATTGGCCACAAAAACACTTAAGCACTCATATTCATTTGGTATGACCAGATGAAAGATATCTAACAATATAAACTTGCCATATTGTGTATTTTTAGAAACAACCTGGATAAGCCACCTAGACACCTTGTTCCCACTTAAGTTCAATATACTGAATATCTGTACATGTCCAGAAGACAACCCTAGGGCTGACCCCAGCCATATGCACCAGCCCTGGGGCTCTGCTTTTCTTACTCTTTTTTCCCCCACCTCCCTCCCACACCAGAATATTTTTAGCCTCCTTGACCTCCCCACCAGATGGGCAACCCCGCCTTCAACCCAACAATGCTTCCTCCCTGCCCCATAGGTTTGCCCAACAGCCCCACAGGCATGTAGCCCCTCCTGATCCCACTCTCATGAACTGAGATTCCTGTCCTGTCCTGGCTCCTGGCACTTGAAGGACCCAATCTACAATTACACTGGTTAAAGTAAGCAGTACGATCATAGATCAGGCCCTGGGAATGTCTGCATGTATTCTTAGGAGTCAGTCTCAGTGACTCTCAATGGGCAGTTAGTAAGCATACTTCTGAAACTTTGTTCTCTAAGCCTCCAATAATGTAATCCAGTAACTACTGACTTCAAGTCAATTGCCTTGCAATTACTTTGCAATTATCAGTTTGATAGGCAAGGTGCTTTGCGAAGCAGAGAAAAAGCATTGCCTATAAGTGCAAAATTAGTGTTTGTTGCAATTTGCCATTTTTATTTATTAATACAAACTTTTGGGATGAGTGGATGACAGATATCTGATACATTTTAACCTTGTCTATAGGAAAGGTGGGAATAATATTGCAGCCTCACATCTATCTTAACTCTTCTGTAAGTTCTTTGCAAAGGAGAAGAATGATTTTTGTGTTCTTCACAGAACAGTTTTACATTGCGCTTACCAAGGGGACCAAAGTACGTCAGAACAGCAAGAAAAGCCTTTTGTGACAGCATTAATGACAATATGGAATTCCAGATGAAACTGAATTCAACTCTTTTCACCTTAATGTATGTCAGAAGAATATTAATATCCTAATTAATAGAAAACATATAAGAAAAATGTATGGAGTTCAGGCCATTTTTTGTCTCATTTCAGCTATTTAGCAGGGGCAAGTGATATACAGCACAGATACTCCAATATATGGAGAGAAATGTATGCATCTCATGGCAAATCCCTTTAAAGCCCCTCTGGATTACTTAGGTGCATTGCTGCAGTTGGTTTCCAAATACCTTTTTCTTTAGCAAATATATATCTTATTTTCTCTGAAAAAATGCTCAGTGTCACAGAAAAATAAATCCTATCAATGCATACAAAATAGCAAGTTACACAAGTTGTACCATGCTACTGAGGTAAAATAGCAATTTTGTATCAATCTAAGTTTCCCTAAATTCCCAGAAGTCCAAAATACTTCGAAGTATTTCTGAGGTCTATTGAGAAACAAAACTCAAAAGGGTCACGATGATCTTAACTTTAGTTTTGGGGGTAGGGACCCTTACACTCAGTTTGAAGAGGAGCCTCAAGGCTTTTGGTTTAGCAGCTCAAATTTGACCTTTTACCATCATAGTCCATCTAACTTTGAAGACAGACAGACACCCCCTCCCCCCACCATGGATATACATATTCATGTCAAACATGCTTGCAGTGTCACTTACAAATTACATTATTTAGTTCAGCTAACAAAAAATACGTTGTGATTCTGCATTGCATTTCATACAAGACACAATCGTTCAATACAGAACAAAATGTCATTTTAACATAATGCCTGTTGGGGATCTCATAAATGATGAGTAATGTACATGTTTGGGTAACTGGATTTAAAAATAGCTTCAGGAGAAGAATAGGCTGCTTTAACTTGAGCTTTTATACTGGCCAAAACTATAATAGATTACTGTATCTCTATAAGGCTTTCAAAATGTAAGATGTAGCACAGGAAATGGGTAGCAGCCACTGGGGAAAACGCCAGTTGTTTAGAACAATCTATCATAAAAATCTTACAGCCATATTTTTGTGTAAGGGAACGATCAAGCAGAAAAATAAAATTTTGACTGCAGTATAGATAGCCAGTCCAATACTACCTTTAAAACTAGCTAGGACTGGTAACATTAGCAAAAAGTTGTCAAGGAACTGGCTTTACTTCACCATGGACTATTAACTTAAGTACAAGCTCTCCAAGAACCCTGGACACTTGTTCAATGATATTTGGCCAGAGAGGGGAGGGAGAGGGGTTCATGCAACAATAACTTTCATATTTTTCTCCTCAGAAATTGTCTCCACACACTTTTAAATTAAATTGCCTTAAAAAGAATTTCAAGAAAAAGCAGGATATTGATTTGGATGACGTATTATGATATATTCTCAGTCTTTTTACCCCTAGGCATCTGGTCTTGTTTCTATGAAAGCCCCATGTTCTAATTTTGTGCATGCTAAAAATATTTTAAAATGTAAATATATTTCTCCTTGCCATGCCTTACTTCAGGGCATTCCATTGCTAGCCAGCCCATAGAAGGGATGTCACATCGGTCATCAGTAGGATAAAGAGGGGAGGAAGGGAAAACAAAAATAGAAGAAATCTGTGATTAAATACAGGCTTCCTCAGATGCATGGAGGTCAGGGTGGAAAAGAGTCACTTTTAGGAAAAACAAGTTACAACCTTCTTTTTTTCTTCAAATGCGATCTCTCTTTTTAGTATTCTATTTAATAATTAAATTGCATTTGCATTACATAAAAATAATCTGGCCATTATTAAATTTGCAGGACTATACAGAAGGAGCAGCAAGGAAAAATAAACTCTGTTGAAAGTATTTTGATATATATCACACTGACGTCTCAAGCAAAATTGACCCCTTCCCTGAACTCACATGCTGAAAAATCAGCAAGCTTAAAAGGAACAAAGTATGGATGTAAGAACTCTTCTGCAAGAGCTGCTGTGACTATGCATAGGAGCTCCAAACCCAGAAACCCTTAATACGAGCATACCAAATGATGGCAAGGTCTCACTTGCATGGTGAGTGACTGGAATGAAATTCCTCATGATCATAAAAATAATTACATATAGGTTCTTTTGCAAGATTAGAACTTGAGAGATCTGAAAATGAGAATATTTAAGGCTTTGTGTAAATAAACTGACACCTTGATTTCACAAGAAGTAAACCAGAAGCTACTGCAAACTTGAGAGAACAAGTATAATAAGTACCAGGCTTCCAGCACAACTAAGTAAATGCATCTTTACCTACCTAAAACTGTCAAGAGATCTCAAAGATAATGTTGTATAATACTAAGTTAATTTTCCAACAAGTGTCAAAACTATTAGATAACCATCTTGCAGATTTCATGGCCAAAAGGCCATATCTGCCATGTATAACAAGGGAAACCATAAAACCTCATACAAATGAAGCACAGAATGAAACCATACTGAGTAGACATTATTGATTTGTACTGCACAAAGAATATGAGTCATGCACCATAGCCATGTTGTGCTGTAGCAAGATATCTCTTCTGACAGAAGACAATACATGGTGCTGACAGACAGAGGGATGTATGCAAAGAAACAGATAGTGTTTGTCAGGTGAGCTGTTAAGCATAAGACAGCAGTCTCAACACATCAGCTGCCTCACTAGTGTCAAGTTTTTGTAGGTATAGCAAAGGAAAAAAGATTAAAACATGAATTTTAGGGTATACGAGGTAGCCTTGTAGATGTTTATGTGTAGCTCCTTCCATGAATGAGGGGCAATGTGGAAGGAAGCTTGAAGGTCTAGAAGTGTAATAAAACTACTATAGAGCACCACATCAACAAAAGGAGGTTTAAAAAAATATATCCAAATCATGGAAGTACTGGTTACAGAAGGGGTCTTAAGTTATTGTGCTATCTAATGGGATGGTAATACAGAGTAGAGGTGGGAGCCGACATGTTAACATTCTATATTATATAGACTATACTAGATAGTTAACAAAGAGCCAAGCAAGTTTTTGGGAGTGCTGGGGAGAATTTTTGGGATAGAAGAAACCAGCTAGGGATGAAAGTCCTTCTCAGTTTGCTGCTTACTAATATGGAGGAACAGGATGAGAATCTCAAAAGAGGAAGACACTTTGGGTGACTGCAATTATGAAATGTTAGATTTCATCCTGAGGAAAGGAAGGAGTAAAGCAAAATAAAAACATGGATCTATTGAAAAAACACACCTTTCACCAACTTAAAATTGGTAGACAGGACTTCATGTCTAAGGAGGAAAAATTGTCCAAGACAGTTCCCAATGTGAAGGCAAAGAACAGCAAGAGACAAACTTTTTTAAAACAGTGAACTTCCCCATGGTTTGTAACTTTAAAAAGGAATCTCACAAGTGGAAACTTGGCCATATTACTAAGGATGAGTACAGTAGTATAGTACAGGTATGTAGGCAGAAAAAAAATCAGAACAGCCAGATACAAATTGAGATACAGCTGGCAAGGGTCATAAAAGGCAACAAAAATATTTTGTATATGTAACAGCAAGACCAAGAGATGTAATTGGTCCCTTACTGAATGGGGAGGGGAAACCTGATAATGGATAGCACAAATAAGGTTGAAGTGTTTAATACCTTCTTTACTTCCCAAAAAATTTCAGCTGTCAGATGAAAAGCATAGTTAGCAAAAGAATAGGACAGTCTGGAGTGGGGAATAAAAGCACTGTCCATCACCTCCACATCTACATGCTCATGTACCATGTGATCCATCATGCCACCCTCGTGTCCTGCCAAGACACCAAGTAGGGGACCTGTTTGGCGAGTGTTTGGCTGGGGCACCCCAGTGACTGAATCTGTACTTCACCTTCATCCTACAAGCCACTGGGGACCTCAGATGGCGGCTCCTCCATGCAGCCATTGCCACAGGCATGTATGTGGCAATCTTCATGGACACCCTGGCTCCTGCCCTTTCTCTGGGCAGAGGAAGACCCTGGTGCACATGACCCTGGAGTGCTCCAGGCTGCAGTCTCTCCACCTCCACCTTTGGAACCTCCTCCTGGTTCTGGTTGAAGTTCACCCCCCACCTTCTTGTTTTTTGGTCACCCCATCCATGGACCACCAAGTCCTGGGACCCCTTGGTCAACCTCCTCCTAGCACTGGCCAAGTGGGCTCTGTACTTGACTAGGAAGGAGGCTCTGGCTAGGAAGGTGTACAGGAAGTGTGTGGCCACTTTCTTCTCCTTTGTCTGTGCATGTTTCCAGGCAAACACCAATGGGCAGTGTCCACCGGCTCCTTGGATGCCTTTGAGGACCGGTGGTTATGGCCTGGAGGGCTCTTCTTGGTGTCCCCTCCAGAGAACTTCTTTTCACATTTTGAACCTGTGACCCCCACATCACTCTTGCCCTTTTCTTCCTTAGTTGTCCCACCAATAAATAAATAAATAAAAAATTATCAGATGTATCTTTCAAACTTTAAACCCACACAGTGGGGTCTATTAGTTCACTAGGTGGGCCTTAAGGCCCATGATCTCTGGAAAATACAAATAGACAGGAACTTCTGAGGCATTGGTATCTAGGGAGACTAGCCCCTTGTGCCAGCTGGACTGCTAAAGCAGCCCTAGCCTGGAGTGGCCCCTGCACCTGCTACCCACTGTAACAGTCTGGCAGTGGGGGCTGCTACCTGCCTATGATGTACGGCCACCTGTGATAGCATCCACCCCATGGCTGCGTGCCTGCCAGGCCCGAATGGGGACAACATGGCCACTCTACCTGTGGTATAGGCACTGCACCAGAGCCTCCTGCACCTCTGGGCCAGCTGCCAGTGGGCTGTGTTCACAGAGCTGGCCTTCATGTGGAATGGCTGTCATGTCTTCTAGTACCCCCACTCTGCCATCTGGGCAGCTATCATGCAGAAGATGTGCTTGTTACAGTGGCCCACTTTGAACAGGCATGTGCTTGCTCATCTGGACTCAGCCTTTGAGTGCTTTTTGGAATTAAGAAATAAACAGAAAAAAATGTACAACTAGTTTGTAGGCAGACAGAGTTCTTTGGATAAATGTGATGTCTTTTATTAGACCAACTAAATAGTTGGAACAATTGTTCTTTGCAAGCTTTCAGGCAGAAACACCCTTCTTCAGGCATAGTGAGAGTCTCCTGGTGTTGTATGTTCTCCTGGGTAGAATAGAAGCATAAGCCAATATGCAAAATGCAGGTCTGTGAAAATGCAAATGCATGGTAGGGAAGATCAGAGAGGATAGGAGAAAAAGTGGAGGGGTGGGGGAAAGGTGGGGGGGAAATGTGTTGACTTGGTGATAGAGTGTAGCTGGTAAAATCTAGAGAAGTTATCTAGGGCTAATGGATGGCAGGCAGGTCATAAATAGTTTGTAGTAATGTTAATAATGTGCCACAAGTAGTCTATAGTAATGTTTCCATTACTGGTAGGTAGTTAGTGAATCAAAATACATTTTGTGACAAGGTAATTGGGGTGTATTTTTTATTATAGCATAATAAACATTCAGACAACAGGTGTCTTCAAATAGGGCTCACAGCTATTGTTATTATCTGTTACATATGTTTTAACCCTAGGTTACTTTAGTGTTTGCTCATCCGTGTTTTTTTCAATCTCCTTAGCTCATTGGCCTGTGACCCTATTCCCCCCCTGAATCACCCATACAAATTTGGGAATTCTCCTTTTGGCTCTTGTGAAGTTTGGTACACAGGGTTTGGTACACAGCATTTGGCAAAAGGGGGCTTCGACTGCTAGCACTCTTTCTGTGTAACTGCGTAGACAAGTAGCAGCATACGGTTCCTAGCACCTGCCTGCCCACTTGTGACCCAGGGTGCATTATGCTGGCCCACAGCTAGAAAAAGATGCCTACTTTTGTACTAAGCTAGTAGACAAAAGGTGGGCACTACCTCTTCTTCCTCTTACATGCACTGTCTCAGAACAAAGCAGTTGCTAAGCATGCTTTCACAGCAGCTAAGGAACCTGGGGTCTTAGGCAGAATTTACGTACCTTCTGGTATTTGCATCCTAATAGAGCTTATGTTTGCTTTTAATTAATTATTTAGTGAATTATTCCTTGGGAAATGAGACTGAGGGAGGGCCAAAAAAATTAGAAGTTCTGTTTTTGTAATATTGTTATTAAGTGGTCTTTCATGGTGAGAGGCTAGGACATGGTCACAGTTTTAGTTTGGACTGGAGACAGGTCTATAGGAGGGTGGTAGATCTGTATGTCATCAACAAGGATATAATAATTGAATCTGTGTTTATGAATGAGATCATGGGCCAAAAAATTGTACAGAAAGAAGAGCAGGGAACCAGTGATGGAGTGCAAAGAGCTTTATGAAGTGGAATTGAATGTAATTCCCTTGGGACTTGAGCATATGCTTGATAAATAAAAGCATCTGACCCATTTGATTATCTGATCATCTGCAAGTCGATACATATATAGGAAAGGATGCCAAACTCCGAGCTCTTAAAGCTCCAGAGACTAGTTAGAATAGAGTATTTCTGAAATTACACATTGCACTTGTTCTCATTTTATTGACTTTTCAAGCAGAGCAGCCAGAAAAACTATTGATGAACACAACACTGAATTCACTTTCTAAGAACAAAAAGCAGCAATCTATAAAACTGACAAAGACAACAACATGGGGGTAAATTTGCATGCAACTACAGACAAAAGCAGAGGTATGTTAACCCCTTGTTGTCCAGAACTGGTTTTTCCTCCTGAAACATTTTGGTTTGTACCACTGCAAAAATGTAATTAGAAAACACTTTAATCTTATCTAAACCAGTAACATGTTTCTCTTTAAGTATGCTTCTAATTAAAATGGCTTTTGCATTAGATTTTTTAAAAAGTTCTTTGTAAATAGAAATTTATGTTTGGACAAGTACATGGAAGATTCCAGACAGCATCTGCTAAATATGCATGGTCCATCATATAGATGCATAAAATGTAAAATGTAATCCTTTAAATTAACAGCTACTCCCAATGGACTCAGTGAAAAGCAAGGATATAGTCTTGGATTTAACCATAAAATCATTTGAAAGCTAATTAGCAGCAGCAGCAATTAAATTTGCCATGCTATGCTTGGGATCAAAGGAGGAATTAGTTGGCAGACTGTTCTCTTGCTACTGCCAAACTATGTCCAAAACCACAGTAAAACTTTCATGTTACTTATTTTTTCCACTGTAAAATTAAGTTATGTATATGTGCACTGGGAAGAAAATGTGCTGACATGTTATTCCATCAAAGCTTTTTAAGTGCTTTCTTATGGCAAGGTACAAGATAGCAACATTTGAATAACATCTAGGCTGAACTGATGCAAAGGGAATTTTCAGACGGAACGAGGCAAGATTTGAGTTGCTACATTTAAAATTATTTCCATTTCTTGTAATCTTGTCTTTATTCTGTCCATTTATTGCCAAACTACAGGAAATTATATTTAAAATAATAACATTATGTTTCTGGGAAAATAAAGAGTTGTATCCAAAACTCCTTGAAGTTTTTTTTACTTATTTGTATTAGTATTGGATCAAGAAAAGAAATCAGAAAGCATTTGTACACTTCTATACTAATATATAATAAAACATTAGTTCTGATATATTTCTGGTTACACACTATTAGAAATTTTGGAAAAAAGACTAGTTTTTCTTCCATGTCTCTCTTCATTTAGGACAGATATGGCAGTAGACATTTTTAGAATGCTATTTTAAAATAAATAAAACAGTACATGCCATGAAGAGTCACCTTCACATAGATAAGAATTCTCTCCACTGATAGCAAATAGCCAAGTTAGGTGGCTTAGCCTGATTGGGACAATGATCAAACTAAACATTCATTTACATTATTGAAGGGCATCCACCATATTTAACTATGAGGCAATGGGAGGCTGGGGGGTGGGGGCAATTTGCACTTCTGTCTCTCACTGTGCCTGAGTATACCCAATATACCTATTCATATTGCTGTAAAAGCACATTACATCACAATCAGTCCATACTTGGAGTACAATCAAAGACAACAGTTATCATCTGCCTGTGAAGGGCAATGCAGTTGATACGATGCAATATTTCTGCACAATACATGCTACTGGAATGCATCTAAAAAACTGGATCAGAGATTTATTTCCTGCAGGAATTATTAACAAGTTTATAACTTAAGAAGACATTTTTTGTCACTGATCAGATTATCCTGTGATGTGATGATCCTGAAAGGCAGCAAAGGAATGAAAAGGAGAGTTGGAGGAAATCTGAACCCTATTTCAATTTTATGAGTATGCTCTTTTTAAAACATAGCAGGGAAAATGGAGGGATATTATAGCACAGCCAAAGGAGAAATAGGGACCTAGAGATCATGCACCTGTACTGTTAAGTATGATGTGTATGCTGGTTTCCTAGGCACAGTGTTATGACATACAAAAGAAAAGCACTTAAGAGATCCTTTGTAAGTTAGGGTATGATTTGTCACCAATTTATTCAGTTCCTCAGAGTTTATTTCACTGTAATACTCTCTGGATGTGTCTACACAGGCAAATGCTGAAGGGTGGGTTTACTCTAGAAAGTAAATTACTCTAGAGTAAACGCACCCTGGGCAGGTATCTACATAAATGAGGATGTGGGAGCAAATCTGCTGCTCCTGGCAGCAGTCTGCTCCTTCTCCCTCCCCTGCAGCCAGGGGGAGCTCTAGACTCCCCATGGGTGCTACCCCAGGGGCTGGCAGGGAGCACAGGGCCAGGAGACAGTTGTCTCTTGGCAGGTACTCAGAGATTGCTGCCTGCTATTGGAGCAGGTTCTGCCACCAGAGCACAGGCAGGGTCAATGTTCCCCTGCCCTGGCAGTAGGGAGCTCCTGACCCTGGTTCCCCAAGTGGGGGTAGGGGACTTGGAAAGAGCTTCAGGGGAGGGGCAGGTCTCAGCCCCCTGCCTTGATCCACTGGTGGGGCAGCTAGCAGTGAGCCCTTAGCTGGGCGGGGATTCTCCACCTAGCTGGGACTTGTTGCTAGCTGTCCCACTGGCAGATAGTGTGGGGGACTCAATCCTGCCCCTCCCCTGCATCTCGTCCCAAGCTCTGCACCTCAGTTATCTGATCAGGGCATGGGGTTGGGGTCTACTTCAGACCTGTATAGTTCCTGGCCAGCCCTGGGCTTCATGGGCAAGTGTACACATACAGCCTGGATTTGGCTGGGGACTGCCTGAAATGGGACAGTTCCCAGCCAGCTGCAGGCTGCATGTGCAGAGTTCCCCATACACCCTAGGGCTGACCAGGTACTGTCCTGGTCAGTGGCAGGTCCCAGCCAGTTCCAGGCTGGGTGAGGAAATTTTCCCATGCAGGGAGCTCCCACTCTGCTATTGTGATTGCAGAGGTGGGGTTCAGGAGATTGTGATCATGGTGCTGGGGCTGGGAACACGCTGGGGAACCTGGGGAAGAGACTTGTTCCAAGCCCCTACTCTGCGATGGGCATCTAATATGGCAGAGTGGGGGCTGGGAGATATGGTGGAATGGGGGCTCCCCAGCCTGTTCCCAGCCCTCATTCTGTGATCACGGTGCTGGGGCTGGGAATAGTCTCCCCGGTCCTAGCTCAGCAGTCCTGATCACAGAGCAGGGGCTGGGAGCTCCCTGGATGGGGAAAGTTCCCTGCTTAGTCTTCAACTGGCTGGGACCTGCCACTGACAGGGACAGTTCCCGGCCAGACCTGGGCAAGGCCTGCTCCCCAGCATGTTCCCAGCCCTGACTTCATGACCATGGGGTGGGGGCTGGGAGATCCCTGCTGCTGGGGTGGGGGAACATTGTCCCCAGACAGGCTTCAGTGGCAGAGCTTGCCCCAGCAACAGGCAGCTCCTGGGGGCACAGGGCATTTTCCTGCTCCCTACTGCCTAGCTGATGGGGAGCAGATTTGCTCCCAGCTGGCCATCTATATGTGCTGTACTGCACAGTAATTTCTCAGAAGTAAATATGTTACTTGTATTTACAGGTAGCAAATTTATACATGATTAGAGAAAATTACTAAGCAGTAAGTGTCAGCACGTTTAGATGATGACGCTTACTACATGGTAATTAACTGTACTGTACTGCACAGTAAAGTGTCTCATGTAGATGAGCCGACAGTATAACTCTAAAATTAACCTCCTTTGGAAAGGATTTTTAACATATAAGTCATCTTGGTCAGATCTACACAAGATATGTTAATATGTACTAGCCTAATTTAATATGCATTACGGGCTTGCATCTACAATGCGCATTAAAAATTGAAAAATTAGGCTAATCATGCTTAAATTTGATACCTGCAAATGGAGGTATCAGATTGAGATGTGATTAATTAAAGTGCATTAATGCATGTGTCGACATGACCCAGCACTAACTTCAGTGCTGAGTTTATCCAGCCACCAGGGGCACATGGCAGGGCTGCAGGGACTTGGCACTAAATTTGGTGCCAAGTGCACTAACTTGGGTGCCAAGTCTTTGCATGTGTAGACACCTGCCAAAATTGCTTAAAGAACATTAAATGTATTTGTGCTTAAATGCACGTGTAGACATGCCTCCTAACAAGAATGTTTACAGTGTGGCCCAAGTAGTTAATAGTTAGTTCCAATGAATCATAGATTCATAGAATAATAGAAAATTAAGCATGGAAGGGACCTCTGGAGGTCATCCAGTCCAACTCTCTGCTCAGAGCAGGATCATCCCCAAGTAGATCATCCCAGCCAAAGCTTTCTCTCGCTGGGTCTTAAAATCTTCCAAGGACAAAGAGTCCACCTCCTTTCTGGGTAACCTGTTCCAGTGTTTTACTATCCTCCTAGTAAGAAAATTCTTCCTAATATCTAACCTAAACTTTCCTTGCTGCAACTTGAGACCATTGTTCCTTGTTCTGTCATCTACCACCACTGAAAATAGTCTAGCTCCATCCTCTTTTGAACCCCTCTTCAGGTAGTTGAAGGCTGCTATTAAATCCCCTCAGTCTCTTCTTCTCTAAACTAAGTAAGCCCAGTTCCCTCAGCCTCTCCTCATACATTGTGCCCCTCTGCCACTTTACCATTTTTGTTGCCCTCTGCTGGACTTGCTCCAAGTTGTCTACATCCTTTCGGTAGTGGGGGCCCCAAAATGGAACATAGTACCCTGGTGGTTTCCTTAACAGTGCTGAATAGAGGGGAATAATCACTTCCCTTAACTTGCTGGCAACAGTCCTACTGATGCAGCCCACTAGCTATCAGACTTCTTTGCATAAAGGGCATACTTTTGGCTTATATATTCAGCCTACTGTTCACTGTAATTCTAAGGTTCTTTTCTGCAGAGCTGCTGCCCAGCCAGTCAGCCCCCAGCCTGTACTGATGTATGGGGTTGTTCCATCCAAGTGCAGGACTTTGCACTTGTCCTTGTTGAACCTCATGCGATTCCTTTTGGCCCAGTCCTCCTATTTGTCTAGGTTACTCTGAATCCTATCTTTACCCTAGTACCTGTATCTACTACACGCCCCCCCACCCCCTACCCCACTTGGTGTCCTCTGCAAAGTTGCTGAGTATGCACCCTATGCCATCTTCCAGGTCATTGATGAAGACGTTGAACAAAACTGGCCCCAGGATTGACCTCTGGGGCACTTTACTTGATACTGGCTGCCAACTACATATTGAGCCATTGATTACTATTCTCTTAGACCAATGTTCCAGTCAGTTTTCTATCCAGCTTACTGTCCATCCATCCAGCCCATACTTCCTGAGCTTGCTTGCGAGAATGTTGTTGGAGACTGTATGTATTAAGCCTTACTAAAATCAAGGTATATGACATTCACTGGTCTCTCTGCATCCACAGAGCCAGTGACCTTGTCATAAGAGGCTATCAGGTTGGTCAGGCATGACTTGCCCTTCATGAATCCATGCTGATTGTTCCTAATCATCTTCTCCTTCAAGTGCTTTGAGGTGAATTCCTTGAGAATTTTCTCCATGATTTTTCCAGGGACTGAGGTGGAGCTGACTGGTCTGTAGTTCCGTGGATCCTCATTTTCCCCTTTCTTAAATATGGGCACAATGTTTGCCCTTTTCAGTCATCTGGGACATCTCCCGATTGCCATGAGTTTTTAAAGATGATGGCCAGTGGCTCTGGAAACTCATCATCCAACTCCCTCAGCACCCTCAGGTGCATCTCGTCTGGCCCCATGGACTTATGTTGCCAGCTATGTATGTCTAGCTTTTCTAAATAGTCCCTAACCTGTTCTTTCACAAATGTTGGCTGCTCACCTCCTCCCCAAACTGTGCTGCCTGGTGCAGCAGTCTGGAAGCTGACCTTGCCTGTGAAGACCAAGGTGAAGAAGGCATTGAGCACTTTAACCTTGTCTGCCTCCATTGTCACAAGATTGTCCCTCCTGCCCCCGCATTCAGTAAGGGATCTGCCCCAGATCCTCCTCTTGCTACTGATATACTTGTAGAAACCCTTCTTGTTACCCTTCATGTCCCTTGCTACCTGGAACTCCAGTTGTGCTTTGGCCTTCCTGACTTCATCTCTGCATGACTGAGAAATACTCTTATACTCTTCCCTATTTTTTGTCCAAATGTCTACTTTTTGTGGCTTAGCATGGAACTCTTCAGTAAACTAAGCCAAGCTGGTCTTCTGCCATAATTGTTAGTCTTCCTGCACATCAGGATGGTTTGTTCTTGTACTCTCAGTAAGGCTTTTTTAAAGTATAGCCAGCTGTCCTGGTCTCTTCTCTCCCAGAGACTTGGCTTCCCAGGGGATTTTGCCCATGAGTTCCCTGAGTGAGTCGAAGTCTGTTTTTCTGAAGTCCAGGGTCCTTACTCTGCTGCTCTCCATCCTTCCTTTCCTCAGGATCCTGAACACAATAATCTTGTGGTTGCTGGTGCCCAGGTTGCTATCCATTACTACACTCCATACACATTCTTCCCTGTTTGTTTCATAGTTTCATAGTTTCTAGGGTCGGAAGGGACCTGAGCAGATCATCTAGTCTGACCCCCTGCCATGGCAGGAAAGAATACTGGGGTCAAATGACCCCAGCAAGATGTTCATCTAACCTCCTCTTAAACACTCCCAGGGTAGGAGCCTGCACCACTTCTCTTGGAAACTGGTTCCAGATCCTAGCCGCCCTGACCGTGAAGTAGCGCCTCCTGATATCTAACCTAAACCTACCCTCTGCCAGCTTGTGACCGTTATTCCTGGTCACTCCTGGCGGTGCTTGGGGGAGCAGTGACTCCCCCAATGCCTGCTGATCCCCCTGACTAGTTTATGACAGGCCACAAGATCCCCCCTCAGCCTTCTCTTTTGGAGGCTGAACAGGTTCAGGTCCCGTAGCCTCTCCTCATAGGGCCTGCCCTGTTGTCCCCTGATCATACGAGTGGCCCTCCTCTGGACCCTCTCCATGCTGTCGACATCCCTCTTGAATTGTGGCGCCCAGAACTGGACGCAATACTCCAGCTGCGGCCTGACCAGTGCCGCATAGAGGGGGAGGATCACCTCTTTGGGCCTGCTCGAGATGCATCTGTGGATGCATGCCAAGGTGCGGTTGGCCTTCCTAACTGCTAGTCCACACTGCCGGCCCATGTTCATCTTGGAGTCAATGATGACCCCCAGATCCCTTTCCGCCTCCGTGCTGACAAGAGGGGAGTTCCCTAACCTGTAGGTATGGTGCTGGTTGTTCCTCCTGAGGTGCATCACCTTGTACTTGTCTGTGTTGAAACCCATCCTATTCTTGTCCGCCCACCCTTGTAACCTGTCTAGGTCTGATTGTAGCCTGTTGCATCCTTCCAGTGTGCCCACGTCCCCCCACATCTTAGTGTCATCAGCAAATTTGAACAGGGTGCTTTTTACCCCCTCATCCAAATCACTGATGAAGATGTTGAACAGTGTGGGCCCAAGGACCGAGCCCTGCGGAACCCCACTGCCCACGTCCTTCCAGGCTGAGAAGGACCCATCCACTACCACCCTCTGGGTGCGGCCCACCAGCCAGTTGGCGACCCATTTGGCTGTGTGGGCGTCTACACCACATTCCCACAGTTTCTTAATGAGAACGGGGTGATAGACAGTGTCAAAAGCCTTCCGGATGTCCAGGAAGACTATATCCACTGCTACCCCTGCATCTAATGATCTGGTGATCTGATCATAAAAGGCCACCAGGTTGGTCTGACAGGACCTGCCACTGATGAACCCATGTTGGTTGCCCCTAAGCATGCAGTCCCCTGCTGGTCCCTCCTAGATGTGTGCCAGCATAATTTTCTCAAACAGCTTGCCTAGGATCGAGGTAAGACTAACTGGCCTATAGTTTCCTGGGTCCCCCTTCCTCCCTTTTTTGAAGATGGGGACCACGTTGACCCTCTTCCAGTCCTCCGGTACCTCACCAGAGCACCACGAATGCTCGTAAAGTTGTGCCAGGGGACTTGCTATGACCTCGGGCAGTTCCTTTAGAACTCTAGGGTGGAGATCATGACTTGAATACGTCCAACCCCTCCAGAAGCTCCCTAACTAAATCCTCGCTAACCCGTGGCCCAGGTTTGTGAGCAGCCGGTCAAAAAGAGCATGGCCCCTAGCTGGACACTCCAGTACTTGCACCAGTACTCTCAGAAAATTTGTCCCCAGTACTCTCAGAAAACTTCCTGGATTGCCTGTACGCTGCTATATTGCCCTCCCAGCAGATGTCAGCGTAATTGAAGTCCCCTGTGAAAACCAGGGCTTGTGATTGGGGAAACTTCTGCTAGCTGTTTGAAGAAAACCTCATCTACCACTTCCTCTGTGTCTGGTGTTCTACACCATGACATCACCCTTGTTTCTCTGTCCTCTAACCTTCACCCAGAGACTTTCAACAGGCCTATCTCCAGTTTCATACTGGAGCCCTGAGCAATCATACATCTCTTTTACATAAAGTCCAACTTCTCATCTATTCCCCTGCCTGTCCTTCTTGAACAGTTTATACCCATCCATGACAGTATTACAGTTATGCGAGATCCCACCAAGTCTGTTATTTCAGTCACATCATAGTTCCATGACCTGTGCAAGGACTTCCAATTCTTCTTGCTTGTTTCCCAGGCTCCATGCATTCTTATACAGGCACCTAAGGTAACTAGTTGATTGCCCTGAATTTTCAGGAAGTATGAGAACACCTCCCTTGTTGCCCACTGCTGCTTGCTCTTCCTCCAGGTCTCCTGCTTCCCCACTTATCTCAGGGCTTTGGTCTCCATCCCCCACCAAATGTAGTTTAAAGTCCTCCTCACTAGTTTAGCAAGCCTGTCTGTGATGATGCTCTTGCCTCTTTGTCATGTGGATCCAACCTCTTCCCAGTAATCCTTCTTTTTGGAACAAAAAGTTCCCATAGTCAAAGAAGCCAAATCCTTGCTGGCAACACAACCTGAGCGGCCAGGTATTAATTTTCAGGATGCACTCATTTCCCTTGACTGGATCGAAGAGAATACAACCTGAGCCCTAGACCCCTTCAGCCTTGCACTCATAGCCCTGAGCCAATGAGAATTAGTACTTATGTTTAAATCAATAAATATTCCATGCTTACACAAATATGGTATGCAACACATGTCATTTTAGCTGTTGTTGATTTTTATCAATGGCTGATTTACTGGGTCTGGCAACATCCTAATTCTATCCATCTTTTCCTATCTTACTCCTACCTTTCTACCATGGTTTTCCCTGGGAAACATCTCCTTCAATAATGTCCTTCCCATCTTTCTGTGGTCTTCCCATTATCCTCCTGCCCTCATTATGCATTCACAGTATTTCGTGAACTATCCTTTCTCCTCATGGATTATTTTGAAATGTCCAAACATCAGCCTTTGTCTTTCCACCTTGAGGCTTCCACCTCTCCTGATTTTTTGTAGATGTCTTTCAAACTGTTCTTCACTCAGTCTTGTCTCAGCTTCCCAATAATTACCCTTAGTTTTGCAGCTTGTAATGGGCTGAAATCACCCAGTTGAGATCCAGGTCTCTCACCTGTGCAACACAATTAAGATGTAATAAATCCTGCACACCACTAACTTGGCTTCACTAGGGAATTTCTGTCTCACATTAGCCATGTAACATTTATATAAAAACTTCCTGTAACTTTCTTTTCAGTTTTTCTTCATCACTTAGGATCACTGAGCCAAAATATTCAAATCCTTTAAATACATTCATCTCTCCTCTCCTCTCCTGTAACACGTTTATCTACAAGGTACCTCTCCTCTGTACAACTATATTTTACTATTATCTTTACTGGCCTTCAACCCAAATTCTTCTGTGCCCACACTCTACCAATCAAGAAGATGTTGCACTTCTGTACTACTTCCATCCCAAAGCATTAGTGAACAACATGATCTTCATTTCCTTTCATGACCTTCTCTTTCTCCCTTCAAGGCTTGTCTTCCATAATCACATTAAAGTATGAGACCCAGCACAAGACCCTGAATAAAACCATGCCCCATATGAAATCATTCCATCTTCTCATACCTTGTGTCCACATGATATTCACTGACTTTGTACATTCTTTAAATTAGTCCACATAAGCTTTACTCGGTTTTAACCTTCGTCTACCTTTTCTCATGACAAATCACTATTAAAACTTTTCAATATCTGAGAGATAGTATGACTTTTTATGCTCTGAAGTATCTTCAGTCACCTGTCTTGCACCAAATATCAAGTCTGTTGTTGATCTTTTCCTCCAGAACCTATATTTTTCTCCGCCCAAATGGTTTTCTTTTTCCCAAAGTCCTTTTTTTCAGAGTTCTGGGTGAAGACCTAGGGCAGCGTATGACCTAATGAAGATAATTCTGGATCAAAATATTTGGAAACTGGGTCCTATGCTACTTTCGTACCCTATTCATTTTCTGTCTTCCAGCAACTATTATCTTGATGAGTGCCAATTCCAATGAAAACACTGTCATCTGACTGGCTAAAAGCTGACTGGCTTTTTCTCTCATGGCTTCTTCATTACCAGACTGGTAAAACCCAAAGGTGTTTGCCCATTCTCCAAATTATATCGATTGGCTTTAGGATCACTCAGGAGTTTGGGGGACACCTGAGAACTATTTGTGGTGGTACTAATGCCATTACTATCTTGGCATTTTCTTACTTCTAGGTATTTCGTAGTGCTGTTTATGCTTCTAGCTCTCCCTCTTATCAACTTAATAGATGGTCAAATTGCAAAATATTCCAGGAGCTTATTCACTCTGTCCAATGGAATGAATGATTTCACATGAGTCAGAGCTGTCAGAATAAGGCCTCATTTTTGCTACTATTTAGTCTTAACTACTCATCGCAGTAAAGAGACAAGAGAAAACTATGCCTTTGGATGCATGGCCAGGATTCAGACCTGATTTCAAGTTTACCCATAAGCTGATTGGAAAATGTTTTGTTTTGTCCCAGAATTTTTTTTTCCTTCTGGTGAGAGGCTGAAACATTTTAATTAAAAATTCAGTTTTTGTGCCTCAAGGATATTTGTGTTTTGGGACATTTTTTGTGGCCTGGGTTCTTTGGTAAGACAACAGAACCCATGATTGCACCATGATCTTACTCTGATGGATCAGGCACAATGGAGGGGCTGGCTGTGTTTAAGTCAGTGGGACTGGATGAGCTTCATCCAAGGGTGCTGAAAGAGTAAGCCAGTGTCATAGCAGAGCCACTGGCATGGCTGTTTAAGCACTCATGGTGCTCAGGTGAGGTCCCAGAGAACTGGAAAAGGGCCAATGTAATCCCTATTTTCAAGAAGGGGAGGAGGGAGGATCTGGGTAACTATGGACTGATTAGTCTCACCTCTATCTTTCGGAATTATCAAGGGTCACATTTGTAGGACTCCAGTGGGTAATATAATGCTGAAGGGCAACCAGCATGAGTTCATAGCAGGTAGATCCTGCCTGACTAACCTTGTTTCTTTCCATGAACAGGTAATTAAATGCTTAGATGCAAGAGTCAAGGTAGATGTCATCTACTTGGACTTTAAGAAGGCCTTCAACACAGTATCCCATCCTATTCTCATAAACATATTGAACGGCTGTGCCATAGATGATTACACGGCCATGTGGGTGGCAAATTGGCTTAAGGGTCGTATGCAGAGAGTGGTGGTGGATGGGTTGGTATCAACCTGGAAAGATGTGGGTAGTGGGGTCAGCAACCTAGATGAGCAGATGACACAAAAGTATGGGGTAAAGTAAACCCACTGATGGGAAGAAACTGAATCCAAGTGGACCTGGACAGGTTAGAGAAGTGGGCAGAGAACAATAGGATGCAGTTCAACAAAGACAAGGTGCAAGGTGCTGCACCTAGGGAAGGGGAATCATCAGCATGCTTAGAGGCTGGGGGATGACCTTCTCAGCAATACAGCGGCAGAAAGGTCTTGGAGTCATTGTTGTCTCCAAGATGAATATGAGTTATCAATGTGATGAAGTATTTAGTAGCGCTAACCACTTCATCATGCATTAGTAGATGCATCATGAACTGGCCCAGGGAGGTGATGCTTCCCCTCTATGCAGCACTGGTCAGGCTGCAACTGGAGATACTGCATCCAATTCTGGGTGCCGCAGTTCAAGAGGGATGTGGACAACCTCGAGGGGGTCCAGAGGAGGGCCACTCGTATGGCTAGAGCCCTGCAGAGAAGGCCCTATGAGGAAAGGCAGAGGGACTGGACCACAAGAGAAGGCTGAGGGGGGAATCTTGTGGCAGTATACAAATTCACTGGGGAGGGGGGAGGTAGCAGCAGGGAACAGGAGAGGCTCTGTTTACCAGGGTACTTCTTGGAATAACCAGGAACCATGGCCACAAGCTGATATAGAGTAGATTTAGGTTAGAACTTCTTCACTTCTTTAGGTTAGGGTTGCTAGAATCTGGAATTGGCTTCCAAGAGAGGTGGTGCTCTCCCCTACCTTGGGGGACTTCAAGAAGAGACTGTACAAGCACCTGCCTGGGGTCACATGAACCCAGCACCTTTTCCTGACATGGGCAGAGGGTCAGGCTCAATGATCTGTTGAGGTCTCTTCCTACCTTAGTATCTGTGCATGGAAATTCCATAACTGATGCATCGGGGGACATGAAGTCAACTTGGGAAGCCCACCTTTTAGACAAAAATTCCCATTAGATGACTGGACCGTAGCTTCCATAATACCCTGGTGTTATAGCCAAACTGACACATTTTGGTTTTGTCAGGAAATACTTGGTTTTCATCAGAAATATTTTACTCTTCAGGCAAAACCACACAACTTTTAGTTTTTCATGGAACTTAGGCAAAATTGCCACAATTTCAACCAAGAAGTGTCATTAAAATAATTTTAAAAGGGAATGGAAATCCAGCTTTCAGATGAAAACCAACTTTAATGGAACTTTTAAGCCATTTCTGCTAATGAACCAATAATTTTGAGCTTCAACATCTTCATTAAGGACAGATTTGTGGCTGAGATTTACAAAGAAGCCTAAGGAAATTGGGTACCCAAATCTCACTGAATATCATAGGGTTAATAGGAACTGCAAGGGTCAAGTAGTCTAAAATCCTGCCCAAACAGAGGATGTCTTATTCCTGTACTATCCCAGACAGAAGCCTATCTAGACTCCTACTGGAAACTTCCAGGCAATGAGATTCCACAATTTCCCAGGCAGCTTGTTCTACTATCTTACTGTTCTGGTAGTAATGAAGTTTCTTCTGTGATTTTAATTTAAATATGATTTCCTACAGTTTAAACCCATTGCTTCATATCCTGCCCTCTGCAATTATACAGTTATATCCTCTCCCTCTTCTTTATGGCAGCCTTTCAAATATTTGAAAACTACTATGATGTCTCTCTCCTCCATCCCCTTAATCTCCTTTTCACTAAATTACATCTATTTCTCTCAACTGTTCCTCATATGCTTGCATTCTAATCCCTTTATCATCTTTTGTCACTCACCCCTGGATCCTCTTCAGTTTTTTTTGTATCCTTCTTAAGTTGTAGAGCCTAGAACTGAAAACAGTACTTCTATAGCATCCCTTGTCTGACATGCAATACTGTTAATGGCCACATCCACGTGAACATGGTCCTGGGAGATCCCAAGGTAAAAAAAAAGTGTGGAAAAGAAAAAGTGGGGTGGTGTACATGGCTGCAGTGTGTGTCACCCAAAAGTGGAGCCTGGTCTGCTGGAGCCATGGCTGCATTTTCTTCAATCCCTAGAACCCCAGGTAAGGCTGCTGGAGCCAGCACAGTTGCTGGCCCCAGCCTCCCCTACCCCACCTGGGGTAACCTGTTGTGTGCCAGAGGGTGCATGGAATGGACGTTACCCAGGAACAAGTAGTACTGCTTCTCCTCTCTGGGGAACGAAACATCTGTGCTTATCTGGACTTAGCCAATGAGACCCAAACTTCAATTTGCTTTGTTTGGTAGCTGCATCCTATTGCTCTCTTGTGCTGAATCTGTTCTTTCAGAATCCCCAGATCCTTCTCAGCAATACTACAGATAGCTAACTATCACCCATTCTGTATTTATAGATTTGATTCCCACCCCCTCCCCTTTTATGTAGCAACTTACATTTGTCTTTTTAGGTTTTTGCAGAGCTTCTCAGTTTCATATAATTTGCAAACTTGATCAGGAAGCTTTCTTCTTGCACTCACATCATTAATAAAAATGTCAGCACCTGACCCAGAACAGGTCCCTGTGGAATCCCACCTGAAACCTCCTGCCAGTCTGACATTGATCCATTTTTATAGCTACTCTCTGCTTGTGCTAATGGAACCTCAAGCAGAGCACCTAACATCAGTCCTATCTAGCCCACATTTCTCTAGTTTACTTGTGAGAATATCAATTGGATTTTGAATCATCTTTGGACATTTAAGTTTAGTTTCTCAAATGAATATAGGAGCATAATTTCTTACAGAAATCAGTGGGAGCATGGTCATATAAATTTGCAGTGAATACTCTCTCACCTATGAAAGCACTTCTGATGCATGCTTTGTGATGAATTCTCAAAGGCTGGTTGGATGCATAGTGTCAGAACACATTAGGGGCACAGACAAATGATATTTGTTGCATGAACAGCCCCTCAAAAGTGCTCTAAAGCCATACCCAAACAGAAGAGCGCAGCTGCAGAATGCTTTGATTGTGTGATAAATTAAACCTCATTGTATGATGGGTCAAAAGAAGCTGTTCCAAAGCAAAGCACATATTATTTCAGTGGGTCTGAGAACCCCAGAACAGAACACCCTCCCCTGCCTTCTCCTCCCTTCTATCCAGAGGCATCAGTGGAGTTGTGGGGAAGGGGGAGTGGTGGTGGCTAGGGGGAGAGACTGAACAGACACAGACTCTCTCCCTGGATTGGCTCCAAATTGGAGCCAATCCTCCACCCTCCCAATCTAACAGCTAATGTTAGCTGGGTCAGGAGGATGGTATAAGTCATGGTGTTTTCTATGAATTTCCATGAGTTAGACCTGGGCGCTGCACTTCTGTCTCTGCAGCCTAGGTGTGCTGCTTCAGCTCCAGACACATTTATTCAAGCTCCCTGTCCTCGTTGACTTGCACTGAAAGCTGCCCCCAGTTGACCAAGTTACCCAGTCATTCAAACTAGGAAGACAAAAGTGGCTAGATACGCTAGTCACATCACACTCTTGATGGCTATAGACATTGGCTATAGAATGTGGTGTTTTTTATAATTTAACCATGCTAGCCAAAAGTGTCATTAGCTTTGTATAGATATTTGACTTTTAGTTCTGGCCTAAATTCACTGCCTCTGAAGGCAGTTCAGTCAATGATAAGATTTCCACTTATTTCAGTGGGTGCAGCCTTTGGCTGCTGAGTACTCTATAAATATCATCATAGATCTCCAAAGTGGCTTGAACATTCAGTAAGTCAGTGGGAGAGTACACTATAAGAACTTGGCATGAAGGACAATGGGGTTACACTTGCTAATGAAAAGGGATGAGGGGAGCAGAAAAAAGGAGTTGTCAAAAAAAAAAGTAGAATCAAGTGTGTAGACAAATAGACAAAGTGCACAACACTTTAAAGTGGGCTAAATGCTTTTGCTCCACTTTAATGGTTTCAGTGTTTGCACACTTCAGCGGCATATTGCACATTAATTCTAGCCATTGTAGGAAATTCAGTGGCGTAATGCACCTTAAATGACTTGGGGCACAGCAAACTAAAACTCCTTTGAGGAGTTTTAATTTTCTGCTCCTACAGCTGCGAAGTGAAGCACCGGGCTCTGTGCAGCTCCATGGCTCTGCAGGAAGCCCTGTAAGCAGCCTGGCACCAGCCCGGGAAAGCAGGCTCCACCCAAGAAAAGTGGCAAATCTGATCTTTCTCTCCACCCCCCACCACAAAGCCTGCCTGCTTGAGCTGCGCGGGCGCCCGTCCGCAGCTCTGATGCCCCCTGGGACCGCCTGAGCCAGGTGCCTGTGGGTGGGTGCTGCTTGGGGGGTGGGGGGGAGGCTGCCACTGCCATGGAGACAAGCACCAGACCCCGCTCCCCTCCACAGTCCAGGGACTACTCCACCTGCTGGCAGCTTGCCTTCCCCTTCCTGCAGGAGAAGCAGGTAAGTCAGCAGGGTGTATACATGACAAGGGGTTTTATCAGCCCTAAATTGAAGTGGTGTTTTTTAAAATCCGCCACTTCAATTTAGGGCTCCCATTTCATCTACATACAGCCATTGACTGAGCAAATGTTAATGCAGTGTCTTTTCTACTGTCAGTATTCCTGAGGCTTCAAGATGTGAACCTAACAGGAAGTTTAGTAAGCATGCACACAATTTTTAGATATGCAAGGTCTTCAGACCCAGTGCTGAAAATGGACAAGAAAATTCATGTGGTGGTAAAGGTTTTACATGGTAGAAGTCAGTCAAAAGGATGATGTCATGATAGATGCTTCTCATGGGCACAGAGAGAATATAAACAGAATCCTGTCTTTCGGATGTGAGGATATTGCCTGGGCTTACATAAGGCCTTCTTTTGAATCTGAGTACACCATTGCAAGGTCACCACATGGGTACTTATATATTGCACTCAATACAGGTGGAAGCTAAGGTATAAATCTGAGAAATGTGCAAGTTAAGTCAGAAGCATATGGATTAGCAGATTCTTAGAGGGCATAAAAATTGAATTATCCAAAAGGAGGAGGGATGCCACTTCCTATTAGCCATTTTCCTTTAAGAAACATGTCACTGTCTTGCCTGAGCTAGGAATGTGAATTGCTGATATGATTCAACTCATAGTCAAGCGAAAGGGTATTATTGTAAGAGGAAGGCTGAAGTAAGAGAGAGAATTTTCTATTTTCTTCCTCATTCAGATACACTGCCTGAGGTTTTGTTTATAAATAGCTGACTGAGTGAAGGAGGGAGCATGACATATTTTGAGATACCAGAGCCAAAAAGTCAGAAAAAGGTTTCAAAGCCTGATGCTCTCTTTTAAAGTTAAAAGAATACTGTTGACATAATCTCATGCCTGTCTGAATTGTCTGTACTTGCTGTTGTTACCAGAAGTACTTAAAATGACTATCTGTGTGAGAAGTGGGGGAAAAATATTTTTTTCTATTTTGCTCATTTTCTGTTTTTCTAAGCACTTTAGTTATACTCAGTTTCACATTTCTCCTCTCTTTTTGAGAGAGAAAACCCTTTAGGTTAATCTTGCTGTGTCCTTGGTTATCTTCTTGCTGTCCCCTGAATTACTCCTATTTACTTATCACTTTGATATTTATGCTTTTTCATTCAAAAATACAGATATTAAAATACAAAAAAATAACAGTATAGCTCTATTTTATCCAATTTATTACACCTTTCCAAGGCTTATCATATAGTTTATCCCTTTCTATCAGCCCACCATAAGTAATATCTGCATTGAACCTACCCATACTCCTGAGACAGGTCTTTCTGGAATTGTCCAATCAATCGATGAGCCTCGAGTGTGTCTTGAAAGTCAAGTTCTAGCTATTAGTGGACTCATGGGGCACATCCACATGAGCATGCACATGCCTCTTGCCCCGCCTCAAACTCCTTTGAGGCAGGGCAACAGGCACATGCAAGAATGAAAAAATGTTCCCTACACTGCAAACTTGCAGTGCAGGGAGAAAATTAAACCCCTGGTTATCCAGGGGTCTAAAAAAATTGAAGTTTAAAAAAGTGGAGCAAGGCACAGTCCTGAACCGTGCCCTGAGGCAACTGGAGGCTGGGTCCTCCATGGAGATGCTCTGGCTGCTACAGCATCTCTATTCCAGGCCACATGTTTCAGTACTAGGGCTCCAGTGCTGGTGAGTAAGGGGTTGGGGGGGCTGGAGGAGGGGGGAGGGGACCATGGGGGGCCCCGCTTGCCCCCCAGCCCCCCAACCCCTTCCCTGGCCAGCCCCATCCCCTCAAGCCCCCCCCGATCTCTGCCCCCCACCCCATAGTTTTAAAAAACAAAAAACCCTCCAGCACTTACCTGCCATCTGGCTGACTGGGGCCCCACCTGCACAGTGCGGGGCAGAGTGACAGCCCCAGTGGCCCCAGCCTGGGCCCTCCTGCCCCCCCGCTGTCCTGTGCTGCCTGGGGGGCTCTGCCAGGAGGCTCTGGAGACTCCTCATCTGTGCTTCTAAGGTAAGCAGAGACTTTTTCCCCATTTTTTTTCTGTCTTTTTTCTGGTTTTTGTTTTTTAAAATAATGGTGCCTGAGGTTGTGGGGGTAGCCATGGGGGCCTGGGGGTTCAAGTTGGGGGGTGAGGCTGGGTGGGACAGCCATTAGGGGTCTGGGGGAGTAGGGGGTGGGGCTGGGTGGGACAACCATTTGGGGGAGCTGCAGCAGCTGGTGGGGGATGGGGCCAGGTGGGGCAGCAATCAGGGGGCTGTGGTGAGGCATGTGGGCCTTGCAAGGGAGGTTGTAGCCCCTATGGGGGCCATTTGGTCCCCCTTGGGGTGCTGTACCCCTTGTGTGGGAGCCAAATCCCCTGTTGGGGTGCCGATCCCCCTGTTGGGAGGCTGAACCCCTTGTGTGGGGGCCGAACCCCTTGTGTGGGGGCCAAATCCCCTGTTGGGGGGGAACCCCGTGTGTTGGGACTGAATCCCCTGTTGGGGGACAAACCCCCTGTGTGGGGGCTGATCCCCTTATGTGGGGGCTGATCCCCTGTTGGGGGACAAACCCCTTGTGTGGGGGCTGAACACCCTGTTGTGGGGATGAACCCCTTGTGTGGGAGCCATCGCCCTGTGGGAGGGCAGTAAAATATGTATTCATGAATTCATGAAACATATTTAGAATTCACTTTATTATTATGATAAGAGACTTGCTTTAACACTATAAGATATATCAAAAAAACATTGTCCAACTGATTGCTGTCTTGGTCTTGCTCTCTCTCTCTCTTTATACTCGTCTTTTGTTTTACTTGTGGAGGAACATGGATTTGGGGGTATTTTACACAGTGACTTCGGGATATTTTTGTCAGGGATTTTTCAGTTTTCCAATAGGGAACACTAGAATTCCTGCTAGGGAGGCCAGAGGCAGCACCCTGCTTGCTCAGAGCTGGCACCTTAGACCCAGCTGGCTGTGACTGACCTCCTGGCTGAATAGGGCCAGGAGGACATGTTTTGACAGTTCAAAGCAGGCCACCACACCCGGAACATCTTCCAGGTGATAGCTGCCCAGATGGCCGGGCAGGGGGCACACATGGCAGTAGTGCTACACAGAGGCCAACCCTGCAACCACAGTCCAGTGGCAGGTGGCCCAGAGGGGCAGATGCCTCTACTGGCTGTGCAGTCCCCATCTGGGTCTGGCAGTCCCCATCTGGGTGCAGCCCCCATCTACTGGCTGTGCAGTCCCCATCTGGGTGCACAGCAGGTCACAGCCAGGCAGCAGCCCCCACTGCCAGACTGGTGCAGGGAACTCTCAGGGCTGCTTCAGCAGTCCAGCTGGCACAAGGGGTAGCATCTCCAGGTACCAGTTGGCTGGGCCCGAGAAGCTTCTGAGAGCTAGTAGACCTGAGCTACTTGCCAGGTGGCTTTTTATACTGCTGGTGACAGCACTGGTGGTGGCCCCGGGCTCTAGCTCCCCCTGGCTGCAGAGGAGCCAGGCAGGGTTATTTGGCCCCAAGTGGCACAATTTGCTTCACAACAAAGTGCAAGTCTAAGCACGTGCACTGAAGCAAAAAGCCCCGGCTTAAATTTGCACCTCTTCTATTTGACCTGCTGCAAGCACATGTGCTTGCATGTGTGGACGCGCCCATGGTGTCTTCAGCTTCAGAACTAATTTCCCCCAAGTTCAATTTCTCTACTAATTGAAGCTTCCATGTAAGAAAGGAGGTCTTCTGGTAGGAAAAAACTAACAATTTAAGGTTTTCTAAATAAAACTTGATTGTTTAAAATGCAACTGACCACATATTATAGCTTATGGACACCCAATGGTAAAAACTTCTCTAAAACACTGCATTCTATCTAAAAGGTAAAATACTGCCTCTCTTTAAATCACTGGGAGTTTTGCCATTGACTTGAGTATGGTTTGGATCTCACCCTAATAGAATATTCTGAACCACTTGAAGTGTAACCTCATACCAAGTGTATCGCCATAGACTAAATATAAGGCAACAAAAACATAGATAATTGCGTTAAAGTACATATTAAATATTATACATATCACTCAGCAGAGTTTTTACAACAGGTTTTAACTGAGAACATTCATATGTCCAGTTTTGGGCGCCGCACTTCAAGAGGGATGTGGACAGCATGGAGAGGGTCCAGAGGAGGGCCACTCGTATGATCAGGGGACAACAGGGCAGGCCCTATGAGGAGAGGCTACGGGACCTGAACCTGTTCAGCCTCCAGAAGAGAAGGCTGAGGGGGTATCTTGTGGCCTGTTACAAACTAGTCGGGGGGATCAGCAGGCATTGGGGGAGTCACTGTTCCCCCGAGCACCGCCAGGAGTGACCAGGAATAACGGTCACAAGCTGGCAGAGGGTAGGTTTAGGCTAGATATCAGGAAGCGCTACTTCACGATCAGGTTGGCTAGGATCTGGAACCAACTTCCAAGAGAAGTGGTGCTGGCTCCTACCCTGGGGGTTTTTAAGAGGAGGTTGGATGAACATCTTGCTGGGGTCGTTTGACCCCAGTATTATTTCCTGCCATGGCGGGGATCAGAGTAGATGATCTACTCAGGTCCCTTCCGACCCTAGAAACTATGAAACTGTATCTGAGGGTTTAATATAGTTTTTAAAGTGTGGCTGGCTTGCTACTCTACATGGTGCATTTCATTTTAGAAGCAGAAAACTCCAGACATATAAAGGGAAATTATTTAATCTTTAGTCTATGATGTTTTGCCTCTACATATTGCCCAGAATAACCCTTTTTAAAACTAAAACAATCGTAGTAAGCATAAAAAGACTGGGTTGTCTAATTCTTTCTTAGCTAGATAGATTGCTTACTCAGTCCATGTGAATATACCTATATCTTTGTCTGTGGTTTCCCAAGCTGCAGTTGGTTTTATTTTTGTAGGCTGACCCTTATTTTATTTAGTGCTCATTCCTGTGGTCCCGCTTATCACCTATTTTAGATTAAAGTAACTCTGTTGCCCCAGATGGGATTACTCCTTTTTCAGTGACATCAAATCAGATCTTTTATCTTTTTTTTCTGTACAAATAATTTTTCCACTTGGATTGATTCAAATATTGTCTTCTTCCCTGAGAAATGGACAAAGACTCCAGTTTTCCATTGTCCCAGTCATAAGAAAACAGCATGCATCTCCTTGTGGGACCTCACCTTATAGTGTGCAAGGCATTATGAAGTAAACTGGGTTAAAATAGTTCATTGGAAAGGTTGATTACTGATGTGGCCAGAATTTTAATGGTGTCCTTCTAAAAAGACATTCCATAGTCCTGGAACAACTCGCATACCTCTCTTCATTTTAAAAAAAATCAGCTTCTCCCTCTTGAGAATGAACTGATATTTAAACTCTAGAAATAAATTCATCCTGTTTCAGCTCCTCCATTTAAAACAGAAGCCTTTATTCTCAGTTCATTTATTTTCTCTTATGTTACAGAGCAATAATCTCTCAGGAATTTTAAATGAAACCCACATATACATGGGTTTCAAGAGCCATTTTTCCCAGTCCATCTCTTTGGTGAGCTACCATTCATGGAATTGGCTTCTGCCGCCATGTTTGAGGTTCACTCATAATGAGTTTTATTTAAAAACAAATAATTAAAAAACACAAATTGACAGTGCCTGCACAGTAGTCCAAGGATGCATTTTTCTCAGCAGAATAGATATTATATTAACATGGAAGGGAAAGACAACAAAGTGTCTACTGGAAATAAAAGGATCTTGCTATTTTGTTGCATGAAAGCACTCTGTGGTTACCAGTGGCATTTGTTACTTTGCTGCCTGTCTCAGTAACTTTAAATCAGACAGCAAACAAATGTGCTTGATTTACTATCAACACTATTCAGGCTGCTAAAAAACAAGTTATATGTGGCTCAAGGAATTCCTGGGAATGTGGAAAGAACAATAATTAAAAGAAATAAGGAACATATTGCAACTATACAAAACTGATATCCCAATTCAGGTGTGAGCCTATGTTACTCTCCATTCACTCTTCAAGTTAACATTAGATTCTCAACCTTTATGCCCAGGTGCAGTGACTGGGACAGTTTTTTTTTTTACTACCTCTGATCAGAAAATAACTACTATTTCTCTTGGATGTGAACCTCAGTACAAGCCTTGTTACTAAAAGCTTATTTTGCTTTCATAAGATATTTGAAATATCTACCTTTACTGCCTGAATCTGCAGTATACTGTGTCAATCAGTATACTATGGAAGCACAGGGTCTTCCATAGTCTGATCGGCTAATAAAGTTAAGCTGTTCAAAGTTGGGGACTTGAATAGGATATTATGAACTCTACTGTTCTGGGAAGGCAAATATTTTTAACATATTTATTTAGAAAGCTGCCTTACCTCGAAGTGAAATGTGACAGTAGGTCCCACTTACCAACAAGCAGTAGAGATTTCTTCCAGGCAAATAGTACTTACTAGCCAACTCTGGTATCAGATGCACAGTTTTCCCAGTGCACTTAAAGTTACTGTATCATACATATTGCAATTAAAGTAGTGAACAATATTTGCAAGGTTCATGATTTTTTTAATAGCAAATCTACTGTAATAATTAAGCTGTGTCCTGTGCACTCTCAGGGAGTTCCAGAAGCCTATCAAAAGAATCTCACACCCATATTTTACCTAGGCAGTGACTAGTAGGTATATCATGTCCTGCTGAAATGCTTTAACTGTATTTACTATAAAAGTGTGTCAAATTCTTGCAGCCTGTATAATCCATTCAAATCCCCAGAGTTGCACAGGTCATATGTCCATGTACCATTTGATCCATCATGTGAGATATTCTGTTTAGTATTCTTTCTTATGCTTGTGCAGATATATCTTAGAATTGGAGTTTTCAGCAGATATTTACCTTTGAATTATAGCAACAACTAGTAAACAAAATAATTGTCCTATGAGAAGAAGAGGAACCTTTCTAAATTGAAATAAACAACTATTTACTAAATAGAAAAAGTCAGAAGATGTATAGTGAACATATTATTCTTTGAAGCAAATTTTAACTGGAATTCACACTTGTCAGAAAATAATCATAAAGGGATCAGCTTTAGGGGAGGAAAAATATCACTGGATCCTTCAGTTCTTGGCTATCATGAACATCTGAATGGTTTACAGCTAATTTATAAAGGGTGACAGAAAGTTAGGTGAGCTGTCACACACATCTAACCACAGGAGATTACAAGACTATGGGATGTAACATGGCTGTCAGTCTCAGTGACATCTTAAATGAACCCTGGGTCGATGATATCATAACAGGTTGGAACTGAATCTACTTTTAAAATGTTAAGATACAATAGAACACATTCCATAACTTCCTTTTTCATTCCTGGAATGCTACTCAAAGTATCCTGAGGCTAATGCTGTTTTAGTTATATGGAATATATTAATTAATCTACGTATTTTAAAAAAGAAGAATTGGGCCCCTAACTGCCTTCAGCAGTCATTTGCTGAAGGCAGAAGTGGCGAGAGGCCCAATCCTTTTTCTTTCTGTTTTCTTTTCTTTTCTTTTCTTTTTTTTTTTGGCAAAGCCTGCCTGCCTCTCCCATGGCTGGGTGGGGAGGCGGGGGAAGTGGGGGCTGCTACCCCTGCTGGCAGCTCACCCCCCCAGCTGCGGGAAAGGCAGGCGAGCTCTGTGGGAGGGGGGCAGGGGGGGAAATGATTGGGCCCCTCATCACTTTCGCCTTCAGCAGGTGCCTGCAACAGTTTTCAACACTGCAGAGTAAACTACATCCAGTTTGCAATGATGCAAAGTCATTTTATACCCCCAAAACTGGTGCACGTGTAATGCATGAGGCCATTAGTCCACATAAATTACATTTTTGTCACTTGTAGATTGTGACATCCGTCACATGTACAAGCGTCCAGTCTGTCCAGTGAGACCCTTGGGCTCAGTCTTTCCCTCTGGGGGTCACTAACACTTGTCTGCCTTTCCAAATGTGGGACTACCTGGGGTTTTATCTGCCATGACTTGATGGAATAATTGGTATAGACCCTAAGAACAGGTTGAAGGTAATCTTCTCTGGGTGTCTCCCCTTCTTATATCACAAGGCATCTTCAGGTTCCTCTTTTGAGGCTCCTGGACTACTCTCCAAAAACAATTCTCTGGGATCCTTGCCCTCTGTATAAATAGCCCACTTACAGGGCTCCTGCCCACATTACAAATAATCTTCTTTAGCCTTTCCTGCATAACCCAGAACCTTTTATCCCCAGGTACCTGACAGTGTCCCTCTCAGCCCTTCTCTAGGCTCCTTTTTCCAGGCTGCTCCAAGGCAACTGACTAATGCATCTTGATGCATATTTATTTAGCCAGGGGAGGACTGAGGCCTACTTTACACATACTCTTTTTCTCTGTTACTCTGTAATGGGGCCACAGGCCTCCCATTACATTGTATAATAGATAATTAAGTTAATTCATATTTTAGTGTTATTTATTACAGTTAGGAGTCTACTGAACTTAACGGGGTGGTTGGCTGATTTCACAGGCAGATCCCAGAGCCAGCCACCATATTTGCAGGCAGTGTGGTGGGGCCTCCCATTCCTTTGGCTGAGGGGCCCTGGCAGTCCTGCCCCTCCCTGCAGATTGCTACATGGCTTGAAACTGCAGCTTAATTACCCTGATTAAGCCTGGGGAAGCCATTAATTCATGCGTGGGTTAATGGTTTCCCCAGGCTTAATCAGGGTAATTAAGCCATGTTTCATGCCATACCCAAGTGGTGGGCTCCAATTTTGGTGGACTTGCTGAACGCCCCCCCCCCCCCCCAGCTTGTTGATAAGTTTTTGCAGCAAGCCTGCCACTTTTCATGGAGCCCGTTGTTTTTTGCAGAGCCCGCCCGCCTTTGTGGTTTTCACAGAAACTGTGCAATTGCGAATTCAGTAGATCCCTAATTATTATTACTATAACATCAAAAAGTGCTAAACACTTGGCACATTAAAACAGAAAGGTCCCTATGCTGGTAAGTTTTCAGTTTAAGCTTTTGCCTACACATGAAAGCTGAATTGGCTTCACTAGAAGTTGTATCCAGACAACACCTCTCCCTTTTTTAACACCCTCCTGTAACTTGGATATTATCTTTGAACTGACCATATATCTAGATCTCAATATTCCAGCTGTGTCTAAATTTAAACTTCTTGAATAGCTCCACAAAACACTGTTTTGTCTAATAACTGGATTATAAGCTTCTCTGAAAATGACGATCTTCTTTTGGGGTTTGTAGAATACCTGAAATGATGGGGCCCCAAAATTAAAGTATTAGGCAGTAACTTTACATCCATCTCGAATGTACAATGGGGGTGTGGGAGCTGTCATTACAATCATTATTTTAGCAAGATTTGTAAAGGGATAAGATGCTTCTTTAAAAAATAATAATAGGCAAAGCTGAAATGATTTTTTAAAAGAATATTAACCTTCATAACTCAGAGGTTCAGCCACTTTCTGTTAGAAATTAAGATGAGACCTAATATGGGAGTCAAACAATTTAATATATGCCTAATTTGGGATTCACACCTCTTTTCTGATGCTAATCAGTGTTGGAGACCTGACACTAGACTAGATGAACCTTGGTGTGTGTTCTTGTGTTCCTATTTACAGCTACATTCTGGCCCACTATTCGTAGAATTCCTGTCTTTCCTTTGCATTATCTTAAGTGCTGTTTTATAAAAATATAGAAACTAGCCAAACATGTTTTGTCCTCTCTCTAGTCCTGGGTCTAAAAGGACATGAAAGGCTGGATACTGCTGAGGTTCACTATTATAAGAGACAGAGAGTATCATATGTGCCCCAAAATTTGTTTTACTATCAGAAAATCTCCCTGCCTTATTACTTTCTATGGGAAAATAGGAATGAAAAAGCCATTTTTTTTTCACTTTAAGTCAACTGTTTTTACCAAATTGATTAGTGGTGCAGTTTTTTTTACCCAGCTCTACCTGTAGGTATGGTGTAAGAAGCTGATTTTTTGGTATAACTGCTGCACATGGGTTAACGTGGTTTTTTCTAATTAGTCAATTAGACAAGGATTTTCTTTACCAGATAAGTTATCTAAGTCATAACAGACACCAGCACCCTTATTAAACATAGGGTAGCAAAAGTGTTGACAACATTGTGAGAATGAAAATTAAAATGTGGACATGCATACAAACACTTCTTCCCAGAAAAAAAATCTGACTAATGAGGTTTTCTTTTCTTCTTCTTTAAAATAAATTGGTACCTGCAAATAGAAGTAGGTTGTATTGGCTTATTAATCTAACTTGAACTGCATACAGTAGTATAAAATGTTCTATTTCATGTGAAAATGCCTGTTCATACACTATTAGATTGAGACATTAGAACTCAGACTTGAGGAAATCTAGAGGTTAGGCTGAAATCTGTCTTTTGTGTTTAAGTTGTGTCCTCTCTTTATATCCTGAGTAATTTGAAGATTAACAAATAAAAATTCATCCATTAATCAACACATTATAGGAGTTACTTTTCAAAGCTGGGGAAAAAGTGAAAAATTGACCATCTCTCTCTTGCACCTGACTGTTGTGACAGTCTGTCCAGTGGGGCCCTTGAGTTCCCTTAGCGGTCACTACCACTTGTCTGCCTGTCCAGCTAGGCCAATACCTGCAGTGTTACCTGCCCTGACTTCATGGAATAATAGGCACAGAGCTTAAGAACAGTGTCACAGGAGCACCAAGGTGTCCTGTGCTTTGGAAGCAAAAGGAACTGAGCTGCCAATCAACCGGGCAGCTCAGGTGCCAGTTGCCAGGGCAACCAGGCGGGTCAGGTGGCCAGAAGGGGGCAGGGCTGGGCCTTTATAAACAGCCCAGGCCGGAGCCTTATGAGCTGGTGCTGGCAGCCGGCAACCTTGTGGTGCTGACTGGCTGGCTGCGATGATGCCGGGGGTGAGAGCCCCTTGACGAAAGGTAGGGTTGGAGGCCCTGGTGGGGGTTCAGTGTTTATGTTATGAGCAGGAGGCTCTGTTGTTTATGTTGTGGCCAGGTGGCTTATGTTTGGTTACAGTTTACACCGGAGGACCGGGTGAGGCTGTAGGGGAGTGAGGAGGCCTCATGGGGATTCCCCAGCAGCTTGGGGGTTCCTGGTGCGCATTAGGGGCACAGTGCCACAGCGGGCACCGCATAAGGAGTGCCAGGAGGGTGCTCGCTGAGTGGGGGTTGTAGCCCCAGCTGCGAGAGGCGCGGCACAGGCCCCAGAGTGGGGCGCGAGAGGCGCGGCACAGGCCCCAGAGTGGGGCGCGAGAGGCGCGGCACAGGCCCCAGAGTGGGGCAGGCTCTGATTGATAAAGACCCAGTAGGGTCAGGGAGGCCAGGTAAGGCTCCGGCCGCCTGAGCCCAACCCGGTATTCTTGGCAAAGACCCAGTAGGGTTGGGGAGGCCAGGTAAGGCTCCGGCTGCCTGAGCCCAACCCGGGATTCTGGGCAAAGACCCAAGAAAGGGTCAAGGGGGCCAGGCACGGCTACAGCCACCTGAGCCCCAAGAGCGGGAAACGCGAAGCACGAGAGGCGCGGTATAGGCCCCAGAGTGGGCGAGGCCCCAGAGGGGGCAAAGCGCGAGAGGTGTGGTATAGGCCCCAGAGGGGGGCGACAGCGGAGAGACAGGCCCGAGGTGCCGGTAACAGGCCGGTGGGTAGGAGCCCGGCCCAGGGGGCGCCAGGCGGGTGACGAGCCCAGGGTGCCAGGGAGAGAGCACCTGAGGGGCAGGGGACTGTACAACATCCCATGGAACAGCTGCGAGGCTTGGGGTGTGCTAAAGGGGAGGTTTGGAGGCACGCATACCCCTTAAGGGAGGGGTGCACGGAGGCGCCCCATTTGGAGTAGGGGCAAGAACAAGCATACCATTCACCAGGGGAACAAAGGCAGCCTCCCATTTAACTATTCAAGATCAAAGTCGTGGCGGGTGAGGATTCAAGGGTGCCTAGTCCACCCGAATGTGACGGTAGGGGGCACTAGGGAGTTCACGGCCTCTCCTAGGCCCCACTCCCTCACAAACAGGTTGGAGGGAATCTCTTCTGTGTGCCTCACCTTCTCACAAATCAGGGGTTATAAAAGAGTGCATACATTCTTCAAACTTGGCCTGATTTTGAGGTTTCAGTGACTTTCAATGCTATCAACAAATTTTAAGTCCAGTTTGGAGACAGTAGTTTTGGAATTTTTATTAATTGAATTTGAATTGTTCTTTTTTTTTTTTTTATATCACTTCAAACCCAGGCAGCCTTTGTAATCAATATAGTACAATAGATGCTTTTGGATGTAAGGGGCGGTTATGACAATTCCCCCTCATATCCCTGAAGGTCACCCCCAAGGGTGCAACCCAATGCAGACAGCCTGCAGAGCACATGTCAGCAAGTCAGGTCATAGGGCATGTACAGGTTCAGCAGTGGGTCCGGGCAGGGGGCGGTCACATTGAGTCCTCATGAGCTGGGGCTTTCTTGCTGGGGCAGGAGCAGTAGCTCCCCACAAAAGCACCTTCCCTCACCACTTCCCACTTTCCAGCCACCCTGGGAAGCATGACCATCATTCCTTGTGCCCCAATCTCAAATCCCAGTTTATCAAAACATGAGACATTCTTTAATTTACTTCCTCTTTATTTCTTTTTAATTTTCTTACTACCTTTATTTTATCCTTCAGTCGATGACTTCCTTCATTTATCACCCTTCCCCCTTAGCTTTCCATCACCCATTTCACTACTCACTCCTATCCCATCTCTCATGTACCCCCACCTAGAGCAGGGATAGAAGCCTGCCCTGGCTCACCAGCCTTGTAGAGGCAACTCTCAGCTGTAGCTACTAGTCAGGCCCCTGCTTATGAGCCCTTTAGTTGCAAATCACAGCTGTGGAGGTGGGGGGCAGTCAGGTTTTTATGTTTCAGGTGCGACTATTCTGAACTTGAGCTAACACTAACACCAATCAACTTTTGAGCATCTTAAAGTGCAACATGTAAAAAGGCCCTCAGCTGAATAGTTGGGAGAGCTGTTGGACAAGCTTTTGGGCATCAAATGGCTTGCCTCAAGTTTGTATGTGGGATTCCTAGCCTGTCAACTTCATCAGGTGGCTATGCTCCCTTATGAGCACCTCAGCCAGTCCTCATAAGCAACACAGTCCTTAGATGGCAAAGAAATCAAAGAACAAGCCAGCAAAACAAAACCACTGCCAAGTCTGCAGATGATACTAAGATATGAGGAAAAGCAGTTATGCTAGGGGATAGGATGCAGATTCAAGCAGACCTGGACAAGCTGGAAAGGTGGGTGGAGTGAAGCCAGGTATAGTTCAATAGGGATAAATGCCAGCATGCTTTCCACATCCTCATCTAAATCACTGAAAAAGATGTTGAACAGCACGGGTCCAAGAACCAAAACCTGCAAGGCACCACGGGCCACCTCCTTCCAAGACTATATAGACCCCTCTCTGGGTTCGACCTGTTAGCCAGTTCCCAACTTACCTGACTGTGGACTTTGCCAGCCTACAATCCTCCAGTTTTTTGTTTTTTTTTTAATCAGAGCATCATGGGAGACCATATCAAGGGCCTTTTTAAAATCCAAGTATATGACATCAACCGTGTCTCCCACATCTAAGCGGTTTGTTGCTTGATCATAGAAGGAGACGAGGTTGGTCAGACAGAACCTGGCAACAATGAAACCATGTTGGCTATGCCTCAGCATTATATCTTATGCCAGTTTCCCACAAATGGACTTCTTGATAATTTTTTCCAAAATTCTACCCAATATTGAGGTCAAAGTGACTGGCCTGTAATTTTCCAGATCCTCCCTTCTGCCCTTCTTAGATTGGCAGCACACTGCCCCTTTCCAGTTTTCCAGGACTGTGCTACCAAGTACTATGAGTCTTGAAATACCTTTGCCAATGGTCCCACAATGACTCCAGCCAATTCCCTCAGCACTCTTGGGTATAGGCCATCTGGTCCTGTGAACTTGAAGACATTCAGTTGCTCTGAGTGCTCCCTAACCAGTTTGAAACTGACCATCAGCTGGCAATTGCCTGCCTGCCCTGGCTCCCCGCCACACACATCTGTTCAGTATTCGACCAGGTGGGTGACCACCACTGGTATGCAGAAACACCAGTGTAAAGAATTCATTAAAGAGTTCAGCTTTCTCCTGACTGTCTGTTATCAGCTATCCTGTCTCATTCTCCAGAGCACCCTACATTTCCCTTGGTCTTCCTCTTGCTCCCTATATACTCAGAGAAGGACTTCTTATTGTCCTTGACTACAATTGCGAACCAGATCTTGGTTGCTGCCTTTACCTTCCTTATCCTTTCCCTACAAATACAGGCTATACTTATGTATTGCTCCTTGGTGACTACCCCTTGCTTCCACTGTCTGTAAGCTTTGTTTTTCTTTTTTCAGCACTCCTTAACTCCACTGGCAATCAAGAGGGCTTCCTGGCCTCTTTACCACCTTTTCTGCATACAGGAAAGGACCTTTTCTTTTTTCTGAGGATTACTCCTTTGAGGAACAACCGCCCTTCTTGAACTCCCTTCCTCTCCAGTCTCTCTTCCCATAGGGTCTCTCCCACTATTTTTCTAAGCTCATTGAAGTCAGCTTTCCTGAAGTCAAGCACCTCTGCCCTACTGGCTGACTTCCCTGCCCTATGATGGATACTGAATTTAGTCATCTCATGATCACTATCTCCCAGATCCTCAGATCTTCCACCAGGTTGTCCCCTTTGGCAAGAACCAAATCCAACCAAGCCTTCCCCCTCGTTGGCCTGTTCATGTCCTGTACTAAATAAGGTTCTTTCATGCAGGTCAAAAACCTACGTGACTGGTCAGGTCTGGCTGAGTGTTCGTCCCAGCAGATGTCAGAGTAATTGAGGTCCCCCATAACAACCATGTCCCTAGAACATGCAGCCTCCATAAGTTCTCTGGAAAATTCCAGATCTGGCTCCTCCTTCTGGTGTGACAGTCTATATCTATAGTAGACACCTACCGTCAAGTCCCTTTCTCCTCATCCTCCCTGTATGTTAACCCATAGAGTCTCAAGTCACCCTTCTCTCAAACCAGTTTGGGTCTCTGAGAAGGCATACTGCTCCTTATAGTGCTCTTACATAGAGAGCTGCACCTCCTCCTTTCTTTCCCACCTGATCCCTTCTGTGAAGCCTACAGCCCTCTATTCACACAGCCCAGTAATGCTTGGCATCCCACCAGGTCTCCGTTTTTCTGATGAGATCATATTCCCTATTTGCTAGCAGGACTGCCAGTTCCTTCTGCTTATTCCCTGTATTCCTGGCATTTGTATATAGACACTTAAGTCCTGCATTGGTAACCCCCAGTTCCCCACAACCCTGACATCATTCCAGCCTCTAGACACCTCCCTGACCACCATCTATATGCCCTTCTTGCTTGGCTGTTCCTTGGCTTGCATTCCTGTCTGCACACCCATCCCCCAACACAGCTAGTTTAAAACCCTCTTCAGCAAGTCAGCCATCCAGGAAGAAAACAGTTTCTTCCCACTTGGCACGAGGTGGATGCCATCTCTTCCCAACAAGTCTCTATCCCAGAACAGTGTTCCATGATCATAAAGTTCAAAGCCCTAGCTGTGGCACCATCTCCTGAGCCTCTAATTGACCTTCTCAATACAATTGGCTTGCATCCATAGATGCTTCTTGAGCAAATCCCGGGACGTCATTCTCTCCTTGTACTCGGCCTTGGTGAGGCCACAGCTGGAGTACTGCGTCCAGTTTTGGGCTCCACAATTCAAAAAGGATGTGGAGAAGCTTGAGAGAGTCCAGAGGAGAGCCACGTGCATGATCAGAGGTCAGGAAAACAGATCTTACGATGATAGGCTGAGAGACATGGGACTCTTTAGCCTGGAAAAGCATAGGCACAGGGGTGATCTGGTGGCCACCTATAAGTTTATCAAGGGTGACCACCAGGATCTGGGGGAACGTTTGTTCACCAGAGCGCCCCAAGGGATGACGAGGTCGAACGGTCACAAACTCCTGCAAGACCGTTTCAGGCTGGACATAAGGAAGAATTTCTTTTACTGTCCGAGCCCCCAAGGTCTGGAACAGTCTGCCAGTGGAGGTGGTTCAGGCACCTACATTGAACACCTTCAAGAGTAAATTGGATGCTTATCTTGCTGGGATCCTATGACCCCAGCTGACTTCCTGCCCTTTGGGCAGGGGGCTGGACTTGATGATCTCCCGAGGTCCCTTCCAGCCCTGATGTCTATGAAATCTATGAAACTGTCCCTCTAGGTGCCAAGACTCCTGACTGGGAGGACAGAAGATAAAATCACCTGTGCTCCCAACCCCTTGAGCCCAGCCCCCAGAGCTCTGTAGTCACTCATGAGCCACCTAAGGTTGTTCCTGGCTGTGTCGTTCATGCCTGCATGGATGAGAAGTATTATGAGAAGTAGTAGTTGGAGGGCTGGATGAGTTTTGTAATCCTCTCCATCACATCCCAGATATGGGCCCCTAGAAGGCAGCAGACCTCCCATGCAAAGGGATCTGGCCAGCAGATGGCATCTTCTGGCCTCCTCAGAAACAAGTTGTCCACTACCACCAACCTATGTCTCTTCTTGTGGATAGGAGCTTGCCTCCTTCCTCTGGAGTAAGTGCCACCATTCCTTTCTCCACCAGTGGTGCAAGAGTTTCATATGTGTTGCTCCTCATGTTGTCTGCTGTATGGAGTGGTTCAGCAGGGGCAGAAGGAGAAGGAGGAGCTTCTTGAGCAGGAGAGAGCTGAGCAGCACCCAGATGTCTGCAGCCACACTGGGAGTAGCCTGCCAGGAAGCTGCGTGTGCTGGCCAGGCCTGGGACCATTGGCAGGTGTGGGTTGCCCTGGATGGGAGTGGGTGGGGTTTGCCCCCACGTGCAGTGTCACAGGGGAAGCCATGGGCTGGATACAATCAATTGGCAGATGCCTGCCTGAGGACTGGATCCAGTCACTTGGCAGGCCAGATGTGGCCCATAGGCTCTATTTTGCCCACCTCTGCAGCAGCATCAGTATTGTGTTGCCTGAGTTCTTGAGGCAGGATTGCAGTACAGCACTCTAGATATTCACTGTTAGGATTGTCCATGTAGGTCCTGATATTCCACGTCCCAAGACTGATTGTATGTCTGTTGATTTTGACTGTAGTAAAGGTCATCCCACTAGATGTGGTTATCCAGTCAGGAAAAAGGAAGGTAGACTATGTTTAGGGCATCTTTTCTAGCCCCTTTCCCAGGTGGGATGAGCAAAGTGGATCCTAAAGAGGGCTACTCAGTCACAGTTACAGTTGCCAAATCACACTCTTGTCACATCCAAGTTCTAAATGACCTTCTTGTAACTAGGAACTTCTTGTAACTAGCTCATGACTAGGACCTTCCAGGCATCACAATCCTGGTTCCATCATCACTAGCTGGTCATAAACTGGCTTGAAAAATGTGTTAAAACCATTTTTATGGAAGACATCTCTGTGTGATTTCTTTTATTGTGGAGAAGCTGCTGTACATCAGCTTCCATGTAGTTTTTGATAGAATGGAACCTTGATCCAATGGCAAAGAGGCTGAGATGATTGGAATCTCATTCCACTGCAGCCTTTATCCATCTTTGCAGGCATTTTGCTTCTACCATCTTCTTCCACATGCACTTCTGTTGAGGACTTGTACACCCCTGGCTGGGGGCTGGGCAGGCTTATAGTGGTGACCTGCACTTGCCATGTCACAGCTCCATGAGGCGTTTCAGGAGGAAAAGTTGTCCCCACATCATCCCCATGGTGCTGCTGCTGTTTGGTCCACAGCTGCTTATCCATCAGAGTTACTCCTGCTTCCCTGAAGGTCTTCACACTATCTGCTACCTGTGGATGCACTGGGTAGCAGCACAGCCCTGACAAAAGTTATAATTTTATAAAAGCTACATATGATGTGGTCACTGAGGCAATCATTATATATTGGGTTATAAGACTTACTTTTTTGACTATATTGATCTTGCATAATAGGGGGGACTGTTGGAAAAACAAACAGTAATGCAACACAATGACTATAGATAAGCACATCTCTGAGAAAACAATGGAGGGCAATTGCAGGAAAAGGGCATACTAGACATTGACAGAACACTAAAATCACTAAAAAGTAGGATTCAGATATAATTCCTTGTCAGTGCTTTGGCAAACTTTGTTTTGCCAATAATAATGCAGTCTTAGGGCCCCTCTACATGTGCAGGTAAAGGTGTGATCCATGCAATCATGGTTCCTGTCATACCACATAAGCATAGCCAGAGATAAGATTATGGGATTGCACATTAGATTCCATCATGCCTTACTGCTGGTGCAGGTGGTGCCTGATCCCAGGCTCCCCCTGCACTGGCAAGACTCAAACTCCCATGGCTGGCAGCCTCCTCTGTGCACACCTGTGGCTGGGATATTGCATGACCTGTGTTCTCAGCCATGGTGGGGCATGGTTTCTCCCTCCTTTCCCCCATAGCTGAGAACTCTGTCAGCTGGGTGCATATAGGGCCCCGCAGTTGGGAGCTTGGATCAATTGCTGGGGCTCCCAGGCACAGGGGTTCCTGGCCACATGTTAAATTAATAGCTCAATTGCAAGCAGCTAAAAAGTTATTACATGCATCTTGGAATAACTTTGTAGATTATTCCTCTTTTTAATCACTCATTAATTGATTGGCTGTGTGGCCAGGAGATCACTTAAGGTGTGATGGGCTGGCTGGCACTGACCTGGCTCAGGGGTTTTGAAAGGGCAAAAGATGATTAGAGGACTTGGGATTCCCTTTCCGCACCAATCAGGCCCCAGAGACTCACTCTCCCCCCTCCCCCCATGTCCCCTGATTGGCCCCTTGGGTCACCTGAAGGGGGATAAAAGGGGCAGCATGGGCTGACTCAGGAGAGACCAGCGAAGGGCAACAAGGAAGGAGCTTCACAGAGCTGAGCCAGCAGGGTAGGAGCAGGGCCCTAGAAGAGCCTGAAAGAGCAGGACCTGCAGGCAGCAGTGGGAACCTCAGCAGTGTGGCCGGCAGGAGAGGCTGCCCACTAGGCTCCAGGATCCCTTGGGAGAGGCTGCAGCCAGCAGGAGAGGCTCCCCTCTGCTCCAGCAAGGATCTGAGCAGCGACCTGAGAGGTTCCCAGCTCTGCTTTCAGCTCCTCCAATCAGAGGTCAGGCAGCTTGATGTAAGGCTGGGGCTCCAAGGAAGGTCAAGACCCCTAGTATGCTGAAGCAATGCCACCAGTGGTGGCTGTGTGGCATGCAATATCCCAGCCACAGGCATAAATCACCGATTGGGGGTCCCCTAGTGGCTGATCACCAACTGGGGCTGGGGGGGGGCGGTACCTCTGCAGCCAATCACCATACCCAAAATCACCAATGGAGAAACTGGAAGTGCACTTCTGCTGGCACTTCTAGTTTTAAGGCTGGCATTTCTAGGGGGTGCACGGCCAATCTCAAGGTGTGCACGTGCACCCGTGTGCACCCCCTACGTGTTGCCAATGGGACAAGCAGCACCACGCTTCAGCTTTTGGCTGCACCACCTGTTAGGCTGCAGTAAGCTCTGGGGGTGGGGCTGCTGAAGGGGAACAGAGCCCAGACCCCTTTCCCCTGCAGGCCCTCCCCCTGCCTCCAGGTAGGTAGCAGTTTGCCAGAGGGCCAGGACAGCTGCAGGGAGAGAGAACCCCCCGCCATACTCCCTCCAGGCTGTGGCTCCTAGCTGGTCAGAGGAAGGAAGCAGGGCTGGAATCAGAGGCTGTTATTGACTCAGGCCAGCGACAGCCAGCAAGGTGGGGCCAGGCCAGGGCTTGTGCAGAGCAAATGAGCTCTGCCCAAGGCTAGAGTGCAGCCCTGTGCAATACAGTCTGGGTGGCAGCCATTGCACTCTAAATTAACCCTCACTGGGATCTAGCACCTATGTTTGATTAAAATGCTCTAATGAAAAGCAATTTAGTTTAATACCTCATTCATCAAGGGTTAACAGAGCATGATCTGCCCTTTTTAAAGTGCTCTAAGAGCCATGAATGTGTGTTCAATTATGGCTTTAGAGTGCTTGCTGGGCAATTAATGCACGATAGGTTCAAAGTCTGTACCTAGCCTTAGTTTCCGATAACTTCTCATAAGTACCACTTCTCTTTGTATGATCTTGACTGGAGCGTTCCCACACCTTTTGAGCTTATCTGAAACATGAACTTTGTACAAACAAAGTGTTTTTTCTATAGGTACGATCGTATCTATGTTAACTGATGGCTTATATAAGTATTCTGTTCTTTGATTTAGACTCTTGTGGTTTGGTTACCTTTTGACCAACTGATTTGCAATCTAACAGTTTCAGAACATTTGGTCTATTTGAACTAAGGAATTCTAATTAATATTTCATACTAATCACAGCTCACAAGATTTCCGAATATATATATTTGCATTGTACAGTATCCTAGGAAATAATATAGGAAATTAAACTAATAAAGATGTTCTAAACACTGCATTTTAGCAACTGAGTACACACAGATTGTTGTTTACTGAACATATGTAAATGTCTACAGGGTGAAAGTAAACAAACTTCTGGTATCTCTCTTAAAATGCTACACAGATCACTTAATAATATGAAAGGCAAAAATATAAGAATGTAAATTATTTTATTCTCCATACATCACATCTAACAGTATTGAAGTGTATTTCTTATAATTTAGTAAAGGTACAGGCAAGTTGGTAACAACATTATGATCATATACATAATAATAACTTATTACTATCCATTTTCCAGTGATACTGAGGTCTACCCTCTCTCTACAAAAGCCTTGCATTGGTGAGCTGCAGGGGACTGACTATATAGGGCAGTAGAATTCCAAGGAGGAATTGTGGCTGTTTGAACCCCATATATTTTTTCACCTTGGGAAGTTTGTCTGGTGTTCTCAAAGTAGCTGAGTGTAGTGAAACATTCAATTTCCATTTTGTTGTAAAGAAATATGGGCTTTGAGGGTACCTATACATGAGCAGAGAGGCTGTTCTGATGCACTGTAATTACAGCATGTTGGAACAGACTCAATTACCATGCTCCAGCAGACTCCAGCATCTTGTGCATCAGCATCCCCCTGCTTAAAAATGGCGGCAGGTGTGCTTTAATTAAATCTCATTCGATGAGCTCTAGATAAAGTTCCCCTGCTGCCACTTTTCAGTCCAGGAATGGTGATACCTGAGATGCTCTGGGCACTGTAATTAGAATGGTTTACGCTCTAATTAAAGCACCCCACTCCACTGCTAGAGCCCGTGTATAAACACCCTGAACTTCCCTAGTTTTCTTAAAAAAACTAGATTTCACTTTTTGGATTTTGTTGTGTTTTGTTTTTCTGAATATGTGAACAAACAGTATGGAAGGAAGAAGAACTGGGTTCTTGTTTTTTGAACAAGCTTTGAGACCCAGCATGTAATGCGTATGTATGGAGTTTCAGTGTTATGCGTTCTGTTCCATTACTGTCCTGGCTTGCACTTTGAATAACCTCAGCCTTCAGAGCAGACACTGTATGTCAGATCTAATTTTATCATAAATTTACTGCCCTCAGGGGTACTTGACTTCATCTCCCCTAATCTTCCTCCTGCTCTTCTCTCTACTTAAAATCAAGTATCATGTCAAGATCATTCCCTCCATAGTGGATTGTTTAAATTCATCAGAGTCAGTGTTCTCTCATGCATTATATTTCTATTACTGATTTTGAATAATTTGCGGCTGCTTCTTCTCAAACCACTCTTTAGAATTTATCTTCTTTTGTGTGCATGCCTTCTCCTTTCATTTAGTTTTTTTCTCCATCCCTTGCCTTGCTTTATGTAAATCAATATGCATATATTTCAGCACTATATATAGAACAATATGGAAATAATTATATAGAAAAAAACATTTTGGAAATTATCATTATAAGTGCTGGCTCACTCTGATGTAACACTTACTTATTATTGGGGGGTCCTATTGACTAGCACACTGCATCCGTAAACAATTTCCTTTATAAATATACCATGAATAAACACATTTCTGAGAGAAATTAGTTTATTCTAGGCAACTTTTCTAAGTGAGGTCATTTCAGTTTAGCTTGCTGCTGGCAGTAGTGGTGATAAAATTAGAACATTAATCGCTTTAAGCTTGCTGCACAGTACATGGATCTGTATTACATATGTACTAAATGCCATTCTTGTCTTCCTACAAATGTATAGCTTCACACTGTCATGAATGATAACCATGGGATTTGAAGGTATTGGGAAGGATTCCTAAGAACTTAAGAGAAGATACTGTTATCTTAGGAAGTGTACACTTCAGAGATGCAAACTGGGATCCTTCTTTCTTTATAAGACATAGGATAAGTAGGCTTTATAGGGTTGGGCACTCTTTTCCATTGTCCTTGTGGAAAGACAGATAGCAGAATTTGCAGATTTGTTGGAATCTGACAGGACTGTGTCATGAGACTTCTGCTGTGGCCTCAAACCTGTAACTCTCTAGGCTGTCCTTTGTACACCTTAGCACCCACGCCACCCCACCCACTAGAGCTGGGTATAAAGACAGGAAAAATAAATACCAAAAAGAAAATGTACTTTGGGAAACTTGAGCTCCCAAACATGACATTTAGAATGAACATGAGATGAGGGAGAAAGAAGCTGAAGGTGACAGGAGCATGAGATACAGTTAATTGCCATATCTTAATTGTTATGCCCATGAATAAATAACAATTAAGAGGCATCTGACATAGAGGTCAGGCTGGTGTATACTCTGTAATGATTTTTGCCAGTTTCTGTAGCTAGGAAAAAGAATGTTAGGTTTTGAAAACAAACAGATGACAAAAGGATTAAGGCCTTAGGAATATGATATTATTATTGAACTGGGAGAAAGAAGTAAAGAGCAAGGGATGAATATAAAATGTTGAGAAGAACAAATAGAAATTCAGGATGAAAGTTTTATTGGTTAGGACATTTTGTGAAGAACTCATTGAATCAGAACATTAGTACAATCCAGTCACCAGTACATATGAACAAACTCCTATTTCCAATGCAAATTTTGACTTGTGTGGTTTCTATTTCTGTAACTACTTTCATATGCTGAAGGAAACTGGCCCATGCAGATTTATGTTAACTGAGCATCTGGCCATGAATGTCTACATTTAACTAATCTGTTCTAGTAGTAACTGAATTGTTATGTTTAATGCTTTGCAGGTGATTTGTCAGACAGCAAATACTGAAATTCATGTTTTAGTTTGGAAGATATATCCATCATAATCAATGCTTAAACATTATGAATTCAATCCGAAATCCACTGAAGTCAAGGGGAAAACCCTAGTCATAGACTGCCATGGCCACTGAGCAGGGAAACATATTGACCAAAGAAAGAGTGGAAACAACATATTGATTAAAGAGGTTTCAGCTTGCATGGTGGCACTAATCCTCCTTCTTATAAGTGATTCAGTGTAACATCAGGGAACATTTCTGTTTACTGTGGCGGGGTCATCTGACAATTCTTTATTTTCTGCTGCCCTTTCTTTCATGCTAGTAGTTATAGGATGTGACTGCAGGCATGTGATATAGATTTCTCAGTCTCTGTTGCCAAGAGCGCTGTTGCAAGATTTCTGTCCTTGTACTAAATGTGCAATCTGTAGCATCAACAGTGTATCATGACACATCTTAGCTTTATACTGTTCCAGAGTGCAATCTTTGAAATACTTTGTAATGAACTTGTATTGTATCTTATGCCTCTCTGCAATCCTTCCCTCTGCAATGACAAAATATTTTTATTTTTTAAAATATAATTTGATTTATTGCATTTAGAACATTTCTCATTTTGGCAGTTAGCAATATGTTTATTGAGTTAAAAAAGGCAATACCACAGTGATAATCCTTTTGTCTTGTTAGTTGCTTATTTTTTGCCACAACTGTAGTCATAATTAGTTATGATTATTTCATAGGCTCATAGAGAAGTAAGGCTGAAAGGGATCTCTAGAAGTCATCTAGTTCAACCATTTGCTTGAGGCAGGATCATCCCTATCCAAATCATCTTATACAATGAATATTCTAAATGATACATAAGATACCATCAACCCTGAAATAATACAGACCTAACATCCTAACTTGCTAGAGGTAAAGCTGGGGAACCATGGCTGCCAATAGACTCCTACTGCCAGGCCCTTCTCCCCTGGGAGCCGCAGGGGAGAGCTCCATCTCCCTCCATGACTAAGGAGGACTCTGGGACCTCCCGCTCTGCCCAGTCAGGGGCATGGACCAAGGTGGTCAAGGGCCCGACGGCTTGCCGCACCAAGGGCCCTCCCTCGCCGGAGCTTAGCAACAGGTTCGCACCTCTTGCAGCCCCAGCAGAGACTGCTCAGTTGCCAGCTCCCGCAGGCAACCCAGGCTCGACCACAGCTACTGGCTCCGCTCTCCCCAAGACAAAGCGAAAGGTGTTTGTTGTGGGAGACTCCATCCTGTGGGGCACTGAGGGGGCAATCTGCCGCCCCGACCCCTTAGCCTGGGAAGTCTGCTGCTTCCCGGGGTCCCGCATCCGAGATATTGCGGAGAGGATCCCGCAGCTCCTCCGGCCCACAGACCACTACCCCATGCTCCTTATTCACGTGGGCACCAATGACATGGCTCGGAGCACCCTCAGCCAGGTCATGAGGCGCTATGGGGAGTTGGGAGCAGGGCTTAGGGGTCTGGGAGCTCAGGTGGTGTTTTCGTTGAGCCTCCCAGTCTTGGGCTATGGGCTGAGGAGGGAGAGGAGGATCCACGCAGTGAACCAAAGACTGTGGCGCTGGTGTCATCGGGAAGGCTTTGGTTTCCATGACCACAGCCCGCTCTTTGGCGAGAGAGGCAGTGAGCTGCTGGGAAGAGATGGCCTCCACCTCTCTCCCCTGGGGAGGAGGCTCTTCTCAGCCAGGCTGGCTGACCTGCTCCACCGGGCTTTAAACTAAGCCCGCTGGGGAATGGGGGGACTACTGCCCCTGCTGGCCCGCTGAACAGCCCTTGCAAAGCCAGCAGACCAAGGCACTTAAGGGAGCCCACCCCTGCCCCAGCCCTGGTACAATCTGTGGGCAAGGCAAGAGCCCCCAAGGGCACACTTGCCTGCCTGTACACTAATGCCAGGAGCCTGGGCAACAAGCAGGACGAGCTCGTCCTCCTGCTCAGTGCAAAGAAATACAATGTCATTGGGATAACAGAGACCTGGTGGGACTCCACCCATGACTGGACCATGGGTATAGAGGGCTATACCCTGTACAGGAGGGATCGTGTTGACAAAAGGGGCGGGGGTGTAGCTTTCTATGTGAAGAAAAGCTACATGTCCCTGCAAGCTGATGTTGGCAACCGGCATGGACAGCTAGAGACCCTCTGGGTAAAAATTCTTGGGAAAAATGGCACAGGGGATACAACGGTGGGAGTCTACTACAGACCTCCCACTCAAAGTCCTGAGCTTGACCAGGAGTTCGCCCGGGAACTGACTGAGGCCGCTTGCTCCAGGACCTTGGTTGTCATGGGTGACTTCAACTACCCGGACATCTCGTGGGAAGATCACTCAGCAAAATCCGAGCGGTCGCAAAGCTTTCTCTCGTGCGTGGATGACCTCTACCTGACTCAAGAAGTCTATGGGCCAATGAGAGGCAAAGCGCTGCTCGACCTGGTACTGGCTACAGGGGACGACCTAATCGGCGACCTAGTGATCGATGGGAAGCTGGGTGACAGCGACCACGAGCTGATCACCTTCACCATCCACCATAAAGCTGGCAAGTCAGTCAGCAACACAGAAGTACTTGACTTCAGAAAAGCCGACTTTGACAAGCTCGAGAGGCTTGTCGGTCAGGCCCTCAGGGACCATGACCCCAGGGAGATGGGAGTTCAAGAAGAGTGGTTGCTCCTCAAGGAAGCGATCCTCAATGCACAAGCTAAATCTAGTCCAACACGGAGGAAAGGCAGCAAGAAGGCACAGCAGCCCCCCTGGCTCTCCAGGGACCTAGCGGACCTCCTGCGGCTTAAAAGGAAAGCCTACAAAGGATGGAGGATGGGATTCACCTCCAAGGAGGAATACTCTGCACTGGTCCGGTCCTGCAGGGACCAAACCAGGAAAGCCAAGGCTGCAACTGAACTCCAACTAGCTTCAGGCATCAAGGACAACAAAAAGTCCTTTTTCAGATATGTGGGGAGCCGGAGAAAAAGCAAGGACAACGTTGGACCCCTGCTAAACCAGATGGGGCAACTGGCAACTGATGCTCAGGAAAAAGCCAACCTATTAAATAGGTACTTTGCGTCAGTCTTTCATCAGTCCCATGGGACGCCCATGCCTGCTACGGGACAGGGAGATCTGGGTGATGGGGATCCCCTACCCTCCATAAATGCTGACCTCGTGAAGGAACACCTTGAGAAGCTGGATACCTTCAAGTCAGCTGGGCCTGACAATCTGCACCCCAGGGTACTCAAGGAGCTGGCGAGCATCATAGCCCAGCCCCTGGCACGGATCTTTGAAAACTCCTGGCGCTCGAACTCCTGTAGTGCCCGAAGACTGGAAGAAGGCCAATGTGGTGCCGATCTTCAAGAAAGGGAGGAGAGTGGATCCGGCTAACTACAGGCCCATTAGCCTGACTTCTATCCTGAGGAAGATCTTAGAAAAGTTTATTAAGGAGGCCATCCTTGAGGGACTGGCCTAGGCTAACATTCTAAGGGATAGCCAGCATGGGTTTGTTGCGGGTAGGTCTTGTTTGACCAATCTCATTTCCTTCTATGACCAGGTGACCTATCACCTGGACAAGGGAGAAGAGATTGATGTCATATATCTTGACTTCAAAAAAGCTTTTGATCTGGTATCCCATGAACACCTCTTGGCCAAACTGGCCAGTTGTGGCCTTGGCTCCACCACGATCCGCTGGCTGGGAAATTTGCTCTGTGGTCGGACCCAGAGGGTTGTGATTGATGGCAGTCACTCATCGTGGTGCCCTGTGACCAGTGAGGCCCCTCAAGGCTCTGTCCTGGGACCCATCCTGTTCAACATCTTCATTAATGATGTGGACATTGGAGTCAGGAGTGGACTGGCCAAGTTCGCCGATGACACCAAACTTTGGGGCAAAGCATCCACACCAGAAGATAGGCGGGTGATCCAGGCTGACCTGGACAAGCTCAACAAATGGGCAGACGAGAACCTCATGGTGTTTAACACCGAAAAATGCAAGGTTCTCCACCTTGGGAGGAAAAACCTGCAGCACCCTTATAGGCTCGGCAGTGCTACGTTGGTTAGCACTACAGAAGAAAGACTTGGGGGTCATCATTGACCACAAGATGAACATGAGCCTGCAATGCGATGCTGCGGCTAACAAAGCAACCAAAACGCTGGCTTACATCCATAGATGCTTCTCGAGCAAATCCCGGGACGTCATTCTCCCCTTGTACTCAGCCTTGGTGAGGCCGCAGCTGGAGTACTGCGTCCAGTTTTGGGCTCCACAATTCAAAAAGGATGTGGAGAAGCTTGAGAGAGTCCAGAGGAGAGCCACGTGCATGATCAGAGATCAGGAAAACAGATCTTACGATGACAGGCTGAGAGCCATGGGACTCTTTAGCCTGGAAAAGCATAGGCTCAGGGGTGATCTGATGGCCACCTATAAATTTATCAAGAGTGACCACCAGGATCTGGGGGAATGTTTGTTCACCAGAGCGCCCCAAGGGATGATGAGGTCGAACCGTCACAAACTCCTGCAAGACCGTTTTAGGCTGGACATAAGGAAGAATTTCTTTACTGTCCGAGCCCCCAAGGTCTGGAACAGTCTGCCAGCGGAGGTGGTTCAAGCACCTATATTGAACACCTTCAAGAGTAAATTGGATGCTTATCTTGCTGGGATCCTATGACCCCAGCTGACTTCCTGCCCTTTGGGCAGGGGGCTGGACTCGATGATCTCCCGAGGTCCCTTCCAGCCCTAATGTCTATGAAATCTATGATGTCTTGCTTCTATGAAATGTTGTCAATACATGCTTAAGAAGTCCTGGGAAGGAGGGCCACATCCCCTGCTACAGAGGAAGGTAAAAAACCCCAGAGTTTGTACCATTCTGACCATGGGGTAAAATTCCTTCCTGACAGCAAATATGGTGATTATAGTTTCATAGTTTCTAGGGTCGGAAGGGACCTGAGTAGATCATCTAGTTCGACTCCCCGCCATGGCAGGAAATAATACCGGGGTCATACGACCCCAGCAAGATGTTCATCCAGGCTCCTCTTAAAAATCCCCGGGGTAGGAGCCAGGACTACCTCTCTTGGAAGTTGGTTCCAGATCCTAGCTGCCCTGACGGTGAAGTAGCGCTTCCTGATATCTAGCCTAAACCTGCCCTCTGCCAGCTTGTGACCATTATTCCTGATTAGTCTGATCCTGAGTGGAGGGGCAAGACCCTCTAATTATGAGCCTCCACCTTGGAGGGGCAAGACCCTCTAATTATGAGCCTCCAACTTTTGTCCCAGGAGTAGCATTGGCACGCCCCAGTCAAAATCCCTAGCTTTGACTGTAGCCAATACTGAAGGCCTCTGGGGGAGGCTTACAGACACCCTGACACGTATAGCATGAAGGGAGGGTGGAGGCAACCAGCAAAGCCCAGAAGCATGGGAAATACCATCTTATAAAACATAGGCATTGCTATGCCTAGATCATCCCTGATCAGTGGTTGTCCAGCCTCTTTCTGAACAACTCCAGTGACAGAGAGTCCACAACTTCCCTAGGCAGTCTATTCCACTACCTCAGTATTTTAACGATGAAGAAGCTTTTTGTATATCAAATCTAAACTAACTTTGCTCCAACTCAAGCAATTGGTCCACATCCTCCTTTCTGCAGCAAGAGAGCAGTGCCAGATTCTGACACGCTGAGGCCCTGAACTATGTCCAGTTTAAGAGGCCCCATATGATAAAAATAACCCACTAAATCCACGAAAATGGATTTTCATGAAACTTTAAGATTAATTATTGTTATTTCTGTACAAATTTATAAACTCAATATGAATAATAACTGTGGAGCCATCTATATGTATATTTTGTCATATTAGAATGTCTTTCTTATTTAGAAGCCCCTTACTGTGAGGCCCCAAACTGTAGCTTAAGTAGTTTAAGCCTAAATCCAGTGCTGCAAGGGAGCAAAGGTGCTTATGGCAAAGGTGCTCTTCTTTATGGCAGGCCTTCAAGTATTTGAAGAGTCCTATCATGTCCCCTCTTAAGCAGAGCTGGCTTTAGGTCAAATGGCACCTTGGGGGCACCTTCCACAAGTCAGCAGTGCTGCTGCAAGCAGAGGCAGGGAGGGATGCAGGGTGCAGTCCAGTAGGGAGGTGGAGTGGCACAGTGTTCCAGGCAGGTGAGTGGGCAGGCACTGCTACTGTATAACTACTGCCCATACTGCCTGGCTCAGCTCCTTCAGAGGAGCATCTGAGGGGTAGGGTTAGCCTGGGCACTGCTCCTCCCTGAGGCAGGGATCAGCAGAAGTGGGGCGTGGCAGGGGGGAATGCTGCTTGAGCACGGGCTGCTTATGTGCGTGGGGGGGGTGCCCGCCTGACTGTGGTGCCCACCTGACTGTGGTGCCCACCTGACTGTGGTGCCCTGGGCAGTCACCACATCACCCACCCTAAGGCCAGCTCTGCTCTTAAGTGCCTTTTCCACAAGCTGAACATGCCTTTCCTCGTATGTCTTGCTTTCTATGCCTTTTATCATCTTTGCTGTCTGCATCTGGACTGTCTCTAACTCTTTACATCCTTTAAAAAATGTGAATTGCATTTGTGTTTTGGTAACACCAAAACACCCCAGGCATGGATCTATTGCTTCAGTATTAGGTAGCAAAACCTTATTTAGATTATATCAGCTCCTTGACAGATATTACAGTAAAGGCACGATGGGATCTGAAGTGGATCCCAAGAATCATGCTTCTGGCCTGCTCTACATGCATAGCAGGAGGTGCAGTTGTGGGCTGCTGGTATCATATTGTACCATATTGCCAGTGCAAGAGTCCCTATGCATCAAGAAGTAGCAAGCTTGGTTTTCTGTGTCCTCCACTTGTCAGCCCCTTCAGCTGAGAACCCCTAGCCTCTGAAGTGCACAGGAATCTTGAAGGGCTCCTGTCTTCTCCAGAAGCTGGGCATTGGTCACATGTTCAATTGAAGAAGTGTTGGGAACCAGCCACAAATTTACACATTGTGGCAGTGCACCTTTGCCACATTAAGGGCTGGATGCAGGCAGCCAGTAGGTGCTTGATTAGGACAGCCATTTTAGGACCCAGCACACACAGGCTGAGGCAGAAGTCTGCTGCTATCAGCTGATGAAGTTGCATCAGCTGGCTGAGCTACTGCTTCTGGAACATCTTGGAGGTAAGGGCAGGAGGCTCCCGGTCCTTGGCATGGCCTGAAACTGCACCTTGTTGGAAAAGGATTGTCTATTGGAGCTGTCCATGGTGGGACAGTCCCCCAGAAATACCAGGCCAGTTACCTTCCTGGTGAAAGGTGAGGAGGGGTACCTTAAAACCTTAGCCCCCACAACCAGGTGGGTAACCCCATAGTAGGGCCCAAGAAAGTGGACCCATGTAAGAGTGTGGACTAGCTGCTCAGGAGCCTGAATGAAGGCACCCTCAACTGGTCAATACTGGGGCCAGGACCAGAAGGGCTGGAGTGTTCACTGCAAGAAATGCCTAGAGCCAAGGGTTCCAACTGGCCTAGAGGCAAGGCTAGAGCCTGTGTTGCCAAAGGTCCCAGAAAGGGGGCCACTGCTGAAGGAGATGAGTTCAGGGCACTTGGCAGTCCGGTATGAGGGTGGAATGGCTGCCTGATTAGGAGGGAGACTAGAGTGTTAGTCTCCCTCCTAATTGAGCTGTTAAGGGGCCCAGTGTGGAGCCAGAACCATTAAGAACTTATGATGCCATCTACAAGGCATGGGCCATGGTGTAGGGAAGGTACAGAGCCATGGATAGTGCCTTCTGGGATCAGGGCAATGAATGGGCAGCCCCCTCTTAATATATTATCATAACATTCAAATCATGGCAGGTGAGTTAGGGCAGACTGCCCTGGATAAATGGGTGGGATAACTCAAGATCTCGCTCCAGGAAGGGCCCCTGTCATATACACACTTTGTGTAATGCCACTGAACTTGTGGCCAGGTCACTACTTTAGATTTGATTAAACAGTTAAGCATATTTTAAGCCAATGTCAGTCAGGAGCCTCAGTTTATTAAGTCATTAGGCGTGGAAGAAATTTGGTTCTGCTACCCACTCTTGTGGGTTCCCAGGTAGGGTTAATTATTTTGCATTGCTTCTGAACCTAAATTAGAGCAAATGGCATATTTATAATTGTTCTCCATGCAAAATTTGAAGGATAAATTACACCTATTTATAATTTTTGATTGTAACTTGTTTTTTCTTTTTTTATATTTCAAGTTCAAAGTGGCTGTGAGCTTGGACAGATAGCATGTTTAAACTTGCACAAACTAATATAAATTATACCAATGCAAAATACAGCAGGACACACTTCTTGGGTGTCCAATAAGAGTGGTTGTTCTTTAAGGAGATGATCCTCCAAGCCCAACATGGATCAAAGAGGGCAGGACGGCGCAAAAGCGCCATGGCTCACCAAAAGCATCTGGGAATGTCACTTAGATAAAAGGGAGGTGTACACCCAATGGAAGGGAGGGGCTATCACCAGGGAGGACTATACTGTGGTTGCTTGGAGCTAGGAAATCTGGTCGTCACATCAGACGACAAAGCTAACCTATTTAATGACTTTTTTGCCTCCATTTTCCTAAGCAGGGACCAGATCAGTCCCCCCACCAGGCCGCCCTCAGGTCCCAGGACAGGCGCACCTAGGCCAAAGGTCAGTGAGGATCTAGTCAGGGAACTTCTGGAGGGACTGTATGTGTTTAAATCAGCTGGTCTGGACAAGCTCCACCCCAGAGTGATAAGGGAATTAGCTGAGGTCATTGAGGGACCCCTGGCACGGCTTTATGAGAACTCATGGTGCTCTGGTGTGGTGCCAGAGGACTGGAAGAGGGCCAATGTAGTTCCCATTTGCAAAAAAGGGAGGAAGGAGGACCCAGGAAACTATAGGCCAGTTAGTCTTTCTTCAATCCTGGGTAAGCTTTTTAAGAGAATTATCCTGGCGCATGTCCACGAGGGACCAGCAGGGAAGATTATGCTTAGGGGCAACCAGCACCGGTTCATTAGAGGCAGGTCCTGTCAGACCAACCTGGTGGCCTTCTATGACCAGGTCACAAAATCCTTAGATGCAGGGGTAGCAGTGGACATAGTCTTTCTGGACTTTAGGAAGGCCTTCAACACAGTCTTTCTCTCACCCCATTCTCATTAAAAAACTCAGGGACTATGCTGTCGACACCTACACAGTCAAATGGGTAGCTAACTGGCTGGAGGACCACACCCAGACAGTGGTGGTGGATGGGTCATTTTTTACCTGAAGGGATGTGGGCAGTGGGGTCCCCCAGGGCTCGGTCCTCGGGCCCACACTGTTCAACATCTTCATCAGAGACTTGGACAAGGGGGTAAAAAGCACCCTGTTCAAATTTGCTGATGACACTAAGATGTGGGGGGATGTGGGCATGCTAGATGGGTGGAATAGGCTGCAATCAGACCTAGACAGGTTACAGGGGTGGGCGGATGAGAATAGGATGGGCTTCAACACTGACAAGTGCAAGGTGATGCACCTGGGGTGGAAGAACCAGCAGCATACTTACAGGCTGAGGAACTCCCTTCTCATCAGTGCAGAGGCTGAAAAGGATCTTGGAATCACTATTGATACCAAGATGAACATGGGCCGGCAGTGTGGGGATGCAGTCAGGAAGGCCAACCATACTTTGTCATGCATCCACAGACGCATCTTGAGCAGGTCCAAGGAGGTGATCCTCCCTCTCTGTGCGACACTGGTCAGGCTGCATTTGGAGTACTGCATCCAGTTCTGGGTGCCACACTTCAAGAGGGATGTGAACAATATGTGCAAAGCTTTGGGTGCTGATTTGATTTGGAGGAGATCTGGCCCAATTCAGTGGTTGAATCTCCAAATCTGAATTGAATCAGGAGACTAATTAAAAGGTCTGAAGTGATTTGAAGCTCTCCGAAATCAGTTCAGAAAAGATTCAGAGAGTTTTGGAGATGTGGGCAGTCCCCATTTGCTGCTGCAGGGAGCTGGACCTGGACTCTGTGCTGGTAAGGCAGGGGGGGAGGGAGGCTGGAGTAGGGGGTAGGGGGGGAAAAAAAAGGCCTGCACTAACTGGCTGCTGCAGTGGTTGCTGCAGTGGCTGCAGCACAGGGCAGCAGGGTGCAGCGGGGATCACCCCTTGCTTGGGAGGAGCTGGTTAGCTCGGGCCTTTTTAAAAAAAAAAAAAAAAAAAAAAAAAAAAAAAAAAAAGAGCCAGGAGCTGGGTCTGGGTGGGGCAGCCATGGGTGGGGGGCAGCTGGGAGATTGGACACAGGTTAGGGGACTCATTGCAGAACCCCCCACAGTAGCACGGGGCAGTGGGGATTGCCTCTCGTCTGGCAGGATCTGGTGAGTGGGAGCTTTTTTTTCTTTTTTTTAAAGAGCCAGGAGCTGAGGTTGGGCAGGGCAGCCATTGACAGGACTGGAAGAGCAGGTGGGAGATGGGGCCAGTTAGGAGATACAGTTGATTTGGCAGTGACTGAACCTCCAAATCAGATTCGGCCGAATTAATTTGGGACAGTGATTCAAATCATCGAATTGCATCACAGTCTCCTGAATCAGCTGAATCTGAATTCAAAGTGAATACTAGCCACTTTGCACAGGCCTAATACGGACATCCATGCCTTATTTACATGGTGTACACACTGATTACATGGGTACCATGTGTCTCTAGACCCTATGTTTGTTATTTGTAAGGAGTCTTCCTAAGAGAAGAAATCCCAACATGAAACACATTGAAAAAATAATTTAGCCTGGACTACAGTGGGAGTAATCTTGTGTGTAAAGTTAGGCACATGCTTAGTTACACTGCTGAATAATAATCTTGGATTTCTCTTCTTTGCTCTTTCTGAATTATTTATAAGCAGAACATTTTTTGTGTTTCATGTGTCTTATTTAACATTATTAACCAAATATTTTCTAAGAGCAATCTTTTATCTTTGATCCTTACAAGTAACTTACTGCAACTATTTGATGTTGGGTACTTGAAATACTGATTATACACATGCTCATTATGAAATGGTTATTACTGGACACACAGGGAAGTGTGAATAGAAAATTTGTGACAAAGATTTTCTTCACAAATAGGTAGTTGTAATTTTTACAGTTTCTTTTGTGAAAAAACTTGCAATTAAAAACACAAAATTAATTTCATTACACTTTATTTTCATAGCCTCCACTGACAGACTTCCAGAAAACAATGAAAGTCCTTAATTGTAGAACAATTGTAAATTGTAAACAATATAGCCCTACTTTTCATAGAATTTGTGTGTGTCTATATGTGTCTAACACCTTAGTCATTGAATTTTAGTAACAAGAAAAAAACCTGAATTGAAGCTTCCTTTTGATCTTGGGTATTTCTAAGGTTTCTCTTTTTGCCAGAACTCTCTCTTTCCCTTTAGATAACCTAGGTTTGCACTCATAGTTTAAATCAGATCTGCATTGTGTGCTGCCCTTCACCACATGACACCTTATCTCTAGTGTAAAAACAATCATCAGTTAAGTGTCAAATGGATATTCACAAGAAACATTTATTTTTGGTAATCATCTTACTTTAGTTGTGATAATGCAGATGGGAAAGATCCTACTGGATTAAAAATAAATTCACTGAATTCACAATATTGATTTACAACATATTAAAACAAACAAACAATTTTATTATTATTATTATTATTATTATTATTATAATACAGGACTTGTTAAATATATGGGTCAGGATAACATAGGTTTCCCACCTCTGGCCTATGTCACGTGCCACAAGTGGCACAGGTAGGCTGTATATGTGGCTCATGACAGTTTGGGGAGGGGACAGGCAGCATAGTGGTAGATAGGGCAGGAAGCAGAAAGCAGAGCAGCAGACTGGACAGGGAGGTCAGGTCAGGGAGTAGAAACTTTTATAATAACTTGAACAAAACCTAATTTTTCATGCCTTTGGGTAGGCCAAAATCTTTAATACAATAGAAAGGAACACAATTTTAAAACAAGTGGCTATATTTAAGGAAAATCTATACCTGAAATGCAAGAGAATTCTTGTGCATTACTAAGGCCTGGTTTAAATTGGGATTTTGTATTTTTTTGTGAAAATCATGAAATTAAAGGATTTTCATGAAAAATCTTATTTGCAATGAAATGCCATGATATGGCCGCTTGCTGGGGAGCTTTTTTGTTTGGGGTTGGGGGTCCCTGGGGGCTGCCTTGGCAGATGGCCCTGGCCCTGGGTAGGGGAGGGGCTGTTTGCTTCTCTGGATGGGAAAACTGGGCACCAGGGATTGGGGGCAGGAGGGAGAGAGCTCAGTGTCAAGCTCACTGACAATTGCCTGGGAGCCCAGCTGAGCAGAGTGACATTTTTGAAAGGGGAATTTCCTCACTGCCTGTCAGAAACAATGCAGTATAGATGGTGACTACTGCTGTTCCTGCCTCTACCAGTGAGGTGGGGTGAGGGGGCCCATGGGCTTTTCAGCAGTGATCAGAGGCTGAACAGAGCAAGTCCTCTGTTGCTGCAATTAAATCTGTCTCTAAACTTGCTCCCTCAGATCATCAGGGGACATGGTGGGGGTGCCATAATTTGGGTTCAAAAGTGGTGGCTCCCACTGCAATTGGGCCACAATATTAGCAAGCTGTGTCTGCAGTTTAAACCAGGCCCTACTCATCACTTTATTCTAATTTTGTTAGTGCTATGGAAAAAACAAAAATGGTAAATGAAGCCTGATATTCATGACACTTGGGATATTCTTTTAATTTCAGTGCTATGTGTCAATAGAGGACTTTTTTTGCTGCAGAGATCTGTTTGCAATGTAGGAATAATCTTACATTGGCAGGAAGATGAACTGGATGATCTAATAGACCTTTTATCTTTCAATCTTCTAAGTTTCATTTTGGTTGTTTAAATCATTACATAAATAGTGTTTGTTAGTGAAAATTATTGCAACAGATCCTACAGTGTGAATTGTCATAATATCTGATTAATGTAATATATTTACAAATCTTGTCTTCTCTATTACAATTACACTGAGAACAGTTTCTCAGTGTACTGTTGGATTATTAGCCAATTAAAATCCATTAATAATTGACCCTGGCATTATCAGCATAATAATGTGTAACAGTTGCCTTGTAGCAATATCATGTGTCAAAGCACAGTAATACGGCGTGGAAAAGTTGGTAACAATAGCCTTTTAGATAATAAGGCAATTCTTCTCTTGATAACCACACCATGCAAAAGCAGAAGGCTGGAAAAGAATATACTATGCATTCAAAAGGAAAGAATTTGAAAAATTCCAAACTAGGTATAGCTTCTAAGTTACAAGTTCTGACACAAATGATTTGTTTACAAAAGTACCAACCTAAAAATATCAAAATGCAATCTTACTTTGAACAATCTACTTTGTCTTAAGTTACAAGAAAAGTGAGAACTCAATTTAAAAAAAACCCCAAGAAATGCCTTACTTTTTAGTCTTGTGGATTACACATACCTTCAGGAAAGCAGAGCAAACAAATGTTTTGTCAATGCCCCCAAAGTAACAAGGATGGGTAACATGGATGGTATTTTGTACTGTTCACTGAGCTGCTTCATCCAGCTAAAATTGGAGCAGTTCAGGGCTTACTGAGACGCAAAAGTCTACATGCCTAGGGAACTTTCATGTAAAAGAGTTAGGTGCTGTGGCAATTCGGTGCCTGTACTATTAGGTAATAATACAGCAAATGATTTTAGATTGCCAGTTTTAGATTTAGTGCCTAAATTCCATCTTAAGTCTTATTTTGGGTATCTAAATACTAGGGACGTACCAAATTCATGGCAGAAGTGAAGTGCAGTGCAGTGTCTCCTTTAATCTTGCATGTTTCCCCTGCACACCCCTTCACCACTGACTGGTGAAGGGGCCGTGGTTGCAGCTCACTTCTCATTGGTGGGGAGGCAAAAACTGCTGTTTTAAATATGGCACCATTTTTGCCTCCTGCTGCTGCTTGGCTGAGGGGCTCTGGTGGTCCTGATGCTTGTTGCTGACTGGTGGGAAGGCAAAAACCATGCCATGTTTAAAACCATGGTTTTCACTTCCCTTCTCATCTGGAGGGAGCAGTGGGGCCCCTCTGCCAATCAGTGGCGAGGGGAGGGACACATGGGGGAACATGAAAGATTAAAGGAGCTGCCTTGCATCCCACTTCTGCCATGAATTTGGCAGGTCCCTACTAAATGCTGTTTTTGGATCTGGTTATTAGTTTTACCTTGTAATGATAGTCATGAAACATTTGTTCAAGACTGCTTCCATATTTCTTTCAGGTACCCTGCAGAATTGCCTACAAAAATTGGCCAAATTTATTTAATGTTTCTGGTGGTTCTCTCTCTTCCACCTCAACATTTTCTTTTGATCTTTTTTTCCTATCATCAATGACCCCTGGAGGATTTTTCCCCTCTGTAATATTAACACACTTTTCATTTCGGTATGTACTGCTGTCAGGACATGTAGGAGTGTTGATCTAGTTGAAGGTTATTTCATATCCCTGTAAAACAGTTTAAATCCACTCAAACTACAGAAATAATAAAAAGCATTTCGAACAGGCTTACTTTAGAACTTTCTCTACTTTTAAACATTGTCATAATATTGACAGACAAAATGCATTTCCCTCCTTTCCTCACATTTCTTATACCTGCAGAAACATGTGACTAATAAGCCCACAGGCAAATTCTTTAAAACAACTGTTTAGCACATCTGTGCCATGGCCCTGGCTGTCACTGTGAGCTGACCCATTCTACTTGATCCTCCTCTGTGAATGCCACTTGAGAAAGTGATATAGGTTAGGAATAGAAATTATACATAAACCGATATAAGTGATAGGAAACTTATTCAAATCTGTAACACAGCAGAAGTTTAGTGCATGTAAACTGCTTTCAAAATGGCTGAAACCAGTTTAAAATAAACCTGGATCTAAAATACTATTTTCTGCATAACTCTGCCTTAGTACTCACATATTGTTTATATGATTGTTTATATGATATCAGTTACCTTTGCTTTCAAGACAGTTTCTTGCCAATCTATAACCTGCAGCCATGTACAGCTCATGTATAGTCTTTCAAGGAGAAATATTCCATGTCACAGTAAAATATTGTTCAGTGTGAGGCAAGGGTCAATATCCAGTTGGCACCTCTGGGATTATATTGCAGTATACCAATGGATAGATGGAGATACCTCTACCATATCTTTAGGATACTTATTTTAAAGATGATTTATTTATGACAATGGGTTTTGTGGGCCCAATTACACCATGTTTTGGAAGCGTTTTGTGGATTTACATTAGTTACAGTCAGAGCAAGTACCCTCTTCTCCTGTGTAGGACATGAAAAAAATGGGAAATGATGTCTGGCATTATGTATGATTTGCAGTGAGGGCATGTCAGAAAGTATTCAAATATAGAATCTGGGAAATTGTACCACAAAGTCCATGAGGTTCAGCACTGCAGAAGGCCATCATGTTTATAGCATACCATAGGTCTACTAAATACTCAGAGCAATGCTTGGCTTCTGTAGGTTGTCATGCCTCCTATTCATTGCCCCTAGTGCAGGTGGGTGAAGTGCTAACCTAGAAAACTTCTGCATGTTTCTCTGCTGTGTGGGACATCCAATGCATCAAGAGAGTCCTCAGGAACTGGAGCATAGGAAGTACTAGATTAGGTTATTCCTCCCTCCGGAGTGTACTTGTAGCCAAATAACCAGTCACCTTGAGAAACATTGAGAGTGCATATCTCTCAGAAAGGTCAGCTGCTCAGTAAGGTTGTAACATGAGATAAAGGTGCACAACCCTTCCCTTTTAAAAAGTTCCCGTAGTTTATAAAATGTTGTGTGAGGCATTATTGAGTGAATGAATGTATTACAATGATGGTTCTCTGAAAGAGTATCTTCTCTCATTTTTCCCATTTTGTTTGTAGTTCTTGGTTATATTTTTCTATTTCCTTTTGTACTTTCTGTTGGAGATCGGTTCTTTCTTTTGAGTGGTGTCCCACAGGAGTTGGTGCTTGGTCCAATACTTTTCAACATCTTTATCAGTGATTTGGATGCGGGGGTAAAGAGTTCAGTGGCCAAGTTTGCAGATGACACCAAGTGATGGGGAAGCATGATCATGCTTAAAGATAGGCTACCGATACAGGCAGATCTAGACAGGATAGCAAGTTGGGCAAGGCAGAACCAGATGAAGTTCAACATTGAGAAATGTAAAGTGCTCCACCTGGGGGACAAACAACACCCTACACACCTTGGCTTGGTGGCACCAAGCTGACCAGTACCATGAATGAAAGGGACCTGGGGTAATAGTGGACAACAGTATGAAGATGAGCCGAAAGTGTGATGCTGTAGCCAGCCAGGGCAAACAATACTCTGGCATGCATCATCTCTAGCAAAACCAAGGAAGCGATTCTTTTGCTGTACTCGGCATTGGTGAGACTGCAGCTGGAGGACTGTGTTCAGTTTTGTGTGCTACACTTCAGCAAGGACATGGTAAAGCTTGAGAGAGTCTAGAGAAGGGTCACCTGTATGATCAGAGACTTGCATGGTAAGCCATACGAGGAAAGGCTGAAGGACCTGGGATGCTTCAGCCTAAAAAAGGGAAGGCTGAGAGGGGACTTGGTAGCAGCTTACCACTACATCAGGGGAGTATATCAAGGGCTTGGTGAACAACTGTCCAGCAGGGCACCCGAGGGGAAAACCAGGAGTAATGGCCACAAACTCTTGTTAGACCGTTTCAGGCTCAATGTTAGGAAAAATGTCTTCACAGCTAGGGTGTCCAGACTGTGGAATAAGCTCCCTCCAGAGGTACTACAATCGCCTACCCTGGAAATCATCAAGAGGAGACTGGACAGTCACCTTGCTGGGGCCACCTGACCCTAGCTGTCTTTCCTGCCTGGTGTAGGGGGCTGGACCTGATGATCTTCTGAGGTCCCCTCTAGCCTTACAGGCTATGAATCTATGAAAAATATGAGCACTGGAGAGTGACCCTAGGAATCAATTGATTGTCCTTAAAAACAATTAGCCAAAACAGATAGGGGCTAATTTCTTTACTTGAATTCTGAAAGGCCGGGTGAAGTTTGTTGAGGAAAACAAAGTTTGGAGCCTATCAGATGAGGGGGAGGACCAGATTTTAAAAAGTCTCTCTTGAGTTAAAGAGTATTAAAGAAAAAATGACATTTTAGAAGTTGTAGGTGATCCGAGGAGGTTAGTGGTAGCATGGATAAGCTTGGAGGGCTACGGTCCCAAGCCCTAGCTTAGAAATGGGAATTTCAGCTTGGGGCAGGGAAGGGAGGGAGGGTAAGAATGTGCTCATGCACATAGGTGCATAAGCTTTCCCAGCTTCTGTTCCCTGTGAAAATGAAAGCCGTTACAGTTTTGTATTGATCAAGCCAGATCCTCTGCTCAGGGTGAAGTCAATGCTGAGCACATTTCAGCAGTTTTGGATACAGTCTTGGATCAGGCTACACCTCCTACGTGGACCTACTTGAGCAGTCCTAAAAAGGACATAAATCTTGCTCCCTTGCTTAATAGCAAGTCTAGGACAGTATTCCATTTTTTCACTCTTCTCCTCTTCTTTTTTTAGAGTATGCAAACATATAGCTGTCCTACATGATACCCAGTCTTTTCCACCCCCAGGTTACCTTTTCACCTCCCCAGTCTTAGTCTGGCTGAGATCACCATTTTTTTTACCTTTTACCAACTCCACATTCAGTCTTGGTATTTTGTGATTCTCATCTCTTCCTGTATGTGTGCTAATAACTCAATCTCTGTCCCTGAGCACCTATCCTATAACACCTCCCAGTCAAGCTGAATCTCTCTCTCTCTCTCTCTCTCTCTCTCTGGGCATGTCTCCATGTGCATTTTTAGGTGTGCCTAAATTTAATGTGCATTAGCTTAATGCACATTAAGGGAATTTAGGCTTGCATCTACACATGCTCACGTTAAAGCTTATTAATGCTGTGTGCGTGGACTGACAGACTAAAGTTAGTCCCAAATCAGTCCATACACAGTGTTAATGTACCTTAACTCATTTACCCATGTGTTAATGTGCTTTAGCTATTTGCACCTAAATTTGATATCTGCTTTTGTTGTTGCATCAAAATCAATAGCCTTTCAGTTATAACAACATACAGAATCTGTCTCTATATGTTTATTTACAATAAATGCAAATTCAAATAGAATCGTTTTTTCAAATATTCATCCAAGTCTTCTGACTTCTGTAACTACCACGATTAAAAAATTAGCAGCAGAAAAACACAGCATGTTGGCACTTCTATTGCTATCATCATGGACCAGATGGAACCTAGATATGTTTACTATTTCATTTGAAATCTTAGTTGACAAAGTTCAGCTGAAGAGCTAGTAATTTTTCTGATGTGAAGCAACCATGCAAAAGTACCACAAAAATGAGGTCAATAGAGTATTATACTGTGCCAAAAAGAATACCAGGAACAGTGATTAACTCGGCTAACTGTACATGCTATTTTGAGGTATTCTTGGCCCATTAGGATCTTTAAAAGGAAAGCAGTTTCAGTGGAATTCCCAGCATGAACCTGCTATTATTAGAAGAAGCAATTTAAATGGCACTCCTAGCATATTGGCATAATATGATCTAAATAAAAGTGTTACAGTGATGTTGTAGCTACAGTGGTCGAGGATTTATGCAAGAGGCAAGGATTCTTAGGGTGATATCTTTTATTGGACCAACCATATAGTTTGGATACAGTTAGATAAGCTTTCAAATGTAAGATATTTTTCACCAGGTCTAAGCAGTTAAATCCAATGCAGCATAATGAAAAAGATTACAGTTGGAGTGGTTGTTCTTGACAAATATGTTCCTAATGGTTTATGTGAGTCTCTGTCCTTTATTTTTTTTTCAGTGAGGGTTCATTCTGGTGCATAGATGCTGTTTAGTTTTACTCATGTAGTTGCCATGAGGGCACCTGGTGCACTGGATCAGATAGATCATGTTTTGGGAAAGGCATGTGTAGGAACCAAGGATTCTGATGGTTTTGTCATGGGTCGGGGGTGGGGTGCTGAATGTAGTAGCAGTAAAGATGTGTTGACAGGTTAAGTATTTCTTGCTAAGTCAAGGCTATGTCTCCCTTAATGTCTATTGGGTAGTACGGAGTTTGCTTCTGATTATGTGTTGGGTAAAGTTAGCACCCCACAATGAATTCTCACAGAAAAAAAATACAGACACAAACACACCCAACATTAGGAGCTCATTTCTCACAGAACAACTCTGTTTCTCTGACCTCACTATCAGCTGCTCAAGGGAAATCCATCTAACACCTTTAAAAGGAAAACTTGGGAGCACAAATTCATAAGCTGGCTGGTCACTAAGGACCAAAGACTTAACTATGATCTTGTTTTTTTTAGCTTGTTATAACTTAATGGATCTCTAAATTTATCCTCACCTTTTCATGTGTGGGGAAAAAAGACCCTCCTCTGTTCCCTGTTGCAACCTTTTTTTATTTTGCTGTGCTGACTCACTGCTCAGACCTGATGAAAAATGTCTTGCATTTGAAAGTGTGTCTAATTTCTTTGTCAACATACAATTGATACCATACAAAAGATACCATCCTAAGAAATCTTTGCCTCTTGCATAAACAAAAAGGTAACAGCTCAGGCTGAAGCACCTGATAAACGCTTTGGATGTGTGTTACTGAGATAAGGGAATCTTTACTCGCCTATAAGCAGTTTTTAACATGTAAAGTATGTAACAAGAGTTACATGATACAACCATGGCTGTGAGAACTTCCATCAATACATGCATGGTAAAAAAAAATGATATTGGACTCTCATCATAACTTCTGAGAGCGAGGATCTTGGCTTTGCAGTCATGCTTTTTGTGGTACCACAGAAAATCCACAAAGAATGAGAGGAAGGTTGTGGTTGAATAAATGGACTGGGATTTAAATGGACTGGTTTATTTATGTGATCTTATCTAGTTTATCTGTGTCTCATGTTCCAATCTGTAAAATGCAAATGCTATTTTCTTTTATTGTCTTTTTGAATTGTAAGATCTTGAGAGGCAGCCTCTGCTTCAAGCATATGGTTGTGCAGGGCTTATTACAATAGGCATGAATCTTGGTTGGAATATCTGAATGAAATCATAATTCTGAAAACAATGCTAGGACAATATTGAAAAAAATACCTTATGTAGGTTGTTTTTGAAAGAGCAGAACAATATTGAGGATTCATTGGAAAAACAAGTTCATTTAGATCTAGGCTGTTTGGGTTAGGCAAAATGTCAAATGAAATAAGGGCTAAAATTTAGCAAGGTCCTTTGTTATGTATGTTGTTGAACATGATAATTGTTGTAAATAAAATCAGTATCTGTCCAAAAGTGAATAGGATTCCAAGTATTTAGTAAGGAGGTAATAGTTGTGCATCATCTGACTTTTTTTTTTTTTTTTTTTTTTTCGTGAGAAAAGAATGATTTTTCTTACAATGAGAGAGTTGTAAAAATATATATATATTCATTTGGGTTATACTAATTGAACAAGCTCCCTAGGTTCAAACATTACTGTAAGAGCCTTGAAACTTGACCCTCTGCAAGAAGGAGAGAGAGAGAGAGAGAGTTTATGAAATCCTGAAGGACAGTAGCAGCTGAGTATTGTAAAAGCCAAATTATTGGAACAATTGACAAGTATGTCATTGGAATCATAGACAAATTGCAGGTAACTGATCTAATTTGGTTCTGCATAGAATGTTGCAGGTTTTATTTTCAGAGTACATGGTAGTTTTAATCAAGAGAAAGCCTGCCACTACATCTTATACTTTGCTTTGTCAGTTCTGAGGAAACCAAATAAACACTGAAGATTGTCACCCATGCTAGTTTTATTGCAAAACCATGTGAGAAATGGATTCTATTGTCAAACTAAGATGTGAATATTGTGTTTGGATAGTATAACAGGGAGTTGAAATATTTGGTGAGTACAAAATTTCAAGTTTATGATAACAGTAAACTTGATAAGATTTCCCCCCTTGTTAGCAGCCCTTAACTTTAGGCTCCTTCTTAAAATTTTAATCTAAAAATGTTGATGGAATTATCCTATTAATTCTTTCTTGTGATGTGCCCACTTTAAGGGCAGAGACAGGCAGCTACCAGGTGCCGGATGAGGGCAGCCATTTTGAACACAAGGCATATAAAGGCTGCAGTTTACTGCTGCTAGTGGAGGTAGAAATATTGCTTAGTTGAGCTGTAGCAGGATTAACCTTGGAGGTAAGGGCAGGAGCTGATGGGGATGGTTTGGAAGCTCCTGGTCTTGGGCATGACCTAAAACTGTACCCTGCTGGGGAAGGGTGGCCTGATGGGGCTCCTGGCAATGCAGGAGTCCTCAGGAAATGCCAGGCCAGTTACCTCCCTGGTGAGAAGTGAGGAAGGGCTCCTTAACCCCAGGCCCCATCTTTGGGTGGGTTTGGGAGGCAGCTGGGGGAGTAATGGGGTGAGGTATGCTCATGTGTAGGCCCATGAGTCCAGCAGGGATGAGAGATCCTGGAGACCCCAGAGGGAGTAGTGTAGAGTTTTGGGAATGGTGGGGAGCAGGTATGTCCATGTGTAGGTGCCTGAGCCCAGCAGGGATATGAGGTCCCAGAGACCCTAGAGTGAGGCGTAGTATGGAGAACATTGGGAGTAGGGCTGAAGGGCAAGTAGGCCTGAAGGGCTGTATCTGTAAGGGGGTTGAGTAGGGTTGGAGTCAGAGTAGGCCTGAAGGGCAGTCCAAGGAGTGAATAGGGCTGAATGGGTGTAAGCTTTAAGGGCAGCACAAGGGCCAGCCCTATGAGAAATTGTGCCTGGTGAGAGGCCCAGGGCAAAACTAGCCCAGGGTGTGGCATAAGGCCAGACCATGTAGAGTAGGGGAACTTGCAGGAACTCAAGGTCCTGCGTGGTGAGGCCGGTATGGGAGTAGCAAAGCCTGATGGCCCAAGAGGGGCTGCTCAAGGAGGAGCAGGGCAGTGGAGTGTGGCTCAGTAAGGGACAGTATGCCAGAGGCCCTGGTGGAAGAGGGGAAGTGGTCTGTGTGTGTCAAATTTGGACTCAGTTTGCTCTGGTCTCAGACTGGGAGTAATGTTAGGCATGGGCTGCAGTGTAGGGAAGGAAAAGAGCTTGCGGATATATGCCCTGAAGCCAGGGGGCACTAATGGGCAGTCTCCCATATTTACCATCTGTTTGTACGAACAGCAAAGTCATGGCAGACAAGACCAGGTGGATTGCCCTGTGGTGACAGGTGGGCAGGCCAATATAAAACCTGGCCCCAAGAGGTGTCCCTTTTCACATGATGATGGAATCATCAATGAAGATAGTCTATCCGTTAGAAAATAAATCCACATTCACTTTCAGATATAGTGAATTTCTTGGCTAATGGCATGTGACCTATAGCTTATGTTTGGACCTTACCTTTTGTACTGGTGTTCTTTCAAAATCATTATGGCTGCTATTACAGTAGCACGTAAGACCCCTAGCCACTTGTATCCTATTGCATAATTAGATAACAAGCATTTAATTCTTGTAGGCTTCTTTGAAAATCTTTACCTTTCTTTAATCTAGTTGCCCTCACCCTAATACCACATTGTTACATATAAATAATATAGCAATTCTTAAATATGCCACATCTGGGTAGGAACAGAAAATAAATAAACCTGATTCTCATGTCGTATCAGTTTTACCCTGATATAACTCAATGGACTTCATTATTCTGTGTGGAAAAAGATCAGAGCTACGTGTTCAATGAGTGCTTAATTTAATTTAAATCGGAGATTAATTCAGAACTTAATCTTAATGTTTTCTCTGTTTAATACTAGGAAACTATTTAAAAATGGCTTCACAGTTGTAGGAACAGTAGTGCATTTCTTCATCTAAAATCTCTTGTGTCCACTAATAATACCAAATTACTATCAACTGCATGATACTGTTTCTGAGCACAACAATGTATTTGTATTTATTCTGACATGTTCAAACAATTGTTTTAAGACCAGGGCAAAACATTCAGAAGTTATTTCTGTGAGGAAATGTGATGTATAGTGCTACTGAATTTCAGTCCAGTTGGATTACTCTTTCTTTCAGTCCTAAAGTTTTATGTGACACATGAGAGCACTCTTGTTGAGACTCTAAATAAGGTCTCAGCTGCTAGTTTATTCTAAAAGCTAGAGGTACTGAGCTACTACTTGCTTTTACATTCAGTTAGTATTAACTAAACATTTAGCCAAAGCAAATCTTCTGAAGTCAGCCTATGATAAAAATTTCATAAAATCCTTTCCTTTGAACCCACTTCCTGGACTCAGTTCTCCTTTATGCTTCCCAATGTGCAGTCCATCAGAGGAAGAGCAGAAGTGAGGACTCATGGGGAAGCTCCTTGTGTACAACTCCGGAAAGCCAGTAGGGGGACAGGACTAATTGACAATGTAATTATTCTAGCTGGGATTAAATGAGAAGCTCCTAATTAGTAATAATTATGCAATTCATAGAGAGCTGGTAATGAGCTGTGCCAGGAAAGAGTGCATTGTTATTAAAATTAACAGCCAAGAGCTAGGCTTTACAATAGTATTTTGTATTTTAAAATGGGTCAGAAACTGTCACTTCAGTAACAAATTAGATTTGTTTTTCTGAAGCATGGTACTACAAAACTCTTGGAACAGATTCTTTGCTGTGGTGACCTGGGAGGCACATCTCAAGCTTATCTCCATTATGAAGATGGTCTAATATTGGGTGTGGGACCAGGCTGTGCATTTACAGTTCAGAAAAGTAGCAGAGGTATTATTGGGTTCACAGTGAGAGCTGTTGGTTGATACAGGTCTCATGTTGGAAGGGTTAAAAGATGTTTTGTCTAATAGTTCTATTCACAGCATTGTAGCTCAGATAGTTATTACAATTGACATGCTATTGTTTTGAAAGATTTTACTTGTTTCAGTACTGTGAAGCTAAACCAACCAGTCAGTTTCCAAAACAGTTTCTCCCTCTGTCTTTCTGTCTCTGTCTCCTCTCCAGGTCTTTCGAAGACGCAGTACATTTGCTCTTCTCAGTCTTTTTGCAAAACACTTGGGTCTGATTTAGCAAAATACTTAAGCTGGAGGAGTGGTGGGGGGGTGTTGAACAAATCTGGTGTTCTGTTGTGATATTATTTCCTATTTTTTCTAAGGACTGACAGTGTTTGGACATGAGCTTGTTGTATAAAACAGATAGGACTAGGCCCTCAAGTAGAGATGGCATTAACTTAGAATACATGTTATCATTCTCTCTGGTATTTTCTTTACTGACAATCGAGATGGATGGTCCTTGCTTTGAGTAGCTTGCAATTTTTCGGCAAATAAGACAGCTGAGTAGAATGAAGGAGTATAGTCATGGACGATTTGTAACTGATCTACAAATTGCCTCGAGTCAGGGTTATCAATGTGACAAAAATACTGCTTTAAGTGGGGCTTGAATGTGGAGAGGTCAGTGACTTTGTACAGAAGCTAAAAACTGTTGTAACATAAGAGCTGATTTTTCTGAAGAGGTTGATGAACAAATGGGCATCGTTAGGAACAGTAGCAGAATAGATAGGGTGAGGTCATATATAGTTTTGTACAGCAGGACACATTGTGAGGAACAGAGCACTGTCTCTTCTTTAATAACCCTTTCATTTTAAACATTAGGGTAAAGACAAAGTTAGGAAGACTTTTTTACATTTTTATAAGGGACATTTATTAAACATTGTCTTTTGTGTGCACATGGCTTTAAAATTAATTAACTAGTGGGTCTGTTGGGGGGGCAGCTCTGGGGGACACTGGTGGGATTGGTGGGTCTGTTGTGGTGTGGGAGGGGGGGTTGTCTATCCAGGGGGAAGGAGGTAAAAATAGCTTGGTCAGAGTTGGGGAAGGAGGGATCCAATGAGTGCAGCCCCAGGGCTGGGGTGAGTGGCTGGACTTTCCCAGGCACAGAGCCGTGCTTCGAATGCTCCTCAGGTGAACTAACTTATTTAGGTCAATCTAAATGTAACACCTGTATGTACCTTAGACACTTAAACAGGCATCCCTAGCTAAATTAAAAGCTTTAAGGTAGGTAGGATAAGAAGCAATAAGATGAGATTGAGGTAAAAATCTAAATCTTTCACCCCAAAGAGGAAAGTGCCAGAGATATTTAAAGAAAGGAGTGACCTGGCTTGATTAAGAAGGCGAGAATAAGAATTTAAAGTGCCATGTTTTGAAGAAGCTGAAGGACATTGACATGGGTTTCAGCATGCCACAAAGGAGGAAGTTAGGGAGTAGTTGATTAAGACCTGGATGCATCTTGTCACTCATGGCACAAAGAGGAAGGATCAAGGTTGCAGATGGCCTAAAAGAGATGCATGGGAAAGCTAGGGTGGACATGAGTTGAAAGTAGGTACTGTAGAAAGGGATTGTGAGAGATTGAATTGGCACAGGGAAGGCATTTCAGTTCTAAGGAGAAGTTGAGCTAAAAATATCCAAGGCAAGAGAATGCAGCAGATGAGAAATTCTAGATATTTTTTTTTTTCAGTTGTCAGTTCTGGCTACTCTTAAAGCTGTAGAAGTTATTTCGGTTCCAACCAGTCTTTGACTTGTAGCACTTGGTTAATTTTGTTGAAGCTGTCCTTCCCTCCAAACCTCTGTTTCCTGAAATTTGTTGATTTGTTCTTTTTTTTTTTTACAATTATCTTTCATTAGTATTTTAATAAATAAAGATATGAGTGTAGTAACTAATTGCACTAACATTTTTTTGCTGCTGTCTCATGTCTAACTTGCTGTCTAGCATCAGTTCTGCTTCGCATCACATTGCCTTTTCCCAGATTTCACCTTCTGCTGAGTATATTCGATTATTTCACCCCACTTGTATCATCCATGCAACACCTGCACTCAAGGGAACACAGTCAAAAGCCAGAAAAATGTGTGAACATAGATCTAGTAAAACTTAGAAATAAGCCTAAGATTACACTCTCTCCTAATGCAGTTGCTGCCCTGAGAATATTCAGTGGGTCTAATTCCTATCATGCTGTTGTGAAAAGACTATCATAAAATATTTTCCCTCACCAGATGTCCTCCACAATTCTGGGGCCAGGTAAGTCAGTATGTGACTCTCAAGTGCTGTGCATCAGTCTAATAGGTCTGCTCCACTTCATGTCTGAAACACTGAAATGCGTGTCTCAGACTGTAGGCAGATTAACATGACCTCCATGTGTTGAGGTCCTAGGGTAGCTGCATGAATAGGCTGCTATTACAAATGATGGGGGATTAACTAATGGCTACAAACGGATGAAACTCAAACCAGTGTACACTATACCGGTAGGGCTTTAATCCTGATCTTGGGGTAATTTTCTACCAGATCAGATGAAAATACTTGGGTTTTGTGCTTTGCTTCATTACTCTACTACTGTTATACTTGTGTAATGCTGATTGTACTGATGTAAATGCGTTATCTATTTAGGCCTTTAAACATGTTGGAACACATACAGGAAGAAAATGGTTTCAAAGCCCTTGGGTCTCATCTGTTGGATAGGCTATGATCTAGTAAGTCATGCCATGGTAGTGCATGTGTGGGGGACAGGGGGTATTGTCCTTGGTGTATGCTTTAACTTGAATTAATCATGACTATGGGTGCCTATACATGAACTAGGAAGTTGCTCCAATGTGCTGTAATTGGTGTCAGGGAAGACTCGATTAATTGAGTCTGCTGGAGGGTGGTACTTGCCATGTTCCAGCCAGCCTCCACATCTTGTCTATCAGCATCCTGATGCTTCAACATGGTGGTGGGAGTGTTTTAACTAAAGCGTGGGAATGCTGATGCGTAAGACACTCCAGGGGCTTTTATTAGAGTGGCTCTTGAAGCTGCTCTAATTAAAACAACTCCCTTGCCTGCACTCCTGGAGCATCTGTAAAAATGCCCTATGTTCCTAAAGCAACTGTGATAATGAAGAGTGGCACAATTCAGTCTTCTGTCCTGTAAAATTAGTTGGTACCTTAAACCCTTTCAACCTGGAAAATTTTAGTGCTCAGGTTGCTGTAGAAAGATAGAAAACTTTCTGATTTTCTTCAGCATTTTCTGTTTGGGCCTTTGTCCTCTCATAGACCATCTCCCAGACTCAATGGGAGCTGTACAGAGGCCCTGGTCTGAGCTTTGACTCCCTGATAGCTTACCTCCATTGGAAGCACACTGTCAGGGCTGCTCTTAGGCACTGCTACTAAGGTGGAAATGGCCATGGGAAGATTTAACATCGCGTTTTTTCTTCTGGATTTACATGTGCTCAGAGCCGGATGACATGCATAAAAATCTGCTGAAGGAAAGGAAGGTGAAAACAATGACTTCTCTGCATGCAGGGTGGGGGATCACTTGGAGCAGACCCTCTGCATGGCTCAAAATGACCAGATCATGTGGTCCCCGATTTTTAAGAACTTTCCAACTACTCATTAAAAGCACGTCCAGAATTCTAGGCAATGTACATATCAAGAGACACCATTCAATTTCAGCTCTATAGTATGACTGGTTTTGTGATATTTGCCTGAGGCAGCTCTGAATCTGACTTAGCCAGGATCTCTAGCTTCAATAACATCAGCAGAAGTGGAAGATTTCCCGGAAGGAAGGACACATTACTCCCATTGCAAGCTTTAGGTGGGACTTGGTGAACCCACTGTAACTTAGGCAGCTCCTACCTCACATCTTAGAAATACTTCTTTAGTTTTTTGTTGCTGATATCAAGGCTAATTACATGCCTTTTTTTTTTCTTTTTTGTTCTAAGATCTTAACAGCTAAAAAAAAAAACTGAACAGTGGACTGACTGGTCACGAGGGAAGCATTTCTGGGATTTAACCTGAGTGCAAACAGCTAGATGTGTATCTAGTTCCATTTCTTAACATAAATAAACCTCATGCAGATTTAAAGATTGTTTAATTCAAAATGGAATGGAAACAGTCAAATTAACTTGAAAAACGTGTTTATCTTCATCTTGTGGGACACAATAGTCATAGTACCAAGGCTTTTAAGAAGCCTGAGGAGAGATGTGTTACAAGACTATGCTCTTTGATATTCTATTAAGGAAGAATTTAAAAATAAAGACAAAGTTAGGAATACTTTAATTTTTATAAGGGATTATTAAACATTTTATTTTGTGTTCACATGGCTTTAAAATTAATTGAAAGCTTTTGAAGATGAACTGACAGCCCTGAAGACAGGAAAGGGACAGAATTCATCAAAGCATAGAATTCATTTTATACAACAGAGTTGGTTCTGCTTCCTTTATACCAGGGCTGTTCAGCCAAGGGGCCACACCATAGGGGGCCATATGCTGCATCAGTGGTGCATTGTGGCTCCTTCTCATGTCCCCAGATACAAACTCCCCTGGTACTGCATGAGCAGGCAGGCAGCCTGCTCCCTCCACTACACTGTGGGCAGATGGGTTGCCTCGCTACTGCTGCACTGTGCGTGTAGGCAGGCAAATTGCATGCCTCCCCAACTACACCATGCCCCTTCCACAGTCTGGGGTTGACCTGTGCTACCCTCCTTTGCTGGAAAGGGAATGGTTGGGAGGGATGGAGACCCTGCCTGCAGCAGGAGCTGGAGGATGAGGGAAGTGGCAGCCAGGGAGAGCCTGAGGCCTGCAAATTTCAGGCTGCATGCAACTCAGGCTGTCAGTTGAACAGTCCTGCTTTGTACCACCACTGCAAAAGCTTAGGGAGCAAAAATGTTTTGGGTTGGGCTGGGAGCAAAGAAGACCTGTTAGAAAAAGGGAGGACAACCTAAAATGGATGCCTTAGCTTGAAGAATGGACAAACCAATCCCTATGATTATTGAGTCCTCCTTGGTCTTTCTACTGGTCTATTTACTAATGCATATGGAAGCATTACCTTTATGTTATGAGGCTTGGTCAATGCAGAGATAGACATTACTATTACAGCAGAGCTATTTAATAAGCATGAAGGCTTAAATTCAAGGCATGGGATGAAATTTAATAGTACAGTATACAAGGTTCTGCACTTAGGTTAGGTATCAATAAGATGAATTTCTGTTTTAAGCTTGGACTCCTCATCTGAAAATCTCTGAAAAGGAGAGAGACCATAGTGTTTTTGGGTGATTATGCATAACCAATGGGATGCTGCAGTAAAAAAAAAAAAAAAAAAAGGCAAATGGAATTACCAGTAGCTTTGTATAAGGTGCTAATGAGATCTTGTCTGTACTGCATAAAATGCTGCTCACCTGTGCTCAAGAAATTTTGATTCGAACTGGAAGAGATGCAATGTAGGACAACTAGGATGATAACAGAAATGTAGATTTTTGTATTACAAAAATAGAAGTAAAGAGATTGGTTTATTTAATTTAGCAGAATGAATGGATGAAAGGGGTTATGATTGCTCTCTAGAGATTTTTGGTGTGAGGGGTAAACATCAGGGAGAGAGAACTCGCTAGATGGAAATATTGAAATCAGCACAAATTGGTATAAACTGACTTTTTAAGTTGGAAATTATAACCATCAAAGGAGATATGATTCTGGAACAGCTTTGCAATGGGAGTAATGGGTGCAAGAAACCTATATCCAAGGTGGAGATCATGGAATGAATTGTATAACGCAAAAGCCTAAAAAAGCAGGGCCAGAAGGGACCTTGAAGTCCCACCTCCCTACCTGAGAGAGGATCATCCCTATCCAAACTGTTAACATCCAAACAAATTTATTTTCTAACCTCTTTGCAAACCACATGATCTACCCTGACTCAACACAAGATAAGACCCTAACCTGGTAAGAGCATAGGTGGAGGGAGAAAATATTATTTGGGAGGGCTGATTGCATCCCTCCCATCCCATGTGCACATGCACACCCAGCAGGTAAATCTCTGGAGGGGAAGGGCCAGGAAAGAGGGAAGGGGCATGCAGGGGGTGGGGGGCAGATCAAGGCCCCCACACTGAGGAAGTGAGTGGGGCTGGGGTGGGTTGCAAGATGCTTGGAGCCTGGGCGGCTCATCCAAGGGGGTGGGGGAGGGGAGAGCTCCTGCTGCTGTGCACACCCTGCAAAAGGCAGGGGGGCATGTGCCCCCCAGATTTATATGTGGGGTGGAGGCAGACTGCTGCTGTGGGCTGGGCTCTGTGCTCTGCTGCCCCAAGAGCCATGTGATGCCATGTATGTCCTGCCCAGCAGGCAGGGCATGTGGCACAGCCTGGCAGTGGCAGTCATTAACTAGAGGAGGCTTAACTAGTGGTGAATAAAGAGGCCCCCATGATTTGCATCTTATTCTGTTGATGCATCCATAAACCACACTTTGTGTGGCTGCACTTAGGCTTATACTGAGACTGTGATCCAGCAAGACCACCAGATTCTTTTCCATAGCACTTCCATTAACCTAAGCGTCACCCAAGCTATACTTCTGTTCCTGATTTCCTCCCCCCCCCCCCCCCGAGGTGCAGCGTCTTGCATTTGTCAGCATTAAACTTCATCCTCCTAAATTGTGCTTCTATCTTCCAACATGTTTGAAATTCTTCCCAGTTTTGTCATCTGCAAACTTGCTTGACAAGGTCTTCATTCCAGCATCCAAATAATAAACAGATGGAACAACACTGGAGCCCAAGACAGACCAATGTGGGACTCTATTAAACCTCCTGTCATTCTGACACGGATCCAGTTATAATTACCCTTTACTGGTGGCTATCAGAGTAACTGTCTACTCACTGTATAATAGTTTTTGTCTAGCCCACATTTCTCCAATTTGTTTTTGAAAAGGTCATGTGGAACCTTGTCAAAAGCCTTGCTGAAGTCCACATATAGTATATCCCTAGAGTGTCCCTCACCCACCCAACAAGTTACTTTGTCAAAGGATGAGATGAACTTTGTTTGACATAATTTGTTCCTAGTTACATACATGCCGGGTGCTTGTGATTCAGCCTTTCCTCTTCCAGATGCTCACAAATGAATTTCCTTAGTCTATGCTCCTGTAACTTCCTGGGCATCGTGGTGAGACTAACTGATCTGTAGCTCCCCCAGGCCATCCTTTTTGTCTTTCTAAAGAGGGCAATACACTGGCCCTTTTCCCATCCTCTGGGACCTCGTTCATCTTCCTTGACTTCATGAATATTATTGCCAAGGAGATCTCCCCTGCTCTGAGATCTCCCCTGCTAATTTATTCAGTACCTTACAATGAAGTTCATCAGGCCTTGCTGATTAGAATTGTTCAGAACCATTAAAAGCTCTCTGACCATCCCTTGTTATTTCATCCCTCAGGTTTTCCCCTTATCCAAACAATTTTTCTTATTAGGTGTCTGGTTTCAAATTTAATTTTTTTTGTGAATACTGGAGCAAAATAGCTTGGAGTAGCTCTGCTTTCTTTGCATCTTCTGTTTAAAAATTTCACCTGGCTATTTAATAGTGATCCTACAGCTTCGTTGGTCTTTCTTTTTTGGGCAACATACTTAGGTGTTCTAGAACCTCTCTTTGTTTGTCTAACTTCCCTCACCACTTGCAGCAAAATTTTTTTTTTTTTGTTGCATTCCTGACTCTCTCCTTGCAGTTTCTTTCTGTCCTGCCTTAGTGACCTGCTTATTTTTTCTCCAATACCTGTAAGCTTTCCTTTTGCATTTGAAACATCTTGTGTAGCCATGTTGGTTTCTTGCTATTCTTGCGCTTTCATCATGTTAGAACTGTTTCTTGTTGGGCTTCCTCCTGTGCATCTTTATTCTCCAATCTGTTTTCTCTTGGGACAATGCCTGTTAACTCCTTGAGCTCCTTGTGCCTTTTTGAAAAATAGCATACCAGTTTTGCTGACCTTATGCTTTCTCCTTTTCAGGATCTGGAATTCTATCATATCATGATTACTTTCTTCAAAGTAGCTCATCACCTTTGCACCATCCACCAATTCTTCCTTTATTGGTCTGGAAAAAAATCCAAGATAGATGAGTTGTATCCTCAGTCTTTTGGAACAGAAAGTTGTTCTCAACATTTAAGAGCCAGTTGCTTGCAATAGCAAGATGCTTAATTTTTAACTAGGAGGTCCAATCCTATTTTATTATTGGAAAGAAGAAAAGTTCCAATGCCTAACCCTTTGGTGTATCTCCACTGAAGCTATGCTGAATTGCACTTGCTAAGAATCTAAACTATATTACTTTATTTATTCAAGTAGGTATCAAATAATCTGCCAGAAATGTCAGCATGTTATGAGAAAAGGATATATAATTTTTCAACCATGTTCTCAACTGTACATTGTATAGCTTGACTGACTTGAATGAGGTTAAGCAGATTTATTTCAGCCACGAATCGCTTCTTCAGTTTTGAAAATGTCTTTAACATATCACTAAATTTTCATTGTGTTTTAGGATATAGGCCCTCTTCTGCATTCCCAAATTGTAAACTAGCAGAGTGAATGGAATAATAAAATAGTTGCTTTTTTACTTTGGTTTATTTCTGTTGGTCTTCTCTATGAAATATCTTCTGTATTGAAAACAACATAAAACAGTGCAGAACCTTTGAAACTATTTATTTTCACAAGAAATAAGGATGATGTGTAATTCCATGGCGGCAGATTAAATCAAGTTCAAGAGTTATCAGGAAGTGTCAAAGTATGTTGTTTTCTGTGTTCTGTAGTTTTATTGCAGGTTTAAGTGCATTTAACAGAAACTTTCCCGTTTTACTGGAATCTGGCTGAGGTACCTCCTAAATAAATGGAAAAGACCATATGTGATGTTGTCTTGATTATAGACCTGTATGCTATTTTGGATAGTTTAGATTATTCTATCTTTAAACCTTAGTATCAGAAAAATTGTCACATCATTGATTTTTAATATTAATTTAAAAAAGGAACAATCTTTTCAGAATGCCACAATTAAGGTGCTGCATCTTCTATACTCGTATTCCCTAATATCTCTTGTCTACAGATTATTTTGCATGAAAAATGTTTTCTTTTAATACACTTTTGTATTTATAGATTTTTAAAAGTAGAACATAGGGCCCATTCTATACTGAAAATACCTTTCCTGATGATATTCTGTATACTTAGAATAGAAAATAGATTTATTTGTACTATATATTTAACCACATAATATAGTGAATATTCATTATTTTAAATGCATTGTATAAGAGAGTCTCTGTCTTTAGGCCATCTGAAGGAGATCTGTTTCCCATCATATTTAGATTATTTATCTCATATCTTTTAGAATACTGCTGAGATGCTCTTCTAAGTAGTTGGAACATCACTAATATTTTCTTACAAGACTAGAATTGTTTGTTAATTTTTTTACATTAACTTTAACAAATCAGGCTTAGATCTAATCGCAGGAAAGGCTTGCTGTCCTACTGTAAGATTAGTAGGACAGTGGAGTAAGCTGCCTAGGAAAATAGCAGAATCTTTTACATTGGAAGTTTTCAAGAAGAGGCTCAAAAGGCATTTGCCAGAGTGGTTCAGGAGTAGAATATTCTGCATCTGTGCAGAGGGATGGATTAGATTACTTTTGGCATTTCTCTCTGTATTTGTAAAATCTTCTGGAATGATATTTGTTGTTCATAGTTTATATTTTTAACTGGTTAAAAACCTGTAACATTACAAAATGGAGACCAACATGTGTGAAATATACCCCTAGAAATACCCAATGAATAGAGAAGCCCTAAAGGCTGTCTACTTTTTTTGGGGTAGAATTAAGAAATGCAGTATCTGAGTTCTTTTATGCACACTTTATTTCTGTTTCATAGGTACTGTAAATACTTTCTGTAGGAAGGTTTCAAGAAGGGTGTTGAGGTAAAATCCATCTTACGGAACTTATCAAAAACCTATCAATCACATCTTAATAAATGCATCCAGAGATTTATCCAGAAAGATTAATGTATCCTATGAAACAGTGAGTCATTTCAGATGACTAGTTTTTTTTTTTATAGTTCTGCATTGTTTGAGAGGACAATGATTCTTTAAATAAAAAAAAAAATGCAGACAAATAGAAATATAGGTTTAAGTCAATGCATCTTAGAATTTGATAATCTTTTCTCACTATCGTTGCTAACTTCATTCATCTATAAAACTATAAGATTTATATAGAAACAAAATTCCAGTAGATATCAAAATACCATGTCTGTATATCTTGCTGGCAGAGTAAAACTTGAATATATATGGCTTATATAGTGACTATGTGAGCTTGGTAACAGGCATTGTGTCTTCAGGTGCTTTAAAATAAAACCAGTTATCTAGACACTGCACATTCTCTTTTTTGTACCTACTACACTGTGTCAAGGGCACTGGACTCCAAAAAGGGGTCATTGCTTATTCTCTAGTTTAACTTCACATTTTCAGGGTGATGTATAAATAATGTTGGACCAAATTCTTAAGTCAGTTACAACAGCATAAATTCCAAAGGAATTCCACTAATTACTTTGGTATTATTTTTACTTTCCACTGGTATAACATTCACAGTGGCCACATTCAAAAAGGATGTGGAGAAGGTTGAGAGAGTCCAGAGGAGAGCCACGCGCATGATCAGAGGTCAGGAAAACAGATCTTATGATGACAGGCTGAGAGCCATGGGACTCTTTAGCCTGGAAAAGCGTGGGCTCAGGGGTGATCTGATGGCCACCTATAAGTTTATCGGGGGTGACCACCAGAATCTGGGGGAACGTTTGTTCACCAGAGCGCCCCAAAGGATGACTAGGTCGAATGGTCACAAACTCCTGCAAGACCGTTTCAGGCTGGACATAAGGAAGAATTTCTTTACTGTCCGAGCCCCCAAGGTCTGGAACAGTCTGCCAGCAGAGGTGGTTCAAGCACCTACATTGAACACCTTCAAGAGCAAAGTGGGTGCTTATCTTGCTGGGATCCTATGACCCCAGCTGACTTCCTGCCCTTTGGGCAGGGGGCTGGACTCGATGATCTCCCGAGGTCCCTTCCAGCCCTGATGTCTATGAAATAATACCACTTTTATAGACTGTTCTAGGTATATCTTCATGAAAGAGAGAATCAAGGATTTCTTAGGGTGATTTATCTTTCATGGTACCAACTGCTTATTAGGATAAAGTTAGATAGGCTTTTGAATGCAAGGCATTCTTCCTCAGGTCTCTAATAGCAGAAAACTAGATACCAGTAAAAGGAAAAACAGCAGAGGAGATCTGGAGTAGCAGACACATTTAGCAGAAGAAAATAAGATGACTACTAGGAGATCAAGGTGTATCAAAAGGGAGGAAGGTTGTTCTCACTCCTGTGTCAATATTTCAGAAGCTGGGTAAAATGTAATGTGGCAGTTACTCTTACATGTGCCTTCTGAAAAATGTGATATACCTGATCCAGTGCATCAGGTACCCTCATAGCAACTGGGCAGGGGAGAGTGGGGGAAACTATGCACCAGAAATAATGTAAAGGGTGGAGACATGCACACCAATTAGTAGCACATTTCTCAGAGAATAACCACTCCCTCTCACCTCACTATCCTTTTATAGTTTCATAGTAGCTAGAGTCGGAAGGGACCTAGGTAGATCATCTAGTCCGACCCCCTGCCTTGGCAGGAAAGAGCACCGGGGTCAGATGACCCCGGCAAGGTGCTCATCTAACTTCCTTTTAAAAATCCCCAGGCTAGGAGCCTGCACCACTTCCCCTCGAAGCCGGTTCCAGGCCCTAGCCGCCCTGACTGTGAAGTAGCGCCTCCTAATATCTAATCTAAACCTACCCTCCGCCAGCTTGTGACCATTATTCCTGGTCACTCCTGGCAGCACACAGGGGAACAGGGACTCCCCCAATACCTGCTGATCCCCCCTGACCAGTTTGTAGCAGGCCACAAGGTCCCCCCCTTAACCTTCTCTTGTGGAGGGTAAACAGGTTCAGGTCCCGTAGCCTCTCCTCATAAGGCCTGCCCTGCTGACCCCTGATCATACGAGTGGCCCTCCTCTGAACTCTTTCCATATTGTCCACGTCCCTCTTGAAGTGTGGCGCCCAGAACTGGACGCAGTACTCCAGCTGCGGCCTGACCAGTGCCGCATAGAGGGGGAGGATCACCTCCCTGGACCTGCTCGAGATGCATCTGTGGATGCATGACAGGGTACGGTTGGCCTTCTTGACTGCCTCCCCACACTGCCGGCCCATGTTCATCGTGGAGTCAATGACGACTCCAAGATCCTTTTCCGTCTCCGTGCTGGCAAGAGGGGAGTTCCCCAACCTGTAAGTGTGGTGCCGGTTCTTCCTCCCCATGTGCAACACCTTGCACTTATCAGTGTTAAACCCCATCCTATTCTCATCCGCCCACCGTTGCAACCTGTCAAGGTCAGCTTGTAGCCTATTGCACCCTTCTAGTGCATCCACATCCCCCCACATCTTAGTGTCATCAGCAAACTTGAACAGGGTGCTTTCTACCCCGTCATCCAAGTCACTGATGAAGATGTTGAACAGTGCGGGCCCGAGGACCGAGCCCTGCGGAACCCCACTGCCCACGTCCTTCCAGGTCGAGAAGAGCCCATCCACTACCACCCTCTGGGTGCGGCCCTCCAACCAGTTAGCGACCCATTTGACTGTGTGGGCATCGACACCACAGTCTCCCAGCTTTTTGATGAGGACAGGGTGAGAGACAGTGTCGAAAGCCTTCCGGAAGTCCAGAAAGACTACATCCACAGCAACCCCTGCGTCTAATGATTTGGTGACCTGATCGTAAAAGGCCACCAGGTTGGTCTGACAAGACCTGCCACTGATGAACCCATGTTGGTTGCCCCTGAGCATGCATTCCCCAGCAAGGCCCTCCTGGATGTGTGCCAGGATAATTTTTTCAAAGAGCTTACCCGGGATTGAGGTAACTAACTGGCCTGTAATTTCCCGGGTCCTCTTTTTTTCCCTTTTTGAAGATAGGGACCACATTGGCCCTCTTCCAGTCCTCCGGCACCTCACCAGAGCACCACGAGTGCTCATAGAGCCGCGCCAGGGGTCCCGCAATGACCTCGGCCAGTTCCTGTAGAACCCTAGGGTGAAGATCGTCCGGACCAGCGGACTTGAACACGTCCAGCCTCTCCAGAAGTACCCTAACTAACTCCTTGCTAACCCCTGGCCCAGGCGTGTCTCTCCCGGGGCCCAAGGGGGGCCCAGAAGGGAGGTGGTTGAACTGGTCCCTACTTAGGAAGACAGAGGCAAAGAAATCGTTAAATATGTTAGCTTTGTCATCTGGCATGATGACTAAGTTGCCCATCGTGTCCTGCAGGGGCCCCACATTACCCGGGACCCTCTTTTTACCCCCTATGTATTTGAAGAAGGACTTCTTATTGTCCTTAATCCGGGAAGCTAGTCCTATCTCCATCTCTGCCTTGGCCTTCCTGACTGCCCCCCAACATCCTCGGGCGACTGTAACATAGTCCTTCTTGGTGATGACCCCATCCCTCCATTGGGTGTATGCCTCCCTTTTAGCAAGGAGACATTCCCGGATGCTCCTAGTGAGCCATGGGGGTTTATGTGCCCTCCTGCTCCCTTTGACCCTTGTTGGGATTACCTCCCTTTGGGCATGGAGGATCGTCTCCTTAAGGAGCAACCACTCACCTTGGACATCTGGCTCCCTTCCCCTCTGGGTCCTCAGCGCTTCCCCAACGATCCTCCTTAGCTTGTTGAAGTCAGCCCTCCTAAAGTCTAGGGCTGTTGCCTTGCTGCAGCCCTTTGCCACCTTACGCTGGATGGTGAATTCCAGCAAGCGATGATCACTGTCTCCCAGGTGGCCCATCACCCGCAGCCCCCTCACCAGGTCGTCACCCGTGGCCAGCACCAGGTCCAACAAGGCGTCTCCCCTGGTGAGGCTGTGCACCTCCTGGGTTAGATGGAGGTCCTGCACTCTGGCTAAGAACCGACGTGAGTGGTCAGACTTGGCTGACTGCTCTTCCCAGCAGATGTCTGGGAAGTTCAGGTCCCCTACGATGACCACATCCTTAACCCTCACTGCCTCTGTGAGCTGACCTAAGAATTCCTGGTCGAGCTCTTCTCCCTGGTTGGGAGGTCTATAGTAGACTCCCACCGTTAAGTCTCTATCCCCTGAACTGCCTTTTACTCTAACCCAGAGCACCTCAGAGTGCCCCCCCTCTACCCCCTTGCTAATTGACGAGGAAGTATATTCCTCCTTGATGTAGAGTGCTACTCCTCCACCTTTCCTTCCTATCCTGTCCCTCCTGTATAGCCTATAGCCCTTGACACTCACCGCCCAGTCATGCGATGAGTCCCACCACGTTTCTGTGATCCCCACTATGTCAGGGCTGGTGACAGCTGGGAGGAGGGCGAGTTCCTCCTGCTTCTTCCCCATATTTCGAGCATTTGTGTAGAGGCATTTGAGGCCTCCAACGGTTGTGCCCACTGACCCCCTAGTCTCAGCAATGCCCCGTCCCCCATCACTTACCTGTTTCTCCCTTTTGACCATTGGTCTGGGCTCGCTGGCTGTTGCTGGGCCTGGTAGTTCATCGTCTCCTCCACCCTCATCTTCCCCCTCCCCCAGCGAGCCTAGTTTAAAGCCCACCGAAGGAGGTTCACCAACCTGGAAGAGAACATACGCTTACCTTTAGGGGAAAGGTGGAGCCCATCCCATCCCAGCATGTCTCTCATCACGATGTGCCGGTCATGGCTGAGGAAGCCAAAGCCCGCCTCGAAGCACCATTCCTGTAGCCTCCAGTTGGTCTCCGCTATGCACATCTCGTGGCGTCTGCCTCGACCGCTCACTGGCAGGATGGAAGAGAAGACCGCCTGTGCGCCCATCTCCCTCAGCACGCCTCCCAGAGCATGGTAGTCCTCCATCAGGTGATCAGGGGCTCTCCTGGCCGCATCGTTAGTACCCACATGGACAAGGACCATGGGGTAATAATCGGTGGGCTGGATGATGGACTGGAGCATCCCCTTCACATCCTGAATCTTCGCTCCGGGCAGGCAGTAGACCTCACGTGCTGAGGGATCCTGGCGACAGATGGGGCCCTCCGTACCTCTCAGGATGGAGTCACCAATCACGATGACGCGACGCTTCCTCCTCTTAGGCCTCTTGACTCCCGCCACCCGCACAGGACATTGTGTGTGCAGAGTCTCCTCCCTGGTATCTTCCACTGCTCCCTCCTCCTCCAGGGCTGCCAGGGCCTCGTACCTGTTCTCCAGATGGACAGGAGGAACTGGTGCCGCAACATGGTTAATAGCCCTGGCACGGGAGACCGTCTGCCACTCAGCAGTGGAGGGCTCATCCTGGTCTGCCCTCTCCTCGGTCGTACCACCCTGCAGAGAAAGAAAATACCTATCAATTTCCTCCTCTGCCTCACGGATTCCCCTCAGGCTGCTAACCTCCTCCAGGAGCCCCTGCACCCGTTCCTCCAGGGTCCTAAGGCGGATACCTGCAGGACGGGTGCAGGAGTCCCCAGTCCCTGCCCCCCCAGACCTTGCCGGGCAGTTCCCGCAGGCCAGGGGGTTGGAGGATGGCAGCCCCCCGAGGGCTCCGTCTGGGTGGAGGCCTCGGACAAGCCCCGGGAAGGCTGCGCCCCCCGGGCAGGGGCCCTGGCAGAACTCCGTGTCGACACCATCGCAGGAGTTACTGCCCTTACTAGCAGAGCAGGGGTCAGCCTCTGGGCCCCGCCGGCGCGAACGCCGCCGCAAACGCCGGCGCGCTCTTACAGACCGCGCTCTGTTTGCGCGGCTCGGGAGCACGGCTCCCTACCGGCTCGGCTAAGAGGGACCCGGGGGGCTTCCCCTCCGGATCCGGCTCAGCTGCGCCGGCCCCTCAGTCCCTCAGCCCCACTTACCTTAGGGGGATCAGCTGCTGCTGCCCCCTCAGCTGCTCCGCTCGCCACTGCTGCTGCTGCACTCTCCTCCGCTCCAGGTCCAGAAAGGAGGCACACGTGTGGGAAGGGCACACGTGCGCCTGTGTCCCTCCTCTCCCCACTGCTCCTGGCCTCCAAGTGCCGGAAGCTACGTCAAACTGCCGTTTATAAAGGAGGCGGTTTGAATTACCCGCCACTGCTTTACCCACCAATCAGGCGCTCCGGTGTCACCGGAAGTGCCTGTCAATGATCCCGCCCCCTGTGCACCCCCAGTGGGGGGATCCGGTAAGACTGGAGCCTGCTCCCCTAGGTTAGTCCCGGGGGACTGTTTGCGCGCTCTGTTCGCGCGGCTCTGTTCGCGCGGCTCCCTACCGGCTCGGCTAAGAGGGACCCGGGGGGCTTCCCCTCCGGATCCGGCTCAGCTGCGCCGGCCCCTCAGTCCCTCAGCCCCACTTACCTTAGGGAGATCTCTTTTGCCCAAGAGAAATCTACCTAACATAAAAGGCAAACTTGGAAGCAAAAATTCATAAGTTGGCTGGACACTAGGAACCCAAGACTAAATATTGATATTGGTTTTATGGCACACTATTTTACCCACCTCTTTAATTTTTTCCACACATGAAAAATGTGAATGACTCTCCTCTTTCTTGATAGGACTTGATTTCCCAGTAATCAGCTGCTTTTCTTCTAAGAATTGTGGTTCCTTGTGGTCATTTAAAAAAACCAAACAAACCTCAAACAGTACTTGCTTTTAACTTCGCACTCCTGCTCCAAGCCCAGTGTATGTCTAGAAGAGGCAGCATGTTGGTTGGACCTGGCTTGCCCAACATCTGTACAGATCAGTGGAGCTTTTTTTGGTGGTTTTATTTAATAGCTGATTGATTCTGTTTTAGATAAAAGTGCCAAAAAGCCCTGCTGGAGTGCCTGATCTATACAGATGCCGCAGAGCTGGGCCCAAATAACCTGATGCTGCTTTCAGTAAAGCACTTTTTTTTTGCGTCTGCAAGCAGCCGGTCTGCTGGACCTGTTAATTTCTCTCACCCCTTTCCCATCTTTTATTATTTTTCGCTGGGCCTGCTTCCTGGGATCAGAGACCTGAGAATGAATGCAAGTCATTGTAAAGCTTGTCTAGTTTTAACCTAACTGTACAGATGGTCAAATAAAAGCTATTACCCTAAGAAATCCTTGCCTCTCGCATAATTTCTGGACCATCACTACTACAACATTGCTACTGAAAATGAGAGAGCATTAAAAAAAATTCCTTTAGTAAATATAGACCTCTTTGCTATAGTGTGGTCGTTTAACACTGTTGGTAGCTGGTGTGGGTATTTTTAAGAGTGTTATGTATAAATTGTTACACTTTGCCCAGGGATTGCAGGAAAGAAGATTTCTAGGGTAAGTAGGCTCTAGAATAAACATGCTTTATCATTTTATAAGTTTAACTCTTTGGTCTTTTGAGAAAAACACTTAGTACCAGGAGTGGTATATGAAGAAAGACAGAAAAATGGAGCATCTCAGAATTTCAAAGGAGTTAAAGCTGTCTAGCAACACAGCGGAAAACTGGAAGAAATGTAAGCAGAGCTTTACTATACATGTGACAGCCAGTGGAGCTATAGAGAAAGAAGATCCACTCCAAGTAGCTATTTTTAAAAAAGTATAGCAGGCCCAGAAGCTCTGTCTCTCTTTTATAATAGCCTACAACTGTCAGAAGCAGAACAGAAAAGCTATGGCACAGTAAAAAGTAGTTTTGAGGAATATTGTATAAACAAACAAAATGAAACCTTTAAATAGTATAACTTCCACTTGAGGTAGCAGATAATGTAAAACAATAGAGGAGTTTGTCAAAGACCTCAGACTGCTGAGCCAGCCATGCAATTTAGGGGACCTAAAACAGTACATGATCAGACAGCAAATAGTATTGTGTATAAGAGATACAAGCCTCAGGAAAAGACTGGTAGAAGATCTGGAGCCTAATTTGCAAAAAGCAGTTAGTGTGCCAAGAGGCTAAGAACAAATGCCAAGCTGCAGAAACTGGAGCAAAAAGCAGAACAAGCTAAACTAGACAGGATTTCAAGACTTCAAAAACTTAAGGCAACACACAAACCATACAGACAAGAGGACCTTACTGTGAAGCATGCAGGAGGAGGCCAAAAAATTGCTTGAAGAAACAAAGTTCAACTGCTGATGCTGAAGGGGTTACCACAAACTCATACAATGTCCTGCATTTGGTAAGCATTGCAACACATGTGCAAGATTGAATCACTTTGCAAGAATTTGCAGAAAAGAGCAGGATCCAACAGAAGAGAGAGCAGGTGCATGCTCTATGCAAAGGAAAAATTCCTCATTTGCACAATGCAAGAAGTTAATTCTTCTGAGGACTGGACTGGACAATTGCCCTAGACACCAATGGACTATTAGTAACTTTTAAATTAGATACAGGGGTGCAAGCCAACGTAATACCAGAATACATTATTCAAAAAAATGAAAACTGAACCTGTATACTATAAGAACAAGAAAGTGAGACTTGGAACATAGAAGAAGAACTTTGATGTGTTTCAAGGCATAGGAAAACTCAACTGAGTACAAGATATAATTAAGACAGACAAATACTCCCACCATACCTGTTCCAATAAATATTCCCCTTGTACTAAGGGAGAAACTGAAAAAGGAGCTAGATTAGTTAACATGGCTGTAACAGGGCAAAGACCTTTTGAGGTTACTAAGTTGCAAGTAGTCAGGTCAGGGACAGGACAAAGTTAATTACTTAGTAAACACAGTTGGGAAGGGGATCCCACCTGGGGTGAATATTAACTGATTAGATGCCAGTGGCTACTTAAGTCCACAGCAAGGGGTTTTTGTTGGTCCCCTGGGGTACTGCATGGAGAGATTCAGCAGGGATGCCGGGAGCAACAGATCCACTACTGGAGCAGCTTGTAGATATGATCAGCCAACTGGGTGTAGGTAATCATGGTGACCAGTGAAGTAAGGAGGTGAGGAAGAGAGGAGAAATTTACTGGCTGAGAAAAGGTCCCACAGAGAGAGGATGTGCTGGTACCACAGAAAAGAGAGTGGGACTGGAGTGGAGCTGACTGACTTGTGAGAGTAGGCTGTACAGTGGTGGGGAAAAGGGAGATGACAAGCTGTAAGAACAGCCAGGGTGCTCCACAGCCTGTGGGGAAGTTACTAATAAACCACATTTCTTTTATCCTGCTTCTGGGATGATTTTACTATACCCTCTCTCTTTGGGGAATTAACTTCTTATTCTTCTATCCATTCCAAAGCATGGCAGGTGAGTCCTAGGGAGAGAGATCTTGTTATTCACCCCTACCCAGCCACAATGGTCATAATAGGAAAAGCAGAGTAGCTAACTGCTTGGGTTCATTTACTGGTCATAATAAAAAAAGATGGATCCTTGTGATTGTGCCTGGATCCTAAGCACATGAAGAAGTACATCAAAAAGGATCATTTTCCCATTCCCACCAGAGAAGAGGTTTTTAGCAATGTGACAAAATAAACATTTATCCACTTTGGATGACTCTTTTTCTTGGGGAACTTGCCAAAACCGAGAACAGCACTAGATTATGTACCTTTTGATATGCCTTTCAGAAGGTATTGCTTTTGTAGGTTTCCTTTTGAACTGTGTTCTGCATCTGAAGTATTTCACAGAAAGATGCAACAAATTTTTGAAGATCTTGATGGAACTGTGGTTTATACTGATGATGTATTAGTTTGGGGAAATACTATGGAAGAACACCAACCCAGTCATAGTGGAGATCGCTGAAATGTGGTGGGACCCAACCCATGACTGGGTGGTGAATATCAAGGGCTATAGACTGTACAGGAGGGATAGGACAGGGAGGAAAGGTGGGGGCATGGTGCTCTACATTAAGAAGGAATACATATCCTCATCAGTTAGCAAAGAATCAGAGGAGGGGCACTCTGAAGTGCTCTGGATTAGAATACAAGGCAGTCAAGGGGGAAAAAGACTTAATGGTGGGGGTCTACTATAGACCACCCAACCAAGGGGAGGAGCTAGACCAGGAATTCTTAAGTCAGCTCATGGAGGTAGTTAGGTCAAAGGATGTGGTCATCATGGGGGGACCAGAACCTTCCAGACATCTCACGTAGGTTCTTAGCCAGAATACAGGACCTCCATCTAACCCAGGAGGTGCACAGCCTCACCAGGGCAGACGCCTTGCTGGACCTGGTGCTGGCAACAGGCGATGACCTGGTAAGGGGGCTGAGGGTGCTCAACAACCTGGGTGACGGTGATCATTGCCTGCTGGAATTCACCATCCAGCACAAGGTGGCAAAGGCCTGCAGCAAGGCAGCAGCCCTAGATTTCAGGAGGGCAGACTTCAATGAACTAAGGAGAATAGTTGGGGAAGCACTGAGGTCCCGGAGGGGAGGGGAGCCAGGTGTCCAAGAAGAGTGGTCGCTCCTTAAGGAGACGATCCTCCAAGCCCAAAGGGAGGTAATCCCAACATGGATAAAAGGGGGCAGGAGGGCACAAAAGCCCCCATGGCTCACTAGGAGCATCCGGGAACGTCTCCTAGCTAAAAGGGAGGCATACACCCAATGGAAGGGAGGGGCCATCACCAGGGAGGACTATACTGTGGTTGCTCAGGGATGCAGGGGGGCAGTCAGGAAAGTCAAGGCGGAGATGGAACTGGGACTAGCTTCCCAGATCAAGGACAACAAGAAGCCCTTTTTTAAATGCATAGGGGGCAAAAAGAAGGTACCGGGTAATGTGGGGCCCTTGTAGAACACACTAGGAAATTTAGTTGTCTCACCAGATGACAAAGCCAACATATTTAACTATTTTTTGCCTCCATTTTCCTGAGCAGGGACCAGAACAGTCACCCCCTCCTCTGGGCCCCCCTTAAACCCCAGGGGAGGCGCACCTAGGCCAAGGGTTAGTGAGGAGCTAGTTGGGGAACTTCTGAGAGGGACTGGATGTATTCAAATTAGCTGGTCTGGATGATCTCCACCCTAGAGTACTGAGGGAATCGACTGAGGTCATTGTGGGACCCCTGGCATGGCTTTATGAGTACTCATGGTGCTCTGGTGTGATGCCAGAGGACTGGAAGAGGGCCAACATGGTTCCCATCTTCAAAAAGGGGAGGAAGGAGGACCTGGGGAACTATAGGCCAGTTAGTGTTACCTCCAATCCTGGGCAAGTTTTTTCGAGAGGATTATTCTGGTGCATATCCACGAGGGGCCAGCAGGGGAGATTTATGCTTAGGGGCAAACAACACAGGTTCATTAGAGGCAGGTCCTGCTAGACCAACCTGGTGGCCTTCTACAACCAGGTTACAAAATCCTTAGATGCAGGGGTACCAGTGGACATACGCCTTCCAAAAGCCCAGGAAGACTTTGACACTGTCTCTCACCCTGTTCTCATTAAGAAACTGGGGAACTGTGGTGTCAATACCCACACAGTCAAATGGGTCGCCAACTGGCTGGAGGGCCACACCCAGACAATGGTGGTGGATGAGTTGCTTTCAACCTGGAGGCATGTGGGCAGTGGGGTCCCCCAGGGCTCGGTCCTCAGGCCTGCACTGTTCAACATCTTCATCAATGACGTGGACAAGGGGGTAAAAAGCACCCTGTTCAAATTTGCTGATGACACTAAGATGTGGGGGGATGTGGGCATGCTAGAAGGGAGGAATAGGCTTCAATTGGACCTGGACAAGTTACAGGGGTGGGCGGATGAGAATAGGATGGGATTCAACATGGACAAGTGCAAGGTGATGCACCTGGGGAGGAACAACCGGAACCATACCTACGGGCTAGGGAACTCCCTACTCGTGAGTACAGAGACAGAAAAGGATCTTGGAGTCATCATTGATGGGCTGGCAGTGTGGGGATGCAGTCAGGAAGGCCAACCACACCTTGTCATGCATCCACAGATGCATCTCAGGCAGGTCCAAGGAGGTGATCCTCCCCCTCTATGCAGCACTGGTCAGGCTGCAGCTGGAGTACTGCGTTGAGTTCTGGGTGCCGCACTTCAAGAGGGATGTGGACAACATGGAGAGGGTCCAGAGGAGGCCACTTGCATGACCAGGGGGCAGCAGGGCAGACCCTATGAGGAGAGACTATGGGACCTGAACCTGTTCAGCCTCCACAAGAGAAGGATGAGAGGGGATCTAGTGGCCTGTTAAAAACTAGTCAGAGGGGACCAGCAGACATTGGGGGAGTCCCTCTTCCCCCAAGCACTGTCAGGAGTGACCAGGAATAACGGTCACGAGCTGGCAGAGGGTAGGTTTAGGCTAGATATCAGGAGGCGCTACTTCACCGTCAGGGCGGCTAGGGTCTGGAACCAACTTCCAAGAGAAGTGGTGCAGGCTCCTACCCTGGGGGTCTTTAAGAGGAGGCTAGATGTACACCTTGCTGGGGTTGTTTGACCCCAGTACTCTTTCCTGTCATGGCAGGGGGTTGGACTTGATCTGCTCAGGTCCCTTCCGACCCTACAAACTATGAATCATGACTTGAGGTTAAGAAAGGCACTAAAAAAAGCTCTTGGAGCAGGTTTGAAACTGAACAAACAAATGCAAATTCAAGGTCAAAGAACTAACATAGGTGGAAGAAAAGCTCTTTGAGAGAGAGGTGCAAATTGATCCCACCAGGGATTAAGCCATTACAAACATGCCACCCCCTACAGAAACAGAGACATTATATTTATGGCACATTATAACCTGCCTAACATCTGATAACCCCAGGTACATTCTGCTATCATCAGTGCAAAATTTCCCCTTCCGGTCTTGCACCTATTGTTTTCTACCCCTCTGATCCTCACTGCCAGACTCTTGCATTTTTAAACCTGTATTTGGCCTCTGTTATACCTAGGAGAGCGCAGTGTTCACCATCAGAGTCTCAATATGCCTCAAGCAGAGGTGGATTAAAGTTCGTTAGGGACCTGGTCCTGGGCTCAACCCCCTACCGTGACCCGATTATTTTTTATTCCCCCCCTGCAACCTGCACCCTGTTCCACAGCCATGGGTTCCATTCCTGGCAGGGGCAGTGTGAGCAGCAGCCAGAGTGGGATGTGCTGCCCTGAAGCCTGGGGCAGGAGCTGTGGCTGCTTCTGCACACGGGTAACATTCTCTTTAAACTGCACGGTGTGTGCAGGCGTGCCTGGCAGCGCAGCATGGGCATGCACATGGCATGAGCATGCCTGCATGTCTGTGCACACCATGCAGCTTAGAGGGAACATTGCACACAGGTCCACACTAGAACTGGTTTCGGGAGTGTGAAGCTACCGCCTGCCAGGCATGTGCAGCATGGACTGAGCTCAGGGAGTGGCCCCTTGCCCTGATGCAGCTCAGTCCAACTGGAGCAGTGCCTGGCAACCGTGGCCTGCTGCATTCCACACGCCTGGCTTGGCCCAGCTGCTGGTTTCATTTGCACCAACGCAGGGACCCCCAGGCCTGGGCCCAGCTGGCCCATGAGTTAATCTGCCTCTGACCTGAAGAAGGGTGTTTGTGTCTGAAAGTCTGCAAAAGACAATTTTTCCAACTATTTAGTTGGTCTAATAAAAATATAACATTTACCCAAAGAACCTTGTCTGCATATGTCCTTAGACCACCATGGCTACAACAAACAACCTTAAAAAACTTGACAAATTCAAACAAAAGTGGTACTATGATGGGGGTTTCAGGGAGTTTACATAACTGTACAACAAAGGTATGGTACTTATTTCAGATGGATGAACCTAGGAACCTAGGAGAGGGGTGTAGCTCTCTATGTGAAGGAAAGCTACATGTCCCTGCAAGCTAATGTTGGCAACCGGCATGGACAGCTCGAGACCCTCTGGGTAAAAATTCGTGGGAAAAACAGCACAGGGGACACAACGGTGGGAGTCTACTACAGACCTCCCACTCAAAGTCCTGAGCTTGACCAGGAGTTCGCCCGGGAACTGACTGAGGCTGCTTGCTCCAGGACCTTGGTTGTCATGGGTGACTTCAGTTACCCGGACATCTCCTGGGAAGATCACTCAGCAAAATCCGAGCGGTTGCAAAGCTTTCTCTCGTGCGTGGATGACCTCTACCTGACTCAAGAAGTCTATGGGCCAACGAGAGGCAAAGCGCTGCTTGACCTGGTACTGGCTATGGGGGATGACCTAATCGGTGACCTAGTGATCGATGGGAAGCTGGGTGACAGCGACCATGAGCGGATCACCTTCACCATCTGCCGTAAAGCTGGCAAGTCAGTCAGCAACACAGAAGTCCTTGACTTCAGAAAAGCCGACTTTGACAAGCTCGAGAGGCTTGTCGGTCAGGCCCTCAGGGACCATGACCCCAGGGAGATGGGAGTTCAAGAAGAGAGGTTGCTTCTCAAGGCAGCGATCCTCAAGGCACAAGCTAAATCTATTCCAACATGGAGGAAAGGCAGCAAGAAGGCACAGCAGCCCTCCTGGGTCTCTAGGGACCTAGCGGACCTCCTGCGGCTAAAAAGGAAAGCCTACAAAGGATGGAGGATGGGATTCACCTCCAAGGAGAATTATTCTGCACTGGTCCGGTCCTGCAGGGAGCAAACCAGGAAAGCCAAGGCTGCAACTGAACTCCAACTAGCTTCAAGCATCAAGGACAACAAAAAATCCTTTTTCAGATATGTGGGGAGCTGGAGGAAAAGCAAGGGCAATGTTGGACCCCTGCTAAACCAGATGGGGCAACTGACAACTGACGCCCAGGAAAAAGCCAACCTATTAAATAAGTACTTTGCATCAGTCTTTCATCAGTCCCACGGGACGCCCATGCCTGCTATGGGACAGGGAGATCCGGGAGTTGGGGATCCCCTACCCTCCATAAATGCTGACCTCGTGATGGAACATCTTGAGAAGCTGGATACCTTCAAGTCAGCTGGCCCTGACAATCTGCACCCCAGGGTACTCAAGGAGCTGGCGAGCGTCATAGCCCAGCCCCTGGCACGGATCTTTGAAAACTCCTGGCACTCTGGTGTAGTGCCCGAAGACTGGAAGAAGGCCAATGTGGTGCCGATCTTCAAGAAAGGGAGGATAGTTGATCCGGCTAACTACAGGCCCATTAGCCTGACTTCTATCCTTGGGAAGATCTTAGAAAAGTTTATTAAGGAGGCCATCCTTGAGGGACTGGCCCAGGCTAACATCCTAAGGGATAGCCAGCACGGGTTTGTTGTGGGTAGGTCTTGTTTGACCAATCTCATTTCCTTCTATGACCAGGTGACCTATCACCTGGACGAGGGAGAAGAGATTGATGTCATATATCTTGACTTCAAAAAAGCTTTTGATCTGGTATCCCACGATCACCTCTTGGCCAAACTGGCCAGTTGTGGCCTTGGCTCCACCACGATCTGCTGGCTGGGAAATTGGCTCTGTGGTCGGACCCAGAGGGTTGTAATTGATGGCAGTCACTCATCGTGGTGCACTGTGACCAGTGGGGTCCCTCAAGGCTCTGTCCTGGGACCCATCCTGTTCAACATCTTCATTAATAATGTGGACATTGGAGTCAGGAGTGGACTGGCCAAGTTCGCTGATGACACCAAACTTTGGGGCAAAGTGTCCACGACAGAAGATAGGCGGGTGATCCAGGCTGACCTGGACAAGCTCAGCAAATGGGCGGACGAGAACCTGATGGTGTTAGGTTCTCCACCTTGGGAGGAAAAAACTGCAGCATCCTTATAGGCTCGGCAGTGTCATGTTGGATAGCACTACAGAAGAAAGAGACTTGGGGGTCATCATTGACCACAAGATGAACATGAGGCTGCAATGCGATGCTGCGGCTAGTAAAGCGACCAAAACGCTGGCTTGCATCCATAGATGCTTCTTGAGCAAATCCCGGGACGTCATTCTCCCCTTGTACTCGGCCTTAGTGAGGCCGCAGCTGGAGTATTGCGTTCAGTTTTGGGCTCCACAATTCAAAAAGGATGTGGAGAAGGTTGAGAGAGTCCAGAGGAGAGCCACGCGCGTGATCAGAGGTCAGGAAAACAGATCTTACGATGACAGGCTGAGAGCCATGGGACTCTTTAGCCTGGAAAAGCGTGGGCTCAGGGGTGATCTGATGGCCACCTATAAGTTTATCAGGGGTGACCACCAGGATCTGGGGGAACATTTTTTCACCAGAGCGCCCCAAGGGATGACGAGGGCGAACCGTCACAAACTCCTGCAAGACCGTTTCAGGCTGGACATAAGGAAGAATTTCTTTACTGTCCGAGCCCCCAAGGTCTGGAACAGTCTGCCAGCAGAGGTGGTTCAAGCACCTACATTGAACACCTTCAAGAGTAAATTGGATGCTTATCTTGCTGGGATCCTATGACCCCAGCTGACTTCCTGCCCTTTGGGCAGGGGGCTGGACTTGATGATCTCCTAAGGTCCCTTCCAGCCCTAATGTCTATGAAATCTTTGAAACAAAAAGCACTAGTTTCCCATAAAGTCGCTCCTAGATCCTATAGTCACATTGGAAGGACAGGTGTTAAGAAGGAACAGACAAGACTTGCAGCTTGTAAAGGAAAGAAGTGAAAGCAACAAGGAACACAGAAGTAGAGACATCTGAACAAGGAAACCAAACAAGAACTGACTTAATAAGGATTGAGAATGCAGAGAAACTGAGAAGTTCACTTAGAGCAGGGGTGGGCAAAATGCGGCCTGGGGGCAAGATGCGGCCTGCCAGGCCATTCTATCCGGCCCACAGGGCCCCTAAAAAATTTAGAAAATTAATATTTATCTGCCCCTGGCCACCTGTCATGCAGCCCTCAATGGCTTCCCAAAGCTCAGTAAGTGGCCCTCTGCCGAAAATAATTGCCTGCCCCTGACTTAGAGCTAAAAAGCCAGCATAGACTAATAGAGTAAGAATGTGCTTTAACTATGGGTTGAACTAAATTGCCGATGTTAGTATTATATGGGGATATGTTACATGTAAAGGGGGAAGATGTTATGATACCTTTTAAGAGTGTTATGTGGAAGTTATTACATTTGCCCAGGGATTGCAGGAAGGAACAGTAGATCTGTAGGCTAAGTAGGCTCTCTGAAGAAACAAGTTCTATCATTTTATAAGTTTAAGTCCTTGGTCTTTTGAGAATAATGCAGTAGCTATCAGATCTTCTCTGAGACACTTCAGTACATAGAGAGTTGCACTCAAAAAGAAATGGTTGAATTGGGGTTTTTGCAAAGCAGCTGCAAGTTGATATTCCACAGCTTTGATTCTGATTTCTAAGCAATTAGCATAACTTGGCCCCATGGGAGAGCTCTACTTTTTGACAGAGCTGTTGCTGTCAGTGATGTGACTCAAAGGATGAACATCCGTTGAGACTGCTGTGTTCTTATTAAAGTTCAAGCAGATGGACATTTGACAAAAGCTGTCTCCCCAGGTGATACCAAATGTGATTCTGTAAGAAACTAGTGCTGTTAGTATTTACTTGCCTATTTAATTTCTCTTTTCACTATACTGCACAGAGACTGCAATGCATGATTCCCTAGGTTCCCCTGTTCCTTCATAATTAAGTGCATGTCTCGCTAAGATGAATGTGCTTATTGTTTTCTAAGTTCAATGTGGCAACAGGTACAATTTATGTTACTTAGTGCTTATGAAAAGTACAGGGTAAATGAATATTCATCTAATTTTAATAGCTGAGGCAAGAGTTATGGAAACTCTCCATAACTATACACAAAGCCTGATGCTTTCTGCTGTCATTACCGGTGGTAGATTGACAGCCTTGAAGAATCACAATTATTTACACACATAACAGGTGGCAGAAGTCAGGTTTACTGAGCCTGCCCTGCCAGTGCAATTCAGTTTGGTAAGGGGCTATTCAAAGCTCCATGGGCTCTCTGTTGAGACTCCCAATTAGCATCAATTTAAAATGGTGATTTCTGTGATGAACACTTAAGAAATGGGCTCAGGTTACCAGACAGGTACAAAGTGATATATTTTCAGTCACTCATTTCACGCTGACTTAAGCCAATAAATGACTAACCTAAAGACAAAAGGTTATGTATTCCCATTATTAGCTAGGGGAGTCCTCCCAAAATAGATGCATTTTAAAATTTAGGAAAGTCAACTGTACACCTGAAATCATGTGGCCGGAGATGGGGGGCCTGCATGTTTAATGTAAAAGTGAAGTGAAGTGGATATTTTCCCTTTCCTTTAGGATGTGTGAGGATGGCCTGATATTTCTTAGGGCACTTTTTAAATGTGTTGCATTGCAATAGTACCTAGGAACACTACTTATGAACCAAGTCCTAGTTTGATGTGAGCTGTACAAAGTGATAGGGTAGAGTGCCATACTAGTACCTGGAAAGTAAAAAAGTGTAAGTCACCTAAAGAATTTGATTCCATGACCAAAAAATGTTTAATCTTTAATTGGCATGATAGGCTGGCAATAACCTAAATCAGTGGGGGCCAAGCTTTTTGTACTAATTAGCCCCATGTCTTCCTGAAGAATTACTTTGATTCCTTTCCCCTGCCTGATCTGCCCTTTTTTTTCTGCTCCCAGACCAATCTGCTGCTCTGCTTTCTTCTCCCTGCCCTATCTGCCACTGTGTGGTGTGTGTCCCCCCCAATCAGCTGTGTGCCACACCCTTCAACTGCCTGTGCCATTTCTATCACTCATGCCACTGGTTGGCCACCCCAGACCTACATAGACACATACAAATAAAACTGCCACCTTATTCAAGTGGATTTTCCTTTGCTGCTTTTGCTGTGTTTAAAAATAACCTACATATAAAGGTTTGAATGCGTCTGTGGTCACTTGGGTAATTACACAATTAGACTGAAAAGCAAACCTTTTTAATTTACCCAAGGGATCTGAACTACTTCTTTAAGATGGACTAACTTCTTAGGTAAATACATAATTAGGGAGGATTTTTTGAAATGCTTAATTAAGAAAAATATTATTCAGCTGAAAAACAATAATTGTTCTTTTGGAGCCACTCCAGACTGTTGTGCAATTATCTAATGAGGATGCAAACTATCTAACTAAGAAAAAGGGTTAGAGAATAAAATGTTCTGTGTGTGTACTCAAAGCACTGAGATGCTAAGCATCTCAGATGGTTTATTAAAATTATAAAGCTATTAAGATTTAGAGCAATTTGAACATCAGATATTCAACAGTACTCGGCACCCTACAGCAACCCTTCCAGAATCTGGCTACTGAAATTAGGTGAAAGTGTTGAGCATTTGAACTCAGTTGAAATTTGGCCCCTACCAGCCAGTCCCCAACTGCTAAGTCAAAAGGCTCCACTAGTTTTGGCACCTGTAGGAGTTTCCCTGAGGAGCAGGTGATAGCAGAAGATTGCAAGGACACAGAAGTAGGGAGACAGATCCTATTGTGCCGATTAGGCATCTAAGTGCAAACTTATTTCAACCTGTTTGAGTACCTGGGAAGTCATGGGTATAAAAGCTGGTTGGGTGCTGCCTGTTCCTTGCTGCATTTTATAGCTGAGCTTAGTGACTTAGTCCTTAGCTTTTAAGGAGTTGAACTTCATAGCAATATGACTGCACTTTAACATATAAGCATCATAGAGATGTCCAATAGATAGGTTAGGATCTGACGCCATATCTTCAAACCATGACATTATTTATTTAGTCATTTATTTATTCAAGAATACAAAGCACAGAGAACAAAGGGTAAAACAAATATCCATTTGAGTAATTCCTTAACGCTTTTTTCCCTTGCATAATCATTACACTTCAATCCAGGTCAGTCTCTTCTATCTCTGGACAGAGAAAAGTAGACCACCTGCAGTTCCTCTTGACAACATAAACAGTTCTTAGCTTGACTGAGTAGGGGAGAAGGGTGGTGGTAGAGGTCAGCAATCCTCAAAAAAACAGCTGGCTGTTTCATGTTACCTGGTAGACTTCTAATATCCCCATTAGTGGCCTTCTGTGTGTTCAGGCAAGGTCACACAGGGCCACAGAAGTATTCAGCATTACACATCTTTTCATTCTCTATCTATTTGATGCATCAGGAAAGTGAAAGGTAGAGATAGAAAAACCGGTCTAAAGTCACCAACTAAGTATTCTGTTCTGTAGTCACTTCCATGAGAGAAGCTCCAGAGATTTCTTGAGATTGTGTGCAAAATGGCTGCAGGAAAAAATGATGGTAAATAGCCTTTCTCATGAATGTCAGGATATCTACAACACTGTTTGACTGAACTATTTCTTTGGTGGATTTTGATAGTTGCTTTTCCATTGTAATTCTTTTGTCTGAAAAAATTCCATTGCTGTTTAAAAAAAAGGAAAAGAAACCAATGCTTTTCAAAAAGAGTACTTCTAAAACCATAATGTTTAGCCAGTTCCTGGAATTGCCAATATTCATGTAAGAGTTCGTAATATAAATTCTGAGAATGTGTAGGCTGATATACAAGGTCAGGCCATGGTGCAATTGGTAGAATTTGTGATGAAAAATACACTAAACCAATTCCCAGTAATGATAATTTTCATTGGCTGCATGGCTGTAGCCACTTATGTGTCTGCCAATAGGTGAAGTACATAAATGAGCAGGAAACTGTCCCTAATATAGCAAAAATGCTTCCGAAGTCATTTAAGTTGCAAAATGCCTCTAGGCTTAGCTTATGCTGGTTTCTTCATTTACTGTGGCTTTTCTAAGCCTGTTTGGTCTTACCATCTCTCAACATGCCTGCCCCTGAGACCCTTTTTATTTCCTCCAGTCATGCTCACTCCCACTCTAATGTGGTGATTTTGGAAGGTAACCATTGTATCTGCTGGGATCAAATATAAGGCTTGAAATATAAATGTAAATATGTACAAGATAGGCTTGAAATATAAATATTTCAAGGTTATGACAGTCTTCCACCTTACAGTTCAGCACCACTAAATCTAAGCTCATCATATATATTTCTGTTGTGCAACTTTCCTTAAAAATATCATTGCTTTAGTTCCTTGTTTCTGTAACAGTTTTTTCCTAGCTTCAAACAAACAGTAAAGCGCAGAAATGACACTTGAGAGAGAAGCGATAGAAATAGAAGGGTTTTTCTGGTATTTTCTCCTGTTTGTTGTTTATGTTAATCAGCTTTGATTATCAGGGGAAATCCAGTTCAAATTGCAGTTTATTATCCTGTAGGGGTAACATTAGAGGAGTTCTATGCTATGGCTGTTAGGAAGTTGTCATTGCTAATAGTACTCCATTTGATGGCAAGAGGTGGGTAAGCTTGTGCAATATAAGGTTTAACAAACCTCTCTTTTTGAAGTTTTTCAGAATTATTAAGTACAGTCTTTTTACTGTAATTTAAACATGTTCTTTTTCACCTCATGTAACGAACTTCTTTATTAACACTAACACATAACCATGGAAAAATCATACATATATGTGTGTTTGTATAGGATCAGAGCAAATTAGGGATGAAGAGGACCTCCTGAGAATCTTCAAGGCAGGATGACCCTTCACTAAAACATACCACTGAAGTGTCTGTCTAACTTGCTCTTGAAGATTTCAAGGGAGAGAGATTTTACAGCTTTTCTAGGTAGCCTGTTCCAGTGCTAACCACCCTTACAGTCAGGCAATTCTTCCAAATCTTCAGCCTAACTTTCCACTGAACCAGTCTGAGGATCTTCCTTGAAGTATGGGGTCCAAAGCTGGACACAGGACTCCAGGTGAGGCCTTGCTGCTGTGGAATAGAGTAGAAGAATTGTGTCCTTTTCTGTTAATAAAGCCTGGTATACTGTTGTCTTTTTTGGAGCAAGAGCACACTGTTGGCTCATATTCAGCTTATAGTCTACTGTAACCCTCAGATTTTTCTATGCAGTACTGAAGCCTAGCTCCACAATCTGTATTTATGCAGGAACTCTTTCCTTCCCAACTGCAGGACTTTGTACTTGTCCTTGGTCATCTGATTGCTTTTGGACCATTGTCCCAATTTACCCAGGTCATTCTGGAACCTACCTCTGCCTTCCAGAGTGTGGGTAGAGTTAGGTTCTATGTGGCGTCATCTGCAGATAAGCTGAGTGTGCACTCAGGCCCATTGTCCAAATCATTCATTAGAATAAACAGTAGTGGACCCACAATAGGCCGCTGGGGAATTCCATGTGATAACTCCTCCCAACTAGACATTGAACCACTGATGACTATTCATCAAGCATGATGAGTCAGTTATGTATCTACTTTACTGTATTTTTGTGTAGTCCAAGAGTGTTTAACTCATCTGGTCCAGAAGGTTGGATTAGCATTGACAGGCCAGACTGTGGGCTAAATTGGGCCCCACTGGAGCCAGGGCATGGGGGTATCTGTTGGGGCACTGCATGCCACATGCTTTCCATGTAGTGTGCCCCAGCCCCCTTGGGGGTTTGTGCTGCAGATGGTGTGTGGGCTGGAACCAGTGCTTTGAGTGCTTCATGTGGCCTAAGGAACTGACACAGGGTGAGTGTTGTACATGGCAATTCACTACACAGTCTTGTGCACTGGTTTAAGGGCTGGTGCAGATTGGGCTGCACCAATGCCAGTGTGCAAGGCTGGTCTATTGGGGCACTACATGCAGTGTATGCTTCATGCCAGCCCCATGCATCAGCTGCAGTGCAAGCACAGAGCAAGGCCAGTGTGTGCTGTAAGCAGTGCATGGGGCTGCATTGGCCATGAACACTGCACATGGCCCAGGGGGCTGGCATGGGGCACATGCTGCATGAAGCACCCTGCAGGACTGGCCCTTTGTGCTGGCTCTGGCATGGCCCAATCTGGATCAGCCCAGACCCTGTGCTCAGGGCTGGTCTAGCAGGGTGCGGTGAACAGCATGCAACCCATGCTGGTCTCCTGGGCTGCATGCGGTGCCTGTGACACCAGTTCTTGCCTGAATGCTAGACTCCTTTGGTGTATGGAGTAGGTATGGTTAGCACAGGCCAGATAATATGGCTCCACAAGCTAAGTCCAGCCCATGGGCTGTATGTTTGAAACCCTTGGTCTAGTAGTCTGTATTTCCTTAGCTTGCCAATGAGGATGTTGTAGGAGTCAGTGTCAAAAGCTTTGCTAAAATCAAAATGTATCACATCCACTGTGCTCCCTTTATCCACACAGCCTTGTCATAGAAAGTAATAAAGTTGGTCAGGCATGACTTGCTCTTGATGAATCCATGCTGGCTGTTCCTGACCATGTTGTTCTCCTCTAGACGTGTGTGTGTGTGTGTGTGTGTGTGTGTGTGTGTATACCAATCCATATATGGAGAGAGAGAGAGAACAGTACAATTAAAAACACATTTTGGAGTACAAGCTGTGATTATCTACATAAATGTTTCAGTGATTTCTGTCAAAGTCACTCTCCATTGGGTTTTGCTCAGGAGGAGGACAGTACTATGTCTTATATCTTTTCATTCTTGAATAGACTTTTACCTCCACACTGCGGTATAACTGTATTTTTTTAATGCTCCTCATGTTAGTATTCACATAGCAATGAAATGGCATAAAAATCTTCATATATATCTTTTAGAGAAGTGGGTGGCTTTTCCATTTTGAATATGTACTATATTCTCTCTAAAATGTAACTGATCTTTTAAATTAATACATATTTTCACAGCTAAAGGAAACTAGTTTGATGTAAGTGAGTGCCTGATAGACTTGAGAGATGATGTATTTCATAGATTTCATAGACATTAGGGCTGGAAGGGACCTCACAAGATCATTGAGTCCGGACTCAATGTCCCAAAGGCAGGAAGTCAGCTAGGGTAAAAGGATCCCAGCAAGATAAGTGTCCAAACATTTCTTAAAAGAGTCCAGAGTAGGTGCTTGCACCACCTTTAGAGGGAGTCTATTCCAGGCCTTGGGGGCTTGGACAGTAAATAAGTTTTTTCTTATGTCCAGCCTAAACTGGTCTTGGAGGAGTTTGTCCAAACATTTCTTAAAAGAGTCCAGAGTAGGTGCTTGCACCACCTTTAGAGGGAGTCTATTCCAGGCCTTGGGGGCTTGGACAGTAAATAAGTTTTTTCTTATGTCCAGCCTAAACTGGTCTTGGAGGAGTTTGTCCAAACATTTCTTAAAAGAGTCCAGAGTAGGTGCTTGCACCACCTTTAGAGGGAGTCTATTCCAGGCCTTGGGGGCTTGGACAGTAAATAAGTTTTTTCTTATGTCCAGCCTAAACTGGTCTTGGAGGAGCTTGTGGCTGTTGGTTCCTGTCATCCCTTGGGGTGCTCTGGTGAACAGGCATTCCCCCAGATCCTGATGCATACCCCTTATGTACTTATAGGCTGCCACCAGGTCACCCCTGAGCTGGCTCTTTTCCAAGCTGAAGAGTGCAATGGCTCTCAGCCTTTCTTCATAAGGCCTATTTTCTTGCCCTCTGATCATGCGCATGGTTCTCCTCTGGACTCTTTCAAGCTTCTCCACATCCTTCTTGAATTGTGGAGCCCAGAATTGGATGCAGTACTCCAGCTGTGGCTTCACCAAGTCCAAGTACAGTGGAAGAATGACATCCTGAGATTTACTTGAGAAGTATCTATGGATGCAAGCCAGAGTTTTGTTTGCTTTACCAATTGCAACATCGCATTGATGGCTCATGTTCATCTTGTGGTCAGCAAGGACCCCCAAGTCTTTTTTTGGCTATGGTGCTAGCAAGGGTATATATGGTGTGAGCCTATAGGTGTGCTGTGTATTTTTTCCCCCTGAGGTGGAGCACCTTGCATTTGTCGGTATTGAATGCCATCAGGTTTATATCTGCCCACTTTCTAAGCCTATCCAGGTCAGCCTGGATCACTGGCCTATCCTCAGGTATGGACACTCTAGTTCATTGGTGAACTTGGCCAGTCCACTTCTGACGCTAGTGTCCACATCATTAATAAAGATTTTAAAGAGAACGGGTCCAAGGACAGAGCCTTGGGGGACACCACTGCTATGGAGTACCATGATGATTCACTTCCATCGACTACCACTCTCCGTGTCCAACCTTGGAGCCAATTCTCCAGCCATCAGACTGTGATGTAGCTGAGGCCACAGTTGGCTGATTTTTCTATGAGGAGATCATGGGGACACCCGATCAAAGGCTTTTTTTAAAGTCCAGCTATATGATGTCAGTTTCTTCTCTCTTGTCCAGGTGATATGTTACCTGGTCATAGAAGCTGATGAGATTGGTCAGGCAAGACCTACCTGCAACAAACCCATGCTGACTGTCCCTCAGGATGTTCCCACCAGCTTGTCAAGAATGGTTTCTTTGATTTTTTTTTTTTTTTTCCAGAATCTTTCCAGGGATCAAGGTCAAGCTGATTGGCCTGTAGTTCTCTGGATCTATTTTCCTCCCTTTCTTGAAGATGGACACCACATTGGCTTTCTTCCAATCTTCAGGTACTTCACCTGAGTGCCATAAATTTTTGAATATCTTTGCCAGTTGCTGGGCTATGATGCCTGCCAGGTCCTCAAGTACTCTGGGGTGCAATATGTCAGGACCTGCTGATATGAAGGTATCCAGCCTCTCAATGTGTTCCTTTACAAGGTCTACACCAATGCTTGGGTATATATTCACTTTCATCCTGGCCGGCCTGCATCATGCTAGGCAGGGTGGTCCCTTTGGGCTGATGAAAAACCCATGCAAAGTACCCATTAAGCAGGTTGGCTTTTTCCTGGGTGTCAGTTGTCCCATTTGGTTTAGCAGTGGTCCAATGTTACCCTTGCTTTTCTTCCAACTCCCCGAATATCTGAAAAAGGACTTTTTAATATCCTTGATACGTGTAGCCAGTTGGAGTTTGGTTGTAGCCTTGGCTTTCCTGGTTCACTCCCTATGTATGGACCAGTGCAGAATACTCCTCCTTTGTGGTGATTCCTGTCTTCCATCCTTTATAGGCCTCTCTTTTTTTAGGTATAGGAGGTCCACAAGTTCCCTGCTGGGCCAAGGGGGTTATTGTGCCCTTTCCTTTCCTCTGAGAGGGGATGGACATGCCTTGTGCTTTCAGGATTGCTCCCTTAAGGAGCCATCACTCCTCTTGGACTCCCCTCCCTGTCGAGTCATGACCCCTTAGGGCCTTGACAATAAACCTCCTGAGCTTATCAAAGTCAGCTTTTCTAAAATTGAGGATTTCTGCATTGCTGACTGACTTGCCAGCTTTGCAATGGATGGTAGAAGTGATCAGCTTGTGGTCACTGTCTCCCAACTTTCCTTCAGTTCTTAGGTGGTTGACTAGATTATCCCTTTTAGCCAGTACCAGGTCCAGCAGCACTTTATCTCTTGTTGGTCCACAGACTTCTTGAGTCAGGTAGAGCTCATCCATGCATGTGAGGAAGCTTTGTGATCATTCAGATTTGGCTGATTGCTCTTCCAATGAGATGTATGGGTAGTTAAAGTCTCCCATAACAGCCATGCACTGAGTGTGTGCAGCCTCAGCTAGTTCCCTGGCAAATTCCTGGTTGAACTCCTGTTCCTAGTTTGGAGGTCTGTAGTAGATTCTTACTATTGTATCCCTGTGCCATGTTCCCCATGTATTTTAACCCAGAGGGTCTCCAATCATCCTCCCTGGGTGCTAATGTCAGCTTGCAGGGATGCGTAGCTTTCCTTGACATAGAGAGGTACATCCCACCCCTATTTATTTGGTTGCACAATCATGAAATCTTCTTTATTAATAAGGGGAGCATAATTGTGCAGGAGTCCTCTGCTGCTGACAGGCTGGTGGTGCTGCATTTTTTACCAGTCATCTCTAGAGAGTAAATTGAAGAAAGAATAAAGGTGTGTCAGGTGTGGGGAAATATTCTCTCCTTTCTGAATATCCTTAGCTAAGTTAGAGTTTTTTCTAAGTTGCTTTAACTTCTGCTAGGGATTGTCCAAACCAGCCTATGGAATTAGCAAGTCAAGATTTTTCCCGCATGTTTTCTTATCTTCAGTTTGCTCTGTTGAATACATGGCAGAATTCATCCTAGGACTCTGCCCAAGTTTAAATGGCTGATTCTCAGGTTGTTATGGGTATGTCTACATTGCATCCCCCACATGTCTGTGGAAGAATGCTCCTGATTACATTCTATTCACTTATTCCAGCTTTCTTGCACCAAACCTAAAAATGTGGTTTGCTCTTGAGATTTCTGTCTCTGGTTGGCTTGCTGGGGATACACCTGGACTTGCTCCACCACTTCATTTTTTGGATTTGGGATGGTGATCAGGGTGGTGGGGAATCCTTGAGCACATCCTGCATGGGGAATGTGTTGGCTACAGAGGGGCCAATTCACGGAATCATAATAAATTCTAGTTTATTGGACAGGATGTGAAGTTACCAATAAAATCATAAATGCAAACTTTGAGTTATGGGTGGTACTGGTCACCTTAGTGTACTCACTCACTCACACACTCTAGTGTGTAGTGGATGCTGTAGTGATTGTGAGCACTGTACATGTACCTATCCAAGGCCCTGGAATCTGCGGTTGATGGTCAGCTTCCTTCAAGGTGATGCTTTCTCCAGAAGGGGATTGCCTGCTTTGTCCTTGTTTCTTGGTAGGTCAGGTGCTGGATGAGAGGGTGCCACTGAGGGTCACACTTCACTACCTTTTATTCTTTTCTGGCAGACTTGTGTGAGTCCCCCCAGCATCATCTTGGCTACCCAATCCGGACGTTGCTGTACCACATGGGTCTTGAGTAGTACCTGACAGCTGTTAGTCACAGGGGTCTCTGCCTGCTGGTATCTGAAGTTTTGGGAGTCCACCCTTGACTTATTGACTTAATGGCTCAATAAGTCAATTGTCATGGGTTACAGGAATAGTCCATAGGGTGAGTGCTCAGTTTCAGGAATCAGTTCTTTAGCTTGATTAGCTTAAAATGGAGTTCCTTTGGCTAGGCTATTGTCTACTGATGATCATCATTCACTCACATTCACTCAACAGATTTTATCACTTTACAATTATAATTTCAGTGCAGTTCAATGGTTCAGGATGTAATTTCATTCTACAGGGAATACATTCCTTAAGACTTTAAAAGTATAAAATACAAAATGGCATGGTAAAGGTGAGACAGAATAAATATGAAAATGCACTGTGAGAAATATATAAAAATGCAATGTGAGGTAGTGAGGATCAAAGGCTACTGGGGACAGTAAGTGAGTTAAGTTAGCACAGGATATATTTACAGTCTTTGCAGTGGATATTTTAGTTCTTTTGTTTTCTTTTGTGACACTGAGTTTAATTGATATGTAGATGTAGTTTCTAGGTTTCTCCTACAGAAATCCACTTCAGCTTTCTGGCTTCCTCTGAGCCTTGCCACACCCATGCAATGAATTTGCTAGGTCTCTGCCAATATTTAGAAAGAAAAGAAATGCACAGAACTGCAGGGTGGGGAGGAGAGGGGTACAGGCAAGAAGGGGCTTCCTTATATCTGTGTCCAGAAGGGTAATTTACAAAAGGGGCTTTCTGCTACACATGGTACAAACATACTCTATGCATTTCATTTTTTTCACTTGGGACTTTCAGGAGAAAGGGCCAAATTAGAGGGGTTGAGGGAGTCTGACTTTGGGAGGCTTTTATAATTTGGATATTGGATACTTGGTCTATTTACAGTTTGTTCCAAGAAGTGTCAATAGAAATATTGTTCATCTCCTGAAGACCTTATTCAATCAGCCAAGCTACATAAACAAAATGCTTACAGGTATATAAAGCAGTGTAGCCCACATAATTGTCATCTTTCTATAGAAAATGAAAGGTACCATTGGATATTACACTTAAAACAAAACATTTTTAATTGCTGTCACTGTATAGACTTTTAAGTAGGAGGTATACACAGTAATAATTCAATCTGATGGCTAGTCATTTGGTATTGCATCTTATTTTTATTTATAATCAGAATCAGTGAACAACTTATATAAGGAACCAGTTTTCCCCTGCTAAATTACCTGCAAGAAAGAATCGTTAATGAAACATGTATGTCATTTCCATGTACCAGCAGTAAAACTAACATTTGCTTTAATGCTCCCAGTAGGAACAGGACTCTGATTATGAATGGAACAGATGAATGTATTACACAGAAATTTTAGCAAAATGCGTCTCTTTGGCAGATATTGATTGAACATAATACATCTATGTTATACATAATACTTTTAAAAGATGCTCTTTCTTTGAAGCAAGGAAATACAGAAAGTCCAGATATGAAGAGGAGGAGGAAATGTGTTAATAATTTGGTTAGTAGAATTTAAAACTGTAAGTCAACAGACTAAAAAGAGCTTGATGTTCACAATTTTTGTTTATTTAGAATTTTATGTCAGGAAACTCCTTTTTCAGGAAAGAAATTCCATTTTGTTGTTCAAAATGGAAAATGACAGTAGTTTAGAGTATCCATTAGGAGGGTACAAAGAGGGCCCTGTTTGATTCAGATTGAGCCCAAAACAGGGACAGTGATTTGATTTGTTAATTTGTATCACTGTCCCTGATTCGATTCAGCCAAATCCAAATCTGAAGATTTGATGCTGATTCAGAGAATCGGTGGTTTGGACATAGACACAGCTTTAAAAGTTTTTTCTATGTACCTTGAGGTACCAGCACAGCTTGTGAACACTAAGATGCTGGGGTGGATGGAGCATCCCACAAGAGTGTGGGGGAGCCCTCCACATTCTTGGCAATGAACCTGGAAGTGGGCCAGAAGTATTTCTGATCCACTTCTGGGTCTGCTGGGGAGCATGCGGGGAACCCTCCCCCTGTGTCCCTCCAGCTTGGTGATCGGCTGGCCCCTGTGGGGACCCTGGATGCCTCCCGCAGGCCCAGGAGGCACCAGTTGCCAAGCCAGCAGGATGTGGGAAGGAGGGGGGCGTGTGCTCCCTGGTGGACCCAGAAGTGGACTGGATGTACTTCTGGTCCACTGCTGAGTTTGCAGCCGAGTGCACTGGGGAGCACCCCTTGCTTCTGTGGGACACTATGTGTGCCCCAGCATTGCAGCACTCATGAGCCACGTGTAGAAAAAACATTTAAAGTTGTGTCTATGTCTGAATCTCTGAATCTTTCTGAATGTCTCCGAATCAATTCAGAGAGTTCCAGTTTAATTCAAAGAGATTAAAGGGTCCTCTGGTTTGATTTGGATTTGGAGATTTGGCCACTGAACTGAAAATGAAATGGAAAAAAACCCCATATGGTTCCAGGGGGCATGTCCACACATGCACTTGCAACAGCTCAAAAAGCAGCGGCACAAATTTGTGCCAGAAGCATGTGCCTCAGCACACATGCCTGAACATGCACTTTGGTGTGGGGAAAGTTGTGCCACTTGGGTCAAACTGAACTCACTCAGCTCATCCCAAATATGCAGTCAGGGGGAACTGAAGTCTGGGGCCAGCACCTATGCTGTCCTCAGCAGTATAAAAAGCTGCCCTGGTGAGCAGCTCAGGGCTACTTGCTCTCAGGAGCTTCTGAGGCTCAGCCAGTTGACATATGGGGACACTAGGCCCCCGTGCCAGCTGAACTGCTGCAGCAGCCCTGACCTAGAGTGGCTGCTATACCTTCTATCCACTGCAGCAGTTTGGCAGTGGGGGCTATTGCCTGGCTCTGACTTGCTGCCATCTGCAACAGCATCTGGCTCCTTGGACCTGTGGCCCTATGGCTGCATGCCTACTGGACCCAGATGGGGATCACACAGCCACCTGGGCTATGGCATGGGTACTGTAGTAGAGCCATGTGCACCACTGGGCCAGTTGCCAGTGGGCTGTGGTTGCACAGTTGGCCTTCATTTGGCACTGCTGCCAGGTGTGTCTCCACCCTGCCATCTGGGCAGCTATCGCCTGGAAGATGTGCTCAGTGTGGTGACCCACTTTGAAATGTCAAAGCATGTCCTCCAGGCCTCAAATGGCCAGGAGATCAGCCACCTTGTTTGCCCTCTAGCTGAATCCCCAATGCCAGCCCTAGGCAGGCTTTTCTGCCGGGGTCCTGCTATTTGCCTCACCACCAGGGATCTTGGTGTTCCCTGTTTAAAAATGGCAAAATCTCTGAGAAAAAAAGCCCAAATTTGCTCTTTAAAATACCCAACAATCCATGTTCTTCCATGATTAAAATGAAATACTAACCATGATTAATATGAAACACCACTATATGTGGGTAACTATATATATCTGGAATGCTCTGGGCCCTCGCAGCCAATCAACATGCTCCCTTTCAGTGGCACATGCACAGTTGGCCCAGAGCATTATGGATAGACAGACAGACAAAGGATTTTATTATATTAGAATACAGCGAGAGAGAGAACAAGAGAGAGAGATTGATCATTTGGGTAATGTTTTATTGATATATTTACAATTTTAAAACAATTAGGAAGCCTACTGCATCATCATAATAAAGTAAACTCTAAATATCTATATGCTTTGGTGTTTGCTTTTGTTTTTTTTGAATCATAGAAAAATCAGAGTCCTACCTGCCCCTTCACTAACCAGGATGTGAGGACCTGCAGCAACAGCTCCTGCCAGCAGGTCCCTTCCTGTCTGGCAGCTGGCCATGCAGTGTGTGAGATGTGGGGTTTTCAGGAGAGGGGTGAGGGAATGGGTGTAGGGTTCTTGGGTGGGTGGGTGGGTGTTTTGGGGGGTTTGGGTATAAGGGGATGTGTGGGGTTCATGGGTGGGTGTGGGTATAGGGGGATGTGGGGTTGGTGGGTGGGTGTGGAGTTGGTGGGTGGGTGTATGGGGTACATGAGGGGGTTGTGGGGGTGGGGTTTGTGAGGGAGTTTGGGGGGGGCTGCCACATGCCCACCCCCCCCCTACAGCACAAAGCCCCTGGCACTGGCAGCAACAGCCATCTAGGTCATTTGGAGCCATAGCTCACTGCAGGCACAGCCCCATGCCAAGGCAGTGCTGCCTGACCCAGGGTTTGTACATGGTGAGCAGAGCAAATCCAGCCCAGCCTGTCCTGCCCTGCTAGCATGCACCTTTGAACAAGAGCCACAGGTGGTGTCAGGAGCCATCCTGGTCCTGTACAAAGGCACATGGTAGTGGGGCAGGCTAGGCTGGGCCAGGTCAGCTCCAATCGCCACATACAGACCAGGGGTCAGATGGCACTGCTTCACTGTGGGGCTGTGCCTGCAGCAGGCCATGGCCCTGATTGCCTGGATGGATGCTGCTGCCAGCACCAGGAGCTGTGCACCACAGGGTGTGGGTGAGTGGGGTGGGCATGTAGTGGCCTCCCCACAAACCCCACACCCCCCGCCACTCCCTGCACACCCACAACCCACCCTAAAAAAAACACACAGCCCCCCACCCGACATCCCTGCATACCTGGTACAGTGCCTGGGTCTGGGGCACACTGCAGCCTTGCCCCACTCCTATTTGCTCCAGTAAACTGATTCAATGTGCTGGGGCAGCAGAGGCATAAGGCAGCCATAGAGATGCTCTGGCCTGATGTTAGAGTGTCCCTCTGGATGACTCAGCCTCTGGTAGCCTCAGAGGCACCACTTCTTTTCTAAATGTTTTTTTGATACCGCAATTTCCCACACTGAAAATATGCAGTCCACACCTGCAGATATGCAGTTTGTGGAACAATTTTTTTTGTTCTTAGTGTGCCTCTTGCTCATCTAGATACACCCATGGAGTGCATCTACATGTGCCATTAAGGCAGCTGATAAAATCCACCTCATTTCACACCAGAGAAAACTGCTCCCAGGTGCAGCATTTACACATGCATTTTGGACTACATCACTGTGAGCTGGGGTGAAGTAGGCCCAGGGGGTCATCCATGGGCTCCTGGTAACAGTGTTGGGCAGGGGCAAGGCTAGCTGGGGCATGAGGGTGCTAAAGTATGGGGTTAGGTGGAAGGCAGCCTCTGCACTTTACCACTCTTGTGCCAGTCCCTGTCACTATCTACACATGCATTTCAGTGCACATTATTACTCAGCTGCAGGATAGTACTGTTGGGGACAGGACTATCTTATGGCAGAGTTAACTTAATGCACCTTAATACTGGTGCATGTGTAGACAATGACACTTTACTGCAGAGCTAATTAGTTAAGTTCACAGTAAAATGCATGTGTAGAGGCACCCAAATAGTAGTATCAGGCACAGGTCTATACATATTCCAGCTTGTTCATTTAAATAAACATTGTAGATTTTGTCAATTATGTTTGAGAAATTGTTTTCTCTGTCACCTCCGCTTCACTGAAAATCAAACTCTAACCAGATGCCAAATGTGGCATGGTCATAAGATAGGAGGAAAACTATATCACTGCTCAGTGCTGTAATATAATTATTACAAGAAGTATTCTAATGTAGTTTTTGGTCAGTCCCACTTGGTGATGATGTTTACAGAGGCTGTTATATAACTTAATGTGGCCCTCAGTTGTTCAGCAGAACTAATGCCCCCAAGTAATGGTTTAAGGAAAATTATACTTGAGAAATTTCTGACCACCATTTTCAATTTCCATTTTTTGCCTGAAGAAGGATGTGTATATCTGAAAGCTTTCAAAGAACAACTTCTTTGCAACTATTTAGTTGGTCTAATAAAAGATATTGCCTCTACCCAAAGAGTTTGTCTGCCTTTGTGCTTAGAACAATAGGGCTATAGCCTTGATCCCTGGAAAAACACAGAAACATCAGGGTCTTTAGAATGTTTCAGATTCTTTTATCATCAAATACCATATTTGCTGACTACAGGCAGTCCTCAACTTACAACATTTTAAGTTGCAACATTTCTCACTTACAACCTTTATAAATCGATACCCTGTTTCAACTTTATGACATTAGTTTCAACTTTATAATGCTTGATCTGATGCAATGCCGCACCAGTGAACAAGTTTGCTGCGTCGCCCATCTCCCATATCTCCAAACTTCCTTGGACACTTTCTTTAAGAAAGCAGACAAGACTCCAGAAAAACCTGCTGCCAACACTCCTGAGAAGACTCCAGCCAAGAACCCTTCAAAAAGTCCAACTAAGAGCCTTTCAAAAATCCAGCAAAGCCACCTCAAAGAAGTCCTTCCAAATCAATATGATTGCTATTTACAATATAAATACATTAATGTAGCTATATTACTCATCTATAACTGATTGAGTACAAAATTCTGGGGTATTTTTAGTGAAAGTAGGTTATCAGGCCTTGGTTCAGGAACCAATCCCCCATTTAAAACATTGTTTCTTAAAAGAAAATTGGTTCAGAGTTACTTTTCGACTTAAGGCGTGGTTTTCAGGAACAAATTGTGCTGTAAGTCAAAGGACTGCCTGTACTCAATTTGATATTTGAGCCCTTTTAATTTTAATGCTTTTACTTTTGTTTTATGCAACAAACAAGGAATGCACTAATCTTGTTGTTTATCAGTTTATTTCACAGTGTTTATATCAATTTATATCACAGGCTATGCAAGGCCTTAAATGCCTATATACCAATGCTCATAGTATGGGGAACAAACAGGAGGAATTTTCCCTCAGAATAGCCAGTTCAAACCCAGACATAATAGGGCTTACAGAAACATGGTGGGATTCATCCTACAACTGGGCAGTTAGCATTAGGGCTATAGGCTTTACAGGCGGGATAGAGAAGGAAGGAAAGGTGGGGGTGTGGTGCTCTATGTCAAGGAGCAATACACATCCTCTGCCAGCAGAATGGGGTCAGAGGAGGGGCAAGCTGAAGTGCTCTGGGTCAAGATACAAGGGGGCCTCGGGGAGAGGGATTTAACGGTGGGGGTCTACTACAGACCCCCCCAACCAAGGGGAGGAGCTGGACTGGGAATTTTTGGGCCGGCTTGCAGACGCACTTAAGGCAAGGGATGTAGTTGTCATGGGTGATTTAAATTACCCAGACATCTGCTGGGGGGAACAGTCAGCCAGGTCGAACCATTCCAGGAGGTTCCTGGCCAAGATATAGGACCTCCACTTAATTCAGGAGGTGCACAGTCCCACCAGAGGAAATTCCCTGTTGGACCTGGTCCTGGCCACAGGTGATGACCTGGTAAGGGGCTTCCAGGTTCTTGACCACCTGGGTGATAGTGATCATCGCTTGCTGGAATTCACCATCCAGCGCAGGGTGTCAAGGGCCTGCAGCAAGGCGGTAGCCCTAGATTTCAAGAGGACCAACTTCAATGAGTTGAGGAGATTAGTGGGAGAGGTGCTGGGCTTCTTGAGAGCAGGGGAACTCAGTGCCCAAGATGAGTGCTCGTTCCTTAAGGAAATGATATTCAGGGCCCATGGGGTGACCATCCCAACAAAATGTAAGGGGGACAAGAGTGCCCAAAAGCCCCCCTGGCTCACCAAGGTCATCTGGGAATGCCTGATTGCCAAAAAGGCAGCATACACCTGGTGGAATGGGGGTGCTATCTCTAAAGAGGAGTATACCTCCTCTGTTCAGGCCTGTAGGGAGGCTGTCAGGAAAGCTAAGGCAGACATAGAGCTAGGACTAGTGTCCAAGATCAAAGATAATAAAAAGTCCTTTTTCAAATATATAGGGAGGATGAAGAAGGCACCAGGAAACGTGGGGCCCTTGCAAGATATGCTGGGAAATCTGGTAGTTGCGCCAGAGGAGAAAGCGGACCTCTTTAACCAATTCTTCATCTCCATTTTCTTGTGCAGGGAACAGGACTTCCCCACTGTGATGCAAGACGGACTCGAGGTGAACGCCTCCAGACCTCAGGTTGGGGAGGACCGGGTTAGAGAGCTTCTGGAGGGGCAGGATGTGTTCAAATCAGCGGGTCCAGATGCTCTCTACCCCAAGGTGTTGAGGGAGCTAACAGGGGTTATTGCAGGGCCCTTGGCATGGCTTTATGAGTGCTCGTGGTGCTCAGGCCAGGTGCCAGATGATTGGAAAACAGCCAACGTGGTCCCCATCTTTAAAAAAGGGAGGAGGGAGGACCTGGGCAACTATAGGCCCGTCAGTCTTACCTCAATCCTAGGGAAACTCTTTGAGAAGATCATCATGGAGCACATCTGTGATGGGCTGGCTTCAGGGATGATGCTCAAGGGTAACCAGCATGGTTTCATTAGGGGCAGGTCATGTCAGACCAACCTGATTGCCTTTTATGATCAGGTCACAAAAGCATTGGATGCAGGTGTCGCCATGGACGTTGTCTTTCTGGACTTCAGCAAGGCCTTTGACACCATCTCCCACCCCATCCTCATTAAAAAACTAGGTGACTGTGGCATCGATGCCTACACAGTCAGATGGATTGCAGATTGGCTCAACGGTCGTACTCAGAGGGTGGTGGTGGACGGCTCATATTTGACCTGGGAGGAAGTGGGCAGTGGAGTCCTCCAGGGCTCGGTCCTTGGGCCCGTGCTGTTCAATTTCTTTATCAGTGATTTGGATGACAGGCTGAAAAGCAACTTGTTTAAATTTGCTGCTGATACCAAAATTTGGGGTGAGGTGAGCATGCTAGTAGGGAGGAAAAGACTGCAGCAAGACCTGGATAGCTTACAGGGGTGGGCTAACAAAAACACAGTGTGTTTCAATACTGAAAAGTGCAGGGTGCTGCACTTGGGCAGTAGAAACCAGCAGCACACTTATAAGATGGGAAACTCCCTTCTTGAGAGCATGGAGGCAGAAAGGGATCTTGGAGTCATTACTGACTCCAAGATGAACATGGGCCGACAATGCGAGGTCACGGTTGGCAGGGCTAACTGGACCTTGTTGTGCATTCACAGGTGCATCTCAAGTAGGGCCAAGGAGGTGATCCTCCCCCTCTATGTGACACTGGTCAGGCCACAGATGGTGAGTTCTGTGCGCCCCACTTCAGGAGGGATGTGGACAACATTGAGAGGGTCCAGAGGAAGGCCATCCGCATGATCTGGGGACGACATGGCCGACCCTACAATGAGAGACTGCAGGACCTGAACCTGTTCAGCCTTCACAAGAGAAGGCTGAGGGGGGACCTGGTGACAGTCTATAAACTCACTAGGGGGGACCAGAAGGGTTTGGGAGAGACCTTGTTTCCCCTAGCACCCCCTAGCATAACAAGGAATAATGGCCACAAGTTGTTGGAGAGTAGGTTTAGATTAGACATCCATAAGAAGTACTTCACAGTTAGGGCGGCTAGGATCTGGAACCAACTTCCAAGGGAAGAGGTGCTGGCTTCTACCCTGGGGGTCTTTAAGAGGAGGCTTGATGCCTACCTAGCTGGGAACATTTGAGCCCAGTTTTTTCTCCTGCCCAGGCAGGGGGTCGGATTTGAAGTTCTACAAGGTCCCTTCCAACCCTACTTCTATTATTCTATGATTCTGATCTCTGTTGGATGCCATGTTTTTTCTATTCTAACACAAATCTCTACTCTTTCTTTTCAAGACTGCAGTTTCAATACAAGTGCACCCATTTTGTACATTGTCACAATCTAACCATTGTCTGATGTAAACTGACTAGCTGATTTCTTGCCCTCAAATATGAGGCAAATTTAAAAAATAACTTTTCAAATATCTACACTGTGATATATATATCTGCCACCCTCCGATTTGGGAGACTGTCTGGACCCCTGTTTCTTACCTGGGCACTCCTTGCATTTGTCACCTGTCTTACTCGTGTGGTGTCTCCACATTTTCCTGAGGCCCCCTCCCCCGGCGAGGTTAGTTTAAAGGTCGCCATACGAGATCAGCCAACTTGGAAGAGAAGACACGCTTGCCTTTAGGGAGAGGTGAAGCCCAGCAAGTCCCCTGCCTGAAAGCATGGGTCATTATCTAGAAACCCAAAGCCTGCCTGGCAGCACTGTGTAAGCGCCAGTTGACCTTGCCAATGCAGGCCTCATGTCGCCATCCCTGCCTACTCACCGGAAGAAGAGAGGAGAGTACCACCTGCGCCCTGTGTCCTTAAGCTTGTCCCCAAGAATATTTAGAGCCTTGAATTCCTTCATAATGTGGTCAGGGTTGCCCCTGGCCGTGTCATTCGTTCCTACATGGATGACAACCATGGGGTACTGATCTGCAGGTTGGATGTAGGCTGGGATCCTCTCACGAGCCCCAGGCATGAAGCAGACCTCTCGCTTCATGGGGTCAGGCCAGCAGATGGGACCTTACAGTCCTCGTAGGATGGAGTCTCCAATGACGAGGACCCGGTGTTTGCTCTCTGCCAATTCCTTGTCATGTGGGGAATGGCATCGTCCCTGGTGGCGGCAATTTCTCTGTCTTTCTCTGTCACAGCTGCCAGGGCATCAGACCTGTTTCCTAGGTTAACCTGCGGAGCTTCCACCACTCTAGGCCTAGCAGCTGTGAATTTGGACACCTTCTGCCGCTCCTGCGTTGGATGCATCTCCTGTGGGGGCTGTACAGTGGGCGACCGGGCCTGCAAAGAACAGAGATAGGCGTCAGTTTCCATGAAAACTATTTATTATGTTCTTTTTAAGACGGACATTTAGTTCACTTAAAGTTATCCCATACAAGATATACAGAAGTTTGTGTACCAAATAAAAAACTATACCAGGTTATTTGCCCAGATCATTGTCATATTGTGCCACCATGGCTTGGAGAAGCCATGCTGTTAGACACGTTTGCTATGGCTTTCTTCTGACCTTATGATCAGTGGAAACTCAGTATTTCTGGGACAGTGAATATTGGTCTGCAATTTAGTTTTCCTGATATCAGCATCATGATGAACAGAAAGTGACACGTGCAGTCGCTGTGTATAAACATCTTCATTTCAGAGTACTTTGCAGCTGCAAAGTTATTTTATGAGTATGAACGTGGCTTTATTTAGAATGTCATGTGTCAGCACTGCCAGCTTGGACTTATGGAAGCTGTAATTTGTAAGGGCCAAAAAGTCAATTGAGAGGTTTATTGGGGAACATAGGTAATAGTGATCATGAAATAAATCCTATTTTAATTTTAAAATCAGGGATCTAAACTACTTAGCAAATGAGAGAGTGTGTGTACATGATTCTAAGAAGCACTCCTGATTTGGGGAGTTTTAAAAAGAAACATATAAAGGATTCCAAAATCATACAGCTTCTTTTATCTTAAAAGTTTGCTCTGGCAGATAGCATGACATATATGTAAGTAGCTACATTAGCGGGAAGGATAAAGAACCACAGAAAACTTACTGTAATTAAGCAAGTAGAAGAAAGCTATTCCCTTAACCCTTAATGTTTTAAAAATAATATGTAATTACTTAGGCACCTTTTGATGCTAATATTATCAGCTGATATTAAAAATGAATAAAATCCAGAAAACTCATGTGATCTAGTGACCATGTAGTGTCAGATTGGTTTAAATTTTTAGTTTGAAGAATATTTAGAGTTTTGTTCAAATATGGACATTTTTGGAACCTTCTATTACTTCCCTCCATAAAAATGTGAATGATACAAGACACATGAAAACATACTGCATTTTCTTCCATGCCACATGAACTTTTCCCCAAAAACTAGACTTCCAAAATTGGGATCAATTTCTTAAGTGGAGAAGCTGATTTCTGCTCTGGAATGGAGGTATGGAGATGCTGGAATGGCTGCTGAGGGCTGTGCTTCTCTCCTGGTCATCATGCAGTGGGGTAGAGTCAGTACCGTAGCAAGGTGGGGCAGGGCGAGCAGGGTGACTACCCTTGGCACTGAAGTGAAGGGGCACCAACAGGCGCTGCCCAGCTAGGGTAGGGCATGGGACCGAGCCACAAGCAACTCATTTGGTGGGGGAGTGGGGTCAGGGGCAGGGTGGCTTTCGCCATTGCGTGCACTCCTGGGCAAGCATGAGCAGGGTGTGTTCCCCCTGGATCTGTGTGCAGGGCAAGGGTGGGCTGCCACTGTGGGTTTTGTCCAGGCACTAAACTTTCTTGCCATGGTACCGGGCAAAGTCCACTCTTCAGTGTCAGGGCTAGCATTTTAAATCTGTCACAGCCACTGCTGAATTGGCAGTGTGCAGCCTAAATCTGCTGCCAACTCAGCAGTGCTTATGACAGGGTTAAAACTCTAGTTTTAAAGTCATGATTCTGGAAACATCTTTATTTCTTCATTCTATCTTCCCAAAACAAAGTGTGTGCCTTATGTGGGGACATATGGCATATGAGAATATATAGTAAATCCAAGAAGCAGAAAGACTTTAATGGCAGATTAATTCTATTCACTTGCTTATATTTTGCTCAACCTGCTTCTGTTAGACCTTGACTCCATGCGGCACCCAACGACTAAGGAGACGATGGTCCAATAACCTGTGGATCCTGTTACTCATTAGCCAGAGCAGAGCAGGGAGCAAACACCAGCACACATTGCTCGCAACAGCTTTAATCAGAATGGAGACAGGTTTGGATAAGGCGCCTCACGCCATAAGAGACGGGGTCCTGCAATGAACAATAGTTTTTTCCCATATTTATACACTTTAGTTTATGCTTATTACTATTCATTCTACCCTCACTTCTCCTATGTTCCACCCGTTTCTCCTCCCATCTCAAGCTCCGCCTCTGTTTACTGTTTGCTTCATTAGCATGTAGTTGCCTATGTATTTAATTCATTTACATGACTTCTTGCTATAAGTGCATGTCTAAGACCTTGACTCCTTTTCTTCTGTCAGTGGGTGGACTTTGATTAAAACCTGGAAACTTCTGGAGGCTTCTTCACCAATCACCATTCACCTTTTTGCATGTGTTCATCTCGGATTCTGTTACCAATTACGTGTTGTTTTTCACATTCCAGCCTGTTTTTCTGTCTTAGGTCGTACCATCTTCCACCCCTTTTTGGGGGCTTCTGTATCTTATCTCGTTCCTTGCTGTAACTGGTTCACAGTGCACAGACTTACACAGATTCACTTGCTGCTTTTTCTTAGAAAAATGGTTAACACAGTTAAGATGGTTACTTAGCATAAGCAAATGGCTGGCTTAGCTACCATTCTGCCTTGTGGTCAGCAGCTTTGCTAGGCAACAGGTTAAAGCCTTGTATTCAGCTGCAAATCCAATGCTCCTCAATAATTCAAATTATTGTTATCCTAACAACTTCCACAGTCATTCACTACCATTCCAGCCACAAGTGCCTACGGCTCAAGGAAATACATTTAGGTTTATACAGATAAGAGCTGATATTTTATCTCTGATGATGCATTTGAGGTTTTTTTCTCCTCAGAGAAAAAATTATTCTTCTCAGAATAAATATGAGGAAGTTCTTACTTTTTTGGCACTTACTGTTAGCTGTGAAAATAGTTTTGTACCCATAAACTTTAAATTGACGGACTTGATAATTTTTTATATAGTTCCTTCTTTACCTTTCAAATGGTTCTCAATACTATTTGCAGTTTTCACTTTTCCTATCATTCTCCAACACCTGAAACTTAATGTATTTTTAAAGCCAAAGGTGGTAGAATATGGCAACTGTTAGAAAGATAAGCATTTCTTGGGAATTGAATTTTGTGTAACTTTTTTCATTTTACTGTAGGTCACCGAAGATTTCCTATGTAACATTTTTCATTTCTCTTGGTAAGTACTTGAATCACTTATTTTCTGACTTAAGAGCACTGGATGTCCTTAGGCATTGTTTCATGGCATTTTTTGTACCAACAAATTATAGTGGGCTGGTAGTGCCAACTCGTTTTTTTTATCTGCTTCAAAACTAGTATGCTTGCTTGGATTATCATGAAAGTTGCAGTGCCTTATAGCAATCTCTTGTATAGCCACATTCAAAACATGGTTTGACCAAGAGGGTTTTTTTTTTTTCTGATTATGGGATAAATCATTCCTGCCTCCCAGAATAATGGTGGGGCCTCCGAATGTCTGTGCTTATTTCATCTATTTATTTATTGCTTTATTGCACTTCTTCCCTCCTGTTTCCCCTTTCCCCGCCTCAGCTTTGCAATGCAATTCACACAATTCATGTGTGAATTGTGTCTAGTGTCTGTGCCCAGTGTCCAGTATCTGTGGCCCTTTTGGGAAAACAGTATTTAAAACCTATTCAGAGTAAGCTGGATCTACCATGTGGCTCAAGCCAACCTCATGAGCCAGGAAAAATCATTTGTGCATGTTCAGCCCGGACAGGCCTCTGTTGCAAGCCAGAATGTTTGCTGGCAGCCTGATTGCAGATTAAATGGGTGACTCAAAATGACATGCTGTGACCACTGAACCTGTGCATCACCCATTTACAGTGAATCTGAGTCCTGCTCTTGGCAGCTTTTTCAGAACATGTGTCATTAGTTGCTCTCTGCCTGCAAGGGGCTGTTTCTGGAAATCATGCCTTTATAACACAGCTTCTGATTTAAAAGCCAATTTTTGAAAGTGCAAATGCAACCCAGATTTTAGAAGTATTATCAAGAAAAAGAAATGTACTTAAATAAAGACAAGAGACGAGATTTGCGGTATTAGACACATTCAATTAATATAATCAGACCAATAGTTTTTCATCTTCTCCTGAAGAAGACAATTGAGTAGGATCCAAGAAAAGCCAATAGGTGCAAGTCTCATTAATGTCAGTATGATCAAAAAGGTTGCTAAACATCAGGCAGTGAATCCAAAATAATGTTCTACTGTAAAGCTTCATGTAAGATCAACATTGACTGAGACAAAGCCTGGATAACTGAAAGAAAAATTGTTTGTTATAAAAATAACTAAGGGAATTGTGCAATAGTGTTTAATCTATAGGAAGCAAAGATTCAATTTCAATGTTATTCCTGAAATGGATGTAATATCACTCCACCTCTTGTCATCTGGAAGGATAGTATGTTATAATGTCTTTCAGCAGTGGGTTGGTGCATAATTCAAATATGTCAAAGTTAAGGTTTTGGGGAGGGCCTTATATGAACACTGTAAATCTGTATTTCCTAGTTTTCAGGGGTTCATGTTTTGGGAAACCTGTAATCCTTCTTAACAGAAGTTTCAAACAACACCTTTGGCCAAAGAGTAATGGTGTTGGTTCGAGGTCTTGGGTGTGTACAGATTTGAAGGTTGAAGATGTCTTCACTGAGGTCAAAGGAAAAATCTACTGAAAACCATTTGGGTCAGGATTTCACAGTCCAAGGAGGAAGTCTGTATGATCTATTTGGTTAGAAATAACAAAATGGCCACTTTAGGAAAAGTGCTTACTATTCGTATCACAATACACATTATTATTTGTAAACAATGGTGGCAAATGTAGTTTTTGCCACCTTATTTATGATGCTTAATATCTTACTCCCTGAGTTGTTCCATTCTCAGATACATAGTTTACAAACCAGGAGTAAGTTCAAGAAGTCAAAGGCACTATTCACAGACTACTAAACATAGTAACATCTGAGTTAAAAATAAATACATTTTTGGTGATTTTGACAGGCAAATTTGCTCCATCTCAAAAGACTCAGAATAGCTCCCATAGTACCTGTGAGAGGTATTTTATGCACATTCTGTAGACAAACATAAGGATGACCAGACTGAGTTGTTTTCCTAATGACATGCTGGCAGAGCCAGGAATAGAATTGGGAGTTTTATTTCCCTGTTTTCTAGTATAAACCCTGCAGTAATCTCCTAAATACTTGCTGTTGACTCAGTATGAAGCCATAGGAGGAAAGATTGAGAGATCCTAGGTATGTTTAGTTGGGAGAAAAGGAGACACATTAGCAGTTTTTAAATGTTTGAAAGGCTGACATGAAGAGATAAATCAACTGTCCTTCCCTGTGTAGCAGTGGAGAGGTACATAAGAACATGAGTGGATTTAGGATTTAAAAAAGGGAGTGTAGCTAGTGTGCCACATCACATGTAATAAAATACATATTTTTCTTCTGTTAAAGAGAAGCTAGAAGCTTTACTAATAGGCTGGGGGTAGCTCTACAGTCAGTTTAAGATCAAAGTGAAAACAAATCTGTATTAGTACACTATTGGAATGTGTACTAATTTGCTAGACTATATATAAAGTTTTAGAACAAACTAGGGAAAAATAGTCAAAATACTAAAAAGATATTGTGTCAGTCCTGTAGTATAGTTAAATTCCTAAAACAAAATTTAGCTTTGAGCATCTTGACAGTACCTTCAGTGCTTCACAGTCATTCTTTTCTTCACCTGAATTACTGCATTTACCCAAATTTAAGATAAACCTGAATGTGACAGCCCCCACCCACTTAGATTCTACACATGAAAATTTTATAAACTTATTATAATTTTCCATGCATGGAATGTAATTATTGGAGTTTCATCTTCATTTCATCCATCCCCACTACTGAAAGCGGTGACGGGAGAGGTGATGAGGGGGGTAGTAATGAAGTAGGCAGTGGGGGGACAGTCAGTGGGAAGGCAGTAGGGGGAAATTGTGATGGGGCAGGTTGGGGGGCAGTAATGGGGCAGGCAGCAGGGAGCAAGCTGCTTTCCTCTATCACTGCCTGCTCCCACTTACTGCCCACTGTGCCTGATCCTCTGCAGCTTCAGGCTGCCCTGATTCCCACTTCCCCTCTTCCTCCCTTCTCCTGCCTCCACACTGCTTCTGCCACCTGCAGTCTCAGGTCCCTCTTCCTACTTCTTCCTATCTCCTCCCCACCCCCAAAAATCTCTCCTCCCCACCTGCCCCACCCCACCGTACCTTCTTCCCCATGCCAGCAGGCTCTGTTCCTGCTGCAGCTTGGGGTATGGAGAATGTCTCTAGTTTGGCCCTGTATAAATGGTGCAGAGCTGGCACAGTGTTTCAGCCTGGCCCCATAGCAGCAGCACCAATTCCCTGCTGCTGCTGCTTCTATGGGGCCAGGCTGGAGTCATGCTGTATGCTTCAGGTTGCAGCAGGAATGGACCCTACTGGCACAGAAAAAAGATAAGTAATAGTATGAGAGAGGGGGAGAGAGGGAGTAGTGGTGCCGGGGGGATGTGACTGGGGGCTGTGGGGAAGGAGTGATGGGGTGTGCAGGAGCTACAAGAGAGCAGGGGGCAACTGTGGCTGCAGCTCCAACTCTAGCCCCAACCCTGGGTTGAGGCCAGATCCACAGCAACTCTAACCCCAACCCTGGGTTGAAGCTAAATCCATCTCCTACCCCCTATTGCATTTTGCTCAGTTGTAAAGTGAGGGGCTTTTTTCTCCATGTAAAATTGGGGAAAACCTTATTCTTCTAATTGAATAAATAGGGTAATATTATCAGATCTGAGATAAGGCTTTTAGCTAGAGCTAAAAACATTCGGTGGGGCTGTGAAACAGGAGATTTTACCATAGAAAGGCAATCCCAAATGAATGACCAGGAATGCCTAACAAACACCAAAAATGCAGAAAAAGGGTAGTCTGAATAGTGGAAGAAGACCATTAAAAAGGATAGAGAGTTGTTAACATCTGTGGAGTAGAGAGAGATAGCAGGAATCAAGGAGGTGATAATAAGCCATGAAGTCACTCTTTCAGCACTGCCTGAATAGAAATGCTGATGACCTGCTTAGGCAGTTGGTCTTAAAGTTTGGGTGGGCCAGGAATCAAAGGGAAGTGGGGTGCAAGAGCACCACTAAACCCTCTAGCTCTACCCCCGTATAAGAACATATATTAATAGTCATGTGTTCATGGAATCATACACAAGTATGGCTAGAATGGACCTCCAGAGGTGATCTAGTCAAATTCCTGCTTGAAGCAGGATCATCCCTATCCAAGCCACCCTATACAATCCATAACTTAAACTCTGCATAGGACTACTGTGAACCCTGGCAGCATGCAGACCTAACACCGTAACCTGCCACAGGGAAACCAAGGGAACTGTGCCAGTCAGTGGATGTCCTGGTTCTATGAAATGTTGTCAGTATCCTATCAAGTCATCCTGGATAGAGAGCCATGTCCCTTACTACAGAGGAAGGCCAAAATCCCCACAGTCCATTCCAATTTGACTATGGGCAAAAGTTCTTCCTGATCTTAAATATGGCAATCGGTCTGAGTGGCAGGGCAAGACCCTCTAGCCAGGAACCTCCAGCTTTGTTCCCAGCAAGAACAACCAGTCAAAATCCCCAGCCTTGGTTGCAGCCAATACTCAATGCCTCTGGGTAGGCTTAAAAATACCCTGACGGATGTAGCAAAAAGTGGGGGATGGGGGCAAACAGCAAAGCCCAGAAGCATCCTGACTGGTGGTTGTCCAGCCTCTTCCTGAACACCTCCACAATTTCCCTGGCAGTCTGTTCCACTGTTTCTGTTTTAACAGCGAAGAAGTTTTTCTGTATATCCAACCTAAACTTACTTTGCTGAAACTTAACGCCATTGGTCCATGTCCTCCTCTCTGCAGCAAAGGAGAAAAGTTGCTTTTCTTCTTTTTGGTATCCCTTCCAGTATTTGAAGACTGCTATCATGTTTTCTCTTAAATGTCTTTTTTACAAGCTGAACATGCCTAGCTACTCATATGATTTGCCTTCCACGCCCTTCATCATCTCTGTTGCCTGCCTCTGGATCCTTTTTAACTTCTCCATGTTGTTTTTTAAAATGTGGAGTCCAGAAATGTACATAGTACTCCACATGAGACCTAACCAGTGTCAAGTAGAGAGGCACTATCACCACCCTTGTCTTGCATCTAATGTATCTATTGATGCATCCCAAAGCCATATTTGCCTTATGTGCAGCTGCATCATGCTGCAGAATCATATTGAGTCTGTGATCTATCAATATTCCCAAGTCCTTTTCCATAGTGCTGCCATCCAGCCAGGTGTCACCCATTTTGTATTTTGATTATTCCTCCCAAGGTGTAGCACCTTGTATTTGTCTGTGCTGAACTTTATCTTGTTAGCTGTAGCCCTAGCTCAGCTTTCTAATCTGTTGAGATCCTTCTGAATTATGCTCCCATCCTCCAACGTGTTCACAGCCCTTTTCAGTATTGCATTGTCTTTCAAATATCAATATAATTAACATTTTCATCTTGTTACAAAATTGTGAGATTTTTAAAATATAAACCTTCAGAAAGCAATATCAGGAAAATTTCTTAAGCATAAGAAATGGAACATGCTGCTTTAGGAATCAGCTCCACTGGAGGCTTTCAAGAACAGACTGGATTGTTTAAGTGTAGCACATGCTACTTCTTTGTAGGGGATTGGACTAGACGCTTGAAAGTCCTTTCTGATGATATGAATCTAAACATTAAATTTAGTCTTTATTATCCAGTGAGTACAACAGATTTTGGATTAAACTTCGCTATAAGGTTGATTTGACAAATCTTTCTTTGCAGATAAACAAAGTAAGCTTAAAATGATGTTTTCATTCCATGGTAAACTCCTTAACTACTACCAGCATTACCAATGAAAAATCAGTGGTGATATAATAATGTAATATAGGCAGTGATGCCAGTTGAAAGGTGTTTGGGATATATAGCAACATGGATTTTTTTTGATAGGATGGCAAAATCAACAAGGATATTGTCACAGTATGTCCTTGATAGACCTTTAGTCAGAATATTGCAAAACAGACAAATATATTTTTAAGCCACATGCAAGCAGACAACTTTAAATTATATGTACTGAACCAGAAAAATACATCATCCCCTGAGGGCTAAGTGGAAGTGTGGATGTCTCTGTTAAACCTGTGACACTCTCTTTCATATGTATACACATTTATGTAATATATATGTATACATTGTTGAAAGTTAGTGCTTGAGGACTGAAAGAGTCAGAATTATTAACTGTAAATTATGCTACATTTGGAATGGGTCTGAATAAAATTCCTGTCAAGGTTGAAGATTTGATTATAGCACAATATGGGAACTGCTATTATTGAAGGATTGATATGTATGACATTTTTATTTGCCATGTAATAATGCTCTGTGAATTATCACCCATGAGTTGCATGAATATATTGATTTTTCTGAAGCTTTGAGGGACAAACACTGTATTTTATTAGAATATAAGTAACTTTCCAGATAAGTAGATCTGCTTTGTCTGGGCTACTTCTGCTGTTTCTAGGGTTTCTGGACCCAGTTCTTCCTTTTCTTTCTGCCTCTACCCTACTGCTCTAAAAGCTGTACTAAAAGTTTGATTTTACAGTGCTTGACATCCATCTCAGTGTGCTGGAATGATTTCAAATTGATATGCATATATTTAAGTAAATTAGAACTGAGAGTCCCTCTACATGTGCAGTAAAGGTGCAATGGGATTTAATGCACGATTCATGCACTTGCTCCTCCTACCATGCCACGTGTGCATGGCAGGCAGTGTGATTGTGGGATCCAGTACCAGATCCCCTGGCACCCTATTGCTGGTACAGGGGGAGCCCCTGGCTGGGGGATCATGGCTGCCACATCCCCAAGACTGGGGAATTATGGCAGCTCTGATCCCCCAATCCTGGGGGTTTCACATACTCCTGGAGCGGCCCTTCTCCTCATCTGTCAGAACCCAGCTGGGTCCCAGTACCCAGCATCCATAGCTGTGGGACTGTGGGTCCCTGTGCATTAATTAGCATAGTGGAAAGGCACTCCAGCTCTATACTCTTGTCTGACTCAATCTCAAATCTCCAGAGTCCAAATATTTCATATTAACATGTTATGTCTTAGGCCTTATGAATCCAGGAACCAAAACCATTCCAGGACTCCTTGTATTACATCAAGCCACTGTCTAGCTGTGTGCGTGGCTGTGTGTGTGTGTTTGTGTCCAACCTGATTCATTTGGAAAGAGACATGCATAGAAATTAATAGAATTTTTAAAGTTAAGAGAATTCAGGCATTCTAGAATCCTGTTTGTAAATTATGAGTCGATATCAATTATCCTGAATTTCATTACACTATGGTCAGAATTGATCTTTTTTGTCAGTTTCCTAGGCATATTGGCAGTTGCCACTGAGTACAGTTGAAAGTAATTCCAGAACATTCTGTAATCCACTGAGAAGAGACAGTTTAGTAAAAGACTTTTCAATACAATGTTAATATTTGCAAATGTGTCTATAAACAAGACAAATTCCTTCTGTTCCCTGTGACCACTGTGTAGTGTGGGTTGCGAGAAGCCAGCCTGGCAGTCTGGGGGTAGAAGCAGATGCCGGATCAGTCTGGGGTTGGATCCAAAACCTGGGTGATTACATAGTGAGATGTTATCCGACCCTAATAGGTTTAGAATTGTATTCATTGGCAGTGCTTTGGGTTATTATACTCCAGACTTGTTCAGGCGTCCAAATGATTTTACTGTACTTTCCAAATGAGACTATAATGTGCCCCCTCCCCCCCCAGCCAACCAAAAGCATCATTCATTTAGCCCCCCCAAACCCTGGGGAAGGAGCCACTTTCTCAAAATCACGAATTTGAGGCACAGATGAGGAAGTTGTGCTTGATTTTTTTAAAACCTTGGAAGGACAAGTCATGTTCAAAGGACACAATATTATTACATGTATATAATGGAGAGCCCAGGCTCTCTGTTACTTTGAGGTAAAGATATCCCAGCCACTCAGGGGAGCCACTCAGGGATGCTGGGCTGACAGTTTTGCTGCCTACAGGAATAGAGAGGCTCAGGGCATTTCCCTACAGGAATAGGGAGGCCTACAGGAGCTGGCAGAGAGGCATGCTAAACTTTGGGTAAGGGTTTACCTTATTAAAGGGGCAGAGGGCTGCTTCCATTGGTGTTTATGTTACAGCCCAAGGGCTTATGATTTACGTTGCTGTTTTTACCCGTGGTTTGGGATGAGGCCAGAAGGGGAGGTAAGGAGGCAGGGTCAAGAATCAAGCAGTTATTGAGCTCAGAGTGGGCAGAGAGAGAGGGCGCAGCCACATGAGGGCCAGGGGCCTACGCCAGAAGGGACAAGCAAGAGCTGGAGCCTTAAAGCCAGGTCCGATTTAGTGGGCTCTGGCTAGAAAGCCTAGCTAGATTAAAGAAACAGAGGGTGAGGAGGCTGAAGTCACACAGAGGGAACAATGTTACCATAACACCCGTTAGGCATGGGACGTGGTAAAGGGGAAGACTTGGAGCCACACAATTAGCCCTAAAGGCTTTGGGTGCCCCACTAGGCACAGCTGACTACAGAGGCCCAGCCAGGCGCCTGAGGCCAGTGGGGACCAGTAGGGTGCCGGGGTTCTGTGGGATTGGAGCTACACAAAGCTCTGTGGGAAGCCTCCCTATTCATTTATATTTCCATCAAGGTGTGGCAGGTGAGACAGGAGGGTGCCCTAGGGGTAAAATGGGGCACAGTCGTGGAGCCACCAGGGGCCATCATGGCCACCCCTGGGACCCTGATGTGTTAAAATGTAGTAGTTGTATTTTCACTTGCAAATACTTAATGTATCTAATTTGCATGTGCAATCATGTTTAATTGCAAGTAACCCTAGGGCTTTGAAAACTAGGAACCATTTAGACTTAGAAATAGTCTTCCTAAGTGTGTGCAACAGCTGGAAATGAGATTCAAATCTCCTGACTCCCTGTAGAGAAGGCTCACTAGAATTGTGCTGTATTTATTATTATTCCTTTGTAGAGTGGAGAGAGGGGATACTTTACTTATCCTTTACATATTTTCCCATGGTCCAGATCCCACTCCAGGGCTGGGTGCGAGCAAGTGGATTTGAGATATGAAGTCTAAATAACTTCTGATGTGGAAACTGAGGGAATTGTTCTTTTGCAACAGTTGTAAGTTTTCTTGACTACTCAAGGGAACAACAGATTTTGGCTATTTGCCAATTCTAAATATAACAAGCTCAGGAGACTATAGCTGTGCTTGAGATCTTGTATATTAGTGCAAAAATCCATTTTGGCACAAGAGGCTATTATAATGCAAACACCACTTTGCGGAGCTTGCAAAACCAGAACAAGCATGACTAGAAATTTTAAATGAAGAACTATAGAGGAAATATGCTTCCCTTGAACACAATATAAATGCTAAGTCCCCTAACCCTGAGTGATTTTTTTTTATTATTTCTTAGGCTTTCTTTACTTCATAGCAACATAAAGAAGAGAGGTAATTACGTTCAAGAGGTTTTCTATAATAGAATAAACATCCTACTGGAAATCTAACCCTAGCATTACAAAACCAGAGTTAATAAAGAGTGTATTGTGCAGTATTATATTTAAATTATTAGATTCTTTTCAGAAACTGTAGTCAAATTGATGTCTTAATATATTTAAAGATGTTTATTTCAAAGCTGTAAAGAAGTTGTGTCTTGGGAGATGAAAACTGTACAAGTATTACATCTCCAGCATGGGGCAAAAGCTTTAGAATATTAAATATATATTTTTCTCCAAGGGTTTGCTAAGCCATGAACAGCTGGGGCTTGGCTGGCAGACATCATCTCTATGATAAAAGGTTGGAAATCACACCATTAAAAAATTATAAGCAGTAGGTTATAAATTTTTATCACTCACAGTTGTTAATTAACCTTTAAAAGCTGCTCATGTAGGGAAAACCTAGGGTTTGGCTTCTACAGGAGCGCTTTTTAGTAGTAATGAGCACCTGAGGATTCTTTTCTTACCCAGTATGAACATGCCATTTCAATTCTCAAAGATGCGTCCATAGTGCCAGAACTTCACAGAGCTTTCGCTATGGACAGCAGCATTTATGGGGGTTTTTTTCCATATGGGTGCATAAAAGCAAATATTTTAGCTGCCAGTCCTTATTCATTGCTTGCTTGGCATAAGATTCTGAAAATCATTTTTGAAATAAGCATTCCCAGTTCTCCCTACCACAGTAAGAATTATTCCATGAATAATACTCATTTTTCAGTGGTGTTTTTGGAGCTCTTTTGTTTTGATTTTTGTTTTTTCCCATCCAGCTGAGAGAATGATTGTGGGAATTTCTCTGCCTTTGATTATGTATACAGGCAGTCTTCAGACTTATGACACAAACGGTTCCTGAAAACCATGCCTTAAGTCGAAATGTTGTAACTTGGGATCTATTTTCCCATAGGAAATAATGTTATAAATGTGGGATTGGTTCCTGAACCAAGGCCTAATACCCTATTTTCAGCAAAAATAACCCAGAATTTTGTACTCAATCAATTATAGATCAGTATAGCTACATTAATGTATTTATATTGTAAATAGCAGTCATATTGATTTGGAAGGACTTCTTTGAGGTAACTTTGCTGGACTTTTTGAAGAGCTCTTAGTTGGACTTTTTGAAGGGTTCTTGGCTGCAGTCTTCTCAGGAGTCTTGGCTGCAGGTTTTTCTGAAGCCTTGTCTGCTTTCTTGAAGAAAGTGTCCAAGGAAGTTTGGACAGATGTTCACCAAGGAGATGGGCGATGCTGCAAACACGTTTGCTAGTGTGGCATTGCATTGGATCAAGTGTTGTAAAGTCGAAACTGATGTCAGAAAGTTGAAACAGGGTGTCAGTTTATAAGTGCTGTAAGGGCAAAGTGTAAGTCGAGGACTGCCTGTAGCTCACTATTCACAGATACTAGGGGTGTGTGAAACAGGCCCTGTTCAATTCAGATTTGTATTTGGCTGAATCTGATGATTCAGTGCTGATTCAGAGAATCAGTGATTTGTCCATAGACACAGCTTTAATTCTTTTTTTACATACCTTGAAGTAACAGGTGCTGCTCATGAATGCTGTGATACTGGGGTGGATGGAGCGTCCCACAGGAGCATGGGGGTAGGGACGTATGCTCAGTGGCAAACCCAGAAGTGGACTGGAAGTACTCCCTTCCACCCCGCCGCACCTCCCGGCATGGCAATCAGCCATGGGGGGATCCCACGTGCCCCCTCAAACCCAGGAGGCACCAGTTGCTAAGCCAGGGGGAGCACGGGTGGGGGAGGCTGTGTGCTCCCTGGCGGACCCATAAGTGGACCAGAAGTACTTCTGGTCTAGTTCCAGGTCTGCTGCCTAGCATGCTGGGGACCCCCCCACACTCCTGTGTGATGCTCCATCTGCCCCAGCATCAGAGCATTTACAAGCTGCCTGCTACCCTGAGGTATGTAGAAAAAACATTTAAAGCTGTGTCTATCTCCAAATCTTCGAAAATTTTCTAATCTCTCCAAATCGATTCAGAGGGATCTGATTTGCTTTGGACAGATTAAAGGGTCTCTTGATTGAATTCAGGTTCAGAGATTCAGCCACTGAACGGAACCAAATCTCTGCCGAATTGAATCAGTGACTGAAGCTTCGCACAGCCTGAACAGACACCCTTTGGATAATTGTTTTAATAGTAAAAGACAGGCGTTAAAAATCTCTAGGAAGATACTACATATATTGTTAGTGTATCAACTTGTTCTTTCAGATGCATATATATGTGCTTAAATAGACACTGTGAACAGTTCCCTTTCAGTCAAAGGACTGCAAGTGTATGAAATTAAGCCTGAGAACCAGTGCATGGAGGATGGGATCTATGTTACTAAAGGAATAAAGAGTAAACTTTTCTAGAAAAATGCAACTTCATCTAGGTTTATTGCATCCTTTCCTGGGAAAGTTCTTTTGAGAGAGCATTTTTTTTTAGAACCCCCAATCTGTCTAGGTATTGTAATTTATTCTACAGATTTATATATCATTTACCATATGAATAATGAGAAAAATCTCAAGGTACAGTGTAGCTTGAAAGGGATACAGTTTTTCTTGCTGTAAGCTATATGCCAGATTCTAATGATGGGGGCCAGGAATAAACAATGGGGAAGGAAGTTAGTTTGATTCCCTGCTGCCAAGTTCCTTTTCCCTTCCTTTAAGTCTCTGGTTAAGGAGTTGGCATACTAGACTAAATGGGTTTTTTGACTTATCCAGTATAGCAACTCCTATATTGGTTTTCTAGCCCCCTGACAGATGTTTACTTTAAGACCATGATGGGACCGAATCCCTGTGTGCCCATCTCTTTCCAATGATCCATTCTCGTGCTGCCTTGGCATGGGTGGCTGGTCTTGAGCACCAAGTAGCTTTGTGTAAACCCCGGAGGGTTTCTCAATCACCTTCGGGGATGCCCCTGAACTCACCTGCCATGACTTCGGATAGATCTTCAGGGGAGGGTGGGGGGCATTGAGGATGCTTCAGAGTTGTCACGTCCCTTGGAGGATGTCCACAGGGCTCCAACCTCCCCTACACCCCAGCCATGTACCAACCTTTGAGACAAGTCTCAGGATCTTTTGCGGCTAGCCCTCAGATGATATCTTCTTTGGTTCCCATGCTTCCTCCTTTGTGGATGGGCGTCTGGGGCTCCAAATTGACTTGGGGGGGTTAAGATGCTTTGTCTTTGGAGGAGTCCCCTCTGATGTTCTGGGTATTCTCAGATGGTTGCAGCCAATTGTTGCCACATTCCCGTGTCACCCGGGATCTCCCATCAGGGTGTTTGTTTTCTGGGACTCAGTTAGGGAGCAGTGAGTAAGCCCGTGCTAGGCAAGGAAAGAAAATAGGACAAAAGGAAGGACAAAAAAACCCAGACCAACAACACAGGACAAACAAACCAAAGCGGAACCCAACAAGGAAGAAAAAAGGATCAGAAGGAAAAAAAAGAGTAGGTAAAGAGGAGGGGAAACTGTAGATCCACAGGCTCTTCACTGTCCCCTCACCCCCTCCACATCAAGTGCCGTAGGCGAGCACATCCCTTGGACTGGGGCCTATGCTTCTTCAGCTCCCGCCACAGCTGCCTCTAGCTCAGTGTCTCTGCACCGGCCAGCACTGATATGAGCACTGATGGTGGCTCCTGCTGCTGCCGTTGCGGGTCTCTCTGCTGGTTCCTCCATCCCGCTCTGGTGCGGGTCACTCCCAGCATGAGGAACTCTTGCAGCCCCTCCTGCCACAGCCACTTATCTCTGTGTCTGCTCTTTGGCTCCTTGCTGGTGTTTGGGAGCCTCCGGTGCAGCGATTCCCTGTCACTTCTGTTTCCAGCGTTGCTGTTCCCATGCTTTTGGGGCTGGCTTTTATCTTTGCCAAGCAGTGTCTCCAGTTGACATCACCCAGCTGCAGCTGTAGGTGAGCGTGGCTGACAAACCGTGCTGGCGTCTCTTCCCAGTGTGCCCTGTTGCTTCTCCAGCATCTTCCAAGCAGTGAGTTTTTCGCTTTTTTGTTTGTCTTGGGCTTCTCTGCAGGCATGGTTTCCCACTCGCCCATTCTTATGTCCCTGGGACATCCTGATTCCAACAATTGTGTCCCCTACCATGTCACATGTGCATGACAGGATTTGCAATTTTGGTATCAGGGATTAGATCCCAATTGCATCTTACTTGCTGGTTGCAGGGGGAGGCCAAGCTTTCCCCACACCAGTAAGATTAATCATCTAATTGTCAACTGCAGCCAGGAACCAAACTAGCCCCAGCCCCAGCCCCAGCCCCAGCCCCAGCCAACAGTCAGCTGGGTGAGATCCTGGTGCTGAGCTCCCTGTGTGCTTGGAACTATAAAACCATGTGTGTTGCCAAACTGAGAGGCACACTTTGTTTTGATAGGTCCCGGTTCATGAGGAGCTTGGCATTGGGCTGCCATAACCCAGTGCCAGGCTCTGTATACTGGGAGCTATAGAACCACCAATGCCACCCAGCTGGGCAGCACACAGGGTTTTCACAGGTCCTGGCCAGAAATTCAGTTTAAGGCATGATACAAACAAGTCACAAAGTTATTACACATTATATGTAAAACAGCTTTGTGGCTCATTTACTGCATTATCAAACCTTAAATTGAGTTGCATAAGTTGCTGATTACTATTTAACCTGTTAATCATGTCTTAAATTAACATATGTCACAGGGCCTTAGATTTAGAATAAAAGGGATTTTGATTTCTAAAATTGTATGAATATTGAATACCAAACATTTAAATACCTGAAGCCACCTGGGAAAGATAATTTCCTGTTATTAATACCTCTGTTGTTAGTACTAATATAAAAGTAAATGACATAAGGGCATTAATTAGATGGCTTTCTTTGGGAGAATTGTAAAAGATAAAGCTGAAGTGAGGGTGAGGAACTTTTGCACAAGGTTTTGACCATTTCTAATACCCCCAAGCCTCCTTTTCCCCCTACTATTACAAATGTATTTATTGATAAGTTATTACAAGGTCCTCAGGACTTTGTTACTAATTTTCCTGTTCTCTATGAGCTTCAATCTTTCCTTTTTGTGGAGAAAACATAGCTGGTGTTGGTTGCAACAAAGAGGAGCTAATTTGCAAGGCCTACCAGAATGCTTCAGCAGTGCAGACTTAATTTGAGTCAAATGATAGCATATGGATATCTTGCATATTATCTTTACAAAGTAATCTCCAGACTGGCAGGCATGCTCCAGTATGACTAGCAGAGCTGAGTGAAACTTGGATTTTCCATCCTATGGCAAATTCTCACATTTCAAAATTAGCTTTTAATCCCAAATCATATGAAAATGTTGAATAGACAATCTGACATGTTTCAAGTAAAAAAGACAAAACTATTCATTGTGTCATTTTCCAACAGAGATTTTTTTTAATATTCTGAAAAGTGAATGTTTACGTTATTTTTTTAGAAATTGTCTTGCAATACTTTGATTTGAATAACTTCAATATTAAACTACATTTCCTCCTGTCCCACTGCATCATGGGAATTCTCATTTAGAACATAAAGTTCCCACTCTGTACAGGCTAGGCTCCCAGCTGGATTAAATTGCCCATAATAAGCAGAGTCAAGGAAATTAAATGATGTACCATGCAGTCTTGTCTAAAGGAACTTCACATTGCATTGTTGGATATGTAATCCTTTAGGGAGAGCTTAGCTCATCAGACGAAATGGAGACTGATCTTTAACTCTAGTGACTGAGATGGGAATGTCATTCCATGTTCGGTTGAATTGATTTGAAATGAGATATTTTGTGTCAGTTCAAAAAATTAAATATAATTTGAACTGAACTGAAATACTTTATTGAAGCCTGCTCAATCAAAAATAGTACCACTACCTGAGCAAAATCAAAATTTTCCAGTGGCCAATTTCAGTTTTGTGGAAACTGTATTTTCTATTGGAAAACTATTCAATTAGTAAACTGCCACCTGAAACTTTTATCTGCATCTCAGCTATGTAAAATAAAGCATTGGAGTCTATCACTATGAAGACCTAAGGAGTAGAATAAGAAAAAAGCACAGTTATTCATAAAAGAGATGGGCATTCAAGATGGGTATCACTAACATAGTAGACCAAATAGGGTGCAATGTACTTAGACACAAAGGGTGCATCCCCATGAGCAGGAATGTGCATTTTCTCTGGAGAAAAATAGCAGCAGCTACTTGTCCCCAGGTATGTCCCTGCATGTGGACTGGCACATGGCAAATTGCCCCAGGTGAGGTAGGGGAAGCTGAGGCTAGCACCTGGGCTGGCCCTGACAGACTTCCAGGGCTGCAGCGGTGGCAATCCAGGCATGTGGAACCTGGCCAATAACTGGAACATGGATCTGGTTGGCCAGGCTCTGGTTTTGGGTGTTGGTTTTGGGTGTTGCACATTGCAGCCACATGCACTGCGCTACTTTTTTTCCCTGAGGTTTTTTTTATTTATTGGGATTTTCTGATATCTAATTTTGCCACTGCATTGAAAATATGCAGCATAGCAAATAGATCCACATGCACTGCATGCATTTCAAGGCACCTCAAAAGGCTTTGAGGTGCTGCAAACTGCATGTTACCACTCATGCAGACTCAGCCAAAGTGGGTAAACATGAAACTGTGAAGGCTCTTTGAGGGTGAAGCAAAATTCTTAGGAACCAATGAAGGGACTTAGGCCAGGATCCAATAAAAGCATTTAAACATACACCTATAAAGTTGTTTCTGGAATAAATTGGAGTATTCGCTTGTTTAAAGTAAAACACAAACTTCATTGTATTGCTGGATTAAGGACTCAGAGAGGGAGGATGACAGGCGAACAAAGCTGTAACAGTGTGATAAGGAACACTGAGTTTAAAATAGATGTCTGCAGTGAATAAGACCAATGAGCTATTTAGCCACATATCATGTTTCTGACAGTGGCTTCCTTCTGTTTCTTGAGAAGAAGGTGCAATAAGTATTGTAATAGACAACTACCTGGATTAATTAGGAGGGAAGATTTGGCCTTTACTCTCTATTCTTTTATCCAGAAATAAAAGAAAACCTCCTCATAATGGACTCCATTGATCATTATGGAAAGAAGAGGAGAGAAATAGAAGGAAAAAACATAACCTTAAAAAAATTCCCTTGTTTCAGTTTTTTAATGTAAAATACTACATTTCCCAACTGCCTTTTGTATAAAATTATTCACGATCAGTTAGCCAATAAATAATACTTCATCACCGAAATGATCTGTTCTTCCTCAGTGAACAAACCAATATTTTTACTAGTTCATACTAGCAAAAATTGCTTTAGAATTACTGCCTTTTGTCTTTCCTATGCTTAGTTAAGAAAAGCTTTGGAAAGAGGTCTGATGAGGGGGACAGTGACAAAGATTTTGCAAAGCGGTCTAGTGGCAATTCTCCCTGTGCTTAAAATGTAAAATTCTTTTTTTCCTGAAACTTAAAATTTCCTTTCTTTTTTTAATAGTTGACACAATTTGTCCCAAGTCCCACAATGAGTGTAGTGTTTATAATTTTAGAAATAGAAGTCAGATAAAGGCAAAATACTTCTTACATTTAATTTCTTTAGCATATGAAAAGATAGTATCAACTTAAAAGTTCCTTGAAAACTTTATAACCAAGTTCCATTTCTTCTAGGACTCCGTGGATCCTAAGGGTTCTGAAATTTGTAAGTGGCAAAATTTGTTGTTAACACTATTGTTAATTATGGCACTTATCAAAACATGAGTTCCACTGAAATCTAAAACTCCTTTTCACTTCAGTAAAACTTGTGTTTCATTATGTGTTTTTCTGGGGTCTGTAATTTGATAGTCTCATCTTTAAAATTCTACCTTGTTTCTTGCCAGTATTTTACACCTTTGCTCAAACCCAAAAACTATTGAAAAAAAGGAAGCATTAAGCACAAAGGAGACTTTTGATATATCCACTCCCTTAATTACTGTATTGACTAGAATAGAAGATGACTCTGATTATAACACAACCCCTCAATAAATTTGTTATAATTTTCCAGGTACAGAATATAGTTATGAGATTTTTGCCTTGAATTTGTCCTCTACCCATTGCTACAGCAGGGAAGAAAACATGGGGAGAGGGTCAGATAACTTTTTACTTTTCCCCCTTGAAACCCTTTTACTATCTCCTGTCAGACACTGCTGTCCCTGAGCACATGGAAGTAAGGATTGACTTTTAAAAACAATCACCTTGAAATTAAACATGGCTATAGCATTTTTCACATAGCACTCATGCACTTATTTATCCAGAATTGATGCATATCACCTTTTTTTGAAACTGCTGCAAGGTTTAGCACACGTACTCCATAAACACAGTTTTGAGCAGCACTTTAGCACTTTACTTATCTGTAATACAAACTATGTATGATATAGTCCAAAGGCTCATGATTTACTACATAGTTCATTGGGTTGAGCCTCACCAGAGTCAACAGTGTTTCAGGGCATGGTGACCCCACAAATCAGCACTGCTCAGTATGTGTGTGTACTCCGGTTTCCTCCCACAAATGATCCAGTACTAATTAACCTCCACTTATAATTGGAACAACCAGGTGTTCTTGTCACAAGTCCTGGGATGCTCCAAAAATTTGTATGCAGATGAGGCTCAGGGTAACCTGGTTTGGCTTCACCTTATGGGCTAGAAGACATTCAAAAAGCCTGAACCTAAATTGATTTAGTCTTTTCAGGTTAGTCTAACCTGGTTAGGCTGAACCAGTTTCCAACCATACAAACAATCCCTTTGGACTGAGGATATTCAGGCAGATGCCTGCAGTGGCTCAGGCTGGAAGCCAGAGGGTGCTAGAGCAGCCCTCCATGCCCTTGCAGACCTGAGCTGAGCAGGGTATGGCCAAGCTCCAACAGGGCTCTGATTAGGGAGGGGTGTAAAACCCCAGCCTGCCTGCAGTCCCTGATCTCTGCTCAAGGGGCAGGAGTGTTGCCAGCTTGCAGTCCTGGGGTAGCGCTCTGAGGCAAGGGTGTGTGTGCAATGCATGCATCTGTTGATGATACAGAGTTTTTCACTTTCCCTCCCTGCTTCTGTACACTGTCTGCAGCAAACTGACAGGCAAGCAAGCTAGGGTAGGGGGAGCTGATACCTGAGTTTATCACCCTTATCTCAGTGTTTATTGCCCCGTTAAGACTTACCTGTTAATTCAGCATGGATCCAGCATGTGGTCCGTTAGCTAATACACAGACACCTCCTCAGCAAGGCAGAGGGGAGGGGAGAATTCCTGCTTAGCAAGGAGTGGTGAGGGGGAGGGGGGGGGAACAAACAGCTTTTAAACAGCATTGCCAAGAAAGGACATTAACCTACATGTTAATTAGCTCCTAAAAGCCTGTCTGCCTCTGTCCTCTCCCACAATACAGACAGTAGCCAGCATGTGGTCTGTTAGCTAATGCTGAGGTGTCTGTGAGGGATGGGAGAATGCCTGCTTAGCACAGGGTGGGAAGGGGAGGGAAGCAGAAGCCAGGCAGATTCCTGCAGAGATTGCAGAGCTGTAGGCAGGGAACAGAGGGGAGGAGCCAGCCCTGCTGTGGTGCAGCGAACCCTGCCAAGCTAGAGAGCGTGCCATGATGCTGGGGATGTCTGATTTATCTTAAACCAGCAAGGAGTCTGGGACAGACATTACATAAACCGGTTTCAGCCAAATCAGTTAAGTCTGATACCACATTCAAGCAAGTTTATCACAAACTGGTTTTAGCCACTTTCAAACTGGTTTATGTGCACTGAACATCTTTTCTGTTACAGGTTTAGACCAGTTTCTGATCACTTAAACTGGTTTATGTGTAATGTCTGTCCCTAGCCACGGCAGGGCCACACTAATCATATATGTGCCAGGCTGAGAGAGGAGATGTCAGAGGGGTTCTGAGTGAACTGTATGCAATGTCATGGCTTACCATGATTTGAAAATATGTCAGTGTTGAGTGGGGGCTACACTTAATGGCTACTACCATATGTCTTATTTAGGTGGGCTGCAGAAACCTATCCTTGTGATAGATTCCCATCAGCATGTTTGCCCAGTGTGGGCCATGAGTTTTATTGTTGGCTCCATTTAATCAACTTAATAGTTGGTTTCCATTGCTGAGAACATGCTGCTTTTGGCAGCTGCCTAATGATAGTAAATATCTTTAGTGAGAATTCATTATATGCAATTATAAGACAAGGAGCTTTTTCCCATGCCAACTGGGGGGAGAAACATTGTCTTGTATTCAAGCAAAAATGATGCATCAAAACATCTTCTCCTTACTGTCTTTTAGGGTGGTAGCGGTACGTGCTGAATGCTAAGTGAATTGTAACGAACTCCTCATACCCTGAAGAACCATTCTTAAACGGGAGTTTAATTGCATAATTTCTTTGTTCTGTTAGTTAATGAAGAATATCTCTGAACAGACTGAGGTATGAAAGACATTTATAAATCCACTCAGTGGTCATATTCCCATAATGACACCTGCAAGAAAATGTCCCTTAAGGGACAAGAGAGGAATAAATTATTCTTTTTGTTGTTGTTGCTTTAATTAAAAAAAATTCACAGAAGACAGAGAAACCTTTGACACCTTCCCAATTCACTTCTTTGAATATCACCTCTGGGATCTTGAGAGGAAGAGGAGGGCTAGCTATTATAATGTGGCATTTGGTATTGACAGCAGTGGGTGTACACAAAGCAGAGAGAGCATTTAACATATTTTCTTGCAAACATCAATTCCAGTGTCACAAGTGTAGGGCTGATGACAAGGTTCTCAGTCTTGGCAGCAGCCTAGATGAAATTAGTACTGAATTAAATTAAGTCTCTCCTTTTCAAGAATTGCTTCACTGTGCTCTAATAGCTCCTATGCTTTTTTTTTTAGACTGTGAAAAATCCATATGATGATCAAGCCCAACAAATTTTACTAAGCGGCTTGAAAGGATAAGAGGAGGAAAAAAGACTACTGATCTATATGATTGTTGAGGTTCCTTAATTTCTGCAAAAATTTCCACTTTTAGTCAAAAGTGCAGCTTTGAAATACTTACAGTCCAAAGATCCAAGTAACTCCCACAAAGCCTGGGTGGAAATCATTGTTGTCTTGATTTCTCAAATGGGGAACTGAGTCACAGAGAGTAGGTGGCTTGTCCAGGATCATACAAGGAGCTGGGGGGTTGGGTGGCAGGTGAGGGGAAGCCACTGTTCTCTTCACCACTGAGATATTCTTTCTCCTGAGGGATGCGAAGAATCCCATTTTCCAATCTGATGCTTTCTTCTCTTTTCAGCAAATCCAACAGATGAAAAATTTATTTGACAAAATCTTTAGGGCAGCTCTCAAGCGCTAAATGCCAGAAAGTTAATACATCGACCAAGGAACAAAGAGATCTTTTTCTTCAGAAGTGGCTAAAGATGCGTACAGTATTGAAGAATATCAACAACTCTAACCTTTCCAGTGTTGCTGTTTTTTATCAGTCACTATTCTACAAATGACAGGAGGCCAATAAAACACTCATTAGAGTTTTCCATCTGCCTGTCTGTGCATCCATCCATGACTTGCAGTGTGTGTGGTTTTTGCTTTTAAAGGGTATGTTTCAATGTCAGGCTGTTTTTACTCGGTGAATTTCAGTGTTGATCCAGTAGCACCATGCCATTACTTTGTTGGTATAGAAATGGGGGACTGGGGGAGCAGGTGGGCAGGCATGCTGATGGACTGTACCATATTTTCTGATACTCTGAGGAGTATTGGAAGGAATTTAATAGGATTATATTGTATTTGTAATTGGCTATTAGCTCTATAGAGCAGCAAATGATTCTTCTACTGTGACAGCACTGACAAAAAAATCCTAGCCTTTCTGTTGTTGTAGGCTGGAAAAGGCCTGGCCTCTTAGTTCCTTAAGACTGTCCACTGACTGTTCAAATGTATTTGCAGGAACAGATTCTTCCTTGTCTTTGTCAGGACTACCAGTACAGGCTCCCTTTACTGATATTGCTACTGCCTTGTGGTCCAGTACAGGTCATGGTATCAAGTGGGGAAAGGCCCAGGATCACTGTGCCTCTTTATGAAGAGCTTTTAGTCCTCATCCTCCTATCCCAAATACATCTAGGACTTTTAGCAGACAGGAGACAGACTATTTCCTTGTCCCATAGTATCTGGAATAGCAAGAGGAGCCACCTATAATATTCTGGAGAAATTAAAATAGAGAGGCAAGCAGGACACTGATTTTTTTTTTCTTCTTCCACAAAAAAAAAAAAAGGGAAAGCAGAGTTAGTGGAGTGTTAGTTTGTGTAGGATGAAGGTAACAGGTGATATTTATTTGATCCTTCCCATGAGAGCAAAACTGGAAGGGATGGATTCTCCATGGGCACTGATTAGATTTTCTTGTTTCCTTCATTTAAAGGCACCGGGTGTTCAGAATGTATTACTTTCCTCTCTTCCCCAGCCTCGAAGAAAAGGGGGAATCGCCCATCCCATCCATCCCACCATGATAGAACAATAAGGGAGGAAGACAAGGGGTTTTTGTGCTATCTTTTATTGGATCAACTGCATACTTTGGAGAGATGTTAGATAAGCTTTCAGGCATAAATTGTTCTTCTTCAGGCCCAAAAAATCAAAACGAAATCCAAGATTTCTCCCTGAACTTAGAAGTTTTAAAACATCCATATTTAGGGCTGTTCATCCCAAAATTCAAGATTCCCTTGACCAATAAGACTCCTCTGTCCCTTCCATCCGGGTGGGTTAATACAATGTGCCTGCCATAAATGCTAGCACCTCCCTGGAGTGCTTCAATGTCTGCCAACAGAAGCCAGCCTATTAGTCCATAACATATCAAATCTTCTTTTGGAATAAATGTAATAGAGTCTGATTCCTTCTACTTTCATCAGTGCAAGCTAGAGGAATTACAGTGGTACAAACCTAAAATAGAGTGGAGAATCAATCCTTGTGCATAAATACTCACCCTTTGACAAATATTTCTTAGGCTTATGTTTGAATTGTGCAGAGAGAGACATTCCTACTATAAATACATCCCACACAGAAAAAGATGACACTGATTTAATCAACTTAATAGCAAAAAAATTCTGACATTCAATTTGAAAGAATTTGAAAATGGTCAACTCTTACAATGCTGATTTATAAGAATAGTTATAAAATGGATTTGGATGTTGAATGGTTCTGACTGGATAACAGTGGTTCCAAGCAGTAACATTAATATAATATAACTACCTGCTTTTTTTTCTTATCTGGATCAGATTAATGCATGAGAGACAGAAAGGGAAGTGAAGAGTGATATATCTCTTTCTGCTTCCCTGATATATGTACATATATATTTCTATAGTTTTAAGGAACATTAACATTTGTTGATCCCAGACATAGTCTGGGAGACCAAGGTAGGTTTGAGAGCTGTGTTCCAGCAAAGCCTATTACTTTAAAGGAATGGTTAGAAGAAATAGTCAAATAACTATGTTAACTTAAGAGTACAGTAAGGAAATACAGAACAATATACTGCAAGAAATGTATAACAGAATTATGATTACAAATGATAAAATAGTTACCAACCAGAAAGAAAGAACCTTACAAAACCTGAAACAGAAAGAATGTTATCTTAATACCTAAACTTATTCTAAATCTGAAGTCAGAAGCAGGTGGCCAGCCTGGTAGGGATATCTTTACCTGTTTCAGAAGCTTAAGTCCTGAATGCAAGAGTTCCTTATATTTGCATCTGTGTTCCCCTGGATGAACAAAAGTTCATGACATCAGAGGGGAGAGATGTTTTTTTATTAACTTACAAATAATATGCTGCAAGTGGATTTGCTAATAATACTTAATTTTATCATGTTATGGTTAAAGTAGTACAAACTAGCTTAGAGCTAAGAAATCCCCTAAACTTAAAATATTCTTCATCTCTGAAGTACTTCTAAAGTTCTTTTGCCTATGATGTTTTCTTATCTCTTATCATTTCCTTGAATTTGGCTTCCCTTACCAAAACTGTTTCTTAGCCTAGCTCATATTAACTTGGCTTACCTTAACCTATCTACTAAAAAGCATGCATGGGCCTACTAGAGTGTTGCAGTACCTGTCCTCTCTGAGACGGTCTATATTCATCCTTTGAAAATTTTTATGGGTCTCAGAGAGAAACTAGATGATATAAGTGCTCTCAAAGTTTTGAATTATTAAAAAAAATATTTGTAGTTTTACTGTCATCTTGAGTGCTGATGATGCTGTATGTTTATCCAGTACTCTATAATGCGCAACTGATCCACTACATTAAACTCTTGCAGCAGGTGTAGTTGCTGTTCATTCTGTATCAGGTCACTGAATCTGCAGTTCAGTGTTCAAGACACTATAGTACTAACCATGACCGTAACCTCATGTAACCCTTGCACTCAGTCTGTTTGGGCCTCAAAGAAATGGGGAGAGTTATGTTCCTCCTTTTATAGATATTTCCTTCTAGTATGTTCTATGTTTTAACATTTTGATAGCTTCCATTTGATCTGACTGGTAGCGTATAATGATATATCTTTTACTGCCATACATGTGTTCCTATCTGGTGTTTTCCTTTTACAAATGAAAGGAGGAGGGGCATGCTTCCACAGTTAGGCAGGCACTACTATTCATTTATTGGTTGATCTATCTCTGTCCTACAACACAAAATGTAGAAGGCCAGGCTCTAAGGCTGCTATGGTTGTCTAAATTAAAGAATGATATTACACATCAAAGAATTGCCTAGAATTATTCATGAATCATTCTGTAATTAGTCAATTTACTTAGCATACCATTGCTGCAATTATCTATTATTCTTTACTTATATTACAGACTGATCCCCACTGCCTTGAACCTAGTGTAGTCATTTGCTTCTACGGAACAAGATATATATCATCATCACTTTGTCTTTGACATATTAAAAAATCTAACTCTATTAATTAATGGCTAGTAAAAGGAACAAGTTTGTAGAAAATAGGCATTTAATCTTCCTGGGTGAAGACTCAAGTGGAGCTAAAAAAAAAAAAAAAAAGAATTCTTCATGAAAAACTTTGTACAATTCTTGCTGTTTTTCTTAAATTCTACAAAATATCCACAGCTCTAGTTGCCATGATACTCCGTAGGCATCACTTCCAGGTTGTGTACTAATTACTTATGGAGGATGCAGAGGTTTTAAAGCAAGCTTCCTTTTAGAGGTAAATTTGTCTAGGTAATTTGGTTCTGGCTGAATCTTGCATCAACCTGAGAGAGATGCACTTACCTCATGACCAATTTTTGATTGTGGTACAGCAAGGTTTGAAGCATCTGTTGTTGTTTACCTGGTTCCTTTGTTGAAACTGTAAAGAAAACTTTATTTAGAGTCTTATGAGGTGTTTTTTTCCAGGCTTTAGAATGAACAGCTCTGTTTGATGGGATGAGACCCAAGCTGATTATGCATCATTAATGCAAGAGCTGCCCCTGAGAAGCAATTTTTTCATGGCATACTTGCTGATTGTAAAATGTTTGTAAAATGATGCCGTCTTTCTGAATTACATATTTTTAGTTTGGTAGCTGAGCTGAATTTATAAAGCTATTAATTTGAATTTCAAATCCATAGGTAAATTATGATTATGTAACACACTTTGAAATATTTATACCAAGTAGGATGGACATAAGGAATAGAAATCTAATATGTAGGAAAGAAAATGTAACACATCCATACATATATACATAACACGTGTATAACACACTATACATACATGCACACAATTTTATTAACTCATACTTTTTCACATTCTTACCTATCACATAGACAAGTGTCTCATCTCCCTAGGCTGTTATGCCTTGCCTAGCTTTGCAATATCTGATTATTTGATGACTAATTTTTTTTAATTTTCCCATTTCATTGCCAATTGCCCTTTTATAATAAACTAACTCAGTCTTATCTGTTAACACTTCATACCCTCTTGGATAGGGGAAAGATTGTATAACACATCTTTGTGTCTCTGCCTCCCTATCCCCCAACACACTTTAATTTCTTTCCATTGTTGGCTTCCTGCAACAGGAATCTGACTGCAAGTAAATATATCTTTGGACTGTCAGAAACCTGAGTAAATTAATTCTGCCCCTTGGAAGAAAAAGTTTAAAGAAATCTTGAAGAGCTGTGCAAACTGAAGTTGCTTCCTGATAAGAAATCTTCAATTGTTTGGTGACATTTTTCATTTTACATTTGCTCCCTCCTCCTCCTCCTTCTCCTTCTCCTCCTTTTACTACTACTACTACTACTACTATTCCTACTACTACTAATAAAATCATTGCATTAGGGTAATGTGCATAGATCCTTTACCTAGATGAAGCAGAAGGGGAAACAGAGTACACGTTGAGTTGCTCTTGGTCTATCATAATGCTCCTTTATAACCTGTCTATCTTAGAAAAGTGGTATTCTCATTTTACACATGAATTGAAATGAGCTGTTGTGCCCAAGTTCACACAAGAACAATTTGGTAGAATGCCAAAACCACATTATTTCATACTTATGGTGCATTCCTCTCCTTACTCATTGAGCTTCAGTGTTTCTTCTACAAATGACTTCAACTCTCTGTATACATGTAAACATGAGTTAACAATACTTACTAAACTTTGTAAATTGCTTTATGTAATGCATGTATGAAAAGGCAACACTGTAGCCAATTTTTTGAAAACGGTAGTCAAGGTGCAGGGGAACAAGAGCTATTTCATAGACCCTTGGGCTGGAAGGGACCCCGGAGGATCATCGAGTCCAGCCCCCTGCCCCAGGGACAGGAAGTCAGCAGGGATCATGAGATCCCAGCAAAATAAGCATACAAATATGTCTTGAAGGTGTTCAAAGTGGGTGCCTGAAGCGCCTCCGGTGGCAGTCTATTCCAAAACCTGGGGGCTTGGACAGTAAAGAAGTTCTTTCTTATGTCCAGCCTGAATCGGTTGTGGAGGAGATTGTGACCATTCAATCTTGTCATCCCTTGGGGTGCTCTGGTGAACAGATGAGCACCTCTGATGAATGTATAGGTGGCCACCAGATTACCCCTAAGCCTGCGCTTTTCCAGGCTGAAAAGCCCCATGGCTCTCAGCCTCTATCATAAGGTCTGTTTTCCTGACCTCTAATCAGTCGCGTGGCTCTCCTCTGCACCCTCTCAGGCTTCTCCACATCCTTTTTGAATTGCAGAGCCCAAAACTAGACACAGTACAGTGGGAGAATGCTGTTCCGGGATTTGCTTGAGAAGCATCTATGGATGCAAGCCAGTGTTTTGCTCACTTTACTAGCTGCAGCATCACACTGAAGGCTCATGTTCATCTTGTGGTCAACCATGACCCCTAAGTCCCTTTCATCTGTATTGCTAACCAGCATGGCACTACTGAGCCTAAAACATGCTGCAGGTTTTCCCTCTCCAGGTGGGGAACCTTGCATTTTTTGGTGTTGAATACCATCAGGTTCTCATCTGCCCATTTCATGAGCCTGTCCGGATCCACCTGGATCACCCTCCTGTCCTCAGCTGTGGATGCTTAACCCCAGAGTTTGGTGTTGTCGGCAAACTTGGCCAGTCCACTTCTGACACCAATGTCCACATCATTGATGAAGATGTTAAATAGTATAGGCCCTAGGACAGAGCCTTGAGGGACCCCACTGGTGAACGTGTACCAAGATGATTGGCTCCCATTAACCACCACCCTCTGGGTCCTACTGCAGAGCCAATTCCCCAGCCAGCGGATCATGGTGAGGTCGAGGCCACAGTTAGCCAGTTTAGCCAAGAGGTGATCATAGGATACCAGATTGAAGGCTTTTTTAAAGTCAAGATATACAACGTCGATCTCTTCCCCCTTGTCCAGGTGATAAGTCACCTGGTCATAAAAGGAAATGAGATTGGTCAAGCAAGTCCTACCCACAATAAACCCATGCTGGATATCCCTCAGGATATTGCCTTCAGCTAGTCTGTTAAGGATGGCCTCTGCCTGACAAGATGCAAGATTATCAGGGTCAGGGCAAACACACACCCATCATTGGCAAAGATCTTGTGAGGGAACACCTTGAGAGGTGGGACATCCACAAGTCAGCTGGCCTGGATGGAATGCACCCAAGAATATTAAAGGAACTGGATGACATCATAGCACAGCCAATGGCGAGGATATTTGAGAACTCATGGTGCTTGGGAGAAGTTTCTGCAGATTGGAAGAGGGCCAATATGGTGCTTATATTCAAGAAAGGAAGGAAGGAAGACCCGGGGAACTACAGGTCAATCAGTTTGTTCTCAATCCCTGGAAAGATCCTGGAAAAAATCATCAAAGAAACCATTAATAACAGGCTAACAGAAGGCAACATTCTGAGGGATAGCCAACATGGCTTCACTGTGGGTAGGTCTTGCCTGACCAATCTCATTTTCTTCTATGACCAGGCAACACATCACTTGGACAAAGGAGAAGAGGTTGATAGCATATATTTGGACTTCAAAAAAGCCTTTGATCTGATGTCCCCATGATGTCCTCATGGTAAAATTGGGGAACAGTGGCCTTGACAACCATACAGTCTGATGGCTGGGGAACTGGTTCTGTGGTTGGACCCCGAGAGTTATAGTCAATAGAACCGAATCAACATGCTGCATGGTGACCAGTGGTGTCCCCCAGGGCTCTGTAATCTTTAATATATTTATAATATACTTATAAATGATCTGGACTCTGGTGTCAGAAGCAGACTGGCTAAGTTCACTGACGGCACCAAATTATGGGGAAATGTCATCACACTAGAGGATAGGCTGGTGCTTCAGGCTGACCTTGGTAGACTCGCAAGGTAGGCGGATCAAAACCTGATGGCATTCAGCACGGAGAAATGCAAGGTGCTCCACCTGAAGAGAAAAAACCCACGTTATAGGCTCGGCAGTGCTACACTCGCTAGCACCACGACTGAAAGAGCCTTGGGAGTTATGATTGACCACAAGATGAACATGAGTCACCAATGTGATGCCACAGCTGGTGAAGCAAACAAAACTCTGGCTTGCATCTTGTGAAGGAGTGAGAGTAAACAAAAGTCCTGAGGTGCCTTACATGTGGGGCAGGGGAGGTCAGGAGAAGAAAAGCAGTTGGCAGCAACAGACAGGGAAAGTGAAAGCAAGCAACACTTACAGCGTGGCCAGCGAGGCTGAAGCTGGAGACTGGAAGGGAAGAGAAGCAATCACCACACTTCTGGAGCAGCACCTCACTCCAGATTGAAGGAGGGAGGCTGCTCAGAGTTACTTCCAGCCCTGGAGAGAGGCAGAGTGGGATTGATTTTCTGTGAGCCTCAGAGAGAAGAGCAGCTAAACGTCCCAGCAGGCAAGTGTTGCAAATTTTGCCGGAGAAATGCTGTGGATGTGACCCAGAGAAGGAGGCAGGTGGAGGTCTGCCCACCAGGGCTTTTGATAGTCCCTGGAGCAGAGTGACAGTTGAGGCTTCGGGGCAGAGGCCAAAAGAATTGCTGTTTTTAGGTTAGAGCCTTGCTGCCCATGGGAGAGATCCTATTGGGACTGTGAATGCTCGTGAGTAAACTGGGTTAGGCCTATGCAGAGCAGTGACTGGATTAACTGATTTTTTTTGTTGTGATTTGGACATGAGAGCCTGATTCCAGGTGAAGGGGACATGGACTGAGTCTGACAAAGAGACTGAGAGCAGTCGGGTTTTGCTTTCTTTTTTTGGGGATATTTGAGTGCAGGCCAAGGCCAGCCCCTGAAAGGATGTGCACCTAACTAAAGCCAATGGTCGCCCTGGTTGCTGAGGGCAGAATAGTAGACCAACAGGCAGCATTAAGATCTGCCTGCAGAGAACTACAAGTGCCACCTGGAGAAGCTAGGGTGAGATAAAGGAGAGGTTTGGAGCCCCACAGAAGAAAGCAGGGATTGAGACCTGGTAGGATCACCTTGGGCATTGCCTCCTAGCAATATAACATCATCAAAGTAATGGCAGGAAACATAAGACCAGCTTCCTGGCAGACCAGGTGATCTGAAGCTGAGGTCCACCCTGTCACTGCCTGTAGGAAAATGAGCTCAGGGCAGTGGCAGCAAGCCCTACAACACCTACAGCTACCAATGCATCTCAGGCAAGTCCCAGGAAGTTATCCTCCCACATTACTTGACCTTGGTGAGGCTGCAGTTTGAATACTGCATCCAATTCTGGGCTCTGCATTTTAGAAAGGATGTGAAGAAGCTTGAGAGTGTCCATAGGAGAGCCACATGCATGATTAGAGGTCAAGAGAGCAGGCCTTATGAGGAGAGGCTGAGAGCCATGGAACTCTTCAGCCTGGAGAATTGAAAGCTCAGGGGTGACTTGGTGGCAGCCTATAAGTATAATAAGGGGTATGCATCAGCGTGGTGCCTGCCACTTTAAGGGCTAGGCCAGGGAGATGGCAGGTGCTTGATGAGGGTGGCCATTTAATGTTCAGCTGTCTGTGCTGGGAGGGGAACAGTTTGAGACAAGCCAGCAGGGGAAGAACGTGTCCCTGCTGAGCTCCTTGGGCCAGGAATAACTTGGAGGTATATGAGCTGGGGCTATGGGGATGGAGGAGGCCCCAGGTCCTGGACCTAAAGCTGCACCCTGCCAGAGTAGGGAGGCCTAGTGGGACTGACAGTGGCACAGCAGTCCCAGGAAATACCAGGGCTGTGAACTTCTCTGGTGAAAGGTGGGTGGGGGGTGCCTGAGGCTCACATGATCCAGTGGAGTTGTGAGGGAGAGAAAGCAAGCTGTTCAGACTTGACTGGATGGACCCTCAAACTGGTCTGTGCTGGGGCCAGGACCCAATGTGGGGTCAAAAGGGCCAGGGGCCCACCATAAGGGATGCCCAGAGCAAGAAGCTCAAGATTCTGACTGAACTGAGGGTGAGGCCAGGGCATATGGGGAGGCCAAAGGTCCCAGAGAGGGGACTACAGCTTGAGAGGGAGAAGGGTTACAGGTGAGCTTAGCTGTTCTGGATGCTATCTGTGAGGCATGGCGCCCAGTGTAGGGGGAGGTTCGGAGCTGGGGATATCGCCCCTTGTCATCGGGGTTTTAAAGGGGCAGGCTCTGCCTGAGTAACATTTTAATCATTTATCATCAAGGCGTGGCAGATGAGAGAGGCAGGTGGTTGGCCCAGAAGCATCTAACTGGCCCCGGGACGGTCCCCTGTTACAATCAGGAACTTGGAGAATGTGTGTTCACCAGGGCACCCCAACAGAAGACAAGGTCTAACCATCACGAAGTTCTGGATGTAAGGAAAACTTCTTTACTGTCCATTTCTCCAGGGCCTGGAATAGACTCTCCACAGAAGTAGTATACACATGTACTCTGGACACTTCTAAGAAACACTTGGATCCCTAATCTTGCTAGGATCATTTGACCCCAGCTGACTTCCTGCCTCTTGGACAGGGGGCTGCGCCTGATGATCTTGTGAGGTGCCTTCTAGACCTAATGTCCATGAAATCTATGAAGACTGTATGCTTGTTGATCTTATTCAAAGATAAGAGTCTTCCTTAGTTTTCATTAACTTTTGAAGTAAATTAGTTACTACTGTATTGACTGCGTTTAAGTATGACTACTTTAGGTGTGCTTTGAATGAGTCAAAAAGTTTTGGGAGCCATTAGTTTGGTTACCATGCCTCCTTTTAATTTAACAACCTGGTGCACATGTCAGCAATAAAATAAAAAATGGTTTCTAAACCTGTTAAGACTGCTGAATGAAAAAAAGCATTTATCTCTCAAATTTAAACATGTTTTGTTTGATAAGAATAATGTTCGGGATTTTTAATGAGGATAGTATAAATTTAGTTATCTTCTTGCTTATGCCTTTCTTTACTTTCAAGGGCATTAATTTTGTAAATGACAATGATAAGTAAGGACATTATTACCACTTAGCAACCTTAACTGGTTTCAGAACATTAAGTCTGTTTCCATGTACCTGTTTTTCTGATAGTGTAGCATACTTTGACAACTGTGCAAGTGGGAGGTTGATGAGAAGTAGGATGGATTAAGTCTCTTGACTTGTACATTTGCTATGTGTATTTGCAAACCTTCAGTGCTTTTCTGTTTTCCCTTACCCTATGCACTGTCTCTATCTGGAGTAAGCTTACTTTTGGTCTTTGGATTTACTTCTTAGTGTGGATGAAATTTGTTAGCTATTTTTTTGTACTCAGTATGAACAGACTGTGAAACCAAAACCAATGATTCTCAACCAAGTTGCTGTGGCACTGCGGTGCCTTGAGATTCTTCAAGGGTGCCATGAGCTGTCACATAATGTTATGCTGTTAGGTATGCAAACATGAATCAAGATAAACCCAGAGGTTTCAAGTAGAAATCCATACCATCAAAATCATTCTGACTAGAAGTACACTGATAGAGATTTTTGGGGCTGATACCAATAGCCAATTTTTAAGTAGGCACATTGGCCATTACTGGTCTGATTTCTGATACAGCTGCATGCAGCTCATAAGTCTGTGGTGAAAGCGAAGGGGGAGGGAAGGGGGATGGGGGAGCCAGATCAAGGCCCCTGTGGTAAGGGACGGATTGGGGATGGGGCAGGCACTGCTCAGCCAGGGTGGGGGGCATGGGATGGAGACACGAAAGAATGGGGGTGCATGTGTCCCCTGGATCTGCATGGGGTGAGGTGGGCTGCAGCTGTGGGCTGGGACCGGGGCAGTGCTCAGGGCACTCAGCGGCAGCACTGAGAGGTGGCTAAAGGGCGGAAGGGGCACTGCAGTCACCCCAAAATTCAACATAGCCCCTCCATAGTCTCTCCTCCCAGTGCTGCTGCTGCCCACTTTGAGCACAGCATGGCCCAGCCCTGGCCCTGGCTTGCCCCACACAGAGCCAGATGAGTGGCTCCTGGACGAGTGGTGCATAGCAGCGGGAGCCACCTCCCGTCCCTGCATCTCCCAGTGAGCTGGAGCTCCATGCTGTGTACCCCACCCCCCCAGCTGGGCAATGCCTGCCCCAGGCCCACTCCCTCCCTGACTGCGGGGGGCCTTGGTCTACCTCCCCATATCCCTCTCCCTTCCCTTCTACCACACCAGACATATCAGCTGCATGCATCTCTCCACAGTGCAAGCTGTGTTCCTCACTGGTTACGTGCTGCGCTGTGCATGCATGAGCCATTTATTGGCCACATCAGGCCGATTTCTGAAGTAGACAGTTTTTTTTATATTGATGCCAATCTGGTATTGGACTGATGTATCGGTGCACCTCTAATTCTGACCTTTTGTGAGCTTTCTGAATTCTTCTCTTGCAATGAATTGTTCTACTATTTTTCAGTAGTCAAAAATGAGTAAAAACCAAGGCTAGAAATAGATGTCACCAAATGAAACAGGTGAAATGCACATCACTTGTTGTCTTGCCCATTGATTTTGTGGGATGATGGGGGATGTGTTCCCTGCTTCCACAGGGACAACTAGCAATATCTGGGCATCTCTCTAGAAGTAGGGAAAGTATTTCTTTGCTTCCAGAGATGCCCCACTGGCAGTCTTCAGGGCATGTCTCTGGAAGTTGTGAAAGTCTTTTCCTGGTTCTAGAGACATACCCTGGAGACCTCTGGGGGCATGCCAATGGAAATGGGATATTTCAACTTTCCCCTCTTTCAGAAGTGCACCCCAGGGATCTCAGGGGAATATCTCTGGAAGCAGAAGAAGCCAAGCACTCACTCTTGTGGGAGCTGGAGACTACAGACAGCTTTGGGCTGCCGTGCTTTCCCACCATAAAACAAATGTCTGCTGCAATAAAGCAGTACAAATTATTACTACCTTTTGTCACAGCCACAAATTCGGGCATTTGTAGCATGACAAAGAGTATGAATGTCTATTTGCTTTTGCTTTGTGCTGCCATATTTTTTTTATGGTTGCACAAAAGTGATGAAATGTGGCATCTGTTTCCATCCTAAGAGTTTGCATTTTTTGCAGGGTGCCTTGAGTCTAAAAAGGTTGAGAACCACTGGGGTTAGATAATCAAAGACTAAGTGCATTGGCATATGAACAAAGTATCACAGGTTAAACAAAGGCAGGTTTCAGCATCAGCTACTCCCTGGACGTGTCTCTATGAGATGCTACTGCATAGTCGTTACTGCATAGTCATATTAACAAGTACTTAATAAATGCACAGTAACAGGAATTACTGTGCCGTAGTGCTGGTGAACATGTTTTAGTTACACTACTGTACCTAACAATACTGCACAGTGGCATATTAACAATACTGCACAGTGGCAAATTAACATTGTCCATGCTGTGATGTGCTACTCCACAGTGTTTTTTTGCCTACCACACAGTCAGCATCTCATGTAGACACACCCCTGGTAACTGTCTGTAATTTTACTCCAGAGTAATTGAAATCCAACCCATGGTGTTGCTCCTCCTTTCTTACCACAGATGGCACATGAATACTCTTTTTACCATCATGTAATTTATGTGTTGTGTACTCATGGTAAATTGTTCATTTTCTCATGTCCTAATGATCTGGAAATCAAATTAAACCTAAGCTGCTTCAACCCATCTTCAATATATATAATGTGTTCCTGTTTTAGCTCATTTGAGTTTTCATTGTTCATTGCTCATAAATAACCTTTTATTTCTAAATGATTTTTTTTAAAATCAGAAACAAAAGTATACAGCTATCACTGATAAAAGAAATTATCTTAATTCATGACAAGAAGAGACCACAGATATAGGGTACTATTCCCATATCAACTTGGGGATAGTACCTTATAACTGACTGGATAGTAGCAAACATAGTGTCTACTTTTAAAAAAGGGAGAAAAAGACCTATAGGCCTGGTACTTGACTTCAATAGTAGTAAAGAACAGATACTGAAGGAAAGAATAGTTACAGATACAGGAGGAATTGAAAAATAGGACAAAAGACAAAATGTATTCATCAGAGGGCATTTCAGACCAATTTAAAATCCTTTTATGACAAGATATCTGACTATTTAGATAAAGGAGAACTCCAGATCTTAGGAAAGCTGTTACTACCAAGCCCAATGAAAATGTATCGGCCAATTGGAGAGGATGGAGATCAGTGTCACAGTTGTAAAGTGGATAAGAAATTGGCCCCAAGGGAGACTGTAGCAGGTAATATTGAAATGCAAGTCATCTGTCTGGAGAGTGGTTAGCGGTGTGGTGTTCTTCAGGGATTGGACTTAGGACCTATCCTGTTTAAGATTTTTATCAGTAACCTTGGTAATGGAACTAGATGCATCTCACATAATATGCAGATGATGCTAAGCTAGGAAGTTTTGCCAGTATAGAAGAGGCCTGGATTATTATACAATACAGGAAGATTTAGATAATCTTGTGGAATATAGAAATGCAATCAGGTTTAACAGTACAACAATGCAGAGTAATGCACTTAGGGACCAACAATCAGAGCTTAAGCTATACAATGGCATTAAATAGACCTGGAGAGAACTGATATGAGGGGAACCTGGATGTAATGCAAGTAGATCATGAGCATCCAGTGTGCAACGGTTGTGAAAAAGGTTAACACAATTTTAGGTGTATTAGATGGGCTATAAACAGTAGGGACAAGGAGGTACTAATTCCATTGTACATGGCTTTAGTAAGAAGCCTATTTTAGAATATTGAGTGCAGTTTTGGTCTTCAGTGTTCATAGTTTCATGATTGTTAGGGGCTGGAAGGGAACTTCCAGATCATCGGTGTTACCAGATTTGCCCATCTCTTTGGGGTGTGCTCATTTATTAGGGATACGTTTCTAGGGTCTCTGTAATTCTGTCAATGTGCTGCTTGTGTTATTTGTGTTTTTATACGGAGTTGTATATGCAAGTCCTCACCCCCAGTGGAGCTATCTTGCAGGACTCAATTTCAATGGGGCTGGGTTCCTCCAGCCACCAAATCAGTCAAATATGCACGCATGCATACACGCACGCACCCTCCCCCCCCACACCTGACCTGGCTGGGTTGATCAGCATGGACAGGCTGACACTCGTATGCCAGGAATCAGTTCATTCAGGTAACAATAAACTGCAGTCAGACACAAGCACAAAGGTAAACAGAATGCCTCTGAATCCAGCTGGGTGTCCAGCTTACGCCCTCATGGGCCAGCATTCAGTTCATTAGGGCATGTCTGAGCCAAACTGGACTGAAGCAATCCTCACTCAGCTTGTGCCCATTCTTTCTAAGAGATAAACTTAAACTAATAAATTCAAAGAAAGGCCACTGAAATGATTTTAAGGAAAATAAGATTAAAGAAGATTAAAGGAGCTTGGCTTGTTTAGTTTAGCAAAATTGAGAGAGGCGAGTTGAACATTAGGGTCAAAGCAGCTTTAGGCTGATGACAAAGCACTGCCCCAAAATCAAATGGCTATGAACTGAGTAAAGAGAAATTTAGTATAGAAATTAGAAAAAGATTTCTAACTCTCAGGAGTGCAATATTGGAATGATCTTCTAAGCAAAGTGGTGGGAGCAAGGGACTTGAATCGCTTTAAGATTGGATAAATGTTATGGAAGGCTTGGTATGGCTGAACAAGGACCACTGGTTCAACAGTAAGTGTGTCTGATATATGATATTATGTATGAAGGCCTGCTCCTGCTCAGAGGCTTCCAGGAGAGACCTGGAACAAGTGCCCTCTTGTTAATTGAATAGACATCAACTTCTCTGCCTGCACTCCTAAGGCCATGGACCCAGGAACTGCAGCATATTCTTGTTTCCTTGTACAGCTCTTGTTTGAGGGCCCCAGGTTGGAGTATAATGCTTTTGTAATGTGGAATGTGTCTGGTAATCCCATACCTTAGGGTCTTTGCTTACCCCTCTACCATCTGGATTATGGTTGTTTTTATTTTTCCCCTTTACCTGAATCAGTAGGACATTGGCTACAGCTAAAGCTGCAAGTTTCTCATTAGGATGCACTGGTGCTCCTGCCACTACTTAAAAAAACTCAAATGTTTTGGCTAGAGGGTCTAGATCTTCTCTTCAGGATTGTAGTAAAATGCCAAATTTGGGATCAGGAAGAAATTTTCCCCTTGGGTTAGATTAACTTCCTTCGTAGCATGGGATAGATCTCTTTTTTGCAATCTTCTGAGCATGTATTTACCAACTGTGTCCATGTCATTGCAGTGTGAGGGCATAGACAGCGCTGTTGTTTCCCTGCTTTTACTGATGGCTTATTATAGGGTGATTTTGCGGTTTGTAGTTGTGTGTGGGTGTTAAATTGGTGGATTTGAAAATTCCTCAGGTAAATGATTCTCTGTGAATGCAGGGGACAAGATTAGGTAGTCCAGAAAGGCCCTTCCAGATTTTTGTTTCTGTGTTCCTTACATTTTTGTTTAGTTTCAGGGATATGCCAAGCACTCAAAATATGTGCAAAGAAAAACTAAGTGAAAAACATATAGCAACACATGAAAAGTCTATTATGCAATAACAAATTCATATTACTTAAATCTATATTGTTGTTCAAGATGTAGAAATGCAAGTAGTTATATGTAGAGTGGTTTAAAACTGTCCCATAAAAAATGGAGCACCAGAATGCTTGCTCTAAACAAGTTTGCAGGTGACACCAAAACTGATTAAGTGGTAAAAAACGATGAAGACAGATCACTTAGAAACAATGATCTTAATTGCTTCATAAACTGGATGCAATCACACAACATGCATTTTAATACAGCTGAAAGGTTAGATCACAGGAAAAAAGAATGTAGGTCACCCTCAAGGGATGGGAGACTGTATCCTGGGAAACATCAAAAGGACTTAAAAGCATGATAAATAACCAGCTGAACTTAAGTCCAGCTTCTGCTTTATCTATTGGGTGCCTAAAGTGCAATTCCACTCCATGTTGTTCAAACCTCTGAAACACAGTCAGTGAAATAGAGGATTGGTTTTCCTCATGGCTGCTATTTGTTATGACTTTCTCTTGAGGCTAAAGTGATGGCATATTGCAAAATTGGGCATGTTAATGATTTTTCAGGGCCAGGAGCAGCATGGACTGAATCACGTAACAGGTGGAGTAGGATTTGGCCTTTATGCTAGAGGTGTAATATGCGGCAGAGAGGACTAATACAATTCATAGATGTATAAGGAGTGGAAGTAACTGTTTGGGGATAGAATTAGTGGTACTGACTCTATGTACAGCATTGGTGAGATCATTATGCTAGTTAAAGTTAACTGAACAGATGAGGGTTCAGAAAAGAGCTACCAGAATAGATCATAAGATCACAGGAACGTAGGCCTGAAGGTACCTCACAAGGACATCTAGTCTAGTCCCCTGCTCTGGATCATCCCTGAGTAGAGGCAGGCTCATTCCTGAGTAAACCATCCCAAACAAGCGTCTGTCTAACCTGCTTTTGAAAGTTTCCATGCATGGAGATTCCACAACTTCTCCAGGTAGCCTGTTCCAAAGCCTGACCAACCTCATAGTCAGAAAGCTCCTCTTAATCTCCAACCTAAATTTCCTCTGCTACAGCTTGAGGCCATTGCTCCTAGTCTTGTCCCCTACAGAACTACAGAGAAAAGCCCATCTCCATCTTCTTTATAGTCATTTTTCAGGGTGATTATAATCACTTCTGATTCCGTGAGCCCTTTTAGGGTTTGTCACAGGACAGCAAACATGGATGTCTGAAATTGTTTGCACCTAGTCCTAGAATAAAGTGCTTTCTTTCAGGACAAATGTGGCGTTTGTTTGTAGCTTTGGATAACTTCTCCATCACCTGTATCTTTAAATGAAAAAAGGATTTCTTCTTAAAATATATAGCCTAATTCAATCATAGATTAATGGCTTGGATGCAGGAATAACTGAGGACAATGTGACTGGATGGTTATAAAAATTCTTTCTCTATATATATTCTAAGAATATATAAAGCTGTCCAGCATTATTAAAATAACCTAAGAAACATTAGTCTTGGATAATTCTAATGCTTTATTTTTTTCTCATGATCCAACAGGTTCACATGAATATTTAAGGCTAAAAAGCAAAAGGAAATAAAATTCTAACAATCAAAGGGAAATTAGAAATTAATTTTTCTTTTCTGTTGTCAACTGGGTTCAGCTTTTCTTTGTGTAAAGGCATACAACCCATTTGTTTTCTGTTTGTTCCAGAGGAAAAGTGGAGTTGGCCTATAATTCACAAAACTTCATCTGGAAAGAATGATGTTAGCTGGTGTAAAGTTTCTACTTCTGAAGAAAGAAGTAATTCCATTCCAGAGAAGAAACAAGTAATTCTATTCCAGAGAAGCACCTCCTGTATATATGGCATGTGTCTACAGCCATTGTTAATTTTACATTGGCTGCCTAATAGCCAAGCACTGTAGGACTACCTGCTTCCAGAGGCCAGGTTTGGAGAGCTAGTCATAAACATCCAGACGTTTATGCCTCACTAGGGATTACATTTACTGCACAGTAAATTCCAGGGTACACTATGCCAGAACCCACATGGTGTGAGTATGCACACTCTATTGTGCCCATCTAAACTTATTATAAGAGTCAAGTATCAGTCAGATTCAGAAAATGGGGAATGAAGGATATGATATTACTGAAAGTATTGATACTGAAAAAAAGGAGGGACCAGTGTTATGCTGTGATGGAAAGAAGATAGTCAAGGTTGGGAAGAGACCAGCTCAAGAGGATTCCATGATATTTCTACAGGTTTCAGGTGAACTAGTTCAGGACCAGATCCACTTCCACTTCCATCAGGGGAGAGGACTAACCCTTCCATCCAGCTCAGAGTTCTGTTTAGAGAGTCTTTGTGATTAGGCAACTCACTAATAAGTAAACTTCCACCCAAATCAGTAATAAGTTGATAAGGGCTTAATGGCTAGCTTGGTTTTGCTGTGTTCCATGTGGACAAAAATATTTTGAGACCATATGGCTTTATATAGGCAGGAGCACTGAAGCTAAAGAATATTATTCAGGTTCTATATACACTTCAAACCTTCTTTATCCACTAAGCTGTGTCACATAACTGATATGAAAACCTACTGCTACATGTTAGGGTTGTTCTTTTTTTTTTTTACTTCCCTTGGAAGTGCTGGATGTTGGCTGTAGCCTGTAACTCTTGCTGAAAGTTTAACCCAAAGCGTCCTGACTAGAGGGTCTTGCCTCTCTTTTCAGGGTTAGACTGATTGCTGTATTTAGGGCCAGGAAGGAATTTTAACCTTTAACCCATGGTCAGGTTGGTACAGATGGGGGGGGGAGAGGGGGTTGCCTTCCTCTGTAGCAGAGTGCATGGTACTCTTCATTGGATTTGCTGAGAATATTTTAACAACCCTCACAGCAGCAGAACATTTTTCCAGTTTCACTGAGAGAAGACTTGACTGTGAAATGCACTCCAATGATCTGCTTCAGTGCTATAGTATCTTCATGAAGTTAATTAAAATCTTCTTGTTCTAATAGCAAAAAGCCTTTGTAACCTAGTTTACTTCACTGCTCAGAGTGTGATGCTGTGTTCTCATGAGGAGAGATGTGCCACTTTTTTTGTGCTATTTTGGGCAGTGCTAACTGGAGCACTTACCAGTTTGTAATCCAAACATGCTGACATTTGTGCCACTGCTTAGAATTAGTTACTTAATCAACTTAACACAATGGACGAGGGCAGTTTGGAGTATGCATTTTCCTGTTTCCACACTTATCCCTTTTAGTCTTTTTTCCTTTATGCTTAATTCTTTTCACTCTTCATCTCTCATCTATTTTTCATATGTTACCCATTGGGATGCTATATACTATCATTGCATTTTCTGTTTTACTTTCCTAAGTCTATAGCAGGAGAATGTGAGGTCAGTGAGACTTCTTATTGGTGACAGATCTATGTGAGCATACAATGAGAGCCTCTGAGGATCTCATCTTGTATTAATGTAGATAACTATGAAAGGTACAGATTATTGGTGTATCAGAGAGAGAAATCTTGGTTCTGTATTTATGACTGCAACTAACTCATTAATAGACATCAAGAAGTAATTTAGACTTAGCATTGCTAAAATAAATGCATGCCTTTCTGTGTTCTTGGCTTGCATCATATGTTAAATGCATATGTGCAGTAAGGGATTTGTACAGGTACACACCACTTGAGAAATGGACATTGGACATTGGGAAAGGACACACATTTTCACATGCTTTTTAACATAGTCAACATTGTTCTCTATATTTCAGTTTTTACAGTATAAAATAATACTATGGGGGCCTATTTAATATTTAGAAATTTGCTTTAAATCTCCCCCATGCTGTAATGGGACATGCTATAGATCTGACAGACTTACAATATTAAATTGATATGCAAGTTTGAGCCAGATACTGAGAGTCCATCATAAAGCAAAGAAAACACGGTAAAGTAATTCCATTTATTAAAAGGTATTTGCCTAGCTTCAATGATCTTGTTGCTTTTTCCTATTCTTTCCTAATTAAAGGATTCTACAGCATAGCACTAGTGAACACTAACCTTTTCAGAAGAGCAGCGGTCAGGGCACAGTTCCTTTTTCTTTCTTCTGCTTTGTAATGTCTAAAAGTCAGTGATTAATTATGACTCTGATTTGGCTTAGTCTCTTTAAGACACTGATTCCCAAAGAGTGTGCTGTGGCACACTAGTGTGCTGTGAGTGCAATGGAAGTGTGCCATTGGATCTCCCCTGTGTGAGGAGGGTAAATGCTTTCCTCTTCCATCTGGCCCAGGAGCTCCAGTAGTGCCTTTGGCTGGAGACTGCTGCCACTGCTGCTGCCACCTTCCCCACCCCCACGAAGCCCCAGTGCCAGTTTCCTTGTGTTTCCAGCAGTGGGTTCTGCTGCAAGTGGGTGGGTGGGCAGATGGAAGCACAGATGGCCATACTTTGCAGCCCAGCTCAGCCTCTGCACTCTTCTCGTACTCCCATGGCCAGCAAGAGGGGCCACAGAGATGGTTGCCAGCATGTGAGGCCCTGCAGAAACAGCCTCATCAGTAGGAACTGCCCATGCCCCTTGAGGCACAGATCAGGAGCTGGAAGGGGCAGACAGTGGAAAGAGTACAGGATGATGTCCTGCCTCTGCCACCCATAAGTGGTACCAGCTTGATTAAAATTTTGAGAATAACCAGCCTCAAAGACCCTTTCCCTATATTTTCTAAAATCCACACACACCCATGCACCTTTTTGGGTGTAGGAGTGAATTGTACTGCCAGCTTTAATCCATAAAAGTGTGCCCCAAATACCAAAGTTTGGGAAGCACTGCTTTAAGAGGTAAACTAAACAGAAACCTACCTGGAAATACTGTTTCTGATGACAATTCTGTGCAATTAAACAATTATTTTCTTAACAGCTATTTGTTTTAAGCCCTTTCCTTATGAACTAGGGCAATCTATATACTGCTGTGAGTAAAGGATTGGGAGGAAAGTATTCCTGGTTTCTGGTCCTGTTGTTTTCTTTTGTCCCTACTGTTGCCTTCCCATCCCAGATGCTCATTTGGGCTGTCCTTCCCACTCCCATTTGCATTCTCTCACACGTTATCACTCTTTCCCTTTTGTTCCCATCTACCCCCCAAGCTCTTTCTTCCTTCGCTCCTTCTGTTCCCTTTGCAGACTCTCCTCCCCCTCCCTTCTTAAAATTCCTGTCTTCAATCTCTCCCCATGATCTCCCACTTCCTTTACCTTCTGATGTCTTTTAACCCATGCAGAGTTTTCTCTTTTTATATGGCCCAGAGAACCTTACTGCAAGACAGAAGTTTGCATGACTTGCTTTGACCCTTCTGATTTCTGGCCATCTCACCTCAAGTGCCACTTGCATGAACTCCACTGTCACAGGAGGGTGCCTGTTCCAGGAATCACTGAATATGTAGGAACAGCATCTAGACACTGTATTTTAAGAGAAGGGAAAGAAACTTCTATTCCCACCTTCAGCCAAACAGTGTTGGGAAGGGGAATTTCTCATCTACCTCCTGCTCACCTTCATGCTTGCCTTCTGTTACCTGTTATTAACCAGGAGCCTGTGAGCAAAGTTAAATGCTTCTGTCTTTCTCTTGCATGGGGCTGTGAAGTGTGTACACATAAGCCAGTGTTAAGTTGAAAAGTTGGAAGATATAGCAGTGTAACTAGGGCAGGGTGAACAGGGCACTAGCCCTAGGCACTGATTTAGAGGAGGTGCCAGCATCATCTTGCAGTGCTCTGTACCCCCACTTTCTAACACTCAATATTCCCCCTACCTTGCTGGCAGCGTCTTTGCCCAGGGTAATGAAATTCCTAGTTGTGACTTGGGGAGGATATTGAGAGTAGTTAGCTATGTTAGTTTGAAGTCAGAAGGCAGGGTGTATATGTACCTTTATTGACTAAATAAATGAGAGACAGAGAGACAGAGAGAACAAGCTTTTGTGACCCTAACTTGACTTGATCAGATGCTCTGAAAGGACAGCTTAGAACAGAGTATAAAGCACAGTGAGTGATTAGAATACAAGAGGTGGAAAAGCAGGAGGGAGGGGCAGTGCTGTGAGAGGCATATGAGGAAAAATCCTACTGGAACAAAGGGGTCCCAAAAGCGTATCCAGGTAATGGGATAAGAATATGCAGTTCCTGCTTAAACCATAATACTGTCCCTTTTGTGGTTGATTTTTTGTTCTGCAGTTTCCCATTCCAACTGGTTTTTAAAATTTTCTGCCTGAAAACAGCAATCCTGAGGTCAGTGATGGGATGTTCAGGGAGATGGAAGTGTTCTGCCTTGGGTTTTTGTGCCTGTCTTCAACTGACATCAGATCTATGTTCATTTCTTCTTGAATGTAGCAATCGCCATGCTATCTGTGTGATGTAGACAGTAGAAGGGAATTCTAAGCAGGTGATCTTATATATGATATTGGTAGAGCTGCCGGTAAAGGAACCTTGCAGGTGAATGAACCTGGGAGGATGCATCATAAGGTGATAAGCAAGGATCCTGGTTTTTGCTGATTAATTTTTTTCCCAATTTTTGGATTAAAAAAGTAACCCAAAATCCACATTTGTCCATGATTAAAATGAAACAACAGTAATATACACATATGTATATGCATATGTGGATTTTGGGTTAGTTTTTTAAATCTGAAAATTGGGGATATATTTTTTTTATTATTAGAAGAAAATGAGGATCCCTGGTGATAAGAAATAATATTGCTATAAACCATAAAAACCTTAAGTCACCTCACACTTAATTCTTCAAGAATTATCCCTGATACAGCATACAGTGGCCAGTGGATAATCTCATTACTGGCAATCCTGGATGAAGGATTCGCTTTGTATTATGATCTTGTCAACAGCCCTCTTGGGAACACATTCCTTTTATCATTTTAACAGTCTCCTGCATACATCTCTTCCCCTGAGCACCTTCTCTTTAGGATATTAATGACCATATCTATTTATCATCAAAATGTTTTTTAAACCACTTTACACCACAAGGTTTATCAAGATGATTATCTCTTCCAGAAAGAAAAAAAATTGTAGGTACATCTTCAGAAACAAATCTAGCAACTCTATTACAGGAAGATTAATGATAGGTATGTGGATTACCACTTGAATATGTTTTTAAACAATGAAATGAAAGAATGATCTAGTTATGCTGCATTGCAGTGGGACACAGACAGCATTGCAGCTGAGTACTCTCTGTGGTCACACAGTTAAATGGGTTGGATGCCCTCCAATAATTTGAATGAGTCTTTAGCATGATTGTTGTCATGATCAGGCTGAGCTGAATAGGCCTGCCACCACTGCAGGGAATTCCTACTATGCGAAGGTGACATTTCGTGGCCTGTATTTTTTTTCCCTCTTGTTTCAGAAACCCAGTCATTCTAACATGAGGGCTCTTAGGAATATTATTTCCTACAGTCTAGAAAAGGTTGTGAAAACATTAAGATTATGTAAGGTTATAGGGTCAGAGTTGTTGTAGCTGTTACAGTTTAGGGTAGTGATTCTGAACTGGAGTGCCACAGCATCCTGGGATGCCTTGAGATCCTTTCAAGGGTGTCAAGGCGTGTCACACATTGTTAGTATTACACAATGTACAAACACAATTCACAAGATAAACCAAGAGATTTCAAACAGGAATCTATAATGTTAAAAACATACTGACCTATTGTGGTCTTTCTGAGGTCTTTGCTACAGAAGAATTGCTTTATTATTTTCCTTCAGGAAAAAAAAAGAGTGAAAACTAAGAGCTGGCATGTTCTAGGGAGTCTCCTTGAGTCTAGCAAGGGGTGCCTTGAATTTAATGAGGGTTGCCTTTAGACCAAAAAGGTTGAGAACCAGTCTAGGGAATATGTGAGAAGCAAGGTTTGTTTGGTAATAACTTTTTATTTGGATCAATAGTTGGGACAGGTGTTAAAAAAGCTTATAGCACAAAATACCCCTCCTCAGGTTTAGGAGAAAAGCAGATACAACACAAGCTAAACTTTAGTCATTTAAAGTAAAATAAAAAGCAATTAGAGAAGTCTCAGGGCTTGAAGTTTTCATACTTTTCATTCTATGTTATTATGACAGGTTTGGGTCCCAGGAGTGGCTGTGACACCCCTGGGTGACCATGCAATTCCTGTTCCAGTTTCAACTCTAGGGGCCCTCACCTCCTTTACTCCCCCTTCACACATTTGATGTTATTGTTTGGAAAGAAGGGAGGCTGCCTGAGAGACCAAGGATGAGCGTGCAGTTGTTCTTGTATTGGGCTTTGGCCTTCTCAGTCTCCACCCTTCTGTTCTTGCCGATCCCCTTAGGGCTATCCACTGAAGATACTGAGCTTCTTGGGTTGTTTCTGGGCTTCTTGGCTCCAAGCTCTGCCCTTCTCAGGCTCTGGGACCTATGGCCCTGAACTCTGCCCTGCTCTGCGCTCTGCTGTGCTTGTCTTTCTTGGGTGCTCTGCTGTGCTTGCCTGTCTTGGGCACTCTGGGATCTCCAAACCATAGTCCCCTCAAACCACTGGGTTGTCCTTTTCAAGTACCTAGCCCCACCTGGGCACCGGATCCTCCTAGTCCTCCCCAGGCACTGGACCAAACTGGAATCAAAACACAAGCCCTTCTGGCTATAATGCAGTCCTACCCCAATCCTGTGTCTGTAAGCATGTCTAGCTCTCAGCTTCTTTTCATGTTGCCTCCAGGCCTAGTCTGCTCCCCATTTGGTTCACAGGCACCTCTGCAGAACTCTTCCTGTTCAGGTTCTACAGCCGGACTGCCAGACCTGCTATAGGGGCTGCCTTATATTTCTCCCAGGCCATTTCACCCTTCCAGTCAGGTGACCTTCTAGGGTTGCCTGCAGGTGCCTCTTAATTTCATCAAGCAGTCTCCAAGGCAACCCAGCTTGCAGCTGTGCCCTGCATCCCCTGCAGGGCTCTGCCTGGACTCTTCCTCTCTTAAAGTGACAGAGAGCCTTAGGCTTACCAACATGTTGTAACTTGCTTTAAGCCATGGTTATAAATATTTAAGGCAAGAGTTATATCTTCTAAGTTAGGGTAGTGTTTATATTTCATTGGGATAGACATGAGGTTTTGGATCAAAGACCAAAAAAAAAAAAAAAAATTGAAACTTTCATATGTAGTATAAAAAGTCACAGTTCTACAAAAATGTTCCCAAAACCAAAGTTTTGGAGTAACGTACTGGATAAAAGCATTACAAGTTATGTATTATGAAAATATGCTTTTTAAACATGATTCATGAACGTTCTCTGAAATCAAAGACTTTTTTTGAGTCCCCTCGAACATCTAGGCTTGTAAATTCATTTTTTATCTTTCCTACCAGCTGATGGCAGAAATTTTATCTGGGATGATAGTGCCTCTGGTAAAAATAATACCAATAATGAATATGTCAAAGGAAGCTTTGACAAAAAATCCTGGCTTTTAAACAGTCACTGGGTGCTTTTCCATTGGAATGGAGCTGCAGAGCTTCTACAATACCTTATTTCCTTCTGTTCTGTATAAATATTTTAAAATTATAGTATAAAGTTGAATAAAGCAACATTCCAGAAAATTCAATCAAGGTAACTATTAGCAAGGTTGGCAACTCTTTCAAGACTTTTATGTTTCTTCCACCTTTGTGGGCAGGCACACAAACTGCTGATACCGTATGTTACAGGTAGCAATTTTTTCGTGAACGGTTGGGTTAAAATGTTGGCAATATAATATTTACAGGAAATATTTTGTAAATTGCCTGGAAAAAGTTGCTACTACTATGTCATTGTTGTCACTGAAAAATGGTAAATCCAAGATTTCCTTCTAATTAAAACAAAGAGGAATGACACAGGGAAGAATATGTAAGACCAACAACTCTTTATAAAATCAGTAGGATTCTATCAATGGGAGATAATTGAGCAGGTGAATTTAAATGTTACAATTACATATGCAATTTTAGGTATAAGCTTAAAATAAAAGGAGGTACATATTATATTGAAAACCACTGCTGCCACTTTGAATGAATGGAAGATGAACCTAAGTTTTTTGTGCATACCTATAAATCCTACTCTGGCCAATAAGAGTGGCTCATTTGTAAAGTGATGACACCTATATTTTAAGTATAACAAGAGTAGATTATACTTTTATTTTATTTTCTAAGGAGAACATAGGCTAATCACTGATGGAAAGGAAAAAGAAAACAGATTGGAAAAGACAAACAGAGCATTACAGGACATGTCCTGGAACTCTCCATGGTGCTAATGAGTATGCTGTTTCAGGGTTCATTAGAAACAAACCACGAAGTTGCACTATTTTCAACAAAGTCTGTTTTAGTTAACTTTATTAAGCATTACCTAATGAAACTGGGCCAAATTCTCATCTAGAGTAAAACCAAAGTTCCACTGATTTGTATATAGGGCCAGTTAAGTGATCTTTCTAAGCAGTTTGGATCTTAAAAGTACTTGACAATGTTCAAGTAGCAGCAATTACCCAAACACTGCGCTTGACTGAGAGGCTTCATAGTTCTATTCTTCTGCATGTCATCATGATAAGATGAATCATCACAGGTCACTTTGAGGTGTTACTAAAATGCATTCTCCTTGTGGCTATAGCTGCCAATCCTTTGGAAAATTTGGCAGCCCTAGATAATTAGATGTGCGGGCCAGAACCAGGTGGTGTTCAACACTGAGAAGTGTAAAATGCTCCATTTGAGGAGGAAAAGTCTGAAACAAATATACAGGTTTGGTGGTGCTATGCTAGCTAGCACCATGTCCGAATGGGAGTTGGGAGTCATAACTGAGCATAAAATGAATATGAGCTGCCAGTGAGATGTTACAGTTAGCAGAGCAAACAATACACTAGCATGCATCAACTGATGCATCTCAAGCAAACCTAAGGAAGTTATTTTCCCACTCTACTCAGCACTGGTGAGGACACAGCTGGAGTACTGCATCCAGTTCTGGGTTCCACACTTCAAGAGGTATATCAAGAAGCTTGAAAGAGTCCAGAGAAAAGCAGCTCTTATGATTAGGAGCCTAAAGAGCAAACCATAAAAGAAAGGCTGGCAGATATGGGACTGTTCAGCCTAGAAAAGAGAGGACTTTGGGGAGATTTGATGGCAGTTTACAAATATATCAGGGGAGAGTATCTGGGGCCAGGCAAACAACTATTCACCAAAGTACCCCAGGGGAAAACCAGGAGCAACAATCATAAACTCCTAGAAGAAGGTTTCAGAATGAATATAAGGAAAAACTTCTTCACAGTTTATGTGACCAGACTCTGGAATAGATTCCCAGTGGCGGTGGTGCAGGCACCTACCCTGGAGATCTTCAAAAGATGACTGGATGTACACCTTCTGGAGCTATTTGACTGCAGCAGTATTTCCTGCCCAGAGCAGGGGGTGGGGGCTGGACCCAATGATCTCACGAGGTCCCTTCTAGCCCTAAAATTCTGTGACTCTGTTAATAATAATGAAGTGGCATTATTATTATGTATATTTTCATTTTCGATTATGTTATTTGGGGGGGGGTGTTAATCACACTAACTATTAAATCACAAGCAAAGGTTTATAGTTTACTGAGGAAACTATTTGCTTTTTTCTTGACAGTTTTATTTTAAGTGACCTGAGCTTAGAAACAATTTAACTAATTATACAACTTGGCTTAAGTGGAAAAACTATATTGAAATTCCACCAACTGCTTACTTTGGCTATAGTAATTAAGTGCTTGTGGTAACAAGTCTATGGTTCAAGAATACTTCCCACTTTTGTTTGCCAGAGCTTAGCTTGAAAAACTTATCTGTTCTTAAAGTTTGCTTCTGTTTTGAGTTGAGCTTTTGGAGAGGCTACTTGAGTATTTATGGTAGGCTAATTCAGCATCGAGATTTTTTTTAATAACACGTTTTCTAAAGTGCACATACATCTTTGTTTAAAGCTTTCAGGTTTGATCTGTAATATGCCTACATTTTGTAATACGGACACATGGCACATCTAAATAAATATACAATAGAAATACGCATTATAAACCCAATGAGAGGCAAAGAAAATATAACTCAATATATGTGATTTGACTCTCTGCGCTAACTAAACTCTATTCAGTCCCAGCAGCTGCAGGAAGCTAAACATAAGGAGCTATATAAGAGGTCCTTTTGAGTAAAGCCATTATTCCAATAATAGAGGAAGATTGCCTTAAATAAGCTTGCTGAAGAATAGTAGAATCAACTAAACCCCTTCAGCATCAATAGCACTACAGCATCAAGAGGCTAATATAGAAGACCATTGGACCTGATGATTACACTGCTTCTATTTATGTGGCAACTGTTTCAAACCTATGAAATATATGAAAAGATGCTTGCTAAAAGGCAGCATACAAACAGCATGGGTATAAGTCACAAAAGAACAACAACAAGCTTCTTCATAGTGGGTAGAGGAGAGGTCCTATCAGTATAGCTAATAAAATACTTGGTTCTGTCACTATAACTTAAAAAGAAGGTGCTCTCCTAATTGTTTCCCAAGGGCCAATAGTTGTTCCTACTCAATCTAACTCTTGTATATGTTGTGTTTTGGAAAGTGAAGGGTCAACAACAGTGACTGGAACAAAACCTAAAATTTGCTTGGTATCTCCATACTTTGACATGTTTTCACCAGAATCCAGCTCAATAGATTAACGGCTCTCCTAGATCTAAAATTAAATTTGGTGGGGGTCTGAAAGGAAAGATACCATATTTATTCAAATCCAATAAGACATTGAATATAAGACAACTCCCCAATAATTAGATTCTATACATGGACAATTATACACTAGTTATGCTTTATTATAATTTTCCACATATAGAATCTAATACCATATGAAAGGGGTTGTCTTAAATTCTCCCTACCCACCCACTGCTGTGGCAGGCAAAAAAGTGGAGAGGCAGTTGGCTAGGCTCCCACCATTTACTCTTCCTAAACCTGCACCTGCTTTCCTGCTGCTTGCCTTACCCAGCTGTTTGCCTTCCAACTGTTTGTCCCGCAAGCCGCTTGCCCTCCCTCCTGCTGTCTTCCCCCCGGCTACTCTCCACGCTGGTTACTGTCCCAGCTGCTTATCTTTTGTAGCAGCTCTGGATCTAGGGCAGTGAGTAGCAGTGGCTGGGGTCCCATCCCAGCAAGGCAGAAGCAGTGGCGGCAGCTCTGGTCTGACTGGGTTGGATCCAGAGCTGGAGCTGCAGCCACAGCTAGAATCAGAACAGAAGGTAAGCTGGGGGTGGGGGCAGGTAGCAAGGGAGGCAAGCTGCCTTGTTTCTTCCAGCCTGCCCCGCAAGCCACACATCATGAGTCTCCACCATACTTCTTCCTACTGCATGGTCTTCCCTGTGCTCCCAACCACATGTCCCTTCCCCTGCAGCACAAGTCACCCCTGGAGCTGGGGCCACAGTAGCCATCTGCCTCAGCTGGCACTCAAGTCTAAGAGGAAGTTTCTTTTTCTCCATATTGGCCTGGGGCTGTGTCTACATAAGGTGCTGACTGCTCAGTAGCTTGATACTACTGCACAGTAGCATTGTGTGGCCTGAAGTGTGATGTGAACTACTGCTCAGTCAACATCACTTAAAAGCCATTCGGTGATGCTACTGTGCAGTAACTCTGGTTAATGTGCAGACATTTAGTACTTGTATATATGTAAGTACTAAATGACTGCTCAATAGCAACTGTAGTGTAGATGTGGCCTGGGTTGTGGAAAGGGGAGTCTAACTCTGGATTTCAGCAAATACGGAAATATTGTTTATGATCCTAATCAAGACCCTGATTTTCAGAACTGGGTAACTTTCACTTAAGTCAGAAAAATCAGAAAAAAATGGGATGTTAGAAGTCAAAATGCTTTCCTTGGCTTCCTATTAAAATACCTTATGGTTGCCTTCCCATTCTCGCAAAAAGAAGCATCATAGGATGTCAGTAGAGCAGGATAAGCTAGAAACTGATCACTCATGCAGACATACTGGTATGATGAAAATCCCTCTATATGGCTTCTTAGATTGATTCCATCAGTGTGATATTGAGTGCAAGTCTATGAGTAATAGTTTGATTTTAATGCAGCTCCCATTACATTCAATAGAAGCAAAAAGAAGTCAGGTGCTCTGAAAATCATCCTACAACATATGATGCTCATTCGTTAATACAAAGTGATAAGGAGTCCAGTGTCCTTCAGCAGATTTGAGCACCGTCCTTCCAGACTTGAGCAGAAAAGATGTGCCTAACTGTGTGTAAAATTACTATAAACTATTCGCACAGACTCTTTAAACAGTCCTCTTTCTTTAAGCTGATAAAATATAATTTATCCTCTTCAGGTCAATTAAAATACCCTTAACGTGTTATTGCAGCACATCTTTGCTTTCCTAATATACAGAAAGAAACAACTGCATTTTAAAAAATTAAGCTTTTTAAAAATATGCTTGCCCAAACATGCATTCGTTTCCCAGCTGAGTCTGATTCAGAACAGGCAGTTATGCTTAAATACAATTTCTCAGCACTAAATTAGTAAGTCTCTTGTGAAATGCATCTGACCTTCCAGGAAGTAGGTTTGCAATTCGAAGATGATTAATATTAACTATATGAGATACTGAAGGCATTTGTTTGGTATATATCTGTATAGTATATTTATATCTATGAATTTTTGTATTTATTTTAATTTAAAGGGATTGATGCAGAAAGGTCAAACTTGAGGTATTTGTAAAATTCTCTGAATATAAATGAGAGTAATTTGAACCAACGGTTCAAAGTCAATGTAACTTCTTTTGTATCTACAAATTACCATATGGGGTTAATTAAAAAATAATATTTAAGATTACTAAATGGTTGGACCTAACTTGTATATCATTGAAGATCACATTGCATAAGCATCTCCTGTGCTACACACTTTTTTGTTATTGTGATGTGTATTTTTTCTTACCATGTTGCAAGGCATGGACAGGTTTTATGACCAGGTGACATATCACCTGGAAAAAAGGGAAAAGGTTGATGTCATATATTTGGACTTGAAAAAAGCCTTTAACTTGGTGTCCCATGATGTCTTCAAGGAAAAATTGGACAATTGTGGCCTTGGCTACTCCATAGTCTGATGGTTGGGGAACTGGCTCTGAGGTCAGACCCAGAGAGTGGTAGTTGATGGAACTGAATTAACATGGCACTTGGTGACTAGTGGCATCCTCCAAGGCTCCGTTCTTGGACCCGTACTCTTTAATGTCTTCATAAATGATCTGGACACTGGTGTCAAAAGCAGACTGGCCAAGTTCGCTGATGACACCAAACTTTGGGGAAGAGTGTCCACACTTGAGGATAGGCTGGTGATCCAGGTTGACCTTGATCAACCTAGGCTTGCGAGGTGAGTGGATGAAAATCTGATGGTATTCAATACAGAGAAATGCAAGGTGCTCCACCTCAGGAATAGAAACCCACATCACACTAATATCCACTTACATAACTCACTAGCACTATGACCAAAAGAGACTTGGGGGTCATGATTTACCACAAGATGAATATGACCCACCAATGCGATACCACAGCTGGCAAAGTGAACAAAAATCTGGCTTGCATCTGCCGATGCATCTTGAGCAAGACCCAGGATGTCATCCTCCCATTGTACTCGGTCTTGTTAAGGTTGTAGCTGGAGTACTGCATCCAATTCTGGGATCCACAATTTAGGAAGTACATGGAGAAGCTTGAAAGAGTCCAGAGGAGAGCCACATGCATGATTGGAGAGCAAGAGAACAGGCCTTATGAAGAGAGGCTGTGAGCTATGAGACTCTTCAGCCTGGAGAAGCATAGGCTCAGGGGTGATCTGGTGGTAGCCTATAAGTACATAAGGGGTGTGCATCAGGATCTGGGGGAACACCTGTTCACCAGAGCACCCCAGGGGATGACAAGGTCCAACAGTCACTAACTCCTGCAAGACTGTTTTAGGCTGGACATAAGGAAAATCTTCTTTACTGTCTGAGCCCCCAAGGCCTGGAACAAACTCCCCCCAGAAGCTGGTGCAAGCACCTACTCTGGACACTTTCAAGGAACATTTGGATGCTTATCTTGCTGGGATCCTATGACCCCAGCTGACTTCCTGCCCCTTGGGCAGAGGGTGGACCCGATGATCTTACAAGGTCCCTTCCATCCCTAATGTCTATGTAATCTATGAAATCTATGAAGTTAGAAAAGACTTAGATGCTAAGTTGTGATTTTATGCTTAGGGTTCTGCACTACCAGACAAAGGAACCAGTTTTTCTTGTGCTTACACCATTTTTATGCCAATGTAGTGCCATTAAATTTAAAGGAATTAATTGTTCCTAACGTGCTCATTAGGATTAAGATGCAAGCGTAAGAAAAGTCTTTCAGTTCCCAAGTTAGGCTGCTATGGAGGAGGTGGATAGTGGGAGGTAGTAGGAGAAAAGTGCTTTCTTTTGCTCGATAGCATATGTCCTATCTATGGTGGGCAAGGTGTGGGTTGGTAGAGGAAGCCTGCAGAATAATCACATTGTATGTTATGTAAAGTTGCTATAGCATGATATAGGAAAGACAGTAAAAGGATCTGCTCACACTTTCCGATCATGTCCACACAAAGTGATGGAGCTTACAAAATGGCAAAGATGACAGTTTGTTTTCATTTTATTTGCAAAAGGATGTGTATATATAATTATTTCTTATTCTATGCTATTGCCAAATTGCCTGCATAAAGGTTATGAGCAAAATTATGTTACATTGTTACTGCTTTCCTAGTGGAAAATGAGTTTGGATAAATAGACAAGAGGAGTGTGTCTAATTACTTTTAATGTAAAGTGGCCTATAATTTCAAGATTTTTCTTTCTAACACACAGCTGCTTTAAAGGTCTCAGTGAGGACATAGTTTGATACTGAAAGTGATGACAGTCATAGCAAATGAGATATAATAGGATCTTAGGATTTCTATTTAAAAACATTTTTTTTAAAGTTGATCAAAACAAATGAGAAACACATCAAGGTGGGATAAACATTATGCTTCAGTTCCATCCTGCTTCTAGGTGTATAACATGGCTAACATGCTAGCATTTCTTTATCTACATTTCCCCCACGAGGTTAGATGTCTGGTTACTTTCATAGATTCATAGATGCTAGGGTCGGAAGGGACCTCAATGGATTATCGAGTCCAAACCCTTACCAGTGACAGAAAAAAGTGCTGGGGTCATGTGACCCAATCCAGGTGCTTGTCCAGTTTCTGCTTGAAGATCCCCAAGGTAGGGTAGAGCACTACCTCCTTTGGAAGCCCATTCCAGATTCTGGCAACCCTAATCATGAAGAACTTTTTTCTGATGTCCAACCTAAATCTAGTCTCTCAGCTTGTGGCCATTGTTCCTGGTTATTCCAAGGGCTGCTCTGGTAAACAGAGTACCTCATGAATGATGCATGCCCCCGGCAGCAGGTGGGGCACAGTGGTGGTGGGAGCGTGGAGGCAGCGGCAGGAGCATGGCAGCAGTAAGCGGGAGCTCTCAAAGATGCTGCCGGTGCTGTCGGTGATGGTGGGGGAGGGGTGGCAAGCGCTGAACAGGGGTCAGTGACCACCCGCAGACACTGCCAACAGTGGCAGCAGTGGCCAGTGGGGATCACTGACCACCTGCAGATGCCTCCCGCAGTGTTGGCAGCGGAGGGGGGTGGCTAGCGGTGACTGCCCACAGGCACCGTCAACAGGGTTGGTGGTGTCTTTTTGTAGGGGGTGCTCCACCATGCCCAGAGGTTGTACATGCACCTGAGTTCACCCCTTATGCATCACCCCTGGAGCATCTCCTATTCCCTGTTGGCCCCTCCTGGTGAATTTTGTATACTGCCACAAGATTCCCCCCCAGCCTTCTCTTGCAGAGGCTGAAAAGGTTCAGGTCCCACAGCCTTTCCTCACAGGGCCTTCCGTGTAGACCTCTAACCATATGAGTGGCCCCCCTTTGGACCCTCTCAAGCTTGTCCACATCCCTCTTGAATTGTGATGCCCAGAATTGGATGCAGTACTCCAGCTGTGGCCTGACAGTGCTGCATAGAGTGGAAGCATCAACTCCCTGGACCTATTCATGATGCACCTACTAATGCATAACGAAGTGCAGTTAGCTCTGCTAACTACTTCATCCCTTTGATGCTTTGATGACTTATATTCATCTTGGAGTTGACGATGACTCCAAGATCTCTTTCTGCTGCTGTGCGCTGAGAAGGTCATCTCCCAGCCTAAAGGTGTGCTGGTGATTCCCTCTCCCTGGGTACAGCACCTTGCACTAGTCCTTGTTCAACTGCATCCTATTGTTCTCTGCCCACTTCTCTAATCTGTCCAGATCTGCCAGGATTCAGTTTCTTCTCATCAGTGTTTACTTTACCCCATGGCACAGCCATTCAATTTGTTTATGAGAATAGGATGGGATTCTGTGTTGAAGACCTTCCTAGGGTCCAAGTAGATGACATCTACCTGAACTCCTGCATCTAAGCATTTAGTGACCTGGTCATACAAAGAAACCAGGTTAGGCAGGATCTACCTGCTGGACCTGTGCTGGTTGCCCTTCAGCATTATATTACCTGCTGGACTCCTACAAATGTGACCCTTGATAATTTTTTCAAGGGTTTTCCCAAGGATAGAGGTGAGACTAACCAGTCTATAGTTACCCAGATCCTCCTTCCTCTCCTTCTTGAAAATAGGGGCCACATTGGCCCTTTTCCTGTCCTCTGGGACCTCACCTGACCACCATGAGTGGTCATACAGTTGTGCCAGTGGCTCTGCTATGACACTGGCTAATTCTTTCAGCACCCTTGAATGGAGCTCATACAGTCCCGCTGACTTAAACACATCCAGCCTCTCTAAGTGTCTCTTTACTGGATCAATGCTGACAATTGGTGGGCTGGTGTTCTTCCTGCCTATGTCAGTAATGCATTTGGAAGATTTGCTTAGTTCCTTATTCAAGAATACAGAGGCAAATAATTCATTGAAGAGCTCTCCTTTGTCCCTCCTATCTATCACCAACTGCTCTAGTCTATCCTATAGGGGTCCTATCCTGCCCTGCACCTTGTTTTTGCTTCCTATGAAGAAGGACTGTATAACCTTAAGTGTACAAAACATGCAAAAAATTCTTGTTTGAATGGTAAAACTGGATGATATACTCATAAAAGCAGCCACTGGAAAGTATTCTCTCTCTCTTTTCTGTGTGTGCATGCAGACATGCACACAAAGACCACAAATAGTAGATCAAACAAAAAATGGTTTAACTTTTTTATGATTCTGTAACAGCACTGATTATGGTACCATTCATGACAGTCCATTTCTAACACAGTTTACAGAATTGCATATGTTTTTCTTGAGAGGAGGATTTACAACAGGCAATACATATATAGAGGTTTGGTATCTCAAAGGCATTTTTGATGAATCCCAAATAATGTATAGTAGAGAGAAGGAATAGAGAACTCTTGAGTTAATAATTAGAATCTTTTTTTTCCTAAAGCAAAAATGACCAAGTTTAAGGATATCAGGTGAAATTCTGGGTGTTAAGTAAAATGCCCATTGACTTCAGTGAGGTCAAAATTTCACTCATAATTTCTAATATACAATCAGTAACACACTTCAGGTACTTATTATGTTCAGAAATACGTTTGGTTTATTTATGGATATTTTTGTCCATGTTTTATACAAAGCAGCTGGTTCCAAAAAAAAAAGTTAATTTTTAACTCAATCACAGCATGTTTTAAAAATCAAATATGGGATAAACAAAGTCCTTATCTAAAGAAAAAATATACTGTGTAGTTATTTTTTAAAACCCTACTTTTTAAATAGGAAATGCAAAAAAAAGCACATCTCCAAATATTTTGGGCTACCTCTGCAACATATGATGTCTGTTTGCATCCATAATATTATGTGATTGACATAATGGGAAATGGCATACTAGATCTGTGACAGACAGGGAACAAGTGATGTTTTCAACAAACAGGAAAGTTATGGGCCACACTAATAGCAGAAAAGCAGCAATTTGCATGCTTCATTGGGATTTCTGTAGCAAACGCCAATAAAGATCACAGTTGAAAATTTTAAGCTTTTGTAAATAAGTCAAACCATTTAAATCTTTATATAGGAACCTACATAAAAACTCTGTTTTTGAGAGTTATTGACCAGGACCTCTAAAAATCAGGTCACTGAGGTATGAAATATGGGTGCCTAACCTGACGTACTGAAGCTTGATAATGTTTCATAGTTTCTAGGGTCAGAAGGGACCTGAGCAGATCATCGAGTCTGTCATAGGATCAAGGAGATGTCCTCTGACTAATATAGGGTTAAGGAGCTGCCAATCACCAGGGGCAGCTCAGGTGCAGGTTGCTGCAGCAACCAGATAGGTCAGGTGACCAGAAGGGGGCAGGGCCGGGCCTTTATAAACTGCCCAGGCCGGAGCCAGAAAAGCAGATCCCTTCTGGCAATTGTAGGAGCAGGAGCTCTGTAGCAGAGCTGAGTGGCCTGAGTTGGCAGTTGCAGCCTTACCTTGCTGACTGGCTGTAATGATGCTAGGGAGGAGAGAACCCTGAAAGGAGGTATGGTTAGGAGCCCTGGTGGGGGGCTTGAAGTTGCCTTATGAGCCGGGAAGCTCTTTGTTGGTTCCGTTACAGCCGTTTGGGCTCGGTTTGTGTTATGGTTACACTGGAGGACTGGGTGAGGCTGCAGGGGTGTGAGGAGGCCTCACGGGGGCTCCCCAGAAGCTTGGGGGTTCCTGGTGCCCAGCAGGGGCATAGTGCATAGTGCCACTGTGGGCACTGCACAAGAAGTGCCAGAAAGGCGCTCAGGGTGTGGGGATGTAGCCCCAGAGTGGGGCAGCGGGCGCGGCACAGGCCCCAGAGTGGGGCAGCGCAAGGTTCCGGAGGGGCGAGAAGCCCGAGAAGTGTGGCAAAGGCCTGGGAGGGGGCGAGAGGCTCCAGAGAAGGCAAGAAGTGGTGGAAGAACCACGTGACAGGCCCAGTGGGGTGAGGCCTGGGCATGGCAGGTCCAAGGGTGCCGGTATCGGGGTACAGGTTGCAGCAGTGGCCTAAGGGTGCAGGTATCGGGGTGCAAGTTGCTTAACCAGCCCGGGGGTGCCGGTGAAGGGGTGTTAGGTGCGTAACCGACCCAAGGGCGCTGGTAGAGGGACTGCCAGTTGGCCGGACAGGCCCAGGGAGATAGGAGAGGGGCGCCAGGGCATGACAAGCGCCAGGGGCGCCAAGTGGGTGACAAGCCCAGGGTGCCGGAGAGGGGCGCCAGGGCATGACAAGCGCCAGGGGCGCCAAGTGGGTGACAAGCCCAGGGTGCCGGAGAGGGGCGCCAGGGCATGACAAGCGCCAGGGGCGCCAAGTGGGTGACAAGCCCAGGGTGCCGGAGAGGGGCGCCAGGGCATGACAAGCGCCAGGGGCGCCAAGTGGGTGACAAGCCCAGGGTGCCGGAGAGGGGCGCCAGGGCATGACAAGCGCCAGGGGCGCCAAGTGGGTGACAAGCCCAGGGTGCCGGAGAGGGGCGCCAGGGCATGACAAGCGCCAGGGGCGCCAAGTGGGTGACAAGCCCAGGGTGCCAGAGAGGGGCGCCAGGGTATGACAAGCCTCAGGGGCGCCAAGTGGGTGACAGGCCCGGGGTGCCACAGAGGGGCGCCAGGGCAGGACGAGCCCGATGGGCGCCAGAGAAGGGACCGAAGGGCAGGGGACCCAAACAACGTCCAAGGAGCAGCTGCGAGGCTTGGGGTGTGCTAAAGGGGAGATAGGAGGCACGCGTAGCCCTTAAGGCAGGGGTGCGCAGAGGCACCCCATATGGAGTAAGGGTAGGAACACGCATACTGTCCACCCGGGGATAAAGGCAGCCTCCCATATAAACTTAATTATCATCAAAGTCATGGCGGGTGAGAATCAGAGGGTGCTGAAATACCTGAAGTGATGGTAGGGGGGGGCACTAGGGAGTACATGGCCGCTCCTAGGCTCCACTCCCTCACAGAGTCCCACCCCCTGCCATGGCAGGAAAGAGTACTGGGGTCAAATGACCCCAGCAAGGTATACATCTAGCCTCCTGTACATTGACCCAGATACATAGCAGAAAATATAGTGCTCAGTCTCTAGGTTAGGGACAATCTCAATGTTTTTTGCACTGATGAAATTGAAAAATACAATCTTTTACTTCTTAATTTGGTAAATCTTTTACTTCACATCTCAAGCTGTTCTGTAGAGTTACTGTTTCCTGTAAAACAGATGGCTGCACTTCAGTGGTACATTAACTGTTTCCTTGTGTATCTAACCTGTAACCCTAAATCAAAATAATGCATTTTTAAATGGGTGATCTCTGGAGCACACGAATCCCTCTTCAGATTTCAAATGGCAGGTTACTACTGCTTGGGCTGCCTCAATTTGCACAAAAACTGAATATTGTAAGATTCATAAAGGCTTGTGTAGCAGTTTAGGGACAAGCTGAACTGCATCTGTGATTGCCTTCATAAAAGTGACCACAGAAAGATTATCTCCAGTGGTCAGTTCCATCTGCACTGCTTTCACAACACATTTGACAGTAGAATCAAGTTATAGCACCTTTGGTTTACCAAACCCAGTTTCTCTAGCAGGTCCACCTGGATTTGATTCATGCTCAATAATATTTTCTGGGAGTGTTCTAAACTGCTGGTTAAATGCAGAACTCAGCAAGTGAGTATAGTAATTCATTTATTCATAGAACTTAACAATCGAGAGAAATGGGTTTAAGTAACAAAAACCTAAAGCATGTAATCCTCCCTAAACTTAGCCTTACTTCATGGATTAAGTAGATTCCATTTAGTCCAAGCAGATTCCAAGCAGTGTTACTAGGCAAAGCAGGACGAACCTTTGCAACCTGCCACAAAAATGATTAGATGCACATGCCTGGGAAACATGGGTTATGAGCAAGGCTGAAAGAACTAGGATTATTTACTTTGGAGAAGAGAAGACTGACAGGAAGTTTGATAAGTCTTTAAATACATGAAGGGTGGTTAAAATGATTATGATAGAGACTTTGATTTTTTTTCTATGGCTGTAGGGGCCAAAACTAGGAACAGTAAGGAAGTGGAATAGACTGCCCAGGGAAGTTGTGGGATCTCCTTCATTAAAGGTTTTCACAAGAAGGCTGGAAAAGCATTTGACAGGACAGTTTAGCAATTGTATTCATGTAGGGGGTTGGACCAGTGACTCCTGAGGTTCCTTTCAGTGCTATAGGCATTTATATACGTGCTCCAGGAATGGCTGAGGGGAGGGCACTTCATATATAGCAGCTCTTGGAGAGCTGTTGTAATTAAAGTGCCCCGAGTGTCTTGTGTATCAGCAGCCCCATGCTTAAAAATGGCGGTGGAAGCACTTTGTCTAAAGCTGTTCAAACAAAACTTAGATAGTGTCCCTGCCACCATTTCTAAGCATGGGGACACTGATACACAAGACACTGGAGGCTGCTGGAGCATTGTAATTACCATGCTTCAGCAGACTTGATTAATCGAGTCTGCTTTGACACAGTGTAACTATAGTGCATCAAAAGCTGCTTGTCTATGATTCTATCAGCTTCGGTGGTTATCCAGGAGCTGTCTGAAGGCATGTGCCAATATCTTCTGCCAGCTGCTGCAGTTCTTTCAGCAGCTCGTGGCTTCCCAGGGTGCACTTCATACTTTGCTGGCACAGCGTGCACTTTTTGCTCTGTTGCACTGGTGCTACATGAAGCCTTAAGTCGTATTTTGATTTGAAGAATCCTGCTGGCAGTACCCACCATATACTGCCAGAATAATGAACAGGATAAATGTAGATAAGGCCTGAGTTAACCCTTAGGTTTTTCTATGTATGCACCTCACTTACAGTCCAAAAAAAAAAAAAAAAAAAAAGTTTCCACAGAAGTCATAATGTTACATTCTTCACAGCCTCAGATAAGAAATCATTTTGGGCACTGACAGAAGTTTAGCTCCCCACTTCCTGTGAAGCACAATGAGTTAGTGACCCCGCCGCCCAACAGATGTTTGCTGTTGGGCTGGGATTAAACTCTACTTTGGAGCTGATCTAGCAGAGCAGCTGCCTGCCTGCAACCCCTTCCCTAGCCCCACTTCCCCTCCCAGCTCCAGTGCTGTCTGCTGGAAGGGCAGGAAAGGAGCTATGCATTGGAGTTTGCCCAGCCTGAGCTGAAGGGGGAGGACACTGGGGGATGGGGGGTAGAGGGGGCAGTGTAAGGTGGGGAGATTCCAATCAACCCACCCTTACTCCAGTGTAGGCTGGGCAAACTGCAGCCTGCAGCTCCCTTCTCCTCCCTCCTTTCCTGCAGACAGCACCAGGGGCAAGGCTGGGCTGCATCAGCCCAACCCTGGTCATGCACAGGGATTGACAGAAGTTCCTTACAGCGCTCCACTTTGGAGCTCCTTCATCTGATTCCTCATTAGATGAGGGTTAGTTTGTCATGCGATTGGCCACTTTTAAAGCACTCTGCAGTTATGCATGTGTGTCACTGAGGAAGGAAAATGCTTCCATGAAATCGGAGTGCCTGTCTCGCAGTTAAGACCATTTGGATCCAGAAACAAGATATTTCTTGTGTGTACTCAGAGCAGTATAGACTACACCAGCTATTGTGTGGACCTTCGGGACCTACTATGAGCTTTGCTGCCTGCAGAAACAGAATTAAATTATTGAATACAGGGTGGTGGTAATGGTGATGAGGGGAGGGAGGGGTGGCAACATGCTTAAACCTCCAGAAATAAAAGCAATTACTGTACATTTTGAAAATAATTTTGCCATTTGTCCTCCTGTTTGCTCTTTTGAGCTTTATCTAGTAGAACAGGGGAGTTTCTAAAGCTGCAAAGAAAATTACAGCTGGGTCATGCCCAGAGGAAAATAAACAGATGCTAGCAGTGTCCAGCCAAGGCATAATTTGTTCTATTATTTTAAAAACCATGTTGGCTCTTGTTGTTCCTCCTTCATCTCTCATCAGAGGTCTTTGTATATCTCTTAGAGAAAAATATTTCCATTGTTGCTGTAGCAGCTGAAGACTACACAGTGGGAAAGATCCCACAAAGGATTCATCACTTTAATAAATCTTTAGCACATTTATACTGTAAAGCCTTCTGTGCTGCTTGGGATGCTTTTAATGATGGACCTGAAGCTGAACAAAACATGTTTTTCACATTCACACTCATATAATCAGTATTGGCTCACAGGATGAATTCTGGAGAAGTGAAACTCAGTTATGTACACTGAATTTGTATCACTTAATTTTCATTGATACAGGGATGGAATTTGGTTTACTGAATTCTTTCCCATTTTTCAGAATCCTGAGCAATTTCATAACTTCTGCATGTCCCAGTTCAGTGCCTCAATCTGTAAAAGAACTAAAAATACATACTGCAGTGATTTGGGGGAGGAGGGGGAGAGGTCAGGGGTGAAGCTTAGTTTACCAAAGTACAGCTAAACATGATTTTCTATTGATAAATACACTGAAAATCCAAGTATTTCTTAGCTGATGAGGTTTCCAGACTATCCGCCTCCAAAATGTTTCTCTCCTTTAATGAATATGATCTGATAGCTCTCCATTTAATCAAAATATTTTAAGCTCTTACCTCGGCTTGCAGGTGAGCCTGTTTCCTTTATACTTTGCCAGCAACTCCAACCTGAGTTATTTCTCAGAGAGGGAGGGAGGAGCATTTTTGTTATTAAGACATCAGGTTGATGAATATAAGTTCAGGAGATCAGGATTAGATAGGAATGTTTCTTTTATAGTAGAACATACTAGTAATTAAACTTAAATACCAAAGGAGAATAGCAGTTGGTAAAATATTAGGTTATTCATCTTTTGTAACATCACTGACATTTGGAGGAAAATACAACATTGCTTCAGATGTACTTCCCATGGCAAAATTAAAGTTGATTTCCTTGGCTAGGTTCATTCCAACTTGCAGTAATGACTTAGTGGGAAATCTACAGGATAATCAAATGGCAAAATAAAAAAAAAAAATAGAAGAGCCTTCATATGACAGAGAAAAATAAGTTATACAAAAGGACAGGCTGAGAGGGCAGCAGGCAAGCAGCCTAAGCAATTATCTTCAACATCACTGTAGGATCAAATCTGCCTGGAAGAGCTGCTGGGCAATATGTTTTCTATGAATGACTTTTTTTTAGCTTTTGCATAAGGTTCATTATGACTACTGCCTTTAAAACTATTCTAAAGCTTCACTGCATATAAAAACTATTTAGATACAAAATACACCCAGGAACACCTTTTTTTACCACCAAACAAAACAAAGCATGATAGATTTGCATTATGTGAATATGTGCATTCTTTGACCTCTTGTTTGCTGTACTGAGTATGTAAGCGAATTCAGAAAAATCAGGTTTTATACAGCTAGGCTTCTTGTGATCCACTTATGAATAAACACATTTGTCATGTTTGCAAATAAAACCCATCATCATTCATGGAGAAGCAATCAGAGGCAGAATTGTTTAGAATAGCATTGTCTGAATACTTCCACAAAGCACTGAGTTATAGTATGCTGTTGACAGCCCTCTTCTTCCAGACTGCCATGACAGGGAGCATTATGTCAGCCTGCAGATTCCCAGGAGCTATTCTTTCTATTAAACAATGGCAACTGAAAATGACAACATGTACTGGCCTGCAGGAATGAAATCCTGTTATCTTGCAATAACTCAGAAAATACCTTTCTACCTTGCAATGACAATTGTTTAATCTCTCAGGGCTTAAAATATGGAGAGCAGGAAATGAATAACCAGCGAATAGAATGAAGGTATTCATGACACACATTTAGCTGCTTAGAATGCATTCTTTCTAGCCTTTTTTTTTTTTAAGTGGAGGTGGTTCCGTCTCTTTGTCATGTGTCCTCTTTGGTTTACCATCTTGGATCAACTTTACGTTTTATACTGGTAGTAGGTATCTTGTCTACCAGTTAATGGACCAGAAGAGATTTGATTAAAAAACTCCCATTCAGTGGTTTCCTTCATTATGTGCAAACATCCTCCTCAAGATTATAGCTGAAATTAGAATGAGAATACTTGTGGTCCTGGTAGGCATTGAGAGAGCTTTATTTAGCTGAATCATTAAATGCTGTGTTCAGCTTACTTCCAAAGGCTGTCACTTTTCATATAGCAAGTTTGGAATAAGGTTTTCCTACATAGCTAAAAGCTGGATCATCTTTGACTTAAGTGGTTGATGATCTGTGCTACCATAGCATTCTTGATTCACAATTTTTTCTAGAACTCCAAGCCTAATTGCTCAGATTGCTGACAAACTTTTCTTTTTCAGCAATAAATTGTATATAGAAATCTCCCCAGAACCATCCAAAAAATTGGTCATGTAATAGAAAACTGGCTTTAAAAGCTCGCCACCATGTATTCAAAGTGACAGTGCTGCTTTTAAGAACCCTTAATTGTTGACTGGGTAAGTATAAAATAAAATCCCAATGTGTTTATTTCACTTTCTAGATACAGAAGATAGAAAAGCTAACACACGATGAAAAGATAACTATTAGTAATCATCTATAAAGTTAACTAGTAAATGAGGCAAAAAGACTAAACCAAAGCAGGTTTCACATCATCATGCTATCTCTCTGAAGCTCAGTTCTTCTTAAGGTCTCACCCCTTTCCAAGAAGGTCCTGTAGAAAATTTTGTTTTTGGTTGTGTGATTAAAAGGAAACCCTAACATTTCCCTTTTAAGGGAGTGCTCCCTCACGCTTCCAAGCACCTGTTGGGGCTTCAGCCCACTGAATTGCCAAATGAAAGTTGCACAGGTATCTTAATTTTGCTATTTCCTAACTATTTAGTACTTAATTTTGAAACCTGTTTAATAGTCTTTAAATATAACATTTGGTGTATATGGTAAATATGTCCAATTTTAGTGTAACCAGGGGGAGGTAGGAAACCTGGGGCTAGGAAGGGCAGCAAGGAGTGAGGCAGATGAACTGAGCTAAGGATTAAATAAGCCAGGTGGTTAACAAGGCAATTAACTGCATCTGGTTCCTGGGTGCAGGAGATCTGGTCACATGGGTGGAAGAAGGCTGGCCTTGGGCATAAACCCAGTTTCTGATCATACAAGGGGCAATCTGCCCCTGCAAGTGGTAGGGAGGTGAGTTCCCAGGAGAGAAGGGCTGCTGAAGGCAGGCCAGCCACCCAGGGGAGCTGGGGTGAGAGAGCTTCAAGGGAGGGTATGGCCTGGGGCAACGCAAGCCCTGAGTGAACAAGACTCTTCTTTATTTTAGAGCAGCATGCTTGCATTTCTATTCCATTTTGAATTTGAGACCAGAGGGCCATTGTGGCTACAGGAGAGAAGGTGGCCATGGGTCGCGGGGGGGTGGTGTCTGGGTAGATGAGATGTTTTAATAAAAGATACTAGATTTAACCAAAGCAACTAAATAGTTGGAAAGCACTTTCTTGGGAAGCTTTTGGGGTTTAAAAACCCTCATCAGGCTGAGGAAGTATCTGCATTTGGTGTGTGCTCTTCCTGGATGGAATGAATAATAAAGAAGCCAGAGGCTGGTATGTATGTAAGAAAGCTGGTATGCAGTAAAGATGTAAATTGAGGCATTAGTGTGTGAGAGACAGGGTGGAGGAGGATAAAGATGAATGTATTGGGTAATAATGGAGAGGTACCTGGGGAGTCGAAAGTCAGCAGCTTATAATGTGTTATAAATCCAATGTTTATATATAGTCCATTACTTTTTTTTTTTTTATATCCAGGATGTTGATCAAGTGAAGTTCATAGGCTCGTCTGTGAAAAGTGTTTGTATGAGTTCCCTTTGAGGATTAGGACTGAGAGAATGGTGAGAGAGTGGCTTTTTGTAAGATGGGTGCCCCCACTGGTAATTGGGCATTCTTGTCTTTAACAGATTTCTAGTGTGCATTCATTCTGGTGCGTAATTGTTTGGTCTCTCCTACATATTTTTCATTGGGACACTTGGTGCGTTGGATGAGCGAGAAAGCATTTCTGGACATGCAGCTGTAAGATCCAGGAATACTGATGGTTCTGTTGTAGGGTGTAGTAGTGCCTGGGTAGCATTCCCCACTATATATGCACCAGAAGATAGCCCCAAGGCAGAGGAGCTGAGACTGGTGGGGTGAAACTGGAGCCCTAGGAGGGGCTGCTGCCAAGTTGAGACCTATGCTTGGGAGCCGAGGTCTTAGACAGTAGACTGAGGCCCTGGCCAGAGAAAAAGGACACCAATGATGTGATAGCTGTAGCCATGGCAGGTGCTTGGAAATTTGAGGGAGCACTCCCTTAAAGGGGAAGTACTCAATGGTAGAGCACAGGCCCCAGGTGGACCTAGCTGGGAACAAACTGGTGAAGCTACCCCAGGGACCACCTCTCCAACAAACCAAATTAACATCAAAGTTGTGGCAAGCAAGAAAGTGGAGGTGAGGTGGGGGCTTTAAACGAGGTGGGTGTAGACCACAGGGGGAGTACCGGGTGGCAGACCCCCAAAGGTGCAATGGTTAGCAATGATTCTTATAACCTAGATGTTTTCAAAGTAGGTAACAAAACATTGAAAAATGGCATTTCTAATAGACTGTTCTTAAATATCACTAAGCAACTTTGCTCTTCTGTCCATATTTATTCTTTGGGTTAGTCCTTGAGTAAATGTTGCCTAATACTGACTATGAAAAATCTTATAATTGGCCAGCTCAGCACCAGAATAGTGCTAATTTATGCTGCTGTACTAGAGCCCCAAGTTTGATACTCAGTCACTCTCTCCCATTTAAGTTACCATTTTATGAAGTTCCAAAAGCAGATAGTTCTCCTTGGCCAGAAGAACGTGGTGAGAAACCCTGGAGGATGGTGGAATGCAGATGTTTATGTGCAGTTATAAATACTGCCAAAATTGGGTTGCTTGAGATAGTAAGTATGAGAAGCACTTTCTCTTTCCCATTACTTGTACAATCAACTGGTAACATAGAATAGAAAAAAGATTTCTTACTGAAGTAGTGGGGAAAAAAACAGGGAAAAATATTTTAAAAATGGGTTCTATATAATATTTTTGGTAAACTTATGCATATTTGAGGCCCAGGTCTTTTGTATTTAGAAAAAAAGAAAATTGGGAATAAATGCTAATAATTTTGATTTACTTATAAGAATCAAGATGACAATAGCTTAAAATCATTTACACTCTTTGACTATCTTGTTTACACTAACTCCTCATAGCAGCAGGTGCCTTGTGTCTTTTTAAAGCATATTGTTGGTACTTGGTGAATAATAAAGTTAACAAATATGAATAGTAATAGAAGGACAGCTGCAAGGTAACTGTATAGCCCAAAACTGCTTATCTGAGCTCTAGGGTTTAAAATAGCAAGTACAGAAACCATCACATATTTTTTTGTGTTTGTGTATGCATAATGTTACCCAAAACCATGATATTACTGGTAAACCATAAGCAATGACTGATCCTGAAAAGAAGGAATTGGACTAGAGCAGTAGGCATATTCTTGTAATCCATCCAAGTATTAAACAAGTACAAGCTTATTATTTTTGGAAAAACACATTAAATCAGTATTTTAAACTGGAAGTGGACATCTTTTAAAAACAAAAATCCAGCCACTCTCCTTATTTACAGAAACATAGAAAACTAGGACTGGAAGGGACCTCAAAGGTCATCTAGTCCAACTTCCTGCTGAAGGCAGGATCGCTTCTTTAATTTTCCATCTTCCTGTAACTCTAATACATTATTTATTAAAGAATGTATGCATCTGCTGTCAACACCTATGAACTTTTGTATACAGGTTTCCCTCTTTTTATGCTGTACATGTTTTCCTGGAAAACGGTGCATAACTCAAATTTGCATAAATAGAACCTACTTTACAATGTAATAAATAGGGATGTGTTCCAAGACCTCAACTGTCCTGATGTCCTTTTGGCTGTGCCTGCATCTCTTTGGGTGCGGGGAACTGTGTGAGAAGCTCCCATGGCTGTCCTGCCTGGCTTCACACCCCACCCAGCTCCAGCCTCTCTGCACTTAATAATAAAATTTCCTACTGCAGCAGGGGCTGTGGGGACTGGGCACTCATGGCACAGCTTCCCTGATGGTCTCCTTGTCTGGTTCTAGCAGTCTGGAAATAAAAAAACAAAAGAGAAGGGTGGGGGTGAATATTATCATAAGGGGGATGGCAACTACAGAAAAGCATGTCATGGGCAATGAGCGAGGAACACAAATCCACACAGGAGACTATATTTTGGTGCATGTCACACCCTCTATGCATCACATTAAAGCAGCTGACTGGGGGTTTCCACCATGCCAATTGCATAAGTGAATTTACCTTGATATAATACCTTTCTGGTATAAAAAGGGTCATCACACAAGAGCAAATTCCCACATACAGGACCCATGTAAAGTGAGGGAAACCTGTGTGTGTGTATTTGAAAGCTGAGGAAGGCTGACATGGAAGGAAGCAGCTTTACTGGGCAGTATTCATCCAGAATTAAAGAAATGGAGCACTTGGAAAAAAATATAAGCTTTCATATTTGTTACTGTATTTAACGTTTTTTGACAAAGGAAAGATCAACAGGATAAGACCCAATTTAGAGCATCTCTTACACACACAATCCACTAAATCACTGGGTCTCAATCTTTTCTTTTTTTTTGTACCAGGGCCCATTTGTAAACATCAGTAGGCAGTCCCAGCCCACTGCCCCTCACCTCCAGGCCCATGTGTGGGCACTGGGGAGCCCCAAGCAGCTCCTCACAGGCTGGAACTCTGCCCACCTGTAAGGGAAAAGTTATGGCATTTTTCTTGTTTAAAGGAGAATCCATTTTAAAAGTTTGTTTGCGACCCTTTCATATATTCTTGTGACCCACTTTTGGGTCACAGCCCACAGGTTGATAAAAGGTGTGCTATATGAGAAACTGCTGGAGAATTAGTCTGACATATTTAACTTCTGTTACTAGTTCAGCAATAATTGCATTCATGTTTTCTGAGAGAATGTTTTGACTTGAATCTGCATGTGTTGAATTTGTTTTCTAGTTTCATGTATTTTTGTGTGACTTCTAAAGTGAAGGAAGTGGGGTGTCACTTATTCTCCAAGACACAAACCGACTGTTGTATTTGAAACTTAAGGAATGTATCTTTGTAGCTTTTAGAGTAACCATTTTTAGTTTTTCTTTTCTTCTTTAAAGGCTCTTTGTTATGGCATCTTTTTTCTTTTTTTTCTAGACTAATAGGCATGTTTCTCTTTGAGTCCATTTTGCCTCCAAACAGCTAGAGGTTATTCAAAAGAGACTTGGAGCTCCTTCTTTCACTGCCGAGGAAAAGAAGCCAGTGATAGTGGTGAGGCCCAGTATTTAGAATCCACTGGGCCACTGACCTTTGGTCTCAAGAAAGAATGAGAGAGAAATTGTTCCCAATTACTACTCTGGATTGACACCTTGGTAGCTGTATTTATCCTTATGAGAGAGAGAAGTTTTCCCTTGAAAGTAATATTAGTGTAATGCTTTCCTTTTTAATTAGTGAAAAAGTGGGTTTTTGACTTTGAATATTTTTTATTCTAGCCTCAATACATCTGTCATTACTTCCTAATGGTTTGAACAACAAAATAACATTTGAAATCTTCCCCATCAATGTGGATAGCATTTCAATAACATTTATTTTTAAACCCCAATTAAGTTACTTGGGTCTTTAACTGGCTCCTGCTGGAGACAAAGCTATAACCCAGACCTCACCGTTGTTGACAGCAATATAGAAGTTACGTGCAAAAAATGTATGTTGGAACCCATTTCCCCCCACACAGCACAGACCAGTTACTATCAGTGTCACAGCAACCATTGCTCCAAATATGGTACCAACATGTAGACACTTCAATTTTCAGAAAATCCTCTCCAGTCTTCTTTCTTAAGACCTCAACAAAAACAATGACAGACATCAAACCGTAACCACATTGCATAACTATAATCTCTTTGTGAAGGCCCTGTACAAAGCCTCCAAAAGATGTATACATTGACAATGCAGGTGCCTGCATCTGAATATAAAAGATACCAGCAAGTGTTTCAAAGATGTCCTTTCTCAGAAGATACTAAGAGTGCTGACAGATATGGAAAAAACAAACCAAACCATGTTTTACTGGAAGCAGCAACATGTTTCTTTGACTCAGCTCTGTAGTGTCTGTAGAGATTGGATGCTTCAGTGGGGCTTTTCATCTAGTAGTTGATTCAATCAGCTATTAGATAAAAACACCAAAAAGCCCCACTAAAATTCCCAGTTTATACAGGCATTGGGAAAGGTGGGTGCAACTAATCTGGGCTTGCGCTGTGCCTGACACGGGAGTGCACTGGATTTAAAATAAAGCATAGGGGTGTTTTTTTTGTGCGTGTCCCCTCCTCCCCTATGTCTGCAATCAGCCTATTGCAGTAGGGCCAGCCATAACTAATAAGCTCCAAGAACAAAGGCAACAGAAATGGAAAGAATTGATCAAAGGAATAGATATGACCCACACTAGCAGGAAAACATGGTTAACCATTTGCAAGCTGAATAAAGACCCAAAGAAAATACAGCAATATCATCAACATCACAAGTAACCGGGTGGCTCGCCAGCTTCTACTTAGAGGTAAAGCTTTGAACAAACAGCCTAAAATATGGATTAGATGGCAAACTGATCTGGAGAAAAATCAGTTTAGCATGCTATACACAATGGATGGACTTAACACTGGAATAAGTCACTTTGGCAAAGCAGCTAGTCTCAATAACATTTGCATGGAGAAGATCAAGCACTTTAGTTGTGCAGCTGAGTTATGGATATTACCCCTTTTTAACGATAGCTTCTCAGCCTTGGAATACTTAAACTATGACGACAAGCCCATATACTATCTCTGTTCAAGACGGAGAAGGATGCCTTTGCCTAGAGAACTTTAGGTCAGTGTCAGTTCTGTGCCATCTTTATGAGCACCCTATTCACAATCACCTTTCACCTCCTATTCAACAACATCTACCAGAAAAAAAACCAGACTTAGACCAGGCAAGGCCTGCACTGGCCAAATACTAAACATAACCCAGCATACAGAAAATGGATTTGAGATGGGGATGATGACAGGGGCTGTGTTTGTGTAGGCCTATTGGTGGCAGATGACCATCATCTACAGAAAGCTGCTTGGCTAAGTCTATGATATGATGCATGACTACCACTGAGTGCAGCTCATCTGATCTCTTTTGGAGAACAGACAATTTACGTAGAACTGTGCAAGAAACAGGGCCACTGAGCTTCTAATACAGCCTCCCATGGGATAACGTGCTAGCACTGATCTTTTTAACGTATGTAAGTGACCCAGTGATACAGAGTAATATGAGGTGCTTTATATATGCTGATGATCTATGAATCACATTACAAGAGAAGGACTTTGCCATTGTCAAGAACAGTCTAGCATGTGCACCAAATACCCTCTCAGATTACTACAGTAAGAACATGCCTAGTGCAAGAGTGTGCTGAGGTCAGCATGGGTCTTCTGTGGAGCTTCTTCCTCCCCTTCTACATTCAGGGTGCTGGTTGATGCTGGGTAAGCGTCTCCAGTTGCTGTGTGTGGCTGCCTTACCAGTAGGTGGAAAATCAAGTTGCCAAGCTGTCTGGAGTTGGTGTGGTTCTAGCCTTAATTACTAGATCCAGTCACCAGTTTTGAGGTCCATTGGCCATGGCTCGCATAAGGGGGCAAATAAATCAATAATAACTGAAATGGCTGGGCCACAGGCTCCTCTCTGGCCCTGTGTCTGGCTGCCTTCAGGTAGGGCCAGTCTCACAGAGGTTGCCCTGTGCTGGATCAGCCCATATGGGCCTGCCAGTCCTTGGGGTGTTAGGAACCCTGGCTTAGTCCCTAGTGGTACCTAGTCACTTTGCATCATACAGTGATCCAGTGTCAGTTCAGAGGGTTTTGGAGTTCCAGGTCTCAGGTTCCTGATCTCCTGCATTCAGAGGAAAATGTGGTAAGTCCCCTCACCTGTCTCTGCATTCCCCCAGCCCTGCAGTTGCTGCATCCTTATGTGGGAGTTTCCAGATTGGCCTGGGCCAGTCAAGTTCCTTGTTCACCCCCACATGGCTGCCTGTTGCTGGCAGGTGCTAGGAGCCTCTAAGAGACCCTCCACAGCTCTTGCTTCTGACCCTCAGGCAGTGCTTTGTGCATCGGTTGCTGGCTCCCTCTTGGGGCTGTCACCTAAACCCATGTGGGACTGAGCTTCCGGTCCCTGCCCTGATCCAGGTGTGGAGCCCAGGGAATGTCTGCTACACGCCGGCTGCCTGTCTGGCAGCACATCAGTGCCTGCTCTGGGAGTGCAGGCTCGTTGTTATCCTGTGCTCCCAGTCAGGGATGCGCCGTCTGTGGTGTGTGCCGGCTGCCTGTATCCCAGTGAAATATGCAGCTCAGTGTGGTGCCTGCTACACAGCTGTCATGAAAAAACACTGAAGCATAGCCTGTACTTAATGGCATTACACCACCTGGTACCAGAAGAAAGGTAGTGAGCCAAAAAGAAGGATCAAGACAGATGGAAGACCCCAGGCATCCACTTGATGGTCACAGAAGTAACTAAATGGCTTACAGCATGAAGTAATTTTGAGACCAGTGTTGCACATTGGACACAACAGCTGACCGGGCACAATAAGTTATGGAAGGAAAGATTATGCACAATCAGATGCTCTGAAATGGACCTTGAAACTCGGGAGGACCTTCAAAGAGGGACTGATCTAGTCTGGCTAACATGGTGATGCCTGAATCACCTGCAGATACAAACTGAAAAATCAAAAACATATGATCAAATGGGGCTACTCTAATGGCACAAATATATGTGAATGTGTTGAAGTGCAGACTATGGAGCATCTACTTGTTTGCAGATTCCCTGATGAGACTCGCATGAAGGAGGACCTGGCTGCAGCACCAGAAAGAACCATTGCTTGTGCATGATTTGGGAAAGACATGTAGTTTAGGACACTAACATGAGAAGAAAAAGGTTTATCTCTTCCAAATGAGTCATGCATATTACATAGCAGCATTAAGCCAGCAGGGGCCAAGTTCCGAAAGCATGCATTTCATCTTTAGGTCTTTGACAGTTTTATGCAACAGTGAATCCGTTTGAAAGTTTGCATAGTTGCAGAAGATGAAAGAATGTGTCATGCATTGATTATCTTGAACTGAGTATGATTACTCTATTAAGGAATTGCAACACTGAAGTCACATGTTTTTTGATTAGCTGCATAGACAGTGTTAGACCCTGTGGTACCCAACTAGGGAGACGATGCTCCAATTACCCATGGATCCTGTTACTCAGTAGCTAGACCAGAGCAGGGAGCAAACACCAGCATGCATTGCTCGCAACAGCTTTATTCAGCATGGAGACAGCTTCAAACTAGCTCCCACACTGATAGAATATGAGGAGCCACCCCGAACAGTAGATTCTTCCTACATTTATACACTTTGGTTTATACTCATTAACATTCACTCCATCTCCATCCCGCCTTCTGTTCCACCCATTTCTCCTCCCATCTCAAGCTCCACCTCTGTTTACTGTTTGCTTCATTAGCATGGAATCGCCTATGCATTTCATTCATTTACATGCCTTTTTGCTATAAGTGCATGTCTAAGGCCATGAACCCTCTTCTTTCAGTCAGTGGGCGGACTCTGGAGATTTCTTTACCAATCAATACAAAAGATATATATTTCACAACAATCCTATTATAGACACTCCCTTTTGCAATTCCTGCTTAATGGTTTGATTCATACCCTCCACTTGTCCTGCAGCCTGAGGGTGGTAGGGAATATGCCACTTCCGTTCAGTGTCTAAAATTTCACTTATTTGTTTAGTGAGAGTGGCTGTGAAGGCCAGACCCTGGTCACCGTCTATGACCTTGGGGATGCCCCAGCAGGTGAACACCTAATACACTAGGCACTTTGGCCGTTGTTTTAGTAGTTTCATTATGAGTACGGAAGGCTTCTTCACTTTGTGAAAGAATCTACTGTTACAAGGAGAAAGCAGTGTTTCTTTGCAGTGGTGGGCAGGAGCCCCACATAGTCAATTTGAATCCTTTCCCATGGCCCGACCTAAATTCTGATGCATTAGCTGGCCCTTTTTGGGGAGCCGATTAGGTTGATGCCTGGCACAACTTAAACACTGTTGAGCCCATGCGATGGCATCTTTTTTGAGATTTGGCCACCATCTTAATGATTGAACTGTTCTGGTGGTTTCTTGCACACTGGGGTGTCCCCCAACTTGTGACCCATGTACCCATCTTAAAAACACTTCACGTGATGGCTGGGGAATGTAGAGAGCTGCTAGTAGCTCTTTGACCCATATCCCTTTTACTTGATGCATCTCCAGCGGGGGATCACCCGTCCAGTTGCACTGAGCATTGCGCTGCTCTATTGCATTGACCTGACTGACTGCAGCAGCTTTAATTTGACTCCATAAAGGCCATTCTTTAGTGTCAGATTTTGCTGCTTTATTCTACTTCATTGTTTTGTGTAGCCCCCCATCCAGTCTTATGGTGGCTTTTAACTTTAACCATTTTGAGTTGTTTTCCCTATGCTACCTGGAAGATGTGTTCCAAAATGGCTTGATGCTTGATTGGAGACCCATGAGCATCTTTGAATTCACTGGTGACCTACCATCCTAGCATCCTGGTTGCTCCTTTGTGGACATATTCACTGTCTGTGACTATGACATGAGACAAACAGGGATTGTTAGACATATTTTGAAGTGCAATTAGAAGACTTACAGCTTCAGCTTCTTGGCTAGTGGCCCCAGGACATAGCCAAGCTTCTGTTTCCTGGGGTCCCATTATGGCACAAGCTGCTCCTTCTCCTATTCCTGGAAAACTTACATAATAAACCACAACATTTCTCTTGGTTGTATCTGCTGTGAAGATACACTGTGAATGAATATTGGCCAGTTGCTTTGTCTTGGATAATGTGCATGCGACTTCCCAGGAGTCATCCAGCCAAAGATATTAATTTCTGCTGAGGAAGAGGCAGAAACCAAATTCTTGGGTTATCCAATGCTAGCAGAAACTAACCGATCCGTGGGGTTGTTAGCCCCCCCTTCAGCAATTCTTTGCTTTGAAGCAGTCGGTGGGGGTTGTGTGGTGTTCGAATGCATACTGTTTCTCCCACTATGAGATACTTAAATTTCTGTAAGAACCAATACATACTTAGCAGTGCCTTTTCTCAAATCCCATACTTTTGTTCTGTGAGGCTAAGCCTTCAGGAAGCAAAGGCTAAGGGAACATTAATTCCATTCATCTTCATTTGTTGAGTGACTACTGCCTGTCATAGACAACTTCTATGTTGGGAATCCTAGCACTGAGAGCAGGAGCTTTCTTTAGTCTTTTTTTTTAGCTTTATGAATGCAGCTTGGCACTCTGGAGACCACTCCGATTTGGTTTGCCGCACTGCCTGGTGGAGAGGTTCCATGATCTCTCTACAATGAGGTATGAATTCTTGGCTAAAACCCACAAGACCCATAAAAGATTGTAATGATTTTTGGTCAGTAGGTGGCGGCATTGGACAAATGAGTGAAAACCGATCAGTAAAAATTTGTTTGCCCAGGCAAGTGATTGTGAGCCCTAGGTACTGCACTTGATGTTTTATTAGCTGGGCTTTAGTACTATTTACCTTGAGGCGAGCATTTTGTAGCAGCTGTAAAATTGCTTTGGTACAGCGAGAACATTATTCCTGAGTGTTTCCCCAAACAAGGATATCATCTACATATTGCAATGCTCTGATGCAGGCAACAGTACCTTTTTCAATGCTTGATGGAACTATGTGGGTGCATTGTGGTACCCCTGTGGTAGCCACATCCAGATGAACTGCAACCTCTGCCAGGTGAATGCTGTTTTCCATTGGTCATCTGGATGAACTGGAAGACTCCAAAAGCCATTACTAATATCTAGAACAGAAAACCATCATGCTTGGTTAGTTAGTTGACTATTTATGGAACCATAGCTAGTACTGGTGCCATGAGGGTAGAAACAGCATTTAATGTCATATAATCGATGGTGAGTTACCACGTACCATTTAGTTTTCTCACTGGCCATACAGGAGAATTGGCAGGAGAAACTTGGGGTTGGATAATGTTGTACTCTTGCAGGGTTTGAAAAGCTGTAGAAATGCTCTGAACTGCTTCTTTTGGAATTGGATACTGAAGTGATTTAGGTGGATTTCCTCCTGGAATTCAAACTGGTTCCTGGGCCTTTAACAGACTTGCATCCAAGCTGTCAGCAGCCCATATGTTTTCCCATGTCTTCCAACCCAAAGGAAGAATTGCAGGTTTAAGTGTTTTGATGGAATGGCAGGCCAATTCCATGGGAACTAGCTGCTGTGTTGGACCCCCTTTGGCCATACAAGCTGGCTGGCTAAATCTACGCAACAATGTTGTAAAAGGGGCATTTCAATAATATTAAGGGACGGGTGACATGTTCATGCCAATTGATACCTTTGCATTTGATGATGCAAGTTGTTTATTGACATGAACTTTGTCACCTTCCAATTTTTGATCAGAACCCCATATGGCTCCTAAAAATGAGACTAAGGATTTCTCCTCCCCCTTCATAGGGGAGATAGTCTCACTGAAATTTAGCATGGATCCGGTATCTAATAGAAAAACTTCATTAGGTGCCCCACCTTCTACCCAGCCCTGGATCCAAGGTCTCCCATCTTGACTGAATTTGAATGGGAGACACTGATTGGGACCGCAGGAAGTGCGGTCCTAGTTTTGGTGGGGCACAGGTGGATTGTCAAGCCCTGAAACAAGAGTTAGAACCTGAGGTGCTTGGCAAGGGGTGCCACACTTGAAACATGTCATTCTATTGGGAAAATGTATACCTGGGCACATGCTTGGGGGCACTTCCAGTCCCCTGGTTGGCACAGTTGAGAACCCTTGTTGTTGTTGTTACCTTTTCAATTGCCTTCTTTGTGACTAAAATTTTCGATGTGTGGCTTGATAGAGGAACTGATAAGCTTAGCAGATAAATTTTCCACCCTGTGTTCCAATTGGCAGAGCTGTAACTTAGACTCTGCAGCTCCTTGATTCTGTTGGGCTTGGGCTGTTTGTTGCAATCACCACCAGGCTTCGGCTTGATCAAGGTAATTATGTAAATTGCCAGCTTGTAATACTCCACGCTGCATTTCTAACATAGTGATTAATTCCAGGGGTGCTAGCTGTAGCCATGTATTGAACAAGCGATGGGCCCTATTGTTGTCTCCAGCCCCGGGGGGGGGCAATGCCCATTCTCCAGTTAGAGGATCTTCCTGTACTTGAGCGCAAGTTTGCACGCATTTAATTATATCTCTGGGGGTGTTCTTCTGGAAGTGGGCACATTTGATTTGCTCCTTGGTTAATGGTATAGATTCCAAAGAGCTTCCAGGCTATGTCTGTCATTCAGGCTTGCCACTCTCCCTCTCCCAGGAGGGCAGGACTAATTCCTTTTGCTAACCCGGGTAACATTTCAGCTAAGTCTGTACATGAAAACAAAGCAAGGCTTTTTTCTGCCTTTGCTAGCCACTGCGTCCAGGCATTCCATTCTAAAGGCATAGGGCCTAATTGAGCTCTTAATGCTTCTTGCTCTATGGGGCTAGGAGAAGTGATTCTAATGTGCTGCGTCTGAGTTGTCCCTTCAGATCAGCGGAATAGCCTTTGGTCAGTGGGCTGCAGAGCTGCTTCTTCGCCAGTGGGAGGAGGGGTTAGGTATATGGTTCACTCAACAGTGTGCACTTCTGCTGAGTAGTTTGGGGGGGGGAATCAGGAAGAATAGGTGGGGGTACAGGGGATGGGTAAAGAAGGAGTGCAGAAGGTGTTACCACGGGCAGCCCCTTGCCACTTACAGCAGTGATACTCTGGGAATCAGCTGTATTTCCCCAAGTTTCACGCTCTACCTGCATCTTATCACTAAGAGACTTGAGAGATTCAATCTTATGCTCTGCCCCTCACAACTCCTCTGATTCTCTCTTTCATCTCAACAGCAAGCACCGAAGTGCAATTGAATAGTTGCTGCTGGGCTACAACATCTTTAAGTTGGCAAATAAGAGCGTCCTTTTCTTGACAAAGCCTTTCCTGTTCTTGACAATCGAGCCATAAGGCTTGAACCCCCCAGGACAATGCTTGGAGGGTAGCTGCTTTCTGGAAGGTTTGCTTCCAAGCCTTTTCACTTAAAATTCCCTCAGCCCAATCCCTGGCTGCACTCCAAGCTGGGCTGGACGGATTCTCCTGGGGCCCCTGCAGTGAACTTCCATTCTGTTTAACCCAGCCCTCAATAAAATCACAGAGGCCACCCTGACCCCATACACAAAGAGGAAAAGCCTGTGAACCTGCTGCCATGCTACTGGGGAAAAGTAGAAGATGGGGTACGAAAGCTGAGCCAGCCCAAGGGAACACACAAGGCAACCCAGGCCCAAGAGAACCCAGTATACCTGCTAGGCCTTACCCTGGTAGGATCGGGATAATCAGTCCGCTCCAAATGTGTGTCGAATCCTGCTGACTACGCCAAGATGTTAGACCCTGACTCCATGCGGTGCCTAACAGCTAGGGAGACGATGGTCCAATTACCTGTGGATCCTGTTACTCATTAGCCAGAGCAGGGAGCAAACACCAGCACACATTGCTTGCAACAGCTTTATTCAGAAAAAAGAGAGCTTCAGACTAGCTCCCACACCGATGGAATATGGGGAGCCACCCTGAACAGTAGATTCTTCCTACGTTTATACAGTTTGGTTTATACTCATTAACGTTCACTCCACCTCCGCCCTGCCTTCTGTTCCACCCATTTCTCCTCCCATCTCAAGCTCCACCTCTGTTTACTGTTTGCTTCCTTAGCGTGGAATTGCCTATGCATTTCATTCATTTACATGCCTTTTTGCTATAAGCGCATGTCTAAGGCCATGAACCCTCTTCTTTCAGTCAATGGGCGGACTCTGGAGATTTCTTTACCAATCAATATAGAAGATATAAATATACATTTCACAACAATCCTATTATATGGTTAAAACTACTTGCCTAAGCATCTTCAGGGTTATTTTAATACACCATTTTGCCTTGTGACCAGCAGCCTTACTGGGACACAGATTAAAGCCTTATTTCAGCTGCAAATTCACTGCTCTCCAACAGTCTGATTGATTGTCAACTTGACAGACATTAGTCATTTATGCTATTGAGTTGGGCATGACTATGAGAATGGTGGCTACGTGGTTAATTCTCCCCACTGTATGCTTATGGCTTCAGGTCAAGAAATGTAGTGATAAGTGATTTATTGGATGTAAATTTACTGTGCTTGCAGATCAAAGGGAAGCTATGATGTATAAACCTTGAAAATTACCAACAAGAGTGTCTCTTTCATAGTCTGCACAATGGCATTTGAGGTACCGTTAAGATTTTTTTTGTAGACAAAAGTATCTTTAATCATTTCACATCTGAGAGATCAAAACTATGATGAACGCATGAGTTGTCACTGTCAAGAAAGGAGGATAGTGGGGTATATTGGTGTGTCAGTGCAGACAGTTAAGTCAAGCATGGAAGATATGCAGATGACTATGTAGACTGCTGCATGATGAGTATATTTTAGCACATCATTTTCAATACTGTCAGTGTGTGAGTCTGTCTGATACCGCTTTGCCATTACTGATGCATCCTTTAGCTTGTTTGCTTTTATGCTCAAGGCTGGCATTGCTGTTCACATCAGAACTCTGTTGCTCCCTATTTATGACTGAGAGCTTAAAAAAGTTACCTGGTAAGTTGAATTCGCTTCATTTCACTATTTCTCGTCCATGAAGTATTTTGTTAGGCGGGAATGCTTCCGCTGCTCACACTCCAATTCATGGTATATGAGCTATGTCAGGATTTGCGCATTGTCTAGCTTATCAAAACCATATTAGCTTTCTGCATGTAGGATACTACCTCTTTGTCAATGTTGGTATGATCATTCAAAACACTTCCTACATAAGTGAATTTATGAATGGAAGTTGAGTTCCATCAAAATATGGAAGGGGGTGATATATTCTCATCAGTGATTGACACAGCTTCATGGAATCATTAAGCTAATGTCCAAAGTTGGTTGCCCAATAGTCTAAAAGCAGCTGGAGATTTTCTCTAGAAAGGACCATTTGGATACAGTTATCAGTGTACTGGAGTTCCTGTAGAGTCCATTTGGCTGCCTTAATTGCAAATTTCAGTCTAGAAAGGTTAAACAAACCTTCTGCTCTGTGGAAGTGAATCTGAGTACTTGCATTAAGGTCACAGATTATCTTATTTAGCACCACTGCTTAGAACAGCAGCAGTTAGACTGGCCCTAAAACACGTCCTTGTTTGACAGTATGTCACAGGGAAAAGGTCTGGTAGGATGCCTTGCAACTCTGAGTAGGAAAAGCCTATTGATTTAATTTTCCCAGTGTGCTTGAACACAAAAACTAAAATGTGGTCATGGGTGGGCATGTGTCGCTATCATTGCCACCTCAAAAGTCAGGTTTCACACAGGGCAATACAGGTCACTAGAGGACTAAGCCTGACTTTGTTAATCAGAAAGCTTGGGGTAAATAGTGCTAGACAAAGTTTGTTGAGTAGATGTGATATCTTTTGCTAGACAAGCTAAATAGTTAGAAAAATTGTTCTTTGCAAGCTTTTGGGCACAAAATGCAGGTCTGTGAAAATGCAAATGCATGGCAGTGTGGATTTGAGGGAATGGAAAACAATAGGTGTGAGACAGAAGGAAGGGAGAGGGAATGTTGAACTGGTTGATAGCAGTTGTGCTTATTGTTCTGGTAAGCAATTCTTGTTTGGTTTTTCCAACATATTTTCCATCAGGGCATTTAGTGCACTACATGAAATATATCACATTTCTGGAGGTGCAGGTATAAGATCCAGATCTGGTGCTATTTGAGGGTTGACTGGTTCCTTCAGTTTCATCAGGTATGAGGTTGGAACATTGTATGGTATTGGTGTTGTTCAGTGGCTGGGAAAGTTGTTCCTGTAGTAAGTGGTTCCATTTCTTCTTTTTATGTTGTATGGGTGTTGTAAAAAATCTTTGGTTGTCTTTTTGTATATGTTATATAATTGTTTGGGAAGATATCCAGATTTATTTCTTTTAAGTTGTAGCATGTGTTGATTTCCTTCTGGAGCTGATCTCTTTTTGGAGTAAGTTACGTGGAGGAGATGATTTCTAAGTTTTTTCTGAAGTTCTTCTGCATAGTTGTGAAGCATATTTGGAGTTGTGTGTAGTAGTCAGAGGATTATAGATGTTCAGTCCCCTGGAAATGATATTATGTTTCTTGAATAGGCTTAGAAAATATATGTTGCTGTTGAGTTTGGCTTCTTTCTTCATGTTGTGAAGATTTCATTGTATTAACTAATTACACCCTGATTTTGAATGTCTTGAGGCCTTCATCCGGCAAACACTTACACATAGCTTTAACATTACATCCCTGAGTTACATAAAATTACGTACAGACATAATATTAAAAACTTACGTAAGTATTTACACAGATGGAACTAAATGCAGAAGACTTTTCCCCTTTACTTCCCTCCTTTGAACAGAAGACAGGGTGGAGTACACCTTATAATTTCTCTGAATCAGAGCAGATTATGTTTATGTGAACAAGATCTCATTTCATCCCCTTCTTTGGTTACATTATGGAAGACACTTTGAGACTGGATCTGCATTTCTATTCAGAATAAGACATCATTTGGAATAAGAAAAATGGGAGAAATTAAAAGTGCGGTGCCATTAAGCTGGCAATTTTAAGGGTTTTTTTTTTTTTGGAAATAAAAAGACACCTAAATTAGTAAAATTGGGAAAATGATTTAGGAAAAGGCACTGTTGTGGGGGCTTTGTTTTATGATATTTATAGAGAGAATACAATATTGTTTGTGAAAGCTTTAAAAAAAATGGAAATATTATTGCCATTTTGACCAATATGAATATGGGTTCAATTTTTTTTTTTTTTTTTAATGTCTGCTTGAATCCAGAACACCTTTAAAACTTATCCATCCACAAATTTCTACAGGGTCATTGCCCATTATTATAGAACTATGCCATAGTTCAAATACCATGAAGCTAGTTAAGAACTAGATTAACAGAGGAGCTAAAGTTTTGTGCACTTAGATGGGAACCACAAGCTTATCTATAGGAAGAATTTGATTTTGATGCTTTCCAAATGCATCATATAGTGGAGTTCTTAACATTACATCTATGTCTCTAACATATCATTTATGAACTGCTGAAGGAGGATGAGAATTTCAAAAGGGACAAAGGAGAGAAAAGATGCACGTAAACCCAAGGATAAGATGAACCATACCTTGCTGAATACTTAAAACTTCTGTACTCAAGAATGTGAGAGAAACTGAAAGTAGGAGAGCTGTGGATTTCTATTTTAAGAGATCTGTGGCTTCAGACTTTTAGAGAAAATAAGAGGGAAGGAAAGCCCTGTGAGCAGGAGATAGACTCCTACTGCCAGGCCCTTCTCCCCCGGGAGCCGCAGGGGAGAGCTCCGTCTCCCTCCGCGACTAAGGAGGACTCTGGGACCTCCTGCTCTGCCCAGTCAGGGGCATGGACCAAGGTGGTCAAGGGCCCCAAGGCCCGCCGCACCAAGGCCACTGCCCCGCCGGAGCTTAGCAACAGGTTCGCACCTCTTGCAGCCCCAGCAGAGCCCACGCAGTTGCCAGCTCCCGCAGGCAACCCAGGCTCGACCGCAGCTACTGGCCCCGCTCTCCCCAAGACAAAGCGTAAGGTGTTTGTTGTGGGAGACTCCATCCTGCGGGGCATTGAGGGGGCAATCTGCCGCCCTGACCCCTTAGCCCAGGAAGTCTGCTGCTTCCCGGGGGCCCGCATCCAAGACATTGCGGAGAGGATCCCACAGCTCCTCCGGCCCACAGACCACTACTCCATGCTCCTTATTCATGTGGGCACAAATGACACGGCTTGGAGCACCCCCAGCCAGGTCATGAGGTGCTACGGAGAGTTGGGAGCGGGTCTTAGGGGTCTGGGAGCTCAGGTGGTGTTTTCCTCGATCCTCCCAGTCTCGGGCTATGGGCTGAGGAGGGAGAGGAGGATCCACGCAGTGAACCAAAGACTGCGGCGCTGGTGTTATCGGGAAGGCTTTGGCTTCCATGACCACAGCCCGCTCTTTGGAGAGAGAGGCAGAGAGCTGCTGGGAAGAGATGGCCTCCACCTCTCTCCGCTGGGGAGGAGGCTCTTCTCAGCCAGGCTGGCTGACCTGCTCCACCGGGCTTTAAACTAAGCCCGCTGGGGGATGGGGGGACTACTGCCCCTGCTGGCCCGCTGAACGGCCCTTGCAAAGCCAGCGGACCAAGGCACTTAAGGGGGCACTTAAGGGAGCTCACCCCTGCCCCAGCCCTGGCACAATCTGTGGGCAAGGCAAGAGCCCCCAAGGGCACACTTGCCTGCCTGTACACTAAAGCCAGGAGCCTGGGCAACAAGCAGGACGAGCTCGTCCTCCTGCTCAGTGCAAAGAAATATGATGTCATTGGGATAACGGAGACCTGGTGGGACTCCACCCATGACTGGACCACGGGTATAGAGGGCTATACCCTATACAGGAGGGATCGTGTTGACAAAAGGGGCGAGGGTGTAGCTCTCTATGTGAAGGAAAGCTACGTGTCCCTGCAAGCTGATGTTGGCGACCAGCATGGACAGCTAGAGACCCTCTGGGTAAAAATTCGTGGGGAATTCGGCACAGGGGACACAACGGTGGGAGTCTACTACAGACCTCCCACTCAAAGTCCCGAGCTTGACCAGGAGTTTGCCTGGGAACTGACTGATATTGATATACATCAACCCTCATCAAGACAGAATCAAAGGATAAGGAAGTAGAAGGACTGTGGGTTAGGCTACATGGGGGGCAAGGAGAAAAGGATTTGGTGGTAGGGGTCTGCTACAGACCCCCACATCAAGGGGAAGAAATAGATTTGGGGCTCCTGAGGCAACTCTCAGAGACCATAAAAGCTAAAGAGGCGGTGGTCATGGGGGACCTAAACTACCCGGACATCTGCTGGGAGACACAGACAGCAAAGTCCCACCGCTCACGCAGGTTTCTAACCTGTGTACAGGACCTCCACCTGACGCAGGAGGTACATGGTCCCACTAGGGGGAATGCCTTACTGGATCTGGTATTGGCAACGGGGGATGACATAGTAGGGGACCTACAGATCGGTAGCCATCTGGGGGACAGTGATCACCTAAAAGTACAATTCAACATAAGGCGTCGAGTGGGTAAGGTAACCAGTAGGGTGAACGTGCTGGACTTTAGGAAAGCTGATTTCAGCAAACTCAGGCGATTAGTGAAGGATGCACTGCAGAGTAGTAGTTTTGAAACGATGGGAGCCCAAGAAGGGTGGCTGTGCCTTAAGGAAGCTATCCTTCTCGCACAAAGCGAGACGATCCCCGTGCGAGGTAAAAGAGGGAAAAGGGCCAGGAGGCTTCCCTGGCTGACCAGAGAAATCCTGGGCAGACTAAGGGCCAAAAGGGGAGCACATAAAAAGTGGAAACAGGGAGAGATCACCAAAGAGGAATATACCTCTTCTGCTCGTGCTTGTAGGGAGGCAGTTAGACAGGCCAAAGCTACCATGGAGCTGAGGATGGCAACCCAAGTAAAAGACAATAAGAAATTGTTTTTTTAGATATATAGGGAGTAAAAGGAAGGCCCAGGGAGGAATAGGACCCCTGCTAAATGGGCAGAAACAATTGGTGACGGACAGAGGGGACAAGGCTGAACTCCTCAACGAGTTCTTCGCCTCAGTGTTCCTAAGTGAGAGGCATGACAAGTCTCTCACTGGGAGTGTAGGGAGGCAGCAGCAAGGCACCAGACTTCCATGCGTGGACCCTGAGGTGGTGCAGGGTCACTTGGAGGAACTGGATGCCTTTAAGTCGGCAGGCCCGGATGAGCTCCATCCGAGGGTACTGAAGGCACTGGCCGACATCATTGCAGAGCCACTGGCGGGAATATTTGAACGCTCGTGGCGCACGGGTCAAGTCCCGGAGGACTGGAAAAGGGCCAATGTGGTTCCCATTTTCAAGAAGGGGAGGAAGGAGGACCCGGGTAACTATAGGCCAGTCAGTCTCACCTCCATCCTTGGCAAAATCTTTGAGAAAATCATCAAGGCTCACATTTGTGAGAGCCCGGCAGGACAAATTATGCTGAGGGGAAACCAGCATGGGTTCGTGGCAGGTAGATCGTGCCTGACCAATCTAGTCTCTTTTTATGACCAGGTCACAAAACGCCTCGACGCAGGAGGAGGGGTGGATGTCGTATACTTGGACTTCAGGAAGGCCTTTGACATGGTATCCCACCCCATACTGGTGAACAAGTTAAGGGGCTGTGACTTGGATGACTGCACAGTCCGGTGGGTGGAGAATTGGCTGGAGGGTCGCACCCAGAGAGTTGTGGTGGATGGGTCGGTTTCGACCTGGAAGAGTGTGGGCAGTTGGGTCCCGCAGGGCTCGGTGCTTGGACCGATACTCTTTAATGTCTTCATCAGCGACTTGGACGAGGGGGTGAAATGTACTCTGTCCAAGTTTGCAGATAACACTAAGCTATGGGGCGAAGTGGACACGCCGGAGGGCAGGGAACAGCTGCAAGCAGACCTGGACAGGTTAGACAAGTGGGCAGAAAACAACAGAATGCAGTTCAACAAGGAGAAATGCAAAGTGCTGCATCTAGGGAGGAAAAATGTCCAGCACACCTACAGCCTAGGAAATGACCTGCTGGGTGGCACGGAAGTGGAAAGGGATCTTGGAGTCCTAGTAGACTCCAAGATGAACATGAGTCGGCAGTGTGATGAAACCATCAGAAAAGCCAATGGCACTTTATCGTGCATCAGCAGATGCATGACAAATAAGTCCAAGGAGGTGATACTTCCCCTCTATCGGGCGCTGGTCAGACCGCAGCTGGAGTACTGCGTGCAATTCTGGGCGCCGCACTTCAAGAAAGATGCGGATAACCTGGAGAGGGTCCAGAGAAGGGCCACTCGTATGGTTAAGGGCCTGCAGGCCAAGCCCTATGAGGAGAGATTAGAGAAACTGGACCTTTTCAGCCTCCGCAAGAGAAGGTTGAGAGGCGACCTGGTGGCTGCCTATAAGTTCGTCAGGGGGGCACAGAAGGGAATTGGTGAGTATTTATTCACCAAGGCACCCCCGGGGGTTACAAGAAATAATGGCCACAAGCTGGAGGAGAGCAGATTTAGATTAGATATTAGGAGGAACTTCTTCACAGTTCGAGTGGCCAAGGTCTGGAACGGGCTCCCAAGGGAGGTGGTGCTCTCCCCTACCCTGGGGGTATTCAAGAGAAGGTTGGATGTGTATCTAGCTGGGGTAATGTAGGCCCAGCACTCTTTCCTGCTTATGCAGGGGGTCGGACTCGATGATCTATTGAGGTCCCTTCCGACCCTAGCATCTATGAATCTATGAATCTATGAGGCCGCTTGCTCCAGGAGCTTGGTTGTCATGGGTGACTTCAATTACCCGGACATCTCGTGGGAAGATCACTCAGCTAAATCTGAGCGGGCGCAAAGCTTTCTCTCGTGCGTGGATGACCTCTACCTGACCCAAGAAGTCTATGGGCCAACGAGAGGCAAAGCGCTGCTTGACCTGGTACTGGCTACGGGGGATGACCTAATCGGCGACCTAGTGATCGATGGGAAGTTGGGTGACAGTGACCACGAGCTGATCACCTTCACCATCCACCGTAAAGCTGGCAAGTCAGCCAGCAACACAGAAGTCCTTGACTTCAGAAAAGCCGACTTTGACAAGCTCAAGAGGCTAGTCGGTCAGGCCCTCAGGGACCATGACCCCAGGGAGATGGGAGTTCAAGAAGAGTGGTTGCTTCTCAAGGAAGCGATCCTCAGTGCACAAGCTAAATCTATTCCAACATGGAGGAAAGGCAGCAAGAAGGCACAGCAGCCCCCCTGGCTCTCCAGAGACCTAGCGGACCTACTGTGGCTAAAAAGGAAAGCCTACAAAGGATGGAGGATGGGATTCACCTCCAAGGAGGATTACTCCGCGCTGGTCCGGTCCTGCAGGGAGGAAACCAGGAAAGCCAAGGCTGCAACTGAACTCCAACTAGCTTCAGGCATCAAGGACAACAAAAAGTCCTTTTTCAGGTATGTGGGGAGCCAGAGGAAAAGCAAGGGCATTGTTGGACCCCTGCTAAACCAGATGGGGCAACTGACAACTGACGCCCAGGAAAAAGCCAACCTATTAAATAGGTACTTTGCATCAGTCTTTCATCAGTCACACGGGATGCCCATGCCTGCTATGGGACAGGGAAATCTGGGTGAGGGGAATCCCCTACCCTCCATCAATGCGGACCTCGTGAAGGAACATCTTGAGGAGCTGGATACCTTCAAGTCAGCTGGCCCTGACAACCTGCACCCCAGGGTACTCAAGGAGCTGGCGAGCGTCATAGCCCAGCCCCTGGCACGCATCTTTGAAAACTCCTGGCACTCTGGTGTAGTGCCAGAAGACTGGAAGAAGGCCAATGTGGTGCCGATCTTCAAGAAAGGGAGGAGAGTGGATCTGGCTAACTACAGGCCCATTAGCCTGACTTCTATCCTGGGGAAGATCTTAGAAAAGTTTATTAAGGAGGCCATCCTTGAGGGACTGGCCCAGGCTAACATTCTAAGGGACAGCCAGCAGGGGTTTGTTGTGGGTAGGTCTTGTTTGACCAATCTCATTTCCTTCTATGACGAGGTGACCTATCACCTGGAGAAGGGAGAAGAGATTGATGTCATATATCTTGACTTCAAAAAAGCTTTTGATCTGGTATCCCATGATCACCTCTTGGCCAAACTGGCCAGTTGTGGCCTTGGCTCCACCATGATCCGCTGCCTGGGAAATTGGCTTCGTGGTCGGACCGAGAGGGTTGTGATTGATGGCAGTCACTCATCATGGTGCCCTGTGACCAGTGGGGTCCCTCAAGGCTCTGTCCTGGGACCCATCCTGTTCAACATCTTCATTAATGATGTGGACATTGGAGTTAGGAGTGGACTGGCCAAGTTTGCCGATGGCACCAAACTTTGGGGTAAAGCATCCACGCCAGAAGATAGGCGGGTGATCCAGGCTGACCTGGACAAGCTCAGCAAATGGGCAGACGAGAACCTGATGGTGTTTAACACTGAAAAATGCAAGGTTCTCCACCTTGGGAGGAAAAACCTGCAGCACCCTTATAGGCTCGGCAGTGCTACGTTGGTTAGCACTACAGAAGAAAAAGACTTGGGGGTCATCATTGACCACAAGATGAACATGAGCCTGCAATGCGATGCTGCGGCTAGTAAAGCGACCAAAATGCTGGTGTGCATCCATAGATGCTTCTCGAGCAAATCCCAGGACGTCATTCTCCCCTTGTACTCGGCCTTGGTGAGGCCGCAGCTGGAGTACTGTGTCCAGTTTTGGGCTCCACAATTCAAAAAGGATGTGGAGAAGCTTGAGAGAGTCCAGAGGAGAGCCACGCGCATGATCAGAGGTCAGGAAAACAGATCTTACGATTACAGGCTGAGAGCCACGGGACTCTTTAGCTTGGAAAAGCGCAGGCTCAGGGGTGATCTGATGGCCACCTATAAGTTTATCAGGGGTGACCACCAGGATCTGGTGGAACGTCTGTTCAGCAGAGCGCCCCAAGGGATGACGAGGTCGAACAGTCTCAAACTCCTGCAAGACCGTTTCAGGTTGGACAGAAGGAAGAATTTCTTTACTGTCCGAGCCCCCAAGGTCTGGAACAGTCTGCCAGCGGAGGTGGTTCAAGCACCTACATTGAACACCTTCAAGAGTAAATTGGATGCTTATCTTGCTGGGATCCTATGACCCCAGCTGACTTCCTGCCCTTTGGGCAGGGGGCTGGACTCGATGATCTCCCGAGGTCCCTTCCAGCCCTAATGTCTATGAAATCTATGAAATCTATGAAAAAGTATTCTTTGTTGTTTTCTCCTCATTGTTACTACTATTATGCTATACTGCTAACTATGCTAGCATAAGTTGGACCACTTAACCAAGTAATAGCGTTCTTGACAATCTCTTTGTTACTAATTCACCTTGAGTGCTCTGTTCTAAGATAATAATAGGCCAAGTTCACTTTCTTTAGGAAGGACTGCTTCTTGTGTTGATTAATCTGTATGATTGTGTGAGGGGAATCTTTTTATTTCAGACCTTTATAAAAATGGTTGAAAATAATACAATACAAAATAAATATATATCAGAAAGCACAAACATTTGGGAAATGAGTTTTATGACTTTTATGGCAAATTGTTGAACACTGTTGCATTGTTTTTAAATACTAGTGAAGGAGGAACTTTTATAGTGATACTAGTTGCTGGCACTTAAATCATGGCAGTCAGAATGAGCCATAGTCCCTTCTGGGGCTTGGCAAGCTGGAACTTTTATTTGAGAGAAATGTCTTGTTGTCCAGCATTCATTACATACTGTCAAGGAAGGCTAGGGTAATTCAATCTAGTGGCTAGAGCCAGGAAAGTAGGGCGGAGAGGGGGTTCAGAAGCTAGTCAGAGGCTATGAACTGCAGGTTAACTTGGAGTGAATAAGTTCAGGATTAGAGCAGGCAGCAGATCCAATATACTGTGCTGAGGTTAAGTGCCTGAGATCTATAGTTAGGACAACAAACCAAGGGGTCAGTAACTAAAGGCCAAAAACCAGAAGATATACAAGGTCAGGAGCTAGGTATAGGATGTTAGTGGTTGGAAATAGGAACCCAGAAGCAAGGACCAGGAACTAGGGAACCAACTCTTGTCCTTGATTTCTCCCCTCCATTATGTGTGTGATGGAGATGGAGACTTTTTAAAAACTTCTAAACCTTTACTAATACTAAAAACAAATGGTGAAAATGCAATGTGTGAACCTCCCACGGCCCAAACTTGAACTGCTGGTTAGCAACCAAAAAAACAAAAATAAAACACTATGTTAGTGGAAACTGAAATTGCCTCCCCTCTATGCCCCTTGTAGAGTTATACATGTAGGATTGTTGTTTGTCTTCCACCTTGTAGAATGCTCCCTCGATAGCTCAGCATGGACACAAAATGATTCACCTTTTGTTACAAGGTGAAGTGTCCAGGTTCAAATGTAACAGGCAACGGGACCAGGAAACAGAAGAGTTCAAGGATGTCATTGGAGCCAGAGCCTGTGAACTGTTTTTTGCTACTTTTCGGAGTTGCTGTCTTGGCCTGGCCCAGTAGGAATTTCTCTGGGAGAGAGTGAGAGAGGACTTTTAGTATAAGTAGTAATTAGTACATCTTTTGGTACCACCTTTTTTAAATAGCCTTCCCTCATGATTTTCTCATCTTCAAGTGGCTTAAGTTATCACAGTAAGAATCCCAGCCCATTCTGGAACAACTGCAACTGCAGGTTTTGAGAACTAGGGCAGCTACTCATAGAAATCTGTGCTGGATTTAGAAGTGTAGGTTCTTTCCCCCCAGAATTAATAATGTCCTTTTTAAAACCTCATCTAAAAAAAACCACTACAAAAATTATAGAAACTCTGTTTACCTGCCTTGGAAAGATAAAAGACTGGTTTTATTGCTCTATGCATTCTAAATGCTAAAATTCTTTCCAAGCACTTATATAATAATAATAATATATTGTACTTAAAATATTTCCATTTGTTGTTTCTGCTAAAACTCCCGTGTTTGTATTTCATTACTCACCCCGTTCAGTGACTGGGGAAATGAAAACATTAGTGTAAGGTAAAGAGAATGAGAACTTCCAAAAGCTTTAGTTTCTCCATGATAACTATGGGGAATGAAGGCTAACTTACAGTATTTTAGTTCTTTTGCACTAGTATCTAAGTTACCTTAACAATGAATTGAATTTACTCCAACATCTATTATTTAGTATTTTGGATCTGCCTCTTGCTGCTTTCACTTGCACTATTAGAATACACAATTCACCTAAAAGAGAGCAAGAAAATGATGCAGCTAACATTAAATGACAGAAAATACAAGTCTGTTTTATCTCTAGTATCTCACTCTCCTTCCACCTCCCCCAGATTCTTAAATATTGCTTCCTAATATATGGCTGTCACTTATCTCAATTTGAGTACTCTTTTCATTTTTTTTCCAATTTTGCTGCCTTTCTTATGCCCTTTGAGATGATCACATGAAAAGTTACTACCAGGAAATCATTCTAAAGCTCAATACAGCCCTAACAAATTGCTTCTTTTAATGCTTTCTACCCTTAATTTTATTCTTCTGGTAATAGTTCTTGGCAAGTGATGGCCAAACAAGTGCTAAGAAGTGCAGGAAATCTGAAATTTTTGAATATATGAGATGGAACTGAGCATAAAAACAGGGGTGCTATCTTATTACAACTATAAATTACATGGAAACATTGATAATCATTTTGAGAGCAGATTTAATCTGCAGATCACAGATTCAGTTAAGGTGCAATTATTTTATGCATAGGGTATATCTTATGCCATTCATATATCACTAGCTACTGTGCATATCAGGGAACTATGTCCTATGTTGATTTGCCTGGACTCCTCATCAGCTGTGGAAAATTAGAAAAATCTATCCTTAGTTAAAAAACAAACTTGTTATTATTTCCCTTTTATTTTCTATTTTTAAAAATATGTTAATCTTGAAGCAATCTCTCTAATAGTTAATATATCCTTAAAATAAACAATTGCTCTAAAACTGGAGTTCAAAAACATATAACTATTATAAAATTCACAAACATTTTCCATTAAATATTTTTCCAGAGATGAAAAATAACTGTCAAAGTGACTTCTCTCAATGTTTTCATACATTTTAACATTGCCAAATTAAACTTTATCTTTTTTTCCCCAAATGCCAGAACTAAAGTTAGATATTAGGAAAAGCTTTGTCATTTTGAGGATGGTTAAGCCTAGGATCAGGCTGCCAAGAAACATTGTGAAATCTGCATTCCTGGAATTTTTCAAGAGCAGGTTAGGCAGACACTGGTAAATCCAGACCCTATTTCACATTCTGTATTAAACAATGAACTGGGTTATAGTGTTTGGTATACATGACTTCTAGAGCATAGCTTCATCACCTCCAGATTGCACTGGAGTGAGAGGTGCATCCCAGTTTGTTACCCATGCTACATCCCAAACCACAAACAATATAGCACTTTATCAAGACTGTGCTAGGTAAGCACTGTTGTAAAGTGTTGGCATACCCCAAATTTCTGTTATTACGCCTTCCATTTATTAAGCAAATAATGAAATTACAACCAATTACAAGTTAATGTTGCCAAATAATAGACCTAAATGGGAGCAATTTAGAGTGGATGTTAATATGGATAACCAATGTCCATAGTATCTAAAAGGATTCTTCTGTTGCCATGTGAGGCATGGTCAATAAACTGCTACTGATCTTCAGTGGTTTCTGGATCACATAGGCAGGATTTTTTACTCAAAATAATTTCTGCTGAGGTGGTCTGCTCAGCTGCTGAGGTAGATCTGTAATATTTCTTCTGGTGTGTTACTCGTTGTCAGTGACTGCAGGGGGTTCATGTTAATTCTGTCAGTAGCATGTTGGACATCCTCAAGGCACAAAGAACCAATGCCTTCCTTTTGCTTTTGCTTCTTCTATTTTACCTCTCTGTTCCTTTGCGGGGTTGTGACATGGATGTGATTTGAGTGGTAGAGTTGTTAGATACTTTACCAGCTCCTTGTTTGTAATGTAGCCTCTTCTCCTACTTGCAAGGTGGAGTAGAAATTTAACATACTTGTCATTTGATTTCTCCTTCTCAAATGTTTTGGCCTTTTCACATTAATGCACAGGGAATGGGAGAGGAGGAAAAAGTTTGCATCCCCAGAAGGAGCGTAGCAGTATATGCATAAACATGGTGGTTAAAATTAGGATACTTCATGTACAGACTGCAGACACTAGTGAATTTTTGTAAAAAATAACATTGCAAAAGAACGCTAAATATGTGCATATTGTTCTGGGGGAACTTTGTGAACATCATGTGCAAAAGCAGCTATGTAATTGTGAGTCAAATAGTCAAATGTTTTCCTTGTCAGATAGCTTAAGAACTTACCCTTTGTCTTGAGAATGGTCAACATGGGGAACCTGACTTGATACATCCTCCCAGTTAGACATTGAGCTATTGATGACTATTCATTGAGCATGATAACCCAACCAGTTATGTATTGTAATTATTTGTATTACTTCATCTAATTTGCATTTCCTTAGCTTGTTAATCGTAATGAGAAAGTAATATTAGATGGTGTCAAAAGTCTTGCTAAAGTCAAAACCTATTACATTCACTTTTCTCCTCCCACTCACAGAGCCTACCACTTTATCATTGAAAGAAGTCAGGTTAGTCAGGTATGACTTGCTCATGGTAAATCCATGCTGGCTGCTGCTGATCACATTGTTTTTCCTCTACATGATTCATAATAGATTCTTTGACGACCTACTTCATACTCTTCCTGAGTACTGAAATCAGACTGACTGGTTTGTAAGTCTGTGGATCCTTCTCTTGCCTTCCTTAAAGATAGTAATAACATTTGTCCTTTTCAAGTCATCTGGGATCTCAGTGTCCTCCATGAATTCTCGAAGATGATAGCCTGTGACCCGGAAATTACTTGAGCCAATTTCTTTAGTACCCAAGGGTGTATCCCATCAGACCTGCCAGCTTAAAAGTATCTAGCTTCTAACCTGTTTGTTTTACTACCTTAGGCTGCCTCCTTCCCTTTTTTTTTTTTTTTTTTTTTTTGTGGTCAGCTGCACTCATCATCTGACTCTATTTATGAAGACTGAAAAAGGCATTATATACTTCAGTCTGTCACAGGGCATTAAGGTGCCTGCTCCTTGAAGGTCTGAAACTGCCTAGGGAGAGAGCCCTAGCAGTCAGGCAGGAACCCCGCAGGTGCAGGTTACTGTGGCAGCAGGCCTAAGGAGGGGATTAGCCTGCACCTGCAGCCAGTCAGCTGACTGGAAGAGGCAGGGCTCAGGGCTGGGATTAAGAGTCAGTTCCCTGCCAGCAGCCAAAGAGGAAGGAGCTTCCAGGGTGGAATTGCCTAGAGATGCTGCAGCTGCCTGGTATGCTGCACTTAGGGCTAATGGGGATCCAGGAGCTCACCACATACCCTTGACTACTAGGCAATTGCTTGCTGCTCCTCTGTAACAGAGTAACCAAATTAGAGTAGGCCCAATTGTATGTTCCAGTTCACATACCCTTGACTACTAGGCAATTAGTTCCAGGGAAGAAGTTTGACTTTTTTAAAGGGGTAGAGCACACCCTGAACTGTGTGTGTTACGTTATAGCCCAAGGGCTCATATTTTGGTTGCTGTCTTATAACACTGGAGGGCTGACTGGGCTGAAGCTACTGGGGAAGGAGGAGGCCTCATTGGCACTGGGCTCCCCACATTATAGTGGGCCCCCAGTGTGGGTGCAGTAGTTGGGGTACACAGACCACAGCACCAGTATGGGCGCAGTAGTTGGGATGCACAGACCCCAGCGCCGGGGTGCACCAAGAGAGAGACAAGGCTGCGAAGAGCCCAGTGATGAATGAAGGCCAGGCTAAATTAAGGCCTTGGAGGCATAACGAGTGAATTCCATCTGTGAGGCTTGGGGCATGGTAAAGGGGTGGTTTGGAGCCACACATCTAGCCCATAAGGCTGAGGGTGTCCCTATAGGCATCCATTTTGGAGCAGGACCCAAAAGGAGTCCAAGAACCCACGGGGTTCAGTGGGGTCCATCAGGACCATGCCCAAAAAACAATCTTGAGGGCAGCCTCCCTATCTATTACAGTACACCAAGACATGGGCAGGATTGGCACAGTCAAGGAGCCCTAAGGGTATCATGGCCATTCCTGGGGACGCCATCCCACAACACAGTCTTCCTTTCAGCATTCATAACTAGATTTCTTTTGCCTTTAAGTAAGGGACCTGTACTGCTGTTTGTCTTCTGACATACTTGTAGAATTCCTTTTTTATTGCCTTTTACATCCCTTACCAATTGCATCTCTAATTGTACCTTGCCCTTCCTGAATTTTGTCTACAGGCTATGGTACTCTTTCCTAGTAATATGATGAAGTTTCCACTTTTCTGTAGGATTCTTTTTGAGTTTCAACCCATTGATAAGACTGTTATTTATTAGGTCTGTCTCTTGTTGTGCTTTCCAGTGTTTTGTTGCAGGTACTAGGGAAAACTTCCACAAAGAAGTAGTGATTTTTTGGAGCCTAAGTCCTATATTTAAAAGTGACTTAAATCATACATCTTAACTCTTAGTGCCAATATGGGTTCTATCTAAGCCACCAACTCAGAGTCTAAGCGTACTGGCAGGAAATAATACCTGCCCAGTCATGCCTACTCTCCACACTCCCAGGTCAGCAAATCAGCAGAATAAATAGCTCGGAATGTCTCTAGTTGTGAGCCCCTCCCCCCCCCCCCAAGGTAAGGCTCTTTGTCTTGGGAGAACTGGAACATACAATTGGGCCTACTCTAATTTGGTTACTCTGTTACAGAGGAGCAGCAAGCAATTTCTGTGCCCTAGGTTGCAGCAGTGTTGGTGGCTATGGTCACAGTAGCTGAAGTGGCAGTGATGGTAGCTGCTATTTTTGTGCCCTCTCAAAATCAGCACTAGGGATTGGTTTCCTGCTCTCTTTTCCCTCCTCTTCACTTTGTCCAGACAAAGAAGAGTTGGGGTAGCTTAATACTTGGTGGGGTGCCCAGGCTGACACAGGAAACAGCTTAGACTTACACTTAAGGTGCAGACACAAGTGCAGCTCCCCAGTCTAACTCACTGTGCTTCACAGAAAGCACCATGAGTTAGACTGATTCTCCTGACCCAAGAGATCTTAGTGATTGGGTCAGGAAGGTGGAGGATTAAGCTCCATTTTGGAGCTGATTCAGGGTGAGAGGCTGCATCTCTGCAGCTTCTTCCCTTAGCTCTGCCCCCTTCTTCCAGCCCCTGCATGGATGCATGGGGGAGAAGGCAGCTGAGGAAGGTTCATCTGGGGTTTCTCCAGCCTGCACTGGAGTGGAGGGGTGGGTGGATTGGAGCCCTCACACCTTGCAGGAGCTCCAATCCATCTGCCCTGCCCTCCAGCACTAGCTGGGTAACCCCAAGAATAAGCTCCCTCCACTCCCTTTTCCCATGCCCATTCTGAAAACATTACTGGGAGCAGGGCTAGCCTGTGTTAGCCCAGTCCTGCTCCTAGTGAACGCAGGCATAAGTTAATGAGGGTGCTCTCTCATGTAATGAGGGTTCAGACTGTCTCAGGATTGGGCCCTTTTAAAGTGCCCTGTACCCATTCACTTGTGTTAGGTCATGAGCATTTTCAGGGGCCAGATCAGGTGAAAATCTGTCATGTCTGTTTGCATTTTAGGGGCCCAGGCTCTCCATGTAACGCATAGGAAGAATTATTGGTATAAGAATAAGATTCACAGAAGGCCCCATACTGAATGGGGAGTGGCCTAAACTAACTAGCTGCCAATGCAAAAGGAGGGATGGAGCTTAGGTACGAGAGTCGTCAGGGAACTCTATGAATTTAACCTTTGGAAGTTCTAGAAATGTTGCCCATTATCCTCTGCTCAAAACACTGAACAGAGAAATATAAAAAATTTTTTCCTCCCCTGACTTACTGAGGCTTTGTTTGGAGTTTCTAAAGTGTTATAAGTCCATTGTGCTCATTGTGGAAGGTATTTTAACTTTATGTCAAACTGTCTGCATTGTTCCATAAAGGCAGACAGGTATTGATTTGCCCAATTCAGTGATTCCACAGCAGGTACACCATGCCTTACAAATGCTCTGTGTTGCCAGGGCCTGTTCTGTTTTATTCAATTAAAACTTGATGCTGGGCCAACAAATCTTCTCTTCAAATTCATTCAGTTCTGGTATCTTTCTTTTCTCTTGATGACTTTGCTGTAGAATTTTCTTTCTGCTCCAAGTGCCAGTTTTTGCAGATGTCAATGATGTAACATAGCAGTAAGTATCTGGTAGCTATATTTCCCCACATTAGTTCGGTAGCTGTATTGTTAATAGGTTCTATATCAAATGCCATATTTCGCAGAACACAAAATATTTTTTTTTAGTGTTCTGTTATACTTTCTGAGTAATTGTCACCATCTTAGAAATACTAATAATGTAGCATTGCCTTTGTTGCAAAGAAAGCTAACAGTATACTGGGCTGTATTAGTAGGAGGGTTGCCAGCAGATTGAAGGAAGTGATTATTTTCCTCTATTTGTGCTGGTGAAGCCATATCTGGAGTACTGTTTCCAGTTTTAGGCACCCCCACTACATAAAGGATGTTGACCAATTGGAGATAGTCCAGCTGACGGCAATGAAAATGGTTCGGGGGCAGGGGCACATGACCTGCAAAGAGAGGCTGAGGGAACTGGGCTTATTTAGTCTGGAGATGAAGGCTGCTATTAAATCCCCTCTCAGTCTTTTCAAGTACCTGAAGGGTCCTGGCACTGGGAGGTATGTTGTGAGAACCCACCTGTTGGTGCTGCCGGGACCTGGAGTCCTCAGCTTCTGGGGTTGAGAGTCCCCAGCAGTTCTGAAACTTGCAGCCCAGGCTGGGCAAGGTGTACCCCAGCAACTGGGAGCCCACAGCTGATGGGCTCCCAACCACAGGGGAGACCCTACCACATGTGCAAATTAAGGCTCAGTAGCAATCAGTTTTAAAGTTAGAATACATTTTTGAACTCTAATCTTATAGCTGGTTGGATTTTTTTTATCATGTGATAGCTACTTTGCACATGTAGCTGGTGGATAATTGCACAACTAACCAGTTAATTGTGCAATACCTGTAACACACAGAGGGGGGCCTCAGTAATAGCTTTTTGATTTTACTGTGCCTCTTATTATCCAGCTTATAACACAGTGAAGCAGCTACTATACCAAGAACTACCTTAGCTAATCCTTAGCGGAAGAAATGGAGAGCAACATTCTACTTTTATGTGAAACCAGAGTATATCCACTGAAGTCCATCAGGTTTAATTTCTGTGAAAATGAATAGCTATAACTGATACCAGAATGTCATACTGTAGAAGAGTAGAATTGCTTATGTGAAATATGTTCATTGTACTGGGAGAGGATGTAAGTTACAATCTGAACAGAATAGAAAAAATCCTTTGGTTTTCAACTGATTATTATTTTAAGTTGACACTAGCACAAACTGTAGTTGAATGTGTCCAAAAAATAACAAAAATGAACCTGGCCACACTGGATATAAGCATTTTCAGTAATGTCTGTTCTCACTTAAATGTGCATACTTTAAATCAGAGAAAACTAAAATGGCCAAGGAAATGTCGTATAGGAAGTTTTCCACTTCATTCTCCTATCTTCTGGTTTGATATTGTGTTTAAATATATATTAAAGGATTTTTATGCTCTCCAGGTCCATTTCAATACTCTAAATCTGAAGGGTATTCATTATGACTTGTGTACATATGTGATCATATTGTCAGGTCTTAATCCTGCAAAGATTTCCACGTGCTTAAATTTTTGTTCTGGGATACTCCCACTAAAATTGATAGGCTATACTGAGTAAAATAACTTAGTACATGGATAGATCTTTCAAGAATTGGGGCTGTAATTTCTAATTTTATTTGGCTTTGTGGAAGTGTTCAGAATTATGGTGCTACAATTATAGCCTGTAATATTACAAAATTACAAGCAGCAGAGTTGGACTTACAGAACCACAATGATATCACCTTATTTATTAATATAAGAATAGAAGGCCCCACCACTAACAGCCATTAACACTTTGACTAAGGCAGCTCCTGGGGCAAGAATGAAATTAAAACCCTTTGATTATTGCCTTGATTAGAAGGTCAAATCATCCCTCAAGCTTGTCAGTGAATTATGCTATAAAATAATTAATGTCAGAAGGTGGCCCACTTCCAGCCAGCCATAATTCATAAACTGCGGCCATGAACTTTAAAATAAGTTTTTTGTAGGAGTTATGCAATTGTTTATGAGGTGGTTTCCAATGTGGCTGAAAGCACAACAAATGGGCCAGTTTTAATCTAGTAAATCTAGGTCAACGTAATTAAATGTGTTACCTCTACTCTCTAATCAACACACCTTAATAACTAATCAGATTGTAGAGTTCTATTGTTATCTTTAGAGCTGAACTTCTCATAAAATAAATAAAGTTTGTTTTAAACATCAAATTTTGAGTGAGCCAGGTTTGGAATTACTGCCTTTCGAAACTCTCACATCAGTCAGTTCCTAAGCAATTAATTTAATCACAAGTAGAAAGTATTGACCAAATGAGACAAGGCTATTTCTAGAAGAAAAGCATAACAACACTGTTTGTACAATAAATTGCCATATATTGTTTGATGGATTATGATTATAGAGTTAGTGCTACAGCTTAACAGCAGCTGCTAACAGTTTGGGCTCATGGATTGTTTGCTAAAGTTCAATTATAATAAACCTGACAGTTTGAAGAATGTAAGAGTTGAGATTCCAGATGTGCCCACTTTTTGCCCATTATTTGTTTCCTTTCCTGCATGGGTTTAATATATTTTTTTAAGACTTGATCCTTTGGTAGCAATTACTCTGTTGTCTTGTATCTTCTCTCTAAATGACATAAACCACTTGATGTAAAAAATAGACTTTTGATGCCCCTTGTCTGTTTATCTGGCCAAGATTTACAGCAACTATTGGGCTTTATTATGTCAGCCTTGAGTTCTGTTAGTAGATAGTGATTGTATAAAGCCAGTGACTTTATTTTCTTTTTTGCAGTAGGTTTTTGTTGTTTGGTTTTTATTTTGTTCTTGCCAAAACTCCCTCCAAGCATCATGAACAATGTGAAGAAACTGGTAATGGTCCTCCATTAATCAACTATCTGGGCTGCCCATACAACTAAGCAATCAGCCTTTTCTTATTCTCCAAGGATGTGAAATCTTTGGGTTAATGTTGTAAATGAGGCTTGACCAGTATACTTCACCTGAGGCCCTGCAAATTGTATCTAACCATTTTATTTATTTATTTATTTATTTATTTAAGATTAAAACTACAGTGCTTGCACCTGCGGAGTGCTCCACCATCTAAATCTTTCCAAACACTTTGTATAGGTGCAAGTATGCTACAGTAAGCTATATAGCAACAACAAATGAATAGGCAGGCTATTACTGCTCATCCAAAGAAGATATTTTCCCATTATTCAGTTGCTTTCTTTGGCTATAGCTACTTGTATTGCTAGTCATATCTAGCTGATTGCATGCCAAGGCCAATTTAAGGATTAAGAACCATGCCTCAGATTTGGAGGAGGGCATAAATGGAAAGCAGTTATAGTCCCAGGTGCATAGGTTGATTGTTGTTGTTACTGATTGTGTCACACTGGTATCTAGGGACCCCACTGAGCTAGCCTCTGTTTTAAAGAGCTAATGCTCTTCATAGGTGTGAAAAATGTGTATTCCTTGGAGCGGCTCTAATTAAAGCACCCACCTCCCAGAACATGTGTATAAATGCCCTAAGTCCATACAACCTGATTTTGAGTTCATTGCCCTACCCATGAGATCAACTTTCCTCTGAAGGACTGTTGTTGGGATGAGTAGAAACAGATGAAAGCTAAGAAGCAGTTTGGAGTGACAGCTAGTGACGGAGTATATTGATGGACTGTAGAAGCAAGGGCTGTGGCTAGTTTGTGACTCCCTGGTGTAATAAAGCAATAGGTGTATGTGTGTGTGTGTGTGTATATATATATATAATAATCTAATGAAGTATTCTGACCCAAGGCTTCCTATAAATTTATTTTAAACAGCATTGGTATGTCTCTCTCTCTCTTTGAAAATTTGTTTGAACTTACTTCGTTTATTTTTAGTATCTTTCCTTTTGTTGCTGTTTTTCCATTTGCTTAATATATTTTTAAATATTTCACCTGTACCAAATTAATTCTCATAATACTTCCTTCTTATGGCTTCAAAGGATTCTACAAGACACAAAGATATTGTATAGATACTTTTGATTTCTCTTTGCAGATCACAGTAGAGGAAAACTTTTTGTAAGGAGCATAAATTACAACTAACATTGTAATGCTTCAGATGTGGTTTCTAAATTATTCTGTTCCTTTTGACACATGCTACATTAATATGAATGTAGTGACATTTCAAGATAGTCTCAAAAATGTGTCCGGACTTTAACAGTTGCATGTTTTCCTCCTTTTATTTCATTTTCTTTTATTCACTGAATAAATTATGGAACAGATATTCCCTTAATTTTATTATATTTTTTAGAGTTTGGATGAGATAACAGTTGAGGTCCCTTCTTACTCTATGACTTCTTTTTAATCTTAAAAAACCCACACTACATTGCTTGCACCTGCACAGTGCTCCACAATCTAAATCTTTCCAAACACTTTTTTCCAAACACTTCTAGCCAATGATCATGCAAGTAAGCCTAAACCTTTCTGGTTAGCACTGACATCATTACATTTAGCATGTGTTCCTTGTATGTAACAGGGAACCAAATTCCTCTTTTGTACTGTTTTTAGTATGTCTCTCTCCTATTCCTGTAGTTCAGTCAGGATTCATAAAGACTTTGAGTATATAATAACAGGAAGGTTATTAAGCTTAATTACTACAATATTCTGTGAGTGCTCTGTCATTTGAAGATGAAGAGTCTTTGACTGTGTTGAATGGCAATATTTGCTGTTTGTCTTTAAAGCTGTCTTTCAAAACTCATTCAGTTGATTTAAGATTTTGCACATTACTCATTTGGTTAACAGAATGTCTACTGCCATCACTCACTGTGCTAAAAGAAGTATTAAAACAGGACATCCTCTGTGTACCTAACTGTCGCGGGGCACTCCCGCGCCCCGCTCCTAAGGAGATGCCCAGGAAGAGGAGAGGCCTGGAGCAACACAGATGGGGGTTGCTGGGGCAACCAGGCCGGTCATGTGGCCAGGAGGGGGCAGGGCCAGGCCCTTATAAACAGCTAGGCCAAAGCCTAGGGAGCAGTACCCTTCTGGCTGCCGCAGGAGCAGGAGCTCTGCGGCTGAGCTGAGCAGAGCAGCCTGAGGCTAGGGGGGCAGCCTTACCCCACTAACAGGCTGCGATGATGTAGGGAACAAGATCACCCTGACTGCAGGTAGGACTGAGAGCCCGGTAGGGCTTGGAGTTATGGATAGGCGTGTGGAGCCTCGGTTTAGGTTGGAGCCAGAGGGCTTAACTTTGAGTTACAGTTTACACCGGAGGACCGGGTGAGGCTGTAGGGGAGCGAGGAGGCCTCAGCGGGGCTCCCCAGCAGTTTGGGGGCTCCGGGTGCCCAGTAGGGGCACGGTGCCAGGGGGGCACGGTGCCAGGGGGGCACAACGGTGGTGCCGGAGTGGCACAGAGCACGGGGTTGGACCCCGGCCCGGAAGGGTGACGAGAAAAGACCCAAGGAAAGGGTCAAGGGGGCCAGGCACGGCTAAGGCCACCTGAGCCCCAAGCGGGGGCCAGGCACGGCTAAGGCCACCTGAGCCCCAGGCCCGGAGAGGGCGCAGAGCGCGGAGAGCGCGGGACAGGCCCCAGAGAGGGCGAGGCCCGGAGAGGGCGCAGCGCGGAGAGCGCGGTACACAGGCCCCAGAGAGGGCGAGGCCCGGAGAGGGCGCGGTGCGGAGAGCGCGGTACACAGGCCCCAGAGAGGGCGAGGCCCGGAGAGGGCGCGGCACGGAGAGCGCGATACAGCCCCCAGAGAGGGCGAGGCCCAGAGAGGGCGCAGCGCGGAGAGCGCGGGACAGGCCCCAGAGAGAGGGCGAGGCCCGGAGAGGGCGCAGCGCGGTGAGCGCGATACAGGCCCCAGAGAGGGCGAGGCCCGGAGAGGGCGCAGCGCGGTGAGCGCGATACAGGCCCCAGAGAGGGCGAGGCCCGGAGAGGGCGCAGAACAGGAAGGGGACCAGACAACGTCCCCCGGGACAGCTGCGAGGCTTGGGGCGTGCTAAAGGGGAGGTTTTGGAGGCACGCATTTGCCCATAAGGCTGGGGGAGAGGACCCCACTTTGGAGCGGTAGTGATACCATTGCGGTGCCGTTAGGTGCGAGTAGGCAGCCTCCCATACTGAACCAATAAGATCTAAGACGTGGCGGGCGAGTAGAGGGTGTCAGACCACCCTAATTGGCACGGCAAAGGGGCGCTCGCGAGCTCACGGCCGCTCGCGGGGCCATCCGTGACAAAGTGGTGCATTGGCCGGGAAGCCGGCCGTGCGCGGGCAGGAAGCCCGTGTCCCGTTAGAGGGATAGAGAACCCAGGGCTAAACTAGTAGTCGGACTCTTATAGTGAGAGGAGAGTGCCGCAGTTTAGTGGTGGGGCAACGGGAGGATACCCATTGCTAAGAATTGGGGAGGAAAGACTGAGGCCCGGACCCAAGGCAGATAAGGGTAGGGCTAATAATGTCTCAGAAGAAAAAGCCGAACGGCCAGGGGCCAGAGAATTTTGTTGACCTGCTAAAAATAGAGGGAATGAGAGAAAAGATGGCCCTACTGGAGCGTGACCTGGCCCTAGCAGAGGCCCAGAGAAAGAGGGCCGAGGCAAAAGTGGTGACACTCAATCAGCAACTGTCGCCGAGTAAGAAAGAAGGGGCGACAAAAGAGATTAGACGCCTGATGGCGGCAGAGGCAGATAGGACTCGAGAAATAGAAAGGTTGCTGGCCCAAGAAATCCAGAAAGGTCAGGAGAGGGAAAGAAGGTTGCGGGAGATGCAAGAGAATATGGAGGCCTGGTTGGCACGGTCTCCTGAGGGTGGGACCATACCTATAAAAGAACAGCGGGAGGCCCAACAAAAACTAAATGTAGCCAAAACCCTAATAGAGGCCCTTCAAAAGGAAGTCCGTGACCAGGTGAACGAGATAGAGGTGCTACGGGCCGACAGAGAGAAGTGGCAGGAGGGCTGTCTGGAGGCTGAACAGGAGGTCAGACAGCTACGGGAAGAGCGGAACCGATCCCAGGCCCAAATAGAGGAGGAGAATACAATAGTGGGACAGGAGATGGAGAAAGTAAAAGCCTTCCTGAAGAAATATGAGGGGCTACAGGAACAATGTCAGTCCCTGCAGGAAGAACTAAGGGAACAAGAAAAGGAAAAGGAGGAGTTAAGGGCTCAGGTGCAGAACTTGCGAGTAGAAAATAATCATATAAAAGAACAGGCCCTGTCATTGGAGATTCTCTTAAGAAATAGCCAGGGTAAAGAGACAGAATTGGCTATCGACAAGAAACAGCTACAAGAAGAGAAACAGATGTTGGAGGGAAAGATACAGGGGCTCCTGGAGGCCAAGGACCAACTAACCTTAGAGATTTGCGAGGTTAGGGAAACTGAAGGGCTAAAGGCCAAGACCCTAGTAGAACAGGAGGTGCAGACCTTGGAGAACATGAGCCCGCTAAGGCAACAGCTAGGAGAGCTTGAAGAGCTACTAGGCCGAAAAAGAAAGGCTGTCGAGGAGGAGATGCGAGAAGAAGAGCGGCTCATGAAAGCCCTCAAGTCCATGGAGATAAGCATGGGGGAGGCTGGGTCTAAGTTAAGGCAAGGCCTAAAGAAAGAAGGGTGCCCCACAATGGAGAACCCGGGAGACCCTGGAAAGGGAGTTGGACCAGAGCACCCTGGGAGGAGTGCTGAGGTTGAAGATTTTCTCGCTGGGAAACTAGAGGCCTTAAAGAAAGAGGTTCTACTGACTGCTCAAGAATATTGGGACCTCAGATGGGGCCAGTGGCAGGAACGTCATGCCCAAGTAATGAGCCAATTGAGGGAACAACTTGGCATGACTTGGCGGCAGAGTAAGGAAGGAGGAGCCATACGGGACACCGAAAAGCGAGAAACAGCCGATCTAGCAGGGAGGGTAGGAACGGTGTCAGCTGAACGCACTTCCCCTCAAAGGAAGTCCTTGCACCCGAGAGACAAAGGGAAGGCAGCAGGAGTCTCCCATCTGAGACAGCAGAATACAGGAAGCGGGTCAGTAAACGGAGGCATAGCCCAGCCCCAGAGAACGGATGGAGGCGAGGGGCAAGGTAGAAGGAAGACGGAGCCGCCGGGTAAAGGTAGAGAGAAGAAGAGGAAGAGATCTCAACTTTATGTGAACGGTCTGCCCAGGAAAACCTCCTGGAGGGTACTAAAGAGAACCCTCGAGGCCAGAATAGGCAGGGTGGCCTTCGTGGAAATTTATAAAGGACCCCGAGGGCGGCCCACAGGTCGGGGGAGAATCGAGTTCTGCACAGAGGAAGATGCAAGAAAGGCGCTGAGCTGTCAGTGGGAGATCTGGGGCAAACTCCAGGATTTCCAAGATGGGGAAACAAGAGCTAGAACTTCACCAGCTGCAGTGAAGGAAGAACCCATGAGGTTGGACAAGAGAAGGAGTCTCCAGGGACTAGGCAGAAACTCAGCTAGCGTGGTAGGTAAAGTACCGAGGCCAGCGAAGGTGGGGGGGGCTACCTGTGGCGGGTACGTCCCAGGAAATCCCACTTGTTGCCCCTCGGGTAAAAGGCGGGTAGGAGGCGCCTCAAAACCTCCGCCTCTAAGATACGCTGCTGGATACCTGCCGAAAGACCAAGAAAAGAACTTTAGAGGGAGAACACTGCCTGGAGAATGGAAGACCGGCCCGGTGAGTGTTGAACTTAAGGGGGGGGGGGTTGTGTCGCGGGGCACTCCCGCGCCCCGCTCCTAAGGAGATGCCCAGGAAGAGGAGAGGCCTGGAGCAACACAGATGGGGGTTGCTGGGGCAACCAGGCCGGTCATGTGGCCAGGAGGGGGCAGGGCCAGGCCCTTATAAACAGCTAGGCCAAAGCCTAGGGAGCAGTACCCTTCTGGCTGCCGCAGGAGCAGGAGCTCTGCGGCTGAGCTGAGCAGAGCAGCCTGAGGCTAGGGGGGCAGCCTTACCCCACTAACAGGCTGCGATGATGTAGGGAACAAGATCACCCTGACTGCAGGTAGGACTGAGAGCCCGGTAGGGCTTGGAGTTATGGATAGGCGTGTGGAGCCTCGGTTTAGGTTGGAGCCAGAGGGCTTAACTTTGAGTTACAGTTTACACCGGAGGACCGGGTGAGGCTGTAGGGGAGCGAGGAGGCCTCAGCGGGGCTCCCCAGCAGTTTGGGGGCTCCGGGTGCCCAGTAGGGGCACGGTGCCAGGGGGGCACGGTGCCAGGGGGGCACAACGGTGGTGCCGGAGTGGCACAGAGCACGGGGTTGGACCCCGGCCCGGAAGGGTGACGAGAAAAGACCCAAGGAAAGGGTCAAGGGGGCCAGGCACGGCTAAGGCCACCTGAGCCCCAAGCGGGGGCCAGGCACGGCTAAGGCCACCTGAGCCCCAGGCCCGGAGAGGGCGCAGAGCGCGGAGAGCGCGGGACAGGCCCCAGAGAGGGCGAGGCCCGGAGAGGGCGCAGCGCGGAGAGCGCGATACAGGCCCCAGGGAGGGCGAGGCCCGGAGAGGGCGCGGTGCGGAGAGCGCGGTACACAGGCCCCAGAGAGGGCGAGGCCCGGAGAGGGCGCGGTGCGGAGAGCGCGGTACACAGGCCCCAGAGAGGGCGAGGCCCGGAGAGGGCGCGGCACGGAGAGCGCGATACAGGCCCCAGAGAGGGCGAGGCCCAGAGAGGGCGCAGCGCGGAGAGCGCGGGACAGGCCCCAGAGAGAGGGCGAGGCCTGGAGAGGGCGCAGCGCGGTGAGCGCGATACAGGCCCCAGAGAGGGCAAGGCCCGGAGAGGGCGCAGCGCGGTGAGCGCGATACAGGCCCCAGAGAGGGCGAGGCCCGGAGAGGGCGCAGAACAGGAAGGGGACCAGACAACGTCCCCCGGGACAGCTGCGAGGCTTGGGGCGTGCTAAAGGGGAGGTTTTGGAGGCACGCATTTGCCCATAAGGCTGGGGGAGAGGACCCCACTTTGGAGCGGTAGTGATACCATTGCGGTGCCGTTAGGTGCGAGTAGGCAGCCTCCCATACTGAACCAATAAGATCTAAGACGTGGCGGGCGAGTAGAGGGTGTCAGACCACCCTAATTGGCACGGCAAAGGGGCGCTCGGGAGCTCACGGCCGCTCGCGGGGCCATCCGTGACACTAACATTTTGGGCAGTTTAGTTTTCCCTCTCTCTTTCCTGCAACAATAAAAATAAAATATCACTCTTCAGAGTGACTCATGTGCTGAGAGCCTCCTAGTAGGGGGAATGATTGCAAGGTCAGTATGGATGCAGTTTGGCTCTTGACTAGTATCTATAAACACATTACATTCTGTTCTGTCTTTTCTGGATTTTATTGAAAATTGTAAAAAAAAACAAACAAAACCCTAAAAAATTGCTATGTGCAAAATAAAGTGGGGGGGAAAACTGGTCTTTTAGTCAACTAAGTAATTATGTTGCATTTACTGGTGGTAGTGCAATTGCTCAGTGAAAATGTTAATTATCATCTATTCAATATGAATTGTTATCTCCTATAAGACCCATGTCAGAACACAAATTATTAGATATAACTTATCTTTGGTATACAGGGTGGACTTTGGCCCCAGGAGTAACTTTATCATATTAACATTTGCATTGAAGTATTCAGGTCAAACTTTTAAAGTATAAACAGAATTATAAAGAATGTCTTTCATGCCTGTCTTTGTCAATTATCAAGCTAGGCTGGGAGCCAGGAAGGCAATCCGGAACAGACGGGTCAAGAATCAGGAATTGGGAAGCAGAATCCAGGGTATAGGAAACCAGGAAAAAGCAGGGCTATAGCACTTGCATGAGGGACTTCTGGCTCTTACTGGTTCATCCAAGTCAGTTGGACCTCGAATGGGAGCGACATGCAGGGATAAATGGGGGCTGATGTTTAGCTTGTGGTGCTACAGCCTTGATTTCCACCAATGGGCGTGGAAGATCCAAATTTGAATCTCAGGGGTCCTGACAGTCACATGGAATGTCCAACATCCATGAATCTCTTTGATTATGAACACTATTTTCAAAATTGGGGACCTAGAGCTGGATATATAAGCCCTTATTTTAACAAATCAATAAAAATGGACATTTGTTTATGAGACAGTAAACCTGACAACTGATAATGAACAGAAGGTAGTCCAGGAAATCTGAGTCACTCTAGTTTTTGTTTTCACATATCCTTTATGTTACAGCTGTTGAAACTCTGTTTCTTAAAATCCCAGAATCATAGAAAATTAGGGTTTAAAGGGACCTTAGGAGGTCATCTAGTTTAACTCCCTTTTCAAAGCAGGACCATCCCCAACTCGATTATCCCATCTAAGGCTTTGTCTAGCAGGGTCTTAAAAACGTCCTAGGATGGAGATTTTACCACCTCTCTGGGTAACCTGTTCCAGTGTTTTACTACCCTCCTAGTGATATATTTTTTTCTCATATCTAACCTAAATTTCCCTTGCTGCAAATTAAGACCATTGCTCCTTGTTCTGTCATCTGCCACCACTAAGAAGACTCTACCTCCATCCTCTTTCAAACCCCACTTTAGGTAGTTGAAGGCTGCTATTAAGTCCCCTCTCAGTCTTCTCTTTATAACAAATATGCCAAGTTCCCTCAGCTTCTCCTCAAAAGTCATATGCCCCCATCCCTTTACCACTTTCATTGTCCTCTGCTGGACTCCACAATTTGTTCACATCCTTTGCATAGCAGGGGGCCCAAAATGGGACACTATTCCTGATGTGGCCTGAATAGCGGGGAATGATCACTTCCCTTAATCTCCTGGCAATGCTCCAGTCAATGTAGCCTAGTATGCTGTTAGCCTTCTTGGCAACAAGGTCACACTGGTGGCTCATTCAGCTGTTGTCCCCTGCAACCTCCAGGTCCTTATCTTCAGAGCTGCTGCCTAGCCAGTCAGTCTCCAGCCTATAGTGGTGTATGGCATTCTTCCATCTTAACTTCAGGACTTAGCACTTGTCATTACTGAACCTCATGAGATTTCTTTTGGTCCAATCCTCCAATTTGTCTAGGTTTCTCTGAATCCTAACCCTACCCTCTAGAATATCTATTTTTGTCCCCAGCTTGGTGTCATCTGCAAACTTACTGAGGGCACACACTATGCCATTTTCCAGGTCATTGATGGAAATATTGAACAAAACCAGTCCCATGACTGACCCCTGGGGCACTCCACTTGATACCAACTGCCAGCTAGACATCAAGCCATTGACTACTACCCTCTGAGCTTGATGATACAGCCAGTTTACTATACCTTACAGTCTATTCATTCAACCTGTACCTCCTTAGCTTGCCTGCAAGAGTATTGTGGGAGACTATCAAAAACTTTGCTAATATCAAGGTATACCACATCCGCCAGTCTTTTCACATCTACAGAGCCAGTCATCTCATAGTAAGAAGCAATCAGATCTTTCAGGCATGATTTCCCTTGGTAAATCCATGCTGATTTTTCCTAATCACCATCTTGTCCTCCAAGTGCTTAGAAATGGATTCCTTGAGGATCTGCTCCATGATTTTTCCAGGGACTAAGGTGAGGCAGAGTGGTTTGTAGTTCCTTGGATCCTCCTTTTTCCCTTTTTTAAATATGGACACTATATTTACCCTTTTCTAGTCACCTGGGACCTCTCTTGGTTGCCATGAGTTTTCAATGATGATCAGTGGCACTGCGGTTACATCAGCCAACTTCAAGACCCTCGGGGTGGATCCCATTCAGCTCTATGTTCAAGTTTTCCAAATAGTACCTAACCTGCTCTTTTGCCACTGTCGGCTGCTTACCTCCCCCCAAACTGTGCTGCTATGTGCAGTAGTCTGGGTGCTGACCTTGCCTTTGAAGAATGAGGTGAAAAAGGCATTGAGTATTTTAGCTTTTTCTGCACCCTCTGTCACTAGGTTGCCTCCCCCATTCAGTAAGGAACCCACATTTTCCCTGATCCCTCCTATTGTTACTGACATGCTTGTAGAAACCCTTCTTATTACCCTTCATGTCCCTTGCTAGCTGCAATTCCAGTTTCACTTTGGCCTTCCTGAATACATCCCTGAATGCTCGAGCAATACTGTTATACTCCTTCCTAGTTGTTTGGCCAAGTTTCTACTTCTTATAAGCTTCCTCTTTGTGATTTAGTTTACCGAAGAGTTCCCTGTTAAGCCAAGGTAGTCTTCTACTTTCTAGTCTTTCTGCACATTGGGATGGTTTGTTTCTGCACTCTCAGTAAGCTTTTTTCTTTTTTAAAGTACAGCCAGCTCTTCTGGATTACTCTCCCCCACGGACTGGCCTCCCAGGGAATCCTGCCCATCAGTTCCCTGAGTGAGTCAAAGTCTGCTTTTCTGAAATCCAGGGTCCTTACTCTGCTGCTTTCCATCCTTCCTTTTCACAGGATCCTGAACTCTGTCATCTTGTGGTTGCTGCTGCAAGTTGGCATCCACTTCTACATTCCCCACCAATTCTTCCCTGTTTGTGAGCAGCAGGCCAAGAAGGGCATGGCCTGGTTAGTGTAGCTTGTCACATTTAGCTTTTAGTTGTACCTACTTGAGTGGTAAATTATAATATTATTTAAACTCTTCTTTTATATTCAGCCTTATTTATCCATTGCTTAAGTTTTTGTATAGCCTCATTATTATTTGAACTTTTCTTTTGCATTTTGTATCTGCACTATCAGTTATAGTCTTGAGATCACTTTCATAGGGAGCTTATATTCCAGCACTGTCAACATAAGTGAGAAATGTAAGCCTTGTTACTAGCTCAAATTAATTGAACTTGACACTAACTGACTGAATCAGAGGGATGACATGATTGGATATGTTCATGAAAGGTGATAAGAGGGGACCAATCTGAGAGTGCTTAACTGCAGAGCCTTTGGAATTTTCAGAGTTGATAGCCTGTTAATTTGTTCTTCTCCATTCATTCTTACAAAGAAGTCCTGTAGAAAAATGATTTTGTGATCATATAATTAAAGACTACATTATAAGGAACACACACAAGGGAGCAAGATTAAGGTTGCAGAGGAGGGAAATTGTTGAATTTATGCAGGAAGGGTGTAAGGGCAATGGATTTGAAGCAGAGGATTATTGATAGAGGACAAAAAACATTTTCTGTTTGTTTACTATGTATTATTTAAAAAACAAAACAAAGAAGATGCATAGAGCTAATAAAATACATGATTATCATTGCCCTGAGCACTGAGGTTTTTTTAATTTATATTCCCTTGCCTTTTTGGTTTATCTTTTTATATCTTGTATGATTTCTGGGTTTGAAACAGACTTCCACTCCGGTTGGAAAGTGCTCTGTACACCTTGGATGCTAGGGTAATAAAGATGATGAAGATAATACTAGTAGATACAGGCATACCTCATTTTATTGCGCTTCGCAGATATTGCGTTTTTTACAAATTGAAGGTTTGTGGCAACCCTGCGTTGAGCAAGTCTATCGGCGCCATTTTTCCAACAGCATTTGCTCACTTCGCATTTTTTAGCAATAAGGTATTTTTTAATTAAGGTATGTACATTGTTTTTTTAGACATAATCCTATTGCACACTTAATAGACTACAGTATAGTGTAAACATAACTTTTATATGCACTGGGAAACCAAAAAATTCGTGTGACTCGCTTTATTGCGATATTTGCTTTATTGCGATGGTCTGGAACCAAACCCGCAATATCTCCGAGGTATGCCTGTACACAAAGATAATGCATGTGAGGCTATACTCTGGATACAAAATGTTTAACATGGCAGACTGACACATTACTGATATACTTATAACATTCCCTAGACTTGTGCCTGAAGATTCAGACATTTTTTTTTAGTTGACATTTGCAAAGATAGCACTAGATCTCTTGATAAATCACCCATGGCTAAGTTTTTGTCTCTGCAGGAAAAGAACTATTTTCAAGTTTTAATTTCTGTACCTTTTAATATGGGTTTTTAAAGCTTTATCTACATATTACCAAAGTGGTGATCTTGAGATGATGGAGAAGCTGTGTTCATGACCAATATACATGGAAGTGGCTAAGGCTGCTTTGGTTGTGAAACTCCTGTGCTGGAAGAAATAGAAAAATTCACAATAAAGTCTGTCACTGAATTAATTCAAGGGCTTTCATAAGGTTTTTATACATTTCCTTGTGTTTCATAAACCACTCAAGTCTAATATTGCAACCATTTCTTCTTTTCTTTTGAAAATAGCTCAGACTAAATCAGATATTTAAATTGCACTTTCCTATGCCTTTTGAGGTCTCTTTCTTTTCTTTTTCCCCTTTGTAAGAATGAATGGAGGAGAACAAATTAACTCAGCCCTGTGTGGCTTTAAGTGCTGCCAAGTTGGTATTCTCTTTGCACAACATAGCTGGAGGAATGTAGAAGCTAAATGGCTTGGCTTTGCAAAAGCACCAAATGTGTTGTATACCCATAGATCCAAAACATCAGTCTTGGCTATCTGTAGAGAGAAGATTTTACTTCACCTGTCCCCAGTACCCACGTCAATTCTTTAAACTGGCCTTTCATGGTTTGTTCAATGTTGTTGCTAGTGGTGGGTCATGGGGAGGGTTCACACAGCATGCAAAGGAACTGATGTTCCAGCTAAACTTTGGTTTGTCTGGCAGTTCTTGGAGAGGAATAAATGATTTTGTGTGGCCAGAATCACACCCATAACCTTTAGAGGAGAAGACGAGGTGAAAGAAAAGGATGTGTAGAATATGCCAGCATCTTGCTTAGCCAGTGTGTGTCTCCATACGTTAGTCCACATTTTCTTCCTCCTCTGAAGGGAGAGAATACTCATGTCTGTGTGTTTGTGATTCCACCTTTTTATAAAGTGTGTTTTAAAATTGGTACAATAAACAACACATTTACTGAAAATTATTGAGGAAAGAAGAGCTAACAAAAATAAAAACACTATACATTTATAAAAAATAAACCTGAAAAACTAACCAATGCAGAATGTTTAATACACTGCTAAAATGGGCCCAATTGCTCCCTACCACTGGAAAATCCACTGAAGGTGTAGACAGATAAGAATATTTCAGTACAGGTTTTCTGGTGGAGCTTTTCCCTGCAATGGGGGGCAGGTTGACCCTGTGTAAGACAGGTTTTTCAGGCTAGTCTCATGGATATCAATCCCTCAGGGATCAGAATGAGCCTCATGAGGTTTAGCCATATGAAGAGCCATATGGGTCTTATGCCTTTACATTTGACTCTGGATCTTATCTCCACTTACTCTAACAAATTGATAGTTACCTCAGAAAATTCTTCCTGTAGTAGCTGTGTGGAAAGATTACAGCCTGAGCTGGTATTATTGCTTCATCCTATTCTGTGCAGGGATCGTTGAAAGATGTTGCATCTCCAGACCATTCCCTGTTTGTCCTGATTGACCCCATTCCTTTTATGTGGATCACCAAACTAAACACATGAAAGCTAATGGACTTGGCAGTTTGCTGACTGAACTGCATTTTGGGAGCATGGAGGGTATATTTTGAGCCATCCGCCCAAAACTCTCCTCCCCCAAACCTAGAAATATTATTTTGTGTGGGTGTCAAACATATGGCCCATGGGTCTTGGACTGACTCTGTGTACTGTATATGGAACCAATCTAGTGTGTGGGCTGGGTCTGGCACTGTGGGTCCTGCACACAGCATGGTGCAGGGCAGGTTATGTGCTGCATGCAGCAACCATGCCTAGCCTGTCCCCTCACATCGTGTGCAGTGTGTGCTGTCTGTACTCTGGGACATGCTCTGTATCTGACATAGGGGACTGGCGCAAGGAGCTCATTGTATGTGACACCCTGCAGGATCACCCTGTGCACCAGCTCTGGTGTTTAGTTCTGATCTGGCCTGTAGACTGGCCCAGGAACCCTCATTTGGTCTACAGGGCCAGATGACTTTTGACACCCTGGAGTTAAAGGAAATGTTTTGTTCCACCAGAAAGGGGCTTAATCCTGACTGGGGCAGGGGGGTGTTGGATTTTTTAAAACTTTTTTTGAGAGAAGCCCAAACTTTGAAAGCAGAGGCGTGTGTTCACATTCTAATTAGAACTCATTGGAGCAGTCTCAATTAATTGGAACACTCCAGAATCACCTCACCATCACTTGTATTAAGCCCCCATACATTTCAAAATGGCCACAGGGGTGCTTTATTTAAACCTTCTGAATGAGCTTCAGATAAAGCATCCCACAGCCATTTTGAAATACACAGGGGCTTAATACACATGACAGTGAGCCGTTTTAATTAGAGCAGCCGTCTGGGAATTGTTCTAATTAAAGCAGACCATCTCCCTCCATCCTAAAGCATGGGCATAGGCAGCCTCTGTGTTTTATTTTGAAAGCACCAAAAAAAGAGAGCTTTAGTTTTTTTTGGCTGAAATAGTTTGACAGATTTGACAACTAAATAATGTTTCAAGTGTCTAATTAAGTTTGTTTGCTTTTTGCCCCACAAATATAAAGTGGCATCTCTAATAGGGTTCAGGGGATGGAAGCTTGTGAATAATGCTGTGGAGGCAGTCACGTGATAGTGGGGACTGTGTAGATGGAGTATAATGTATGTTACTTTGTGCTTTTTGGTTCCTCAGTATTGTTTTCTCTGATCTGTACTTTACTAAAACAATTCTGCTATTCCCTTAATAAAAGAAGAATGCATAGTGTAAGAGATCTGGTGTGGCTTCTACTATTAATGAAACTTTTTCCTCCTTAGCTTTTGCAATCAAATATGTTTATTTGTACCAAATGAAGATTCCTATCCATGAGTAGTCCTAGGAAGTATAATCAGACCTTATTTTAAGACCCTTTTTGTTTTTGCACATGTTGTTCATTGTATTATTTGTGGTTTGAAATAATCTGCATACTGAGAGAGAGGACTTGCAAATTTTCATTTGCATAATTAGGTCTTCTATCTCCAACTTGATTGCTGATTATGATTAAAACTTAAGGTACCAGGGTTTAGAAAAAAATATTAAATCATTGTAATTTTTTCTTGTTCTTCTCTAGAGGTTTGGCTCTCATGCATATTCAGAAATCTTAATTGTATATTTCTTGCTGTGGAATTAATACAAGAAACAGTTTGATTTCTTTATAATTAATATATTTCTGTGGGAGTCATGTGCTTGCAGAATTGGAAGTTTAAAGATTCCTTATCTGTTTCTTTATTGCTTATCTCTGTTACTTCTGTATATTTAATTTTCCTAAGATGTCTTGAATAATAGTTTAATAGCTGTCTTCAAAAATTGCTGTTTCTCAGGAGAAAATTGCTTCAGTAAATATGAATGAACTGAAGTTTTATAAATAATATGATTATTTGATTCTTTTCCTCAATTTTCCTTGAAATAGTAGGCTTGTGTCTAACATTTTAATTTGCTGTGATTGCTACAGCTGAACTGCTTCCACCTGGAACTGATGTATTTTGTCATGAATTTGGCCAGTAGTACCACATTTGTTTCCTACGGACTTTTTATGACATTGCTCAAATAAATAAACAAGGAAACTGGATCTCATTGAGATGAACATGGCCAAAATGGAACAAAGTCAGAGTGAATAACAATGTTTACTGACCTCTTTGGTCACAGGTTGTGGTAGGTTTCTTTCCCACAGAGACGTATCCTTTAATTTATAGAATGATTGCTCTGTTTATAAGCAGACAAGGTTTTTTTGGTAAATATGATATCTTTTATTAGACCAACTGAATAGTTGGAACCTAGTTGGAAACATTTTTCTTAGCAAGCTTTTGGGTTAAAAACCCCTTTGTCAGCCTGACATAGGGTTTTTAAACCCAAAAGCTTGCTAAGAAAATTTTTTCCAACTATTTAGTTGGTCTAATAATATCATATTTACCTAAAGAACCTTGTCTGTCTATGTCCTTAGATCAACACGGTTACAATCTACACCACTGCTCTGTTTATAAGTATTCATTCCCTTAAGTTCTCTCAAAGAATAAATAGTCACAAATGCACACTTCTTTTAGCACTTGCATTGCTTTTATCTTTATCATTTTTATGCAATATAATTTTTATGAATCTTCAAATTTTACCAATAATTCTTGGCCATGCTGAGGCATTGACACTGTTTTATATTCTGTTGATCATGGAAAAGTGAGCTTCAAAAGCTATATTGCTTGTATTACTAAAGAAAAAGAGCTAGAAAATAGTGGCTTCCTAGTACTTATTTATTCATAATCAATCTGTTCAATAAATCTTCCTGTTCAGGAAAAGCTTTATATGAGGTTTAAGTCATCATAGGCAAGTAGAATGCCTTAAAGCAGTAATGATTCAAACCAGCCATATATCAGACCTTAAAGGAGTATTTTCTATTTGTTTAATCTTTTAAGTATTTCAGATTTTTGTGTGTTCTGACAAAGCTGAGACCTGTATACTTGAAAACAGAAGGTACAGAAGAGAAGACTAATGGGGAATTTGATAGCAGTCTTTAACTACCTGCAGGTTGGTTCTAAAGAGGATAGAGCTAGACTGTTCTCAGTGGTGGTAGATGGCAGAACAAGGAGCAACGGCCTCAAATTGCATCAAGGGAGGTTTATGTTGGATATCAAGAAAAACCTTCTTACTAAAAAGGTGGTGGTGAAGCACTGGAACAGGTTACTTAGAGAGTTGGTGGAATCTCCATCCTTGGAAGTTTTTAAGGTCTGGCTTGACAAAGCCCTGGCTCGACCAAGCTCTGGTGTGTCCTGCTTTGAGGATGACCTCTTGAGGTCTCTTCCAACCCTAATATTCTATGATTATAGAATTGGAGAGAAAAGTTCATCACAGTGGCTTTGACAGAAAAAGGGTATAGAAAGAGAATCTTTTCTCTCTCATATAATGGACCATCCTGTAGAACGGGGGTGTCAAACTCATCTGGCCCTGAGGTCTAGATGAGTGGCTTGGGGCTGGTCTGCAGGCAGGATCAGACCCACAGACTCTCCTCACATGGCTGATCCATTGTATGTACTGAAGCAGACTGAGTGAACCCAGCCTGCGGTATAGTCCTACTCTAGCCTCCTTCAGACCACCCTGTGTATGGCAATCAATGTGCCACTCTGGGGCTATGCTGCATACTACAGCTTCTCTGCCACTCTGATGCCATGTGTTGTTTGGTTTTGGAGTAGCTGGAGCGCAGGCACTGTGTGCTGCCTGTGCGTCAACTCTGAGAACCACAGGCTGCCAGATGATGGGGCACCATCAGCCAGTTCCACCCTCTGGGTGGTTTCATTAACAGCCTGTTGCCCTGTGGGGTCAGGCCAACTCTCAGGATCTCAATATTGCGCTGTTAGACAGGAGGGTGTGACACAGTTGCACATATACAAACACACAAATCAATTAGGTGAATACACACACACCCAAACCAGCCTAGGCACATGCATACGTATCACCAGTTCAAGCACATACACCCCAAAGGTTAGACACAGATCACTAATTCGTATATCATGCACACAGTGGCGTGTGTGTGTGTGTGTGTGTGTGTGTATACACGCACACTCACCAGTTCACACACATACAACCCACCTACACACACACACACACACACGTAAGTTCCTAACTTGGATGGTACAGTGTGTATGTGTGTAGCTGGGGTATCTGGGATACTTGGAGGAAGGTTCAGGTGAGAGAGAGTTAGTGTAGGGAGTGAAAGAACCAGGATTAGAATCAGTGGACTACAGAGAAGTTGGCTGAGGAACTGAGGCTTGGGTTTACTTAAGGTAGACTATGGCTGGAAACTGAGGCAGACCGCTGAGATATTGGAGGGAGGGGGCAGATAAGTGGTGGCAAGGAGGGGACAGCCAGAAAAGAAACTGAGGCAGAAACCTGATTGCTCAGGGGAAAAGGAAAAGGCAGTGGGGATAAGACAGTGGCAAGACACAGGGGGTTTGGAGGCAGAGAGGAGCTCAGGACAGGTGTTGGAGGTGGCAGTGAGCCAGAAGCAGGAGAGGGAGAAATGAGACAGAAGTTAGAGGGGCAAGGAGCAGAGATTGGAGCAGGGCCAAACCATAGTAAAGTAAAACCCAACTTAGAGGTCCAAATAACAGTTTTATTAAACAAACACTACACAGCCTTATGAAGTTATTGGTTCATACAGGTGCACACACACACAAGCACTCACAATGGCAGTAGGAGAAAGAGACTTAGTGGAAGGACTAGAGTCCAGGTAGGGAAGAGAAGCAGAGTCCAAGCTCTTGGTTGAAGAGGGGCTGGGGGTGATAGCTACCTATCCAGGTGGGAAAGGGTCCTTGTCCATTAGGTGTTGTCCAGAGGGGGGTTGCTGGCAGGGCCTCTGGGTGGATAGGTGGTGTGGCATGGTGCTGGTCCAGATGGAGAGGGTGTCCCAAGGAGTCAGTCTTCACTACCCCTTTTATGGGGCAGACTACCTCTAATCTCCTATGGGGAGGGCCTGTCACAGCAAGATCAGTTCTGTTCTAGAGGACTTCAGGTGTTCTTACTGAGCATGTGCAGCCTTGCCACAGTGGTGGGTCACCTCATTTTTTGTTTCTTGAATGCTGAAGATGGTTCCAGGGGCTGGGTCCTTGGTGTAGGTATTGGTGTTGATGGTTCAGTCATTCAGAGGGAGCTATTTTTAGACTTACTGCCATTGTCTCTCAAGCATTCTCATGCATCCCCATTCATTCAGGAACCAAGGTACATAGGTGGGGTAGGTGTGAGTCATGGGTTACACAACCGGGCCTGGGGACAGGATGGAGACTTGAAAAACGAAATGGCAAATTGACATGACTTATGCTAACTTACATATGTAGGCCTAAATCATATAGTACCAGTAAAACAGTAATATAGGACAGTAAAAATCAATATAAACAAGGGGAAAAAACCAAACAAATACAACTTGCTACCAAAATAAAATGCTGAAACTTATCCTTCATCTTAGCTCATTTATACTTATCTATAGGGAACAGAGAGGGAAAGAAAAAGTCAGAAATGGTTGGGGAATGGGAGGGAATGCATTTTAAATGGAAAAAAAAGAAAAACGGGGTTTTGCTACAAGCCCTGCTGCAGAAAAATAGGAACTAATTAATTTAGGTGAAATGTCAGCAGCAATTTAAATGTAAAGTTACACAATAAAGGAGCATTAATGATCACTATAAGCCATGAGAGTCTAGTTCTTTTGGTTTGTAAAATGCATAAAACATTTCAAATCAAATTCCAGCCACATTTTTGTGCTGTCCCTTTATGTTGTATGCCACCTAAATCCTTAAAATAGACTAGAAATACCTGAGGCATAAAACACCAATTACAACGAGGATACTGAAGTTTAATTCTTTCTGAGTAATCCAAGTAGAAGAATTAATTGCCAAAAGCCTTTATGAGGTTGAAGTTTCAGGGGTCCCCTACCATCCCCCACCCCAAGATGAGGTTTATAACTACAATAAATCTCTCAAAGTCCTTCTTTTTCAGTCTTTGTTTTTTGCACTGGTACACTGTTGGATTTTTATGTAGCTTTAAATTTACCCATACTTATTTAGTAAACTGAAACTCTAGTTTATTTCCTTTTCTAGCCCATAGATTATTTTTCAGTAATAGTCAGGGGAAGGAAACATCCTCTACCTCAACTGTGGAGGATGATATATTTCTTCTTGCATAATTGTGGTTTTCCTCCTTGTTGTCTCATTCAATAAATAAGGAGCAGAGAGCAATCGGGGGTGGGTTTAGCTGCCAGGAATGTCTGGTGCAGTCTTCTGCTTGCAATGGTCCATCTGTCCCTCTGCTGAGGAGAGAAGGGTGTAATGGAAATACATCTCCCTTGGCTTGGACCACTGCTTTGCTGCCTTGGAAGGTCTAAGATATCAGCAGGAACTGCTGATGAAGGACCCAACTGAGGGGGGAAGGATGAAACAACAGTTCTCCATAGCAATATCTTCTTTATTTCTTCTTCAGTCCAGGGTGGCATTATTGCAAGAAGCTTTGGGTGGAGATAGGAGAAACAAGAACCTTTGAGAAAAATAATATTCTTTGCAAAGTTCTTTTCTAAAGTGAATTTTTAGGCTGGTACAGAGAAGTGTAGTGCCCTCTAATATTCAGCTGAGCCCCTCTGCCTCCAATGCAAAGATGCTCAATATGAAATTCTGTCTCTACTTATCTCCTAATGCAGATTGGAAAGGTTTTTGATTTTTATGGTGGGGTATCAGGAGGTAATGCATTCAGAATTGTTCTGTATATTTTTCTCCCAGGAGAATTCAAGCAATCTTCATGGAGCTTTATCAGCACAAAGCAGCTTGTACCCTACAACAAGTGCTTGGGTGTTTTGAGTGATAAACATCCCATTATTGTTTCAGTTGGGAGGCACTCTTAAGAAGGCAAGCTTGGCAGCATTGTTTGAACTGGCCCTACTCTCTATCTACCAAGGCCTGCATGCTCTATAATGATTATTAGGATCATAAACTACTTTACTCCGTTGACTATTTACCTGACCTCTCTGTCTTACCATTGTTAATGTAAGGATGGAAATGACATTCTGGGCAAACAGTCTCAGACATGAAATAGAAATAAGCTGTACCTTTTGAACATGTTTAATGCCTGCTATATAAATTTCCTGCAACATCCAACAAAAAACTGCTTCTGTCACAGCTGTCAGAGAACAAAAATAAATGAAACCTTTTAGCCCTTTCTGTAAAGCTGCTGAACCCAAAATGTTTTTGCTCTAACCATGATTACAGTAAAAAACCAAACCAAAACAAAAAAAACCACTACACAGCACAGCTATATATTTTTCTCATGTCAGTTCTTTTTGTGTCTACTCCTGAAGATGTTAGTCTAAAATTGTACCAGATGTGGACAAGAAGTAGAAATTTGCCTAGAAAAATGTAAGAAATGAACCAGCACAGTGTTACAGAAGAAAATATACACTTGGGGCTTGAATCAATGCATGCCAGCTACCCTTTTCTGCCAGCCATATCAGCACAATTGAGGCTTCAAGACAAACTGGACAGGTGTCTCAATAAGTTCCTTTGGCATAGTGGACCTTCCATGGCAGGTGCAGAAGTAAATCTGGCTGTATATTTCCATTATAGGAAATTACATTTCAAGTGACATTTTAAAGTGAGGAGGAGTGGCTAGGGCAATCTTCTAACTAATCCTGTCCCATCTTAATAGCCAATTGCAGCTATTGCGACAAAAGAACAAGCTAAGCTATTAGCCCTTGTATGGCTTAACAGCAGCTGTTACATGCAAGTAGCTCCTATTTTGTCTTTGTGCTATGGTTAGAGTTGCTATAGGGAAAAATTCTGTCCAAAGTCTATTTCTATGCTTCAGTGGCAATTGAGGTTTGGAAGATGAAATACTAAGTAAGACTGCTACCCACAGATACAGAATCTAATTGAGAGCCAATTTTGTGGAATAGATTTAAGTAACACTGCCTAAATTTATAGCAGAAAGTATTTTTCTGGCTAGTGCAGTATTTTCCTTTGGGGCAGTGCTAGGCTCAGAAAAATGATAAAAAAATCAAACTACATCCTTATTTTCATCCTATCTCTGTGCTGCTATGACTTGTTTTGGAGTTGCTGATACCATACTTCTGCAACAGCAAAAAGACTTTAGTACCTGTGACAACATGACATACTAGAAAACTGAGGGATCTTCTCACCTGAAGGCACAGTATCCACCTAAAACTTTAATCTCAATCTCCCATTGTTTTTAAATATAACTTTGCCTATTACTGCTTGTGTACATATGAAGTGAACCTGCTTGAACTGTTAATTCCTTGTATTGGACCTTGTATTGTTGCAGCTAGTGGGAGCTCTGTCTTATCTATCAATGGGAGCAGGTTCAACTTCCTAATATTCTTCTTTATTCAGACTTGATTCTTTTTAAGAGTGTAAACTCCATTGATATAAGATCACAGCTCATTAAAACATCCAAGAATCGTATTTAGCCATCAAGAAACACGCTTATTAAACTAGTTCCTTATGAAAAGCTTACTAGTAGCAACTGGGTTACAGCTGATCTTTTTTTTCCTTGTCCATAAAGAAAACAGCTACAGAGTGTTTAAAACAGTAATAAATAGAAAAGTTGAAAATATTGACTACTTCAATATAGATAAAACTCCAGCATAATCTACAAACCTTGATGTATTAGTATAAAGAAAATCAAAGGAATCTTCCTCGCATTCACCATGAAGAGCTCTAAAGTTCAAAGATCCAATGATTCTAATAGTAACTTGTGCAGAAAACTCGCTCCCAATCCACAGGAAAAAAGAATGAAAGGATCACACAATGATCTGAAATTCATTCAGAATGTTCTGAACTGCTGGAGATAGGGTAAATATTAGCCATGAAAGTGAGAGGGAAAAAATTCCCACCAAAGCTTTGTTAATAGGACAGAAAAAAATGACAACAATATAGCTAGACCTGGAAAATAATCACTTGAAACCTAGAAAAATAAAATGAAACGGAAACCTGTTCAATACAAAAATAAAACAAAACAGAAACCTGTTCAAAATGTAGAATATTCCTAACTAGCTGAGTCTTCCTTTTCCATGTGCATCATAAAATGAGAAATTTACATGAAAAATAATCCAGTGAGGCAAAGGGAACATATGTGTGAGCCACTACTATATTGCAGGTTCATTTTCATACAGTAAAGGTAGGGACAGACATTATACATAAACCAGTTTAAGTGATCATAAACTGGTTTAAATCTGTAACAGATCAGATATTTAGTGCACATAAATCAATTTGAAAATGACTGAAATTGGTTTGAGATAAACCTGGTTGAATGTAGTAGTATCAGACTTAACTGATTTGGGTCAAACCAGTTTATGCAATGTCTGTCTCAGACCCCTTGCTGGTTTAAGTTCAGTCAGACTTCCCCAGCATCTCGGCATGCTCTCTGGACTGGGCAGGGCTCTCTGCTCCACAGTAGGGCTAACTCCTCCCCTTTGCTCTGGTAAGCAGGAATTGCCTCCTCCCCTCTGTCTTCAACAGACACATTTTAGGATTAGCTAGCAGATCACATACTGGCTATGGTTCATGCTGTGGCAGATGGGACAAAGGCAGAATCAGGAGGTAGCTGATAATGTCCCTCTGTTGTTATCATAATGGGATGATAAAAACTGAGTTGGGGGTGATAACCACTGTGTTATCAGTTTCCTGCTGGGCTGGCCAGGTTGGGGGGCGGGAGGGGAGGGGACCCTCAGCTCAACATCGTGGAAGGGAAGGGAGGGCTGCTTTAGTGCCTCCTGGCTTCTAGATTGAGCCACTGCAGGCATGTGCTGGCATGTCTGGGATAGTTTCTAGGGTCGGAAGGGACCTGAGCAGATCATCTAGTCCGACCTCCTGCCATGGTAGGAAAGAATACTGGGGTCAAATGACCCCAGCAAGATGTTCATCTAACCTCTTAAACACTCCCAGGGTAGGAGCCTGCACCACTTCTCTTGGAAGCTGCTTCCAGACCCTAGCCACCCTGACTGTGAAGTAGCGCCTCCTGATATCTAACCTAAACCTACCCTCTACCAGCTTGTGACCGTTATTCCTGGTCACTCCTGGCGGTGCTGGGGGAAACAGTGACTTTCCCAATGCCTGCTGATCCCCCCTGACTAGTTTATGACAGGCCACAAGATCCCCTCTCAGCCTTCTCTTTTGGAGGCTGAACAGATTCAGGTCCCGCAGCCTGTCCTCATAGGGCCTGCCCTGCTGTCCCCTGATCATACGAGTGGCCTCCTCTGGACCCTCTCTGTGCTGTCGACATCCCTCTTGAAGTACGGTGCCCAGAATTGGACGCAATTAGAGGGGGAGGATCACCTCCTTGGACCTGCTCGAGATGCATCTGTGGATGCATACCAAGGTGCGGTTGGCCTTCCTGACTGCCTCTCCACACTGCCGGCCCATGTTCATCTTGGAGTCAGTGAAGACCCCCAGATCACTTTCTGCCTCATGCTGATAAGAGGGGAGTTCCCCAACCTGTAGGTATGGTGCTGGTTGTTCCTCCCGAGGTGCATCACCTTGCACTTGTCTGTGTTGAAACCCATCCTATTCTCATCCGCCCACCCTTGTAACCTGTCGAGGTCTGATTGTAGCCTGTTGTATCCTGCTAGTGTGCCCACGTCCCCCCACATCTTAGTGTCATCAGAAAATTTGAACAGGGTACTTTTTACCCCCTCATCCAAATCGCTGATGAAGATGTTGAACAGTGCGGGCCCGAGGACCGAGCCCTGCGGAACCCCACTGCCCACGTCCTTCCAGGTTGAGAAGGACCCATCCACTACCACCCTCTGGGTGTGGCCCTCCAGCCAGTTGGCGACCCATTTGACTGTGTGGGTGTCTACACCACAGCCCCCCAGTTTCTTAATGAGAATGGGGTGAGAGACAGTGTCAAAAGCCTTCCGGAAGTCCAGGAAGACGATGTCCACTGCTACCCCCGCGTCTAACGATCTGGTGATATGATCATAAAAGGCCACCAGGTTGGTCTGACAGGACCTTCCACTGATGAACCCATGTTGGTTGCCCCTAAGCATGCAGTCTCCTGCTGGCCCCTCCTGGATGTGTGTCAGCATAATTTTCTTGAACAGCTTGCCTAGGATCGCGGCGAGACTAACCGGCCTATAGTTTCCCGGGTCCTCCTTCCTGCCTTTTTTGAAGATGGGGACCACGTTGGCCCTCTTCCAGTCCTCTGGTACCTCACCAGAGCACCACGAGTGTTCATAAAGTTGTGCCAGGGGACTTGCAATGACCTCAGCCAGTTCCTTTAGAACTCTAGGGTGGAGATCATCTGGGCTGACTGACTTGAATACGTCCAACCCCTCCAGAAGCTCCCTAACTAAATCCTCGCTAACCCGTGGCCCATGTGTGCCTCCCCCAGGGCCCGAGGGGGGCCCAGCAGGGAGGTGGCTGTTCTGGTCCCTACTTAGGAAGACGGAGGCAAAGAAATCATTAAACATGTTAGCTTTGCCGTCTGGTGTGACGACCAAGTTACCCATGTTGTCCTGCAAGGGCCCCTCATTACCCGGGACCTTCTTTTTACCCCCTATGTATTTAAAAAAGGACTTCTTATTGTCCTTAATCTGGGAAGCTAGTCCCAGTTCCATCTCTGCCTTGGCCTTCCTAACTGCCCCCTTACATCCCCGAGCAACTACAGAATAGTCCCCCCTGGTGATGACCCCTTCTTTCCACTGGGTATAAGCCTCCTTTTTAGCAAGGAGACATTCCTGGATGCTTTTGGTGAGCCACAGAGGCTTGTATGCTCTCCTGCTCCCTCTGATCCTCATTGGGATTACCTTCCTTTGGGCTTGGAGGATCGTCTCCTTAAGGAGTGACCACTCTCCTTGGACACCTGGCTCCCCTCCCCCCTGGAACCTCAGTGCTTCTCCAACTATCCTCCTTAGCTTGTTGAAGTCTGCCCTCCTAAAATCTAGGGCCGCTGCCTTTCTGCATGCCTTTGCCACCTTGTGCTGGATGGTGAATTCCAGCAGGCGATGATCGCTGTCACCCAGGTGGTCGAGCACTCGCAGCCCCCTCACCAGGTCATCACCCGTGGCCAGCACTAGGTCCAACAAGGCGTCCCCCCCGGTGGGGCTGTGTACCTCCTGGGTTAGATGGAGGTCCTGCACTCTGGCTAAGAACCTGCGGGAGCGTTCAGACCTGGCTGACTGCTCTTCCCAGCAGATGTCCGGGAAATTCAGGTCCCCCATGACAACCACATCCTTAGCCTTCACTACCTCTGTGAGCTGACCCAAGAATTCCTGGTCAAGCTCTTCCCCCTGGTTGGGAGGTCTGTAGTAGACTCCCACTGTTAAGTCCCTTTCCCCTCAACTGCCTTGTACTCTAACCCAAAGCACTTCAGAGTGCCACTCCCCTGGCTCCTTGCTAATTAACGAGGATGTGTATTCCTCCTTAATATAGAGCGCCACGCCCCCACCCCTCTTTCCTATCCTGTCCCTCCTGTACAGCCTATAGCCCTTGACATTGACCGCCCAATCATGCGTTTCATCCCACCACGTTTCTGTAATCCCCACTATGTCCGGGCTGGCGTCAGCCAGCAGGAGGGTGAGTTCCTCCTGCTTGTTGCCCATACTACGAGTATTTGTTTAGAGGCATTTGAGGCCTCCTGTGGGTGTGTGTACTGACCCCCAATGAGTCCCAATGTTACCCTGGCCCCTCTCTCTTACCTGTTTGATTGCTTCGCTCGTCGGTCTGGGCTGGGCTGTAGTTGTGGGTGCTGTTTGGTCTGGCAGTCTGATGTTTCCTCTGCCCTCATCTTCCCCTTCCCCTGACGAGCCTAGTTTAAAGCCCGCCGGAGGAGGTCCACCAACCTAGAAGAGAACACATGCTTACCTTTAGGGGAAAGGTGGAGCCCGTCCCACCCCAGCATGTCTCTCGTCGTGATGTGCCGGTTGTGGCTGAGGAAGCCAAAGCCCTCCTCGAAGCACCATTCCTGTAGCCGTCAGTTGGTTTCCGCGGTGCACGTTTCATGCCATCTGCCTTGTCCACTCACTGGCAGGATAGAAGAGAAAACCACCTGTGCGCCCATCTCCTTCAGCACACACCCCAGAGCGTGGTAGTCCTCCATCAGGTGATCAGGGCTCCTCCTGGCCGCATCGTTAGTACCCACATGGACTAGGACCTTAGGGTAATAATCGGTGGGCTGGATTACAGTCTGGAGCATCCCTTTCACGTCCTGAATCCTTGCTCCAGGTAGGCAGTATACCTCGCGTGCTGAGGGGTCCCGGTGACAGATAGGGCCCTCAGTACCTCTCAGGATGGAGTCACCAATGACGATCACATGACGCTTCTTCCTCCTGGCCTTCTTGTCTCCTTCAGCTTGCATGGGATGCGGTGTGCGTGGAGTTGCCTCCTCCCCGATTTCGTCGTCTCCGTCCTCCTCCTCCAGGGCTGCCAGAGCTTCGTACCTGTTCTCCAGCTGGACTGTAGGAACCGGTGCTGCCAGTCTGTGAAGTTACAAACTGGTTTAGCTTAGCTAGGTTAGACTAACCTGCAGAGATTGAATCGATTCAGGCTCAGGCTTTTTGAATGTCTGTCCCTAGCCGAATAGTTTGGTGAGCTGGTCTGTCACATATAGGATGATAAATAGATGGCTATAGCCTATAATATATCAGGGCTGTCAAGCGCACCTGGGGCCCTGGGCTGGATTTGGACTGTGGGGCTCCATGTGGGCTGAGTCCAACCTTGGGCATGAAGGCAGCTGCTGTGGCCATGAAGGACCTACTGAGGCAAGGGCAGAGGCAATGCAGGGTCTGGTGGCAGTGGAAGCTGTGTGGGGTCTGGTTGCAGTGGTGGGGATGCAGGATTTGGTAGGTAGGGATAGGGGCAGTGCAGGCTCTGGCAGTGGTGCAAGGGGTGGCATGGATACTGCAGGGTACAGTAGGTGCAGGGTGTAGTGAAGACAGCAAGCCTGGTGTCAGTGACCCAAGCTCTTCACCAGTTGCTGTGCCCAACAAAAAGTGCCCAACTTCTGGTGTCCTCTGGTAGCTTTGTAGGCCAGATTGAAAGGCTCTGTGAGCCAATTCTGGACTATGGACTGTGGGTTTGACATGCTTGTCTTAAAGTATACAAAGGGCATTAGCCACAACAACCTTGCTAGAGTAACTTCAAATTTAGTAAGCAGCCGTCTTACTGTAATACATACTCTCCCATTATATTTATATGCTCTAAGAACATTTATGACTTTGGCAAACAAAACAAAAAACAATTATTTCCCAGCTACATTTTGTGTGTTGATACAGTTAGCCCATATCATACAGTCTTTACCTTTTCTACAGCTTGACTGTGGTTACTTCTTTCTGATTCCTGTAAGATGTCATATTTCCTTAGTTTTAGTTTATGCTGCATTATATTTAAACTTTTCAAAGTAAGAATATTTTTTGTATCCACCTTTTACTAAGAAAGGTAGGTATTTCATTGACAGCTGCTTTTCATCAAATGTGTATATACATGACTACAGCCAAGGAAGGAAAAACAGGGAGGCAAAATGAAATCACAAAATGAAAAGATTACAGGTCATTGCCCTGCAAAGTTTTGAAATCAGTAGTTACCTACGTAGAAGGAGAAGCTCTATTTCTCTTCAAAATAAATGCAGTTTGACTCAGTGTATTCTGTGTCTACCTGGAAACCTATGTTGAACTAAAGGTGCAATTACATGTTACACTTAGACCATATGAAGGGCACTTGATGTTAAAAAGTGAACATCTGCACATTAAAGCTCATTAACTCATGCTAAGTAGCCTCTGATTGTCTCAAAGTTATGCCACTTCAAATAAAGGCTAACTTTGGCCCATGCTATCCAGCTTGTGTTAGGGTAACTTTAGTCTGCTCTACAGAGATAAGTAATTTGCAGGCCTCCAGCATCCTAGGGTGCACTGCTCCCAGCCCCTGTCCCTCTATCCTGAACAGCGATAGAACCCAGATGTCCTTGCCACCTAGCCAGGTGTCTAGCAGGGATAGAGCCCAGGTGTTCACTACCTCTGTAGTAGCAAGTCAGAGCTGTGCAGGAAAGAAATGATATCAACCCTTAACATGTTACTACTTACAGCATGTTCTAAATTTTAGCGCCACTTAGTATTCCACAGGCTTAGTATGGTCTAAGTGTGTTATATAACTTCACCCTTTAAGTTATCGTAAGGGATTACCTTTTTGCAGTTTTGGGCCTATCAGTTTTTGACCCTAGGGAACAGTTTTATGCTGGAAAGCATGGCCAAAATTAGTCATTACTTTTTCAAAATGAGGCCGTTAGATTCTGTTAGTGAGGAAACACATATCAAACTAGAGGTGCATCAATACATCAGTCCCATACCATATCAGCACCAATATAATAAAAAATGACATGATCGGCAATCAGCTTTTTTGGGGCAGATGTGGCTGTTAATGTCGCTGATAAATACCGTGTACTGGTGTGCAGCCACAGTGCAGCATACAGGTGGTCAGAAGTGCAGCCTGGCAGCATGGAGAGCAGCATTCAGCTGGTTAGTCTGTTGTGAGGGAAGGGGAAAGGGAGAGCAGATTGAGGCCCCTGTGGTGAAAGAGGGAGGGGAGCTAGGGTAGGGGCAGGTGCGGCACAGCATAGCTGGAACAGGGATGGAGCTGCAGCTTATCTGGGGAGGTGTAGGGAATGGGGGGTGTGTGGCTCCTGCTGCTGCACACACCCCAGGAGGGCATGGAGCTGTGTGCCCTCCAGATCTGTGTGTGGGGTAAGGGCAGGCTACTGCTATGGGCTAGGGCCAATGGCAGCGCTGGGCTCTTTCTGGTAGGGCTGCACTCGGAATGGGTGGCAGCCTTAAAATTCACCATAGCCCTGCTCCCAGTGCCACCACCACCTGCCTTGAGAGTAGCCCTGGCCCAACCCTCCTACTAGGAAGAGCCCAGCACCACCCCCGGTCCCAGCCTGCAGTGGCAGCCTGCCCTTGCGCTGTGTGCAGATCCAGGGGACACATGCCCCCTTTGTCATCCTGGGGTGCACTTAGCACCAGGGCGCCCCCCTCCCCTGTGCCTCTGAAAGAGCTCCATCCCGCGTCCTGCCTCCAGCTGTGCAGTATCTGCCCCTCCCCAGCTCTACTTCTTCCCTCACTATGGGGGATTCAATCTGTGCCCCCATGCTCCTTCCCTCCACCCCCTTCCCCCACAACAGACTTACCAGCTGGATGCTGCTCTCCAAGCTGCTGGGCAGCATATTGGCAATCAGATTGGTACCAGCCAATATGACTCATTAAAATTTGGTATCAGCCCCAAAAATCTCTATTTGTGCACCCCTAAACAGATTTAAACACACTCATATAAATACACTTGTATGGAGACCTACATAATCATAAAACATTGCCTCAACAAGCATTTCTAGGCTTACTAGATTTGATTTACATGATCATATAACAAAATAATGTTTTTTAATGCTGTATGAGTTAGGAACCAAACAAGAACAATGGAAATTATTAGTCATAAAAAGCTAATTTATAAAGGGAAATTAAAAAGATTGGGATTGATTGTTTTAAAGTGGAGATGCAGCTGAAGTAACACAACAGAAAGAATATATTCATTTACATAGTATACGTAGTATAATATAGAACCAACGAAAATCTGTTGATTAAAAACAGATGAAAATATATATACACAGTTACTCTGAAAATTTTAAACTGCAAGTTAGTGTAGAGCCAGAGAACAACATATGAATTAAAAAAGCTTGAATATTTAAACATCAAGCGCATCTGCAGTAACAATAGCTAAAATAAATATTTATAAGGAACATTAACACTCTTTATTCAGATAACAACAGCAACAAGACTTACTATACTGGAACTTAACTGAATCTAGTACTCGCCACTTGTGCACTGTTCAGGTAGAATTTGCACATCCTAACATAGTGTTTCAGAATACAGTTGAAAATTGACTAATCTTCAGATTCTGGGCAAAATGTCTTTCATTTAGAGTTGGCTTTACAGATATTTTCCCCATGTATTATTCTATAACAATTTTCCATTGCCATTACTCCCCAGTTCCTACTCACTGTTTATTTGTTTTGTCATCATTCATTGTGTTCCCTATCGCACACAAATATTTTACAGCTTGTCCTGCAGTTTATACATTGAAACTTCCCTTTGCTGATTTTTGCTATCTACTACCTTACATTTTCGTTAATTGCTGCAGTCATAACGTCATATATTACTAGATTACACCTTCCATATCCTAGCTATTACTTTATTTTAAAAGCTCTGTAAGAATATATTCTATGCTGTTTAACACCACATGATGCCCTTTATTCTGGCTTACTTGCAAAAATCCTGCATAAAGAATCAGCTCTGTACCATGTCTATAAACATTGATATGTGACTAACAACCCAGCAAAATAATCACTTAAAAATAATCTTTTTGTAAATTTACCCTCTCCAAATCCTGAAACCACTCAGCTTTTGACCACTCAGCTTTTGACCAGGAGCAGTGAAAGCCTAATACAGAGAGTCAAGCATGCTTTTTTTTTTTTTTAGTGGAAATTAGTACATTCAGAGCATTTGTCATGGTTGCAGGCTAATTTGCATTTTGTTAGGTTCTTCTGAAGTTCTCTCAAGTGCACCTCTTGAGGCTTTATTAGACCTTATTCTCTAAACTGAACAAATGTTAATCAGCTTAGTGTTGTTTGGCTTAGTGGAGCAGTTACACAGTAAGACGAAGATCCTGCTTTGACTGTCCTTCACCCATACAGCTGTGCTTTGCCACTAGAGGCTTGGTGAGCAGGGGTGGGACTAGGAGCAGGACCAATTTGCTACTCCTGCCAGGCAGAGAGCACACCCATTAATGTCTTAGTTGCAGTGAGATCAGACAGACCTGGGAAAGCAGCTTCTCTGGGGCTCTCTGGTTTCACTGAGATCAGCTCCACACTAAGAGGTGGGACTGTCAGGCTTAAGCCCTGGTAGCTCTGCTCTCAGCACAGAGCTGCTCTTCCCTGAGGCTTTCTGGTCTTGCTGCAGTGGTTCCACACTGAGAGCAGGGCTGCCAGTGCTTAAGCCCTGTCTCCTCTGCCAGCAGGAGCAGAGCCATTCTGAGCAGTGGCTGGAGGCACTTCAGTACCTCTGTGCAACAGCCCAAGGTGGGGGGGGGGGACTTTGCATGACCCTGTTGCACACCAGCATCCTCACTCACTCTTAGGAAAAGCCACTGCATTCTGGGATACTGGAGGACTTCAACTTAAGTGCAATAGCTGTGGTAAGTGGCCACAAGGTAATGGAACAGGAACAAAATTAGACAGATTGTGAAAGTTCTGTCCTGGAATGGCATAACTTTAAACCAAATAACACGTGCTTTAAACCATTTAAAAGATGTTGATGTGCAGCCAGTCCAGGGGTTAAAGCTCCACAGGCCACCTAAAGTTTCCATGCAGCAAGGCCCTCGGATGTTAAGGTCTGCTTCCTTAAGCTTTCCCAAGGGTGAAACCTTGTTTTTCAACTGCTTGTAACCAGGATCTCTTTGAGTTATCTCTCCATCTGCTTCTGTTTCCCACCTATACTAACATGATGGGGAAAACTGTATTTGGCACTTGAAAGAAATTTCCCTTGGCAGCCTGTGGCTCAGAAGCTAATTTGAAACACCTTCTTCAAAGCAAGCATGCTTTTTTTTCACCCAAAGGTATATTGTAATCAGAAAGAAGGGTAAGACAACAAAGGAGGTGTTGGTTTTCTTACAGTCCTCTAAAAGTTTGCGCCATACACATTTCACAGCACTATGTCTTAGCTTGCTCTATACAAATTTTAAGAACCAAACCACTCTGCAAAGGGTCAGGCCCTTTGACAGAATTTTTCACTAGTTGAAGTTCTTTTAATCTAGAAACCCTATTTGACACCTGGGAATAGCCCTTTCCTAAATAATCGCCTAGCTATTGTTCTCAACTTCTTTGAAGTAATTTATTCTGAGATGTTTCATTTTTGGTCATTGTTTAATTTTATGGCTGCTTTTCCTAAAAAAAAACAAAACAAAAAAAATGCTTAGGTTTTACTCAATGTTGGCAGATATAATAACAATAGCAGAGAACAGGGAAGTGGTGCTGGCTCCTACCCTGGGGATCTTTAAGAGGAGGCTTGATGCCTACCTGGCTGGACTCATTTGAGTGCAGTTTTTTCTCCTGCCCGGGGGGGGTCAGACTTGAAGATCTACAAAGGTCCCTTCCAACCCTACTTCTATGATTCTATGAACAGTAGCAAACAAGTAAACTGATGTATGTACAATAATTATAAACAACAGATGGAGATTAATACTATAATCACAAATACAGGGTCAGGCTGTGACCTTGAACCTAGGACTTCAGCCTGCTTGACACAGTCACTTACCTTGGTCTGCCACCTCTTTAGCAGAGGAGTGGTGGATGGAGGTGGCCAGAACGCTGCAGCTGGGCTAGTACACACTCACTCTCTCCAATCAGAGTGGCCAGCTGAGGTCAGCTGACTCCTCACACCTTCCAATATAAACTCCAGACCTGGAAGAGAAAGTGTATGGGCAACCAGTTTCAACTCTGTATCTAGGTTGCTGCACACTTGGCTTGTGCTGGTACTCTGGCCTCCTGACAGACTCTCAGGCTACCCAAACTGGCTTGCCCAGGGTCACTGAGTTTGGCCTGACCCTTTGAATACCTGAACCAATTCTGGTTTGATTTCCTGGATACCTGACTCAGCTGGTCTCCTGATACTGCACTCTGTCTGGCCCTCTGGATTTCTGACTCAGTTCCCTGGGTGGATCTTCAGATTTCTAGCTTCCTTATGCACTGACTCAGCATGCTCACCATAGACCTCAGGTGCTTCTCCTGACCCAGGCTTAACCAGCTGTCCATGGCCTGGCATTTCACACATGAAGTTTAAGAGGTATTGGTTGCAACTGTGTTGGTCTAAGGGCATAGGCGGACAAGTTCTTTAGGTAAATCTGATATCTTTTATTAGACCAACTAAAATAGTTGGAAAAATTCTTCTTTGCAACCTTTTGGGTACAAACATCCTGCTTCAGGCTGACGAAGTATTTGCAGTTTGTTTTGTGCTCTTTCTGGATGGGATAGAATAGAATAGAAGCCAGAGGCCAGTATGCAAGATGCCAGTCAGTGAAAATGCAAATTGAGGCAGTCAGTTTGTGAGAAATGAGTAGGGGGTGGGAGGAGAGGAAAATGTAGACCTAGTGATAACCTCTTTACTATTTACCAGCTACATCTTATCTGGGGTATCTGATGTCAGGCAGCTACAATGTGCCATAAATGCAATGTCTATATTTAGTCCATGATTTTTCACATCCAGTACGTTGATGAAGTGAAGTTTGTAGGCTTGTCTGCAAAAGGTGTTTTGTAAATTCCCTTTGAGGATTAGAACTGAGAGACTGGAGAGAGAGAGTGGTTGTCTTGTGATAAATGTGCCCCCACAGGTAAATAGATATTCTTGTCTTTGATAGGTTTTTGGCATGCATTCATTCTGGTACACAGTTTTGGTTTCTCCAGATTTTCCATCAGGGCATTTGCTGCACTGGATGAGATATTACATTTCTGGAGGTGCAAGTGTAAGATCCAGGAATGTTGATGGTTCTGTTGTGGGGTGTAGTTATTGTGTGTGTGTGTGTGTGTGTGTGTGTGTGTGTGTGTGGAGTGGGGGGTGAAGATACACTGGCAGGTTTTACATTTCTTGGCCTGGCATGGCCTGAATCCATTCAGTATGTGTTGGGCCATTAGGAAGTTTGCTTCTGGTGATGAGGTTGGCGATTGTTTGGTACTTGTTTAAGGGTAGTTCTGGGAAGATGCCTTTAAGAATTGGGTCGTCTTCTAGTATGCGTTGCAGTTGTTCAAAGATTTTTCCATATGGGCTCCAGGGAGGGATGATATGTCATAACTAGTGGTGTGCTATTCATGAGGGTTTTCTTTCTGTACCACAGCAATTCTTCATGTGGTGTCCAGGTGGCTCTTTCAAAAGTGCAATCTAGCTCTCTGGAGGAGTGTTCTTGTTGAGCCAAAGCTCTTTTGAGATTTGTGAGATGACAATAACTGGTGTTTAAGAGGCTTTTTAACATCAACTAGTTGCGTTCCAAATCCAAGATAATCCACATCTTCATTACATATTCAGTGTGCCAATTAATGTTGTGTGTGCCCACTCAAAGAGCTCCATGTCTTGACTGCTTCTGTGAAGTGTATGAAATGCTTGGATTCACTGTCAACTTCACAAAAACTTTACCGATCTAGCCCACACTGACTAGCTGCTCTTCCACATATTACAATTAGTGGGCAGTCCTTGGAGAAGATTTAAAGTTCTCCTTTCCTGAGCAGTTACCTTTCCCATAAAATAGACATAGATGATGATATTCAACACTGGATAAAATCTGCAAGAGCTGCTTTTGGGCATCTCTGAAATTGTGTCTTTGATCATGACATCAGGATCCAAACCAAACTTCTCATCTACAAGACTGTTATTGTTCCTGCCCCATTGTATGGGTCTGAAACATGGAGAAAATATCAGAAAAATCTGAAAGCCTTGAATGTCACTAACAGCGATGTCTTTGGAAAATTCTCTGTATTGATTGAAAGGATACAAGAATGAATCCCAGCATTCTGGCTCAAGCAAACACTACCAGTATTAAAGCCATATTTATACAGCACCATCTCTGTTGAACAGGCCATGCTATAAAGATGGCTGACAACTGGCTGTCAAAACAGATCCTGTACTTCCAACTTGCCAATGGTTACTGCTCTATAAGTGGGCAAAAGAACAGATTCAAAGACCTGAAAGCCGATGTGAAAAAATGTGATTATTCTGCACTGGTCCGGTCCTGCAGGGAGGAAACCAGGAAAGCCAAGGCTGCAACTGAACTCCAACTAGCTTCAAGCATCAAGGACAACAAAAAGTCCTTTTTCAGATATGTGGGGAGCCGGAGGAAAAGCAAGGGCAATGTTGGACCCCTGCTAAACCAGATGGGGCAACTGACAACTGACACCCAGGAAAAAGCCAAACTATTAAATAGGTACTTTGCGTCAGTCTTTCATCAGTCCCACAGGACACCCATGCCTGCTATGGGACAGGGAGATCCGGGTGATGGGGATCCCCTACCCTCCATAAATGCTGACCTCATGATGGAACATCTTGAGAAGCTGGATACCTTCAAGTCAGCTGGCCCTGACAATCTGCACCCCAGGGTACTCAAGGAGCTGGCGAGCGTCATAGCCCAGCCCCTGGCACGGATCTTTGAAAACTCCTGGCGCTCTGGTGTAGTGCCCGAAGACTGGAAGAAGGCCAATGTAGTGCCGATCTTCAAGAAAGGGGGGAGAGTGGATCCGGCTAACTACAGGCCCATTAGCCTGACTTCTATCCTGGGGAAGATCTTAGAAAAGTTTATTAAGGAGGCCATCCTTGAGGGACTGGCCCAGGCTAACATCCTAAGGGATAGCCAGCATGGGTTTGTTGCGGGTAGGTCTTGTTTGACCAATCTCATTTCCTTCTATGACCAGGTGACCTATCACCTGGACAAGGGAGAAAAGATTGATGTCATATATCTTGACTTCAAAAAAGCTTTTGATCTGGTATCCCACGATCACCTCTTGGCCAAACTGGCCAGTTGTGGCCTTGGCTCCACCACGATCCGCTGGCTGGGAAATTGGCTCTGTGGTCGGACCCAGAGGGTTGTAATTGATGGCAGTCACTCATCGTGGTGCACTGTGACCAGTGGGGTCCCTCAAGGCTCTGTCCTTGGACCCATACTGTTCAACATCTTCATTAATGATGTGGACATTGGAGTCAGGAGTGGACTGGCCGAGTTCGCCGATGACACCAAACTTTGGGGCAAAGCATCCACGCCAGAAGATAGGTGGGTGATCCAGGCTGACTTGGACAAGCTCAGCAAATGGGCAGACGAGAACCTGATGGTGTTTAACACCGAAAAATGCAAGGTTCTCCACCTTGGGAGGAAAAACCTGCAGCATCCTTATAGGCTCGGCAGTGCTACGTTGGATAGCACTACAGAAGAAAAAGACTTGGGGGTCATCATTGACCACAAGATGAACATGAGCCTGTAATGCAATGCTGCGGCTAGTAAAGCAACCAAAACGCTGGCTTGCATCCATAGATGGTTCTCGAGCAAATCCCGGGACGTCATTCTCCCCTTGTACTCGGCCTTGGTGAGGCTGCAGCTGGAGTACTGCGTCCAGTTTTGGGCTCCACAATTCAAAAAGGATGTGGAGAAGCTTGAGAGAGTCCAGAAGAGAGCCACGCACATGTTCAGAGGTCAGGAAAACAGATCTTACGATGACAGGCTGAGAGCCATGGGACTCTTTAGCCTGGAAAAGCATAGGCTCAGGGGTGATCTGATGGCCACCTATAAGTTTATCGGGGTGACCACCAGTATCTGGGGGAACGTTTGTTCACTAGAGCGCCCCAAGGGATGATGAGGTCAAACGGTCACAAACTCCTGCAAGACCGCTTCAGGCTGGACATAAGGAAGAATTTCTTTACTGTCCGAGCCCCCAAGGTCTGGAACAGTCTGCCGGCGGAGGTGGTTCAAGCACCTACATTGAACACCTTCAAGAGTAAATTGGATGCTTATCTTGCTGGGATCCTATGACCCCAGCTGACTTCCTGCCCTTTGGGCAGGGGGCTGGACTCGATGATCTCCCGAGGTCCCTTCCAGCCCTAATGTCTATGAAATCACTGCCTGGGGAGCTGAATTGTTTCCAGTGGTGGTTGGAAGTACAACAAGGCATAGACCATTTACAATACACTAGTTTTACTATGGAGGAAAATAGGTTGGAGACATGAAAGAAAGGAGTTGTGACTCAACATCACCAAAATCCTCTCCCTCTTGGAATCGTATGCCATGACTGCAGTCGAGCATGGCAGGTCTCAGATTGAGTTCTTCAGTCATTTCTGGACTCACTGATTTCCCTATCTAGTGAAAGACAATCATTCTTGTATTGAGGCAGCACAGTTGCCCCTGATGTTCCTTGTAGAATAGAACAGGAGAAAATAAGAGAGGCAGTTGTCATATTGTGGGTTCTACTTGCTGACTCATAATCCAGTTTAATGAAGAAGTTTCTTTTACTCATGCCAACAGCACCTGAATGTCCATGCAACTCCTTTCTTCAGGGCTCGCTCAAACTCTGGCTATTTCTAACTATGTGTAATGGTAATAAGCCAAACCTTTTAAGGTATACAATACACACAGCAATTAGCCCTGTTAGTCTGAAGTCAGTATATCTTATTTATAGATTCTCTGACACAAGGGAACAATGTCAGATTTTCCCTTCTTTTGCCCATAAACTTTCAGCATAAAGAACAGTTCTAGAAAACAACTAATGTTTAACTGCCTTCTGATTGCATTAAAAATTCAAGGTAGGTATCTGTATTTTAAATACTTGGCAGACATTTTTAGTACTCAAATTCATCCAACCATGCCAAGAAGTCCGTGGTTAACTGAAATAGGTGGAGGAAATTTACATGTGTTATGTATTTTATGTAGTAAAACCTCTTTGTTTGTTATAAAGTAATAGAGCTTGATTTATTGAATGGTGAGTTATTTATAAATTCCTGGTTTTCCTTTTCTTTAGAGTTTCATGATAGTCACATTATTAACTGATGTCATACATTCCATTTTTGCTTTTGTGATTACAACACACCCATTTCCAGTGACAAATTCTATAGTATGAAACTGGGAATGAAATTTGCATTCCCATCGTGTTCAACTTTTAAATCTGGAAATGCAAAACTACTTTCCTTTGGTAGTCCTGCTATCCCCTCCATTTAACTTTGAGTTATATCATGTCTTGTCAAAAAGGAAATACACTTTTGAATTACCTGAATATATGCACAAAAATGATGTGCTTGATAGAATTATTCCATTTCATATTACCTGTGCTCTGCTGTTGGTTTATTTTTGTTCTTCAGTTTCTTAAGTCTCTCTTATTAAATCTTAGAGCTCTCAGAATGTAATAGTTGAATAGTCCAGAGAAGAATTAATAAATGAAGTGGCAAATCCAACTTAAAAAAAACCTACCAGCTTCTACTTTTAGCAATAATAAGTTAAGCCACTGACAATTGTGGAATGTATATCCCTTCCTTGAATTGGATGATATTCTACTGATATTGCTGTTTTTATAGGTCTAGGCCTGCTACCACTGTCCTTTAGATCTTGGATTCTTCAGGAGTCACAGGGCCTCCACTGTGTTTTCTTCACTTAGCTTTGTTCTGTTTCACAATATAGACATTTCATATCAAAATCAACCAGCCAGTGCAGAAGAAAACAATCAGCAGTATAAGGCAGTCCTTTCCTTCAGGACCAAGTACATATTACCTAAATAGGGTTTATAGATGGACCCGAGAAAACGAGCATCACTGACCATTTCATCTTTGGCTATCCATATCTGACCTATACCGCCTTAAACAGCCTGGGGTCTACATACCTAAGGTATTGTTTTCTTCCTGATGTTCCCTAATGTCAACAGAGAGCTACCTCCTGCAAATACTATGTGCACACCAAGTTCACATGGTGAAAACATGGAAGAGGTCATTCCATGGACTGAACATCTGAAATCAACTAGATTAGCACCCCGTAAGTCACGATCCTGCAGACACTTCAGCATATGTGTAGTCCCACTTAGGTCAGTGAAACTATCTGCCTTAGTGAAGTTGAGTGCAGAAGTGCTTGAGTGTAGAATTGTTGCCTTTCTGAATCCAGCTAGTTCATGACATTCTAGGGTAGTTCCAGTTCTGGTGTGAAGTAAGATAGTTATAGATACAAATAATTGCACTGGTTATTAAATAAAGAGGCACGTGCATAAGCACTTTGCTACAGAACATAATGAATCTGGTAAATGCTTTGAATGCTGTTTTACTTACAAATCCACTGGACCAGAAAATATATGATTAAGGTCTGAGTAAATTCTCTGGGTTTATCAGCAGACTGAGAATGTCTGACCTAAAAAAAAGTATGCACACACAAACACTGAGCAGGGCCTACTTATTTCTCTGAAAATGGCAGCAACAGCAGTGCCCACTTTATATAGAGAAGCCTCGTTAGTGCATAAAGTGGAAGTCCTAGGTTCATGTTGCAATAGGGGACATAATTCTGTATGGTAATCATGATACTCACCTGTGATAGGAGTACTGCATTCAGACCTCCCTGAAAAGGACTGCTTATGTGCTTTATTTCATGATAGTTTCATGAAAAATAAATTATCTTGGGAGGCGGAAAATGTGGGTCTGATTATTCTTTGGCTGAAGAGGGAGGTCTCACTTCCTGGGTGATTGTTCTAACCACAAGGCTATTGTATAAGTAGTGGAAGTGGGCACAGCTACATTTTGTATCTTGGCAGTGTGTGGCAGGCATTCACATTGCACATCGGTCTGATTGGGTGCTTCAAAGTACTTCTTTATTTCTCCACTTAGTTGCAGTATCTCCGTCTAGTTTAGGCATGAGTTAGAAACTTGGCAGCCCAGACTGGGGCAGAGTCAGAATGCTAGGTGCCTTGAGAACTTAGAGATCAAACATCTCCATGTTTACCTAATGACATTCAGTGTCAGCTAAAGAGGACTTTTTGGATAGCAATTTTGGACTAAGGCATCTAAATCCTATTTTGAATCTATCTTTTTTTATTGATGGTTGTCAAGAAATTGAGGGATTACATTTCATGCTGCTTCTTTGTGTGAGTAGGAATGGCTAAAGTGCATGGATTGGGCTGGGGGTTAGAGAAATGGAAATAGAGAACTAGTTTATAACATACTTCTCCTTTTTCCTTAGATCTGCATGAAAAAGGTAATGATTCAACTCTCAAAACTGAACAATTATGGGAGATATGATGCGAGTAGGTACTTTTAAAATAGAGTATTCAGATTAATCAGTTGATTGTATTATTATTTTCCATTTTATTACACTATTTAGTTTATTTTACCTTAATTTCATGTATTCATTGACTGAGGTTAGCTATACCAAGTAAGTACACTTTCATACTAAATTTTGAAAATATGCTCTAACTTGAGAATTTTACACAATAGAAACCAATAACAAGAATTGGAGTGATTGAAGTCTTAATGTTATGATGCTTTAGAACATAATTAAGATGTATTGAATTCCTTTTACCTTCTGTTTTATTTATTGCATTTGAACTGAGTAATATTATTCTTAGATCTTGTAATGAAACACAATTAAATTCTCACATTTGCTTCTTAGTCACTGGGTGTGTCTACATATGACACTACATCACCATAGCAACACGCTACTGTGACATAGCATCCATGGGCAAAAACCACGATAATGCTGCTGTGTCACCATAGCCATGTACTCCCTCAGTATAGTGCGTTGCTACAGTGACGTAGCCGCTAAAAATAATGGTGCACCACCGGCACGGTGCAGTACCAGCTGTTACTGTGCCCTCATTTAGTACTTCCTTTCGCAGAAATTCCGAAAGGAAGTACTAAATGAGGGTTCAGTAAAAATGGTGTCCTAGGGGCATGTGTAGATGTGCCCACTGTACTGTAATTACATACTTTAAATGCATGTTATTTTTCTCATAATCCATTTTAGTTTCCTTTAATGTTGTAGTTGGTAATGCACTTAGATTACTACTTTTTAATTAAAGTATCTTTAATGATAAAGTATGCTTCAAGTGTTGATTTACTCAGATTGTCTATTTGAATCATCTTGATACACATACCCAGTAATTTGTTTAAGCTTCTGCCTTTTTCCCAAATTTAGATAATGTCTGTTTGTTAGCAATCAAATCTTTCTGCTGTCTGATTTATAAAAATGACTCAAATCAAGCCATTGTATTAGAACATATTAAAGCCATATTCTAAATGCTGGTGAGTAATATTTGTTTCCAGATATTGGATTTAATTAGAAGGGAGCAGGTTTTAACTTGCCTTTTGGGGACTTCATTTTATGAGGTGACACTGAAGGATGATTACATGCTTGATTTCTAGCATTAAATGGTTTGTGTGAAAACATAGCTGAGGTGAAGCTCATTATGCTTAATCTTATTTATTCATTATTATGTATTGCTTTGTCTATTGTAATGTGTAATAAATATTTCAAAAAGTGTTCTCTCACTCTGTGCCTGGTCCTTCAGAATGTAACTGTTTTATTTATTTTTTCTTCTGTATAACTGCTGCGCGGCACTCTTACATTTATGTAACCTTGAAGTCTTAACTAGTAAGCTAAATGAGCGCTTTGTATTTTTCTCTGTTGGCATTAAGCTACACATGCGCATTTTGTAGATTTTATTTCTTATCTAGAAGTGTTATTTTTGCAGAAATGAAACTTATATAAAAATTCTGCCTAGCAATTACTATGTAAAAGAAACTATCCTATCCCTGTATGCTCAGCTTATATCATAGTTAGTATCACAGAGACAGTCCAACCAACATCTATAAAGAGGCAAAGAAACAGAAAACAGCAGAGACGACGACCGGAAAACTCTATAGGCCCGATCACCCTATAGACCGGTTCTCAGTCTCTCCATCTGGGCGTACCCCAGCGAAGACAAAGGCCTCGAAAATCCGACAACTAACAACGATTCACCGTGTTACAGTTTTGTACTGTATATCCCATTCATGAGCTGTTGACCAGTTCTGGGACTACGGAGCCGGCAGCTGCACCTAGCTTTGGACTAGCTCCACTGTTGGAACGCAAGGGCTGGTTCTGGAATCCCATGAACCAACAGACCCCTTTTGTATCCAGCATACTGTAACTGAAGAAACATCGGAGACTCCACTCCTTGACTGCCTCTCATCATAGCTTAGACAGCATATCTACACTCGCTATACTTGTATTTACTGCAGCTTCGTTCCAACCGGCCTCCCCTCTTATTCATAAGAGGGTGAGGCCAGGTGAGTGAATAAAATCTTTTTGTTTTATCCTATATCTACTCTGTAATAACTTCTATTACTAACATCCCATCTAAATGAGCCGTTGACCAGTTCTGGGACTACGGAGCTGGCAGCCGCACCTAGCTTTGGACTAGCTCCACTGTTGGAACGCAAGGGCTGGCTCTGGAACCTCGTGAACCAACGGACACCCTATAAATTAAGAAACATTAACAACTTACTTTAAGTCCTCTACTTGTGCCAGCTCAGCGAACCTTGAGGGCAGCTATAAAGCTACCTCCAATCCCGCCCCACAAGCCGCGCGCTCACACAGCTCCTCAAAGCCCGCGGCTCCCCTAAGCGGTGCCGGCACCGCTAGCCCGGCATTCCGCCACACAGAAATGGTTGAAATCCCATCTTATTAGTGCTATTTGTCATATTTTTTCATTTTTTTTATTATTTTCTTCCTGCTCTTTTCAGTCCATTAGAATTGAGAACATTATAAACATTTATGGCATATTTCAAGCAATATGGAAATTATAAATGTCGAAAGATCAAGTCGCACATGTTGGATCCCAAGTTGTATACCATGTTATAGAATCCACAGAGCCCACTGATTTACAGTATTTGCTCATTTCAGCAAGTTAAACAATTAGGTATAAGTAAGTTAATACAATGTGACTCAATTATCCTGTGAGGCTCAGTTTATTTTTATGTGAAAAGTCTCATCATGAAATGTATCAAAAGCTAGGAGAATCTCCTTTTTCTCTTTCCTTTAATTTTTTTTCTCTGAGTGATATTGGGGTTCATCAGATAACATTGGCAGTTAATTTATCACAATTCTTAAAAATCTACAAAGAAAAAGCTCCCTCAGTCACTTTCCAGTGAGCAATATCTCTACAATATGGAAAGAAAACAAAAGGAAAATCAACAAGTAACTCAACATCTTATTTAAACCACCTTGCCACTTCTCACCCTATATTACTCAACCCCACCATCCTCCCTGATTTCCATGGGAAATGTGGGAAAGAATAAATTTTAGCAGGATCCTGACTGGCAGCAGACTCAGAATGTTTCAGTAGCTTAAAATTAGATGGTGGTAGTGGGGAGGGGAGGGTTATAAAGAGAAAGGAAGAGTGCTAGAAATAATCTTATTTTTCAGATTGTCAGGAAGTGACTTTTTCCCAACTAAATAATTCAAGTAATGATTAAAATTAATATTTATTTACAAGTTTAATATTAATGAAGTTTTGCTTGGATTATATTCCATTGATATCTTACCCACTATACCCTTATTTGTAACTGTAATGCTATCATAAAAATTGCTGTTTGAAGAGTAGATGGGCAGGTAGTAAATACAAAGACCAACTCTATCCATGGTGAATTGCCTGACTTGGAAGCCATGTACTTGTTAAACTAAAAATATTTATGATTATATTATCATTTGTGGAGACTTCCTGTGAAGAAAATATTAACCGTAACTTAATTTGAAAACCTGGAGATAAGGAGTGTATTAAATTATGGTACATTGACAAAGTTCACAGGAAGAACTCTGTAGATACTATTAAAATGATCTAGCTGATGATTACTGAAGGATTCAAAAATATGTAATTGGGTTTAAAATATTGTTGCTTTCCTATAGTTAAAATAGCACACGAATGTTAGTACAGTGAGCTCTGATGGAATCAGTGAATTACAGTATGTGAATTTCCCTACTCAACAACTGCTGAAGCAGTTGTCCAAAATCCATACACAGAACTGATTTTTGTTGTTGTTTTTTTAACATCATAGTTAATTTTTGTGTTGAAGGATTAATTTACCCTTGACATCTCATTGCCTGCAACATTTCTGCTTCTGTACTGTCTAAAATAATGGGACTTGTCATTTTTATATTGCATATACACATTCAAATACCCTGGGAGAATTCTCCTGAGTTTGTTCTCTTGGTAGGAAAACTTACCAAGAGGCACCTGAACAGGTGTTTGAATGCTGAGACGGTGAAGAGCAGAAAGCTTGCAGTGCTGTGACTGCAAAGCCAGGGGCCCATGTGCATACATCTTGGCATGCTTTATGTACTCCATCAGTGTGCCTGGCAACAGATGACAGTAGATGACAGCACACAGCAGTTCTGTCTGGCAGACCCAGAGTGTTCAGTGTCAACCTGTGTCTTCCTCCACTACAGTGTGAGATTGTGGAGGGGGCATGTTTTGCTTGTTTGGCTGGAGTAGCAGAGTCCAGCCTGAGTGATACGCTTACTGGGATGGGGGTATGGAAACGAGAGAAACCAGCATAGGATGTTGGAGGACTATGCTATGGTTTCTCTCAGAAAAGAACATATAGAGACATTCATTGTCCCAGGACTGGTTTAACACTACTTGTTCCTAAGTTATTTTTGTCCCAGAGCAAAAATGGCCACGCCTGGAGGAGCCATTTTTGCTCTGGGGGAAGGGGCTCCTGAACATCTGTACACTTATAAATGTCTGTACTGGTGATATTTATTACCACTGTTAATAATTTATGAGGGATATAGCAACACTGTTGTACATGGTACCTTTCACATACTTGAAAAATGAGAATTCTCTGTCTCAGGACACTTGCATTATTTTAAATTAAATGTGGCACAGAATTGGATGAAAATTGGAAATAGGGGCTGTCTATACATTAGTGTTTTAATTAGAATGCTCCAGTATCACCTCACTGTCATATGTAGTAAACCCCTGTGAGTTTTAAAATGGCCATGGGTTCCCTTTATCTAAAACTCACTGATTGAGCTTTAGATAAAGCATTCCACAGCCACTTTACAATGCACAGGGGCTTAATATGTATGGTGGTGAGCCATTTTAATTATAGCAGTTGTCTGGGAACTGCTCTAACTGAAACACCCCCCTTCTCCCACTCATGAGCATGTGTGTAGGCAGTCATGAAGCATTATAAACACTTAGGAACATATCCTTGAAGGTGTTTTGATGTTTGGAGACTTGGGCAGGCATTTAGCATCTGTAATAAGTCTGAGAAGTTGTTTAGTGGACATCTACTATATTTTGTTTTACATATTCTAGTTGCTCTTTTAAGTTGTTCTGTTTCTGTTGCTGTAAGCTGCTCCAAGCCTTTGTTCAGAATTGATATCACATACATTAATAAATAAATATTCTTGATAATGATATATACATTGGCTCTATAAACTTACAAAACTTTCATGAATTGAAAGTAACAAGGTAGCTTCATTTATTAATTATTTTTTAGAAGAACTGTATTCTTGCTAAAATACGTTTATGTTTATTTAAATAATCTTTCCTGTTAAAATTCATGGAAAGTGGCATAGTTACACTGAAAACAATGTATAGTACAGTATATGTAAAGAGGGACTGGCTATAAATAAAATACTTATCACAGGGAAGAGGACTGAGCAGAGGGAAGTAAAGACAACAAGAGAGTACCACTTCTGGAGCAGCTGCTCCATTAAGATAGAGCAGCCCCAGGAGGGGAGGGGTGGCATGTGGAGAGATCAGGAGTGGGAGATGGCTCCGAAGAAGAAAACCTGAGAAGGCTGCTGGGGGACAGAGAACACTAGGACCAGTTCTGAGTGGAGGAGAAAGCTTGACCAGATCCTAATAAGCTGGGAGTCAGTAAGGAAGTAGGTTCATCCTCACAAAAGTACTTCAAATGGGAAAGGAACATCGGCTGAGGCAGCGACAATGAGAAAAAAGTGGCTGCTCTTCAGGTTACAGTGATAGCTGGGTTTACTGTTTTCTTTTTTATTGTGTTTGAACATTGAGGGGAGCCGATCGAACTCTAGAGGGCTTGATGAGAGTAGAAGCCTGAGGGACAGCTACTCCCTCACCTTTTTTTTTTTAAAAAAAGAGGAGTGCCTAGAGAGATCTGATGAGGCAAGATCTCGCTTGGAGACAGGGCGACCTATAAGAAGATGACAGAAACAGAGAAAAAAAAAAGAAGGAAAACTTCCTGATTACATTTGAATTGTTAAGTTATCATTACCCTAAACTGTATATTACCTGAGACTAGATCCAACCAAATATTTCTGAAGTTAAAATTAAGATTGACATGAAATGGCATAAAATAACTGCCGTCTGTGTAACTGTGGATTGGTTATAGATGTGAAAATAAATTGCAAAAAATAAAATTGTTTAACCCACATAAGACACTGATTCAATCAATGATGTAAATTGTTGGTGTCATCTGGAAGAGACACAGGAGAGGCTGTAACCCAAGTGGATTGCTGCGTACATTGTGGGTGTCTGACTGTGGGGTAAAAAAAAAAAAAGTAACACCTCCTGACTAATAACATCATAAAATAATCAAGACATGGCAGGAGAGAGTTGGAATATACCGCAGGAGGCCTAAGACTGGGCAGTCTCAGAACTAAAGTCTAGAATAAGACCCTCAAACATAAGCAGTACTATCATAGTACAGTACAGTAAAGTATGAATATGGGCTCTTACCCTGCTGCTAAAAGAAGAGAAAGCTCGAGAGCAACCAACTGGCACCAGGGCCCTGGAGGAACTGTTAAGACTAGAGAGGCCTTTAAGAAAAATGGCTGCTTGCCCCAGGTGCAGAAAGCACAATTGGGGCTGTGATTGACAAGCCTGGTAGGGAAATGATAGGTCAGGTGATCCAGGTAGTATGGTTGAAGGCTTCATAAGTCCAGGACCATCACTGAAGCCTCACACTGGCTCTAACCTGCCAGGGCAAAGTAGCTCCAGGTCACAGGGGGCTGAAGGAAGCTTGATGGAACCACGCATCACAGTTAAGTTCTTTTTATTATATATTTATTTGTTATCATTGTGGTGTGACAGACCCAGGCTGGGGGTAAATTTTAGTTTGGAAGCAGCTGGCTTGCATCTGTGCTTAAGTTTACATTGGTGGACTGGAAGTGGCTGTGAGGGGAGGCTTGGAGGCTGCAGGGAGTATCTGGAGCAGTGTTGCCACTGTAGAGGACGAAATGGAAAACTGGGATCAGAGCCCACAGCTAAAATAGACTTAGTAAGCAGGTCCAGATCCTGAGAGGACATAGAGGAAGACCAGAGGGTTGAGAGGAATGGAGCCTGAGAGGGTGAGGCCAAGGCCAGGGCCAAGGAACCAGAGTCCAGGGCAGTGGACTTGGGCTGAAGGGCCAAGCAATTATAAAAGGGCTGAGGCCAGGACAAAAGTTTAGGGCCTAAGGGGCTGAGTGCTATGTTGGGAGTTGGGGTAGCCATCTGAATCTATACTGAGTGACACTTGCAAGGCATGGGCATAAATATAGGAGGGGTGGAGGCCATGATTCTAGCCCTTCAGAAAATTTGGGCACCAAGGGCCAGAGCCCTGGAGATGAAGAGACTGTGTCTTGTTACAATATAATAGGACTTACATAAAAATCTTATTGCATATATAATCTATAGTATATATTAGAGTTTACGTATGTATATGCCTTATATATATCCATCAGGGTGGGGCATTTTTATATCCCTCCTTCTGAAGTTGTTTCATTGTGCATTGGTACAATTCAAGGTTCATTGCATTAAAAAGAGAAAGAGAATATGACTCAGCAACCTAATGATTATAGCTCTGGTGTTAGAGAGAAGGCAGATTTAGATTCTGGTCCCTATCCCAAAGGCTACCATATTTTTTCAGTTATAAATGAACCCTGCATACCCTTTGACTTAATATTTGTTCTTCTCCTAAAAATGTTATCTATTGGGATCTATTTGCATTGAGTAAAGTCCTTGTACTGGTATTGTCCTTATAAGATCCCAGGAAATTCAGATATTCAAAGAAAAGATCCGAAGTGTTAAATGCATTGGAAATGCTAAACTAAAATTCTGCTGAAAAAAAGATCTGACTTAATATTTTAATTGCATGCATAAAAGTACTACAAAAGTCTAGATTGTTGGGGACCCAGTTATAGGTTGACTCTGTGTATAAGTTTTATATTTTTTGTATCGTCTATTTATGGTTTTGTAGGATAAAAAGGCAGAAAATGTAATATTTATATACTGTATGCTATGAATGTATATGCTTTTTATATTACATAAGTCTTGGTGCAGGAACTGAAACCAACATTCCAACCATCACAGCTGGTGGTTTAACCACTAGGTTTTAGCTCTGTCTGTCTGTCTGTCTCCTATTCAAAGACTATTTACTTAGTCCAGGCAAAATGTAAGAGCTTCACCAGAAGGGATTTGCAGCTCATAGCATGTTGGATATACTACTCTCAGAGGAGGTGGATTTAGTGGTTCTGAATCCCTACAGCTTAAATAGGGAATTCTAAGAGTCATAGAAATATAGAGCTGGAAGGGACTTTAGAAGACCAGCTTCCTGCTCAAGGCAGGAAAATACCTGTCTAAACCATTTATAAGCAGGTTTTGTAACCTTAGAATAAGAAATTGAATACCTCACATGCTAAGGTAAAGGTCCAAAGGAGGACCCATGCTATGAAGAACAAATGGTGGAAAGATGAGACTAAAGAGATTCAACATCTCATTGACATCCATGATATGCACAGTTTCTTTAGTGCCACCAAAGCCATCTATGGTTTGAGCACTCAGGGTCCCAACCCCCTTGAGACTTAAGGATGGAGAAGACCTGATCAAGGAAAAGGGAGCCATCAATGTCTGTTGGAAGGACCATTTTGAAGACCTTTTCATTCAAGACTCTGTTGATGGGAGTGTTCTCAACTCCATCCTGCAACACCCAGGAACAGATGATCTCAGAATTCCTCCAACCCTTGATGACGTGAAGAAAGCCACCAAGCAGATGAATGACAACAAGGCATGGAGCAGATGAAATTCTGACCAAAATCTTCAAGCGGGAGGAAGGGGGAGGTTATATCACAGTTTTAAAAAAAATGCAACATCAATGTCAACTCAGGGGGCACAGGGAGTGTTCTTAATCCTTTTGGTCATAGGAAAGGGCCCTACCAGGGGTAGATGCATCCTGCATATCAATGCATGACTGCACAGGTGGTGTTGCCAGCAGACATTCAGCTTCTTTGACCATAAAATGTTCCAAGAAGAAGGATTGTTAGGAAGTGATGGGATCCACCTGACAGAGAGGGAAGAGCATTTTTTTTAGACCGGCTCGCTAACCTAGTGATGAGGGCTTTAAATTAGGTTTGCAGGGGGATAGAGATGATAGCCCTGAGGTAAGTGGGGGAGCAGGGGCCCTGGAGGAAGCAGAAGCAGGAGGGGGCAACAAGGGAGGCCTCATTCTTCCCGAGAAAGTAGGGAAATCAGCTAGTTACCTCAGGTATGTGCACATGAACACATGGAGCCAGGGAATGAATCAGGAAGAATTAGAACTCCTCGCATAGTCAAGGAACTATGACATGATTGGTCACATATATCAGTAGTGCAGTGTGTCCCCACACTGACAAAATGATGGCAGGTGTTTTGAATTGAAGTCCATTGAATGTATTTATTGCAAAGCACACTGCTGCTATTTTCTCAGCATGGAGACACACCATGCTGCTGGTACACATGACGCATGAGACTGCCACAGTGCACCAACTTACATGCTCCAGAGCATTGGAGCAGGATTTCCAGCATGTAAGAACAGGCTTCCCGCATGTGTGTAAGTGTCCACAGAGACTTGGTGGGATAGCTTATATGACTGGAGCGCTGTCATGGATGGGTACGAACTGTTCAGGAAGGACAGACGGGGGAGAGGAAGAGGAGGAGGGGTTGTATGATTGCTCAGATCTCCAGTATGAAACTGGAGATAGGCCTATTGAAAGTCTCTGGGTTAAGGTGAGAAGGGAGAGCAACAAAGGTGATGTTGTGGTGGGTGTCTGCTATAGATCACCAGACCAGGAGGATGAGGTAGATGAGGCTTTCTTCAGACAACTAGTGGAAGATCCCAGATCACAGGTTCTCACTGGGGACTTCAATCACCCTGACATCTGCTGGGAGGGAAATACAGTAGTGCACAGGAACCCCAGGAAGTTTTTGGAGAGCGTTGGAGCCAAATACCTGGTGCAGGTGTTGGAGAGACCAACTAGGAGCCATGATCTTCTTGACCTGCTACTCACAAACAGGGAAGAATTGGTGGGGGATCTAGAAGTGGATGGCAAGTTAAGCAGCCTTGACCATGAGTTCAGGATCCTGACAAAAGGAAGAAAGAGTAGCAATATGGACCCTGGATTTCTGAACAGTAGACTAAGGGAAGCTTAGATTAGATATAAGGAAGAATTTTCTCACTATAAGGGTAGTAAAACACTGGAACAGGTTACCCAGAGTGGTAGTATAAGCTGAACAAAGCCCTGGCTGGGATGATCTAATTGGAGATGGTCCTGTTTGAGCAGGGGGATAGATTAGATGATCTCTTGAGGTCCCTTCCAACCCTAATTTCCCATGATTCTATGAAATGGGAGACTATCACCCAGGACTGCCCCAAATGGAGGAAGAATCTGTATGTATCTCAGTATTTTGACACCTCATGATAACAACAGGATTTGGAAAAGCAGGAGCAGCAAAAACAGCATGTCATGGACCAAATCAAAAATCCAGCACCCCCACATGGAAACACATGTCCAAGCTGCAGTAGAGTACGTCACTATCAGCTAGGCCTCATCAGTTATCTTCGGACACACAGATAAGAAGATTATAGAAGAAAAACATCATCAACTGTGAGGGATTGTTGAAGAAGATTTAGCCTCGTAGCTTTTTCAGGTGGGCTTTTGCTCCCTGTGGAGCTCCTCAACTTCTTCTCTCAAGTAATTCAATCTTTAGGCAACAAACAAGCAAATAAATAAAACAAAAGCCCTTCTGTCCTTTCCCAGGCACTTGAACAGGAGCTCTTTGGCTCCCAACACAGCAGCCTGGCCCCCTTCTTATAGCACACAGTTACATCCACAGTTTGCTTCCTTCTTTCTTGCTTACCCTTCTGGGAGTTTGTAAAGTTCCTAGAAGGGCACTTCATGATTATGCAAATGCCCTTTAGCAGGATCTCTCAACACAGCTAACTGTTCCCTCTTAAAAAGATGTCCTTGCTACACCATCCTATATGTGTTTTTAAACTGTTTTAAAAACTTCACAAACACCTCTCTCATACAACTACTGGGAATAATGCCTGAAAAACACCCAGGACACCCTTATTTGCCACAGGTAAAGCAGGGGAATGCAAGCACTTGCCGTTTGTTAAAATACTTTCAAAGATCTAAGGGAAGGACCGTGCTCTCAATGACAGGGCAAGATAAACACCTCAATGACCATGGGGTAAAATTGCTTACTGATCCTAACTGTGGCAATTGGTCTAACCCTGAGAAAAGAAGCAAGACCCAGGAACCTCCAGTTCCTTAAGTCCCTGCAGGTGTATCAGCAGTCAAGATCCTCAGCTTTGGCCGATACCCAAATGAACAATTTAACTGGGCACATCTGCATGTGCTGTTAATGTGCTGTAAGCTTACTGAGCAGTAAAATACCACTCAGAATGCTTTTCCTGGGAACATTTCTACACATGCACCCATTTGAAGCAAATTTGCTCCCAATGGGATCAGTTTAGTTCAGGGATACTGCTTCCCGGGGGAGCTCCAGGCACCCCTGGGTACCAGACCTGGGCTGGCAGGGATCAGAGGATATTGGGATCAGGCCTGGGCTCCAGGGGGTGGAGGGAGCTGTCTCGTCTCCAGGGCAGCTACCTCCCAGCCCCTTCCCTCTGCCTTGGGTAGCTCCCTCCTGTCTAGCTCCTGCTCTGAGATTGGAATGGAGGCTAGGGACATGGTCTCCTGCTGCCACTCTGATTGGCTGATCATAGTGAAGGTTAGGCAGCATGGAGCTGTCTGAGGCAGGGGACAGTTTCCCTGTACCTGGCTGCCTGGGCTGCCTGGGAACAATTTTGCTCTCAGTCAGCTGTCTTCATGTGCACTACTGCACAGTAGGTACTATGAGGTAAGTCTACTACCTGTATTTACAGGTAGTAGCCAAACACACAGTAGACTAATTTGCTGCACAGTAAATGCTGCACATGTGCAGACAGTGATGATTTACTGCACAGTAGATTAGTCTACTGTACAGTAAAGCATCCTGAGTAGACAGGACTATTAAGCTCAAATTCCTACAATCTGGGCAAATGTTGTCACCACTGAGGTACTAAAAGAGGATTGTTGTTGCCACCTGTGGCTGTTCTGTATGGAGCCTGATGCGTTAGGAAGCGCATGTACTCACAAATGATTTATAAGTACTTAGACTGTGGATCTCAGTGGGATTTAGGTATGGAGGAGATGACAAGATACTTCAAACTCTCATGACAGTGATTCTCCATGAGGCCAGAACTGGAACTTTGGGCTCTGCAAGAATGTTAACACTGAAAACCCTATGTACTTTAGGCTCTGTCAGCAGTAGCTAAGTGGGAGTTTTGAAGATTGCAATTTTGGACTTAGATTCCAAAGGTTGGAGTTAGGTGGGACTTATGTAGCTCAGTCCTTTTGTGGATGTAGTCCCAAATCCCTAAAACCTATTGTATAGCATGTCTATCTGTGATAACTGTAGCTATTTAATAAATAATTGCCATACTGTAGAAGAGAATTTTAAAATATCACATTATTCACTGAAGTATTTTAAAGCCCGAGTAATTCTGATGGCAAAATCCATTTTTGATTAGCTATGTTATTAAGTGTCTATTGTCAAATGCTGATAAGGTGCCAAAAATTACTTTTGAAATTACAGCAGTTGCACCTATGAATAGTGTTCACAGCTCAGGACTATTTCACCTTCTGCAAAGATGACAAAGCCTACCAATTAGGTGTTCTATATTGTGAACCAAGCTATACAGAGCTAACACTTGCAGTTTCATAAGGATTTACATGTATGCAGGTATGTATACATTGGTATTCACAGCATAGACGCATGCTGAGACACCTGCAGCTGCTATTCCACTTCCTTATCATCACTCCTCACAGAACTTGTTCTGTTGGTCATTGCTTTAGAACCCCAGTTCATCTTTGACCCTGAAATATGTTGAGTGTCTTTCTCTCATCCTGAAGCTGGTGAGAAATAAAGTCAGTCAGCATTCTCTCAGAGTCCTATGATATTGAATAGAATATGGCTTATATTTATCTAATTAACTGATTCCCTGTGATAGCTAAGGGAACTATTCTTAGCTTGGCTCTCTCTCACCCTGCCCTAACTTCCCATGCAGATCTCTGCTTGGAAGGTAACACCTTAAAACCTGTGCTGTATGGTGAAAAAAAAGTACATGAGAATGTAATGAAAGGTTGTATTACAGTGAATGCCATAACGGAGACGCATTTTAAATGTTTGACTTTGCCACCTTAGTGTTAGAGCTGGCCAAAAATCAGGATTTCTGGCCTGGGGAAATGTTGTTGCTTCAATATTTGGTTTTGATCTGAACTGGAATAAGCCCAAACATTTTAGAAATTTCCTACAAACCAGAAAATCTTCCTTTGGAAACAGCAATTCACAGTGTTTCCAAATAATGTGCTCTGGACTTTCTAGCTGCTGGAGGAAATTGATATCCTTTTGTGATGAGCAGCAGTGAAATTGATAAACATGTCAATTTTAGTAAGCAGCTGCCTGGGAAGCCCTGGTATAGCTTGGATGTCCATGAGCTGTGGGAATTCTGCTTTGGGTTCAGTGAAAGTTCATTGAAATGGAGATGCTACAAACAAACCAATTCAGACTTAATAAAATGTTTGTTTACTGAGCCTTTTGTTCCATTGTAAAATGTCTACCTTTTTTTTTTAGTGTTTTAAAATAATTTGTACATTTGTATATGCAAAATATGACCTGCAGATGATGGGTGGCTATATATGCTATGCAAGTGACTGCAATAGCAGAAAGGGGGAGAGATTCAATGAGAATTAACATATAATGGCAGTACAAGTGTATACAGATTTGCTTATCCCCAAAAAGATGCTTTGTGGCTTGGCAGAGAAGCAATAGATTTAATCTCTAAGATGACATAAATCCCATGGTTAGATATGTTGGGTATATGGAGTTTTTCTTTTGAAGTTTTAGAAAAACATTTCCCGTTTTTCAAGCAGTTGTAGTGGCCAAATTTTCCATTTTTGTAGGGGTACACCAATAAAGATTTTATTGGCCAATATTGATAGCAGATTATTAACCAGCCAAATTGGCTGATTACTGATCTGATAGCTGATTTACAGGAATGCAGCTGGGCAGGTTGGAGAGCAGCTGGTAAGTCTGTGGGGAGGGAAGAGGCATCGGTGGCATATCAAGGCCCCCACGGTGAGGGAGGGCTAGGGGCTCAGGCTGGGAAGGCTTGGGGGGCTACAGTTCCCCCCAAAATATGCCATAACACCCCCATAGCCACCCCTTCCAGCACCACTGCTGCCACTTGCCTGCCCTGCAAAGCTGAGCCCACCCCACTCCCACCCCAGCCCCCTCCTTGGGAAGAAGCTTGCATAGGCCCTTGCCGAGAGCCCACAGTGAGTAGCCCACCTCTGCCCTGCGCACATGCCTCCCATAGGGGTATATGTAGTGGTAGGGAACCATGCCCAGCCCCCCACACCCTCTGGACTAGCTGCCCATGGCTACATTCCACTCCCAGCTCTGGGAGCACACAGCATTTATTAATGATATTATTGGCTACACCACCCAAAAAAAGCCAAGAGCCAAGAATGTTAATTTTCCTTTTATTGTGCTGATCCGATATATGACCAATATATTGGTGCACTTCTAATTTGTTTTTTTTAGTGGAGCTATTATAACAAATACGGTGTTACTTTTCAATGGGAAATTTAATAAACATAGTAAGTCAGAATTTGACTTTCATAAATTATGAACATAAATTTGACAATGTGTGTGTTTAGTTTAATTTACATTTTAACAAAGTTTATTTTCTGATATGTGTACATGCTTTGTGGTGTCTGCACAATTAAAAGATGCTACTTTGTGGGCATGTCTACATGTTCATTAATGTGCAGTAGTTATTGGACATTTAGTTTAGTACTTGCTTAATGTACAAACTAAATGCAGTAGTGTATTAGCACAATTTTTACCCAGAACACTACTGCACAGTGTTACTAGGCTACTCTGCATTAAGCATTTTGTGTAGACTTGCCCTGTCAGTAGTATCTTTATTTTGCTGTCTGGTTGTTTTGATAACAGCCAGTAATAGTGCTGTTTCATACCTGCCAATATCTTGGATTTACAGACTTCAAAGATGTGTCCAGGAAGAAAAGCAGTCCCAAGATTTATTTTACATGTCTTTTTGTTACAAATGATTTGGCTCAAGTGGGCATCCTTGAACTTTGATTCATGTTTACTGGTGAAATCCTCATGTGTTGCCCAATCAATAGAGCAGGGGTGGGCAATTATTTTGGCTGGCAGGCTGCTTAACAAGTTTGGTGAGCTGTTGAGGGCCACAAGGGCAGGCACCCCTCTCCCTAATCATCATCTTCTCCCTAACCCCTGACCTTTGCCACTGGAGGTCTCTCCCCTTTCCCCCAGAAGTACTTCTTTTGGGAGAGGGGCTTGCCATCTTGGAACCAGAAAAAAAGTCACATACTAAAAATAAAACATCCACTATAACTTATATTTTAATTTTATTTAAAAAAATATTTTTGTCCTGATTTATGTGGATTTGTGTAACGTATCTAGAGGCAATTAGATAGTAGCTTAAAATAGTTTTTTACTCTTGTATATTGTGTATATGTGATGGGGTGTGATGTGGGTGGGTGTTGGGAAGGGGGTGTTTGTGGGGTGTGTTCAGTGTCAGGTGTGTATGGGGTGCAGGTTTTGTGGGGTGTGTGGGGAAGTTAGGAGGTATATGTGGGTGTGTGTGTGAGGCAGTGTGGGGTGTGTGTGTGGGGGCCTCCCCCACATGCCTCCCCTCACATGTTCCCCATACAGTCCCCCCATGACACAGCCCCTGCTGCTGGTGGCAGCAGCAGGCAGTGGGCCCTCAGGACACTCATATATTGCAGCAGGCAGAGTATCCTGGTAGCGTGAGGCTCTGGCCAAGTCCCAGGACCCACATTTGGCATCAGAGAGTGAAGTCAGGCCATCCAGGCTCCATCATGTGGGGCTCTCTGAGGCTCATGTGCTGCTTCTGAGACTTGGCCATAGATGTGCACTGCTAGGGGAAGCCCTGTGTGATAGAGCCAGTGGTCTGTATCTGCTCCATGTCACACTGTGCAGCTTCCAGGACTTGTCCTGGGGTGGCGGGGAGTGAGGGTGAGGTGGCCAGACTCCATGGTGCAGGACTCCATGCTACTCCTGGCTGAGTCCCAAGAGCTGAACATAGTGGCAGGGAGCAGGGCCAGTCCACTAGCTCTATTGCGTGTTGCTCCCAAATGAGTCCTGGGAGCTGCATATGAACCACAAGGAGCCCTGTGCAATGGAGCTGGGCTGGTCCCACACTTCTGCCAACCTGGGTCAAATGCTTCCACCGGCCCTGGCCCTGGACCCCACACTCCCATCAACCCTGTACTACTTCTGAGCTGTGGCTTCACCCCTACTGGCTGCCACTTTCTTACCTGCTGCCCAGAGTGATGCAGCAAGGACAGGAAAGAAGCTACTGGAAGCTGGAAGAGCCAAGCAGTTTTTTGAGTGGCTGCAGCAGCAATGGCATCAGCATTCTCACCTAGAAGCTGTGCATGCTGGCTGGGGCCTGGGTGGGGGCCAAGGCTGGAGTCCTCCTGAGGGTGAAGGTGGGAGTGTAGTGTGCTGATCTGGTGTGAGTGGGCAGAGCTTGACTCCCTGTGGAATTCAACAGAGGCAGCCACAGGCCAGGCCGCATGCAATTAATTGGTGGGTGCCCACCCATGAGCCAGCTGAAATCACCTGGCAGGTTGCATCTAGCCCACACCTACAATAGAGGTTAGATGTGGATTTCATGAATTGAACTGTCTTTGAATGATAGCATTAGATTTCACCTGACAGTGGGAAATAAGTTTCTTCAGTCCTATACAAAAAGACTTCTATTCTTTGCTATGTTGTGCTAATTAAGTGTAAAATTGGTCATTTCTATTAGCAATTGTTCTAAATGTGGTATTGGCAATTTTATTCAGAACTGATGTATATTGGTGTTTTCTATTTAACCTGAGTTCTAGCTGCATGTTGAAGGTTCAAGATAGTGCTAGTATGTAGCTGTTGGAAAGGAGGTAGGTGAGATCATGAGGACCAAGTAAGTCTAGACCTGCTTATTTTCTTGCTTTCTATGATTTGTGTTGGTAGGATAAGCAGACAGGTTAATGAAGGTTTCTGTGCTATATTGTGTCACTTGAGCTGGCTTATTCAGCTATGAATGACTTTACAATTCTGTCAGTTTTTCTTCAGGCAAATCCCCATCCATTTGTGCTTCCCTAGTTGCATAACCAGATAGGTACAGAATACTAAATCACTGCTATGAGTAATGTGATGTGTGTTAGGTGTGAAAACAAAAATTGATTTATGCAGCTGTTCAAAAACATAATTGCTCATGTTAACTTGCTCTTGATCAGCTGCACTCCTAGAAAAAGAGAGCAGCGAAATCAATTTATAACAAAAGTATTGCTCTGCTGTTACTTTCCAGAATGGCATTTTGGATAGAGTAGCACCTCACTCAGAGCCTTTTTACATGGTAATATTGGGCAGCTCTTGGAGCTCTTGACACCTGGATTGTCTGCACATTAACACCTGAAACTGGTTTTAAGTACTCATTATGCCATTTACAGTTCTGCTGTGCCAGGGCACAGTTATCTCTGATCTGTGTTACCCAGTTCAAGTTAAATTAAAGTGTATGGGGGACGGGGGAGGGGGAGGGTGGGCAAAGTGTAGGGGAAGAGCTGGGAATAAGAGGGAGGGGATTCTTTCTTTTCAGTCCTCTAGGCCTCTGCTGGCCTGAAGTGTGACTGCTCTAAGCTAGCAGTAGCACCAATCAACATTTGAGCAACTTACAGGTCCCCAGTGTAGAGTAGTCATATTAACTGCAAAGTTTTGCAACTCAAAAAACAAAAAAACCTATGTTTGAGTGACTTCAGAAGTACACCAAAAAACCCCAGTATTAGTAGAATACCTCAAATTAAAAAATATTGCAATTCCAACCAAGGCAGTAAAACTTTAACACTTTTTTCAAATATATAGCCCCTTGCAGGAGATGGCTAGAAAATGATATTTAGAGATTTACCTACAAGCCAATTCCCAAAAGCAAAGTATATATGCATAAGAACAATGTTCCAGGGCAACAGTAAGGGTTAATTGATTTCTAAAAGCCTGTTTATGAAAGTTCCCTCCAAGGCCCAGTGTATCTGACACAGGCAAGCAGGCATGCAGGCTGGGAAATTGAAGATGTATACCATACAGTTCCATAACATGAGATAAGGTGGCATTAGGTCATAGTGCCAAATTGTAGAGCCCTTAGGATTTCTGGTTTTGGTAAACAGACCAAATTAAAAGGACACCAGAGAGAACCAAATTAGGATGTGTGCATGTGATGGGTTTATGAAATAAAGGAATATGCTGACAAGGCAGACTATGGACAGTATGATGACCATGGGGAGACCAATCAGCAATGCCCAGAGATGAAGAGTCATCAGAGTCAGAGAAAGAATACAAAAGAAGGGATTTCAGAGCTGCAAAGGGTCCCCAAGAGGGGAACCCAAGGCCACTGTGGACAGAGGGCACACCAGCAGGCCTTCTCACCCAACCCGCTGGGGGAGTGGAGGGTGGACCTTGGCCTTTGAACTTCAGGGTGCTGGCATCTGACATTCTTCAAGAGAGAACTTCCGAGTGAAACTCGCATACTGGTCAGATGTACCTTTACTCTGTGAATTGGTGGACTGGTAGATACAGAATTGTTTGCATTATTCTTATCAGCTAACACTGTATCAATAAAATTCACCTATTGTCTAATGGAGCGGTCATGGTCAGTCTGAGGGTTTGGGTCCACTCAGAATAAGGAATTTGGGTAATAAATCCAGTGCCAACAGTAAGGTTTTTCCAGACATGTCCTCATTTTTGGCCCTTGGATTGCCATCCAGGTGTTTATTTTGAAATCTGAACAAATGTCCAGGATTTTGTTCTGCTCCACTGATGGGAGTGGGAGAGGGTGATTGGAGGCGTGGGGCACCATGTGGCCAGTATGCAGCCAGGCAGCATAGTGGGAGCAGCCTTGGCAGCTGGATGCAGGTAACTCTATGGGGCAGTGGGGGTGGGAAGGCAAGGGCTTGGGGACTGTCTTGGGTATGTGTGTGTGTTTTTGTGTGTGTGGCGGGGGTATATGGAGTGGGTGGGTGTGTTTGTGGGGGTGCCTACTGGCACTGTAGCTATTTGGGTGCTGGGGCTGCTGCAGCTTGATGGGGATGCACTTGCCTCTGCAGCAGGGGAAGGGGTGGGAGGGCCCTTTGAGGGCAATGGGGAAGTCTGTGGCTGGGCTGGTGGCACTGGGGCCAGTGCCCATGCTTGAGGGTTGGGGTGGCCAGGAGATGCTGCCAGAGCAGGAGAAAGGGTGTGTGACCAGACTGCCTCGTGCTATGCAGGTGCCCCAGCCCAGGGCAGAGGGTGCCACAGTCCTCCCTTTCTCCTCTCTCCAGCCTGTCCTGAAGCCAGACTCTCTCCACCACTGGCCACAGAAGTTGCAGTCATTGTGGTCCAGTTTGGTTGGGATGGAGGCAGCTGGGGGCCCCCTCTGGCAGGGCTGGGGGGAGCAGGGGGCTATGGGCTGGGAGTGAGGAGCACTGACAGGGCTGGGTGAGCTGTGGCTTGGGATTGAGGGACACTTGGGGGTGGAGGGCTGAGGGTACTGGCAGCCTCTTGGGGCTGCAGGTTGGAAGTGAGGGGCACTGGCAGGGCTAGCGTACTGTAGGTGGGGATTGAGGGGTCCCCTTGACAGGTGTCCTCTTTTTTGGAACTGGAAATATGGTACCCCAGCCCATTGGAACCATCTGTGGACACAGTGGGGTAATGATAAGTAGGTGAGCAGGGCATGAGCCCTTGGTGCTACCTAAGGGGAAAAGGTGGCACCAGAATAAAGCAGGAGGAATATGCCCTCCTGTCCCTGCTACCCTTCATCCTGCACTTTATCTTTGAATGAAGGGCATTTTGGGAAATATAGCGTTTTTGAGCAGAAGCAGCTGAAGTTAACTGGGGAGAATGTCACTCCACTTGTTTGCTGAGAAAAATAGATTTTCTTTTTGACATTGGTGTCTATGGCAAAAAATGAGATGACGTCTACCCTCAGTTGCAGTGAACTTCATTTGATGCTGCTGTACTCTGCCCACTGCCAGAGCCTCCTGAACCAGAGTCCTGCAAAGAAGGTACAGGAGGCTGGGAAAAAGGAAGAGAAACTGCTCCACAAAGTCCTAGCTAGGTCTCCTTGTGTGTTCATGAACCACTTGCTTGAAAAGAGATATCACGATCAGGTCTAAGGTCACATCTGGCTTTTCTCACGTAATCCCTTCAGGCAGCCTTATAAGAGGCCTCTTCTACAAATCTTTATTTGTGCAAATAGTCCTACTGCCCCTTTATTTAGATGATCTAAACCTCATGCTTTGCTCTCACATATGCAGAACTGGCCTAAGAGCATCACAAGAGCAGGCTTCTTTTCAGTATTTCATCTGCTTCCAAATGGAGTAGAAAATACTGAGTTTTCTGTGCCAAACATTCATGGCCAGCAGTGGTTTTCCAGCATCTCAACTTCTAGTCCTAACACATAGAAGCATTCATACATTTAAAAAATGTTCTGAAACTTGAAAAAAGGTGGATTGGGGATAGGAACTCTTACATAAATTATAGACTCTTTTCGCCAAAATTTAAATCTATGGGTGCTTGTAGATGTGCTTGGAGGCTGCTCTGACATGTTGTAATTACATGCTGCTCTGACATGCTTGAGCATGCTAATTAGCGTATCTGTGTCTGCATCTTGTGTATCAGTGTTCCTGCACTTCAAAATGGTGGCAGGGGTGCTTTAGTTAAAGCTTGTTCAATGTCATTTGGAAGTATGGAGAGCTGCTCTAATTAAAGCGCCTCCCACCCCCAGAGCATGTGTAAAAACACCCTATGTTTCTCTCTTTCCTTAGATAAAATCACATCCAAAAAGATGTTACATTATATTTATATTTACATGCATCAAGATCTGTTATCATTTTGAATCAGTGGAACTTGCTAGTATCAAAAACTTCACTTCTTAGCCTGCACTGAATGTGATCTACCAGTGCATGGTGTGTTTACAGAGAAAGGACAGCACAGAACTGGCATATTTGTTCTCCATTTTAAAGAAAGATGACAAAGAAACTAGAAACGAGTCAGTCTCTCCTTAGGCAAATAGACTACTGTTAAGCACGTTTGCAGGAAATTATTTTAGTTGAAAATATATGCTGAATATAATAACACTTTGTTTAATGTTTATTATGTTTCAGGAGTTTTTTTGCCCCGTGCTCAGGGGACAAAAATAATCTAGCTAATTCTAGGTAAAATCTGGTACATTCCAAAAACAAAAATTTGCACTTTAAAAGCAATTGTATAAGAACCAAGAGAAGTCATTGCTGCCAGTGTTGCTTGTCTGTAACTAGAAATGGAACTATCTCCATAGAGGTAGGGAGAACCATTGAACAGAAGATAGAGGTGAATTGTAACTGCTCCAACTTCAAGTCAACTTGAGAGACAACTCTGGTAACCTAACAGGCTAATAAAACAATATGTACCCAGGGTGATGGACTTGGAGGGAAGAAATTAGCTGCCATTTAAGTCCCCTCACTGCTTCCAAGTTTGACTTGGTGTGAGATGAAATAATGTCAGTCACAGCTGAATTCATATTCTGCTTAAACCCTGTGCAGGAGAATTAGGTTCTTAAATGATTTAATTCCTCACTGGGTGTTTGAATTGCTTTTTATAGAGGCAGAGAGTTCATTGGCATTAAAAATTCTCCTCACCAGGCATTGTACTTAAGCCAGCATCTCTGCTGACTTGAGTCATTGTTATTGAATTCTGCACTTTTCTCTGGGGACTCTGAACAGAATGAGACAGGCAAATGTAGTAAAGCTTGTTGAAAACTGAAAAGACAACAACTTTGTTCTGGTTATATGTTTCTGATCATGGCTACTACTATGCAGATCTTTGTCCCTGGGCAGTAGAAATAATAGCAGCACTGTTTTCATAAGCAAAACTTCAGATTTCTGATATTCTAGGAGGAATTCATGCAGATTACACATACTTTTATTGAATATGTATTACATACATTCACATGATTCATTATTTTCACCTATATAGTACCCGTACGATTATTTTTTTTTCAATCTCCTTTCTTTCCATGCTACAGCTTTTACCTTTGTATTTACTGTGTGTGCTGTTAACACTTACTTAGAAGCCTGTCCTTCTGTACTTGCAACCCTGGGTTGTTGCATTTAATTTTCCATAGTCTTTGGTGGATAGCATGGGGATAAAAGCCCTGACATTTTTTTTTGCCAGTAGATATTGATAATCCTGTGATATTTTAGATGGTTAAAAACTGCTATTTATGTGGGTTATTCAATGATACAAAACTCATTCTCACATAGCTTTCAGAAATGATAGCTCAAAGATGAAGTATGATTTGCAAACAAATATTTCACCATTAAACATTTAAATTTGAAGTATTACTCATACAAAGGGCCCCTCTACATGTGCAGGTACAGATGCATTGGGATCTGATGAGCGATCCACATAATGCCTTCTGCCATGCCACATGTGCATAGCAGGAGGCATGACTGTGGGATCACACATTAGATCACATCACACCTTACTGCCATTTCAGGAGAAGCCTGGAATCATGATTTTGGGCTCCCCCTTCACTGGTTCCCACAGCTTCGAGCCTCCCAGCTGACAGGGCTTGGCACGGCTCACGGTGGTGGTAGCATTCCCCTGCGCTACCTGTGCTGTGAGCCCCACAGCCCATGTTGACTGCAGGGGAATGGTGACGCCATTGTGAGCCCTGTGCCTCAGGAGGCTCACAATTGGTGTACTGTTCTCCCCACTACCCCCACTGTGACCCCACTGCAATGTTGACTGTGGCACTTGGAGTAGGGGCAGCATGGGGAAATGCACCTCATGGGCGCTTGCAGTGGAGGCAGCGTTTTCCCCACTGTACACCCTGCAGCTGAAAATGCTGCCTCTGCTGTGAACCTTGTCAGCTGTGGGGTTGATTGCAGGTTGTGCACCATGTAGCGGGGAGCCCCGCGGTTCTTTGGGCTCCCAACCACAGGGATGCACCTGGCCACATGTTCAATTAATGGTGTGATTAGAACAAGCTACAAAGTGACTCCACATGCTTGTTTCATCACTCCACTAATTGGGTGAATGTGTAGTTGGGTCACAACTTAAGGTATGATTACCGGTGAATTATGCCTCAAGTGTAATGTGTGGAGGGGGGGACCAAGGAGGCAGGGGGAGGGGTTATAGTATTGGCATGATGTTATGGAAGGGCAAAGGTCCTCCCATAGGAATGTAAATAGGAAGTAAAATGGAGTGATGGCCTGAATTAGGGTATCAGGAGACAAGACAACATACATAATGAAAGTTTGCACTTTGTCATGTACGTGAGAAGAATAATGGTGAGGAAGCCAGGGACATAGAAGACCTTTGTAGAAGTGAGCCAGTCTCAACAATTCCAGAGTGAGCAGTGTATGTTTTAGTTTTTACTAGGCTGAGAGTTATCAGAAACAAATTTATTTCCATTTTATTTATTGCAAAATTGAAGGTAACAGCAGCCAGCCTTTAAACCTTTTAGGCTTCTCTTAGATGTAAGAAAAAAGATATATTCTGTATATTATTCAGCTGCTTGGAACTTGAACCAAAGCTTTCTTAAATGATTCTCTAATAAGATATCCATAAATGTAATCACAGTTTTAATCTACATCTTAGAATCTCAAAATTTACAATGAGTTCATCCAGATCAACTGAAATATGGCAGTACCTGGAAATCTGCTTAACATTTCCTGACTACTCAGTCAATAAAGGCATCACTTTGATAAGTGTTACTACTATGGCAAGTGCTGAAGAGGAGTGAGGGGGTGTTAACAATAAATCAGCTGAAATCTCATGGTGTGTAAAAAGAAATGGAGTATTCAGGATCTACCTACACTGGACAAAACATCACTACTTTTCAGTGATTTGAGCTGAATATGAAAAACTACAACAGGGTTTTTGTTTTTTGTTTTTACTAGACATGGGGAAAATACTATTAAATATTCACAATATTCTGATGAAAATATTAGTATACATTGCAAAACATATAAAGACTAATGAAGATGCTATGAAACTTACAGAGTGCCTCAGGGCTTTATGTACACAATGCCATAGAGTCTGTTCTGTTCCATATTTGAATGCACATTCTTTTTTTAAATGCCTCCTGAAGCCTTTTACTTCTATTTGAAGAAACTATGCTATGCTTAAGTGATGGGAAAATTATCTGATTTACAAGATGTACATTATTTGTTTTACAAACTGTACCAGACTGAACTGTGTAGTCGATGAAACTCATCTTGATATACATATCACTCTGACCACCTGACTATCACCCCTTTAGAAATCTGGCAACAGTTAAGAACTATGGGTGTCATTTATTTATTTATTTTTTAAGTTATGCGATTGATTAAGTCCTGCCCAATAATAAAACAGCTTATCTATACTCGGCTGACCTCCACCCGGCAAACCTTTTTGCAATTTTTCTTTGATTAACCTCACTTCTCTAGGCTTAAATACAATAAAAATGTCTGCCACAGATGATCATTCGGACAAGATAACGTTCTTTTTTTACCTTGCAGGAATTCTGAGAGCCTTCCAGGAAGTGCATCCTGAGGAGCAGGTTTTAGAAAACCCATGCAAAAGCCACAGCATGCTTAGGTGTATAGCAGAACTCATTGGGACCCCTTCTCTGCTATGAAAGAGAATTTACATTTTAGGAAAGAGAAGGGAAAGGATAAGACTAGTGGATCCATCAGCCATCCTTTCTTTGCAACCGAGGGAGGTGCAATTTAGGGAGGCTATTTTTGTCCAGGCATTCTCCCATCCCTCAGTCCTTGTGAACACTATTATCCCTTATCCAAATTGTGTTAACTGGTGGTATTTCTGAATCTCCCCTTCTTCTATTAGAAGCAATTTATATAACTATGGATTGCTTGCTTTAAAAGAGCTTTGTGATGGAAAATAAAGTAAGAAGTCTGACCCTTTATAAAATGTATACAGCTTTTGAGAGTCCAGAACCTGAACTTCTCTAGAAACAAAGATTTCAAGAAAACTCATCTGTTAATATATTGATCTCCCAAACTTCAGTTATCCAGTTATTGTTGTATGATGATTTATTGCAAGCCCCTATAATCAGAGTGTGATTAAATTGCATTACTCCTCAATCTTTGAATCACAGATTTCAGCTTAACTATAACAAAATATGTCTAGAACTATACCTGGAATAAGGCCTGAGCAGTATGTATAACAATTAATAGCAGAACTGATAAGGAGGCCACAATGAGTTTTGGAAATTGGATTTGAATAGAAAGATGATTCAAGGATTCTAAAAAGCTGCATCTTTAATGTGATTCTCAGATGTGTGTTTGACTATGAGCCAAGAACAATTTTGATTTCTGAATGCAGCACAAGAATTGAAAAGGAAATTGTGACAAATCATAAACTTTCTGAGTGTGCTTTAAGGCAGTGGTTCTCAAACTTTCTTTCTTTTTTTCTTTTTTTTTTAACCAGGACCCATTTGTAAACACTGATGGCCAGTCCCAACCCAATACCCCTTACTCCTGACCCACTGCCTCTAAACCCACTCCTAACAGCTGCCCAGTGTATGGAGAAGTGGGGTGGGTATGTGAGGTATGGGGAGACCCAAGCAGCCCCTTTCAGGCTAGAACTCTACCAGTCTGCAAGGGAAAAGCCACAGTTTCCCATGTTTTTCATCTTTAAAGGAGAATACATTTTTAAAGTTTCTTGATCCATCTCTAAAGTTCATTTATGATCCTTTCATATATTTTTGCAACCCACTTTTTGCATGCGACCCATGGGTTGAGAAATGCTGTTCTAAGGAACTAGATAAATAAGAGTCCAAAAAACTGTTACGAGTATTAAAGTTGTGACGTCAAACAGTCCACTGTTGGGAAATAACAGAATTAAGGTGATCTGTGCAACTTGGTTAGCCCATGTGTGTATTAATTGTGATTTAAACTGGATTACATGCTCCTTTCTTCATGCAATTAAGATGTAACTTCCTAATTTTCTTTAAAAATCAAACTGGGGGGGAAATAAAGATTCTCTTTTATATGAAGCCAGGTGACCAGGGTGGGTCATCTGCAAGGTTTGATCTCTTAGATCTACAGATGATGCCTACCCTTTTACCCAAAAGAGCAAAAAAAGTAGTGGATTGTTAGCCTTTAGGCTGATCATCTATTAGAGGGAAGCAAAATGCTTTGCTAGTAAGTTTCACAACTATTTGCTAATAGAAAAATGTAAAGGCTCAGGATTTGTGGTTCAGTTCCAAATTCTAGAGGGGAGGGTTCTCTACTGGTTTTACACCAGTGGTTGTACTCTCTGTCTTGTCTTCCTCTGCTTCTGTATATAATAAACCCTGATTATTACTGCCCCTCCCTTCTTCCCTGCAAGTGCCCTGCACTGGCACTTACCCACCCTCCTCTATTCCCATCTGCTCCTCTGCAGCATCTCTCCCCAACTCTTCCTGATAAAAATTCCCCGTGTGTCTTTTGTGTTTTCTTCCTCCTTGCTCCTTTGTCAGGATCCTCCACCTACCACCAGCAGGGGTGATACTGAGAGCCTAAAAGTGAAAGTTTTCCTGCTCTGAATTCCAGTGCTAGGTGTATGGTGCCAAAGTCACAGGAGGAACAATTGCAAGAGCGATTTGCTCAACCCTTGTAGCCTTTGCTGGGATGCTCAGTCACTTGTGAAGAGAGCACATGCACAGTTGAGATTCACAGAAGCACAGAAGGGATCAAATATTCTCAGTGGATCTTCCAAGAATTTGGATACCAATTTTAAGAAGTCTGCACCTAGCAGAGATTTTTAAGAAGCTGATAATTTGGCCAAATTTGGATAAATATTAATGTAGATGGCTAAAGGCATTAGGGTATCCCTTTGTTCTCTTGCAAAATATCAGGCTGTTGCTTCAAAGCAAGGAAGCCCTAGAGCTTGACAATAAAATGATGTTAAGAAGTTTGTTTTACTCTGGGCAAAACTGAAATCTTTTCCTGGACACAGTAACATTGTTTATCTTTAAAAATAAATCTGACTAAAGGAGAAACTCTGCATGGAAAATTTCAGTCCTAGTTGTTAATTTTGTCAGTGTTAAAACCATAATGTAAACAGTCTCACAATTGGAAAATGTCAGACAGTCTTTATAGTTGGCACTATTCCCACTACTTACAATGTACTTATTGGGTAAAATTTAAGGGTTGGATACATGACATATTTACACTGTAATTTACAATGGTTTTGTATACTAATGTAAATTACCTGGGGATCTGAAGTGGACAGATTATTAGCCCTTCCAGGTTAGATTCTTGCACTAGGTTCTAACGCAGCTCCTACCTCCTGACTGTCTGGACAGCAGGAAATGGCTAGCCCAGGGTAGCTCCATACACATAATACTTATACATGTGCAACTTACACTGGTGTAGTCTTACCTCTGTTTTTCCCAGAGTAATGTACACTGGATTCAAGTAACTTACACCAATGTATGGCTGAATAATGTGTGTCTGCTCTTCTATTATACCTGTGTTAAATGTGTCTTGTATTCAAGCTCAAAGCTACCTAATCATCTTCTTTTAAAGGCCATTTCAAAATCTGTGCACTATACCACTTTATTTTTGTTGCCTCCTTTCCTTGTGTGTTTTGTCTACTTGTCACTCTTGAGACTCTTTCTCTGCTCTTCTCCACCTCCCTCCACACTCCATACCAGTTCTATTTTCTCTTCCTTTCTCTCCTCTCTACATTTATCTCTTGGCTCCTTTCAACATGTATTAGTGTTGGCATTATTCCAGCCTGTGTGCTCAGAGTAGACTGGACATTTCAGAAAGCTCATTAACTGTGAAGGTGGAGTTTTCCAAAGTGCCTATTCAGCTTTAGGGACTTAAGGAATGGTCTGGTGCCAGCCCAAATGCACACTTAAATAAGCATTCTGGTTACAGCCAGAGGATGTATATTGTACAACCCACTATATGGCACCACACTTTTATAGTGCCCTGCCATGTCCTAGTGACCATTACTGAAAGGTCACTAAGCAACTCAACTTAAAGCTTACTTAAGGCAATTATAAGAAGGCTATCTTAGGTAAGATCCTCATCACATCCTTCCACAAGAAATTGAATTCTTTTTTTATTTTCATGTCGAAAACATTCCTTTGCTCTATACCTGAGTGATTTAGTAATAAATAAATAACCACAACGATTTCCTTGAATGGAATTCTCTAAATGTCTCAAGGGCATTTTCATGAATTGTGTTAACCTAGCTTAAGTTACTAGTTTTGAGAATAATAGAAACAGGCAAATAAAGCCTGATGACTACAAGGAACACAGAAAAAAATCCCTTACTGATAATGATTAGAAGTGACAGTTTCTTTCATGCAATTCATGAGCTGAGATTTCAACCTGTAGTAGTGCCGCATTTTATTATGCAAAGCGATTGTGGCTGGAAAGATCAGAGCAGGCAAAAAATAGCATTCAGATAACAATGAGGAACATTGATTTAAATAGAAGTGGTTAACTATAGCTCATAGCAACATAGTTCACAAATAGTGTACTAATCAGAATGTTTAAGAGTTGTGTTGGTATGAGAATTAAAACAGTATATTATGTTCTCTTGCCTACTTTGAGAAACGGTGATGTAACATTAGATTAAGCACAACTGAAATATGGTACCTCTCTACCAAATAATATATCAACTATAACAAAGTAGAGGGGAGAATGTATAAGCTTTAGCAAGTTGTTTTGGAAACCCAGTACCCAAGAATTTAAGAGATTAAACATCAACACCTTCCAATGGAATGTTGTAGAGAGAGCACTTGTCTAGAAGGAATTAGGGGGAAGAAGAGAAAAAAAGCTACAAAACACAGCAATTGGGTCATCAGTTTGAACAGCAAAGGTCTTCTAGCATATAACATGATGAATGGCCATCCAGAAGAAAGAATAATTCTTTTTAACTTTGGACATTGTAAAGTAGCGACTGCAAGACATAGTTATGGAATACAGGATTAATTAAAAATGACAAATATCCCTAAATTGTATTTATGGCTGAACTCTTGATTTAGATTGAATGTAGTTTATTGACCCAGGAAACCCTATTGGCTTAGATGGCAAAAAAACCCTCTGGATTGTACAAAAGGACTAGAAATAGAGTGATTCTCAGAGATAATGAATGAGTAATGATGCCCATGAAGAAAATTCTCTGAAAGAGAATTTTTTTAAATTAAAGAAAAAATGTGATCCTATGGAGCTCTGTGAAATTTGAGGAGGATTGCACCATGCATAGCAGAATCTTGTGAGCAGCAAATCTTTAGTAATGAGTGAGTTCATACAGAATAATTGGTCAAATGGCTGGAGAACCTTATAGTATGTGAATAAATGGTGTGGTTCTTTATTATTAAACCTAATGACAGCTAAATCATGAGTCTACAGGAAAAGGTTTGGGGTTTTTTTGTGGCATGGGCATAGAAGTGAGTAATGAGCATTTTTCTGCTGTACATTAAACCAGTGCCTAAGTGAAAGATTAATAGTTATAATTGTTAGTGCTTGATATTAAGGCTTTGAAAAGGACACATTCCTGCCCTGTTGCTTTTAATTAAATAATTAGAAATGTGGTTGACTTCTTTAAATATGCTACTTTTAATAATAATAATTTTCATTTTACACTTAGGTACTCTGAATATAACTGTTGTTTATTTTGCTGAAGTGCCAGCTGAGAATAGGCGTTCATTGTATTAGCTGGTGTATAGGCATGGTCCCTATCCCAAAGACCTTACACTCTAAATGGATGAGACTCAGGGCTGATTCATGGAGTGGAGTTGGTGGTACAATTGTTGCTTCTCTGATTCTTGCTTTCTGCCACCCTGGTTGCACTGCTAGTTCAGCCTCCCAGAGCCGCCTCCTGTCACCTACTAGAGTGAATCATTCAAGAAAGAGTTACAGCACTGCAGTAACTTACCTCTTTTCCTCACTCTTGTAACTCCCTCCTCCTGCCTTTGATCACTGTGCTACAGCCACTGGACATAGCTTGCCTTTCCCTCTCCTTCCTGTCTTTGATTTATTATGGGTTTGAATCCCTTAGGAACAAAGGGGAAGGACTTGTTTCAGCCCCTTGCAGAGCACCTGCCAAAGGAGACCGACTCCTAGAGCTCCACCCATGCCCAGACCCAGAGGGGTTTGTCTTCCCAGGTAGGGTTCTTTTAGTGGCTTAAACAAGTTCTCCTCCATCCCCAAATGGTTGTTTCTATATGTTGAGGATGGAGGGCAGTGGAGGCCAAGTATGGGAGAAGGAGCAGTTGCAATCCTGCCCCTCACTGCCCCATGGTCATGGGCCATGATGGGAGTGGAGAACTGTTTGCAAGTGGTTTGGGGGAAGGGGTTTCTGGGGGTCATGAGGGACTGGATAGAGAGGCATGGCACCAATGTTTGTTTGTGGGGGGTCCTGTGAGTTAGGGGGTGAGGAAGGCCTGGGATCTTGGTGAGGGTGGGGCAGATGGGGTTTAGGGTTGAGGGGTGTGATGGGGACTATGGGGCTGAAGTGGTATGTCAGTGGGGTTAGGGACAAGAGGAGCAGGGAAGGGCTTACTGTGGTGTGAAGGGGATGATAAGGAGTCAGGGAGCCTGGGGTTTGATGAGGATAAGTCTGTGCTGGGTTCAGTAGGCTCATGGGCACAGTGAGGAGGTGGGTAGGACTCTGTGGGGATTGCTGGTATTTGATGGGGCTTGGGACACAATGTGGTGGGGCTGGCTATGTGCTATACAGCTACTCCTCACTTAATGTTGTAGTTACATTCTTGAAAAATGCAACTTTAAGTGAAACGATGTTAAGTGAATCCAGTTACGTCACAGTAGTTACCTGCTAGCAGGCAGCAGCCAATGTTATAATCAAACATTGTGCAACTTTAAACGACTATGTTCTCTAATAGATCAGTGACATAATAACAAAACAACATTAACTAGAACGACATTAAGTGAGAAGTACCTGTACGTAGGATAATAGGTGACAGTGTGGAGCCAGGGGGCAGGGGCAGTACATAAAGGGCAAAGGAGCACTTTGGGGCCATGGTGGAGGGCCTGGGGACCCATGTGTTCGAGTGTAGGTAAAAGTTCTGCTTATGGGCAGGCTGGGGAGTAACACTACTTCTCTGGCACCAGAAGTCTGTCCCACTCTGGAGCTGGTAGTCAGTGCCTCGCCCCACCCCGCCCCCGCATAAGTCAGTGGGCATGTCTACATGTAATGTTGAGTTGTAGCAATGTGCTATGGCAGTGTAGCATCCATAGGCATCTACACGTGAGCAGAGCTACTTTGTGATAGCAATACACTCCCTCAGTATAGCACTCTGCTACAGCAAAGTAACTGCTAAAAAGACTGTGCACAGTGCAAATGGCACAGTGCAGGCTGTTACTGTGATGATAAATTATGGTGCAGTAACAATGTCACCATAGCAACATGTGTAGATGCATCCAGTTATATTTATTTGTGATTGGATCTTAAATGGAATAAAAAAGCCCTAGGACCCTAGTATATTAGTAAATTGTCTAGTTTTTTATTAGTTGGAGAAGAATATGTGTTATGTGATAGGTGCATCATGCTACCTAGATCCTAGATCTGCCCATGGATAAGACAGACAAAGAATGAGTAAAAGGAATCCCTCACCCCTTTTGTATGAATATAAACTAAGAAAGAGAAAGATTAGTTCACCTTGCCAAAGTCGCACAGAAAATCAATGACTGAGCTAGGTACTGAACATATATCTCTTGTAACTGAGGCCAGTATCTCAGACTTCTTCTCTAATGACTTCTTTATCGCATGAAAACATAAATTTGGGATGAGCCTGAAATATATCCAAAATCTGAATTGCCTTCTATCCCTAACATTTGGAAATATTTTTATCTGACTACATACTGAGATTCAAGCTCACATTAAATGTTAAGTTGTCTGTGAAATCTATAGTATGCTGACTTGTTTAACACACTACTTATACATAATAGTAAGAGAGAAAGTATATGCTGTGCATGTAATCAAATGTTTAGAAAAAGAGGTGACTTGATTTTATATTAAGACTAGCCAATTGCCTGTCAAGAATGAAGAGGGGGTGGGCAGGGATGGAGCATTGCCACTCACCAGCCCGTGCTGCCCCCCTCTGCCTGTGGTCTCATGTGCCCCCCTGGTCCTGATGCTCCACTCTGCAGTGCCACTACTTCCCAGGCGTGGGGGAGGGGGGGAATCTTGCATGAAGTGGCTGCAGCTGCCACCCAGTTCCCCATGCAGCCGCCATTGCGCATCTGGCCATGCGCATCCCGTTCCCTTCCCTCCCTTCCAGCTGTTCTCAGGGCTTGGCAGCAGCAAGGCGCTGCCACTGCCCACCCCCTTCTCTTCCCACTTCCCCCCCCTGCTCCTCTCTGCTGCCTCCCCCTCCCTGCCAGCTTTTGTCAGGGCCTGGTGGTGCTGAGGCTGGAGCAGGGGGCAAGGCCAGCACTGTGCCGCCAGCTTCCCATGCTCCAAGGAGCAGGCCATTAGGGGTGGAATGAGGCTGGAGTTGCTGGCCTTGCCCCCCAGCTGTGTCCCTTCCATCATGGCAGCGCTCTACCATCCCAGTCCAGCCCTGCCATTGCCCATCATGACTGAGGGGGGTTGGGCAGGGGTGGAGCGCTGCCACCAAGTGCCCCATGGTGCCACCACTCTACTTCTGTCTCCCTGTACCCCCCCCATCCTCTGTGTTCAGAGTGGGGGGGGGGTGGGAAGCAGGCCAGCACTGCGCCACCAGCACCCTATGCTGCCACTGCCAGCACCCCTGCTCTGTCCCCATGCTCCACTGTCCCAGTTTGTCCCTGCTTTCCCCCTCTGCCTTCAAGGAGCAGGCCTGGGGGAGAGGGGAGAGGCAAGGTCAGTGGCACTGGCCTCACCCCTCTGCTCTGGCCCCTCAGTCCCTACTGTCATGGCGGCACTCTGCCATGTGTGTCTGTCTGTGTAGAGCACTCTGGTTGTTTCAGTCAGCATTGTGACTGGCTGCCGAGATGACCAATCAGAGTGTGAATAAAGTGTTATGGATAGACAGACAGACAGACTAAGGCTTTTATTGTATTTGAACAATGATATATCATTAATGAAAACAGTGATGAGTTGGGAAGGAGAAGAAAGGGGCAGAGAGAGAAAGGTTTAATCTTTATTATTGTCACTATTTAGCTTTTTTCCCCAAGAGAACTGGAGCTATTATCTTATGTCTAGCAAAAGTGAAATTTCAGTATTGTACATTATTAATTCCTGTGACATGATAATTAATGTTTCTCTTCCTAGTATTATGGTGGCTTATTAGGCTTTCCAGTTTCTTGAGTTCTGGAATAGTGCTGATTAATTTTGAGTCATGTGGGTACAGTTCAAAATATCATCTGGATTTATAGAGATTCTGTATATATAAGCTTAGCATTGCAATCCTAACACTTAAGTCACCCTGCTGTCTATTGGAATCCAAAGCCCTAATATAAGTACCTTAGCTCCAAATGTAGTATGTAGGGAAAATTAGATGCCTAAGAATAGGATCCTCAAAAGCCAGTAGGGTAAATGGGGAGCCAGCTAAACTAACAAATAAAACATGTTGAGAAGTAGGGTGGGGAACTGGGCACATAACTCCAGACTGAGCAGAAGCACTCTCAACACTTAGTATACGGGTATTCATTAGGTTCCAATTGTCCTCTTTTTTACTTAAATATTCTTTGAAGCAGAGACTAGAATGCTGAGCTTGTCAGAGTCATTTTCATTCTTAAGCCTAATAAATATTTAGAGAAATGGAACAACTTCAACAGTAGGGACCAAGAAGGACCCACTACTGATCCTCCCACTCCTGGCTGTGTTCCAGTTCTTAACATCTTTTCAGAAAATAAAATTCTCATCTTCATTTTTTCATCACTTTTGTTTCACTGCATAGGAAGTTCTCTAAATTTCATAGATTTCATTTCAAGGACATTAAGGCTGGAAGGGACCTCTGAAGATCATCGAGTCCAAACCCCAATAATGTAATGTAAATACAATCATGAGCTGAAGCAGGAGTTAAAGAACAACATTAATTTGGGAAAGTAATGTATTGCCTTAACCTGGGTAATGAAGAAACCTATCCCCATCAATAAAATTCCCTGGAATCATGGATGAGTACTTCCTCAAAAGTTTTATATCAAATACGGGCAGTTTCTAAATCAGCATAGGTCCTCTGACTTCTGTCAAGTTATCACCAATTAATTTAATCAGAAAAATTTGTATAATTTTTCCTGCTAAGGCTCCAGTATGCCATCCTCTTATTACACAAGGTATTTTTACCTGCAAAATTAACCTCCATGTGGGTTGCCTTTGGGTTAGTAGTGTTCTCGTCTCACATATGCAAGCAGTCTTATGCTGCTAGATGGGACTTTAGCAAACCTGTAATTAGCCAAACTGCGTAGTAAAATTTAACAAGCTGATGCACCCTTTGCTCTTCCAAGTAGTGCTGGTTAGCCAAAGTATTCAAAGTGACATTGACTTTTGTCAGGAGCTGAGAATTTTTACCCTATGCTAAAAAAGGTGGACAGCAGATATTAAAGGAGAAATGGCATCTGAAAAACATGTGCTATGTGTTATCCAGGTATACCCTCTTCCATTTGTCACTTCGTAATTATGCACTCTCATCTGATTCAGACAGCTTCGAAGGATTCTGCAATAGGCCTGTGCAGTAAAATGTGCCCTGTGTCATGGATTCTGTGACAATAACATTAATCAAAGAATGTTCATCTGAACACCAAGTGCATTGAAACTGAGAAAAGTGGTTTTTTTGGTGGGGGAGGGTGGTGTTTAATGCTGTTCTGGAATTGTCATGGATAGTCATTAAAAAGTAATTATATTTTGCCATGACATTACTTTGCTTGATAGAATTTGCTGCTGGTGTACAGTAAAGAATAATGATCAAGAATGCTATTTAGAGTTTTTCAGCTCCTATTGTTATTCTTTTATTTACCTGAGAGATTTTTTTCCATTTATACTGCTTACAACACATAAGAGATGTATTAGGACAATCGAATTGGCCTTCATTTTAGAAGGATGTAGATATAAATCTGCATGTATAATCTATGTACAAAGAAAATTGCTACTTTGTTACAAACAGCATCATTAGTAACTCTAGGATGTACCTCTCAGAAACTGCCAGTAATATGTTCAAACCCCAGCATGTAACAATGGTTTTTGTTCTGCTGTGAACACTGTTCTTTATACTAATTATCTTGATGGAGACAATAAGCTACTTATTTATTTGTATTCCCTCTAACTGCTAGAGCTTAAATTGGTTGTTTATATACATTAAATGCAAGTACTGAACTAAAATGTAACAAAACCACCAATTTGTTGGTGTAAAATAAAAATACTGAATCTTAGTCACTTTTTATTACAATGAATACTTCAGTCCTTTTGTACACTTGTATGTATGTGTGTGTGTGTGTGTGTGTGTGTGTGTGTGTGTATATATATATATATATATATTTATTTATTTATATATTTTTGCAACTGTCTAGGCTACAACTGGTTTTAGAATTCTTTCCAGTAAGTTTTCTTACTTTCATCATTACAGTGTTCAGTTTTTAATAGTTCATCATTAAATCCACAAATGTTACCTTCAATTTCAAAAGCACTGAAGTCACAAAAGTCTCTCTTCAGAATTGTAGCTGTCATTGTGCAGCAAGAGAGTCCCTTGTCCTCGTGACCCTCAGGTGTGTTGATTCCACATGTCTTAAAGGACCTAACTAAGGCATCTGGCTTGGTTTAATCCCAGGAAGTTTTTCCCAACTCCTTTGTCCCTGTAGTGCCAATTTACTTCTGAAATAATTTGTTCTTTTCTTTGCCATATTTCATGAAAAATTTATGATCATTTTGGTGGAAATGTCAATTCCTTTCTGTGTATTATTGACCATCCAACACAATACTTGTTCCAGCATACTCTTTTTTGTCTTGGAAGATGCAAGGATTTTTGAGGGTAATATTTTTTTTTTCTTGACCAACTGTATAACTGGAAAGGATCTGGCCAGGTTTTTTCAGGTCTCACCTGAGACCTGAGGAAGGGTACTGTGGTACCTAAAAACGTGTCTGTATCCCTTGCATTTTCCTGCACTATTATGGCTACAAGATTACCCCAACACTCCCCTTTTTATTGTTTTTTGGGCAAATGTCTCATTCATTATTCACTTATATTTTCAGTGGGTAGAAGGCCCAAATGTCTTTCTTCACACCCATAGTACCATTTTTTGTGTGTACATATTTACCATCTGTATTTTGAAACCCAATGTAGAAGAATATCTGCACTGTTGATCCATATCAGATACTTTTGTACCATGGATGTACTACAGTACCACTACAGAACCCTTTAAGAGGGTACTGGCACTTGTAATAACATAACCGGCTATTGGTATATTCTATGCTCATGCTATCTCAAATGGACTGATAGAGATGAGAGAGAACTTTGGGGAATTGCTGTCTGGACTGAGTAAAGGAAAGGCACCTGTGGTTTGCTACCCACTTTTCCCATTCCCATTCCCATTCCCACTGCTTTCCCCAGCAGCAATGGCAAGTACCACCTAACATAAGAAGAATACTGGCACATCTTTATTTTCCATGCCTGGACCTGCAGTTGCTTAGTAGTGCCTCCAGGTTGACCACCAGGATGAGATTAAAGAGTCACTTTAAGTTACCAGCATCTAATTTCAATTGCCAGTGTTCTTTGTTCCCCAGTTTGGGAGTATAAAATGCATCTTACTTTAAGACCTTTAAATGTGCCAGAGCATACAGGATAAGGAAGGAACTGGCAGAGGTGATCTCAGATACACTGGTAAGAATATTTATAAAGTTGTTGGAGATGGGGAAAAGTGTCAGAGGACTGAAAAAAGCCAGCATAATTCCCCTTTCTAAAAAAGGCAAAAAGGAAGACCCAGAAAATTACAGACCAGTTAGCTTTACTTCAATACCTGGGCACTTGTTTTAGCATATTCAAAGGGAGTTCATTTGCAAGCATGAGGAGGAGGAAAGGACTAATCATAACCATTCAGCATGGATTTAATATGAACAAATTGTCTCAAACAAATTATTTCCTCCTTTGGCAATGTAACTGCTTGAGTAGATGAAGGGCATACTGTGGATATCTGCACTGCTGATCCATGTGGTGTACCTGGACTTCAGCAAGTCTTTTGCCAAGGTCCCAGATGACGTTCACTTAAATAAATTGAAAAAAGTGTGAGTTAGATGAAAATACTATATGGTGGATATGCCATTAGCTCAATAGCTGCAAGTAAAAGGTAATTATAAATTGATCCATGTCAGAATGGCAGGAGGTTTTAGGATTCCCACAGGGGTCTGTCCTGGATACAGTGCTGTTCAAAGTATTTATTATTACTTGGATCTGGCACAGAAAGCTTCTTGAGGAAATTTGTAGGCTGCATGAAACTAGAAAGGACTGTGAACATTTTGGAGGACAGGTGTATAATTCAGAAGGACCTTGACAGTTTGGAAAGCTAGGCTAGAGCTAATACAGTGTTCAATGTTGACAAAGGCAAGGCACTACAACTCAGAATAATTACAAATGAAAATACAAAATGGGTGAATAGATGACAGAATGGCTAAATGATATTACTACAGAGAAGGATCTGGGAGTCTTGGTAGATCACAGACTCAATATGAGTGTGCAGTATGATGTAGCTGCACAAAAGGCAAATATAGTTTTAGTATGTATAAAACTGTCTCAATTACTAGGAAGGGAGTAGTGTAGCCAGAGAAGAAAGGAGTAATGGGTGTGAGCTGCCCATATGAATTGAGCTGAAAAAGGGCATGCAGCTGATGACTGAATCAGCAGTGCTTAGAGCTTCTGGGAACAGAGACAAGGTCACATTATTGGAAGGAGGCCAGGCTTGGGGTACATAAGAGAGGGCAGTCTGACCCTGGCTGCCACAGGGCAAGGATCTCCAAGTGGAACTGGCTGCAGTTTGGAGTCAGGTCAGCCCTGGAAAGGTACCTGGTGACCTGGAGGGCTTTGTTTTTAGTTTGATTGATGTTTTGTTTGCATTTGACTTAAGAATTGAATTGTGGCTGTAGGGGTAGATTGGAGGCCACATAAAAGGGTGTTTGGATACTCTGGGTATCAAACTCTACCAAGGAGTCAAGGTAAATGAGCCAGGCTGGGGCAGAGAGTACCAAAGCCTGAGCACAAACAGAGGAAGCTGAGCTGAGTCATGAGGCACTCATTAGTTCTGATAGGGAACTCATTGAGTTGGTTTATGAATTCATTGTTAATGGAAAAAACAACTCTGTGAAGTCAGCATTCTCCTTCATGTTTACCCTTCTGGAAGAAGGTATAGCCAACTCCATGTTCTTTGAGCTGCCCATCTCCCACTTGCTGGGTCTCTCTCAGTGCAGCTACATTGTTTTGTATCCTGAGTTCTCAGGCCACAATTGCAGCATGGTGCTCTGGGCATTCACTATTAGAGTTGTCCATGAGGCTCCTGATGTTACAGCTCCCAAAAATAAGGGGACATCCTCATTAGTATTTTCGACTGCAGTGAAAGTGATCCCACTGGATGTGGTAATCCAGTTGGGAAGAATTACAGAATACTGTATTAGACAAACTATGTGTAGGGCACTTTTTCTAGACCCTTCCCCATGTGGGGTGAGAAGAATGGATCTTGAAGAGGACTGCATCGTCACAGTTACAGCTGGCAAATCACACTCCTGTCTCATTCAAGTGCTAAACAATCTTCTTGTAACTGCTGCCTTTGTGCCAGTTCATGAGTAGGAGCTTCCAGACCTCACAATCCTGCTCCCATCACCATTAGCTGGTTACAAAAGGGCTTGAGGAATGTGCTGGCATGAAAGATGCCCATATGTGACTTCTTTTATTGTGGAGAAGGTGCTGCACATTGGCTTTCACACAGCTCTTGACAGAACAGGACCTTGATCCAATGGCAAGGAGACCAACACAACTGAGGATCTCATCTGCTGCAGCCTTCGTCTGCCTTCACAGCCATTGAGATTCTAACTTCTTCTACCTGCTCTGCCATTGAGGACTTGTAGACCCATAGCTAGGGGCTGGGCAGGCTTATTATAGTGGTGACCTGTACTCACCATGTCACAACACCATCAAAGGATATATGTGGCTTTTCAGGAGGGAAACAATTGCCTTCTACTGTCCTCACTGCATCCTGGTGGTACTGCTGCTGCTTCGTCCACGACTGCTTATTTATCAAAGTTACTTCACAGTTATTTCACAGCTAACTATCTTTGAAGGTCATTCCACCACCTGTGGATGCACTGGGTAGCAGTACAGCTCTGCCACCCCTCCCAGTCAATAAACTAACAAGGACGTCAAAGCCACGGCAAGGAAGATTGGAGATGAGATGGGGCCAGAAGGAAAGGCAGGTAGGTCAGAACCCAGGGGGCACCAGGCACGAGGGGTGGCAGATCAATGAGGCCTGCTAGAGGATGCAACAATAGAAGCATTAGCTAAAAAAACATGGGTGGTGATAATGCTTTCCTACTCAGCACTGGTTTGGCCTCATTTAGAGAACTGTGAGCAGTTGCAGGCTCCACATTTTAAAATAGTAGGGTATAAATTGACCAATAAGGTATCTAGATTTTGTTGTTGTGGGCAACTCATGGCCACAAATGGCAACAGTGTGTTTCATGTAGAGGTAGTCTACCCATGTCAGAAGTCATGTTGCCAATCTGCCAAGCAGTGCATGTAGCCACCATTTTGAAATCCAAGATGGTTGCCATTAATTTAAATTTTGGTCAATATTTCAGCCCCTTCTAAGGTTCGAAAATGAATTCCAATTATGAAACTAACATTGTATGAACAGAGGAGATCAATTGCAACATTTCTATCATAGTACTTATATTGGATTCCAAGACAGCTGATACATTAGTATGTATGTATTCAATGTAATTAAAAAAACCAGTAAATAATACTCTAATACTAAAAGCTCACAAATTCTATCACTATACATTTTATAACAAGCCTACAATACTTTAAACATTGCAACTCAGCCTACTTGTTCTAGTCATATTGAAAAGACAATACATTTAAAAAAAATTAAAATGTGTGTAAGTCAGATATTAATAATACATAACTCAGTGGTAATGAAATATACAGGCATATGTTCAGCTTGAGGCAATAGAAAAATGTAATAGCCTAATCAAATTGTAATATAACAGCAATACAGTGGCATATATAAGATTAATACAATGGGTAACTGCAGTTTTTCAGATCTTTTCATCACTTGAATCTGTTTCTGAATCTGTTTCTGAATCCCTGTAGTTATTATATGGATTGCAATATGCTGTCTCATAGCACTCACAGCTGGGAGTGCATGGCACATTAATCTGCTTGCATGAGCATGCTGGTCCCCGGCATTCCATCTTGCACTTGCAACTCGTTATCTGAAAGTATTTTGCTGGTAATGGTTCAAGTATGTTTATGATAGGAACATAACTGTCATTTTCTGCTTGCCAATTACACTGGTCAAGTGATGGCAATTGTGGATTAAGTTCAAGTGCAAATCACCAACTGAGACTTTGATAATTGGCTCTATATACATGGTGCACAAGGTTGTCATATGTAGGTGGAGGTTTATCCAGAGCTTTTCCTTGATGGAATAATTTCACTCTGACATCCAGAAGGATCATCAAAGATGTTGACAGTTCATACAGCAACACAACAAACTTTTCTACACAACTGTACAAATCCATATCAATATCAGGACTACTTCCTAGACCTGCCAATAGATGTGGATGTTGAATGAAAACTTTCCAAGCAGTTTTTTAGTATGATCACTCAACTGGCTGGTAGTGTCACAACCAGGGATGCTCTGGAATCCAATTAAGGTATTTATACACATACCTGTGAGAGAGTGCTTATGCTAAGCAAGGCCTAGCATTAAGAACAATGCACTAAAACTCCCAGAATGCTTCAAGGAGGTTGAGGAGTCAGCGACTGACATTCTGGTAATCACTTTCTGACCCTTGGACAATGATAAAAATTGCAAACAAGCAGCTTATATTGTTAAAACAGGAAACGGCATGGCTAAACCGCAATGATGAAAAACAACCGTATATTATGTCAGTCTTGACATTTTAACCCTGCAAAAACCAGCAAAACATATAGATGAATAATGTATTTAGGTTATAGAAAATTAACATAAGAAATATAAAGGTCATTGAAAATTAACATAAGAAGCGTAAAAATTATAATACAAAGCATATCACCTGATATTATAATATAGATAAGTTATCTAAATAACCAATAGAAGTAAGAATTAGAAATGCATATGTATAAGTGTTATCATATATAAGTAATAGTAAAGTTATGTTAGATGCCTCACTGCCAACATGGGGACAGTTTTGTATCTTTTGTCTAAAAAAAGATAAGGGACTCCTTTTAAATGAGCTGTTGACCAGTTCTGAGACTACTGAATCAGGCAGCCGCACCTAGCCTCCGGGTTAGAAAGCAAGTGCTTGATTTGGGAACCTTGTGAACCAACAGACCTCCCTTAGCTTATGGCTTTGTGAAACAATAAAAGTTTTAAATTGAACATCCAGGTCTGAGCCTGTGCTTAATTCAGTCCTTATGTAATTCGGCATCGAACTCACACAATACCTTTTTGTCCTGAAATGTGCCAGAGATCCACCGCATTGAACAGACTTAATTAATGGAGTCTGCTCTGCACGTGATCTGACATGCACCATGCTGCGCTGCATGCAGTTGTGTAAGCAGTGAAATGCACTTAGCACTCAGAAAATGGTAGTGGTGCACTTTTGATCTAAAGCACTTTCTATGTGCTTTAGTTCAAAAGCATGCCACTACCATTTTCTCAGTGCTGACACTCATTTTTCCACTTATACAACTGCAAATGATGCAGTGCCTGGTGCTTTTCAAAGCACCCAGTGCTGCAGCGCATACATATGTAAAAATGCCTTTAGAGATGCATGGACTGGATCAGGTAATTCTAACACAATATTGTGAACTGGAATAGATCTTACTGAGTTGCTTTTCTTCATCCAAACCTCAGGTGCAAAATTATGCCATATAAGAAGGACCAGTATGTCTGTGTCATTGCAGGAGAATACTAGAGAGCAGTACCCCTGACCAATTGCATGTTTGTCATGTAAGAACATTCTTGTATCTGCCTTTTCTTGCTGCAAATGCAGTTACAAAATGTCACATAAGCCAGTACTCTGCTTTTCCAGCAGTGAAACCACCAACAATGAGCACTTGTTCACTTCCAAAGCATCATTGTGATTCCTTAAGAAGCTCCTTAGAAAATTAACTAGATTTTCTTTGTTTCTTGGTGAGGATATGAAACTACTTCACGATGCCAGTAATGGAAGGGATCTGCTACTAATTATTCTGTACATTGGCTTAGTAGTTTGAGTCCTTAATAGCCTTGTACCTGTCTTTATGGATGGTGATATGTATCAACTGAAGACGATGTCAGTTCAATTGCATGTGTTGCAATAGTTGGCAAATACTTGTTGTACAAAGGAATCAGCCAAATCTCCAAATGTTTGTGCAGTTTTTGACTTTCCTATTCTCTATACAGAGCAATGCTGTCAATGATATCATGTGATTTCTGGAAGTAACATCTGGCAGATGATAACAAGGCTGCTTTGTCAGCCATGTTGAGAAATTTGTCAGGTTTTAAATGTGACGGAGGGTGTCCAGACAGTTCAGCTATAGGAGACAGTGCATGCTGAACATTCTACCAGCTGCAACCACTGCAAGTAGCCTTTTCTAGATCTCTTTTGCACTCTACATCTGTGTCATTTTGCTCTGCTGTCTCCGTAACAGACTATATCCTTGAAGGTTTTCAATTTTTATTTGGGTGCATTTGCACAGAAGCTCTCAATAGCATCTGCAGTAAGACCGTTTCTGGATTTCTGGATAATGGTGTTCAATTTCTCTTCCTTTGTCACATGCATTCAGATATTGTTCAATGCAATATCTTCCAGCACAACAGCTCATGTAGAAATACTTAATAGTTCATTGTTGGAAACATTAAACAAGTGGAACCTTTCAAACTGCTCTTCTAGCAACTTGATATCATCGTAATCCCATTTCAGTCATGTCTTTTATCTTTCATTGTGACTGCAACATGTTGGTGTATTGATCTCAAACATTTGATTTACCATCTTGGTTAGGTGACCTTTTTCACTGTGGTTCAGCTCCCATCATTGTCTAGCTGATTCATTGTGTGTTATGTTTACTATGCTACCAGCAATTTTCCGAACCTTGTTAATATGCTCTGTTGCCTGGTTGGATGATGTTTATAAGTGGGAGATGAGTTGTCCTGACTGACCCTGAATCCTCCTTCCACAAGCTAAGCATATACCATAGAAGCAGAATTCACTAAATCCTTCATACATTCAAGATATACTGGATCCTATCTCATGTAATTGGTATGATCATGCACAGCTATCAGCATGAGTATTTCTTCAAAGGCATATACATGCTCATGCCAGTTTCCTCATGTTCAACCCTGATGAAGCACAAAGAGTATTGACTACTTCCAAATAGTTCATCCAGCACTTGAATGTACCTTGATGGGAGTTTTCTTCCACAAATTCTTGAAGTAGAGTGACAATCGTTGGCAGATGCTCTAATAGTTTTTTCACCATGTTTTTTCCAAACTTCACAGTCGTCATTTCTGAATGCAACAGCTATGCCACTGGAAATTTGGTCAACAACACCCTAATATAATCCTTTGCTTGAACTGGATGACCACACAATAAATTTGTTTATGAAAATATGTCATATTGCTTCAAATGTTATCTTGTATGCTCTGATAGTACAATTAAACAATTTTCCTTTCATTATGTTGGTGGTAGTGTTTTCAGAAAATAATCTACTTTCTGTCCAATACTCTTCAAATCCTGAAGTGGTTAAATGTTGACCAACTGCTGTTAGGTAAACCATGATAATATGGAGGTCTCCCAGCCAAATGATTAGTCCTTCAGTCTCTTCTGGCCAAGCTCACACAAGTTCTTTTGCTTTGCAATGTATGCCTGATCAAATGTTATGACTGCGTGCTGCTGTCCAAGGTGTCCTGCAATTGTTTTACATTTCATGATGATAGTCCAAATGGTGTGAAACTCAGATGCTGGGCAGGGACAAAATCCAACAATTGATGGTGGTGAAGTATCATCAGAATGAAATTGTTTAAATGTTGTCCACCCTGGTAGAGCAGCATTCTGCTGATTGTTGGCTGATGATTTTACCCAGTATCCATGGTAGCTCTGTTGATGTTGTTGAACTGTTGTGATGTCGAGTTTTTTGTTTGTGTTACTACTTGTACTATGAATAGGTGATTTCAATGACTTATCACAGGTGATCATCATCAGAATGACTTTTTAAAATTTGGTAGTACATCTTTCAAGGTTATTTTTCTTCATATTACTTCCTTGCTTTTTTCAGTCTCATTTGGTTTTGATGGTCCTCTTTGAAATCCTACAATTTGCGTTGTATGAAATGATTGTTTTCCATCCAATGTTTCCTCCAAGATGTTGATATTGACTGATGAAAGAGCAAAGTGACCAGGAACAAGATTCCTTCAGATGATAACTTCATTTTCTTCAATTCCTTTAAGTTTTTCTCAGCAATGGTGATCTTGATGTGATGAACTGGCATATGGTATGCTGCATCCAGCAGCATGCAGTCTTTGTACCAGCTTCTTGGATCTAGTTGTGATGCATCAGCAAGCTTAACCCAACATGTTTTTGCATTAGTTTGTTGCATCTTGATCGCAGGTAAACTGAATCCTGACACACATTCAGTACATCTCTGTCTAGATTCTTATCTTGACTTCCAACATCTAGGTCATCATTGTCATCTTCCAAACAGATCAATGTATAAAGACTATCAGGAACATATTTTTGGGCTTGCTCTTCATTTAAGTTGCTGTATCCCTTCATGCCAGCTGTAACTTTCAAATAAGCTTTGATCTTGAGAGCAGCATAGGACAAGTTTCATGTGTTTGAAACTCTTTTCTGAACTGCAAGCCAATGGGTTCCTCATCATTTGCAACAGCTTGTCCAACTTTACTAGTTGTTACAGTTCAGAAGACAAGGAGTGGAAAACTTGCATTTCTTTGGTGCTGAAACTTAATGGCTATCTTGTAGTAAGTCTGAAGTTTTTGCTTCATTTGCTTCAGTGTGGTCAGAGGAAGTTCACCACCTTCATCTTCTACTAAATTACAATATTTTTCCAAGCTGTACACGCATTTTTTCTGTGCAAAGCTGGTATCTAATTCATCAGTCACTTGATGCCATGCTCTCACTTCAGAAGAAGAATATCTCCTTGTCCAATCTCTGCATATAAATGGGAATGAGATACTTGTTGCTTCTGTTGTTCCTCCCACCTGCATTCAAGATAGTAACATGCAGCTATTAGATCGTCAACATCAATTTGGCAACACGATGCTTCATTTTTCTCTGCCAGCTTGTGTATTGTATTGGCTGGTTCAAATGACAGCACTTGACTTAGTCTTTTCTTCTTAGAATGTTTCTGGCAGTATATGCATATCCTCTGGTAAACTGCTTGATGTCCTAGTGTGTTCTTCACTTGATGTTGTTCATAGGGTTTCCCTTTTATCTTTTATCTTGCACAACTTTTAACAGTCTCTTAATATGTCCTTTGTGTGTAAAAGAACCATAGCAAGAATGGTGCCAATTGAGGCTTTTGGAATGTTGCAGTGTAGGATCGATACAATATGGTAGTCAGTAGGGCTGTGCAAAATGGAAGTGTTCCATTTTGGCCAGGGTTTCAACAGAACAGTGTTTCATTTTGACTTTTGTTTTGAATTGAAATGTCTGTTCTGTTCTGTTCCATTGAAACGTTTTGCCCATAGGATATAATGGGGAAGGTCGAAACAGCCTATAACTTTTGTGATTTCTGGCCTGATTTGGATGAAACTTCCAGGAATTATAGCCCCTTCTGAGGGCATGAAGCATGCCAAGTGTCAAGAAGATGGGTGCAGGAGGTTCAGAGAACCTGCACCCCAAATACTTGAGAGAAGACTGATGTCATGTGTATGTGTTAAGCCACAGTGGAGTCAAAACTGCAGGAATGGTAGCCTCTGAGGCACCAAAGCCTGCCAAGTTTCAAGGAGATAAGTGTTGGAGGTTTGGAGAAACTGCACCCCAAGATCCTGAAAGCAAAACTTGTGTCACGTGTTTGTGTTAATCCACAGCGGGGTCAAAACTGCAGGTATGCTAGCCCCTTCTGAGGCCACAGATCCTACAAGTTTCAAGGAGATAGGTGCAGGGATTTGGGGAAACTGCACCTCAAGCTGTGGACAAGCAAAACTCATGATATGGGTGACACTGTGTGAATTAAGGCGCAGCAGGGTGAAAGCTGCAGGCCTGCTAGCCCCTTCTGAGGCCACAACATCTGCCAGATGTCAAGGAGATCAGTGCAGGGGATTCTGGGTTCTGGGGCCCTGCACCACTGAACGCAGGCAGGCAATACTCATGACATGGGTGCTTGTGCAATCTGTCTTGGGGTGGGGGGAACCACTGCAGGCCTGTGTGCTAGTCCCTCCTGTGGCCACAAAGCCTTCCAGCTGTCAAGGAGATAAGCGCAGGGGGGTTCTGGGGCCCTGCACCCCTAGCTGCTAACAGGTAAAACTCGTGACATGGGTGCTTGTGCAACTGCTGACTCTCATCAGGCAACAGGACTGAAGATCCCCCATCACTTGCCACCACAGACCTGGAGGTAATAATTGACCACAGTATGAACATGAACCAGCAGTGTGATGGTGTAGCCAGCAGGGCCAACAATACACTGACATGCATCAATTGATGCATCTCCAGCAAAACCATTGGAAAGAAGTGATTCTCCTGCTCTACTTGGTTCTACTCAGCACTGGTGAGACCACAGCTGAAGTACTGCATCCAGTTCTGGGCTCCGCATCTTAACAAGGATGTGCTAAAGCTTGAGAGAGTCCAGAGAAGGGGTACCCGTATGATCAGAGACTTGCATGGCAAGCCATATGAGGAAAGGCTGAGGGACCTGCGACTCTTCAGCTTGAAAAGAGAAGGCTGAGGGAGGACTCAGTAGCAGGTTACCACTGCATTAGAACCATACATCTAGGGCTTGGTGAACAACTGTTCACCAGGGCACCCTTGGGGAAAACTAGGAGTAATGGTCACAAACTCCTGGAAGATAGTTTTAGGCTCATTTGAGGCTCAACATTAGGAAAATCTACTTCACAACTAGGGTGTCCAGACTGTGATCATTACTCCTAGTTTTTCCCAAGGGTGCCCTGGTGAACAGGTGTTCACCGAGCCCTAGATGTACGGTTTTGATGTAACGATAACCTGCTACCAAGTCCCCTCTCAGCCTTCTGTTTTAAAGGCTGAAGAGTCCCAGGTTTTCCTTGTATGGTTTGCCGTGCAAGTCTCTGACCATATGGATAGCCCTTCTCTGGAGTCTCTCAAGCTTTGACATGTCCTTGTTAAAGTGCAGTGCCCAGATCTGGCTGCAGTACGCCAGCTGTAGTCTCACCAATACAGAGTAGAGAAGGAGAATCACTTCTTTGCAATGGTTTTTCATGCCAACATACTGTTGACCTTGCTGGCTATAGCATCACACTGCTGCCTCATGTTCATACTGTGATCAATTATTAACCCCTGGTCTGTGGTGGCAAGTGACGGGGGTCTTCAGTCCTGCTGCCTGATGAGAGGCAGGAGTTGCACAAGCACCCATATCTCAAGTTTTGCCTGTGAGCAGATAGAGGTGCAGGGCCCCAGAACCCCCCTGCACTGATCTCCTTGACAGCTGGAAGGTGTCATGGCCTCAGCATGAGCTAGCAGGCCTGCAGCTTTCATCCTGCTGCACCTTAACACACACACCGTCACCCATGTAATGAGTTTTGCTTGTCTGTAGCTTGAGATGTAGTTTCCCCCAAACCTCTGCACCTATCTCCTTGAAACTTGGCAGGATTTATGGCCTCAGCAGGGGTTACCATTCCTGCAGTTTTGACCTTTCTGTGGCTTAACACATACACGTGACATGAGTTATGCTCTCAAGAAGGTGGGGTGCAGGTTCTCTGAATCCCCTGCACCTATCTTCTTGACACACTTCATACCTTGAGGAGGGACTACCATTTCTGAAAGTTTCATTCAAATCAGGCCAGAAATGACAAAGTTATAGGCTGTTTCAACCTTCCCCATTGTAGTCTATGGGCGAAATGTCGAAACAGTGTTGAAACAGCAAAACATTTAGACTTGCCTCATTTTGTTTTGACCTTGAAACAGGTCGAAACAGTGTCAAAACAAAACTGGTGGTGAAATTTTTGCACTGCCCTAGTAGTAAGTCAAGAATACTGCTATAAGAAGTGCCAAATTTAGTAAGTGTCCTACATAGAATGTGTGCTTTGTTTACTTTGGCTAATTGATGACTGTAAATCTACATTGAGACCTATGACGCATCTTGTAGATTCCGAGTTGTGCCTTCCACACTTTGCTGAAGTCACTAATGCTAGCTGTGATTGTAATCTTTGCTTAAGTGTGATAAGGATGATTCTCTTGCTGATGATTTCCACCAGAGATTTTCGCTTAAAGGTGATTTGAAACAGAACTGAGTTAATGTAGCAATTTTGCAAACCTTTTGGGGATCTAATGAACAAAAATAAATATGTGGCAGCCACCTTTGAATCCAATATGACTACCATAATGAAAATGTTACAATTGATCTTGGTTCATAGTGTCATTTTGTCATTGGAATTAATTTTCTAATCTTAGTAGGGTCTGAAAAATTGACCAAAACATGAACTCATGGCAGCCATTTTGGATTCCATTCAGGTGGCTACATGCATTGCTTGCCAGATTAGCAGCATGACTTTTCTGACATGGGTAGACCAACTCTACCTGAAACACACTGTTGTTGCTTGTGGCAATGAGTTGCCTATGGGGTGACACATTTACGCTTCTTTTTTTATCCTACTAACATGGACGTGGAGAAGTAAGAAAGGGTGCAGAGCAGAGGCTGTTAACAAAAAAATAAAGGGCCTGGAAGGCAAGTCATACAGAGAGAAGCTGAGGGAGTTAGGCATGTTCAGCTTGTAGAAGTGGCACTTAAGAGGGGACATGATAGCATTTTTCAAATACTTAAAGGCCTGCCATAAAGAAGAGAGAAAGCACTTTTTCTCTCTGGCTGCAGAGAGTAGAATGTAGACCAATGACCTGAACTTGCAACAAAGTAGGTTTAGATTAGATATCAGGGAAAAAACGTCTTGACTGTTAAACAGTGGCAGTAGACTGAATTACCTAGAGAAATTGTGGACTCTCCATCACTGGAGGTGTTCAAGAAGAGCTTGGGCAGGTATTGGTTGAGGATGATTTGGAAGTAGCTATGCCTATGTTCTACTATGGATATTCCCCGTATTTCTGGGCTTTGCTTGTTACCACATGGGGACAGGAAGAAATTTTATACTCTATGCATGTCAAGACTGGGTTTTCTTCCCCCCAGAACCATTGGGTATTGTCTGGAGCCAAGGCTGGGGATTATAGCTGGGGTGTGCCAGTGTTCCTGCTGAGACTCAAATCCAGAAGTTCCTGGGCAAAGGGTCTTGCCCCTCCTCTCAGGATCAGACTGATCACCATATTTGGGGTCTAGAATTTTACCCCATGATCAGATTATACAGACTTTGGGATTTTTTGCCTTCCTCTGTATTGGGATCATGGCCCTCTTTCTTGGATCTCTTGAGTATATTTTAACATCAGGACATTGGCAGATGTGGGTGTTATATCTTGTGGTTGTGTTAGGGGTTACTGTATAGTTCTGGTGATTGTGTTAGACAATGGATCTGTGTGGAATGGTTTGGATTGGGATGATCCTGCTTTAGGCAGAAAGTTGGACTAGATGACCTATGGAGGTCCCTTCCAGCCCTATTTCTATATATAATGATTAAGTAACAGGACTTTTTAACTAATAGCATGTGGTCCCCATGGGGTTAAATTATGGCCCCCTGGTTCCCACCCAGTTGCCGTTCCCTGTGTTGCACCAGCTGCAGTAGCAGCTGAGGGCTTTAGGCTCCCCTTTCATTTGACTTCCCCTTCTTCTTCCGCTCCTGCCGTAGGGTGCATGACAGTGCAACATAGCACAGCTCACAACTGGTGGCGCAGTGGGAGAGCTCACAGCTGGAGACAAGGGGGAGGACACAGTGCAGCAGGGGGATTTGGGAGGCATCAGAGGGGCACAGAAAGCCACAGTGTAGGGGGAGGCAGCTGGGAGGTATTGGGAGCAGGAGGGGGAGCACCTGCCCACTGCATGCCAGGTCCTAGCACCTGGCCAGCTCTGATGTAAGACAACATCAGCTACATTCTGTAGACTTTTGCCCAAGGGCAGGAAATGTACATGTTAATAATTTTGTTGCTAGTCTTGGAATTGTGGTGTAGACTTGGGTAATGATCTTTCATGTTTTCAAGATGTGCAGATATAGTTTCTTGCTATAGTGCAAAGGAAGATTGCTTTTTATTTAAAATGGCCTTAAAAAATCTTTGATGAGATGCAAATTTGAAGGGCACAAGGAACCTTAGATGACCTAGTCTGATCTCTGGGTCTATAGTATATGCTGTACAATGTCACTGTTAACAGTATATGTAGGCCATCTACTTGTCTGATGAAACAGCCTTCCAAAAATACCCTGTGCAAAAGAAGTCAATCATAGAAACAAACCTCATTTAAAATCCAACCTTATGAGGAGTAAGCATTTTATAAGCTTTGGGGGCATAGTGCCGCACAGAGGGTTCTCGGAACCTTGCAAGCTAATGTGCAATATCAAATTAATAGCTGAAGCTGAAGAATTTAGCACATTACAATTGGACATTTTGTAAACAATTATTAAGTGGTCTACGCATTGCATTACTGCAAGCATGAACCTTTTGTAATTGTGGATTATAATGCCGAGACAGTAGTATCATTAATCTTAAATAATCTTCAACTAGAAAATTAATCTGATTTTCTCAAGATTGTTTCCACCCTGCTTGTCATAAATTGGATATAGTAGCTAAAAAATACTCAAGGAATTCCCTTGGCAATATGCTAAGTTTGCAGGCTAAAGTCATTGATTTTCATGGAGTTTTAATGTTGACTTTAATAATACTTGTTTTCAAATTATTCTTTTAACTAATTAAATTATGCCTGTTAAAGAAAGTTTCCTTAGGTTATCTAGTGAATGATTATTCTCTACAGTTAGTTTTCATGCCCTGTAAAATAAATTTATGCAAATACTACATATTTGAAAGTCAGATCCATGTAACAAATTGCAGAACCATATGAAAAATACATCCTTTATATTTCCTGTAGATAAAAAGAAGCATTTTGTAGGACCCACTCCTAAATTATTGCACTTTTATTGGGGAAAATAACTGATGAAAATCTTCTAAAAATAAATTAAGGAAAATTAAATTCAAAGACAAATTATTAAAAATTGTTGTCTTCCTTATTAGCATATTGAGTGCTATAATAATCCCACATCAGCACCTGTTGGTGCTACAGTTATGGGCAAGCTACTGTTCAATAGTAAATAGATATTACCAGGAGTGACAATACAGTCATACAGATGATTCAGTTAAACATATTACATATTACTAGTTCTAAGTATGTTAAACTCTTTAGAATGCTTTTTTCAAGTATCCCTGTGATGTGGTATCAAGACTGTAGGCCAAACACTATAATCCCATTGAATGCATGTAATTAGGGATAATTGAAAATATTACATTGAAATTGTTTTAGACAGGATTTTTTAAAAATCTAACTATCTTTTTCATGAGTTTTTTAAAAATATTTTTCATTAATCAATTTAGCTGAAAATACTGATTTTAGGGCTGAGTAGAAATTGGTCTGCTCTGTGTTCCTAGTACCTGGAAAAGTGACGTATTATGAGTAATGTCATTTGGTTAGGGATCTCTCCCCAAATAGAAGGAATAAAAGGGGAACAACTAGAATTCTCATGAGGCATTGAATCTTCTAAAAATGGATATTTTTTGGTGAAAATCTTTGGTTTCATATTTTCCCTGAAATTTCTAATGGGAAATTTTGAAATTAACTGGAAACATTTTTTGTCAAGTATTCCCAAATCAAAAACAAACAAAACTAACCCCCCAAAACAAATAAAATTCCACATACAAAATGTCTCTTTTTAAAACAGCTGTAGCATTGATAATTTATTCTACAATAAAGTTTGCTTATTACTCCAGTATACATTCCATACTTGACTAGGTAGCATTCATTTAATATAATTTTCAATTAGCTACTTAGGTTGACATTGATTCCTAGAATATCTGCTGTACGGTTGCATAAAATGTTTTAAAAAAAGAAGGCTAATTATTACCTGTGCTTTGCTAAATAGGGATACGTGGTTCAATTTAAACATATGTTTACATATTTCATGTAAGTATTGGAAGTAGGCCAAATAATTGTTGGTGTTTCATGGCAGGTGGATAAATCATTTCTAATTAATATTTATTTTTATATTCAGTCTTATTTTCTGTTTATGAGATGCCTGGAAAATAGTTGTATTCAAAAGTATTTTCTGATTAAATAGTTTTAATCATTCCTGATCTGCAAATTATTTTCAAGCAATGCTGTCAGTTACTAATATTTGAAATTCCAACTGTTTAGACTGAAATCAGAATTCATGGATACGTTTTTTCCCCTAAGAAAAAACAGAATCTGATATCAAGATTGTTTAAAAAGGAGCAGGCATTTTTTCCATATAAATATTTATAGGGAGCAAATGGAAAATGGGCAAATTCAGTCAGTTGATTTATTAAAGGAGAATATATGTGAACATTTTTTGCAGAATTCACCTGCCATTCATTTTTGCAATTGCAGTTTACAGTTTTACTCCTCATTGTCCACCCCCTAAGAATAAATATTTCCTCAGATCCTGAGAGTTCATGGCCTGCCATCTCCTGAGATGGATATGTACTATCTACATTTGATGTCCAACTACTCTACATGTGTTCTGTTTGAGAGTGCATGCATCTTTCTTCCACATTGGCTCTGGGGAGTAATATATCCCCTTAATATGCCATGGTCAGGACATGGGTGACAAGGGCCTGGGGGCCAACTGGGGATCAAGATTTCTGCACTTGAATACAAACAAGTCCAAGAGGGCAACCAGAGTCTAAGACAATCCAAATCAGGAAACCAGAAATCAGAGGGTGAGAAGAGTTTTAGTGAGCAGAGTCAGGAAATCAGGAAATCAAAAGGATGGTGAAATCCACAAAGCGGTGCAATTATTAGATCATGAAGTGTCTTGTCACCCAGACACTTCTTGTTCCTCTTGCTGGTCTTGTAGAGAGGAAGAGGAGGTTCAGATGACAGGAACTAGCCACTTGGGTATCAGGGAGTAGTCAGAAACACTGGCACTGATGCAGGCTTTAAGTGGGCCTCATCCAGTCTTTAGGAAGATCTGCAGGATGGCAGATTGGGATGGATGGCCATGTTGATCAGATCAAGACCCTGCATTCAAGGCTTTATGTCTAACTTAGAAGGTTTGATGAGTCTCTATCTAAATGAGTGAGAGACTGAATGGGTTGTCCTTGGCTCGAATGCCACTTAAGAACTCTGCCACGTCATAAACTTGTATGTGGTCTGTTAAAGCAAATGATCCTCCTTTCCTGATGCCACTCAGAATTGTTTACCATAAGAACACAAGAATTGCCATTTACTGGGTTAGATCATAGGTCCATCTTGCCCAGCATCCTGTGTCACATAGTGGCAGACAGTGGATGTTGAAAGGGAGAGTTAACTGGGTAGGACCAGGGTTTTTTCCACTGTTGCTCTTTTACTTGCAGCCTCCAGTGTTTACAGTCTAAGATGCAGTAGAATAGTGGCAGAGGAGCAAAGAACTCCTACCAAGAGGAAGACTCAAAGATCATCTCTATCTGTTTCTTAAGGAATGGAGAAAAGAAGAAATATTATGGGAACTAATGCAGCTTTAAAGGGAAAACAGAAACTGTGATCAATTCAGCGAGTTAGAAATAATTTCCATACTTTTTCTGACCCTTGCTTCACCTATATACTGAACTGGAAGCATTCCATCTGATGCCTTGGTTCATAGCCAGAAAACATGCCAGTGGACTAATCCTATAGTCCTGAGTGGCTTCTCAGTACCATTCAGCCATATTAATGTAAATAAAAAATTTAGTATAGCTAAACATGATATGGTATAGCTTTTTCTTGGCATCTCTTTCTCTCTTTCATTTTACACATCAAGGGCTTATAACTACCTTAACTAAAGCCTTCCATATCCTCCAGTCTTGCCCAGTCTCCTTCCAGATAATCAAATCGTTGCCTATCCCTTCCAGATCAGTTTTTAAATTCATATCATTGCCTTGGTCTGCCTCATGGTCTGATACCCTGCACCTCGCTTTCCATAATTTGCCTTACATGTCTTTTTGCCAGTGCTATGGGTCTTGGTGGCCTCAAGGAAGGGCTTGAGGACCACCAAGAACTGGAAGATGGTACCCCACTCAGTTCTGTTCAGGGAGCTGCTGATCCTGATCTTCCCAAGCAAGGCAATCTTATGGATGGCCTTCTGTTGCTCCACCAGCCTTCTGAGCATCAGGTATGTAGAGTTCTACTGTGTCTCCACATCCTGCATGATTTTGTGCTGCAGGATGCTCAGCTCTGCCTGTTTCTCCTGTAGTACCTTGCCTGCCTTGATGCTGTGGTGGAAGTAGCCTGTCACCTTCCTGCATTTCAAAATCAGCTGGCTTATAGCAGCAGTGGTGGAAGCGCCACCACCGGCAGTCCTAAACCCTTCCAAGGAATCCCTCATAATGAGGTGCAGCCTGCATGCCACATAGCTGATGGCAACAAAATTGGCCTCATGGACAGCCTTCACTATATTGGCCCCATTGTCAGTGACCATGAACCCACTGGTGAGCTCAGCCTGCCCAATAAGCCATCCCTGCAGCATGTGGTTCATGGCTCCCATGATCTCCCTTGCCATATGGGACTCATCCAGCACCTTGGCTTGCAGTAGAGCCCACCGATGGCCTGACTGATCACACTAGTGCCCTGTGAGGGAGAGGTAGGCGTCATTGCCACCCTGGCTGCTCCAGATGTCTGAGGTGAAGTGTAAGGCTACTGGCAGCCCTACCTTGCACAGTTCTTCCCTCAAGTACTCCCTGCATGCCTAATACAAGAGGACACTACTGTCTTGCTAAAGGTGGTGCATGCAGGCACTTTCTGAGATGGGCCAGAAGTGCTGTGAGCTGCTTGAACCCTGGCTGCTCAACTACAGAGAAGGGCTGGCTATCCAAAGCCAAGCATATCCCCAGTGGTCTGGGTGATCTCGCTCGCCTTGGGAATACACCCCCCTTTCTGTCCACCTTTCCCCACTAGTCCAGGGTGGCCTGCCTCTACTTTGGGGGGGGGGTGGGGGCTTTGGAATGAGTTGGGGACTTCCCTTTTGGCATGCTCACACTGATGCCAGGGTGAGCAGAAAGAAGGGCAAGGGCGTGCTGCCTCCTCAGATGCATCAGCATCGCCGTGGTGGAAGAGTGTCTCACATACTTGCCACGGCTGATGTGCCTTTGGCAGTGCTGGAGGGATGACAAACCTGGGGTCATCTGCCAGCTCAAAATGATCCCACACTATGCTACTTGCCTGCTTCTGGGCTGAGAGTGAGGATCCTGCGTTATCCCACACCTCTGCTGGCTAAGGCTCAATAGCAGGAGGAGCAGCCTTAGTGGAGCCATTTGCCTCCACAACCTCAGCTTCCTCTGAGGCGCTGCTTTCCAGAGGAGACCTGGGTCGAGGAGAAATTTGAGGGGTGTGGAGCACAAACTCTGATTTCCCCTCAGTCCCCAGAATTGCTTGATCCAGCGCACTCAGCATCCCTGGTTCCAGCTCCAGCTTCTCCTCTGGCAGTGGGAGGCTCATGCTGAGAGATGAAATTGGGGTGGAGGAGACAGTGATTCCATTTGTGCCTACTTCTTGACTGAGGGGAGGTGATGCTGGTGCAGGGACATCAGGTCCAGACATTTCTCCCAACTACTTGTGTCCGCTGGCAGCACTGATGTCATGGCTGTTTGGGAAGAGAATGCATCTGTTCTGAAGGGAGTGGGCGGGGGGGGGGGGGAACTGCAGCCCTAGCTCTTGCCCTACCCCCTCTCCCTTCCCTGCCTTTCCAGCATGCTTCATATTAATCTTTCCTGTGCTGCAAAAGGTCTCTGTATGTGTGTCACTCCTTTTGTGTTATGTGTTTATTCCCTCTGTTGTGTGCATGCACTGCACTCTTCTTTGGTTGTTTGCTTCAACAACAAGAAGTATTAAGAGCTATGTAAAAAATGTGTGCTGTCTGTCTATCTGTCTTCTCCTATGAATATCTTTTTTCTATATATCTCTAGGTAGCAGGGGCTCATGAACGCTGTGATGCTGGGACACATGGAGTGTTTCACAGAAGCACAGGAGAGCTCCCCAGCGTGCTCGGCAGCAGACCCAGAAGTGGACCAGAAGTGCTTCTAGTCCTCTTCTGGGTCCACTGGAGAGTGCAGTCAGAGGCCCCCCCTACTCTCCCATGGCTTGGTAACTGGTACCTCCTGTGTCTGGGGTGGGACACCCGGGGTCCGCCTGTGGCTGATCGCTGAGCTGGGGAGGTGCAGGGTGTGCCTCCAGCGTGCTCCACGGCAGATCTGGAAGGGAGTGGAAGTACTTTTGGTCCACTTCTGGGCTTGCTGCTGACCATGTGGAGGGCCCCCCTACACCCCTGTGGGACACTCCATGCACCCCAGCATTTTAGTATTCACAAGCCATGCCTAGTACCACAAGGTATGTAGAAAAAACTTTTAAAGCTGTGTCTATGTCTGAATTACCAATTCTCTGAATCAGCATCAAATCTTCAGATTTGGATTTGGCTGAATCGAAACAGGGACAGCGATCTGAATCAATTAATTAAGTCACTGTCCCCAGTACTGGCTGAATCCAAATCAAATAGGGCCTGCTTTGAACACCCCTACTGCTGAGCCAGGACAGGCTTCTAGCTCTGTTCTGTAGGTGAGGGTTTGAGAGATCCTGGGATGCGGGAGGACTTCAACAGTGTTGGTACATCTGTGAGGAATGGCCACACCTTAATGGAACAGAGCTGGGAGGTGTGGATCAGGGATAATCCTGGCCTGGAGTGGCATAACTTTGAGCCACATAATGAGTACTTAACACCACTATAAGGTGTTAATGTGTAGACAATCCAGGGGTTAAGAGCTCCAGGAGATGCTCCAAATTACTATGTAACAAAGCCCTCGTATTTGCATATAGAAATGCCATAGAGTGGATTATCTGGGGCTGTCTCCTTCCACACAACAGAATGACTTTTTTATGTTTCAGCTAGCCATCCTAAATATGCTTTCCTCTGTCACCTTTTAGTTGTAATAATCATTTTTCTTGTGTCTGTCTTTGTCAGCAAGAAGGTTAAGGAAATGATAAAATGCTGAACTGGAATTTATATTGTCTAGCTCAATGACGGACAAGGTACACCCTTAATGTCAGTTTTAGAACTTCCTTTGGTGCTGATAGTTTTTTGTATACCAAATGACACTGAGGGTAATGGGCACATCTCAGAGCACATCGCAGTGGTGTTTTGGAAAATTGACACAGTTTTTATTCAGCACAAAGTAGCAAATTGAAAATTTTGCTCTTTTACTGCAGTTAACCAAGATGCATTTGTTCCACTAGCTATGTAGCTACTAGGGCTATGCAAAGCACCGTCATTTCATTTTGACATCTGTTTCACCATTTTGAAGGGACAGTGTTTCATTTAGTTGTTTCATTTTGTTTTGAAGCACTGTCCCGTTTCATTTGGTCAAAACTGTTTTGCTGTTTTGACGAGTTTCAACATTTTGCCCATCAGGTATAATGAGGAATCATGAAAATGCCTAAACTTTGTCGTTTCTTACATGATTTGGATGAAAATTGCAGGGTTAGTGTCCCCTTCTTAGGGCATAATGTCTGCCAAGTTTCAAGGAGATAGGTGAAGAGATTTCTGGGAAACTGCATCTCAAGTTGTTCAAAGTAAAACTCCTGACACTTGCTAACAGCTGCAGCCTCCTCTTATCCGGGGTGCAGATCCAGGGGCCCACACCCCTGGGAGGGCTGCAGGGCTGTGCTGGGCTCCTCCCAGGAGTGTGGGCCCCCAGATATGAGAGGAGGCTGCTGCTCCTGCCTGGGAACGGCACTGGGTGCAGCCTGTGCCCAGCACCGGAGAAGATTCCTGCTGCCATTTGGGACTCCTCTCATCCAGTGTGCAGATGTGGGGCTTGCACCCCTGCACCCAGTGCCGGGGAAGATTGCTGCTGTCCTCAGTCCCAGGTGGTAGTGGCAGCCTCCTCTCATCTGGCACACAGATCTGGGGGATCACACCCCCCAGGAGGAGTCCGGCACAACCCTGCAGCCCTCCCAGGAATGAGACACCCTGGATCTGTGCCCCGAGATGAGAGGAGGCTGCCGCTGCTGCCTGGGACTGGCAATGAAGCCAAGTAAACCCGGCTTTGAAACAGCTTTGAAATGAAATGCCTGGTAAAATTTTGCACAGCCCTTGTAGTTACATGATTAATTTTAAGTGTATGTGGGTATCTGATTCCTTTACTGGGGCACTTTTTGAAAATCAGGATACCCATTCAGAAACCAAAATACAGGGCTAGACACCTGCTTTTACGTCTTATTTTTAAAAGCATTGTCCTCTTGTACATTGTAGCAAATGTTGTCTGGAGGAGGTTTTGTGTTAAATTCACAGCTATGAAAGGCTCATTGAATTGGCATCAAAGGGGTGTATGTGTGTGTATTTGTATGTATGTGTATATATATGACAGATGTAACAAGATGGTGGTTTAAACACATCATTTAAGAGAAAATTAAACCATGAAACACACATGCACACTATCTATCTATCTATCTATCTATCTATCTATCTATCTATCTATATATGTGTATATATATATGTGTGTGTGTGTGTGTGTGTGTATATATATATATATTTCACAATTTAATTTTCTTTTAAATGTTGTGTTTAAACCGTCATCTTGTTATCAAGTTTGCATGTGTGGGCAGAATATGAAGGATTCATTTTAGTTTGAAATAAAGAATGCACTCTCTTTTTTTTTTTTTTTGAACACTCTTCAGCCTTCAAAATGTGCCACAATTCTCGCTAATCCTGTCTGCCTATCTTTATATCTTGTTGCAAAGCTGACCTCCATAGCCTCTTTTATTTTCCTTTCTACTCTTTATGTGTAGGAAAGACTCCTAGTCAGCCGCCTTCACATTCTTCTTTTTGTCCCTCAAAGTTCAACTCTGTCAGAATACATACAAAAAGCTGGGATCTGATAAGAGACTGTGGTAACGTGATTACTGCTACCAAGTTTGTTATAACAGGGTTTTTTTTGATGCTTTTATTCTTTGTGTGTTTGCATTAGTTATCCTCTATGTCTTGTCATTTTTTAGATTGTAAATTGTTTGGGAGATGGGACTGTCATTTACTATATGTTATTTACTGGATAGTTCCTCTCGCTGGTATCCCAACCTGATGGTCCATTTAGACCAGGGGTGGGCAATTATTTTGGACAGAGGAACGCTTACTGAGTTTTGGCAAGCCATCAAGGGCCACATGACAAGCAGCCCAGGGCAGATCTAAATTGTTTAGGGGCCCCACAAGCCAGATAGAATGGCTTGGTGGGCCACATACAGCCCTGGGCCACATTTGGCCCACCCCGATCTAGACAATATCAAAATACTAATATTCAATAGTGAGAATTAAAAGAGAGCCAGCATATATAAAATTTCCAGCAGAAGAATGGTATAACAAACTTTCAGAATTTGTATGTTTATCTGAACCCATCATCTGTTCCATCTGAAGCGTGCCCTTAGTCTAAATGATGAATGGTGTCAGTGTCAGGAATCACTTACTAGTAAATGTCTGTTACATATATTGTAATCTTACTAAACCCTTAGGTGGAGATAAGCAAAGTATGCTAGAAGGTTAATATCTCATATAAATATATGTCTATTAAAATTTGACCATGAACACAGATAGAAATCAGATGGTCTTTCTACATCATCAGTCCAAATAGAACAAATGTACACTGGGAACATCTACAAGAGATGCTACATTGCCGTAACAACACACTACGGTGATGTAGTTTTGACAGGCACAAACTGTTATGCCACAGCTATGTTGTTGTAGTGACACGCTCCCATGCTATGGTGCATTGCTACAGCAATGTAGAAGCTAAAAATAACTTCTTTCCTAAAGGAAGTACTGAACAATTGCACAGTAACAACAGTGCGGTAGGGACACATGTAGGTTTCATAGTTTCGTAGTTAGTAGGGCCGGAAGGGACCTGAGTAGATCATCAAGTCCAACCTCCTGCCATAGCAGGAAAGAGTACTGGGGTCAAATGACCCCAGCAAGGTGATTGTCTAGCCTTGTCTTAAAGACCCCTAGGGTAGGAGCCAGCACCACTTCACTTGGAAGTTGGTTCCAGATCCTAGCCGCCCTGACAGTGGAGTAGTGCCTCTTGATGTGTGCCCTTTGAACCTGAAATGAATTTGGAGTGCAATTCTCTTAGTAGGAAAGGCATCAAAATTAATCTGCATAATTTAAGGCAATTACTTACATAAAAATAACTAAAAAGAGAATATATTTTAATGGAATATATGATGTGGTTTCCCCTTGTTGCTTAACTATAAAACCAGATAAAGAAGAAATTACTGTTAAAGAAGTCAACATTCTAAAGTGTGATGCAATTTCTGCTAATAGTACATTTCTGGACCGGAAGTATGATGGAAGTAGAATTACCTTAAACAGATATTTCTTGTATATTGCAGTTCTCTTATTAAGTTTCTTATTGCCTTTGAAAGTTCTAAACATACATAGGAAGCATCTGGAAAAGCAGACTGTTAACAGCTGAAATTTCTTTCTTCTATGCTAAATACAGATTATGTTTTCATTCTGTCTGAGTCTCACAAGTATTTCAAGTGAAACAAATAAGTAGGATGGAATGAAGAACTTTAGCTTTAACCGTGTTTGTTTACGTTCATGTTTATGGTTCTTTTCTGTTAATGTGTACATTAATGTATATGGTTCTGACCAGAAAAGCACCGGATGAGGTACTAGGTGTCTTCTACAAACCACTAATATCACACTAGATAGTTTTTAATATATAGAAAAATTGGCTTACCATGGGACACTTAAACTGAATGACATATGCTGGGTGTGCCTTGCTACTAGTATTTGGAATTTCTTGGAATTAAAGATGACAATTTCCTAGTTAAGTGTTGAATGTAAGATGAAGGAATTTAGTAGACCTCATCTGGACAGAAGAAAAGGAACTGGTTACAAAACAAAAAATAATGGTAGTTTAGGTATATGTGGTGGTGACCTAATTATATTTGTTATTTGTATTATATTATATTTGTTTTATGCAGTGAAGGCCCAAATCACTATGCATGGATATGTATGGTGCTTTAAAAAGACAGGTTTAATAAAATTGAAGTTGTCTGTGATGTGATTTAGGTAGAAGAAAGAAACTGAAGCAGAAAAAATGACTGATAATTAGGACTTTTTAAGAAGTTTAAGAATTTAACATTTTAAAAAACATTGAACAACTGACAGAGAAGGCCAAACTAGCTTCAAAAGGCACCTGGCTTACAGACCAGGAAGATTGTAAAACAAAACCCATGCACAACTGGAAGCAGTTTTTTAGTAATTACTATACATCAAAAAAGTAGGAATGAATTTCATAAACTAAAAATTGTAGAAGAAGAGACAGAAAGAGAGAGAGAGCAAGCTAGAAAAAACAGCAGGGAGAGAAAAATCAACGGTCAATTGGGATAAGGACAGAGAATATTTATGTATTTCAGGAACAGGAGCAATATGAATGGTTTCATTTGTCCTTTAATAGATGAAAATGGGGGAATAACAATACAGAAAGGGGAAAATGATTTAATAAATATGTATGTTCCATATTTGGGGAAATAGCAGATGATATCATGAAGTAGTGAAATGGGGTAAGTAGTGACAATGATGATGGGGGAAATAATGAAAAGAATTTGATAATTATGATAGGTATTAGCTGAATATAAGCTTTGGACCAAATTGTAATCCTGGCAAAAAACAAAAAAACCCAAAACAAATTGTAATCTTTGGATATAGAAATAGGGTAATCTTCAGCAGGAGTCTATCCAATTAAACGTAATGCAAGTTGCAATGGCTAGAAGTTTAAGCTATGTAAAATCAGACTGGAAAACAAATTCTTAAGTGAGGGTAAAGTCAGTGGGATTTAAATCAAAGTGATTTAAGTTTCTCATTTTGATTGTGATTTAAATCAGCAAGTAAGAAATCTTGGTTTAAATAATGTTCTAATTTTATTCTACGCTTCATTTTAGTTATTTTCCACCAGAAAAGTTGCTTCTTATTTGCTGCTGATTATTGTCATGTTGATTTGCATATAAATAGAACCTTTCGTGTACATTGGGCTGTGTAAGGGTGGATAACTAAAAGGATATAGTACATGAATGTGAGCTGTGATATACACACGTTTATTCAGATTTTTAATTTTTACATCTTATGATAGGCAGTTGTTGCTGATAAGTATGCCTTTATAGACTCATAGGAAATTAGGATTGGAAGGGACTTTAGGAGGGCATCAGGTCCAACCCTCTGCTCAAAGTAAGGCCATCCCCACTTGCATCATTCCAGCCAAGGCGTTGTCTACCCTGGTCTTAATAATCTCTAAGGATGGAGATTCAACAGCCTCTTTCAGTAACCTGTTCCAGTGTTTCCTCATCCTCCTTATGAGAGTTTTTCCTAATATCTAACCTCAGCCTCCCTGCCACTTGAAATCATTGCACTTTCTTCTGTCACCACTAGCATCTTCCTCTTTGGACCCACCTTCATGTAGTTGAAGGCTGTTTTTAAGTCCCCCTTTCAGTATTCTCTTTTCCAGACTAAATAATCCCAGTTCCATCAGCCTCTCCTCATAAATTGTGTTCCCCAGCCTCCTAACCATTTTGTTGACATCCACTGGACTATCTCCATCCTTTCTGTAGTGGGAGATCCAAAACTGGACACAGTATTCCAGATGTGACCTCACCAGTGCCTAATAGAGGGGATGTAGTTCCCAGCTCCTTTTCTGCAGAGCTACTGCTGAGTCAGTCAGTCTCTAGACTGTGCCTGTGCATGGGATTTTTCTAGCCTGAGTGCAGGGTTTTGCACTTCTCCTTATTGAACCACATGAAATTTCTTTTGTTCTATGTCCTCAATTTTGTTGAGGTCTCTCAGATTCCTAAGCTTACCCTCCAGTGCACCTACTACTTCCCCCATCTTAGTGTCATCCACAGACTTCCTGAGGGTACACTCCATCCCATCTTCTAGGTTGTTGATGAACATATTGGACAAAACTGGTTCCAGGACTGACCCCTGGGGCACTCCACTTGTTACCAGCTGTCAGCTAGACATCAAGCCATTGATTAGAGCTTAACCATCCAGAGAGCTTTCTATCCACCTTACAGTCCATTCATCTAGCCCATACTTCCTTAGCTTGCCTGCAAAAATCTTTTTGGAGACTGTATCAAAAACCTTGCTAAAATCAAGGTATATCAATCACATCCAGTTGTATTTGCGCATCCACAGAGCCAGTCACCTCATCATAGAAGGCAATCAGGTTGCTCAGGCATGACTTGCCCTTCGTGAATCCATGCTGACTATTCCTATACACATTCTTCTCCAAGTGCATAGAAATGGATTCCTAGAGAACCTGCTTCATGATTTTTCCAGGAACTGTGTTGTGGTTGACTGGTTAATAGTTCCCTGGATTCTTTTTCTTCCCTTTCTTCAAGATGGACACTATATTTGCCCGTTTTCAATTGTCTAGGACCTTTCCTGATCCCTATGAGTTTTCAAGGATAATGACCAATGCCTCTACAATTCCATTGGCCATCTCCCTCAGCACCCTAAGGTGCACTGCTTTTGACCCCAAGGACTTTTATACATCCAGATTTTCTAAGTGATCCCTAACTTGTTCTTTCACCACTGTTGGCTGCTCACTGTTGGCTGCTCTCACTAAACTGTGCTGTCAGGTACAGTAGTCTAGAAGCTGATTTTGCCTCTGAACACTGAGGTAAAAAAGGTACTGTGCACTTTCAGACTTTTCTAGATCATCTGTCTCTACATTGCCTTCCTCATTTGGTAAGGGACCTGCACTTTCCCTGATTTTCTTCTTGTTCCTGCCATTGAAACCCTTCTTGTTACTTTTTGCATACCTTGCTAGTTGCAATTCCAGTTATGCTTTGGTCTTTCTGATTTAATCTCTGCATGCTTGAATAATACTTCATACTCTTCCCTTGTCATTTGCAAAATTTTCCACTTCTTGTAAGCTTCCTATTTCATTTTGAGCTAACTCAAGTGTTCCCTTCTAAGCCATGGGTTTTTACCATACTTGCTAGTCTTCCTGAGCATCAGGATGGCTCATTCCTGTGTCCTCAGTAAGGTTTCCTTAAAGTACAACCACTCTCCTGGACTCCTTTTCTCCACAGGTTGGCTCTAAGGAGATCCTGCCCATCGGTTCCCTGAGTGAGTTGAAGTATTTGTTTATGTATGGGTTTTTTGTCAAGCTGCTTTACAGTAGAAATTGGAATTCAATTAAAAATGAAGGAAACCTGGAGGGATGTGGGCAGTGGGGTTCTGCAGGGCTCGGTCCTCGGGCCCGCACTGTTCAACATCTTCATCAGCGACTTGGACGAGGGGGTAAAAAGCACCCTGTTCAAATTTGCTGATGTCACTAAGCTGTGGGGGGATGTGGGCATGCTAGAAGGGAGCAATAGGCTACAATCAGACCTAGACAGGTTACAAGGGTGGGTGGATGAGAATAGGATGGGATTCAGCAATGACAAGTGCAAAGTGATGCACCTGGGGAGAAACAACCGGCACCATACCTACAAGTTGGGGAACTCCCTTCTTGTCAGTACAGAGGCAGAAAAGGATCTTGGAGTCATCATTGACTCCAAGATGAACATGGGCCGGCAGTGTGGGGATGCGGTCAGGAAGGCCAACCATACCTCATCATGCATCCACAGAAGCATCTCAAGCAGGTCCAAGGAGGTGATACTCCCCCTCTATGTGGCACTGCTCAGGCTGCAGCTGGAGTACTGCGTCCAGTTCTGGGCACCGCACTTCAAGAGGGATGTGGACAACATGGAGAGGGTCCAGAGGAGGGCCACTCACGTGATCGGGGGCAGCAGGGCAGGCCCTATGAGGAGAGGCTAAGGGACCTGAACCTGTTCAGCCTCCACAAGAGAAGGCTGAGGGAGGATCTAGTGGCCTTTTACAAACTAGTCAGGGGGGACCAGCAGGCACTGGGGAAGTCCCTGTTCCCCCAAGCAGTGCCAGGAGTGACCAGGAATAACGGTCACAAGCTGGCAGAGGGTAGATTTAGGCTAGATATCAGGAGGCACTACTTCACGGTCAGGGCGGCTAGGATCTGGAACCACCTTCCAATAGAAGTGGTGCTGGCTCCTACCCTAGAGGTCTTTAAAAGGAGGTTCCAGTAATCTGACCCCAGTAATCTTTCCTGCCATGGCAGGGGGTCAGACTAGATAATCTACTCCAGGTCCTTTCCGACCCTAGAAACTATGAAACTATGAAAACAGCATTTTTAAGAGATTTAATTAGTTAACTAAAACTTTCTTAAATTAACTGAATTCATAAGAGAAGACTATTAAATATAGTTTGTAGTGGATGTGTCTACACATGCATTTATGCTGGTTTAAAATTACTGTGCAGCAAATTACTCTGCAGTAAATGGGAATAGGCTGGTGTCTACACATGCAGGCATTGAAGTGCACTAATGCTGTGTGTAGTCTGACTTGGGACTAAACTTACTTTCAGGTATTGTGCAGTAAATGCACACATGTAGACATGCCCACTGAGAACTGATTAATTAAGCAAAGCTATCTATTGTTGATAAATCAAACCTTGTTTCTGATCATCATGTCCTTCACTTTGCACATAATTTTTACTTATAGATTAGAGGAAGAAAACAGGCTTTTCTTGTCTTTCTAATTATCAACCATTTTCCAGAAAATTGAATGAATTTATTAGGCTGGAATAAAATGAACCAAAAGAAAGCAAATATTCTTTCTTCATCTGCAGAAGAGAATACATTTACCAAAACAACTTGTTGTTAATCACTATTAGAAACTCTGCTTCCAGGTTTCACTTGTTTTGCCTCTCTTTAAAAATTTGGCAGTAAATATGTGCTCTTGAACAATGTATTTTAATTTTAAATACTATTTAAAGCACCATTTCAGTGCTTTAATGTGTGTCACAATTTAATTTTCAAATAAGATGTATTTTAATAGGAAAATGTTTTATTTTCCTTTTTTTAAAAATTACTTTATATGCACCCTGCTGATCCACCATTGAACAACATACCAAGAGTGGTAGTACTATATTTTTACACAAGGCTTACATTTCCATTTTTATGGGCTGATTGGGCCTGCTTACTTCTAATGAGCTATTTTCTATCCAATCTATAAAACAACTAATTATGATCTTTTCATTGCCAGTACTAGAAGTGAGTTCCAAAGTGACAATGTATTTGGAGTTTCAGCTTCTGGAATCTATGACAAGTTAGAGGGGCCAAGTTTTCATATAGTCTTGAGTGAATATTCCCACCTCTGCAATCCAGACCCTGTTTTAAAATATCTTAAATAAACATCTTTTTAACTTCTTAGAAAACTTGGCCTGCCTGTTTGGACCTTTATTCCAGCAAGTATATACCTTGTTTATTACAAAATTGGTTATCTGCCTGAATAAAAAAATAATTCTACTTTTGTGCTGCTCAGATTCTTACTTAAAGTATATGTAAAATATTTGAGAATCAGGTAATATTTTCTTTGAGAAAAGGGAGACTTAAATTATAACTTCTTGCTTTGAAAATTGTTTCTTTAATATGATGTCATTTAAGAAAACTCACAATATATGTCTTTAACATCAAAGTGAGGAAGGTCTATGATGTTAAATAGTCACAAATAGATGTGGTCTGATGGATCCACAATTCCATAAATTTGAACAACCTGAAGGATGATAGATTATTTAGTGTTGTACTTATTGAAATGGATTTTAAAATATTTTTAGTGCTTTCACATGAATAGAAGTGGGCGAAGTTCTGAAATGTCATTATTATGATGAATATAATCGGTCAGTAGAGATCATACATCAAGGCATAATTACACCTACATATTTTATGAACTTCATAAATGGTAGACTACTAGCACATTTTGTACACAAGACTGCATGCTGAGGGACAGATTGTCAAACTCTCATTTTTAAGAAGATCCAGAAGAAGAAAAAAAAAGTACTATTTTGTACAGGATGGACATTGGGAAAAAATCCATGTTAAGGAACTGAAATCAAAATCTTAGAACATTTCTGATCTCATCTCTTTGTGTTTCAGGCTTTCCTGGTCTGCAAGAACTGCCTAGCAATTGGTTGTGGTGCCATAGACATCCATGAGAACCCATGTCATGGATTGTGGAGTGTGGTAGCCCAGGCAATTCAGCCACACACCAGAGAGCCTACAGGGAGTGTGGATAAGAGAGCAGAAAATCAGACAGTTTTCCATTTTTTAAAAAGCAATCAAAGTAGTCCTCCAGAATATTTTGACGTTGACAGTCCAGCATTTTCTGACAAAAAAATATGTGGCATTAAATTTACAAACTTCCTTAGAGTTTCAAAGCAGGTGGAAAAATGACAACTGATTTTCTCAGCAGAGAACACCATTCAGGATCAAATTTAGACATAAGTGTAATGCATAATCCAATCCTTATTTCTTCCTCAGCGTAGGAGGTGTACCCATGCAGAAGTATGGTGAAGATGTGCTGCTGAGGTATAAAAATGGTTTGCAATGATATCGTGTCCTTTTTTCTTCATCTTGAAATATGAATACGCTTAAAAGTGTACTTATAACATTTACACATCTTATTATTGGATATTTTTATAGTAATTAGAAAATGTATGAATTGTTTCTATTTTCACTTTGCCAGCTGCTCACTTCTCTTGAAGCTAGAAAAGTGAGAGAAGAAAAAAAAAATTAAAACATTTCTTTATTAACTCCTGAGTATTTTGGGCAGAACTTTCTCATGTAATACAAGCACCTTGAATAGCTGAAAAATGAAGTAAAATTCTATTAACAAGCAGAAAATCAATGCCATAGTATTGTCGGTTAATTCCTTAACCTGTCACTTCTAGTAGTTTATAATTATTAGAGTACAACAGTGTATAAGAAAGAAAAAGAATGTTAATAATCAGGGACACCTTGCAGGGGGACAGGGCTGCTGTTGAGGATGCCAATACAACAAGCCAGCTCATTTAAAAATACAGGAAGGTTTCAGACTCCTTCCACCAGAGCATCAAGGGGGCAAGATGTTGTGGGACAAACAGGCAGAGCTGAGTGTCCTGCAGCACAAAATCCAGCAGGATGTGGAGACTCATTGGAACTTCTCATATCCAATGATTGAGAGGCTGATCAAGCAACAGAAGACCATCCATGAGATGGCCTTGCTCAGGGAGATTGGGACCAGCAGCCCCCTTAACAAAACAGAATGGGATACCATCTCCCAGATTTTGGTGGTCCTCAAGCCATTCCTTGAGGCTACCAAGAGCCTCAGTGCTGGTGATGCCCTTCTTAGCCAGGTATCCCCATAGTGAGGGAGCTTCAGAACCAAATGGAGAAGTTCCAGAGGATTGTTGTTCCTGGATGGGGCAAGCCACTGTCACCAGAGGTGCAGGCACTGGTAAAGTGGCTGAAGAAGGGCATCAAGAAATGACTGGATTCATTGCAGTCCACTACAGTCCACATGCTGGTGGCCATGTGTGACCTGAGGGTGAAGGGGAGTGTGTGCACCAGGAAAACCCTGGATCACTGGATGCAGGTGCTGGTGAACAAGATTAGGGGGGAAGAGGCAGGGAGACATGGAAGATGATCTATTTTTCTGTGCCAGCACTCCATCCACCAGCCAGTCTCCTCCACCCCAGGGGTTGCCAATCTGGGACAAGGGCATGGCTTCCAAGTTGGGGTTCAGAGGCACAAACCCCAGTATTGGGCAGGTAGCACTGAGGCTTTGGTGGCTACCTATCTCACTGAGGACATGGAGACACTGCTCTGCAACCTCTTATCCCACTGGGCAAGCCTCGGCCACATTTGGCAGGATCTGGCCACAGTTGCTCAGGAACTCCTGTCTTGTCCACTGGCCAGTGTCCTGATTGAGAGGGTGTTCAGCATTGCTAGAGATATTGTGACACCCCACCACACCACAAGGATACTCCTTGGTGGAGCAGCTGGTGTTCCTCAAGGTGAACCTCCTGCTGCTGAGGTTCTCCAAGCCCCATGAGCAGATGGAGTGAGTGCCACCTTTCTCACTCTGTATACCCATTTCCTTTTTTAAAAAAATTTTAAAACCATGTAATGCCCAACTCTCAGAGCTGGAGGCAGCACTCACTGTATCACCAGCCAGCAGGCAAAGAACATGTCCTGCTGAGCTCCCATGCCAGGATGAACTTGAAAGTATGGGGGCTGTGCCTATGGGGAAGGAGGAGGGCCCAGGTCCTGGGTATGACCTAAAACTGGACCCTGCCAGGGTCAGAAGGCCTGATGAGACTGCTGGTGGCATGGCAACCCCAAGAAATGCCAGGACCACAAACCTCCCTGGTGAAAGGCAGATAGCAGGTGCCTTATAACCTCCAGCCACCACACACACACAATCCTGGCTAGGGAAAGCCCAGACCTACAAGACCTTTGAGAGGCCTGATGACTCCTGGTTGCAGTGGAATTGTGAGACTCCAGGTGAGTTTAGCTGCCTGGGTTGACATCTGCGAGGCATGGACCGCAGTCTTAGGGAGGTATGGAGCTGCAGAATGAATGTCACCCCTAGACATCAGGGGCCCAAATGGGCAGCCTCCCACCTGGGAAACATCTGAATCAGTTTTCCATCAAAGCATCGCAGGTGAAAGAGGGATGGGCAGTTGGCCCAGACACAGTTGGGAAGGCTGAGATCTCACCTGCACTGGGAAAGCCCCCTGCTCTTCCTGGATGGAATCATTAGTGAAAAAGCCAGAGGCTGGCATACAATGCAGGCAAGAAAGCCAGTCAGTGAAAAGGTCAACTGAGGTATCAGGGGGTGAGGAACAGGCTGGAAGGGGTGGAGGGGAAGAGGGATGTAGCAGGTAAAAGTGGAGAGCTACCTGGGAAGTCAGATGTCAGGCAGGTTATACTGTGTCATAAATCCAATGTGTATATTGAGTCCATGAGTTTCTGTATCTAGGAGGTTGAAGTTGTCAGTTCATAGGCTCATCTTTGAAAAGAGGCTCAGGGTTCCAGCTGATCTGAAGGTGGGACCAAGGCCTAAAGGGGAGTCAAATGTACCAGAGAAGGGGCCACAGCTGGAGGGGATGAAGGATGCAATATGTGAGGCATGGGCCGCAGTGTAGGGAAGGTATGGAGCTGCAGAATGGATGTCAACCCAAGACACCTAAATGGGCAGCCTCCCACCTGGGAAACATCTGAATCAGTTTTCCATCAAGGTGTAGCAGACAAGAGGCACAGGCAGTTGACCCAGAAAAAGGTGGGCAGGCAGAAATCTAACCAGCACAGGGAAGGCCCCCTGTTACAAGCTACCATCCCTGCTGTTTTCATCCCACTGCACCTTAACACACACAAAGTCACACATCATGAGTTCTGCTTTGAACAGTTTGAGGTGCAGTTTCACAGAAGCCCTTGCATCTATCGCCTTGAAACCTGGCAGATTTCATGCCCTGAAAAGGGGCTACCATTCCTGCTGTTTTCACCCCATTCTGCCGTAACACACACACGACATGAGTTTTACTTTGAACAGTTTGAGGTGCAGTTTCACAAGAACCCCAGTATTTATGTCTTTGAAGTTTGGCAAGCTTTGTGCCCTGAGAAGGGGCTACTATTTCTGAAATTTTCATCTGAATCAGGCACGAAATGACAAAGGTATAGGCATTTTAGTGATTCCCCATTGGCTGACTCACTAAAACAGCATTAAAACTCTGAAACCGATTCAGTCGAATTGAAACAGAACAGTGATTCAAAACACTTAAATGAATTGTTGTCCTCAAAAATAGCCAAATCTGAAACTGAAGTGAAACATAGCCATTTCACACAGCCCTAATATAAGTAGGGATCCCAAACCTGACTGAAATATATTCATTGGTGCTGGCAACAAGAATATACTGACATTAAATCAAAGGAATGAATTTGCTTCTCTTCAATCATATTATTTGAGTTTAACCATGTTGAAGTTCTGTTTATTCTTACATAACCTCTGTTCTAAGTGAATATTTTATAATGCTAAAATCATTGACCTACACCTCTCTGTATATAGCAGCAGGGTTTCAGTCAATGATTATTTCTTCTTCTTCACTGAAAATTCCAACAGGATTTGAGGAGGTGTCAGTTTTCATTTTACTGCATCCCCAGAACCTATATGACACCATGTTAAAAAGAAAGAAGTGAGCCTTTTAGAAGAACACCCATTTCTACAATCTGAAACTATCTACAAGTATGATCCTATAGCCACTATTCAGTCAAAAGTCCCAAGTGTTAGATTATGCATTATATATATAAGTTCTTAGACTATGTAAGAGTTAGGCTAGATATCAGGAGGCGCTACTTCATGGTCAGGGTGGCTAGGATCTGGAACCAGCTTCCAAGAGAAGTGGTGCAGGCTCCTACCCTGGGGGGTTTTAAAAGGAGGCTGGATAAACACCTTGCTGGGGTTGTTTGACCCCAGTACTCTTTCCTGCCATGGCTGGGGGTCGGACTTGATGATCTGCTCAGGTCCCTTCCGACCCTACAAACTATGAAACTATGAAAACCACTAATTATTTGATCTGCTATTAAAAAAAGTTGAAAACCCTATTTTTAGAATCAGACAGAGAGTCAACATATCTGATTTTTAGTGACTGGTAATAAAAAATCCAAAATGTCTATTATTTTAATAACAGTCAGGAATATTTTGCAGGGGCTTAAGAAAATAAAGCAACACACAGCAGATTTTTTGTGTGCTACACAGTGGATGCCAACAAAGTTGGCATCATGTACTGCCTTGACCATATTGGCCCCATTGTTGGTGAACATGAACCTGAAGGAGAGCTCACCCTGCCTAATGAGCCACCTCTGCACCAAGTAGTTCATGGCGCCCATGGTCTCGGTTGTTGTGTGGAACTCATCCATCACGTTGGCTTGAAGGAGAGTCCACCAATGGCCTGACTGATCATACCAGTGCCCTGTTAGGGAGAGGTAGGCGTGATCTTCACCCCGGCTGCTCCAGATGTCCGAGGTGAAGTGTAAGGCCACCTGCAGGCCTGCCTTGTGCAGCTCCTCCCTCAAGTACTCTCTGCATGCCTCATACAGAGAGGGCACCACTGTCCTGCTGAATGTGGTGCATGTGGGCACTTGGTAGGATGGGGCCATGAGTGCCCTGAGCTGCCTGAACCCTGGCTGCTCAACTAAGGAGAAGGGCTGGCCATCAACAGCAAGCATCTCCCCAGTGCTCTGAGTGACTTCATTTGCCTTGGAAATGTTCTGTACTTTGTCCCCGCCTTTCCCCCCACTGCTCCAGGGTGGCCTGCCTCTGCTTCTAGGGGACAGGGGCTTTGGAGTGAAAGGGAGACTCCCCTTTGGGCATGCTCCCACTGGTGCCAGGCTGAGGAGGAACAATGGCAAGGGGATGGTGCCTCATGATATGCATCAGAATTCCTGTGGTGCTGAAGTGTTTTTTGTCTTTGCCCAGGCTGGTCTTGCATTGGCAGTGCAGGCGGATAGCATACTTGGGATCATCTGCCACCTCAGAATGATCCCACACTACACTGCCCCCTCATTTCTGGGGTGTGGGTGCATATTCTGCCTTATTCCCCTCCTCAGCAGGCAGAGGCACAATGACAGGAAGAGCTGACTCAGCTGAGCCACTTGCCTCCACAATGTCAACCTCCTCTAAAGTGCCTTCCAGAGAAGGAGACCTGACTCTAGGGGAATTTTGAGAGGTATGAAGCACAACCCAAGATTCCCCCTCCTTCCCCAAAATTTCCTTGGCTATGGCATTGAGCTCCCCTGGTTCCAGATCCAGGTCCCCCTCTGGCACTGCGAGGCTCATGCTGGGAACTGAAATTGGGGTGGAGGAGACTGTCATGATGTGCTTGTCATACTGATGGTGCTGGGGGTTACTATTATTGCTGTTCTCAGCTGCTAGGGAAGAGGGTGTATCTAGGAAGAGGGTCCTTCTACCCCATCTAGCCCCTCTTGCTCCCCTGCCAGAAGACCTGGCACCTGCCTTTCTAGCATGCTTCATGTTTGCTATTCTGGAAAATGTGTGTGTGTGTATAATATATTTTGTATGTTTTTAATATGTATGTGTGTGTAATATATCTTCTATCTGCTTACTATATCTTTTATCTGTAATATATTGGAAAGGTGTATCCAAACCTTTCCAAAAAGAGAGACTAGCAAGAGACTGACTATGAAGTCAGTCACTGCAGCCAGCCAGTACCTTTCACACACTGTTGCTTCCAGACAGACAGCTCACAAAAGGGAGAGAAAGGCTTTAACAGCCTTATATGCTGTTTCTCTGTCTCTCTCCCAGAGCACTGGGATTGGAAGGGACTTCAGTGACAGATCACAGACACTGGCCAGCTACAGATGTCAGTATCAGAGCAGTCCTCACCTCCCTCTCTTTCTCCTCCTCCTTCTGAGTTTGTTTCCCCACAAGCCCACCTCCAATACATTCCAAAATGTTTTGGATGCTTTTGTTTCTTTTCAGAGATATTTTGGAGCCTTCCATTTCATTTTGGCTTTGGTGTTTCGGGTGCTGAAACAGGCCAAAACACCTCTGAAACAAAACGGCTGCCAAAATTTTGCACAGTCCTAATTTATATATCTACAGAAATGGTCTTGATTTAAGAGATGAAATGCTTGCCTCATTTCAGTCTAGTGGAGTTTTTCCATTAGCTTCAATAGAGCCTGGATTTCAGCAAAGGTTTATTTCTATTTTCTTTTTCCACTCTTCCATTTCCTCCAATTAATTTTGATAATTTGAAATTTGTATTGTAAATGGAATATATGTGATTTAAAAAAAAAATGCAAACTATTAGAACAGTCTCTAGGCTTCTAGTCTGCACAAGCTAAATTTGTTAATTACAGTTAAGTGGTAGTTCAACAAATGGCATTTGCAAATCAGCTGATTATTTATCTAGTGTGAGGCTTTTCAAAGTTGTCTGAAGATAAGAATATCATATTACTAATTAATGAAATGTGGGTGTCCAGACCAATAAGTGTTTTGAAAAGCTCAGCACTGAATGCTTTCATTTATGCACTTTCATTTATGCATACAGTTTTTTATCCATAGATGAAACTATAGATACAATATTCCAGAACCTTTTAAAAAACAATTCTGAGAGACTCTGGGCTTCTGATGGCTCCAAAACTACAACTCCCAGGAGGCATTATAGTGGCATTTCAGTGTTGTGTTTTTTTTAATTTGAGGAATTCAGTATTTGGTGGAAAGAACCTAGCAGGTAAAAAGGACAGTAGATTTCTCAGTTACTAAAGGAAAATGAAGGTAGAGAAGAGGGATTAGGATAAATTCAGGTTGGGAGAGAGTTTGAGATGGTAACATGCTATTTAAAGAGTAATGCCCTAGAATTATGAAACTTGATGAAGGAAAGATTTTTGGGATAGAGAAATTGAATTTGTCTGTCAGCGTTTCCCAAATCTAAGTTCATGCTGAGCCTACCTGATCCATCAAATTAATGTGGTTAAAATACATCACTTTTTGTAGCTAATAATATGTAAGGGAGTGATGTGGCTGTATCATGTCTGACTACCTTCAGCTCCCGAGCTGGAATGATCATGTACCCTTTGGTATCCATGTTGACAAGGGAAAGCTTCCAGCATGAATATGGGCCCAGGCTTAAACTTATGCTTCTGGTTCTGTAATGAAACTTATTAAATGCTTGGCAACCACATCCCTATTTGCAGAGTGTTGTTAGTCAAAAATAGAGATGAAGCAGTGAGGAAAATAAATCACCATGACTAATGTCCACATACAAGTCATGGAACATAAATTAGAGTTTTCCCAAACCTAATTGGAAGAGGGAATTCTAGCCCTAATGGGCTTTCCATGGATGGAGAGAAGTGAGGGAACACTTATAGTGACAGGTCTTTCAATCCTTGTCTCTATCTAGCTGCACACTTAACCCAATTCTGCCCTGTCCAAAAAGGCTTAATGAACTACTACAGAGCTGGGATTGATACTCTACAAAGGGTGCACATATTCTGTGCACCTTCCAAATTTTCTGCCATCCAGGTGCAGAAAAAACCCAAATCTTGTACATCCTCTGAGTGAATCAAGTTGTTGTACAGGTCTGAGTGAATCCTTTCTCAAGCTCTTTTTAGAAATTCTTTCCCAGAAATGATTTTATTGCAAAGAAGTTTCTGGAGGTTAATTACATTATAATAATACATCTAGAGATACATACTTCATTCTCTCACTTTTTCATTACTGGAGTTAGAGAAATTATTTCAGAAGAGTTGGATTCAAAGCTTTTATAAGCATATATCTGATGAGAGCAATCAGCAAGGGAAGTAACAGCTTGCTCTTTACCCTTCATTTCTAAGGTTCATTAGATTACCATGCATCTCGTGTCAAACATCTGAGCTGGACTAATGAGACTAACTGTTCCAAAAAATGAACAACAAAAAGGAGAAAGTATTAAGTAAGATTTAGATATTATGTTAAAAAAAAAACCTTTGCAAAAGTGTAAATGCTGATTTGACTAAGAAAATTAAAATGAATAAAAGCAAAAATTAAAAGAAGTTGTGGAGAGAAGTTCAATAGCTCCAAGGTGAAAAGATTCATTTGAATTATACTTCCCTTTCAATTGCATCAATCCAAATCAGGTACACTTAGTATTTGGTTTACATCAAATTCAATTCATTGCTATTGAAATAAATGTAGTTAGTGCTTTTCATTTTTGAAAGTTTGAGATAACTGCTGCTGGTCCTATTAGATATATGGGGCTCCATATGCATGTGAAAACATTGAATTTCCTAAGCACTGATAGTCATTTGGTTTATAAGCTTTTCAAATAACGTGTACACTTTAAATTGCATCTCAATACTTCATAAACAGCTGTGGGCTACCTTCATAAATGGGGCCTAAGTATCACAACCCTGAGAGTTACTTTTCTTGCTATAAAATGTGGACTTGAAAATTTAGGCTGCACCCCCACAAGCAGGGTTGCACATGGGGTTACTGCAGAAAAAAATGCTTCGGGTGGACTAGGGGAGTCTGGGGACAACATCTGGACTGGCCCCAGCAGCCTTCCCTGGGGTTCTGGGGGCCTCCTGGGGATCCAGAAGCCACCCAGACTCTAGTTTCAGGTAGCCCATACTGCTGCCCTGTGAACCACCTCACTTTTTTCTGGAGCAGGTTTTTCTGACACTGGAATTTCCCAGTGTTTAAAAAACCCACTGCACTGCAAATTAGCAGTGTAGAGAACACCTACATGTGCAGCGTGTGCAATTTGTAGTGCTGCAGGTGAGACTGTGGTGCTGCAAACTACATGTGTGTGCTCATCTGGATGCGTGACTAGAACAGCTGTTAGGCATTTTGGGCACATCCACACATGCAAGCACGTGCACTTGCAGCAGCTCAAACAGAAAAGGTGCAAATTTGAGCTGGGGTTTTTTGCCTCAGTGCATGTGCTTGGACATGCACTTTGGTGTGAAGTAAATTGTGTCACTTGGGGCATGATAACCCTGTCTAGCTCCTCCCAGATCTACAGCCAAGGGGAGCTGTCCTGTGCTGTCCCCAGCAGTATAAAAAGCTGCCCTGTCCTGGCCTCAGCACTATAAAAAGCTGCCCTGGCAAGTAGCTCAGGGCCACTAGCTCTCAGGATCTTCTGGGGCTCAGCCAATTGGTACCTGGGGACACTACCCCTTGTGCCAGCTGGACTGCTGAAGCACCCTACACCCTCTACCCGCTGCGGCAGTCCAGCAGTGGGGGCTGCTGCCTGGCTGTGACCTGCTGTGCACCTGCCAGACCCAGATGGGGACTGCATAGCCAGGAGGGCCATCTGCCTCTCTGGGCTAGTTGCCAGTGGACTGTGGTTGTAGGGTTGGCCTCTGTGCAGAACCACTGCCATGTGTGCCCCCTGCCCAGCCATCTGGGCAGCTATTGTCTGGAAGATGTTCTGGGTGTGGTGACCTGTTTTGAATCGTCAAAGCATGTCCTCCTGGCCCCATTTGGTGAGGAGGTCAGCGACAGCCAGCTGGGTCCAAGATGCCAAGTCTAAGGCAGGGTCCTGCCACTGGCATCCTTAGCAGGAATTCTGGTGTTCTCTATTGGAAAACTAAAAAAACCCTGATCAAAAAAAAATCCCAAAGTCATTCTGTAAAATAACCCCAAATCCATGTTCCTCCACAAATAAAACAAAAGACCACTATAAAGAGAGTGTGAGACCAAGACAGTGATTAGTTGGACAGTGTTTTATTGATCTATCTACAGTGTTAAAGCAAGTCTCTTATCATAATAATAAAGTGAATTCTAAATACGTTTCATGAATACATGAATATATATTTTGCTGCCCTCCCACAGGGGATTCGCCCCCCCCCAACAGGGCTACAGCCTCCACATAAGGGCTATGGCCCCCCAACAGGGGTTTGGCCTCCACACAAGGGCTATGGCCCCCAAACAGGGGATTCACCCTCCCAACAGGGTTCAGAGCCCACACAATGGCTATGGGCCCCCCAACAGGGCTATGGCCTCCACCCAAGGGGTACGGCCGACCAACAGGGGCCAAATGCCCCCTACAGGGGCTACCCCCCCCACAAAGCCCATGTGCTCCACTCCAGATCCCCAATTGCTGCCCCACCTGCCCCCATCCCCCACCAGCTACTGCAGCTCCCGTGATGGCTGCCCTATCCAGCGTCACCCCCCAAATTGCACCCCCAGGTCCCCATGGCTATCCCCACCAAATCCCAGGCACCATCACTTAAAAAAAAACACCTCAGAAAAAACCCCAGAAAAAAACATTCTACTTACCTTAGAAGCAGGGTTTGGGGTTCCAGAGCCTCCTGGCAGAGCCCCCCCCCCAGGCAGCACAGGGCAGTGGGGGGGAAGCAGGGCCGGGCTGGGGCCATTAGGGCTGTCCCTCTCTCCTCTTCCAGCCCCCCTGACCCCTTACTAACCAGCACCAGGATGACGGGCCAACCACAGAAACGCTGTGGCAGCCAGAGCATCTTCCTGGAGGACCCAGGTTCCAGTTGCCTCAGGTCACGATCTGGGACCATGCCCTGCTTTTTTAAACTTCAATTTTTTTAGACCCCTGGATATTCAGTGGTCTAAGTTTCATCCCGCACTGTAAACTTGTAGCTTGGGGAACGGTTTTTCATTCCCACATGTACCTGTTGCTCTGCCTCAGGGGTTTAAGAAGAGGCAAGAGGCATGTGTGCACTCATCTGGATGCGCCCTTTGAGTTCTTTTATTGCTCTAGTCATGTGTCTTTTTTATTACTGTTACTATAATTTCCAGTGATAGTTGATTTACTTTATTTGCTATTCTTTTGATATCTTCTTTTACTCAGGGGATGAGTTGTTATAATGTTTTAGTAGGCAGTTTTTTCCAATTACACTGTTTGGGGGCCATGTCAGGATAATACCTTTATGACGTGTTCACCTTGATAAACATGCTCTTTGAGTTTTGTAGAATTTTTTTCCCACTAAAGCAGAGAAAATACCTTGGCATATTCTCTGGGGACTGCTTTGTTTAATGTCAAGTTCTTTTTAGCAATCAGTCTTCATTCATGAATTAATCAAGGAGCACATTCTTGATACTCTTTCTCCAAGTCATGGCTTGGAAATTCAGACTAAGACATTTGGGTATTGTATCCAATTGATGTAAGGGGGTAACTTCCATTAATACTAATGAGACTACTGAATCATAGTTTCTATGAGATGGAGTAGTTTATGTAAAAGATGAATAGAAATTTAGCCCATTTTAGTAAGTAGCTGTTATCAGTTGAATTCCTGTCACTTACACCTCCCACCCACTAGAATGAATTATTAGAATTCATTCCACATATGTTCCCCTAGGATTCCTCAGTAATTTATAGTTTGATAGTGGCAAAGACCTTAGTCAGGATTAGGATTCCTTTATGCTAGTTACTTTATAATCGTGTAGGTAAACATAGTCAGCACTCTAAAGACCACTGGCACTGTGATACAAGCACTGTATCACTGTATAAACCTGGAGTAAGAGACTGCTCCTTACCTGAAGAGTGTACGTTCTCAGTACAAAATAAAGGAAAGGGAAAATAAATATAAGGTATAAGAACAGGTTTGAAAATGCATTAGTGTGTAATTATTATTTTAATATTTAAATCCTTTAAATTTTTTTTAATTGTCTAGGCTGAGAGAAAAGAAAAGGGGACCCTGAAAAGTGTGTGTTGGTCCCAAGATATGTTGAAAGAAGAAGAGAGAAGGAAGGACTGGTGGAATGACAACAAGTTGAGAAGAGACAGGTTTTGGGAAATGTTTAGGACAAATGGACAATCAACACAGAGAAGATAGTGTATGTAGTGAAAACTACAGAAAGCATTCTGTTTACATCTGAATTATTATATTTTCTTATATACACATACCTTGTTTTTGGTAGGCAAAATGTATAAAAAAAGATTTTTGCAGTCACAGCCAACTGTGTCATACAGCAAGTCCTCCGAGAACCACTGTTTCCAGGAATGGGCTAGGGACAGACATTACACATATACCAGTTTAAATGATCAAAACTAGTTGAAACCTGTAACAGAACACATGTTCAGTGCACATAAATGAGTTTGCGAATGGCTGAAACTGGTTTGAGATAACCCTGGTTGAATGTAGTATCAGACTTAACTGATTTTGCACAGACCTTTGCTGAAGTAAAGTAAACCAAACTCCCCCAGTATCCCAGCGTGCTCCTTGGGCTGGGAGGGGCTCTCTGCTCCAGAGCAGGGCTCGCTCCTCCCCTCAGCTCACTGGCTACAGCTCTGGCAGAGACTGTGGGCTGCTCCTCCCTCCCCCTCACCACTCCCTGCTAGGCAGGAATCCCCCTCCCCTCTGCCTTGCTGGCTACAGTCCTGCTGAATCCCTCTGCCCCCCTCACATGCTGGCTACAGTCCCTGCTGAATCAACAGGCAGAATCAACAAGTAGCTGGTAATGTCCCTCTATTGTTTTCTTAATGGGGTGATAAACACTGTAATCAATTTCCTGTTGGGCTAATCATAGTGTCCTGCCAAAGCCTGGCCACACCCCCCTCAGCTCCATGCTGTGGAAGGAAGGGAGGGCTACTCAAGTGCCCCCTGCACCTAACCTGAGCCTGTGACTGCATTTCTGGGATGTCTCTCTGGTTGCAAAACAGATTTAGTCTAGCTAGATTAGACTGAATTGATTCAATCTTTGCATTAGTCTTAGGGTTTTAAAACGTGCATCCCTAGCCCTGGAGACAGTCTTGGTGAGGTAGTAGGAACTTCTTGCCACACTAAGAAGTTCTTCCTGCCTGCTTCCTCAATCAGTGGCTAATATATCAGTTGCAGTAGTGATTCACAGTAGCTGAGATAGTAGTTGCCTTCCTCTGTCCCTCTTCAACTCATCTGAGCTTTTGGATAATTTAAGTGTGAGCCTATGCCAGTGAATATCCTGTGACTCTGACAAAGCAAGTTTATGGCTCCCACCTTTTTTAGAGGTATCTTAAAATATATTGAACAGGTATGAATTCATCAAAATGTGTCATCTTGGACACTGAAGGATATCTGGAAATGAAGGCATGTACTAAATGTAACATTCTTCTTTTTAGTTTCCTTTAAAAGGCAGTGATGGCATGTATTCATCTGTTGCAAAAAAATATTTTTCCCAGTCCACTCTCCTTTATATTATTTTCTTCTGCCTTTCTATATTGGTTTCTGCTTTCTTTTCTATGTTACCCTTTTTCTTCCCCTCCCTTCCTTTTTCCCATTGGAGCATTTCTCCTTTCGATGTTCCCTGTGTGTGCCAGAGGATAATCTGTGAGACTAAGGAAGAAAACTAAGTTGCTGAAGGAATCTCTTTTTCTTCATTTATCTTAACTTGGTTTGGGTCATTTAGACCACATACTTCTCTAAAATTCATCCTTCCAACATGGTCAATTTATTTATTTAATAGTCTTTTAATAATGTGCTAATAAATGAATAATGCCTCGCCTCCACACTAATTACCACAGATAATATCAATCTAGGAAACTGAGAGACAACATAAATGTAATAGAAAATAAATTAACCTCAGTACACTATGATGTCCTACCTAAAATCATTTTCTCATGCATAAGAAAGAAAAGCAGACGTTTCACTGTGCCCTGAAGAGTAACTAATGTCAGGCTAACTGTTCCTACTGGGAAGTTATACAAATGAGGGGGGTTATACAAACTGTCATTTAATTTCTGCTATGCCCATCTTTAAAAATAATTTTGCAGTTTCTTCAGTTTTCAATAGATGGTTGTAACTAGATGCAAGTTTGACAATATAGTCATAGGATACACAATATATCTCATTATTTCTGTCTTAACTATTGTGCTTACAACATCTGAGAGCTAAAGTGTTGAGCCTTAATCATAAAAACCAGGTTTGGTATTTTGGCACACATTCTTTTAATCTTTTGTATGACAGAGTTATGAAGACCAGTTCCTTGAATAACTTGCACAATGCATTAAATTATTTATTTCTTATGAAAATATTTCTCTTTGTTTCATGCAGCTGTAAATTATTCCTAACATTCCCCCTCCCTCTTTCTCCTGTGGATATGAAAGGGCTTGCAGTAGGATGGGGAAGAATGCAGTCTAGAATCATACAGTAGGGTTTTTCCCTTCTCTGGACACCTTGTGTTAGATGAAAAGCTCTATACCCCACCCTGTTTTTTAAGTAATTTAATAATTTCCCCATATATTTCTTGGCCTTTGACTACCCTCACCTACCTATATCTAGCTGTGGTGTAGAAGTTGCTGTTTAAAGATTCTGTGGCTCTGGATAATTGGCTGTTTTGGAGGCAGGAAGGATTTTTTTTCCTATTGCGGTCGAAACTGTCAGTGTCCTGATCCCTGCCTCTCCTCACCGCCCATCCCCCAGCTCCCATCTTTTTCATATCTTTAGTTTGGCATGGTTAGGCTAATAGGTGTAGGACTAAGCAAAATAATATTAAGTATTTAATTGGAATATTTAATTCATTATAACTTAGAACTGGTACCTAGTTCAAGTAAAAGGCCAAAGGGCCATTAACGAAACATGAAAGAGATTTGGGATTTTGCAGGTAGACGAGTGCCTATGCAAGAATTGAAGATCAAAGGAATTCATACACTGTGATCCCCCTTTTGGTGCCTTAATGGAGGAAAGAGTAGATGGATTATACCACCTACTACAGAGTGGTTTTACTTCTCAAATAACAGTCTAATCATCAGGAATCCTGGTTTCTCTGATAAAAAAATCCCCATTTTTTGGCTAGAAAAAGTGGCATTTCATTTTAATCATGGAAAAATGTGGATTTTGGGTTACTTTTTTATATCTGAAAATTGGGGATTTTTTTAAAAAGAGAAAACCTTGTTCTCTGCTAATCATCCTTATTAACATGAACACTATTATAACTAAAATAGTTATAGAGTGAGTTCGGTGAAAATGAGTGAAGGATGTTAGTCTTCAATCTGATGGTAACCAGAGATCAGAGATTCCTTACAATGCAGTAGGGGGCTGAACCAAAGCTAGCTAGATTCATGCAGCCATCTGGACCACTTGGGCACAGTTACTGGTTAAAGTAAAATGTAATTACAACACATTAAAGGTGAGATTTGAGCATTAATTTAACTTATTTCTTACTGAAGTCAAGAAATGTTGAGAGATTTCAGTGGTTTCACTTATGTACTTATGAATATCGCACCCCAAAAATACTTGGTTTGAACTACTAACACATTTAATGAGTTTGCCAGATTTCAGGCTTGAATCTACTAGGAACTTTGCTATCACTATTAATTCTTATGTATAAGGCACTTGGATATTATGATACATGGCAGTATAAAACCCTAAGACAAATAAATTGGTAGCAAGTTTGGGGAGTTAATTGTTATTCCTTTTAACTATTAAGAATTAGGTTAATAATTAAAACATGAGAATGAGAGACAAGCTTTGTTATAAGCAACCATGAATCATATTATTTCCACTTGTGTAAGTTCTCAGACAACAGATAAAAGTTGTTCAAGATACATGATGAAAGGCCCAAAAGAACTTAGTACTTAGTAATTCAGAATCCAAGCAATATACAGTATAGAATGGCAATGCTAAGTCATAAACACAACTGAGAATAAGTAAAATATTTATAGTGATCTATTGCAATGCAAGTCTAATGCCTTTGCGTTCTTTGCTTTAAGACCAACCTGTGCAGGCTAGTTAGTGAATAATTATAGAAAACGATGTTCTCCAGTGCATTATCCAAGATGCCTGTTTTCCGTAACTATCTGCTAATGGACCCCATGAGAATTCCAACAGAGCAGAAACACAAAATGTTATGCAATTTATTCTTAATAACTCTCGCTTCCTTGATAGTAATATTCCATGCAATTAACAAACTTGCTGTTCTGGGGTTTCATAAAATTTTGAGTGGAAATCTACAAGCTGTATTTGATATATGTTTAAATAGACTATTAAATGAAACATTATACACATTTGTTTTTCTGTAAAAAGATAAGGATGATAGAGCTAGCGGGTTATTTACTTCTACTTTTTGGAAAAAGCTGCTTTGCTAACCATAAATGTCTGTGTGTTGCTTTAGTCTGACATTTATGCCTTGAGGCAAGGTCTTCTGTCCACCTGCCCTTAGGACCAGACAGTTTGACCCCAGATGTAAACTGCTAATGGTACAAACCCTCTTTTCTCCCACCACACTTGATATTACATATTAAAGAGGAGGGAGGTTTCCTATTTTTCTGTGCCGTTAATTGTTCGGTCAAGCAGTGTTCATTGGGGCTCTCTCTCCCTTTGCTCCCTGTCCTAGCACCAACCCAATGTTGTCAGTCTCAATCAGGTTATTAGGGCAGCAAATGTGTCAACAACATCCTCAAGTACTTGGTGCCTACTCTGTATAAGCCAGAAGCCTCAGTTAACTTTAGTCCTATGGATTATCTGGCCACACCCATTCAAAATCTTATTCCCTTGGCTGAGGTTTCCCTTCACAATCAATTAATAGTGAGTCCACAATTTACAAGTTATTTAAGTATTGTGGGAGAAACTTCTCTCCACTCCTCAAACAATGCATGTTTAGATGTCTTCCTTTCTTCCACAGGATGGTGAGTGCTCCTCACTGCTTGGCTGGTTCAGGAGCTGGTCCGGGTTTTTCTACCGTTGCCTCCCAGGTAAATTTAAAGACTCCTCTGAGTCTTCACATGTAGGAACCGCAGCCAGTTCCTCCAATCTGCCACTGCTGGGGCACACTAATTTGGAAGCTGGCTATTCTTCCACCTGGCTTCCTTTTCTGGGTGTGTCCCTCATAAGAGGCAGGCAGATCTTTATTATTTGTCCTGGCCTGAGCCCCACCAGATGGAGCCAGCACGCGCTGATGAACCTTATAATCTGTGAATTTGTTAAAAATGATTTGCAGATACTGAATTTAGTAACAACAATGTGAATTAACAAAAAAGGGCCCAATATAAACCACTGAAATGAGAACATGTTGGGGATGGCTTTGTAGAAGACAGTGGTACACAAGATCAAACCAAAAACCTGTGGTTAAATAGCACACTGAATAATCTAGAGATGTAACCTCCTTTTCAAAGACAATTCTCCAAACTTTGAATATGTGGGTAATGCTAATTAAAGTTGCTGCAAGATTTTTCAAGAAAATACATGTCTCTGAATTAACTAATGAAGTGTGTTGCTTGAGAATGATTTTCTTCAAAGCCAAACTAGTTAGTGTAGAGCTGTTCATTATCAAGTCTCACCACGTTCCCCCCCCAATTGTTAAATAGGTGAATAATTTACTGAAGGCTGAAGTTAATCATCAGGGAGAAAAACAAAAAACTCTACAAATCAAATTTGTTTGAAAATAAAGCCATCTAATCTGAGACTGTAAATACAAAATGTATTAATCATAACTATGTTTTATTAGGTATAATGTTAGAACAAGACTTAATTAGGGTTATTTTTGATTGTTTATCTCTATTCCCTACAATTTTACAATCCTAGTTTTCTTTTAGACTTTAACAACTTCAGCAAATTTATAGTAGCACTTGTTTTGGGGTGAAGTGTGTATGTGTGTAAATTATATTTATCTTTAATTTCAATTTTAACTTCATATTTATTTATCTTTGTATAGGAATAAAAAATTCCTGAAGTTTTTCCACTGATGGATAGAATTAGCATTATTAAAATAAAAGTTGTGTAAGGTAAGAGTAGTTATTTCAAGACATTGGTAATTAGTCCATTTTTATAGTATCTGTTTTCTTATTGAGACTGGACACAATTTGAGAATTATAGTCTTTTATAACTCCCTAGCATCTTGGAGAAAGTGCCTTTATAATCTACTACTATTTGTGTTTCTGGTGCATATAGAGTTTTTAAATAATTTTTTGTTTATTTTCTCCAACTTGCATTGAATGACTCTGAATACCTAGTTAATTTATCACTTAAAATGCACTAAGGGAAGGGTGAAAAGCTGTATCTTCCTAAAGTAAACAATACATCTTTAATATTATGAGGTATTCAGATAATGAAATCATAAGCACTAGGGGCATGCAAAGCAGGCTGTATTTGATTCGGATTGGGCCTGATTCAGGGGACAGTGATTCAATTTGCTGATTCAGATCACTGCCCCGATTCAATTCAGCTGAATCCAAATCTGAAGATTTGATTCTGATTCAGAGAATCAGCGATTTGACCATAGACACAGCTTTATATGTTTTTTTCCTACATATCTTGAGGTACCAGGTGCGGCTTGTGCTTCTGCTGGTCCACCACCAATCGTGCTGGGGACCCCCCTGCACTCCTGTGGGATGCTTCATCCACTCTACCATCTCAGAGTTCATGAGCCACTTGGTACTTTGAGGTACGTAGAAAAAACATATAAAGCTGTTTCTATAGCTGAATCATAGAATCTCTCTGAATCGAATCAGAAATTGAATCCTATTTGAGTTGGAGAGATGAACAGGTCTCTTGATTCAATTCAGATTTGGAGATTTGGCCGCCAAATCTACTCTGAATCGAACTGACAACTGAAGTTTCACAAAGCCTTAATAAGTACTGTATAAAGGCAACTTACATGTAACAAACAAAAAAAAATTGCTTGTGACAGCAGATTATTATTGTGAAAAGATACACATAAGCAGATAGAAATCTTCCAATAATTAAACTATAGTGTTTCATTTGAACTTGAGGGTTGAAACACCAATATATTATTTTATGTTTCCCATATTTTTCCCTAATACGTTGTAGGTGCTTTTTGGAACTAAATATCCTAACTGAGGGGTATGTGATGATGAGCATAGTGTGAAAGAGCTGCTGAAGTTGATTTTCACATGGACCACCACTTATTGTGTGGTTGCTGGTTTCATAGGAGACTGGGTTTGCTGATCTGGATGATTTCTTCCAGTTATATATATTTGGATGTTGCTAATTACTGCTTCTGAGTGAAAGGGAAGAATTTGGCTTAATTAAATTTGTGTCTAGAGAAACATTGCAATATGGCTATAATTGGCATTTTGGAATCCTGTGAAGAAGAAGAGTGTTCAGCAGACAAACAAAAGGCTAAAAACTTCATTAAATAAGGGAACTACCCTGCACCCTAACACTGACAATGGTATGGTTTTAGTGTTCAGATATTTTGGAACAAAGAAAAAAAAAAGCCCAAGATGTGAATTCCCTAATGTCATACCATTTGTATGACAAGAGTTACATATTTTAATGAATACAGTACTTAAGGTAGTGGAATAAACAGCTGTCCTACACATTGATTTAGGTTTGATATAAAAATAATGGCAAGATTTATGAAGGCACCTATTGATTATGAGTGTTCAAGGCACACTGAGCCAATACTTATCAGACTCATCAAAGATGTCTCAAAATGAACATCATTATAGATATGTGAGGCACTTAAGTTCACTAGATATTTCTGAAAATCACAGCCCAAGAGCAAAAGAAGAGCCAAATATATTATTAATGAACATATTGCTTTGAGAAACAAGTTGGGCCAGCTTCTCTGGGAGCTGTATGTCTTTATCTTATGCCATGCTCTACAACAACATGAACAAAATCCTCTTATGTAGCTTATTTTATGCAGTTTCTATTCATTTGATGTTTCCTGTGTTATATGCCTTCTGTCTGCATTGTTTAAGGGTATATTTTTCTCAGCATGTCTCGGGGATGCGTGATACCATAAAGTGTGTGCAAAGCTGTCTAAGTTTGTTAGTTTATTTCATAGGAGTATGGTTGAAAAGGTCACTAGAGGATAACAAAGCCTTTGCCCAATTCTATTAATAAAAGCAGGGCAATTCCTTGTTTAGTTCTTACTCAGGCTTTATTCTGTCAAATAGTAACTGAAATTTGTTTTACCTTTGTTTTGTTTTGAAATTTGTTTTGCAAGGTTTGGTCTGATAACAACTATGGGAGATGCTTCAAAAGTAATCCTGCACCAAACTCCCATAGACTTCCACTTAATTTACAATGACACCATGCAATAACCATATGGCTATTATAACCAAAAAGAGATTTTAGATGACAGAGGTATATGATCCTTGCTATCTAAACTATTTTTAAAGATAGATTTATTTTCTCACCATTGTGATCTCACTACAGGCTGGAATTAAGGTAGTTTAGGGGTTTAATAATGCATTTCTATTTACCAGTGGGCTGGTGAAGAAAGACCCATTTCCAGAATCCCCTTTTGATCTTGCCTGTTTCTGTAGAAGGATTGCCTTGGTGTGCAAAGAAGCAAAGGGAACTATTGAAAAGACATTTGGGAATTCTAATACGCTGATGATTTTTTTCCATATTTTTCTGTAGACTCCCTCATGCCACTGAGGATATGAAAAGCTGACATGAAGGGTAAATTAACCTGCACTGAGATTATTGCCTACACTGCTTATGATTACACTTAAAATTTTTCTTTCAGTGTAAAAGATTTTACTTATTCTTCTGGTACAGCCAATATCTGTAGATGGACCATAAGTGACCGAAAACTTCCAGATTGTCTCGCATATTTACTATTACTACCATTTTAATATGCAAAATGAATTTACATCCATAAAGAAGGATGGAAATAATGTTGCTTCAAAAGCCAAACAGGAAGAATGTAATTGTTCTTTAATGAGTATGGAAAAAATGATCAAATTAAAATGAGTTAATAGGGGGCAAAGATTTACGGTATAATATGTGATGCATGGTAACTGTTTCAATGCCCACAGTAACGCCAGGGTTAGTGAAAAGTAAAGCAGGGCATCTTAGCACAGAATAAAACAGGGCCAAATAGCTTGTTTTACTGTGGAATAATTGCAGGCACATAAACATTCCTGCATTTCAACTGTCTTATTCTAAATCCCAGCCTTCTGTTAATTGCTTTAATTTGGTTATTTCTCTGTAACCACAGGCTACTATTCTGACAGAGTCTTTTTCTTTATAAATGCACCTGGAATAAAACCTCATGTTTGGAAAGAAAAAACAAAAAAACAACCCAGCTAGTTCAATTTATTGCTTTGGGGATATATTCAGAATTTTGAAAACATATTTTAATACAAATATTTTTGTAATGCAGTAGTTCCCAGTCTCTTCCTCTCTCACAAGATTAAGAAACAAGGTGAGTGGTAAAATGACTAAAATTAATTTTATGATTGAACAACTAGCTAAAGACTTACCAATAGAAGGTAAAGAAAGAGTACTGGCTACCCCATTTGTAATTATTTTAAGAATACCATCTGATTTTTTCCTGTGAGATCTTTTGTTGTTATTTTAAAAACTTTAATATAAACATGTTAAAAACAAAATGTGAAAGTGCAGAAGTGTGTGGCCCCACCATGGGTCAAGCATGAAACACTAATTGCCATTATCACCAGGGATTGAACCCCACTTTTCCTCAATGCCCTTCATGGGGTTACACATGTAGGATTAGCTGTCCATCTTCGACCATGAAGAGTGCCTCCTCAGTGGTCCAGCACAACAAAAACTGGTTGACATTTTGCTATATTTTCTTCATTATGCCATGTTTTCAAAAGGTGTTTGCCTATTACACTGTAGACTAAAAGTCTGATTTCACCTCATAAGAGGAAGAGAACACAAACAGCAGTAATACAAGTTTAACCCTTAATTTTATTCAACAATGATTTAGAGAGACTTTTTTTAAGAATTCTATTTGCTATTTAAATTTAATTTTTCATCAAAGGAAACTGAAAGGGATTCTAGTTATTTTAGTGTGGATAGCTATCTATCTATCTGTCTATCTATCTATCAAACCTAGTGTGACACCAATGAATTATTTCACATATAGCATAAGTGAACTATTTGAGAGTAATGACTGCCGACTGTAGCCAAATCTGCAGTAGTAAACTTCAAGTGAAAGGTTATGATACATTCCCAGTCCCTTGATCACTGTACTGGTTAATAGTGGAAATATAGCTTTGCACATTATCACCCTGGGTAAGACTTTGTCAATAGTTTCCTATTATGGGATTTCAGGGCTTGTTAATGATTCATATTTCACTTAGGCTAGTATGAAAAAAAGACACTATTAAGTTCATTATCAAAAGTCTCCTATGGAGAGAATTCTACATTATTCTGAGTAAATCTAAACTGAAAAGATCAGGGTAGGAATTGATATTAAAGCTATTGATGGAACTGTAATTGTACCAGCTGATACTTTTTAGTTTTGTGGAGTAATATTTATTATTATTATTATTATTATTCCATGTTGTATTCAAGCTGAAAAATACTGTTAGCTGATATCAAACAGAAAGAAAAAGGAACTTGTGTAAACACTTCAACCCCATAAAATATCATTTAAAGTCTGTTTAGACTTAGAGAGAGAATCCCCAGGAGCAAAGCCATTGATCTCTTGTAACTTCCCAGCAGTCTACTGGATGCAGGTAAATGTCCACTGTGTCTGTAAAAGCAGCTGCCTGCTGCAACTTAGTCTTGTCCATAACTCCCTAAAGAATACCTGCTGTCTTAGTAGGACTAATTGGTAGATTTCTGGAAGCAATTGCAGGGATTCCAGCTCATGTGGCAGGATTTTTAAATCTCTTGTTTGCTAGATATTATACTGGGTTCTTCTGCCCCATTCCAGTCCCTCTTGTTTGTGAATAGTTTTTTTATATATAAACCTCTGAAATAGCCCCAAGCTCTCCTGCCTTTCTTATTCCCTTTAGGAGATTTGAAAGAGATTTAGTAGAACATGAACCACCATTTGGCCTGCCTTTCTCCTTTAAGTAGTTCTTTGTAAGCGACTAAAGGTGACTTTGAACTAGTTTGTAAGGTATTTTTGTTCTTAACTAAGTAAGGAAAGATGACATAACAGATATTAAATTGGAATAAATATTTCCTGCACTACAACAAATACTAGTGCATTCACTGTCAATAAATAGGAAGTTATGTGCCTTAAAAAGCTTTTATCATTTTCATATTTGTTTAGCCATTAATTATTGACAGTGCCTGTGCTGACTGCACACACAAGTGTGCATACATTCTTAAAATGGTTGTCTCTCTTTCTCTCTCTCTCTCTCATTTGTGCACAGGCTGTCTCCTTCTCTTAATTTAAAACTGGTTTATTTATACTCACTTATTTCATTTGGAAAGGGATTCATACCTTTGTCAATCTAGTTCCCCAAATCTCTAGTATTGTTTTATAAGATAACTAGGGAATTAGCATTTTAAGAACTGTAAGATACTGTATTTACTCAAATCCAAGATAATACTTGTTCCCCAATCAGCATGGGAGGGGGAGGGGGAACCCCTCATCTTAGTTTTGAATATAAAGTGGGTCGGGGCTAGAGTCAGATGGACAGCAGCTGCCTGCCCCCTTCAACCCTGCACTTGCCCCATGCAACTTCTGCCCCCTCTTCCCCACCCCACCCCCTACCTTACTGTCAGTACAGGTCAGCTGTGGCTAATGCTGGATTCCCCCCTAGGCATGGAGTACAGGAAAACTCCATTCCCTGCTCAGCCAAGCTGGAACATCACTGCTGCTGTATGGCCCAGGAAGGACTGCACTTTCATGTGCTGTGCTTCATGATCTGACAGGGGAAAAAGCCCCAGCAGCATCTGGCATTACAGGGGGGTGGGGGAGGCATAGATTATGCGATGTGGTGAGGGAATGGGTAGAGATTGTGTGGAGTTGGGGGAGAGGCAAAGACTGGGGAGCTGTGGGTGAGGAGGTGCAGGGTTTGGGGGGGGGGGGCAAGAAACCTACAGGGAGAAGTATAGGGGGAGAGGACAAGGGAGCTGCTTGACCTGCTTTCCCTGCTGCAGCAGTCAGGAATTGGGGTGAATTTAAGACAAACTTACAAAAATTAGATTCTATACCTGGAAATTATAACAAATTTATAATTGTTCTATATGTATTATCTAACTATTGAGGGGTTGTCTTAAATTCAGAGTTGTCTCAGATTTGATTAAGTAGATTTAAGAGAAGCTAATGAGATTTTAATGATGTCCATGATGCAGTACTGATTTTAGCAGCTGAGGATCTACCCTACATTTTTGTGTGTGACAGACACTCACCTTTGTATCACAGATTTTTTTTCAGGTCATATTCTTAACAATAATTCTGAAAACACTGTAACTGCACATGACAGACTTTTCCTTTCCATCCCAAGCCCAGGGTATGATTAATAAAACTCAGGATCTCTTTAATAACATGGTGTACTATTTAAAAACATTGAAGGCATTAGGTTAACTACTCCTTTCAAAATACCTTCTGTACCTGTATAAAAAGAGCTCTTTTTGTTTCTCTAAATATACTATCACCAATAATAAATGTTATAAAATAATAAAAGTTAGTATGCTAACCTTGTAGTTGCAGCGAGCTAAAGATTTCTAAATTTGTGAAGAAGAATAGGACCTATCTCAAGGTTTCACGTTTCCATTGGTTCTGTATACCTTAATAAAGTTTATTTGGGATAGAGAATGATATGATCCATAGAAAGAAATGCCATGCTCTTGAAGCTTCCTCTGACTGCAGTTGCATTTATTAGTGCTTATCACCTTTGAAGAGGCAGTGATTCAGTTGACCGATTACTAGATCTGGCCTCTTCCCCAACCTGGCAACCTGAATAAATGCATTTCTTTCTGCCTCTGCTGCCTCTACAAAATGTAGCTTCTTCAAGACAGGACCTTTCTCTTATTATTTTCATAACTCACCTGGCAAAATATGAATTTGAGCCAATAATTTCTAGGATATTCAGCAACCATTTCCTCCAGACAAGATACAGTACCTACTATAGGATGCAAAATTCTAAATGCTCTAGCCCTAGACCTAGTCAAATCAGTTTAAAACCTGGTTTAAGGGCCTATTTAAAAGGCAGGTTGGAAGGTTACTGATGTTGACACTACCTTCTTGGGGGGCGGAGAGGGAAGCGGGGAGGAAGTAATTTTCTGTGAGTCTCATTTATTTCAATTGAGTCTCAAGCCATCTCAAATGGAGATGTGTCTTTGAGTGACAAAGAAAAAAGAGGTGCTCAAGAAAATTCCCTTCTCCATATTTGCTTTATAAAATGATGGGATTTTATAGCCAAAAAGAAAAGTCATAATGAATTCAAAATTTTAGGAAAAGTGGTCTGTATGTCTGTATGTGTGCATGTGCGGGGGGAGGGGTGGAAAAAGTAGGGTGCTGACGAGAGATTGGTGTTAAGTAATGTAGGCAAACCCATTTTTGGTTTTACCATTACTATAAAGGTTTTTTTCCTCTGGATCTTTTGAACTCTGAATGTGCTTCTCTACCTACTTAGGACTTGCTTTCAAAATGCTTGCTGCTCTAGTTATCACTTACTTAAAAAATAAGTTAAAAAAAAAACAAACCAAAACATTGTATGTTATGCCTTGTGGTGACTACAGAGTTTACATAGAAATCAGAAGGCAAACTGTATTTTCTATAAGACACCATATTTTCTTTTCTTTTTTTATTTGTGTGTTTGTTTATTTACTTGTTTGGCTAAATCAGAAAAGGGATATTTTGGACTATTAATGAAAGGAGATGGGTGTGCCAATGTATTGTACTACAGCTCATCATACTGGACTCCAATATGATAACAGATGTGCATCCACCCAGGAAATTGCCATTTTCAATAAGAAGCAAGCAGCAAATGAATTTTCATGCATGGAAAAATAGTGTAATAAACTGAGCAAGGCCCCTGACTTGATAAATTATATGGTTGTAACGTGGGGAAAACTGTTTGTTTAAATGTCTAAACCTTCAATAGAGCTATAAAACTTCTTACACCCAAAGATAAAATAACAAGCAGAAGGGTTGCAAGGAAAATGTCTAAAAGTTTTCAAGCTCTGTATGGCTGTCTATATATATCCCTATAAGGCAATTATATTTTTTCAGCATCCAGTATAGTTGATTCTTAGACAGTATTTGGTAATTACCTTTTATTTATACATGTCATGTCTGAGTTTTACCTGTTGGTTAGAGTGCTGATGCCAGCAAAGCAAAAGACCATAATAACTTAGTAAGGATGCAGGCCATAAAGACCCCTCAGCACTAGTAGCCTTTATTTCTTTGCTAAAAGAAGCATTGCAGTTGGAGTTTGTTAAAAGTTTGTTCTCCACACTTAAGAAGCTTGTTGTCTGCAATGATAAGTATTGCAGGTGCCAATCATAAGGTTGACCTTTTGAACCCGCTGAGGGCAGCCAGATGAATAATGTATCTGGGTCAAATGAATAGGTATCTAGGTCGCTTGAATATGTATCTAGGTCACTGTGTAAGAACGTAATTGGCAGTCAGTAAATATTCACAATTGTCATGAAGTGATTGGACACTGCTGATTATAACTAAGAGCAGATTCCCGCCATTAAGCGGAGAATCTGCGCACACCAAGGAGACAGAGTCAGCAAATTGGCCACCTGCAGACCTTTTCTCCCTGCCAACCAATCTTCATTTTGGCATACTTCGTTCCTCACCGGTTCGTCTGTCCTTCTCGTCAAAGAGCTCTTGGAAGTTTACTGATTGAAAGTGCATTATAGTTTTTCCCTGTGCATGAGCTGTCGACCAGTTCTGGGACTATTGAGTCCGGCAGCTGCACCTAGCCTCCAGGTTAGAAAGCAAGGGCTCGGCTCAAGAACCCCATGAACCAACAGACCCCCTTTAGTTTGTTTTAAGTTCATGCACTGTAACTGAACAAAGCCAACTATCCTACCTATGCTACAACCATCGGTAGTGTAAGTACAATAAATATTTTTGTAACTAATACGCTTAAGTAGCCTGACTCCTCCTTGCCGTTAATCCCCACCTGTCCGGTTATCGATCCCTTCTGCGCCAAGCCGGTCGTGCCGACCCAGGCTCTCAGGTCAAGGGTACGCCAGTTACGTGGTGCAACAATACATTTGTTTATAGTCAAACAATGGTCTTTCTCAAGACCCTTACAAGAAAAATAACTCAGCTGTATGTAAAGACTACCTAATGCCTGAAACTCTATTCCTGTTGAAGTTAATGTAAAATGCCCACTGATTTCAGTATCAGACTTCAGTGAAAGAAAAAAATATGAGGTGGACCACTTGCTCCAGAATGATTTATGTTACATGTATGAAGCCTTTTGTCGTACTGCTTTTCGTTTTGGGTTCATGGACTTATTTACCTTCCACTGGACTTTTGTCTGGGGTTGATTTGCTTTGTTGTGAGCCTTTGAGTGACATTTACTATAGGGGCAGTAATCTTATTGTATCTGCTTTAGCAAAAACAGTTGGTGTCTTGGATGTTTGGAGCAATTTTTCCTCTTTTGGCAGCCTTCTATCATAGACAGCTGGGTACTTTGGGCTACCTGCTCACAGTAAGTCTCCCTGTCCCCCTTGACTCACCCGTCACATCTTGATCTTAAATAAAAAGAATGAAAAAAAGGGAGGGTCCTATGTTAATATAGGCTATGTTAATGAGTCCCATCAGTGATTTTCACATGGGGCTCTGCCTTCCCTACGCTCCATCCACTTGCCAAGCAAACCTGATGGCTCCAGTTGTTATAGTTCTAAGCCAATGGTATCCTGTGCTTCTCTCGCCCTTGGTTTATACTCAGACCTTCCTTGTGTCTGGGTGAGAAGTACACTTTTTTATCAGTCCCTTTTGTGTCAGGTAGTGGGGAATATGTCTATGAGGAGTCTTAGGTTGTTCTACTCATGCTACCAGTTCATAGAAGTGTAAAACATAGGAATCAAATCAATTCATAAATGCTATAAGAAATATCAAACTCAACTGAAATTCAAGGATCAATCCATTAGTTCCCTGGCTGCCATGACATTGGCTTCAATAATCAACCTTTGGGGTGGGGGTTGCCCCACCCAGACTGCAAACACTGTTTAAAGTTGTGTGTCTTCTCTCTTTTTTTTTTTTGTCTTTTACTTTACCCTACATGTGCATGTCTTCCGGGCTTTGGCATAGGGTTCTTCCCAGTTTTCTCCTCTGGGCTTTCTGTTTTTGGGCACCTGAACACAGGCTCCCACACAGATTTCTGCCCCCCCGTCCTGTGCCATGAAATAGCCTCTGGGTCTCAAATCTAGGGAAGAAGCACAGATGCTTACCATGCTCTTTGTCAGAGAGAGTGGAGTAAATGTGGTGTTTTTTCTCTCTTAGCTAAAAGGCATTTTGGGTCTTTCAAGTTCCAGTGGTGGGCATACATTTTTGAAGTCAGAGCCTGCTTGCTTCTTAAGCTTTAGTGTGCATATACTCAAAAACTGCAGTGTCAGCACTGTGTGCTGCTCTGCTCCTTCTGGCTCCACTTCCCCAGGTACAGACTGGCCCTTTCCTGCCCTTACCAGGCAATGCAGGTGGGTGGTTGGCACTTCAGGCAAACTGCCAGGCTTTCCACTGCAATGGGGGCTATTTGCACACTTCATCACTCAGCGACACTCATTGATAGGAGCTTCTCATTGGGTGCATCTACATGAGATACTTTATTTGTGACTAGAGCAAATTACTGTGCAGTAAGCATCACCGTCTATATGTGCAGATGATTACTATGCTGTAATTTGCTCTAATCATGATTAAATTTGCTATCTTTAAATACAAGTAGCAAATACAAACCTGATGACTTACTGAGTACTATCGCACATGTAGATGGCTGACTGGGAGCCAGTCAGTTGAGCAGCAGGGGGCAAGGGATTGTTCCCTGCTGCCTGCTGCCAGGGCAGGCTCTACTACTAGAGCATGGGTGGGAACAATGTCCTCCTGTCCTGACAACAGGGAGCTCCGAGCCCCTGCTTTATGATCATGATTGGGGAGCAGGGGTTGCAAGATTCTTATCTTCCAACCCTAGGTCCACAGTCATTGGTCCTGGACTGAGAGATTCTTTGCAAATCTGCTCCCACTTCCCCACACACGTAGGTAGCTGTCCATGGTGGGTTTACTCTAGAGTAAATTACATGGTGATTTTACTTTAGAGGAACAATGGGCATGTCTACATGTGCAAAAGCTATGGGGCAGCTTTACACCAAAGGTAAGTTACTCTAAAGTAAAACTACCCCAGAGCATTTGCACATGTAGACACATTGTTCCTCTTTCTTTGCCTGTATTACTAAGCAATATGGTCCTTAAAGAACTTCTGTCACTTATTTTTGCCTTTCATTACTGGTTAAGGCAGCCAGCTTGTCCCTTGAAGAGTTTTGTGAGTTGGTCAGTTTTTTTATTATGTTTCTTTCCCTGCCAGCAACTTAGGATGAATGGTGGAATTTTTGTGTGAAATGTATGCCCTTGTTTCTCTTTTCAGGTTTTTCTAAAATATCTTTTTTTACAAGGCCTCAGCTTTCCCTTTCATCAGGACTATGAAGTTCAACAGGTAGAGAACTTCACTGATTGTCAGAATGAATGAATTATCAAAGGTTTAGAAAGAGAAATAATCTAACCAAAATAAATAAAGCTAGCTAAAACTCATAACCTAAACAAAGGCAGCCAAAGAAAATTTAATTTTTTATCTGGAAAATGTAACTAAGAGAAAAAAAGCAAATAGCTATTTACAGAGTGCAACAGTAAAACAAGTATGGAAAGTGCTTAGGGAATACAACCATAAACAAGAAAACACAAAACAAAGTGTTTCAGAAAAATGCAAATAATCAGAAATTTCAATCAAAAAAGAGGGAAAACTGAACACACGCTTCATGTTGTACTTTTGGATCAACCCCTCAGGTGTATACAAGGGCATGCAGAACCAGCGGTAGTAAAAATTGTTGCCTGTAGCCATTTTCTTTTTTTCTTCTTCCTTCCCCTCCACCCTCCACCCCTCTCCCTGCAGTTCTGGTGCATGTAGTGTGAAACACAGGGGAAGGAGACTGATTTATTTTTTCTGTGGGTTGATATCTAGAGCCTGCAGCCATTGGCAGAGCTAGGATTTTAAAAACGGGGGTACAGATAGTGTTGTGCATCATCACATATAACGCAAGATACCAGTATATTTTTCTTCAGTTAAAAAGTAACTAGAAGTTTGACTAATATGCTAGGGGCATATGTCTATATTATTCAGTTTAAGATCAAAGCAGATTAAATATAAATATAAAATTAAACATAATTTGATTGGAATATACATTAATTTGCAATATCATATATTATTTCTAAAAAACACAAAAATTAGGCAAAATAATCAAAAGTTGTTCTTTAGTTCTGTAGTCATTAGAATTAAATGTACATCTCTCTTTCTGATTCATAAAACAAATGTGGCCTTCTCGAGCGTCTTCAAAGTGCAACTAGTGTTTCACTAAAATTTATTTCCACACCTGATTTAATGATCATGTGACTTAACACTTCTAGCTAGAGTTAAAAGCAGTCTTTAGGGCTGTGACATAGGAGCTCCATTACCAGGAACCACTAGCAGACAGCAGAATAGCAGAAGAAAAAATAGCTTAATTAGTGAAACATCAAACATTAAAAGGAGAGAGGATCATTAACACACATGGAATGAAGAGTTTAGATGGGATCAAGTAAATTATGAGCCATGAAGTCAATTAACAGCCCTATGCTGCCAGTACAGAAAAGCTGCTGCTTCTACTGGGCAGTTGTTTTTAAGCTTTGGTTGAACCAGGAATCAAAGGGGTGGGAGAGTTGGGGGTGCAACTGTACCAGTGCATGCCCCCTGGATCTGCCCATAACTGCAGCTCATTGTAGGGTGCAGGATATGTTGGAAGTGTGGGGGTGACAAAGGACCTCTGTTGCCCCCACAGAGCTTGGAAAACTAGGGGCTTATTTGGAGGAGCCCCACTCCATATGTCTTTGCTGCCCACACTGGAAAACACTATGATGAGGGACTTATTTGGAGAAGCCTTGTTAATTACCAAGATGTCTAGCATGTTTTGGTCTGCCAACAAGTTTGCTTGAATTCCAGCATGACAAATTTACAACCATCATCTCTCAAGGGTGGGTTAGGATCAGGAAGAATATTGATTACATACTTAAGCTTGACATCTCTTTTCTATGAGGCAGAGTCTGGGTAAGCCACTGGAATGAGTCTGTGGGGAACTGTGAAAACCATTTGGGCTTGGCTTGTATTGGGAAAACTGAATCAATTCTGAAGCAGTTATGAATTGTATCAAAGATCATTGCCTCATTCCATTCCCTCAAAAGACAGCTTGTGGTAGGAATGACTTTGCCTTAGTTAGTTTTGATTTAAATATCTTGCAGGCCAATCCTGACATTATCATTTTTAAATGAACACACAATAGGCCTGGGCCTGGGCATGAACATATAGTGGGGGCTGGCGTGTAGAAGAATAAACAACTCTATCAACCTCTGACACAATTTTGTGGGAGATATGAAGCCCTGTTGCATATATTTATAAAACCACAAAAGAGGCAATAGTAATGATATTGTTTGGTTTGGACCTTCATTTTCACTACTCAGACTGCGTCCCCATGAGTGTGGATGTGGCAGGTTACCTCAAGTGGGGTAGGGGAGGCTGGGTTGGCAGCCTGTCCTGGGGGCCTTCTGGGGATGCTGTAGTAGCAATCCTGCTGCTTGGAGTCTGGCCAGCAGCTGGAGTGTGGCTCCAGCTGGCCAGGCTCCAGTTTGGGGTTACATGTGTTGTCCTTGCATGTACCACCCTGCTTTTTTTGGTGTGGGTTTTTTTGACTCTGGGATCTCCTGGGGCCAAACCCCTCCCCCCCGTGCTGCTACCTTGCAGTGCAGAGAACACCTGAATGTGTGGTATGTAGCACCACACAGAAGTCTGCGGTGCCACATACTGCATGGCCACACTTGTCTGGATGCAGCTTTAGTGGGCATGGGGATAAGCATGTAGAAATTGTCTGGAAGAGTTAGGACAAAATTCTAAAATGTTGTTCACCCTAGACTGAAGCCTGTTTTACCCCACAGAAGTCAAAACTGGCCCTGGCTTTATAGCTATTGTCTGCCCACCAGGAAATACTTCTTCTCCCTTTCCCCTTAAAGAACAACGGTGGTGGGTGTTATTTACTGGGCTGAATGTCTGCTATGGGTCTGTCATTGGTGTGTGTGCTGAGCTGCTTCTTGAAGAAATCTCCAAGGATTTTGCTGGGGGTGAAATCATGTTGGTGCTGTCCTGGAGTCCTGGGTGGTTCTGGGTCCTAGTGGTTCGGGGCACAGTGCCAAGGGGCTGTTGCTCCAGCTGCTTGAGACAAATGACTCCTTCTCTGATGCTCTGATTATCACAGTCACGAGTAATTGACATGAGGGCACTGTGCTGAGAGCTTCTTCAAACTCCTCCAAGTCTGAGGTACATTACTGGGTCTTTTCCAGACTGTTTATTGTGGTTCTTGGCCAGGTTGTACTTTGAGTTAATTTATATAACATGATCTTAATGTGATCCCTAGTGCCACTAGCCTGTGTGAAAGTGTATTGAACATATGGAGGTTCTTAGAGCTGCAGCTGAAATTGGTTCCTTGTGTTGTCCCTGAGGATATAGACCACAGTATAACAGTGTTCATTAAGAATTTTTGGAGGTCAGACTTGCTGTAGCAGTTGCTGAGTGCTGCTGCAGATAAATCTGGGTGGATGCTGAGAAAATAAGGGATTAAATGACAAACAGGGGATTGGGACAACCAAGTTTCTAGGTAAAAGAAAGGAGGACGGGGGCAAGGGGGTAGACCGAGAGGAAAAAAATATATGTATAAGTGCTGCAGCAGCCTAATTGTAGGAGTGACATTGATAGATTCTCCATAAAGTCACCCTTGTAGCACATGGATACTTTATGATTGCATCCCACTAATGAGAGGGCTGAGAATTGAGTGGCAATAACTTTGTCTTCAGATCCTGGACTTTGGGAAGGTTTCCAAACGGTCAGATAGAAGTGCATTTAGAATGTGAAATGAACTTAGTTACATTTGGAATAGGTGACTAGTGGGTCTGGGATCTCAAGAGCGATCTCAAGCTTACAACTAAAAATGTATATAGACATGCCTTCAAAGGACATGTTAGTCTGAACTGTTCCGACATTTACTGTGGATAATGATTTCCTGTGGATAATGATTCCTTATTCATTCCCCTGCTGCAAAGGAAAACTTGGTTACTTGTATATGATAATCATTCAAGCCCTGATTATCTCCCACTGTTTTGTCTCCCCACTCTGTCCCCTGTCTAATGAAATATTCTGGAAAAAATGCTACTTCATCTAGGCTGCTTTAAACTCATAAAAGAACAGAAGTTCAGTTCACATTAACCAGTTTCAAAATGGCTAAAACTGTTTTAAGATAAATCTGATTTAATGTAGTATCAGACTTAACTGATTTATGTAAACCAGTTTATGGAACTTCTGTCCCAGACCCCTTCCTGGTTTAAGTTAAACCAGAGTCCCCCAGCATGCTTTTTAACCCTGGGCTGGGCTGTACTATCTGCTCCAGAGAGCAGTACTGGCCCCACCCCTCTGTTCCCTAGCTGGAACAGTGAGGGCTGGCTTATTGGTTCCCTGGCTAGGGTCTGGGGCCAGGGAGGGGGGTTAAATTCACCTTTCCCTGAGTACAGAGCTGCCCTTTCCTGCTGGTTTACTTAGTGCTGGCTGTGACTGTGGACTACAGATCCCAGAGGCAGCTGAAAGCAGGAAGAGGAAGTGATAAGCAACCCTTTAGAATCCTGCTGTTGTGATTCTGGACTGCAAATCCCAGGGACTTCAGGGGCATCAGGAAGAGGAAGCAAACATGCAGCCCATGCTGGCTGTGTGCCAGAGAGCCATGTTCTAGCACCCCCAACTTCTGGCTTGAGTCACTGCAGGCATGCATTTCCTGAATCACAAGTGAATGTCTGTTTATTTGCTTATTGGTTCAATCTTTGCAACTTAGACTAACTTGCAAAGACTGAATCAATTCAGCCTAGGGTTTTTTGACTGTCTGTATGTAGCCTAACAGAACAGAAATTCAGTGCACATGAACTGGGTTCAAAATGGCTGAAACCAGTTTAAGATATAATGTACTGTGTTTGACCCCCTTTAAAATCCTTTTCACTGGATCATTGACTCTCCTATAGTTTCAAGTCTTTGCTCTTTTTTTTCAAGGTTTTTCACAATCCACCTCTTTTCTGGCTCTTAGCTCATGCCTCTAACTCCCTCATACTACCTCATCACATATCACACATATGCCCTTTCCATATACCCAACTCAGACTTACTTTTACAATCCTTACTGGAACTGCCTTGATAAACACACAGCCTTTCATAGATTTCATAGATTTCATAGACATTAGGGCTGGAAGGGACCTCGGGAGATCATCGAGTCCAGCCCCCTGCCCAAAGGGCAGGAAGTCAGCTGGGGTCATAGGATCCCAGCAAGATAAGCATCCAATTTACTCTGGAAGGTGTTCAATGTAGGTGCTTGAACCACCTCTGCTGGCAGACTGTTCCAGACCTTGGGGGCTCGGACAGTAAAGAAATTCTTCCTTACGTCCAGCCTGAAATGGTCTTGCAGGAGTTTGTGACCGTTCGACCTCGTCATGCCTTGGGGTGCTCTGGTGAACAAACGTTCCCCCAGATCCTGGTGGTCACCCCTGATAAACTTATATGTGGCCATCAAATCACCCCTGAGCCTGCGCTTTTCCAGGCTAAAGAGTCCCATGGCTCTCAGCCTGTCATCGTAAGATCTGTTTTCCTGACCTCTGATCATGCGCGTGGCTCTCCTCTGGACTCTCTCAAGCTTCTCCACATCCTTTTTGAATTGTGGAGCCCAAAACTGGACGCAGTACTCCAGCTGCGGCCTCACCAAGGCCGAGTACAAGGGGAGAATGACGTCCCGGGATTTGCTCGAGAAGCATCTATGGATGCACGCCAGCATTTTGGTCGCTTTACTAGCCGCAGCATCGCATTGGAGGCTCATGTTCATCTTGTGGTCAATGATGACCCCCAAGTCTTTTTCTTCTGTAGTGCTATCCAACGTAGCACTGCCGAGCCTATAAGGGTGCTGCAGGTTTTTCCTCCCAAGGTGGAGAACCTTGCATTTTTCGGTGTTAAACACCATGAGGTTCTCATCTGCCCATTTGCTGAGCTTGTCCAGGTCAGCCTGGATCACCCGCCTATCTTCTGGCGTGGATGCTTTGCCCCAAAGTTTGGTGTCATCGGTGAACTTGGCCAGTCCACTCCTAACTGCAATGTCCACATCGTTAATAAAGATGTTGAACAGTATGGGTCTCAGGACAGAGCCTTGAGGGACCCCACTGGTTACAGGGCACCATGATGAGTGACTGCCATCAATCACAACCCTCTGGGTCCGACCACGAAGCCAATTTCCCAGGCAGCGGATCATGGTGGAGCCAAGGCCACAACTGGCCAGTTTGGCCAAGAGGTGATCATGGGATACCAGATCAAAAGCTTTTTTGAAGTCAAGATATATGACATCAATCTCTTCTCCCTTGTCCAGGTGATAGGTCACCTGGTCATAGAAGGAAATGAGATTGGTCAAACAAGACCTACCTGCAACAAACCCGTGCTGGCTGTCCCTTAGAATGTTAGCCTGGGCCAGTGCATCAAGGATGGCCTCCTTAATAAACTTTTCTAAGATCTTCCCCAGGATAGAAGTCAGGCTAATGGGCCTGTAGTTAGCCAGATCCACTCTCCTCCCTTTCTTGAAGATCGGCACCACATTGGCCTTCTTCCAGTCTTCTGGCACTACACCAGAGTGCCAGGAGTTTTCAAAGATGCGTGCCAGGGGCTGGGCTATGACGCTCGCCAGCTCCTTGAGTACCCTGGGGTGCAGGTTGTCAGGGCCAGCTGACTTGAAGGTATCCAGCTTCTCAAGGTGTTCCTTCACGAGGTCAGCATTGATGGAGGGTAGGGGATTCCCCTCACCCAGATTTCCCTGTCCCATAGCAGGCATGGGCGTCCTGTGTGACTGATGAAAGACTGACGCAAAGTACCTATTTAATAGGTTGGCTTTTTCCTGGGCGTCAGTTGTCAGTTGCCCCATCTGGTTTAGCAGGGGTCCAACATTGCCCTTGCTTTTCCTCCGGCTCCCCACATATCTGAAAAAGGACTTTTTGTTGTCCTTGATGCCTGAAGCTAGTTGGAGTTCAGTTGCAGCCTTGGCTTTCCTGGTTTGCTCCCTGCAGGACCGGACCAGCGCAGCGCAGAGTAGTCCTCCTTGGAGGTGAATCCTGTCCTCCATCCTTTGTAGGCTTTCCTTTTTAGCCACAGTAGGTCTGCTAGGTCTCTGGAGAGCCGGGGGGCTGCTGTGCCTTCTTGCTGTCTTTCCTCCGTGTTGGAATAGATTTAGCTTGTGCACTGAGGATCGCTTCCTTGAGAAGCAACCACTCTTCTTGAACTCCCATCTCCCTGGGGTCATGGTCCCTGAGGGCCTGACTGACTAGCCTCTTGAGTTTGTCAAAGTCGGCTTTTCTGAAGTCAAGGACTTCTGTGTTGCTGACTGACTTGCCAGCTTTACGGCGGATGGTGAAGGTGAATACTTTCTTAAGATCATCAAAAGATATTGTCAATGATCATCTTAGATTTTAAATACCATACAAATGTATTTCTAAAACTACTTTTTAGATATACATATTAACTCTCCTAGCGACCATGATGCCATTTCTTCTCTTCCTTTTGTTGACATTTGTCTTATTTTACTTAATTTGGATCATAAACTCCAGAGTGAATGGAATCCTCTTTTTTCTATATTGCAAGTTGCTGTGAATATTTGAGGTTGGTATGCAAGTAAATTATTATAATTATTATAATCAAAATCATTATAATATTGTTGCTAAGATTATAATTATTATAGTATTAGCAGCAAATATCTCTTTTTGAAGAATCACTGTGCTTCAAGGTTGTGACAGAAAACATTCCACATTATACTTGGCATTGCTCCATGTATCATTAGTGCCCACTGGCACAATATCAGAACAGCCTTGCTAACCAAATATAAAATCATAGCCTTCCCCCTCCCTTTTAGTTTGGGCCTGGCAGGTTTTGTAATGAAGATCCTGCCTAGGGTTTGTGCAGTTGTGTGATTGAATTGTCAAACTAATTTGTATAACATTCCTATGAAATCATTCTGTTTGCTTAATTGTTCATCCAGAATTACTACTGGAGACTTTGACACAGTTTAGATCCTATCCCAACTGTCTTTCTGTAGTGTATCATGGGATTTCATAACATAGTTTCTGCAATTTACAGTGCTGTAACTTGTATATCAATAAATCTGCATAAAATCAGGCTATGTCATCCCTGGTTTGTCTTTTCTTCTGCTGTAAATTAACCCGCTACATAATTTAACACTCTTTCTAACTTGTGATTATTAATGAATATTTTTGCCAACTTGCCATACTTTACCAAATCATGTGTTGCTTATACTCCCATTTATATCACCTACATCTCCTTTGAATTTACCATGGTTTGTAGAGTTTTGTTTAACGTGACGGAGAAGCATGGTACATATTTTTACATATTTCTATTTATTATACGATTACAATGATTTAAGAAGGATGATTTTGGGTTTAGCATCTGTATTTTAAAATTAATGTTTAAATATGACCTGCTGGAAAATCTGGCATTGTTTGTGCTACACCGGAAAGTTGCTTAGCTCAAATATTGCAGTGTGATTATTAAATTCAAGCTAAGAGTGGTATGAATTATCATAAAGAAGTTAATATTGTTGATCATGATATGCCCAGCTATTTCAGCTTAATCTTATCATTAGTTAATGCTACTGTTCCTTGAGCAATTATAGATTGATTAGGAAATGCTGGGAGAGAACGAATCTTCAGGGAGAAAAAATAAAGATGCTTTTGTGGGAAGTTGTGCTGTCTCTTTTAGTTTCATTCCAGTCTCCCATTTGGCAGCAGCAGGACCACTCAAACAGTATAAGAGGAGGTAATACAAAACTTAGCAATACGGCATACCTGGTAAGCAAGCAGCTGACTAACTGAATATTTCCATTTCTCTAAGCACAGGGGCAAGCTTACAGATTTCCTTCAGAGTACACAGCTGACAAGGGTGCCTATTCAGATGAAGACGCTCCAATTTGAAGACGGAAAACATTGTAGAAGCATATCATAAATCTTCCCAGAGTTCCTGAAGCAGGTCCTCAGTACAAGGCTTCAAAGGATATCAAGCTAATTGCAAGCATATAACTGTATAACTCATATAATTTGTCTCCATGAATCAATTAGCTAGCTGGCCAGAGGCTTCTGGTCTGGTCTGAATCCACATAGTACAGTACTACAGCTGCCTTTCCTCTATCCTTCTGTGTATGAAGTATCCCTATTAAATACAGCTTTGAAATACCTGTTTTGTTATCATATGGGTACCATTTGTACCATGTATGTAAAGTAACTTGGCTTTTGCTTATTTCAATACTGTTAGGATTTGTATTCTAATAGTATCAACATGTTTCAGCGAGCCCAACTATTCCATTTATTTGGGAAAAGGAGAATAGCAGTGAAATAAGGAATCTGAATAGAGCAAGTAATATTAGTTTCTTGAAGGCTTGGAATTTGTATAATTGGGTAACAGTTGTATCCAGCTGCTGCTTTTTATTGCAACAACATCTGTGTATGGGAACCAACATTATATTTTGTTCTCAGTAATTTTGTATAGTACATGTATAGGATCTGATTATCTCTGCCCTTGGGAATTATTTACACTCCTGTCAGGGATCTGTGTGTAACACTACCATTGTCACCACCATTGCCATCCCCGCCCCCTCACACACACGCACCCTTGACCTGGACCAGGACTGTCTTCAGCTCTAAACAAACACAAAAAAATGAGACACTTCCCATCCCAAAGAAATCCAATCCAGAAGATAGGTACATGCATCTAGGAACACGAAGAGAATGGTCACTGTGGTAGGCAGTAGTCCTAGCACATCAGCAGCCTCAGTATTTTAGATACAACATAGTTTTTAATGAAGAATTTGAAGGATATTTATAGATATCCTTGGAGCTGCCTCCAAGTATTTGATAGCATTTTAAATCTGTTTTGCCCTTCCTTGCACTGTTATAGATGACTTAGGAAGGTTTAGGACAATGATGCTCAACCAGGGTGGCACAAGATCCTTTTAAGGGTGTTGTGAAATATTAGCACTGTTAGGTGTGCAAACACCTATACATGATTCACAGGATAAACCCAGAAATTTCAAATAGGAATCCATAGTTTCAAAATCATCCTGACTTGCTGTGATCTTTGTGAGTTCTTTGCAACAGAAGTACACTATTTTTTTCAACAGTCAAAAAAAAAAATAAAAAAGTGTGAAAGCTAACATCTGGGCTTTTCCAAGGGCTGCTTTGAGTCTAAAACCACTGATGCTTCAGAACATAAAGTAGGAACCTTTGTGGTCTGTCACCTTTGTTATGCATTATAGATATTTACAGTCATACAATATTGGAATCATCATGCTTCATCCGAAATGAAACATCCTCAGATCTCTCAATGCCCACTCCCAGTCTTGTATTCTATTGGAGATATAAGATTCTCTGTTTCTCACATCTCTTTTTTCTTGAAAACTACAATGATTGCTGCTGCCTTGCTGCTGCTTCTTTTCACTTTGTGAGTTAAAGATTTTGTGTGAAACTCTTGACTAATTAAAGGCAAAAATAGCCCTAAAATTTTAATGATGCAAATATACCTGAAGCTGAATACTGATTTTTTTTCATTATCTTTTGTTAACATATCAGAAGGTACAGAATCGTAGAAAAGAAGGTTGGGTAGGATGTCAAGAGATCATTTAGGATAGAAAGAGACATTGTCTTGGCAGTGGGATTAGCTGGTATCAGTGGTGGTATTCAATCAGTGGTGGTAGGCAGGTATTCAATCTGGCTTCAGATCCAGCCGCTTTGGATGTCAGCGATCTGATCTGGAGCTCCGGATTGGTTTGCTGCTTCAATCCGGCTGGAGCGGCTCCAAAGCTTCAGAGCCACCTTAGAAATCTGGCCATAGGCTATAATGGGGGATCAATGAAATATCTATAACTTTGTTGTTTTGTCTCTGATTTGGGTGAAACCTGCAGGGATGGAAGCATCTGCTGAGAGCATAAAGTCTGCCAAGCTTGAAGAAGATAGAGACGGGTTTGGGGGCAACTGCACCCCAAATTCTTGAAAGCAAAACTCATGTCATGTCTATGTGTTACACCATAGGGAGGTGAAAACACCAGGGATGGTGGCTACTGGTGAGCCCATGAAGTATGCCAAGTTTCAAGAAGATCAGTGAAGGGGTTTGGAGGGAACTGCACCTCAAGCTGCTGACAGGCAAAACTTATGACACAGATGACACTGTGTGTTAAAGCACAGCAGGCTGAAAACGGTAGGGGTGGTGGTCCCTGCTCAGGCCACAAAGCCTGCTAGCTGTGTGTGTGTCTCACTGGCGGAGTCCGTCTTCTGGGGCCCTGCACCTCTGGCTGCTGACAGGCAAAACTTGTGATGTAGGTGGGTGCTGGGGTGACTGCGTCTGTCTTGGGGCACAGAGGGGTGGAATCTAGTGCAGGCCTGGGTGCTAGGTCCTGCCAGGCCATGAAGCCTGCCAGCTCTGTGTATGTCTCACCAGGGGAGTCTGTCTTCTCGGACCCTCCACCTCAAGCTGCTGACCGGCAAAACTCATGATGTGGGTGGGTGACACTGTGTGTTAAGATACACCCTTCCTGGCACTGGGGCCTCTGCACAACACGGCAGTGTGCCCCAGTGTGGCCTCCTCCTCCTCCTCCCCTACAGTCTCATTCCTGGTCCACCAGTTTACATGACAACAGGTAAAATAACTTAGCTGGTTCAACACCAGTAGCAGGAGCAGCAGCATCAAAGGTACCCAAATGGAACTGTCACAGGGCCTTTCTTTTTATAAAGGAATTGACAGCAAGAAGTAAAGATGTTGTGTTGTGTTGGACATATGATGTTACTCATAGTGTGTGATGGCTTATCTTGTGTTTTTATGTCTATATGTGTATTATTGAAAAGAATAGTACATAAAAAAATGTATCTGGTCCTGGATGGAAGGAATAGTAAAGAAGCCAGAGGCTGGCCTGGCCTGGCCCACAATGCAGGCAAGAAAGCCAGTCAATGGAAATGGAAATGTCCGGGGGTGCGGGACAGGATGGGGTTAGGGGTAGTGGGGGAGAGGGGGATGTAGCAGCATAGGTAAAGGTGCAGAGGTGTCTGGGGTGTCAGATATCTGGCAGGTCAGTGTGCCAGAATTCCACTGTACATTGAGTCCATGAGTTTCTGTACCTACTATGTAGGAGGCTGGTGCTGGGAGTGCCAGCATGAGAAAGTGGATCTCCCTCTTTCACATCCCCTTATCTCTGCACTTCGGCCTCCCTGACTTTGTTGACCTGCACCTGCATCCAGTGACTGAGGGATTTGGGGCTGCCAGTGCACATGCACCCTGCCATCATGTGGACCATACTGGACAGCAAGGGATCCAGTCATCTCCTGATGCCCTCCTTCAGCCACCTCACCAGTGCCTGCACATCTGGTGACAGTGGCCTGCCCCAGCCAGGAATATTGATCTCCTAGAACTTCTCCATTTGGTGCTCTAGTTCCTTCACTAGGGGGATCACCTGGCTGAGGACAGCATCACCAATGCTAAGGGTCTCAGTGGCCTAGAGGAAGGGCTTGAGGACCACCAAGATCTGGGAGATAGTACCCCACTCAGCTCAATTCAGGGGGCTGCTGATCCCAATCTCCCCAAGCAAGGACATCTCATGGATGGCCTTCTGTTGTTTCATGAACCTTTTGAGCATCAGGTATGTAGAGTCCACTGAGTCTCCACATCCTGCATGATTTTGTGCTGTGGGATGCTCAGCTCTGTCTGTTTCTCCTGCAGCATCTTGCCCCCCTTGAAGTAGCCTGCCACCTTGCATTTCAAAATCAGCTGGGTTGTAGTAGTGGTGGTGGTGGTGGTGGTGGTGGTGGTGGTGCCAACACTGGCCGCCTTGTCCCTCTCCAAGGCATCCCTCACTATTAGGTGCAGCCTGTGTGCCACACAGTGGATGCCAATAAAGTTGGCACCACAGACAGCCTTCATCATATTGGCCCCACTGTGTGGTGACCATGAACCCATGGATGAGCTTGGCCTGCCCAACAAGCCACCCCTGCATCATGTGGTCCATGGCTCCCATGATCTCTCTTGCTGTTGTGGACTCATCCAGCACCTCGGCTTTCAGTTGAAACCACTGACGGCCTGACTGATTGCACCAGTGCCCTGCGAGAGAGAGGTAGGCGTGATAACCACCCTGGCTGCTCCAGATGTCGGAGGTGAAGTGTAAGGCTACCTGTGGCCCTGCCTTGTGCAGATCCTCCCTCAAGTACTCCCTGCATGCCTCATACAAGGAGGACACTACCATCCTGCTAAAGTTGGTGCATGCAGGCACTTTCTGAGATGGGCCAGAAGTGCTACAAACCACCTGAACCCTGGCTGCTCGACTAGGGAGAAAGGCTGGCTATCCAGAGCAAACAGCTCCCCAATGTTCTGGGTGATCTTGCTTGCCTTGGGAATGCACCCCGCTTTCTGTCCACCTTTTCCCCACTGGTCCAGGATGGCCTGCCTCTGCTTTGGGGGGAAGGGAGCTTGGGAGTGTGCGGGGGACTTCTCTTTCAGCACACTCGAACTGGTGCCAGGCTGAGCAGGAAGAAGGGAAAAGGGGGTGCTGACTCCTCAGATGCAGTGGAATCACCATGGTGGAAAAGTGTCTCACATTCTTGCCATGGCTGATGTGCCTTCAGCAGTGCTGGCAGATGGCAAACCTGGGGTCATGTGCCAGCTTAAATTGCTCCCCCACTACATTACTCCCCCACTTCAGGGCTGAGAGTGAGGATCCTGCCTTATCCCACTCTTCAGCAGGCTGAGGCTCAACAACAGGAGGAGATGCCTCAGCTGAGCCACTTGCTTCCACAGCCTCAGCCTCCTCCGAGGCGCTGCTTTACGGAGGAGACCTGGGTCGAGGGGAAATTTGAGGGGTGTGGAGCACAAATTCTGATTCCCCCTCAGTCCCCAGAATTGCTTGATCCAGAGCACTCAGCATCCCTGGTTCCAGCTCCAGCTTCTCCTCTGGCAGTGGGAGGCTCATGCTGAGAGATGAAATTGGGGTGGAGGAGACAGTGATTCTACTGCTGATGCCTACTTCTTGACTGAGGGGAGGTGATGCAGGTGCAGGGATGTCAGGTTCAGACCCTGCTCCCATCTCCTTGCATCCACTGGCAGCACTGATGTCATGGCTTTTTGGGAAGAGAATGCATCTGTGTTTGGTGGGGGGGAGGGGGTCTTGCAGCTTTAGCTCTCCCCATACCCCCTGTCCCTTCCCTGCCAGAAGACCTGGCACCTGGTTTTCCAGCATGCTTCATTTTGATCTTTCCTGTGCTGCAAAAGGTCTCTCTGTGTGTGTCAATTCTTTTGTATAGTTTGTTTTATTTCCTCTGTTGTGTGCGTGCACTAGACTCTTCTTTGTTTGCTTCAGTGTTATAACTTATGTAAAAATTGTATGCTGTCTGTCTGTCATCTTCTATGAATATCTGGTTTTTCTTCTTTATGCTGTGTGTGTGTGCATGCGTGCAATCTGTGTGCCTCCCTGCATAGTGATCACACTGGCAGGGAAAACACAGCTTTCTTTTTTCAAAGAATCCAAAAAACAAAAAGAGCAAATTTCAATTCCTTGAATTTATTAGTAAAAGTAATAGTAATAGCTAACCTAAGATAAGCTAAATCCTACCCATTCCTTTCTAAGAAGAAAAAGGAGCAGGCAAGTTCAACTACTGAGTAAAGCAAGCAAGCTGAAATGCTTGAGTCTGACGGTTCCTTTCTCATGCAGTTCCTGAGAGGGAACAAGCTTGGAAAAGGCACAGCACACCTCCAGGTTTTATGCTGTTTCTAGGTCCCTCCTTCCAGATGCTGTCATTGGAAGGGCAGCCAGAGAGAAATCCTTCTCACTGGCCACCTACACATGTCAGTCTTCCCCCTCACTTTTGCTCCCCCTCCCTCTTCTAACTTTCACTTTCAGTGTCCAAAACATCCGAAGCATTTCTGAAGCATTTTGGAAGCTCCGAACTGCTTTGGACATCTTAACTCAGCCCATGCTTCACTCTGAGCATGCTGCTTCAGATACCAAAGTGGCCCCAGATCTGAAGCGCTATCTGAGGCCTTGTGCAGCCCTAGTGTCTACAGACATTGCCCGGTCCTGCAGGATCAGGTCCTTGTCACTTCTGGGGATTCAGTGAGCCAACTCCCCAAGTAATCTATTCCAATGCTTGACTATATTGACAGTTAGAATGTTTTTTCTAATTATCTAACTTAATCTCCCTTGCTGCTATTTAAGACCACTACTTTTTTCATATCCATTGGTGACAGGACAAGATATAATAGCATAAGAAGTGCCATATCGATGATCTATGTAGCCCAGTTAACCTGTCTCCAACAGTGGCAGTAACAGATGCTTCATGGGAACAGTATATAAACAGGGTATGTCTAGAGTGATTCATTCCCTATTGTACCACTCCTGGAGTACAGTGATGATGGACGCCAATTTATAGTTATAAATTTGTAGTTACTGATACCAACTGCAGGACTAGCCTCAAGCAGTCCTTATTGTCCCTAAGTACAAAGGTCATCTTTGTGCTGCCCTTTGTATTAAAGGGCACAAGTAGAGTGAAAGGAGTTTCTCCTTCCTCTCACACTTACCTATCATGGTCCAGATATAATTGGCTAATAGACTGAAATTCATTAAAACAAGTGTCTTAGTAGTTGATTGTGAAGCACCTAGCACATTTTTGGCACCATCTGAAAAATAAATAAGGATGATGATCCAACTCAATTATAGCAATTTACTGCAAGTCGTTGAACATGCTGGGAATTGGTTAGGAGAAGATGGGAAATAGCTGAACCTTGAATGAACTGTGTGTAGTATATAATATAAGTAGTATATGAAGTAGTAATTTATTTCCAACTGAATATGAATACTGAATATGAATACTTATTATGTCTATTGCTCTAAAATTATCTATAAAGTACACTTGTTGTAGACCAGGCAGCTCAGATTGGAAACAAAACATGGTGGCTTCCTTCTCCTAGTCATGCTGAAGTCATTTTGAGATTTTAGTGGCCTATGGAAAATGAGCTGGTGTTCCCATTCCACTCCATATCTGCACATTCCTCTAATTAGTGCTGGACCACACTTTGGTATGTTTATCGTTTGAACAGATTTCTATAAATTTGAAGTCTACCAGTCAGGAGACACTAAAAATTCTAGGATTCTTCCATTTAAAAGGGGAGATGATAGTGGTCTATAAAATCATTACATGTATGGACAAAGTGAATAGGGAACTATTATTCACAAGGTCCTGGAATACAAGGAAAAAGGAGCACCCACTAAAATTAATAGATGGCAAAAAAAGAGGAAGTACTATTTTACATTACATATAGTTATCTTGTGGAACTTGTTGCCACAGGAAGTTGTAGAAGCAGGTTGTATAACAAGGTTTGAAAAGAGGTAAGACAAATTAATGGGGGATAGGTCTATTAATACCTAATAAATAGAAAAATCAGGGTTGTATCCACTGACATCTCTAAACTAAGGATGGTGGATGCCAGGGTGATATGACTTTACTTCCCAAATATTGGCAGGGTGGATGCTTTACTCCTCAGGAGTAAGAGTGGAACAATCAGACCATTAGGGTGCCTATAGACATGCTCATTCACATTCTAATTAGAATGCTCCAGTTTTGCCTCAGTCCAATGTATTAAACCCTGCACATTTAAAAATGGCCGTGGGGGTGCTTTATGTAAACCTCATGAAGTGAGCTTTAGATAAAGCATCTTGCAGCCATTTTGAAACACACAGGGGCTTAATACGTGTGATGGTGTGGTGTTTTAATTAGACCAACTATCTGGCAACTGCTCTAATTGAAATGCACCCTCCGCCCCTGAGCACATGTATAGGTGTCCTTAGTTTCAATTTACTGAGCTGAGGATAATATAAACCTGTTAAATTACACAGTAGATACCAAGGAAATAATTACTTTAAAAAACTATAAGACTGTTGTTTCAGCACATTGGAATCAATAGGTGTCCCGAATTAGCTGAATAATACAGTCAGATCCATAATGCTGAGTGTATTTATTAGACAGACACTACCTCATCTATGCTAAGATATGGCATCACGTTGCTGCCTTTATAGTCTTTTAGGAAATAGCCATAATACTACACAGCCTAGTCAATCACACTTTGAGATGAGCTTCTTGCAGAATATCAATTGATACACTTTTGGATTTCTTAAACATTTATTGCAAAACAAAGCAAACATTTTATGAATGCAGTCTTTTAAATGGATTTGCCAAAGTAATATTTGTAATGGAAGCTAGAAGCCCAGACATAGTTTTAAAAATGCTAGTTTCTACTTACATTAACTTAATTTAGATGATACATTTAATGACATAATGGGTATTAGCCACTCCACAAATAAAACACAAGAAAAGGCATGATTTGTCTTCCAAAAGTTATTCAGACATTTGCAGAATTAGGATAGATGTATCCTTTTAGTTCGGAGGGGGGAGGGGGCAGAAGGAGAGAGAAAACTATTAAACCTCAGAAATCCAAATATATCAAAACTAATTTTGAAAATAAGATACCTGGTTAAACTAAATACAATAACAGTATGAAATATGTGGCAAGTTTGCCACTTTTCAATAAAAGGTCACAGAGAAAATAAAAAATGAGAGGCAGACACCTTAAGAATTATTCATGAAAAGATTCTACTTCACAGACATTGAAAAAGATAACCAAACACCCTAAACAAATTATTCATTAAACTTAACCACAGGAAGTAGCAAGAGGAAAAATAAAAGTGCCACCATTAAATATAAATGCATGGTACATCACAGCAGGAATAAAGTGAATGTCATTTAAGAGAAGCCAGCTGCATGCGGTAAAGGCATTAAGAAATTAAGCCTTCTCTTGCAGAGATAGGGAAGTAAAAAATTAAAAATGGAGATCATTACGTAGTACAAGTGAAAATTAATAATGACTCTTGAAATACTTATTGGAATATTAAATTGATGGAAGTATTTCAAAAAAGTGAAATCCCCGCCTTTGTTTTTTCTAAATTTAAATTTTGAATTTTAAGGGGTCCATAATGATTTCTTGTTGGACCTCCACCTCAATTACATCCTATATTAATTTTAGGATGTTCAAATGTTAAAGATAAAATTAGCTTTCTGGTCCAAAAACTTTTGATGGAACCCTTCACTTCCTTCTCTAACTTTGTGTCTATTATCTTGTCCCCTTTTTTATAACTTTTGTGTGATCTATAATGTCCTTCCTCTGATTTTTCCACATTTTCTCCTCTTTATTTGGCCTCTGTTGGGTCTCTATTTATCCACAATCTATTGGTCCATTTTCTAAGAAATCTTTTTTTTTTTAGGTACAATTTCTATTCACTTGACCATGCAAAGTATTTTGATACCATGTATTAAAGAGATTTTATTCTATGTATGTTATTAAACAGCATATATCACTGGAGTACTCAAGCAACTTCTAGAAGTGTGGAAATGTCACTTACGTCTGTCATGTGTGGTTCACTTTGTTTTTTATTTTTTGGAAGAGCCTTAATGGTGGGTTTTAAAAAAAAAGTATGTTAAATTAGATAAGGTTAAAGAAGTGAATCTTGCCTTTGAAAGACAAGCTCAACATACAATACACTCCATAATCTCAGACTAATCTCTGAGACAGTCATCTTCTGTAAAGACATCTTTTTATAGACCTCAGAATTGTCATTCAAGATGTATAACTATAAAATAAATCATTTCACAGGTGTAAATTTTTAGTGACACGTGCACACTCCTCAGAACAAATATTCCTGAGAATAGCCACTCTGTTTCTTCTATTTTAGACAGACAGTAAGAAAATAAGTGATTTGCAATAGTGTTAGAAAAACCAAATTAGAAATCACGCTCTCAAGGGGTGAGGGCACTCAACTAGGAGGAGTCCTGGTTTCTGGGCTCTACTCCCAGATCTGTTTCTGGCTTTTATCCAACAACTGTTTGTGTGTAAAATGTATTCATTGTCCAGGGAAGCAGAGATCAGAGCAATAGACTATTCCAAGGTGAATATCCTAAACACTAAGCTGCAGTTATGCTCCCTGTTACTTACTGTGACAGGAGGAGTGAGAAAAGCACTCCCTCAACCCCAAAATTGATCAAGCCTATAAGTTTATGGTTAGGACTCTGTCCTGGAAGATTATAGATGTGGGTTTAAATCCCCTCAGGCTTAGGAGGCTCTTGAATGAAGGTCTTCCAATTCCTGGGTGAATTGTAAGATCCTGTGGATTGAGCCACCTACACTCCAGAGAGGGGTGAAGTTTTAGATACACTCTTTGCTTTTGTTGGTTACATCTAGGCAGTTTTTGAAGGTGTTCAACTCCCCCCCCCCAAGATGCTGTATAGGGATTTTAAATTGCAAGCTGTCTGCTCTGTGACCCAGGTGTCCAGAAGTTAGGTCACTGGCGATGTGTAGGGAGCGCATGTGGGTACATGTGCAGCCCCTGAGTGTGGCGGTGCACCCCCTATGAAAAGGTGCTGCTGACACTGTCAGCAGTACCTGCAGGAGGTCGCCACTTGTCATGCCCACTGCTGACACTGCTGGCAGCATCTTTGGGTGGTCAGCGATCACCACTGGCCACCACCAATGCTGCCAGCAGCATCTGCAGGTAGGCACCACCCCTGGTCAGCTTGCCACCCCCCCCACACTGCCAACAGTGTTAGTGGCATCTGAGGGAGATCCCCATTCACTGCTGCCATGCTCCTGCCACCACTGTGCCCCTCCCAGCCACTGGGGGCACACATCGGTCATGAGTTAGGTGTTCCTATGCATATTCAAACAAGGGGTCTGCCCATTTCCAAGATGTAGCTAAGGGGCAGCTTTGTCACAGTTGAGTTTAAGCAGCTTGCTGCTTAAGAGTGAATTATTCTAAATGCCCTGAAATCCAGATGCTAACTGTTGGAAAGGGCTGAGCAATGGGCAATGAGGAAATAATGCCAGTGGAATGAAGACACTGACATGGATCCAGTGATCTCTGTGGCTGATGTAATCTTTCTCAAGGTGCACAAGGCAGTAGAAAGATTAGAAGTAGGCTATTAAATACCTCCACAAATGTGGAAGAAGTATGTTTAATAATGGGACTTCCTATGTATGTACAAAAGGTACAGCACACACTTGGAGCCCTAACCTTTCTACTCGAGTACAGGGAGAATAGGTACCTTGACCTTCCCCACTGTGCCTATATGTACCTGCTTTGGTCTGGCACCAGGGTTATGGACCAGTGGGAAGGCTACAAATTCTGTTTATTTTTTAACAGTTCTTTACCCATTTTCACATTTATAATATCAAAGCAAATTTTGACTTATGTTTCCTAATCTTTTTGTAAGACTAGCTGTTTGTGTTTATAATGTAGTTTCAAACATGAACTTCTTGCATATTCTGGAAGCTTGTCTGTGTTGTTCAGAGATTATAAAGGGATATCTGGTATTGCATCTATTTATAACACTAAACAGGTGTTCCTCAAATACAGCATATTTTCAGCCTTGGAGAGTTTTATTTCAAATGGCAGCATACAAGTGTTTGAAAAGAATGCCAGTTAGATATACTTACAAAAACAATTGCTTATTTATTTGTATCTAAGTATGGAAACCCCATCCTCTTTTCATACATATAGTACAGGAGACCACTGCTTTCTGCTTCAAGTGGTGAATATAACAGGGAATTCATACCCTGTTGCAGGGAAGTAGAACATGCCTTTTAAGGGAAGAGTGAACCAGACTAAGACAGCCAGCAAGACTAGGGTTATTGAACAACCTTTTGGTCACACCAGCTAATAGGTCACTTGGCTAGAAGTGGGCAAGACTTGGAGGGCAAACAAGCCCTGAATGTGAGCCAAGAGCAGTCTGGCCCTGCAGGATGCAGGGGAAGGAGCTTCTAAGCTAAGGGGCTGCAGAGGACTCCCTGGATTTCTTTTGAGCTGATATGGGCCCTGCAAGTATAGATTGACTGGCTTTTGGGGGAATATGACTAGAGTGGGACAGTTTGTGTAATAGCCCATAGGCTTGCCAGCCAGGGCAGGGTGGGGGATGGGATTCAGGTGCATCAGCACAGAGAGCAGTGCCTCTGTCCTGCCACTGCTTGCCATCAAGGGCGTGAGAGTGGGCACCGCCGCTGCTTGTCAGCTGGGGAGGGTGGGGCATGGGATGCAAGTGCAGCAGCGCTGGGAGTGGGGACTATGACTTACTGTGACTTGTCCCCTTGCATCCAGTGTGAGCCATGGCTGCATCCCGCTCCCCCTCTGACCCCAGCTGGGCAAGTGACAGCAAGGGAGAGCCCCCACTCCAAGAGCTGCCATGCCTGCATCCTGCACCATCCCTCCCCATGCCCCAAGTCCCAGGCCCCCCCATCCTGACAGGGCAACTTGTCCTAGCACCAGCCCCAATCCCTCTTTCCTCCACTCCCCTTTCCTCCTGTCTCCCACAACCGCAATAATTTTACCACCTAGAGGCAGCTGTCATCTGCCTGTTTAGTCTATGACCGAATCTCCGAATAGGCCAAAGCTTTTCTGAAGCTTTTCCAAATTGGTTCAGAGGCTTCAAATCAATTTGGAGCTTTTAATTGGTCTCCCAATTTGATTTGGATTCAGAAATTCAGTCCCTGAATTGGCCTGAATCTCCTCCTGATTGAATCAGCTACTGAAGCTTCATGCAGCCCTAATGACCACCAGGGGAAGCCATGGCCACATCTGGAGCACTGATCTTGTTACAGTGAGTCAGACAGCTTGATCCTTACCTGCTGTTCTCTATTTGCTCAGTGCATGTTTGCTAACTTTTCCACTGCCCGAGGTGGAAAGGTAGTCCATTCTGTAGATTTCCTTAATTTCACCTTGGTCTTCTTGATGTGAGGGAGTTTTACATGTGCTCTTAATAACAATGCCCCCATCTGACTTTGTACAGGCACTCTCAGGTGTCTTTCAAGTGTTCACTAGACTCTGGCTGAGGGGTTTGTCCCCGGGACCTAGGTGTTAGGTCATGTTCCACCCTGAGGGAAGCCCTGACACTCACCTGCCACAACTTGGTCTTCTGTTCTTCAGTGGTGAGGCTCCTTCCCGGGGATTCTTGCTGTCCAGCTACTACCTGCTGGAGGCATTCTTGGGGCTCCACCTCCCCTACACCTCAGCCATGCACCAACCTTCAGGACTGCCAGATGGTGGATTGTTGGCCTGTCACCTGACTTGCTTATCCTGAATGACCTGAGGCATATGATTGTCCCTGCCCTTGAGCCCGACATTCCTCCGAGGCTACTGTCAGTCCAGCCTCGATCTTCCTTTGTGACTCTAGAGCCGTGGAGGGTCTTTCTTTGGTCACAAGTCTGGGTGCCCTCCAAAATAAAGGGGAATGAAGAAAAGAAAAGAAATAACGAAAAGATCTCAGTGCGGGTCTCTGCCCACCCCACTCACAGGTCCGATGTCTGTGGTCTTTCCAATCCCATGACATAATCCCTTTTTATCCCAGCTGTCCCACCATTCAGGGTGCTGGGTCCTCTTTAATGTGGATGAGAATCTCTGTCCTGCCCCTACCAGAGCTGCAGACCTTCCTGGGATGTTGTCAGGGGAACAACTTCACCCTTGGGCATCCCTGCCATCTCTTCTGTCCTTTCTCCAGCACTGGGTTTTGAATCTGCTGGGTGCTGTTTTTTTCTGATGTCATCTGCTGGCGCCACCGCCAGCTGGCAATACAAGTGGCTGATGAACCACGCCAGTGTCCCTTCTCGGTGTAGCTCTTTCTTCCCTATGGGAGGTAAGTATGCCCTCTTTTCAGGGCTCTTTCTCTCTTTCCTTGGGCAGGTTGCCCCTGCCTCAGGTCCGGCCACGGGAGGCGGTTTGGGGGTGCCTCTGTTTTTATTTCCCTGGTACAAACAGACTACAAAGTGTGTGCCTACATTATTCAATGTCTATGTCTGTGCATCTTGGTTTTTTTACATGCTCTAACAGTGAACTGAAGGATGCTTATTTTTTTCTGATGTGCCTATTGCCATTAGTGTTGAGTATAGCACAGGTTTAAATGTATGAACTCTAGTCTGCTGTGCTGTTTGTTTAGAGCTTTAGAGAATTTTATCAAACAAATCCTTGACTAACAGGGAAATATTTATATTTGGGAGGCTGAATTTAATCTCATCTTTTTCATGCACAGCATATTCTTTGCCACTTTGTTTCTCCTTTTTTGACTCCCATGGCTGTCAAGAAGAATCTCTGTTACACACACGTCTAAATGCAATGTCTCCTGCATACACACCTTTCAGTCATATTTTAGCCAATCAGTACCTTTGGAAAAGATTGATGGAAGTCCTAGGAAATTTTGCACATGGGAGAGAGGTTTCATTTTTGTGGTCTATTTAGAGACACATTTGAACTGGGTCAGGTCAGTTTGCTCCACCTGAGTCCAGGCAAATGGACAACAGTGGAGATGTGGATGGAAATATTGAAGGTGGAATGAAAAGTGATATTAAAAGTGCCTTGCCTGCATGTGTGCAATATAAAGATGTTGGTATGGTGGAAATCAGTTCTTTAAAGCAAATTTATTGTTCCTCCTCTGCATCTCTAGGGCGAACCACACAAGAGCAACTTACGATCTGAGAATGAGATAACTGGTGGGTTTCTTCTTTTGCAGACAAGAAGAAATGATAGTTGGAGTCTGAAATTCAGACAAATAAGGATTGCAGAATGTGGCTTAATTGGAAAAAATGGCCACCTACATTAGCTTCAATTCTTTTGAAAATTCTTTTTCTTTCTCACCTTTTTATATTTATTAAATGACTGCTTATTATTATCCTTTTGACATATTTTAACTGAATCAACATGGCAGTCTCACTGAGTTCTGAATGATGTATTTTTTACTTCTGTGGTTTTAATGTATAATAAATAAAACAGTGAGGAAAAGTTCAAAAGCTGTACCCATCAATTAATCCACCTTGAATCTTGTTCAATTTAAAAATGAGCTCTTGCTTTTCTTTCAAAATGGAAGAAAATTTGAGCTAAAAAGCATTTGAGAATAGAGAATTGACATTAAGAACAATGAACTTAGAACAGAATCCAAATATTAACCTAATAGCTTGAGTCTGCATAGCTATATAATCTGTTGAGCTCAGTTACCACACAGTATTTAAAATTTAGTCACGAAAGGAACGATATAAGGTTCATCTATCAGCAACACTTGAACATCCCATAGAGTCATCGGACTCCTATTCCTTGCCTGTTTTTCCCCATAATTGGGCATATTGTTTTTCTTAGTTACATATGATGTAAACTTGATTTTGAAATAAAAGGCTTGTTTTTATTGGATTGACAGGGTTATTGGCGGCTCAAACACTGCACTAAAAGGCAAAAAAGAGTCACTTTAAAACTTCATTTCTGCTAAAATATGATTTTAAGGTGTACCCATTAAATATATAATCTCTTAAAACTGGTTTTGAAGCTTTTCATTGGTGCTGCTATTGTACTTCATTTAAACCAGAAAAGCCTTGAATAGTGAACAAATATAGTGAACACCCTTTAAATGTTCATGCTGTGTTTAAAGATTATGGATTTTCATCTTATCTACTATATTTAAAATGAACTGATGCAGCTGTAACAGGTTATATTTCCAGAATTATCATGTGCTACTAACAGTGCTTACCATGTTCAAATATTTTAAAATTCCACATTTTGATAAAAAGCAACATTTATATGGCACTGTATCTGGAGACTGATATTTAGAGAGAGATGCAAACATTTGAAAAATATCTTACCACTACAAAACATTGAACAGTTGGTAACCTTGATTATCGTACCATAGTTTAACATATTTCTTAAGGGCAGAAATGACCTCTTATCTTCAGACTTGAGCAAACTGCCATCTTAATTACGTCTTTCTGCCCTTCAAGTTATCTCCTAGTTTAACTGATTCATTTTTTCCTATCTGCCATCTGTCATCAATGGTGCTCTCACCAAGTGTTCAGCTATTAACTTCAATGCAACCTCACAGGATGAGAGACCAAGAAAAATGTATGAAGATAAATCATAGGACAGCAGTGAATTATGAATATATGTTATATTTTTCTAGAAATCATATTGTTAATAAATATAAGATTTATCTCTAGAGGTTTGTGCTTGAGTTTTGAGCTTAAAATGCACTGGAATTCTTAAAAAGAGTATTTGGTATTACCTGAATAAATCCATTGCTGCCGTCTTCAGATATCAAAGAAGATATCAGAGAAGAAACAAGGTTCCGTTACATTTCGTTTGAAAGGCATAGAAACTGTACGTCCTGGCTTATGGTAACTATTGGAATTTGATGTTTAAGAACACCTGATTGAAAATTCAGACCCACAGATTATAAATACATGTATTTAAACTGTGTATTAAAACAATGGAAGCCAGCATTTTTCAAAAGTTACTAAAAAGCAATACCCAAGATATTGTTTTTTGTAGTCTGTGCAGAAAAGCTGTCATATTTCATGTGCCATTGTGTGGTAATTTCTGACAAGCGTTGATTTTTTTCATAGCAACTTCAGTAGCTTACAAAGGCTATTGCTAAACCTTTCATAATAACATGAATGCCAATACTTCTGGTTGTAACAGCCTCCTAAGAATTATGATTCCTAAATACTATAATAGGATGGTGTATAAATTTGTACATATATCATGCTGCCTTTTAAAATAATACTTATTATAACTATATGTTGAAAAGCTAGGGCTTCAATTTTCAAAATCCTTCCAAAGCACAGACGTATCCAGGCAAAAGAAGAAGAGTGATGTAAGAGTGTTGAACTGATATACAACAGGGCAGTATTTCATATGATATCACTTTTACTATCTCCACCACCCCTGACCTTGAAGTATCAGGATTACTCAAGATCTCATTATTTAGACTCAGTAAGTGGCCACCAGAGGCATTACAAAGCTGTTTGGGAAATATCTAAACCCAAATAGCCATAAATATACCATTGTAAGTCTGGCCTTCCATTAAGGAGATAATTTATAAACAACTTATAGTTATACTAAATTACATACATAAAGCCCAAAGCTTAATTTGTTGAATGAAGTCAACTCATGGTTGTGACAAAAGTGGCCTGGACTGAAGGTGAATAGATTACTTCAGTAGCACTAGCTTAAATTGCTTTGGCATATGCAATTATAACCTTTATTAAATTTATATTTCTTACATGAACTATCCATTACTGTCTTGGTTGAGGACCAAAATCATCAGGTCATGAGCTCAAATTGAATGAGTCTGAGGTGACTGATCAACATAATTAATTTGTCCTTGTGATTGCCTTGGAGAAAGGAAGATGGAAATGTTCCTGGATACACCAGGTGAATATAATGATGAGCCTTAGAGAAATAACTTAAGGAGCTGAGAAGGCAAAGAATAGCTTAGAGCAGAGTTTGTGCATCTGCCAAGTAGGAAATTCATACTATCACAGACTTAACTAATTAGTGATGTCCCACCTTCCTTCCCAATCTGGTGGCTGAATTCATAGGGTGTGTACACATCCTGAACATTAATTCAGCCAGATATTGAACTGTGGCTATTTGTGATTGATAGCAAGCATTTCTGTCAAGAGATCAAAGATAGAATTGCTTCTAGTCACCGCAAAGAGAAGGGCTGAACTTCTATAGAAAGAAGGGAGGTTTTAGTGTATTTCACACAGCATGTTTAGAAAAAAGTACTTTCCTAGAAAAAGGGTATCCTGAATACCACTTACTGCTCTAGTGAGTTTTTGCATCATTAAACAATCATTAGAATGGGGGCTGGAACCTAGGACTTCACTGCCTTATGAAAGCTCCTGGAGGCTTCCCCCCCATTCCCCAAGGTCACACTTACTGGTGCTCTTTCTCTCTTTCTGTACATTTAAATATTTCAGTATTCCATGAAAATTGGAATACTTTTTAACAGGATAGATCAAGAGGCAGCTCCTTACTCCCTTCTCATGCACTTTCTACAATAGCATACACATTGTTGAGATTCAGTTAATTATTGTGATGTGAGAGATGTGGGTGGAAATCTCCTAAAGCATATGAGAGACTTGAATCCTTTCTGCAAAATACACTCATATTGAGTAGCATTTATACATACATGTATATTTTGGAAGCATTTCTATGGATGTGTGCTATCTATTACATGAGTGGGGGTCTGCAAAATTGGGTCCTATATAAATACGAAAGTAAATGAAGAGTGCAACAGAGGCTGAAGTTGGATTGGGAGGATAAGAACATAAGTAATAGGATCATCTGAACACTCAAAAGAGCAACATTATGATTTTATTTATGTTTTAAAAAATTACCACTGGTTTTGTTGCTTCCATTTTTGTATATTCAGTACTTGAAAGAGCTTCTCATATACGAGAATAAGAAGGGCTAGAGGGTTATTGCTGACTGAAAAGGTAAGACTGACAAAGATATAAAACTCTTTCTTTAAGAGGAGAACAAGTCTTTAAGAGGAGATTTCAGCATGAAAATGGGGTACCTCTAGTTGATTTGAATACAGATGATCAACCAGAGAATGAGAATATTCAGTTTTGATAGCTTGGTAATAACAAATGCTAAAATCATTCTGAACTCCAGGAAATAACATTTCCTAATCAAAGAAGAAAAAAATAACTAAAAGTAGTAAAAAAAAAAACTTTATCTGCTAATGTCCAAAGCAGTGGCAGATGTAATTACCCAGGTAGTAAACTATATTTCATTATAAGAAATATTATACTCTAACATCAGGAAGATATTTTATTACCTTTACTAAGATTGTACTCCTTGAATGTAGCACTTCCTGTTTTCAAGATGACTTTCTGAATGTGGTTATTAAAAATGAGAACATTGTCTTCAAGACTGATAACATCATATTTTGATTGAACCGGACTTCCTAGCTTTTAAAATGAGTAACTACTTTGAATGACTGTAGGGTTGTTTGTGTGTCCAAATATAAGGAACTTTAATTGGTCAGTTTTTTAAAAAGTACTAAGGACCCAATCTCTAATAATTAGCCCCAGGCTGAGCACTCAAAATTAGGTATCCAAAGTTAATATTCATTTTTGAAAATTAGGTCTCCTCGCTTGAGTCGGTCCATGCATTTCAGTTTGCTTAGTTGGTCTGACACCTTTTTCAGATGCTTTACTCAGACAGGCTTAATGTAGCCAAAACAGAGTTTCTTATGTCCCAGTCTCAAATTATATATTGCAGTTGATCAGTAGCCAGCACCTTTTAACAAGCTGTCGGGTGGAAAATTCATCTCTTGTCTAAGGTGGCTTTGGTGCTACATCAAGAGTGGTCATGGGGAGGGGGAGGAGGGAGAGGGGACTTTGCCTGCACCCACACCAAGAACAGGCAGCTCGGAACTGAACCCACACTGCTGATGCTTCCAACTGGAGATAGGCTTGTTGAGAGTTTCTGGGATAGGGTCAGAGGAGACAGCATCAAGTGTGATGTTATGGTATGGATCTGCTATAGACTACTAGACCAGGAGGAAGTGGTGGATGAGGCTTTCTTCAAACAGCTAGTGGAAGTTTCCTGATCACAGGTCCTGGTTCTCAGGGGAACTTCAATCACCTTGACATCTGCTGGGATGTAATACAGCAGTGAACAGGCAATCCAGGAACTTTTTGGAGAGTACTGGAGACTAATTTCTGGTGAAGTGCAAACTAGGACAAATAACTATGGAAGGCTATATGGGCGCATCCAGATGAGCGCACACTTGCCTCTTGCGCCTTCTCAAACCCCTTTGAGGTGGGGCAAGAGGCATGTGCGGGAACAAAAAAATGTTCCCTGCACTGCAAGTTTGCAGTGCAGGGTGAAAATTACACCCCTGGATATCCTGGGGTCTAAAAAACCACTCCACAGAAGAGCGGAGCAAGGCATGGTCCCAGACCATACCACGGAGTCAGTCCTCCAAAAAAGACACTCTGGTGTTGGCCAGTGTCTCTTTGGTTGTCTCGCTGCCTCCAGACCCTGGTGTTGTCCAAGGTAAGTGTGGGGGGGTCGTTGGGTGTGGGTGAGGGGTGGCAGGGAGATGTGGAGGGGGTGGGGGAGTGGTAGGGGGATGTCCCCAGGGCTGCAGGGGTGAGGACCTTGCCCAGCCCAGCCCCTTTTGGCTCGCTAGTCCAACTTTGCACCAGAGTGGGTTGCAGGGCTTTGGGAGGCATGCACAGAACATGTGCCTCCTGGAGCCATGTGACCCACTCCAGTGCAAAGCTGGACTAGCAAGCCACACGGGGCTGGCCCAGGTCCTGCTGCATGCCTCCTCCCCCCCTGCAGGCACAGTGGAGCACAGGCAGGACCTGGCACGGTGCATGGGGACTGTGTGCCATGCCCATTTGGGTCCTGCCAGCCCTGGGGCCCCTCTGTCAGCTGGCCGGGCCAGGCCTTCGGTAGCAGGACCTGGCATAGCATGTGGGGACTGTGTGCTCGGCTGAGCCAGGTCTTGCCACCCTTTGGGCCCCTATGCCACCTGGCTGGGCCATTCCTATGGTGGCAGGACCTGTCACACTGCATGGGGATCATGTGCCACACCCAGCCAGGTCCTGTAGGCTTTGGGACTGTTTCTGCTGCCAAGCTGGGTAGCAGAGGGGCCCCAAGGGTGGCAGGACCCAGCTGGGCATGGCGCGTGGTCCCTGCATGCTGCACCACACCCTGCCACCATGGCCTGGCCTGGCCAGGTGGCACAGGCTTCAGGGCTGGCAGGATCTGGCTGGGCCCATTGTGTGGTCCCTGCATACCCCACCAGGTCCTGCTACCATGGCTTAGAGCACCTTACTCCCTCCGCTGCTGCTAAAGGTAAATTATGGGCCTTGGGTGGTGGGGGCTAGGGCCCTCCAGGGTGCCTTGGACCCTGAGTGGGGTGCTGGGGCCCTCCAGGGGGGAGCTACACCCTGGGCGGGGGGGGTCTGTAGTTCTACAGGGTGCCTGAGACCCTGGGCGGGGGGTGGTGCTGGGGCCTTGTGGGGGATAGGGGCTGTGACCCTTCAGGGGGGAACTCAGACCCTGTGGGGGGAGTCATTCCATGTGCTGGAGGGGGGATGCACCCTGTGGGGGCCAGGGAGCCCACCCTTCCTTAGAAGTCCCCCCACAAGGTCCCCCACACCCACAGTCCCTCCAGCAATCACCCCAAACGTAGCCACATGCCAATCCACATTCCTTCATACACACACATCCACTTTCCCCCACACCACTTCCCACCCTTCCTGCAAACACCACATCCTCTCAACACACCCATCATGTGTGAGGAAAATGAAATGTACACATCAGCACATATAGGTATTTAGAATTTATTTTATCACGATGATAGAGACACTGGTAGACTTCCACATTGCTTTAACATTTTAAATATACAAATAAAGCATTGTCCAACTGATTATTGTCTTTCTTTTGCTCTCTCTCTCTCTCTCTCTCTCTGTGTGTATAGAGTGGTCTTTTGTTTTAATTGTGGAAAAACATGGATTTGGGGGTATTTTTAAAAATGGATTTGGGATGCTGCTGCAGCAGTCCAGCTGAAACAAAAGGTAGTATCCCAGGTACCAAGTGTCTGGGCCCCAGAAGCTCCTGAGAGTGAGTAGCCCTGAGCTGCTTGCCAGGGCAGCTTTTTGTATGGAGGGGGCCAGGGCAGGGCAGCATTTTATACTGCTGGGGACAGCACGGAGGCTGGTCCCATACTGTAGCTCTCCCTGGCTGCAGATTCAGAAGGAGCCAGGCAGGGTTATTTTGCTCCCAGAGGCACAATTTGCTTCACAACAAAGTGCATGTCCGAGCACGTGCACAGAGGCAAAAAGCCCCGGGTCTATTTGAGCTGCTGCAAGTGCACGATTGCATGTATGGACACACCCTAAGAGTGTAGCAAAACCCCCAATTTTTCTTTTTTTAATTTTGAAATGTATTCCCTCCCTTTCCCAACTATTTCTGACTTTTTCTCTCCCTCTCTATTCCCTATAGATAAGTTTGAGTAAGCTAAGAGATAGAGTGAGCTAAGACATGAGATAAGCTTTAGCATTTTTATAGGAAGTTTTTTTTCTTCTCTCTTCTTCTTTGATCCACTGTTTTATATTGTATAGTTATTATGTTTATATTGATTTTTACTGTGTGATTACTGTTTTACTGATTTTTACTGTTTTTTCTATTGATACGATAGGATTTAGGTCTACACGTGTAAGTTAGCATAAGTTATGTCAAGTTTCCATTTTGTATGTCAAGCCTCCATCTTGTGTCCTCTGCCTGGGTGTAACCTATGACTCATGTTTAACCAGTCTTATGTAAATTGGTTCCTGAATGAATGGGGATGAATGGGGGTGCTTGAGATACAATGGTAGCAAGCCTCTACTGAATAATCAACTCAATGACTGGACTATCAGCTCATTGACTGGACCATTGCCTTCTATTGACTCACCCAGGAACCATAGACCCATCATTTGAAAGACAAAGACCCTACAGAAATCAGCCAACTCACTATTGGAACACAGACACCTGGAATTGCAAGTCCTGGAGTGCACATGCTCAGTACACCAGGGATGACCCTTGCCTGGGCATGCCCCTGACACTAGGGTCATAGAAGGTCTGCCCCTATAAAAAGGGGTAGTGAAGACAGACCCAGTAAGAAACCCTTTCCATCTGGACTAGCACCATGCCACACCACCTACCTACCCAGACATCCTGCTGGCGACCCCCTCTGGACAACATCTTGCTGGAGAAGACCCCAACTGGCCATCAAGGATCAACTCACAGCCCAGGATAGGTAGCTATCACCCACCTTCCTTCTCCAAGCAAAGGACCTGGACTCTGTCCCTACACATCTTGACTTCAATCCCTTCAACAAGCCTTTTTTCTCTCCTGCTACCATTGTGTCTCTGTGTGTGTGTTTGTGTGTGTGTAGGAACCAATAACTTTCAGTTGAGTTTTTGTCTTACTCACCTCCCAACTCTCCTCCTTGATTTCTGCCTCTCTGTTTTCTTGATTTGTCCCAGCTTGCTGCCTCTCTGTTTCCTGGCTGTTTCCTCCTTGCCACTGGGCTTTTCCCCTTGCTTCCACCCTGGCACCAGTGAACCTGAGTAACCCCAGGACACTTGACCTTATGTAACCCCAGCTTCCCCTCCAGTCTGCCACTTCTAATCTCAGCCCCGGCAACTTTCCCTCCCTCATCTTAACCCTCATCCATTTCCCTTCTTCCCCTCTTTCTGGAAATCTTTGACATTTGATTCCCCCCTCCCATAGTCACCAAGCACCCTACATACCCCTGGTACTCCAAGCACACACATACATACCATACCACCCAAGTTAGGAACTCACTTGTGTGTATGTGTAGGTGGGGTGCTATGTGTGTGTAATGGAAAATTATATACATAAAATTGTGTACATGGTATACAAATTAGTGATATGTGTATGTGTATTGAGTGTGCGGATATTGACAACTGATATTTGTCTAACTTTTGGTGTGTATAGTGTGTAGGTGCTTGAATTGGTGATAGGTGTGCATGTGGTTAGAGTGGTAATCTTGGATGTGTATGTGCCTGAGTTGGTAAAGTGTGTGTGTGTATGTGCCCGGAGTGTGTGTATGTGCCTAGTGATTTTTGTGTGTGTATATGTGCAGTTGAGTCTCACCCTCCCATTTAACAGCCCAATTTTGAGATCCTGAGAGTTGGCCTGTTGGCCTACAGGACAACAAGAGCATTGCGTGGGCATGAAGGGATGAAGTCAAAGGCCAAAGCACAACTGGAGTTGCTATTAGCAAGGGATGTGAAGGGTAACAAGAAGAGTTTCTGCAAGTATGTTGGTAGCGTCCCCCTGCCTCAGCAACTGGTTCCTCCTGGGTCTGGCAGAGGGCATCGGGGTCCCTCCACAGCTGAGCGCCAAGCCATGAGGGCACAGAAGGGCCCACCGTGTGCCCTCTGGTTTATCCCTTCTGTTCCACTTCTGGGTTCACTGCTGAGCATATGGAGGCCTGCCCCCTGGTGCTCCTATTGGATGCTCCATTCACCCCAGCATTGCATTGTTCACAAGCCATACTGGTACTGGTACCTCAAGGTATGTAGAACAAACTTTTAGAGCTGTGTCTATGTCCAAATAGCTGATTCTCTGAATCAGCATCGAATCTTCAGATTCGGCTGAATCAAATCAGGGACGGTAATCTGAATCAATGAATTGAATCACTGTCCCTGATTTGGGATGAATCTGAATCAAATAGGGCTAGCTTCACACACCCCTACTGGGTAGCACAGTTTGGGGAGGAAGTAAGTTGTCCTCAGTGGTGAAAGAACAGATTAGGGACTACTTAGAAAAGCTGGACATATATAAGTCCATGGGAATAGATGTGATGCACCCAAGGGTGCTGATGGAGTTGACTGATGTGATTGCAGAGTCACTGGCCATCATCTTGAAAACTCATGGAGATCAAGAGAGTTCTGAGATAATTGGAAAAGGGCAAACATAGAGCCCATATTTAAGAAAGAGAAAAAGGAGGATTCAGGGAACTATAGACCTGTCAGCCTCACTTCAGTCTCTGGAAAAAATCATGGAGCAGATCTTCAAGGAATCTATTTCTAAGCACATACAGGAGAAAAAGATGATTAGGAACAGTCAGCATGGATTCACAAGGAAAAAGTCATGCTGAACCAACCTGGTTGCCTTCTATGATGAGAAGACTGGCTCTGTGGATGCGGGGAGACTGGTGGATGTGGTGTTCTTTGATTTTAGCAAGGTTTTTGATACAGTCTATCACAACATTCTCACAGGCAAGGTAAGGAAGAATGGGCTAGATGAATGGACTGCAAGATGGATAGAAAAGTGGCTGGAGGATGGGGCTTAGTGAGTAGTAATCAATGGCTCAATGTCTAGTTGGCAGCCAGTATCAAGTGGAGTGCCCCAGGGGCTGGCTTTGTTCAATGTCTTCATCAGCAACCTGGAAGATGGCATAGAGTGTGTCTTCAGCAAGGTTGCAGATGACACAAAGCTGAGGGGAGCGGTAGATGTGTTGGAGGATAGGGCTATGATTCAGAGTGACCTAAACAAATTGGAGGTTTGCGTCAAAAGGAATTTCATGAGGTTTAACAAGGACAAGTGCAAAATCCCGCACTTAGGACAGAACAATCCCAGGCATTATTACAGGCTGGGGGATGACTGGCTGGACCTACATAAGCTGAATATGAGCCAGCAGTGTGCCCTTGTTGCTAAGAAGGCTAATGGCATATTGGACTGCATTGGTAGGTGTGTTGCCAGTACATCAAGGGAAGTGATTATTCCCTTCTATTTAATACTGGTGAGGCCATATCTGGAGTACTGTGTTCCATTTTAGGCCCTCTATTACAGAAAGTGTGTGGAGAAATTGGAGAGAGTCGAGTGGAGGGCAACAAAAATGGTGAGGGGACTGGGGGACATGACTTAAAAGGAACTGATCTTTTTAGTTTAGAGAAAAGGAGACTGAGAGGGGACTCTAAAGCAGAGTTTGAAAGAGGATGGAGGTAGACTGTTCTCACTGGTGGCAAATGAGCAAGAAGCAGAATTCTCAAGCTACAGCAAGGGAAGCAAGGCTAGATATTAGGATGAATTTTCTCACTAGGAGGGTAGTAAAACACTGGGACAGGTTACCCAGAGAGGTGGTGGAAACTCCATCCTTGGAGGTTTTCAAGACTTGGCTAGACAGAGCTTTGGCTGGGATGATCTTGTAGGGGATGGTCCTGCTTTGATCAGGGGGTTGGACTATATGACCTCCTGAGGTCCCTTCCAACCTTTTCTATGATTCTGTGATTTCCATCTCTCTCTCCATTGTCCCACCAATCTGTCATGTCTAAATACTGTTTCCACCTCCAAAATATTTCCCCAAATCTGCCACTAGGTTCATCTTCCCTGCCATGGGTTCATCTTGATTTGATTATATCACCACTCTTTTGGAATTTTTCCACTGACTCATCCTCTTGCACACCAGGAAATTCTAATTTTTAATCTTTTCTTTCTTCCTTCCTCTGGCTAACTTTGCCCTTCTCTGATTACCTATCCTGTTCTGTACTCTTCCTACATTTTGCATTCATCCAGTGATGCTGACCATAACTATTAATTTATTTGCTACTTCCACATTGATCTCTAAGCATTCATCTTTCTCTTTGAACACTCTTTTTGAAAAGGTCAATCAGACCACATCTCATTCAGTATTTTTACCATTCTTTCCTGGCTCTTTCATGAGTACCTGGAAATAAATCTAATGTGTATTTTTACAATTAGAAACTTACCACTTGTATTACATGATTTCTCTTACTGCTTTTAGGGTTGTCATCTAAAATAGAAACTATTTGGAGGCAGAAGCTACCTCCTCTAAGTTTGGAAATACCTACAGTACCAGAAATAATAACTGCTGCACAGTGCTGCTAACTACTGTTAAAAAGGTGTTGTATTTTAGTCCGAAGAAAGCACCATTCCAAATATGATGGATATGATTTCCTATGTATTTTTGGGTTTGTGTGTGGCCCACATGTATGCATAGTTCATGCAAAAAAAAAAGCCTGGGACAAAATATAAAAAATATATGAAAGAAATTGCAGAGGGGTTATGGTAAATAGAATAGGCCATATTCATAAATAATTTAACTACATTGATGAGACTTAAGTCATGTTGTTTATCATCCAAAAAATTAACTGTCTGAAATAGATCTAGGACACAGACTTAATACTTCTGTTGTGCAGGAAATGGTGTGGGATATTGAACTAGCCATGATCTTTGCCCTTGACTTTCACGTCCACAGCTTTACATACATTAAAACAAGGTGGAATGGATGTTGGTCACCTAACTGAAAATAAATAAACTTCCCAAATGGTCCTGTTCTGTTTATATATACTGATTATTGTTATAATCCTTGGGTAGATTCAGATAGTAGCTTGATCTATTTATTACTCTCCACAAACATGTATTCTATGTTACTGGCAAGCATTGAGATTTGACACATGACTCATTCATTTCTGGAAATGTTTCCTTAGTATACACAGATGGTGTTTATAGAGACTATATAAGAGGTAACTTATTGGAGAACTGGATATTTACAGTATCAAAGGCAGATAAGCAATATTCTCTCTACTGTACTGCAGAGGAAACATCCACTAGTCTGGTTCTGAGGTATTTGTTATTCATGATTTTCTCAAGACGGAAGCCATTTTTTACCCTTTTGTCTTCTCTACAACATAACTCATCCTTTATGTGGATTGCAGAATTCTCTCATCACTATATCTTGTCTCAGTTGCTGTTATGGCAACAGGTTGCATCTTTGCTGAATTGCAGCTGAAGTATAATTTGGACACCAAGTGAAGCAACACATTGCTGAAAACTAAACTGGTGCTAATGTTCATTTCAGTCAACTTTTCTTTTATTAACTATGAAAAGATGCTGCCCTTATACCTAGGCAACCCTACCAAAATCAATGAGAGTTACCTGATTGTATATAGAAGCAGCCACTGTCGTTAGGGATGTCACTGTAAGACACAAGAGGTATAATTTCATATTTCTTTTGTAAGCCCCTAAAGTTTAGTTTTACACTTTATATTATGTTGGCTGTACTTAATATTACTCAATAGGCAAAAGTACATGAATATTGCCTCTACAACATCTGTTCTATTCTACTTATTAAGTGTGTGCTGTCACTTTACTCAATTAGGAATAAATGATAGTTAATGGAAGAAAATGGCAAAGATACTGAACCAGAGAGACTGCAAACTTTTCCTTAGGAATATTCCTGACATCAGACTTTTCTCCCCTCAAAATTAAGAAATATAATATAAAATGTGTTTCATTCTGTGAATTACTACTTTCTTGCTTCTTGTTAATTCTTTATTGACTGGGTCTTTTTAACAGAGCATTATTTAAAAACAGAAATAAGTTTCAGGTTCAGGATTATTATGCTGAGAATAAATTATAAGAGAAAGTGGAACAATATTGATACTTATGGATCTTGCCTTTTTCTTTAGGATTTTTAAACGTGGTAGGAAAACAATGATGTTTTTACAGGCTTCATTCAGTTCAACTGCCAATTATTAAAACAGTAATTATATGCATGCGATATTATGCACATATATGGTATATAATCTATAAATTGCCTTGGGTTTTTACAAATTTAGATTTTAATATGAAGAAAAAAACAAAGGAAGGAAGAATTGAAGGTAACAGATGAAAGTCAATTGCTGTGACATTTCTGCAGGCTTATGCCCATGTGACTAAGTTTTGCTGTTCTGTTTCTGGCATAAAGGTATAGATTAGGTTTAGGTGAAGTGTGTTTCATGCCATTTAACAGTCTCCTCTACTGGTGTCATGTAGGTATTGAGCAGAATGGATCATTGTGTGATTCTGGAGACAGAACAGAAAATATCCATGATAACTTGCTGGAAGTGGCCCCAGTGAAATAAGTGAAGCTTCCACTGCCTCCTACCACATCAGAGGCAGGTGAACCTAGTACACGGTAATTGTTAAGTTTTATTTGTAATGTAGAGGTTATATGTATCCAAAGATTCTCCCGTTTGGTTAAGACAGAATAATAATAATAATAGGTTGAATCTCAGGCACAGGTAGCTATTATCTGTATCAAATGCTGTATAGTTGTCCATTATGGCTTACACAGTGCAAGTCTGTGACCAAGAGGAAATCCTCAGCATTAACGAAATCCTACTCCATGCTTGGTCTATAGCCAGGTTGGGAGGTATCCAGATTATTGCTGCTCTGGAGTTAAAGACAACCCCTGCTGAGTTTCATAGTAGTTAGTTTTCTCAGAAGTAGGAGGTTACTGCAGTTGAGGAGAAAGGGATAAGGTAAACAAGGATAGAAGAAGGTAGAAATAGACTGTGGCAGGGCACCTTTGGTGTCTGCCACTTTAAGGGCAGAAAACAGGAAGCAGCCAGGTGCCTGATGAGGGCAGCCATTTTGAACCCAGGGATATGGGCTGGGCTGCAGTTTGTTGCAGGAGGAAGGAGGTGGCATCAAGCTGAGAGGCTGCTTTGGGAATAACAGGTGGTAAGAGAAGGGGCTATGGGGTGGAGGTGATCCCTTGTCTTGGGTAAGACATAAAACTGCACCCTGCCAGGGAATGGTGGTCTGGTGGGGGTCCTAGTGGTGTGGGACCCCCCAGGAAATGCCAGGCCAGTTATCTCCCTGATGGAAGGTGGGTCAGAGCACCTTATAACCATAGCCCCACATCCCTGGTGGTGTTCTAACAAGCAAAGGGAGCCCAGGGCTCGTTAAGGAACCCTGAAGCAGAGCTCAGGCTGGAAGAGGAACCTGGGGCCATGCCCAGGCAGTAGGGTTAAGCCTGAGGGTGCAGGCGAGACCCTGAGTTAGAGGGGGGATGAGTAGAAATAGGCCCACAGTTGTAGAATTGCTTATTCAATGTTCAGGTGAAGGTAGTAGAAGACACCCAACAGACTGCACCAGGCTGACTGAGGTGAGGAGAGCTAAGCCCAAGGCTGGGTGAGATGGGTGTGGCCCTGTGAGAGGGGGAAGTATGAAAGAGGCTAGGTGAGAGCCAGCAGAGTGAGTGGGACCCTGGTGAGAGAGGGGTAGTATATGAGTGGCCTTTTGGGGCTGTAGAGAAGAGCTAAAACTGTGTGTACACCAGAGTAACATCTGTGAGGCATGGGACCCATGGAGGGGAAGTCAGAGCGGGTATTAGGCCATCAGCAGGGCAAGTAATGGGTAGCCTCCCACCTTAGTAACAACTCTCATATTTTTCCATCAAGGCATGGCAGATGAGTGAAGTGGGCAGTTACCTCAGGAGCAGGGCAGCCGGCGAAGACCTGACAAGGAGGCCACCCTATTACACACATGAGGTAGCTATAGAAATGATTAAACTCTTTATTTCTTACTCATCCTATTCATTTATACTCACACCATAGCCCAGGTCCTGTAAAATCTAGATGTATAAATCTTTCATTCACTTCAGTGTGAGATTTGCACAATGAGAAAAATATATCTCCCACTGAATTGAATGATAGCAAAATACTCTAGAGATCTTCTGCAGATAAGAGGATAATATGGGGGATATGATGATAGTAGGAGCTGGTACCCCATGGACAAATTAATCAGACCCAATTTTTGGCATCTATGTTCTATATCTGTAAATAAAGTTGTTTTCTCTTTTCATATGGTTTGCCTTAAAAAAGATAATCTTACATTTGCTTATTAATAGCAGCTTAGAAAATGTTTTGCTGCTAGAAATTGTGAGTTGGCAAGCTGCAATTTTCCCTGACATTTGCTTGTTAACAGCAGATCAGTGATTGTTTCATAATTATATAACAAGGTAATGAAAGTATGTGGGAAATAAATGATCTCTGAGGTTTGAGAAAACAATGTATTGTCTTATTTTCAAATGATCAAGAAACAGAAATCAAGAGAATCAAGAGAAGGCTGAGGGGGGACCTGGTGACCATCTATAAACTCACTAGGAGGGACCAGAAGGGTTTGGGAGAGACTTTGTTTCCCCTAGCGCCCCCTGGCATGACAAGGAATAATGGCCACAAGTTGTTGGAGACTAGGTTTAGATTAGACATCTGTAAGAACTACTTCACAGTTAGGGCGGCTAGGAGCTGGAACCAACTTCCAAGGGAAGCAGTGCTGGCTCCTACCCTGGGGGTCTTTAAGAGGAGGCTTGATGCCTAACTAGCTGGGATCATCTGAGCCCAGTTTTTTCTCCTGCCCAGGCAGGGGATCGGACTTGAAGATCTATGAGGTCCCTTCCGACCCTTCTTCTATGATTCTATGAAACAAGTCTTTCAACGTAACTGCCACAGTCCAGTCATTTTACAAAGTATATTTATTTTTTCTGTCAAAGTCTTATAACTTAAATATGCCTACAGGAGAGCTCAAGGAACTAAGAACAACACTTTTTAACCAACACATGTTTATTATGGGATTTTTGGATTTTGGCTTTCTGAATAGTTGTCACATCTCAGGGAAATTCCACCTCAACAGTTTTCCTCATCTATTATAACTATCATAATATTAATGTCCATTAAGGTTGCATGCTTTTATACATTTTATTTCACAGTCTGTTGCCAACAAGTCAATTGTAATAATTGAAAGAAAAGGCTGGTAGCAAAGATGCTTTTCTTTACACTATTCTAACGTATATACTTTCCTTTAAAGGAAGACCATTTCAAGCAATGGGGAAAAACTAAATGATCACATGCGCAATGAAAAAAGTATTAACTTTTCATTTTTTATTTTCTTTTTATGCTTCATTTTTATGAAGTTTTCAACTGCAATTAAAGAACTGGAATTTAACAGCCTTCAAGGTATATTTATATTCCTGTTGACCTTTTTCCTGTAAACATTTGGGGTTTTTTGCAGAATAATTCTATGAAAGGAATGAACTAAACTCTTTCATTGGATTTTTTTTCTGAGTAAGGACTATAGGATTTTATCTTAATTTTAGATCTAATTTCTACTAAAAGTAAATGTGATAAGATAGGGTCAGTGGTAAATAACAAGATAGAAGCATCAACAGATTGGTCATAGCTCTTAAAATTAAGTTGTTACTAAAGGTATCTTTGGCCAGATAAAAAAAAATGTAACATTTTATTATCCCTGCAGAATGAGGAATCTTTATTTATATTTTTAACGTAGAGAAATAGATGGCATAAAAAAGAGCTGGCTCTGTGGGTTGAATAGAGGAAGATACTAGGGCTGTGTGAAATTTTGCCCGATGTTTTGTTTCAAAGCTGTTTCGAACTCAAAACAGCAAAATTGAATTGAAAGAAAAGCTTTCAAAACAGCATCAAAACAAAACAAGGGCACTCAAAACATTTAAAAAATTTAAAAACTTTTCAAGTTTCAAACCCAGGCTTACTGTTTTCAGCACTGGTCCCAGCTGGCAGCAGCAGCCTCCTGTCATATGGCAGGGAGATCAGGGCCCACCTGTACCCACACCTGGGAGTGTGGGGGGACCCAGTCAGTCTGGACAGTCCTGCTGCCTGGAATGGTGCTGGGCACAGCCCGCACCTCGTGCTGGGAAGATCAGTGCAGCTGCTGGCCTTAGCTGGCAGCACCAGCCTCTTGTCATCCAGCAGGGCTGCGGGGGCTGTGGTGGACTTTGCCTGGGGGTTCAGGCCCCTAATCTGCCTCTTGAATCACAGGAGGCTGATGCTGCCACCTGGGGCCTGCAGGAGGTGGGCCCAGGGCAAATCGGCTCAAGTGGTGACCCACCACCCTGATCTTGGGGTGGCAGTGGGTCCGCACATGAGCTGATATGCCCTGGGCCCTGTACCAAAGCTGGCCCAAGGAGGGTGCAGGGCTGGGGGAAATCAGCTTATGCAGGGAACTGCCCTGCCCCAATCCAGGGGCAGGGTAAGTCCCCTGCATGAGCTGATTTCCCCAAGCCCACCTGCTGCTTCCAGGTTGCAGCACCAGCCTCCTGTGATCTGGGAGGAAAAGTGGGGACCTGTACCTCTAGGACCAGTCTGGTACAGCCCCTGCAGCTGTCCCAGGGGTGCAGGCACCCCTGATCTACCTGGTCGATGACAGGAGGCTGGTGCTGCCAGCTGGGGCCAGCAGCAGCACCAATCTTCCTGGTACTGGGTGGGCAAAACATCGAAACAGCATCAAAACAGCAAAACAGTTTCAACCAAACAAAATGGAACAGTGCTTTTGAAATGAAACAAAACTCAAAATGAAACACTGTTCCATCAAAATGAAAGTGAAATCAGAACAATACTGTTTTGTACAGCTCTAGAGGGTACTATCTCAAATAAAAACTTCCTTATTCTCATTCTAGCTATGCAGGAGGAAGTCATTTGTGTCCTAATGTTGGCTTAGCATGCAGGGACTGCATGTTGTGCTGAGCCAGGTCCTGCTGCCATGGAACTGGTCTGGCCTGATGGCATGAGCAGCCCCAGCACTGCCTGAAGTAGCATAGCCCCACACTGAGCTGCACTGGCCCTAGGATAAGTGGCACAGGCAGTGCTGCCTCTCAACCACTGGGGACCTACTGCACCGCTAGGGGGTCTGGCTGCAGCAGGCCCTGAGTGCACCATGGCTGCTGTTGCAGAGAAAGTGGGTTGTGGGCCAGGGAGCTGTAGCCCCAGCAGGGGAAGTCCCCCAATAGTTCCCCCCACCCTCATACCCGGCTCCATATCCCAGATTGGGACATGGTGAGTTTGAAACACATAAGGGGATCAGCTTGTACAGGCTGATTGCCCCAGTTGGCTCAGACGTGCCCTAATGAACTGAATGCTGGCCCATGAGGGTGTCAGCTGGACACCTAGCCAAATTCAGAGGTATTCTGCTTACCTGTGTGATTGTGTCTGACTGAAGTTTATTGTTGCTCTGATGAACTGATGCTTGGCATATGATGCTGTCAGCCTGTCCATGCTGATCAACCTCCCTGGGTCAGGCATGTCACATTAATCTGTGTGTGTTTATGTGTATGACTGATTTGGTGGCTGGAGGAACCCAGCCTCATTGAAACTGAGTCCTGCAAGATAGTTGCACTGGGGGTGAGGACTTGCAGAAGGGAGAGATACACAAGTATCCCTATAGAAACACAAGTAACACAAGCAGCACATTGGTAGAATTACCAAGACCCTAGATAGGTATCCCTAATAAATGAGCACACCCTAAGGTGATGGGAAAATCTGGTAACAGTGGGGAGGGGCAGGGGAAGTGACAAAATGAAAAACATTAAAGTACCTGCTGCAAGGGGCACTTCTGGTGAGATTCATGGAGCTCCCTACATATAGGTGCATAAAGTGAAATTGGATTCTGCTCATAAGCTCTATTAACATCATCATCTGTTCTTGAACAGTTGCCTATTCTTAATATGGGAAGCTATGCTTTGTCCAGGAGTTTCAAAATAATGTGATTGCCCAATACAGATCTTTCAGATTAAAATTCTAAGAAGTGTTGAATTTGTCATTCTTTCTTTTTTCTTGATTTTGCAAGTCAAGATTTCAGCCAGTAATAATGACCTAATAAAGCAATAAATTGATACGTTCATTAGAGAGAGGTTGTACAATGAAAGTAAGTTAGAATTGCACAGAGTAAAAGCAAGTCACTGGACATCATTCAGGAATGGTAGAGAACTGTACCATAAGTTGACAAGAATGTAAAAAGAATGTTCAAATTAATCAAAAAATATAATGGGTAGATAGGGAAAGTCTTGTGTTGTTTAATTTTTCCATACACTTTCATTTTCTCTGAATAGATTACTTACTTTAAAAGATTTTGTAGTTTAGTGCTGAGTTCCTCTGGGCTTCATTTTGGCAGCCCTGTTTGCGTTCTCTACATGCTGCCCTAAGACTGACTATTTATTGTTAGAAATTTCCAAATACTGATGATACTCTGCAGTATCTGGTACTCCCTGCTGACTCTACTAATGGCTTATCAGCCTTTTTTGTGAGTAGAGAAAATGCAAGATTATATGTTTTAAAGCAGCTTCAAGCAGCACATTGATTTTAAAAGAGCTACCCATGGCTTAGTTTAATGTGATGGGTTTACCTTTATTGTACAAACTAACTTTCTTCCATAGGGGATATTAAAAGTCACCATTCTAGAAAATTTTACTTTCATGGTTACTGAACTTTTGCATTAGTGTAATATTACCACTCTTTCAAACAATTTCTAATTTTAGTAAGCGATATTCTGAACTATTTCACTGGTGCAAATAACATTTGTCAAATGTATTCTATGGTTAACACTCCCCCAGGTCTGAGGCTGGATAGGTCTACATTTTAATATTGCTTTTATTGGTTTCATTGTACTAAGTGCTTTACAAATTCATAGTAAAAAACAGTCCCTATCTCCAAGGCTAAGCACAGACAGTCAAAGAGCCCAAGGCTGAATCAATTCAATCTTTGCAGGTTAGTCTAAACTGCACAGATTGAACTGAGAAGAAAGTGAACAGACATTAGCTTCTGATTCTGGAAATGAAGTCACATGCCTGCAGTGGCTCAGACCAGAAGCTAGAGTGCACTAGAGCATGCCTCCTAGCTACTGAAAGCCCGCCAAAGTTTCTCCTTCTCCCCACTCAAGTGTGTGTGGGGAGGCATGGCCAAGCTTTAAACCCCCTCCCTGGCCTCCATGGGAGCCTGGGTCTGTCAGGAGGGAAGTGGGGAGGGCAGGAGGTGAGGAAATTCCCCTACGAGGCTTATCTTCCACTCACCACTCATGGCACAGGTGACCATGCTGAGAAAGGAGAAGGTCCAGTTTAAACCCCATCCTTTGCCCACAGGGGATCCCAACTGCCCTCCTGCTCCCTGCTGGGGGGACAGTTCCTGCCAGGCTTTTGCCCCCTCACCCCTTTAGCAGAGACCAGCTGGCATGGCCATACCCTAGCCCAGGGCTCACACTGAGGTGGGGAGGGAGAGGGGTTTAAACCCACTCCCAGTTCTGCATGGGACTCCAGACAGGGCCTAATGGGGGGCAGCCCCTGCCAGGCTTTTGCCCCCCAGCTTGAGCAGAAAACAGGGTGCCTGGCCAGGCCCTGGCTTGGGGCCAACACTCTGAGGTGTGGGGGGAGAGGTTTTAAACTCCCTCCCAGGCTCACATAGGACCCCAGCCTTGGTCTGCTTGGGGGGGCAGCCCCTACCAGGCTTCTGTCCCACACTCCCTGCTTGAGGGTGGAGCAATACTTGCCAAGGTTTTGCATCCCCCCACCAAGCAAAGAGTGGGAGGCGTGGACATGCTCCAGCCAGTGGGTCACAGACTGAGATGGGAAGGTGGCTGCACAGAACCGCAGCCCGGGTCTTCCTCAGGGGGAGGGGAGCAGCCCCTGCTAGGCCGCCACCCCCTAGACATACAGAGAGCAAGGGGTAATGGGCATGCTCCAGCAGGGCGCTTGCAGGCTGAGGCAGGCAGGGTGGGGCTCCAGACCTGAGCTGGATTTTGCCTGTGGGGGGCAGCCCCTGCCAGGCTTTTGTCCCCCTGTTCATTACTCAGTTTAGTGGAGGGTGAGGTGTGGCTACACCTTGGCCTACATGCTTAGTAAGGGATGCTTGCATGGGATAGAAGGCATTCTTAGGCAGGGATAGAAGGCAGTTTATACCATCCTCCCTCCCTTCCATCTCAGTCTACTGGCCTGGCGAGAATATGATCATGTCCCCCACCTCTCTGCTTAAGAGGGGAGTAGGGGAAAAGCCAGGCAGGAGCTGCTTCACCTCTGCTAGGCAGACCTTGTCTGGGGTCCCTTACAGGAAGGGGAGGGGGTTTAAAACTAAGTGTGCTAGCCTGGCTGGCATCTCGTCATGCCCTTAGACCTGCATGAGTGTGGAGCAAGGAAAAAGATGGTGAGGAGCTGATCTGCCTAGTGGGAAAAAAGGCAGTTTTGTCAAAAGCAAAGCACCAGGTGGAAATGTGTCAATTTCAACAGAATTTTTCACAGAAATGTATCAGAATAAATTGTTTAATCTTTCTCATTTTATCTCAGTAATGTTAAAATATTTCAACTCTATCACTTTGATTCATTTTGAGTTTTAGCTGTGCAAGAGCTCCTGGGTTTCCCTCAGACTGTTATCTATGCCCCTTTACTATGGATGAGTCTCTAACAACACTCTTTCCAAATGGAAAGAGTGGCTCCCTCAACTTTAGACTGGTTTCCTAGACTGAAAAGTTCCCTACTTTTCCTGTCATACTATGTTTGCTGGATAAGCAGTTTTTTAAATTCTTGCAGTACCTTATGAATAGAGCCCTTAGGTAATAAGTCCCACTGCCTTCACCTCTCTTCAGGTGGAACACTCCATTTCAAGATGTATCTTTGGCCATCAGCTAATTACAGAAGCTAGAGTGCACTAGAGCATGCCTCCTAGCTACAGGGATACTAAATAACTCTTTCTAAATTGATATACTTTACAGGTGTGTGAAGCCAGTCGTATTTGATTTGGATTTGGATTCGGCTCAATTCAGGGGACAGTGATTCTATTCGCTGATTTGGATCACTGTTCCAATTTGATAAAGCCAAATCTGAATCTGAAGATTCATAGATTTCATAGACATTAGGACTGGAAGGGACCTCAGAAGATCATCGAGTCCAGCCCCCTGCCCAAAGGGCAGGAAGTCAGCTGGGGTCCAATTTGCTCCTCTGATGGCAGGCTATTCTAGGCCTTGGGGGCTTGGACAGTAACGAAATTCTTCCTTATGTCCAGCCTGAAATGGTTTCGCAATGGTTTATAACTGTTCAGCCTCCTCATTCCATGGGGCGCTCTGGTGAAAAAACATTCACCCCTGATAAACTTACAGGTGGCCATCAGATCACCCCGAGCCTGTACTTTTCCAGGCTAAAGAGCCCCATGGCTTTCAGCCTGTCGTCGTAAGGTCTGTTTTCCTGACCTCTGATCATGTGCGTGGCTCTTCTCTGGACTCCCTCAAGCTTCTCCACATCCTTTTTGAATTGTGGGCCCAAAACTGGAAGCAGTACTCCAGCTGCGGCCTCACCAAGGCCGAGTACAAGGGGAGAATGATGTTCCGGGATTTGCTTGAGAAGCATCTATGGATGCAAGCCAGCATTTTGGTTGCTTTACTAGCTGCAGCATCGCATTGCAGGCTCATGTTCATCTTGTGGTCAATAATAACCCCCAAGTCTCTTTCTTCCATAGTGCTAGCCAGCGTAGCACTGCCGAGCCCATAAGGATGCTGCAGGTTTTTCCTCCCAAGGTAGAGAACCTTACATTTTTTAGCATTAAACACCATCAGGTTCTTGTCCACCCATTTCCTGAGCCTGTCCAGGTCAGCCTGTCCTCAGGTGTGGATGCTTTGCCCCAAAGTTTGGTGTCATTGGCAAACTTGGCCAGTCTGCTTCTGACTCCAATGTCCACATCATTAATGAAGATGTTGAACAATATGAGTCCAAGGACAGAGCCTTGGGGGACCCCACTGGTCACAGGCCACCATAACAATTGACTTCCATCAATTACCACCCTCTGGGTCCAACCACGGAACCAGTTCCCCAGCCAGTGGATCATGGTGGACCCAAGGCCACAACTGGCCAGTTTCACCAAGAGGTGACCATGGGATACTTTTTTGAAGTCAAGATATATGACATCAATCTCTTCTCCCTTGTCCATGTGATAGGTCACCTGGTCATAGAAGGTAATGAGGTTAGTCAAGCAAGACCTACGCGCAACAAACCCGCTGGCTATCCATTAGGATGTTGGCATAGGCCAGTCCATTAAGGATGGCCTCTTCTTAATAAACTTTTCTAAGACCTTCCCCAGACCTATTTAGCTGGATCCACTTTCCTCCCTTTCTTGAAGATAGGCACACATTGGCCATCTTCCAGTCTTCAGGCACTACAACAGAGTGCCAGGAGTTTTCAAAGAGCCATGCCAGAGGCTGGGCTATAATGCTAGCCAGCTCCTTGAGTACCCTGTTGTGTAGACTGTTAGGGCCAGGTGACTTGAAGGTATCCAGCCTCTCAAGGTGTTCCTTCATGAGGTCAGCATTAATGGAAGGCAGGGGATCTCCCTCACCTGGACCTCCCTCTCCCGTGCTGGGCATGGGCATCCCATAGGACTGATGTAAGACCGCTGCAAAGTACCCATTAAATAGGTTGGCTTTTTCCTGGGTATCAGTTGTCAGTTGTCCCATCTGGTTCAGCAGGAGTCCAATGTTGCCCTTGCTTTTCCTCTGGCTTTCCACATATCTGAAAAAGGACCTTTTTATGTCCTCAAAGCTAGTTGGAGTTCAGTTGCAGCCTTGGCTTTCGTGGTTTGCTCCATGCAGGCCCAGACCAGTGCATCAGAATATTCCTTCTTGGATGTGAATCCCATCCTCCATCCTTTGTAGGCCTTTCTTTTTAGCCTCAGGAGGTCTGGTAGATCCCTGGAGAGCCAGGAGGGCTGCTGTGCCCTCTTGCTCCCTTTCCTCCGAGATGGAATTCAATTATGGTTCAGAGAATTCTGAAGATTCAATCAAGGATTCAGCCATAGACACAGTTTTATATATTTTTTCTACGTACCTCGAGGTACCAGGCATGGCTTGTGAATGCTGAGATATTGGGGCTGATGTAGTATCCCACAGGAGCATGGGCAGGGCCCCCCACATGCTTGGTGGTGGGCCTGGAAGTGGATCAGAAGTACATCTCGGCCACTTCCATGTTTGCCACTGATCACGCAGGTGACCCCCTCACATTCCCCCCCCCAGCTTGGTGATTGGCTGTGGGAGGACCCCAGGTGTCCACCCAGACCCAGAAGGCACCAGTCGCTGAGCTGGGGGCTCGAGGGGGATGGTTCCCTGCATGCTCTGCAGTGGACCTGGAAGCAGGTTGAAAGTGCTTCTGGTCCACTTTTGGGTCCACCACCAAGCACGCGGGGGACCCCCTCATGCTCCTGTGGTATGCTTCATCTGCCACACCATCTCAGCATTCACGAGCCATGCCTGGTACTTTGAGGTATATAGAAAAAAACATATACAGCTGTCTTTATGGCCAACTTGTCAAATCTCTCTGAATGGGTCTCCTGATTCAGTTTGGATTTGGAGATTCAGCTGCTGAATGGGGTCGAACCTCCTCTGAATTGAATCAGGAACCGAAGCTTCACATAGCCCTAATATACTTCCCAGTCACCCAAAAGTACATAGGAAGCAGGAAACAGTTAAAACACTGCCTACCTCTCATCATCTCTTTCAAAACTTAGGCAATCTCCTGATCTAGGTCAGTGGTCTTTCTGAAGGCCCTGACAAATTCTCCTTTTGTGTGTGCCCCATTGAACCTTCTACCTCTTGCCTCCTTCCCCTAGAGTACGTCTCTCTCCTAGCAGTTGCTTCCCTCTTTATTTTTTTCCTCCAGTAATAGAAGTAAAAGTGGTAAAAGTGTGGTCCTTTGGATAGATCCATAAAATTAAACAGATGGGAAAGGAAGGTATTATGTTGATCTGGAGATTGCTGAAAGAAGTTTGGTACAAGGATACACTCTCAAAGGGCTGTATGTCCTCTGCCATATACATCCCTGCTGCCTGCCTTTCCACCTCTTGCCTACTGTGCCTGTGCTTGTTTTCATGCCACCTGCCCCCCCGATGCCAGCCCAGCATCATGTACCTCCATCCCTACCCCCCAGCCTGTGCCTGCTCCCTGCCTCTGCCTCCCCGCTGCCTGCCCACCACACCCTCTGCTCCACCCCCACTGCCTGCATCTCCCTGCCACTTAGATTCTGCAAGTGAAAGGTAGAAGCATAGGCAGCAGCTCCAGGCCCAACTGGGTCAATGTCAAAGCTACAGCTGGAGCTTAAGGTAAATATTGAGGAGAGAAGAGGTGTTTGGACAATGAGGGAGTGGGAAAGCTATATAGTCTGTCGCCCACCCCACCATGCTCCCACCAAGCTGGGTCTCCTCAATGAATTCCCCCCACTGACCAGTCTTCCTTGTGCTCCCTCCAGCATGAGCACCATCTCTTGCTGCATGAGCCATTCCAGGCCAGAAGTAGTCAGTGGCTCAGCTCTGGCTTCAGCTCCAGGTCGTGGCTCAGATCTGAGCGGCTGCCTGCCCCAGGCTCATAGTAAAATTTCAGAGACCTTTTTTTTGTCCACATTGACTGAGAGAAAAAGCCTCATCTTGGATTCAAGTACATACTGTATTTCTGTAACGCAGGAAATGTATATTGATTAATTCATTTACTTATTCTGATTTCTATGATGACAAAAGGTTGTAGCTGTCCAGATCCCTGGGTACCATGACCCATGTTTAAAAAAATAGCAGGCTGATTCATCTTCTTTCTTGACCCAGGCCTTTCTCCCTGCCTAATTGATATGTTCACTGTGTTGCTTATTCATCTCAGGATGTCTGATACTGGCATAGGGGTCTTTTTGGTGCTTATTAGCTATTCATAGATAGCTGAAAACAGATGCCATGTTGTTTTCTGAACTTCTAGTATTGTTGGGAGTTGACGTTAGTGAGACTTACAGTCACAACGAGCCCTTCCCAGGGACTTCTTTGTGGGGATCCTCTTCTCCTTACACCTGACCCTAATCACACCATGTAAAATGGTAAATGTATTTGGACTTAATCTTTCATGGAGCCATTCCAGCAGCTCTTCGATAGCTGAAGGAATGATAGTGGTTATATAAAAAAAACCAAAACACCAAAAAGCAATTTATTCAGGTGCTGGTAGGCTGCCACCTTGAATCAGTTTGCACTCAGTGGGGTTAATCCACTCCCTTACTATATCAATTCATCAATGAGTTCATCAATCAATAACATGAATTAATTTATCCTTGATTCATAGTGTAATCATTCTCAATCAATTCATATGGAGAAAATTAAGTAAAAAAGTCCACTAAGCAATAACATATATCAATTTACCCCCAATTCGTAGGGCAATCCTTCCAGACCAGTTAATGCAAAGCTCACCAGGTAATCAATTCATAGGACACTCCCTGGGATCAAATTAGTCATTCATTTTGAACCAATTTGACAGGAATACCTGCCCTGATCAACTTAAATTAAATCAGTCTCCATTCAATGGGTACCTGGCCCCACACCTGTTTTTTTCACAGGACCCACAACCCTTTTTCAATTCAGGATCTTTTCTCTTGTATGGTAAAAAGACAAAAAAACAAAAAGAAAACCCTCCAAAAATTGTACAAAAAAGAAAGAGAGGCCATATCTTCTACAGCCCTCTGAGTGACCCTATGTTAGTGCTCTTATTGCACTCTGCATCTGTGCCAGCTTCTTACTGTAGTCTGAACTGCCATGGTCCTTGCTGCTGTTTCCCTTTGCTTGCTGGATTCTCATGATTCTCAAGAACTCCTTGCCCAGATTCCTGGCAGTGCTTCTCCAACCACCCGTGGTCAGCAGGCTCACTTACTCCACCCACTGGAGAACTCGAGACCCTGTTGGTTGGGGAAGCATGGAATGTCCCTTTGCCTGGCTCGTCAGCATCCTCCCCCTGCTGCACATCTCCAGAGCCATAAATACCATTCCTCCACCAATCTAGAAGAAACAGAAACCCTGAAAATGCAGTGGCATCTCCTTCACTCTGTTCAGGGCTTCCTCCACACCTATGGAGGAAGTATTTTCCTCTCTGGTAACCTGGGCCCTGCATCCAGATCTTCTTTCACTCTCTCATGATTACACTTTTACATGTCAAAGAAAACCCTTCCCTGGTGAAGAGAAAACTATCATTTTGTGTTCCGATTCAGATGTACAGCATTCTAAAATAAGTCATGATGTTTTCTCTCTTCTTGATTTATAGAAAAAATATGTTAAACCCCCTCTACACATGGAGGTATGATTGGATCCAATGTGTGATCTTCACAATTGTGCCTCCTGCCATGTCACATGTTCATGGCAGGAGGTATGATTGTGAGATTGCGCATTAGATACAATTGCACCTTATTGCTGTTGCAGGGGGAAGGTGATTCTAGGCTCCTCCTGAACAGGAAAGAAGCTAGCTTGCACAGCTGGGAGACCCATACATGACAGGAGCTGTTGAGCCTGGCTGTGCTTCACACACAGCTGGGACTGGGAGACCCATCAGTTTCAGGGCTCTGGGACCCAGATGCATGTGAAGCTAAGAGCCCCATATGTGCTAGGGGTTTCTTGCACCCATGAGCCTTGTATATCACAGCAACTGCAATCCTCAGAGCTCCAGTATTTCACTCTGGGCAAGGTGCACCCCTATAGCTAGGTGCAATAATGCAAATTAGTAAAACAGATGCAGGAAAAACCCTGCTACATGTACACATTAAAGCTTGATAGCAGCCCGTTTTAAAGTTAGTACACATTTTTGAGGTTTAAATTTATAGATGGTTGGGGTTTTTTGTTGTGGGATAGCTAATTTGCAAATATAACTGCTCTCTAGGTAATTGTACAATTAACCAGTTAACTCCATAGTACTTGTAATATGTAGAAGGGGGGCTTTGTTCTTTCTTGATTTATTGTTTTTTAATGTGAAAATTAGTAACATAAATAGTATATTCATGTTTTGCTCTTTACGTTTGGGGAAAGTGTAAATTACATATACATACACATAGTTCTATATCAGAACCATCTAGAATATGGAACATGTAGTGTTCTTAGCAGAGACACATGTGCCAAGCTCCCGTAATCTGTGTTGTAAATATTTACATAGCCTGTCTCCCTGGAGGGAACTGGGTATACTCCAGTCTAAATGCCCCAAACACCTATTGTTATCCAGATAATTTTGTTTTTTAAACTCTATCAAACCTTCACAAAAAATGTGTCTGCCTGCTGCTCACATCTTTTTAGCAGTTCCAGAATTATTATCTGTGGAACAAAATACAAAAGGATTCTAGCAAAAGAGCTGTGATAATATTATCCTACTGACTTTCAAAACATAGCCTAATAATTTAGCACCTCAAGGAGCATTTGGGTTTAATGGTATGTCCTGTGAACCAGCTAACAATGGATTGAAAAAGACAAGGCTAGTGGGAAATTATTAAAACACTTTTATGTTGTTGTTTTTTAAAGCTATCCTAGCTTAGATATTGTTACATCTATTTTTAATGTTCTCAGCACAATGCTTGAAGATTAAATCAGATAAAGATAAAGAGACATAGAGAGAAAATAGGGAAGGCCTGTAGTCAAGGACAATCTGTTCTATTATTTTATAAAATACAGTATTGAGAGCACATAAACTCTATAATTCCAATCATCCAAAACTATTCATGTCCTACTGTTAAACTATTCATTGAAGGGACGTGCAGGAGAACAAAAGAGAAGGCAAGAGAGATTTTAAAGTAGAGGCAGCAAAATTATTAACTTTATTTCTATTTAGTATTTTTCTTGGTGTTCTTTCCAACTGTCACACATTTATTTGAGACAAAAAAGGCATTTAATAACCCATGGCAATTAAATAGTGTTGGCCAAAAAAGAAGAATGCCATTTTGAACAGATTTTAGAATGCGTTTCCATTTAGATATGGAAAAAATTCAGACATTTCAATGAGGATATGGAGATGAAATAACCACAACTGATGTTGTGGTACTGGCAACCATTCAGGGGGTTCAATGCACTCAAGTAGGAGAAGAGGAACCTGATGATCTCCATCTAAGACTTCTGTAAGAACTAGGAAATAAAACTGAAGATCTGGTATCTAGTAATTTTAATGAATCAAGTTGGGGGCCATATGGCTAGAGAACTGCAAATGTAGAGGAGTGATAAGGAACAGCCAACATGGATTTGTCAAGAGCAAGGCATGCTTAACTACCCAGCATTCCTTCTATGACAAAATGATAGGCTTTGTGTACTTTAAAAAGGCTGTTGACACTGTTTCCCATGGCATTCTCTTTAGTAAAGTACAGAAATATGTTCAACATCAGTGGTGCTTATCCTCTTGGCCCTGCAGGCCAAAGGAGTAGTCTGGATATGGTCTGCAGGCCAGGTGGAGCCCCAAATAGCTGGGCCAGGCCCTGGGGTCTGGCACCTCCCCCTCCCTGCTCTGTGAGCTGTAGGGCCCTGGGAGCCTGATGCTTCCCCTTCACACCTCTGTGCATCAGGACTGTGTCCCATGGGCCTGGTGCCTCCCTCTCCCAAGCCCCCACAACTGGAATTAGGACCTGGGTAGCCCCAACACTGTAGCACCCTTGTGCCCCAGCTAGCCCTGGTCACTGTCTACATGTCTGTTTCAGCATGCTAAATAACTCTTCCATAGGATAGTACTTGTCCTAGACACTACTATCCTACAATAGAGTTACTTAATTTACTATGCCCTAGTAGAGATGCATGTGTAGAAGGAGATGCTTTACTATGAGGCTGGTCTTCAGTACTGTAGAACTGGAGCTGGGGAGTTATGTCAGACTTCAAGCTGAATATGTGTCCATCATTGTAGTATTGTTGCAAAAAAGCTAATAATATGCTGGGATGTGAAAACAGGAGTGTTGTGTACAGGTCATAGGAAGTGATGCTTTCATTATACTTACAACTTTTGAAGCGTCACCCGGAGAACGAGGTCCAGTGTTGAATGTTGCACTTAAGTGTCCAAAAGGTGGAAAGAATTTAGAGGATAGCATAACAAATGATTATAGGTCTAGAAAATATGTCTCGAAGATAAATTGGAAGAATTGGCATTATTTTGTCTGGAGAAGAGAAAACTGAGGGAGAATTTAATAAGTTTTTAACAATACAAAGAGTTGTTATAAAGACAATGGTTACCAGCTGTTCAAAATGTCCCAAAAGGACAGAGCAAGAAGTAATATGCTGAAATACAGCAAGGGTGGTTTAGGTTGAATATTAGGAAGAATTTTCTAACTGTGCGAATGACAGAGACTGTGGAATCCTTGTCTCTGGAATTTTTTAAGTGCAGATTAGACAAACTTTGTCTGGGATGGTTTTCACAGGATGGTCCTATCTCAAGTAGGGGGTTGGACTAGATGACCTTCTAAGGTCCTTTCATAACCTTATTCAAGAAGGGGTCTAGGCAAATACAAGCCTTTTCAACTAACTTCCATAATACATAAAGCTTAAGAACAAATGTTGAAGAAAAAAAGTGGTGGTGATGGCTGTAAATGGAGACTGGGATAAATTGTACCACAGATTTACTGAAAATGAGGATTAAGAAAAGAACTGCAAATTGGGTATGGACAGGCTGAAGGATAGATGACAACACATAGTGTTGGACACTTTAATTAGAGTGGCTCTCATTTACATAAAGTGCCATGAGTTAGAGTGCTCTCCCAACAGAATTTCACCTGTTGGGTGGGTGGGAAGGGGCTGGAGATAGTCTGTACCAGCCAAGGACAGCAGGGAGGAGTGCTCTAGCAGCCTCAGAGGAGGCTGCCAAATGCCCTACCCCAACTCTTACACCCCTCACCCCCCAGCTCTGGAGTTGTCAGTGAGGGAGCTCCTCACTGCTAAATGGGCAGGTCTTGGAAAAGGGCCCGCTTGCCTCATGGATACCCCTAACTACTCCAGCTGTGGTGTTGTGGGGAGATGGGTGGGGCCCCCAAGGTGAGAAGGCTCCAATTCCTGCCCCGCTCCCCCTTAGCTCTGGTCATTCGGCAGCCATAAGCAGCCAGCACGGAGCTGCCAGCTGATAAATGGCCAGATCTGAGGGGGAGGAGAAGGGATGAAGCCCCCTAACCTCAGACGCCTGACTCAGCTTCCCCCAGTACCACAGCTGGGTGGGCTATGAGGCAAGGGGGCCCCAATCCCTGCACCCTCCCCCTCAATTTTTGTTATTCAGCAACCAGAAGTTCCCTCTCCTTCCCCAGAGAGCCTCAGGGGCAAGGCTGGTCACCAGCCCCTGCATGAAAAATTAACCCTGGAGGGAACACAAGTTCCCTAAGTAACCTGCTTTGGAGTGCCTTTATGTAATACCTAATTTAACCACGCTTAATTTTTCATGCCATCAGTCATTTTTAACATGCTCTGTGTTAACATACATGTGTGTTAACTCATGGCTGTAGAGTGCTTTCAGGGGCCAGATCACTCAAAAAATGTCAATTCTGTCTGTGCCTTATAAGTCTCCCAAATGACACAGAGCTCTTAGAGGCCTGTTGTAGAAGCATCTTGCTTATTTCTTTTTTCACGGTTCTTGAACATGTTGGTTTCAAGGATTCTATTGTTTCCCATCCCATCACTAATGAACTTCTCTTAATATTTGGCCACTTAAGTAGCATTTCCTTTTTAGAATGAATCATGCTCAAAAAGCCATGGGATGCATTCATGCTGTTTAAGCAAAGCCCAGTCTAGATATTGTGTTGTCTGGAATAAAGCTGTTTAACGTTATTACAATGTTAGATATATATCTGATCATTTATACACTTTAGTACAAATTCTTTCCCACCTTCATCACTATTTTCCTCCTGGTTAGCCTGTGGGTAAGAGATGTGTGAACAAATACTTATGGTTGTGGCTGAGAAAAAAGACAAATTCAACTTCAAAACTGTAGAGGGGGATGAAACACATTACAGTATGTTAGCTTATTTGAAAGGATAACCATACACAAAGTGTTAGATGTAATCCTTTTTTGAGGACCACAGGAGAGAAGGGAATCCTTTTTAACTGGTCTTTTATAAGAAAATCTGGTCATTAAAGAGAAATCTGCTATTGAATTGATACACTTTTTAAACTATGGCTGGTTACCTACATTTCATTTGCTTCTCTGTGCTGTCTTATGGCTATTAAAGCCATTTTTACATTGATATCCAAAAAAGAAATTTATGACTACATTATGTCTATTTATTGACTTTGTTTTAAAGTTAACTAGTGAATTGTACCTTATTTACTGCTGCATATTGAATATGTTCATTCCTTAAAATTTATTAATATTAAAAATTTCTTCACATTTTGATTTTGAGTCAGAAGAAAAACACAAGTTAGAGCTTAATGTTCTAACAATATATGATTCCATTTTCCTGAGGTTAATCATGGAAACTTTGATTAAGTTGCAGCAATTACCCAGAAAGAGAGCATGTGATTTTTTTTTTTTTAATCCAATATGTTAAATGCTGGATTTTATAATGCTATTTACTCATCAGCTTTCAAGACTGCATAAATGATTGTGGTATTCATATTTTCTAATTAATACTGACTTGTCTCCTTTATTTTCTTTTTTTAAATTTCTCTGATAATAGTATTGGGGCTAAGGCCAATGATTTTGCATTCTTCATTTCTATATTTTAATTTTAACATAATTATTGATTCATTTTTCATGTCCTAATATTAATACACCATCAAGTTCTGCCATGAAACAACTAGAAAGAGAAATATTTACATTGATTATTATTTATTTTATTTCTTGTACTGTGCTAGGTCCCAAACAAAGATAAGAATCCTTTTATGTTAGATACTGTACCACTGATAACTGCTTCAATGAATATAACAAGTTACATCTTGTATTATCAGTTTACTAAGTAAATAAGCTTTAATCCCCTGTTGAAATAACATCATTTTTAGAATATCTTTTACAGTGGTGTTGAGTAGGGTGTGCATAGGGGTGCACATATACCCCCTGATAGCCAATGTTCTCCACTCAGGCAACAGGCAGCAGGAAGGGGGGCAGGCAAGAGTGCTGGTTGGTGCAATCGGCTATGGTTGGCATGATCAGCTGTGAGGGAGTCTCCTCCCCCAGTCAGTGCAATCGGCCATAGTGGACCCCCCCCCCCAGTTAGCGCAATCAGCTGCAGGAGACCCCTCCCCCCAGCCACTGACTGACTGCTGGGGGGGCAAGTGCCCCCCCGACTCAGGAGGCAGCAGTCACCCATGATCTCTTAATTGAGGGATATCATGCAACCAATATTAGGAATTTACTGTTGGTTAGTTGTGGGGAAGAAGATGGAAGTTCCAATTTGCAGAAAATGTAACAGACATAAAAGTGAAAAGAATGGCATAAGAATGAAAGGTCCTCTTGATAAAGATAACCCCCAATTGTTAGAAATGATAAAGTACAAAGTACTTCTTGTACATATAGGGTGGTCTTTTTGAAGGTTAAATTGTCTCTTAACTTAAAGATCTAAGGATAACTGCACTGTTTCATCACTTATTCAGTTTGGTATTTGTGCAGCACTCACATGTACATTTGAAGTCAGATGAAACAATGAAAAGCTAGAACTATAACAACTCCAAATGAAAAAATGTAAAAAACTAATGATCATAGGAAAGAAGGGTTGGGAGGGATCTCATAAGGTCAAAATCTACACTTGTGCTCAAGGGAGGAGCATCCCTGATTAAAAATTTCCAAGGATGGAAATTTCCACAGCTTCTCTAGGTAACTTGTTTCAAATCTTGACCACCCTCATAATCAGAAAGTTCTTCCTAATTTCTAATTTAAATTTTCTCTTCTGGAGTTTGAGGCTATTGGTTATAGTCCTGTCTGCTACAGCTGATCTACATCCTCTTTATAATCACCTGTCCAGTACTTGAAGATTCAACAAATTCCTCCCTGGGCTTCTCTTTTCCAGACTGAATAAGCCTAGCTCTTTCAGTCTTTCCTTATAAGTCTTGCTTTCCAGGAATCTAATATTTTTTTGTCTCTGTCTCTTGAACTCTTTCCAATCTATCCATATTATTCTTGAAGTGTGGGACCCAAAACTGGACACAGGACTGCAAGTGAGGTCTCATCAGTGCTACATACAGAATGGAAGTATTACTTTTCTTTATTTGCAGTATGCTGTTACATTTTTTTTAATAAGAGTACAATATTGGCTTATATTTTCTTATTGTCCACTGTAACCCCCAGATTGTTCTCTGCTGTACTACAGCCTAGGCAATAATTTTTACTTCTGTGTGCAGGACTTTGCCCTTGTCATTTTTTATTCTCACCTTTTTGATTGCAGACCATTTTTCAAATTTATCTAAGTCATTCTGGATCCTAACTCTGCCCTCTAGAGTGTCTTCAACTCCATCCAACTTGGTGTCATCCACAAATTTGCTAAGCATGCACTCAATCCTATCATCTAAATCATGAGTGTAGACTTGAAACAATACTGGATCCAGGATAGGCCTCTGGGGAATCCTATTTGATATGTTCTTCCAACTAGACATTAAGCATTCAATGACTGTTTCTTGAGTATAATGATCCAACCAATTTTGTATCTGCTTTTTTTGGTCTTGTTTGAATTTGTTTGTTTGTTTATTTTTCAGGCCCCACCTCTAGGAAAATAAGATTAACACATTAACAAAGATGTAAGAGATTAACATTATTTTAAAATTCAAGTCAGGTTTGCTTATTATTTTTAATTTCCCTAAGAGGGTGATATATGATAGGAAAGGATAGCAGACTGTGATATATCTAAATTAGATATTTTCTAAATTATTGCACAACTGATATATAGCAGGTATCATGTTGTGTAATTCCAGAAGTCCTTTATTACAGCAACAGTCAGAGTAATAGGCTGCATTTTTGCTATGTACTGCATAAACAAAGAAATGGGGAAAATCATCTTTAAAATTGACTTCAACCTCAATGTGTAACATGAGATGAACTTTTTCTAGTGATGGTGTCTCAGGAAAGATCTTATTCAAGACAACAGTTGAAAATGTCCTAAGGGTTGCCAAAGTCTGTTGGAACAGATACTTTAATTTTACAGAATGCTCCTACCCTCTTCTTGCCAACTTTAAAAATCCAGTTATTTGATCAAGCCTTTCCTCAGCAATGAGGAACACTGACAGCAGGATTGTCAAATGCACCTGTCACCTAGGACTATGTAGAAAAGTGATGTGGACCAGTAAATGGTTTTACTTCAAAATTTCTGTTACTTTTGAAACACAGAGGCATATCAAGCTGAGGAAAGGGGGGTGGAATTATGCAGACCACTGGAGGGGGGGGAGAGGGAGAGGAGGGGTTCTTTTCACTTGAGTGAATGCTGCAAGATTTGTTGGCCATACTGGTGCCCCCTCTAAGTTAGTGCCCAAGGCTGGTGCCCCACCTATCCTGCCTTAGTTATGTTGCTACTGAAACAATCTTTTACATCCAACCAGGTAACATAAACAATAAGGTAGGAAGGTTGTGGGGGAGATGAGCAAAACAAGAAAGGACTCACAGCCAGTAGTGTGGATGCAGCAAGGGGAGAGATGGCTGGGGTGAGCAAGTGGGGAGTGCCCTGGGAGCCACGGTTTCAGAGCAGCTGGAGTGGCCCTAGGGGAGAGGACAAAGAAAAAGACCAGAAGTGTAGCGAGGAAGAGGACAGTGGAATCCTAGAACCCAAATCATTGGGTGGGACAATCTTAACCCCAAAGAGCTGACAGAGTCAGCAATAGAACTGTGGGAGCTCAGCATGGTGAGAAAACCCTACCAGGGAGAATGCCATAGGATGAAAGTGGCTCAGGAGGTGGGTTTACAGAGCTTCATTGGAATGGCTTGGCCCCAGGATAAGCAGCCAATCCCAGCTTCAGAGTTAAGTTACAAGTTAGTTTTGGGTTTTTTTCCACTATTTTATTGTCAGCCTGGAGAGGGAGAAAGTGGCAAGTGGCACAGCTGGCTAAAGGCTCTCCCAACCCCGCAAAGAAAAAAGAGAAGAGGACCTGGCTGGTCATGGACCCTGTAAAAGGAAGGGGTAAGAACCTGAACAGTTTTTTTGTTTGGTTTGGTTTGGTTTCTTTTCTTTTATGGACACAAGGGTTCCCCAGTGAGGTGTGTAACCACCCTTTAAGGGAGGAAGAAGACTGGGACATACCTGAACTCATGCAAGATTTACCTGAGACTGAAAGAAAGTCTGATAGTCCTTGTTACTCCTTTCCATCAGAACACGTGGTGTCAACAGTCATGAACCTATAAAAGAAAGGAAAATATTAAAACAATGCACCCAGGAAGATCAACTGGTATACACGGTGGTGCATAACATCTGGGTGGCAGTAGGATGGGGTGTAGGAGATGTTGTAACTCCAGACAGGAGCCCTAGTGGGTTTGCTGTTGGCCAGCTATGGTATTAAAAGAACACCTCTCGACTGGTATTTCAAATAGCATCAAGATGTGGCAGGACAGAGTTGGCACTCGTCATAGTGGAAACTAGGCAAGTGGATGTGCAAGACCCATGGGAAGGACGGGAAAAATCAGTGTAGCTAGCTGTGCAATCCCAATTGGGCCAAGCCCTGACAAAGTGGTGCATTGGCCGGGGACTCAACAGTGGCCCAAGCAAAGACAGAAGCATGGATCTCTCAACAGGAGTGATGGGAGGTGCTGAGCCCCTTCAACAAACATTACACTTAGTGGGTCAGTTGCTACAACAATAGTAACAACAGGTGGCATGTTAGATTGCCCTAGAGGAAAAATGGCTACAGCAACAGGCTCAGGCAAAGAGGAACTAAGTTGAACTGAAGGTACCTAAGATGATGCCGCAGGATGATCCAGAAGCCTTCTTAGAAAGTTTTCAGTGGGGAGCTTTGGCCTTGGGGTTGGACTGAAGCCACTAGTGGGACAGTTAGATGTGCTCTTGATTAGGCAGGCATAAGCTGCCTACCAGGCAATGTCTCACAGGGAAGCTGTCAATTATTATAAAGAAAGAAATCCTATACAATTTGGATATCAACCTAGAGAGTTACTGACAATCCTTCCAAGTGAGGAAGAATAAAGAAAAAAGTCTCTGAGGTTCCTGCTACAAAATCTGGTGCACATGCCAAAAAAATGCCTGAGACCTCAGGAAGTGTCCAAGGTTGACATCTGCAACCAGATCTTGCCAAAGCAATTACTCCTTGACCTGGAGGAGAACACACAGTGGTGGGTACAGTGTCACTGCCCAAAGTTGTCGGTAGAAGCATTATGTTTAGCCAAGGACTTTGACAGTGCCCAAGGTGAAAGTGTCCAAGCTAGGGGCCAAAGGGAGGACTGAATATCACATGGCATCAGACCAAAAGGAAAGAGACCCAAGAAGCTCACCAGGTCCAGAGTGCCTCAATGATTTGCTTCTGGTGTGGAAAGGCAGGACATATGGCTAGGGAGTGTAACAGTACCCTCTGGTCAGTCCCATGATTGGGGGAATCAAGTTCTGAAGCATGGGCATACTGGACTGACTTGAGATCCAATGGACTAGTAGAGATGATGGACTACAGTATAGGCAAATCTAGTTTGGAGGGAAAGAAAGAGAAACCTACAGTGTGGACCAAGGTTGGGCAAGCAGGTACAAGCTATCCTGGATACAGGTTGTGCCCAAACATTGATTCGGGAAGATATGGCTCCTGATGGCTGGGCCCCAGAGGCAACAGCAGTCCAAATGGTCTGCATGCCCAGGCAACCCTTAACATACCCTCCAAGGAAGTATTGGGTAAAAGTGCTCAACATGGTGAGGGAGATGCCCATTGGCCTAGCCTCAGATCTACCATATCCAATGGGGCCAAAATTTATCAGATCCTGCATGCCGTAAGAGCTCAGAAGAGCCATGTAGGTCTGGTAGGAGAGAAATTGGACAATGCCATTGACCAGGATGGGTTCAACCCTGAGAGCTTATGTAGCAGCACTCAGTTTCGAGAGGCACAGGTAGGAGAGGAGCAGTTCTGAGCCATTATCCAGACAGAGCTGGCAAAGCATGATGAACAGGTAATTTGCCCCACACAGTGCCATACACTACCCCAGTATGAGATAAGAAAGGGGCTGTTTTGTAAGATTAAATCAGGTCTGCAAGAGGGGCAGGAAGTTCCGCAGCTCTTGATCCCTTAAACCTATCAAACCTCACTATTAAAGTTGGCACATGCAAACCCTTTGGGAGGACATTTGGAGAGGGTGAAGATGGAGGCCTGGTTGGCCAAATGGTGTTTTGGCCACACCTGTACTAGCAAGTAGAGGACTTTTGTCAGGCATGCCCCAACTGCCAGTGAGCCAGTGTCAGGAAATCTTTGAGAGCTCTGCTACAATCTATGCCAGTGGTGGCAGACCCCTTCTCATGAATAGCCCTAGACATGATCAGGCCACTCCCAAAAAGTTCAGTGGGACACCAGTTCATACTAGCTCTAATTGATTTTGCCACCTGGTTTCCAGATGCCATCCAGCTACACTCAATTACAGGACCTCAGGTGGCAGAAAAATTACTTAAATGGATATTGAAGGTTGGCATTCCCAGGGAAATAATTACTGATCAGGGAATAAGTTTTATATCTCACATCATGCATAGTCTTTGCAAGGTGCTTAAAATTCAACCTACATACAACTGTATATCGTCCCCAAACACATGGGTAAGTGGAGCAATTCAATGGAACTCTTAAGAACATGTTACATTGGTGCACCCACAAGGAACCCTGGAAGTGGGATTTGCTAGTACCCCCCTTGTTATTCACTGTGAGAGAAGCTCTTCAGTCCTCACTGTGATTAGCCCCATTTGAAATGGTATATGGACACCAACCCCAAAGTCTCCAAGACCTAGTTTGGGAGGGTTGGAAAAGAGAGGAGAGGCCTTGGCCCCCAGGTCATATGTGGGAATTGAGGCATAGATTACGGAGGGCCGGAGCAGTTGCAGCCACCTCCATCAAGCTCAGAAGAAGCAAAAGGAGTATTATCACAAAGGGACATAGGCAAGGGAATTCTGAGAGGGACAAAAGGTATTAGTGCTCCTACCCAGCATTACTAGCAAATTTCTGACATGTTGACAGGGATCCTTTGAGATAGTAAGACAAGTTGGCCCTGGTAAGTATGAAGTGTTATGCCCTGGGCACAATACAGAGAAACAGATATACCATGTTAATTTGAGGAAACAAAGGGCTTAATGTCAATCCAGGCAGTGGCAGACATGGAATTAAAACTAGTGTCTAACAAAAGCCTGAAGGAATGAGAGGATGCTAAAACTGTCAGCCTAGGGGTCCAATTAAAAGGGCCCCAAAAGAGAGAAGGAAAGACATCTAGTGCAAGAGTTCTGGGATGTATTTAATGAGAACCCTGGCTGTGCAGAAGGGATAACCCACAGCATCATCACTCTGGAAGGAAATGTGGTGAGAGAGAAAGGGAAGAGGATCCCCTACCACCAGTATGACCTAACATGAAGTGAAATTGACAAAATGTTGGCATAGGAGATGATAACTGAACCTTGGAGTCCTTGGTGGAGCCCTTGAGGAGCCATGTGTAAACTGGATGGATCATTAAGGTTGCGTGTTGATTTCTGAAAATTAAACACCATCTCAAGATTTGATGCTTTTCCAATGCCCCAGATTAGGGGACCACAGGAAGACAAGGAGATGCCATCCGAGCAAGACAGATGACAAAGGCAAGGAGTGCTAAGGGAAGGAACAGTCTCCTTAAATGGGGGGTGGCACACACAGTCTTGCCTTAAATGCCTATATACCAATGCTCGCAGTATGGGGAATAAACAGGAGGAACTCACCCTCAGAATAGCTAGTTCAAACCCAGTTGTCATAGGGCTAACAGAAACATGGTGGGATTCATCCCGTGACTGGGCAGTTAGCATTAGGGGCTATAGGCTTTACAGGCGGGATAGAGAAGGAAGGAAAGGTGGGGGTGTGGTGCTCTATGTCAAGGAGCACTACACATCCTCTGCCAGTAGAATGGGGTCAGAGGAAGGGCAGGCTGAAGTGCTCTGGGTCAAGATTCAAGGGGGCCGTGGGGAGAGCGATTTGACGGTGGGGTCTACTACAGACCCCCCAACCAAGGGGAGGAGCTGGATCGGGAATTTTTGGGCTGGCTTGCAGAGGCACTTAAGGCAAGGGATATAATTGTCATGGATGATTTTAATTACCCAGACATCTGCTGGGAGGAACAGTCAGCCAGGACTGACCATTCCAGGAGGTTCCTGGCTGAGATACAGAACCTCCACTTAATCCAGGAGGTGCACAGTCCCACCAGAGGAAACGCCCTGTTGGACCTGGTCCTGGCCACAGGTGATGACCTAGTAAGGGGCCTCCAGGTTCTTGACCACCTGGGTGATAGCGATCATCGCTTGATGGAATTCACCATCCAGTGCAAGGTGTCAAGGGCCTGCAGCAAGACGGTAGCCCTAGACTTTAGGAGGGCCATCTTCAACAAGTTGAGACTAGTGGGTGAGGCACTGGGGTCCTTGAGGGCAGGGGAACTCAGTGTCCAGGATGAGTGGTCATTCCTTAAGGAAATGGTACTTAGGGCCCAAAGGGAGTCCATCCCAACAAGAAGCAAGGGGGGCAAGAGTGCCTGAAAGCCCCCCTGGCTCACCAAGTGTGTCCGGGAATGCCTGCTTACCAAAAAGGTGACCTACACCCAGTGGAAGAGGGGTGCTATCTCCAAAGAGGAGTATACCTCCTCTGTTTGGGCCTGTAGGGGGGCTGTCAGGAAAGCTAAGGAGGACATAGAGCTAGGACTAGCGTCCAAGATGAAGGATAATAAAAAGTCCTTTTTCAAATATATAGGGAGGATGAAGAAGGCACTGGGTAATGTGGGGCCCCTGCAAAGTACGCTGGGCAATCTGGTGGTTGTGCCAGAGGAGAAAGTGGAACTCTTTAACCAATTCTTCACCTCCGTTTTCTTGTGCAGGGACCGGGACTTCCCTGCTGTGATGCCAGATGGACTTGAGGGGAACACCTCCAGATGTCAGGTTGGGGAAGACCAGGTTAGAGAGCTACTGGAAGGGCTGGACATGTTCAAGTCAGCGGGTCCAGATGCTCTCCACCCCAGGGTGTTGAGGGAGCTAGCTGGGGTTATTGCAGGGCCCTTGGCATGGCTTCATGAGTGCTCGTGGTGCTCAGGCCAGGTGCCAGGTGACTGGAAGATAGCTAACATGGTCCCCATCTTCAAAAAAGGGAAGAGAGAGGACCCAGGCAACTATAGGCCCATCAGTCTTCCCTCAGTCTAGGGAAACTCTTTGAGACGATCCTCAAGGAGCACATCTGTGATGGGCCGGCTTCAGGGATGATGCTCAAGGGCAACCAGCACGGTTTCATTAGGGGCAGGTCATGTCAGATCAACCTGATTGCCTTTTATGATCAGGTCACAAAGGCAGTGGATGCAGGTGTTGCCATGGACGTAGTCTTTCTAGACTTCAGCAAGGCCTTTGACACAGTCTCCCACCCTATTCTCTTTAAAAAACTAGGCGACTGTGGCATTGATGCCTACACAGTCAGATGGATTGCAGATTGGCTGAAGGGTTGTACTCAGAGGGTGGTGGTGGATGGGTCATATTCGACCTGGGGGGAAGTGGGCAGCGGAGTCCCCCAGGGCTTGGTCCTTGTGCCTGTGCTGTTCAATTTCTTCATCAGCAATTTGGACAATGGGGTGAAATGCAACCCGTTTAAATTTGCTGCTGATACCAAAATTTGGGGTGAGGTGAGCACGCCAGTAGGGAGGGAAAGATTGCAGCAAGATCTGGATAGGTTACAGGAGTGGGCTAACATAAACAGGATGCGTTTCAATACTGACAAGTACGGGGTGGTGCACTTGGGCAGTAGAAACCAGCAGCACACTTATAGAATGGGAAACTCCCTTCCTGAGAGCATGGAGGAAGAAAGGGATCTTGGAGTCATTATTGACTCCAAGATGAACATGGGCTGACAATGCGAGGTCACGGTTGGCAGGGCTAACCGGACCTTGTTGTGCATCCACAGGTGCATCTCAAGTAGAGCCAGGGAGGTGATCCTCCCCTTCTATGCAATGCTGGTCAGGCCACAGCTGGAGTACTGCATCCAGTTTTGTGTGCCCCATTACAGGACAGATGTGGACAACATTGAAAGGGTCCAGAGGAGGGCCACCCGCATGATCCGGGGACAACAGCGCAGACCCTACATTGAAAGACTGCAGGACCTAAACCTGTTCAGCCTTCACAAGAGAAGGCTGAGAGGGGACCTGGTGACTGTCTATAAACTCACTGGGGGGGACCAGAAGGGTTTGGGGGAGACATTGTTTCCCCTAGTGCCCCCTGGCATGACAAGGAACAATGGACACAAATTATTGGAGAGTAGGTTTAGATTAGACATCCGCAAGAACTACTTCACAGTTAGCGCGGCTAGGAGCTGGAACCAACTTCCGAGGGAAGTGGTGCTGGCTCCTACCCTGGGGATCTTTAAGAAGAGGTTTGATGCCTGCCTGGCTGGATTCATTTGAGTCCAGTTTTTTTCTCCCACCCAGGAGGGGGGTTGGACTTGAAGATCTACCAGGTCCCTTCCGACCCTACTTCTATGATTCTATGATATGATTCTATGATTAGTAAATTGCTACAGAGGGTCGGTCAGGCTAAATTTATATCCACTCTGGACTTGACTGAAGGATACTGGCAAGTATCCATCTAAAAAGAGGATCAAGCAAAAATTGCTTTTGGCACCCTGTGGGTCTTGTATGAGTTCAAATGCATGCCACCCAGCCTGTATGGCACCATAGCAACATTCCAAAGACTCATTAGTTGGGTCCTATCTTCTCACCAACAGTATGCAGCAGCATATTTCATAGATTTCATAGACATTAGGGCTGGAAGGGACCTCGGGAGATCATCGAGTCCAGCCCCCTGCCCAAAGGGCAGGAAGTCAGCTGGGTTCATAGGATCCCAGCAAGATAAGCATCCAATTTACTCTTGAAGGTGTTCATAGGTGCTTGAACCACCTCCGCTGGCAGACTGTTCCAGACCTTGGGGGCTCGGACAGTAAAGAAATTCTTCCTTATGTCCAGCCTGAAGCAGTCTTGCAGGAGTTTGTGACCGTTTGACCTCGTCATCCCTTGGGGCGCTCTGGTGAACAGATATATAGATGATATTATCATATACACCAATGATTGGGATCAATATCTGAAAGCCCTCTAGGTGGTCCTCCAAGAACTCCATTCAGCCAGTTTGACCACCAACCCAGGCAAATGAATGTTAGAGAAGGCTGAAACTAAATACCTAGGATTCTCGGTGGGACAGGGCTGTATCCATTCACTAACAGATAAACTAGAAGCCATAAGAGATGGCACAAACTCATAAACAAATGAGAGACTTCCTCAGGCTAGCCAGCTACTACTGATGCTTCATCCCTCATTTTGCGGAGGTGACCGCACTGTTAATGGACAGCTTGAAAGAAAAAGGTAGTGGCCCTGTAAAATGGGATAAAGCAAGCCTGGAGCCTTTCCAGAAAACCAAAAAAGCACTTTGCCCTGATGTCGTCCAAAAACATTCAACTTTATGTATCCTTTTATTCTGCAGACTGATGCCTCCAGTCAGGCCATGGAAGCCATGCTCTCCCAAGAGTCGGTTGGGGTAGACAAGTCCAATAGCCTATGCCAGCTGCAAGCTTGACCCACATGAGCAAAGGTATGCTACCATCAAATGGGAATGTCTGGCCATCAAATGGAGGGGTGGAGTATTTGCATTACTACTTTCTGGGCCAGGAGTTTACCTTAATAACTGATCATGGCCCCCTAAAATGGCTAAAAACCTCACAAATGGGTAATACATGGATAACCTGATGGGCCTTAGCTTTACAACCATTCCACTTTCACCTTGAATACAGGCCCAGCTGAGCCAATGTGGTAAGAGACTTCCTATCCCAATGCCACTCAAAGGACAACCATACTGAGCAACCTAAGTCCAACATGGGTGAATCCTCCAAGCCCCAAGATGAAACATGGGGGGCTGTGAATAATTGCCTAGTGGTGTCTTAAAGGGGAGGATACGTGAAAGAGACAAGCAAAACAAGAAAGGATTCATGGCCAGAGGTGTGGATGCAGCAAGGGGAGAAATAGCTGGGGCAAGCAATTGCCCTGGGAACTGCAGCATCAGAGCAGTTGCTCCATGTGGCTAGAGTGGCCCCAAGGGAGAGAACAGATGTAGAACAAGAGAGATGGGAGTGGAGTCCCAGAACACAAGATATCAGGTGGAATGATCCCAACCCCAAAGAGCTGATAGAGAGTTGGCAATAGAGCTCTGGAAGCTTAGCATGGCTGGAAAACCCTGGTAGGGAGAACACCATGAGATAAAAGTGAGCAGAGAGCTCCTCTGGAAACTGGCTTGCCCTGGGACGAGCAGCCAATATTAGCTTGAGAGTTAAATTACAAATGAGTTTTGGGGCTTTTTGCCAGTATTTTATTGTCAGCCCAGAGAGGGTGCAAGGGGGAAGTGGGTCAGCTGGCTAGAGCCCCCCCACCCAAAAAAAAAGATGGAAAAGGATCAGGCTGGTCATGGAACCTGTAAAAGGAAGGGGCAAGAGACCGAATAGAGTAGTTTAGTTTAGTTTTGTTTTGTTGACATGAGGGTTCCCAAGGAAGAATGTGTGTAATATAGTAAGAGCTTTGTTAATAGCAAGAGTTTTCCACGCTGATTCCATAGTAGGCTGATGAAGCGGCACGTAGCTCTGTGACCATAACTGAACTATGAACCTAGATAGTAGAATGTTGTAATACAGTGGAATGTGGTAAACACCAGGTGTGTTGGATCATGACTCATCCCCAAATTCCTAGCTTGAGATAACCAAATCCTTAGCTCAAGATAACGATGTTTACTCCAGACTATATAAGCTGTACATTCTTAAGCTACGATGGGTTCCTCAACTCTGGCAAGAGTTCTGACTTGCACGGAGCCCCGGTGCAGGCTATGACATCCCCAGGATTGGGACACTCCAGGGCCAAGGGAACCATGTGGGATAGTGGGTGAAAACAACCGTGAGTACGTCCTTTGTTCAAGTGCAAGGAATCTTCTGAACCCAGTAGTTCATTCTAAGACAATGTGTAAGCACTCGCTAAGGGAGAAAGAAGACTGGGATGTACCCGAACTCATGTGTGACTTACCTGAGACTGAAGAGAAGTCTGATAGTCAGTGTTATTACTTTCCATCAAAGCTGGCAGGGTCAACAGTCATGGACCTATAAGAGAAAAGAAGAAATTAAAACAACGCACCTGGGAAGACCAACTGGTATACACAGTGGCGAATAACATCTGGGTATGCTAGAATGGGGTACAGGGGAGGTTGGAGCCCCAGAAGAGAGCCCTAGTGAGTTTGCTGTTGGCCAGTTGTGGTACTAAAAAACATCTCCTGATTGGTACCTTCAAACAATATCAAGAAGTCACAGGCAAGAGTCGGGACCCACTGCAGTGAAAACCAGGCAAGTAAACTCATGAGACCCTTGGGGCAAACAGGGAAATTACAGGGTAGCTAGATGTGCAATCCCACTCTGGCAAAGCCAAGGATAATGATAAAATGTCTGTTTCCATTCTACAGAATTCCACTAATAAAGTTATAGTATGCATTCTTGCAGGGTTGTCCAAGTCTCAGAGATATAAAGAATCATAGAATCAAAGAAAATTAGGGTTGGAAGGGACCTCAGGAGGTCATCTAGTCAAACCTTCTGCTCAAAGCAGGGCCATCCCTAACTAGATCAGCCCAGCCAAGGCTTTGTCAAGCTGGGTCTTAAAAACCATGAAGGACGGAAATTCTACCACCTCTTTGGGTAACTCATTCCAGCACTCTACTAACCTTTTAGTGAAAGAGTTTTTTCCTAATATTTAACCTAAACTTCCCTTACTGTAACTTGAGACCATTGCACCTTGTTCTGTCATCTACCACTATTGAGAACAGTCTAGCTCTATTCTCTTTGTAACCAACTTTGAGGTACATAAAGGCAATTGTTAAATCCCCTCTTGGTCATCTCCTCTCCAGTGCTAGTGACAATTAAGTGTTTGGGTTTTACTGAATATTTAATGATTAAGGTTTTCTCTATGGTCATATGTTTGTCCTCTTTTCCTCTGTAATAAGCTCTGTTTCAGTTGGACATTGTTTGTGAGCATGTATTTTTGTTTGCTTTGGAACACCCCATTAAAATTTCTGAGTTTTGGGGTGGGAGCTCAAGCCAGATTTAGAAAATTGATGTTAAATCCCTAAAATTAAACCTGGACCTTGTTATTGCCATCCAAGGCCTAACAAGGGTTACATTTATATTATGCAAAACATATGTCAGAAAAAAAATTGTCAGTCAAAAATGCTTGGTTGTCAATAAAATATCTGCATATTGTTTTCAAAAAAACTTTCTTGGGTTGAATGCTCAGTACCTGCTCCTGTTCCTGTCTGTACTCAGCAGCATTTCTGCCCAGGACACTGAAGAAGTTAAACCTCTGAATATGAATCTTTTTGGGTCAATCTAATCTAAGTCATAATAACAGTGGGAAAAAAAATTCTAAAGCCCCAGAAAGCTTTCATAGCAGCCTGTAGTTGGCATAGGATTTATCATGCAGTAGCAAAGGCAACAAAGGTAAAATTAGAAAATTAAAACTTAGGTAGCCCCTTAAATTTTCTTATGAAGAATAAGAAATATCTACTGTCATCAGACTCCATCAGTGTTGAAGGGTGTCACTGGTCACGCAGGGCTCCTTCAGGATGGTTTTTGTGTTTGCATATCTTCTATACTTCTGATACAGCCAGTGTTCCCTGAGACCTTGTTGTTACAAAAAGAATGACCATGGTTGGTTGCAGCAATCCCTTGATTTGGGAATAATCTTTACCATGGCTCACTGATGGGTCTTGAAGTGATTTAAGAGCTCAGTCCTTGAATTATAGATATGTCCAGAGAGGTTGTAAATCTTTCCACAAGGGAGAGCAGGGCATAGGCCTTTACCTTCCTCCACTCTTTTCTCTGGTTTGAGGGCACAACACTTTACCTGAAAGAGGGCTGACATTTCACTGAGGTTACAGAACCAATGTAGTTGGTTAGGAGCCAGATCCATTTTCTTGAGATATGCCTTGAATTTTTGCTTGTAATGTTTCCTCTAGCTGCCATGATATCTCAAGCTGCAGCTAAGCTGGGAATAGAGGACTTGTTCTAGGAGTTGGGAGTTGGGCATCCCCATACAATTCCTGGTTCAGTGATGTTGGTATTCAAGGATCACTGACTCAGTGCTGTAACATTGGCTTCAGCAAGGATGCTAATGTTTGTGTGGTGATCTTCCCACCTGATGCAGAGGATTTTCTGAAGGCATCATTGGTGATACTTCTTCAGGCTCTTAAAATGACAACAGTGGGTCTCCCACATTTCAGATCCATAGGGTAGAGTGGGGGTGATGACTCTTGTAGACCTGGATATAGGGATTGTGACCAATATGCATTGATCAATAATTTTATTAATCTTTACTCCAGTAAGGCCCACACCTAAAATGTGGCACCAGTATGTTTCACCAAGTGAATGATCATGCACTCTCATTGGCACTTCCATGCTCATTCCAAACCCAGAAATGCACTGATTATGCTGCCCTTAGGTCAACCCCCTGGCTAGTCTTAAGCAAGATGAAGACTGAGGTCTCCAGAGTGGTTGCAGAAGGACATCATAGACTGGCCTCACCACCAAATTTCTGGGGGGTTGGAGTATGCCAAAGGTGGGGGTGGCTGGGCTCTGGTTAGGACCCTTGCACTCAGGGCAAGCCATTTGTGCCACTATATAACAAGAAATAAATAATAGCTGATGTTACCTATGTTGTCACTTGAAAGTTTACTTAGTCTTGTTTTCCTGAAAAAAAAACTTGTCTTGAGAATGTGGGAACATGGAAGGGTTAAAGTGATGAAAACTTCCTTGAGTAGAGAAAGAAGAAATGGAAAAAAGAATCTTAAAGGAGAAAATCCAGAGGATGGCTGAAGAATGTAATAACCCCCTCAGTTTCAAATTGCTATAAAATGTGCAAGACCACTACTGTCTTTGAAACATTTACAAAAAAACCCAACAAAAACAAGAACACAAATATATGCAATACATTTGCAGCAAAGGAGAACCTTGGCCCTGGGGAAAACTATGAAAACATGCATTGACTTCAGTACTTCAGAACTGTGAAATATGTTATTATTTAATCCTCTTTATAAGGTATAATTCTTTTATCTCTTTACATGCCACCTGCTTCTCAACATATTTCAGTATTATATGTTCCATAAACACTGTATCATTTGCTTTACAGAAGTTTGCTTTACACAGATTGCAAATAAATGTATTTTTTGAAGCATAAAGCAATAATTTTATTTAGCTGCTCAGGATAGTCTAGTGCATTGTGTTTTTGCAATGCCTAGCACAAGGGAGCCCTGCTGTTAAGTTCTTAAGCACCACCATGTAATCAGGTGACTATGATTTTGGTCTCTTATGCAGCTTTTAGATTCAGTTTTATCTGTATGACAGGATCACTCACATACATGAGTAAACACTGGAAGTAAAGCAACAGATGATAGAGTCCTCCAACTTTTTAGCCCAATAGTAGTTAGGGGATTTGCCTAGCAAATAGGAGAACTAGGTTCTAAGCTTTTTTTACCCAGATTGTAGGTATTTGAGTGGAAGTGCCTAAAGATTGGAAGAAGGCCAATGTGGTGCTTATCTTCAAGAAAGGGAGGAAAGTGGATCCAGCAAACTACAGGCCCATTAGCCTGACCTCTATCCTGGGCCTTGGTGAGGCTGCAGCTGGAATACTGTGTCCAGTTTTGGGCTCCACAATTCAAGAAGAATGTGGAGAAGCTTGAGAGAGTCCAGAGGAGAGCCACATGCATGATCAGATGTTAGGAAAAAGGACCTTATGATGAGAGGCTGAGAGCTATGGGACTCTTCAGCCTGGAAAAATGCAGGCTCAGGGGTGATCTGGTGGCCACCTGTAAGTTTATCAGGGGTGCTCACCAGGATCTGGGGGAATGTCTGTTCACCAGAGCACCCCAAGGAATGACAAGATCGAATGGTCACGAACTCCTCCATGGCTGTTTCAGACTGGACATAAGGAAGAACTTCTTTACTGTCTGAGCCCCCAAGATTTGGAATAGACTGCCACTGGAGGTGGTTCAAGCACCTACTTTGAAAGCCTTCAAGAGACCTTTGGACATTTATCTTACTGAGATCCTATGACCCCTGCTGACTTCCTGCCCCTGGGGCAAGGGGCTGGATTCGAAAATCTTCTGAGGTCCCTTCCAGCTCAAATATCTATGAAATCTAATTAAAGCACCCAGAGCATCATGTGTGGTCACCATCCCCATGCTGAAAAAGGCAGTGGGGGCACTATAACTAAGCTCATTGAATGAGATTTAGTTAAAGCTCCCCTGCCAACCTTTTCCTTCTCTGGGATGCTGATACATGTGACACTGGTCTGCTGGAGCACAGTAATAACCATGCTCCAGCAGACTCAATAAAGCAAGTCTGCTCTGACGCACTGCAGTTGCAATGTGTCAGAGCAGCCTCAATGCACATGTACATATGCCCTGGGATAGTGGTGGTACCATTTACCTGCTGCCAAATTTGTGGACCTGTGGGGAACCCACAGGTCACATAGCACCGGTTTGGGTATGCAGAGTGCAGGGCCTGATACTGGCATGCTAAGCCAGACAGGGGCACCATGAGGCCCAATCCTGGAATGAGGTGTTGTGATGGTGCATGGGCAATGCATAGGGGGTGCATGGAGGTACATATGCACCCCCTGAGAGCACTGGTGCACCCTGTGTCAGGTTGTGCTCCCTGTTTATCCAGCAGGCAGGGGGACAGGTGGGAGCACTAGTGCTCCCCCCTGCCGGCACCAGCCAGGGAGCGGGTCTGCCAGCAAAATTGGCCACGCCACTTCCAAAAGTGGCTGTGAGAGTTCTTGAAGCGGTGCAGCCTCTTTTACAGTGAGTGAGATCGGCTGCAGGGGCCCACCCCCCTGGTCGCTGACTTGTGTCAAGGGGGGGCAGATGCCCCCCCATCCCGGTGAACCAGACATGCATGGTATGGTACCTGCAGGAGTGGCATGGGATCCCAGGGTCTGATCCCAGTGTGTGGGGTGGCAGAGGGCCCCAGGACTTGCTCCCATCACATGGGACTAAGTGGGGGAAGCTCAGAGCCCAAAGGGCCAATCCCAGTGCATAGAGTTTGATGTGAGGGACAGGGGCCAGCATGGGGCCCAAATGCCCAATTCTAGTTTGTGGTGCTTGGCAGGGACTGTGTGGGGTAGCAGGGCCCAATTCCAGCCCATGTGGCCAAAGGAGATGACTCAGGGCTGATCATAGCTTGTGGGGTGATCTGACCTGCAGACCAGCCCTACACAACTCATCTGGCTTACAGGGCCAAAAGGCAGACCACCACAGAAACTAGGCCATAACTGAGGATCTAGTCCTTAATCACTTTCAGCATCTTGTAAATATGTGCCCTATTGATAGAGCAATTTACAGCTGAAAATTAGAAAAATTACTGTTTCGTTAAAGAAGTAAATGTCACAGTAGATTAAGTCTGATTAGCATTAATTTTTCCTTACAATTAAGTAAAATTGTTGTTCATAAGATTTTGAATTTTGATAGAACTGATGTGCCTAATTACCTTGGTTCCTCTGAGAGTTTTCAGAGGAACCAAGGTAATTAGGCACATCAGTTCTATTCTAGCCTATGATATTAGGTTACACTGTGCATAATATGTATGACTTGCTTGGATGTTTTTCTCCTCAGTGTCAATCCTTAACATGTTTTCATTGTAGCCAGGAATCAGGGTACAGTACATGAGTCCCCCTGTACCAAATTTGGTACATGCAATGGATTGTTTTCAGAGATTATGACACTGAATAGACAGTGGCTTGGATTACAAAGACAATAAATTAAAAAAAGGTGAAGAAATGGTAGTTGTACCAGAAATACCTCATATATTTTATTATCTCATCATCAAATTGATCATGCACATTCAAATCTTTATTTTTATTAGTACTATAAATTGATATTCCCTTTTGGCAAAAAAAATGTATTGCAGTGACTTTCTGTTTAAGAAGCAAGACATACAGGATGCGTCCAGACGAGCACAGTCATGCCATATGTGGTGCTGCAGACAGGTTTGCAGTGCCACATACCTCACAGTCCAGAGTTCTCCATACTTCAAGGGCATGCTGCCCAAGCATGCGCTGCTCCTTTTTTTTCCCCACCATTTTTTTTAACTCCTGGATATCCAGGGGGAAAAAAAAACAGTGTGAAAAAAAAATGGAGCAGTGCACGCTTGGGCAGCACACGCTTCTAAAAAGCAGAGCTGGCCCATTTTGAGCCACACTGCGGCTGCTGGCCATGCTCCACCCAGCAGGATCACCATTGCTGCAGCTCTGGGAGGCCTCCAGGATTCCAGGTAAGGCTTCTAGGGCCCACCCAGTGCTGGCCCCAGCCTCTCCTATGCCAGCTGGGGCAACTTGTTGTGTGCCAAAGTGTGCAGGGCATGGGTGTTCCCAGGGGTAAGAAGCAGTGGCACAAGGTGTACCACTGCTACTTGTCCCCAGGGAACCAAACATCCACCCATGTCTGGACGCGCCACTGTCCAGCTTTTTCCCTAATCATCACCCCATCCCACCCCAATCACATTGTAACACTGATAACTTTTTAACATCTGTTTGATAGGGGGTATTTTGAAGTGATGTTCTGAAGATCTCATCTATAATATTAATATCAACATTTTATAATATTAAGCAGAATGCGTGATTCTCTCCTTGTAGCCTTAATGTGGTCTGTGCTGTACTCTTAGGATAACATGAAAAAAAACTGAAGGCCTTAGATCTGCCTCCCATTGTGCCATAAGATTTAAGTACTGTAGTCAGATACAGTACCATCTTATGGTGGAGTATTTAACTCTGCCAAGACTCTTATGTAGATGGTGACTGGGGCTGGTTGGGGCTTAAAGGTGCAAAAGTGTGGCGACTGCCTGCCACCTCGCTCGACATGTTCAGCACTCTTGTGCCCCAGCCAGCCCTTCTGCCACCCGCTGTTGGAATCCAAAGCCCGGGGCTGACCCGCCAAGTCCTTGCCTTCCCAGAGCTGCTCCACTCCAGTTCTAACTGCTGCTATCCTGGGAGCACATGAAGAAGTTGTGCTTGGGAGCAACTGACTCTGGTGTGAACTGTGCCAGAGACTATCCCCACAAATTAATTGAACGTGTTGGTGCACCCAGCGATGAGGAAACTGCAGTATGGCATTGTATTGAGATGTTTCTTATTTTGGCCTATTCAGCTTTTGTGGTGTTTTAAGTAAAGAATAATTTATTTAACAAGTGCTTTACAAAACCTGTGCCGCCTATCAACTTGTCCTAAAAAGCTAATTATAAACCAGAGTACCCACTAATGTTGAACTGTAGGGAAGATGAGTTTAAGCTGTTATGGTTCAATGCTGGTCTCGGTGTGGAGGGTAGCTGGACTTCGGGGTGCTCCTTCTCCGAAATGGTGACAAAAGAGAGAAACTGTGTCTCAGAGCCAAAGAAAGAACAATACCTAGAACATGCATGGTTTTGGAGGAGCTCACTATCATGTTGCATTCAGTGTTAGGATGCATACACAGTAGCCCAGTGAGCATCTGATAACAGTGAGCTCAACAGACCTCATGTTCTATGTATGTATCTATGACACATAACAATGAAGAGCTAGAAAGGGCTTTTTAAAAGTAAATGCCTGTCTATGTTCTGGCAGAACTGTCCACATCAGTGCCACTGAAATTTAATGGTACTTTAAGGATGTATTAGAATGCCTAGAGAGTTGAATCAGTCTTTGGCTGGTTATTATTAAATGGAAATAAATGAATAAAAAATTTCTTGTAAAAGCCCCAAAGATTAGTCACAGTGAAACTGGCCCATCAGATTTTACCTTTTTACATATATGATATAAGTTTTACCACCAAAAATTTAAAGGGATTTAAATCCCTTTAAATCCCTTTTAAAAGGATTTAAGAATGAATGTGTCATGGTGAGATGCAATAAAAACAATGTTCCAGTTGATAGATCTGTGATATTCAGAGATAAGATGTATTTCTGACAGTGGAAAACAAATAATGTTCTCTGCTGTGTTCATAAGCAGCAATACACAACAGAACAGATTACTGGAATGAGTACTGAATTATTGGACTGATGTGAAATATTCATGGTGGTCTTTATTTTTTTTCTGGTCAAATGGGCTATATTGTGCTCATATTTATTCTGGTTAAAATTCACAATCACTCTACTGATACTGTCAATTAAGCTATCTTGGATTCCTATTAGTGTGACTGAGGTCAGAGACAGGGCCATCTAATCAGTTAATGATCATAAAATTCCTGTTAAGTTTAAAACAAATGCTATGGTTTCTGACATAGGGCATTTCTCTGTTTTGCAGCTGCTCTAGCATGTAAAATGTGGAGTGATACTGCATTACAAATGTCCTTCTTAATTAGAGAGGGCTATGGAACATTATCAGCTTGGAACTATGGCAACTACTAATTAGCTTTAGCTGATAAAGGAAAATATATATGTCCCCTAATGTGTATTTAATACATTTTAGGGAAACAGCCAGTACAGCATGCTCAGAAAGCAATTCAGACCCTTTCCTAAGTGCTGCTGTTATTTTGCAAATGATGTCCAAAGAGCAGCGGATAATAGATTTGATAGATAATTTCAACTTATTTATTATGATAGTTGTTATAGACTAATTATTGCTCCTGGTTTAGACTCTAGTGACAATAAAAATGAAATGATTGTGATGAGGAAAATAGTATTAGCCAGAAATTTTGGGGAAAGTATCTTAATCTTTTATTAAACATAATATGCTATTGTTACTTTCCAGGATAGCTTCCTGACCTGCACCAGACTGCTCTTTTTTGTGTGTCTGTGCATTGGTTTTGCTTTGTTAGAGAGCCAGGGAAACTTGTTCCCCAAAATCAGCTAGGTAGCACTGGCCCTTAGAGCACATGTTGTTTTACTTTAGAGTGATTCCCTAAGATCCCTGGAATGAAGCACTCATCTCCTTCAGCATGATATTTCAAAATCCTCATATTGATAGCTTTTTCCTTAAGAGTTCAGAATACCTATCAAAGATAGTTACATTATCCATTATATGCTACTCATTCATGGAAATTAAGTTCTGTTTGGAAGAGAGGTTTCCCATGAATCTACTGTGTAATTCCATATTTATTGTTTCTCCTTAACTCCACAATAAATATGCTCAGTTGGCAGGGTGTTTTTACTATTATTTTTAGCTCAACCTGAAATCTGAGAGTCAAGCTCAGTTATTTGCATGTGTCCCACATAATAACAAGTCCGGCAGAGCAGATCAGGGCTCTAAGTACACATGCTGCACCTCATTATTTGAACCTTCTTTCCCCTTTAGACATGTTCACATTGGCAAAAATGGTATCATGGACCAGTTCTTCTCATGAATGAACATTGGTGTACCTGAGAATAGAAATGTATACTTAAGCCACTGTTTTATTTATGTATTACTCCACACATTTTAATATGCTATAAGCAATCATAGCTGGGGAGACAGACTTTGGAGTGGAATGTATGAATGGAAACTTTGAACAATTTTTTAGTTTTATCCTAGTGTCATAGAGAAGTAGGCCTGGAAGGGACCTCCAGAAGTCATGTAGTCAAATCCCTTGCCTGAGGCAGTATCTTCCCTGTCCAAACTATTCTATACAATCCATAATACAAACTCTACATAAAACTACTATCAACCCTGACACAATACAGATCTAACACCCTAACCTGCCACAGGTAAAGCAGGGCAACCATGGCAGCCAGGATCCTGCTTCTGTGTTGTCAATATATGCTCAAGAGGTCACTGGCCTAGGGATAAAATTGTTTCCTGACCCTAAATATGGTGACCAGTCTGGTCCTGAGCAGAGGGGCAAGATCATTTAGCCAGGAACCTCCAGTATTTGTCCCAGCAGGAGCATTGCCAGACCCCTGTCAAAGTCCTCAGCCTTGACTGCAGCCAGCACTCAATGCCTCTAAGGAAGAGTTAAAACACCCTGACACATGTAGCAGAAAAAAGGGGGGGTATAGAAAAGGGGCAACCAGAAAAGACCAGAAGTAGCAAAGCCCCAAAGCATAGTAGAATATAGGTCTAGCTATACCTAGATCATACAATCATAGAAAATGAGGGTCGAAGGGGACCTCAGGAGCTCATCTAGTCCAACTCCGTGCTCAAAGCAGAACCACCCCCAACTAGATCATCCCAGCTAAGGCTTTGTTTAGCAGGATCTTAAAGACTTCCAAAGATGGAGAGTCCACCACCTCTCTGGGTAACCTGTTCCAGGGTTTTACAACCCTCCTAGTGAGAGAGTTTTTCCTACTATCTAACTAAATTTCCAATGCTGCAACTTAAGACCATTGATCTTTGTTCTGTCATCTGCCACCACTGAGAACAGTCTAGCTCTGTCCTCTTTGGAACCCTACCCCTGTTTATGTAGTTGAAGGCTGCTATTAAATACCCTCCCAGTTCTCTCTTCTCTAGACTAAATAAACCCAGTTCCCTCAGCCTCTCCTCATTAGTCATATTCCTCAGCCCCCTAACCATTTTTGTTGCTCTCCCCTGGACTATCCCATTTGTCTGCATCTCCAATTTGTCTATTTCCTTCATCCTGTTATCTCTAGTCCAGTTTTCCAGTCTATTGAGATCTTTCTGAATTGTGCTTGCATCCTCCAATATGTTCACAGTCCTTCCCAGTTTCATAGTTGGTAGGGTCAGAAGGGACCTAAGGAGATCATCAAATCTGACCCCTGCCAGGGTCAGGGGTCAAATGACCCTGGCTAGGTGGCTTTCTAGCCTCCTTTTGAAGACCCCCAGGGTAGGGATGAGCACAACTTCCCTTGGAAGTTAGTTCTAGCTCCTAGCCTCCCTGACTGTGATGTAGTGCCTCCTGATATCTAGCCTAAATCTACTCTCAGTCAACTTATGGCCTGTTCCTTGTTACCATTGATAGTGTTGGGGGGAACAGGGATTCTCCCATTGCCTGCTGGTCCCCCCTGGTAAGTTTATAGATGGCCACCACATCCCCTCTCAGCCTTCTCTTGTGGAGGCTGAACAGGTTCAGGTCTCGTAGCCTCTCCTCATAGGGTCTGCCCTGCAGCCCCTGATCATGCGAGTGGCCCTCCTCTGGACCCTTTCCATGTTGTCCACATCCCTCCTGAAGTGCGGCGCCCAGAACTGGACACAGTACTCAAACTGTGGCCTGACCAGTGTCACATAGAGGGGGCGGATCACCTCCTTGGTCCTGCCTGTGGTGCCTCTGTGGATGCATGACAACGTATGGTTAGCCTTCCTGACCTCATGCCCACATCTGCGGCCCATGTTCATCTTGGAATCAATAGTGACACCAAGATCCTTTCTTGCCTCTGTGCTGACAAGAAGGGAGTTCCCCAGCCTGTAAGTATGGTGCTGGTTCTTCCTCTCCAGGTGGAACACCTTGCACTTGTCCATATTGAAACCCGTCCTATTTTCATCTGCCCATCTCTGTAACCTGTCCAGATCTAATTGTAGCCTGTTCCCTCATGTCGTCTGCAAACTTGCTCAAGAAGCTTTCTATGCCAGCATCCAAATTGTTAATAAACATGTTGAACAACAGCAGGCCCAGGAAAGACCCCTGTAAGAATGCATTCTAAACCTCCTGCCATTCTGCCATGGACCCATTAATAATTACCCTTTGCCTGCTGCTATTGAGTCATTATCTATTCATCTTATAGTAGTTTTATCTAGCCCACATTTCTCCAATTTGTTTATGAGACGTTCATGTGGGACCTTGTCAAAAGCCTTTCTAAAGTCCAGATATGTTATATCCACAGCATTCCCTTCATCCACCCAATTAGTTACTTTATCAAAGAAGGAGATTGTTTGACATTACTTGTTTTTAATTAATCCATGCTGGCTGCTGGTAATTAGGCTTTCCTTTTTCAGGTGCTTGCAAATGGCCTACCTTAAGACATGTTCCAGTAACTTCCTAAGTATTGAGGTGAGGCTAACTGGTCTGTAATTGCCTGGGTTCGTCTTTATGCCTTTTTTAAAAAGTGGCACAACATTGGCCCTTTTCCAATCCTCTGGTATCTGGCCCATCTACCACAACTTCATAAAGATCATTGCCAAATGTTAACATTTTTATAAACGAAACTTCAACATAATAAAAGCTGAATTTGTGGGGGGGTGGGGAGGGAGAACTACTTTTTAGAAGCACCATTTAATGCATACTATAACTTTATTAGTGAAATTCAGCTTGGCATTTTCCTCTCCTTGTACCTTGAACATAGTATGCATTGTCATACTGCTTTCCTTCAATAAGCTGTTCCTACCAGGCACATACTGATTTAATGAAATCTTCCAGCTGTAGCAGAAAAGTGTTCTGATTAACAATAAGAATTTTATACTGAATATGACTTAATTTTGTGATTGTTGCCGATGCAAGATGGCAGATTCATTAAACTGCATAAGTGATCGATGTACTCACACATAGAAAAAACTAGTTTTTTTAAATAAATATCATGTATATATGATATTCCTTCAAATATCTTGTTCTGCTTTGTTATAATTTTATTTAAAAAAAACAGTTGTAGGCAATCAAAAGATTAAGTCAGCAATTTGAAAGTATCTCAGAGGGGCAGGTGAGACTTTTCTGTTTCTTGACTCCCTGCTAGTCCTAGTGTGTCAAGCATTGACATGCGAAAGCAAATGAAAGTAACATTTCTTCTCCCCAATGCAGTTCCTGCTAACATGCAAATACAGCTAAAGACTTCCTTTATGAAAAGGTATGGATATTTCTGCTTAGTTTTTAGCCCTTCCCACCCAAATTGAAGGCTTGCTTAATGAAAGGGGCTATATTTTCATGCTTATTATGGGTGCATAGAAGTCTTTTGGTATTATGTGTAATAGCAGTTTCTTTTTTTCTCAGAAGTTGCATATTCCTTTTCTCTCTCTGATAGGCGTATATGTTTTTAAGAAAAAAAAAAAATTTGGGCATAAAAATTAATGTATATTGTGTTGAACATTACCTGGAGCTTAATCTTAGCAGCCCTTTATCCATTAGCAGTATCTGTTAGGATTAAGATGCAAGCAATGAATTTATTTTTCATCTTGAAAATCTTAAAAATCCTAGGCATAGTTTCATAGTTTCTAGGGTCAGAAGAGATCTGAGTAGATCATCTAGTCCGACCCCCTGCCATGGCAGGAAAGAGTATTTTGCCATGACCCCAGCAAGGTGTTCATCCAGCCTTCTCTTAAAAACCCCCAGGGTAGGAGCCTGCACCACTTCTTTTGGAAGTTGGTTCCAGATCCTAGCCACCCTGACCGTGAAGTAGCGCCTCCTGATATCCAGCCTAAATCTACCCTCCGCCAGCTTGTGACCATTATTCCTGGTCACTCCTGGCAGTGCGTGGGGAAAGAGGGACTCTCCCAATGCCTGCTGATCCCCTCTGACTAGTTTATAACAGGCCACTAGATCCTCCCTCAGCCTTCTCTTTTGGAGGCTGAACAGGTTCAGGTCCCATAGCCTTACCTCATAGGGCCTGCTCTGCTGTCCCCTGATCATGCAAGTGGCCCTCCTCTGGACCCTTTCCATGCTGTCCACATCCCTCTTGAAGTGCAGTGCCCAGAACTGGATGCAGTACTCCAACTGCAGCCTGACCAGTGCCACATAGAGGGGGAGGATCACCTCCTTGGACCTGCTTGAGATGCATCTGTGGATGCATGACAAGGTACAGTTGGCCTTCCTGACTGCATCCCCACACTGCCGGCCCATGTTCATCTTGGAGTCAATGATGACTCCAAGATCCTTTTCCGCCTCTGTGCTGACAAGAGGGGAGTTCCCCAACCTGTAGGTATGGAGCCTGTTGTTCCTCCCCAGGTGCATCACTCTGCACTTGTCCGTGTTGAATCCCATCCTATTCTCATCCGCCCACCCTTGTAACCTGTCTAGGTCCGATTGTAGTCTGTTGCTTCCTTCTAGCGTGCCTACATCCCCCCACATCTTAGTGTCATCAGCAAATTTGAACAGGATGCTTTTCACCCCCTCGTTCAAGTCACTGGTGAAGATGTTGAACAGTGCGGGCCCGAGGACCAAGCCCTGCGGAACCCCACTGCCCACATCCCTCCAGGACCCATCCACTTCCACTCTCTGGGTACGGCCCTCCAGCCAGTTGGCGACCCATTTGACTGTATGGGTGTTGACACTGGAGTCCCCCAGTGTCTTGATGAGAACGAGGTGAGAGACAGTGTCAAAGGCCTTCCGGAAGTCCAGGAAGACTATGTCCACTGCTACCCCCGCATCTAATGATTTGGTGATCTGATCGTAAAAGGCCACCAGGTTGGTCTGACAGGACCTGCCACTGATGAACCCGTGTTGGTTGCCCCTAACCATTCAGTCCCCAGCTGGCCACTTGTGGATGTGTGCCAGAATAATCTTCTCAAACAGCTTGCCTAGGACTGAGGTAAGACTAACTGGCCTATAATTTCCTGGGTCCTCCTTCTTCCCCTTTTTGAAGATGGGAACCATGTTGGCCCTCTTCCAGTCCTCTGGCACCACACCAGAGCACCACGAGTGCTCGTAAAGCTGTGCCAGGGTTCCTGCAATGACCTCAGCCAATTCCTTTAGAACTCTACGGTGGAGATCATCCGGACTGGCTGACTTGAATACATCCAGTCCCTCCAGATGTTCCCTAACTAGTTCCTCACTAACCCTTGGCCCAGGTGTGCCTCGTCTTGGCTGTTTCTTGAGAATACCAGCTAACCAGCAAACATCCATAATCATGGGTGTGAGAGAGAATTTTGATACCTTTCTGTGAGTCTCCTACATATCTGGTAAGCATCTAAAATATGATTTTATGTAATCTTGACTTGTCCTATAATGACTTGGTAACCTATATTTTAACAGTATCACACAGGGGTTTTTAAAAAATCTTTCACAAGCTGATTCTAACATGCAATTGGTATTGTTTCTATGGGACCTGATTCATCTTCTGTTATATTTATGGTTACATTAGGCCCTATCTACACATTACAGGTATTGTACTATTGATTGGTGAATTGTGCACTTACCTTAATACCAGTACATGAGCAAAGTACTTACCATGCCATAAAAAGCTTCAAACAGCTATCAAGGTAGACCTTGAAAATGTGTACTAACTTTATAATGGATTGCTAGCAAACTTTAATTTAAATGTGTAGAGTAGTCTTCTCTGTGGCTGGGAGTCCCATCATCTGATGGGACTCCAATCTGCAGGGGTGCACCATTCCCAGCCAGGGCTGCGAGTCCCACAATCTCAGGCCCAGCAGCATCCAACTGGGTCCTGGTAGCATCCCACAGCTGCAGGTGCCAGGTACCTGCAGCATGCTTCCTGGTGCCAGGGAGTTGCGGTTACAATCTCCCAACCCTGGGGGTGCATGGAGCCCCTGAGGCTGGGAGACACAGCTGCCACAATATCCCATCCCTGGGGGTGTGTGAAATCCGTGGAGCTGAGAGGTCATAGCTTCTGTGATCTCCCAGCCTCAGGGAAGTGTGAAACCTCCAGTCCTGGAAGATTGCAGCAGCTGTCTCCCCTAGCCCCAAGGGCATGCACTGGGCACCCTGCAGCCCCTCAGCTGAAGAGGGTCCCAGCTACAGGTGCTTGCTTTTTTTTTTTTTAACCTGCATGTGTAGTAGGGCTCAAGGAACATAAGAAATATTATAGTGGGACAGATCACAGGTTCATTTAGCCCAGAATCTCACAGTGGCACAGATGCTAAGGGGAATAATATTTATTCAGGGCCTGTTTTGACTGATCCGTCTCCTCCCCCTCTTCCTATACAGCTTCCAATATTACCAGTAATTAGTTAATTAATACCCATGAATATGACCCATCTTGAATTGAATTTGTCCATTCCTCATTTGAACCTGATTAAATTATCAGCCTCAGCAACATCATGGAAAGGAGTTCCACAAGTTAATTATACAGCATGTGAAAGAGTTTTTTGCATCCTTTTGTTTGTTTTAAGCTCCTACCTAATAATTTTCTTGGATTTAATTGTAGTATTGTGTGTGAAAGTGAATAATAAATCTTTATTTAGTTTTTCTATGCCATTCATGATTTTCTAGATCTCTGCCATGTATCTCCTTCATCTGTGTTTGCTCTCTAACCCCCTGTTGCCTTTCTCTTACCTATTCTACCTCTACTATACACTTCTGGAGGTGCTGAGACCAGTCTGTATGCAGTATTCAGGATGTGGATGTACCATGGATTTATGCAGTGGCATAATGGCATTTTCTGTTTTGTTTTCAATGCCCTTATTAATATATTTTATTGCCTACCAAATGCCCCCAGATAGGATGTGCACATTGTTTTTGTGAGGAAAAATATATTTTTTCAGGCCAGGAGTAACTACACAGCAAAATTGCCAGAGGAAAGCTTTATTAGCGGAACATCAAGAGCTTTAAAAATGAGAGATGGTTTTTAAAACCCAGGGAGAGAACAATGATTATTTAATTGATTCAGCCCAAATAGAAATGCTTCAGCCTAGTAGAACAGGACTCAAAGCATGGTTCTTCTATTCTGGGCAGAAAATTAGCTTCTCTGCTTAAGTCACATGCCCCAATTTTGACATACGCTTCATAGTGCCTGGTTTTGGGGGGAAAGGTGCATTTAGTATGCAAGTAAATATGGTAATTCCTAATGGTATATTTGCCTTTTTAACTGCTACAGGTCATGGACTTTTTTTGTATTTCATAGGTATAATATAAAACATGAAGAGCAGGATAATGCTATAAGCAACTCTTAGAAGAGAGGGAAGGAAGAAGAATTAATACTTATCCGAAGGTAATAGAAGTGATGGAAATAGTTTTAACCCTGAACTGTAAATAGTTTGTATGCAACTGACACTAGAAGACATCCATAAATCTTTTCATTTTTAGTTTTTAGGTTATTATAGTGAATTTAATTATAGCCTTAATATAATCACATTTGGCCTTCATTTGTATATGAGGCATAATAATTTCTCTCAGCATAACTCCAGGACAGTACATCAGTAATCCATAAACTTCAAAAGAGTTAGAAGTTTGAATTATTAATCCAAATGCATGAATACTAATCAGGATTTAATATGTAAGATTTTTTCTCTTCTAGAAATGGAATTGCCTCAAAATTACAAATTATTTCATGGGATTTCCTCTACTTCAGGGGTTTTCAATCCCTGGGCTGTGGCCCCGTGCTGGTCCACAGTGGGTCACCTGCTGGTCCGCAGCATGGTCAGCTGCCATACCAGAAGTGGCTGCAGACTGGCAAACCATGGCCCCCGCAGAGCCAGGCAGAGAGGCTGTGACTCCTTTCACAGTCCTGAGGCAGCACAGGGTTTGGCCCACCCCCCTGCTTGGTTTGCTGTAGTTTGCCAGGCTGTGGCCACTTCTGGGCAACGGTCTGAGGGTTACAGATCCTCAAAAACAGTTTTTTTGATAGTTCCACTCAGGTTTTCAATAAATCCAGGAAATTTAAATAAGTGATAATCAGAGCAATACAAATACATACAGGAATCTGAATATTAGCTTCAATAAAAAAACAGACTTTCCTTAATTCTGACTCCACTTTTATTTCAACTTTTCCTGAATATTTCAGTACTGGAGAATGAAAGTGATCAATGGGAATGAAGACCATGCCTTCAAAATGTAAGCTTCCAAGTCAGAAATGGGAACCAGACACAGAATGAAGCAGATCTTCTAGAACTACTTGAAGCACCAAGTAATCATTGAATACAATAAAGATTGACCCATCCATGATAGAATAGTCAATAAGCTAACTGATGAGGGTGCTCACATGGGATTTTAGAGATCCAGGTCAAGTGTATGCTATGAATCAGCCTAATCAGAGAAAAAAAGTCTGCCACTTCCCAGGCTATTCTACTCTGGGGTGAGTTGTTTTTTCTCTCTCATCTCCCTGACAACCCCTTCTGGTAAAAAAAATCCACCATGAATCTAAGAAAGCTTCTGTGTTCCTATACAATATTTTACTTTACATTTTTTATAGAAAAAAATGTGCATGTCTACATGAGACATTTAACTGTGCTGTACTGCACAGTAAGTGTACACATCTACACATGCACATGTTTACTGCACATTAATATCACTTAATTATACCAGTAATACCCAGGTAAGAGACAAGGGCCTGAATAGTCCTGGGATCGGCGGGGTGCATACACCTTCAGAAGGCCTTAAATGCCTATACACTAATACTCATAGTATGGGGAACAAGCAGGAGGAACTTGCCCTCCTGCTACCTAACACAAACCCAGACATAGTGGGGCTCATCAAAATGTGGTGGGATCCATGCACGACAGAGCAGTGAACATCAAGGGTATACAGGAGGGATAGAACAGGGAGGAAAGGCAGGGGTGTGGCACTCTATGTCAAAGAACAATTCACATCCTCAACAAGCAGCACTGGGTCAGAGGATGGGCAGACTGAATTGCTCTGGATCAGAATACAAGGGACTTAATGGTGGGGGGATCTACTACAGACCACCAACCTGGGAGAAGAGCTAGACTTGGAATTCTCAGGTCAGTTTGCAGAGGCAGTTAAGTCAAAGGATGTGGTCATCATGGGTGACCTAAATTATCCGAACATCTGCTGGGAAGAGCAGTCAGCCAGGTCTGATGGCTCATGTAGGTTTCTAGCCATGTTACAGGACCTCCATCTAACCCAGGAGGTGCACAGTCCCACCAGGGGAAATGCCTTGTTAGACCTGGTCCTGGCCACAAGTGACGACCTGGTGAGGGGAGTGCGGGTGCGACCACCTGGGCAATAGCAATCATCATCTACTGGAATTCACCATCCAGCACAGGGTGGCAAAGGCCTGCAGCAAGACAGCAGCCCTGGACTTCAGGAGGGTGGATTTCACTGAGCTAAGGAGACTAGTTGGGGAGGCACTGAGATCCTGGAGGGGTGGGGAGTTGGGAGTTCAAGAAGAGTGGTCGGTCCTCAAGGAGATGGTCCTCCAAGCCCAAAGGGTGGCAATTCCAACATGGATCAAAGGGGGCAAGAGTGCTCAAAAGCCCCATGGCTAATCAAAAGCATCCAGGAACATCTCAAAGCTAAAAAGGAAGGAACAGAAGGGAGTGCCCATCACCAGGGAGAACTATACCTCCATTGCTCAGGATTGTAGGGGGCTGTTAGGAAGGCCAAGGTGGAGATGGAACTGGGACTAGCAACACAGATCAAGGATAACAAGAAATCCTTTTTTAACTATATAGGGGGTAAAAAGAAGGTTCTGGGTAATGTGGAGCCTCTGCAGGACATGCTAGGAGATCTGGTGGTCTCACCAGATGACAAAGCTAACCTATTTAACAATTTCTTTGCCTCCATTTTTCTGAGCAGGGACCAGGTCATCCCCCACACCGGGATCCCCAAAGGTCCCAGGGGAGACACAGACAGGCCCAGGGTCAGAGAGGACTTAGGGAACTTCTGGTGGGACTTCACGTGTTCAAGTCAGCAGGTCCTGATGATCTCCACCCCAGGGTGCTGAGGGAATTAGCACAGGTCATGGCAGGACGGCCGGCACAGCTTTACGAGCACTTGTGGTGCCCTGGTGAGGTGGCAGAGGACTGGAAAAAGGCAAATGTGGTCCCCATTTTCAAAAAAGGGAGGAAGGAGGACCCAGGAAATTAAAGACCTGTTAGTCTTACCTTGGTCCTGGGGAAGCTCTTTGAGAAAATTATCCAGTTGCACATCTGCAAGGGGCAAGCAGGGGAGTGTAAGCTTAGGGGCAACCAACATGAGTTCATTCGAGGCAGGTCCTATCAGACCAACCTGGTGGCTTTCTATGACCAGGTGACAAGATCCTTGGACAAAGGTGTTGTGGTGGACGTAGGCTTTCTGGATTTAGGACAGCCTTTGACACTGTCTCTCATCCCATTCTCATTAAAAAATTAGGAGACTGTGGTGTCAATGCCTACACTGTCAGATGGGTCACCAATTGGCTGGAGGGCCGCACCCAGAGAGTGGTGGTGGATGGGTCATTTTTGACCTGGAGGGATGTGGGCAGTGGGGTCCTCCAGGGCTCGGTTCAACATCTTCATCAGCAACTTGGATGAGTGGGTGAAAAACACCTGGTTCAAATTCACAGATGACACTAAGATGTGGGGAGAAGTGGGCACACTAGAAGGGAGGGACAGGCTGCAATTGGATCTGGACAGGTTACAGGGGTGGGCAGATGAGAACAAGATGGAATTCAATACTGACAAATGTAGGGTACTGCACCTAGAGAGAAAAAACCAGCAGCATATTTACAGGCTGGGGAACTCCCTTCTTGTCAGCACAGAGGCAGAAAAGGATCTTGGAGTCATTATAGACTCCAAGATGAACATGGACAGCCAATGTGGTAATGCAGTCAGGAATGCCAACCCTACCTTGTCATGCATCCACAGATGCATCACGAGCAGGTCCAAGGAGGTGATCCTCCCCCTCTACATGATACTGGTCAGACCACACTTCAAGAAGGATGTGGACAACGTGGAGAGGGTCCAGAGGAGGGCCACTCACATGACTGGGGGCAGCAGGGCAGGCCCTATAAGGAGAGGCTATGAGACCTGAACCTGTTCAACCTGCACAAGAGAAGGCTAAGGGGGGATCTGGTGGCCATCTATAAACTGGCTAAGGGAAACCAGCAGGCAACGGGAGAGTTCCTGTTCCCCTGAGCACTACTGGGAGTAACAAGGAATAATGGCCATAAGTTGATGGAGAATAGATTCAGGCTAGATATCAGGAGGCACTACTTTACAATCAGGGCAGCTAGGATCTGGAACCAATTTCCAAGGGAAGGGGTGCTCACTCCTACTCTGGAGGGTCTTTAAAAGGAGGCTAGATGGTTTCACCCCAGCATTCTTTCCTGACCATGGCAGGGGACTTGATGATCTGCTCAGGTCCCTTCTGACCTTACCAATTATGAAACTATGAATTGCAAATACAGGTAGCAAATTTACTTATGAGTAGTTACTGAGGAGTTATGCATGTGGAAATGTGACCCAGGAGCAAGTTTTAGCCCTAAGGCTCTGGGATGGGAGCCTCTGCTGCCGCAAGGGCCTCAGGTTTTAAAAGTCTGCAGGCACTCAGAGCCCTTAGGCACACCAGCAGGAAGACTGAGGCCACTCCTGAGCAGGCTGCAGGGCAACTGCCCTTGCTTCCCTGCACCCTGGCACTGCTGCCTAGCACTGCACTGCTACGTGGCTGCAAGGCCTGTGCTGTTCAGGCTTGTAGGATGCTCCAGGCTGCTGCAGGCTCCATCCAGGTCCCGGCCCCTGCTGCAAGCAGCTTCTGGCTGCCAGGGCCAGATCCACCTGTCTGCAGCCCACACCCAACAGGCTGCCCTGAAGTCATAGGTGCTATGGGGCATTGCCTCTGCCATGCAGCTGCCAGTCCCAGGTTGGGCCTCTGTGCTAGGTGCTGTCCAGACCCAGCAACACAGGGACAACTGTACAGGGGCCATGATGGTGTCTTCCTCATTCACGGCCATGCCCACACCCGTGACTGACCCCTGGGGCCCCAACTGATTACAGGAGGAGACTGGTGACTTAGTGGCACTATGGGGTGAGGTAGAGGTTGATGACTCTGAACCTCGTGCTAAGCTGGGGTCTAAAGACAAAAGTTAAAATGTAAAATACTGATGATAATTACATAGTGCAAGAGGATGCGAGTTTGTGGCTAGGCCATCTGAGAAGAAATAATGAGGTATCACTTCCAGCTTATCTTACTATATTCATAGTGATTTTAACCAGGCTCCTATTAGTCTGGTATGTAACCATGTGGAATGTCTAGCCTTGAATAATTTGTATGGTAGATGTCTCCTCCTGATTTACTTTTGTTTTGCTGTTTCCTCTTGATTGACCTTTGTTTTATGTAGTGGTTCTTGTGGCACAGTGGGTTTCTCTCAGGCCAGCCATTGCCGGCCTCCCACCTGCCTCCGGGAATGCTGCCCACCTGTCTTACCCACCATGACTTGAAGGAAGATTAATAAGTTGTTAAATAAGGCAGGAGGCTGCCCATTTCTTGCCCCAATGCCAGGGGGGCACTATCTGCAGCTCTGTTCCTCCCCTACACCTCAGCCCAAGCCTCGCAGATAGCATTGAGATGATAATAGCCACCAGCCCCACATTAGACTCCAGGACCCTCCTAATGGGACACCCCTTTGATCCCTCCACTCCGGTGGCCTGTGCTGCCTTCATCTGGGCTGCCAAGCTCCTAGCAGCTGGCTCCCCACTCAGGACCTTCAGCCATACACAGCCTCACCTCAAAGCCAGGTGGGGTCCCAGGCTCATGACTCTGGGTGCCCCTTGTGGTGGTCGATTGGCCCTTTTGACCCTCTCAGTCCTGGACCCAGCATGGACCAGTTGAGAAGGCACTCTACCTTGGCCTCACTAGCCTCACACTCTCTCCAGGTCCCCCTTCACTGGATGTGGGGAGACCTTCCCTCTTGGGGTCTTGAACCCCCACAGGGCTCAGGCAGCCTCAGCTGTACCTGGCCCCAACTACCTCCAATGGTATGCAAACTCTCCTCTGGTCTTGCACCCCCACAGCTACCTCTGATTGAACACAAACAAACCTGAGGGTGATAACTGGCCTGGTCTTTCCTGGGGGCTTCTGCACCACTGAGAGTCCCACTGGGCCACCCACTCCTGGCAGGGTACAGTTTTAGGTCATGCCCAGGACCAGGAGTCTCCTGACTATCCCCTACAGCTCCTTCCTTACCTCCAGATGATCCTTACAGCCAGGCAATGTTGTTGCCTAGCCTCCAGGAAGCAAAACTGCCCTGTTTATATGGGCAGCCCCAGGTTCAAAATGGCTGCCCTCATCAGGTACCTCTCAGCTGCTAGCTTCAGGCCCTTAAAGTGGCAAGCACCTACAGTGCCCTGCCACATTTCTCAAAAACCTTGTGTTTTCCCTGGTTAATCAGTTTATTGATATGTTCCAAACTTAGTAGTAATTCATTCAAATCAGAACTTTCTGATAACGAATAATGAGCAATTTAATTAACAGGAATCTTCTGTCAATTACTGCTTGGGACTCTCTCTTGATTTACACAACTGCAAGAGTGTTTTGAAGATGCTGAGCTAAAGGGTCTAAGAGGGGACTGAAAAAGAAACAGGACATTCTTCAAGAGTGAGAAATCTCTCCCTGACAAGAATTGCTGGTGCACCCAAGCTGTCTTGAGAAGTCGAACAAGAAACAGACCATCTCTGTTTCTTCTGTTTCTATGCCTCAAGGGCATGCCCAGCATGAAATGTCCACTCTCCACCAGGCCTGGCATGGCCAGAATTCTGGAAGACACAGTCATTGGAAGAAGCAGGCACTGTGGGTGCTTCCTGCCCAGCTGGCAATCATGTGTGAAAGCACTTCAGTGGCCATGATGGCCTGGAACACCATGTACTGATAGCCCTTCCAGCTGTAGTAGGGGCAGTCTCCTTGGGGCAGGCAAGTGATGGGGATGTGGGTCCTGTTGAGGGCCCCAATGCACTGGGGAAATCCCAGGGCATGGAACCCTGTCCACTACCACAAAGGAGTCATGTATGCAGAGCACAGTGCCCCCCAGCACATCTTGGAAGGTGCTGCAAACCTCCAGGATGGTCTCCATGGTGGTGGCCTTGCCCACATAAAACAGGTGGCTGATGTACCAGAGCCTGGTGGGCGTGGCCAACTTGAGCAGGGTGAGGGCCAGGCTGTGAGGATGGGTGGCCCATGCTGGTGTGGTACCATTCCAGGTGGGGCCAGAGCTGCTCCAGGAGGTCCAGGAAGATGTCCTGGGTAATGCAGAAAGCCTCCAATCACTGCTTATCTTCCCAGGTGTGCTGGATGATGTGTCACCACCAGTTCTGGCGGGCCCAATAGGCCCAGAGGTGGTGGGGTTGGAGGCCCAGGAGGGTGATAACAGCCCCAGCAATGGCATCCTAGAACCCTTCATTGGTGTCCCTGCCAGGATCCAGCTAGGAGGATGGGGTGGAAGTGGCAGGTGCATGATGGTGGCCCTGGAATGATGTGCAGCAGATGGGCAGGTGGTTGTTGCATGTGGGAGAGCCAGCAGGGCCAGATAGCTGTGGGACAGGTGGCAGTTGGTGCAGTGGGCCAGCAGGACCAGTGCAGCAACCAGAAGGAGTGCAGGGAGCTCATCATCACTGCCAGGGGCAGGGGCTGGAGCAGCCATAGTGTGGGGAGGCACAAGTAGCAAGGAGAACACTGCTACATGCTGTCTCTGCTCTGGGCATACTGCTCCCGGCCAGGAAAGTGGTTGGCCAGAGAGCAGCAAGTAGGACTGTCTTTTGAAGAGGGCTGCCAGCTGCTGGCAACTGCTGGTGATGGCAGGAGCCCAGTACAGGACCTTGAGAACTGGGAGCAGATTGGCTGTTCCCAATTCTCTGCATGTGTAGATGAATACCTGGCACCATTTACTCACAAGTAAACTGGTGTTGCATCAAATGCATGTGTAGACATGCCCAGAAAGTAAAAATTGGAGAAATGCCAATAAAGTCATTCTCATCTATTTTCTACATAGTAAACTCATGTTAAAAGCTTACTGCTTGAAATATCTAAAAGTGATTTTAATGTATTTTATAGGATATAATAGAAAAAATGTTTTGTCATACTGATAACAGAAATCTGTAACTATGGCATATAATAGAATTCTTTATTTCTTTGTTTGAAAATGTCAATAAAATGCTTTATGCATCAGTTTCTTTAAAAGCTTTCTATTCAGGTTGCATTAGAAACCATTAACATTAGTCAGTATCACAACAGAAAACTTAGTGAGCAGGTGCCTCACAAACTTAGTATGCATCTAGTTCATTATTTTGCTGTGTAATGTTGAAGAACTTCTAAATGAAGAGTTCCCATATTTTGAGATGGGATGATTTATTTATTCACCCTAATCCCATGCAGTAAACTCATAAATAAAAAATGAAAAACACTTGCGTGAGGAGACATTTTTCCCCTAAAAATCAACATTAGTTTAGTCAGTTTAATCCATATAATTTTATTAAAGAACTACTGTTTGTTTGCAAATATATGTGTGTGATATAGCATGTTTCAGGTAAGTTTATAATATGCTATACCTTCTGATTATAACTTTATCAGAAAGACCAAAAACAATTGCTTTATAGAGTTGAAAAAATATTTCAAAGTGTGTTAGAACAAGCAGTTTGAAATACATAAGAAATTATGGTACAGTCTTCATTGATTATGCATTACAGCCTATTTAAAGTGTTTCTATTACATAGAATACAATTTACTTTTCTGCACATAAGAACATGATAGCTTGCTTTGGGGACATTTAGGGATTATTCTTGAAGTCTATATCCTGCTTAGTTCATAGAAACAAAAAGGACACATTTCTATAGGTCTTCTTGTGAATACGTGGTTTATGCCATACTAAGAAAGAATGTTAGCAAATTTAATTAAGTAATGTGATGGCCCAAAAAGTTTCTCAATTTGCATGGGTTTTGGAAAAGTTATGGTTTAAAATCTGGTGAACAGAGGTGCATCTACACATGGAATCAATGTGAAGCAATAAACTCTGGAGCAGTTTCAGCCAGAGTAAATTACTCACAGGTGCAGCATCTATACATGCACTTGAACAGCAGCAATTTGAGCCAGGGAAAAGCACTTTACACTAAGGCTGCTCAGCCCCAGTCTCTGAGTGGTAGTGTTGAGTGGTGGAGGTGCTGGCTGGGGCACGAGGGTGCAGAAAGTGCAGAGTCATATGATTAAGTGGTAGGCAGGAGTCTGGACCTGGCCTGACAGGGCTGACTGAGTTCAATTTATGTCCACAGTGAACATCTACATATACATTTAATCACAGTAAATGTTGGCATAAGATAGTCCTTACTATGGCGTTAATTAGTTTACTGTGGCCTTATACCATTTCTCATGTAGACAGTGATACTTTATTCCTCACCTAATTAGTCTGCTCTGCAGTTAAGAACATGTGTAGATGTGGCCCATGTGTGCTATTATATGCTGCTTTTCCAGATAATCGCAATGAGGTTTCCTTCAGCAATTGAAGGGTGCTTATTTTGGCAGAAAGGAGTAATAGAAAATCATTTCACGTTGTACTGAATCTGCCAGAACATTAAACATGTGTCCCTAAAACTGTGAAATTTCTGTCATATTCACCATATATAAAATAAAAACATCCCTCCGGAGAGGGCCAGTATAAAGCCTGAGCCCCACTTAAACCAACTTAGATTTCTTTCTAAGTGCTTGTATAGCACCTCAAAGTAGATTACTAGCACTGCCATGGTTGGCATGATGATAATCTAAACATTTTGGAAATAATCAGAATGAATATAATATTTTCTCAAGTTTTATGACATATAAAGAGTTAAACATATGGATAACTAGCTACTTTAATAATAATAACTGGCTGGAATGCCACTATAATATTAGTGTTCACTCAGTGTACACAACAGAGTTAACAGATTTGGGCCTATGTTTGTTTGCTTTTAAAGAAAATTATATAAATTATATTAGCAGGATAATGACCTATTCTAAGGGCTACAGCTACTAAGCCAACACTGTAATGAATCTATTTTCAATATGTACTAAAAATACTATGTTCAGACAGAAGTGCTGAATGTAAGATTTATTTTCATTGCTTTCAATTAGGCCTGTGCAAAGCAGGTAGTATTCTCCATGGATTCAGATTTGGCCAATTTGGGGGACAGTGATTCAATTTGGTGATTTGAATCAGTGTCCTGAATTGATTCAGCTAAATCTCTGAATCATGCAGACCCATCCCCTGCCTGCTCTCCCAGCTGGCAATGGCTGCTCTGCCCACCCCAGCTCCTGGCACTTTGAAAAAAAAAGCCCTGACTCACCGGGTGCTGCCGGGAGGGGGGGAGATCCCTATTGCCCCCCACTACTCCACACTGTGTGGGGGGGCTCTGCATGAGTCCCTCAGCACCCCCCACTGTCCCAACCATGGCTGCCCCACCCACCCCAACTCTGGCACTTTAAGGAAAAACAAACCCCAAAACATATGAACTCACTGGCTTCTGCCCAGTGAGAAGTGATCCCTGCTGTCCCCTACTGCCACATGGGGGGCTCTTTCATGAGCCCTCCAAAGCCCTGAGGCCACTGCAGGAACTGGTGAATTTGGGGTGTTTTTCATTTTTTTTCTTAAAGAGCTAGAGCTGGGGTGGGTGGGGCAGCCATTCAGAGGCTGGGACAGGGAGGGTCAGGGGGCTTGTGCAGATCCCCCCATGCAGTTGGGGGGGTGGGGAACAGGGATTGCTCCCCTGCCCAGCAGCACCAGGTGAGTAGGGCTTTTTTTTTAAAGCACTGGGAGCTGGTGCAGGTGGGGCAGCCAGGGGGGCTGGGGGCAGGGGTTTGGGGAGCATGCAGGGGATGGGAGCTGGCAGGGGTCCCTCCCATGGTCCCTTTCTCCCTCCTCCAGCCTCCCCTCCCGTCCCATACTTACCAGCTCCGAGTCTGCTCTAGCTCCCTGCTGCAAGAGACAGGGACTGCCCAATCACTGATACTCCGAATCTTGTCCAAAGATTTGGAGAGCTTTGAAGCTATTCAGACCTTTTTATTGGTCTCCTGATTCAATTTGGATTTGGAAATTCATCCACCTAATGGGGATGAATCTCCTCTGAATCAGATCAGCACCTGAAGCTTTGTACAGCCCTACTTTCAACCTCTATTTTCACAAAATGTTTTTTACTTCCCCCATTGCAACTGAACAGGGGTCAGTGAAGATCAGCAAAAAGTCCCTTTTGGAAAAGTTATGCTGCTATTATGAGGATATTGGATGCATAAACCTTCTTCTCTGCAGTTGAGAATCTGATTATACCTCCTTGCCCTCCTCCTCACAGGAAAGGTAAAATTCAGAATTTTTATACTGAAATATAATTCACATAACATCAAGAAGAAACATTTTATTCTGTGTCAGTATGGTATTGCTCTGTGGCAATATGAGTTACTGTAGAACTGTGAGAAGTTATTGTTCGGGTGTCATATGGCTCCATTTTCTTAGGTGGGCTAGACTCATAAACTCCCTTGGTTCCATTGGCTCACAGCTCTCCATTGAGTTACAGTAGTGCATCATGGGAATGCCACAAACTGCAACATATCATAGGAAATGTAAGAAAACCCAAATGATAGGGAGAATGCAGACCTGAGGCACCAAATTATAGCTCCCAGGCAACACCATCATGGCTCAAGAAATAATATGTACTGATACAAAGTGGGACATTAATTTGGCTCGATAAACCAAAATGACACACTTATTTTGAGAAGTTTTTGTCATGAACAGTTTTATAATTTTGATTTGTTTGCCATTAATACTTATATGCAACAATCAGAATTTCCCTTTCCAAAGAGATGAACTTCTGATTTCTGATCAGCTAGAGAGACAAAATACGTAATATGATTGGGCCTCAAGCTTACAGCATAAGCATAATAGTTGCAGAGCACAAACCCAGGAACACATACACACATTCAAATGACCTGGGAGAATTTTTCTAGGTTTTTTCTCCTGGTAGAAAAACTTATCAAGAGATGCCTGAACATTTGAACACTGAACCCTTGAAGAGGAGAGAGCTTGTATTGCTGACACTGCACAGTTAGGGAGACCTTGTGCACACATCTCAGCATACTGTGCAGACTCTTTCAGTCTGCCTGGAAACAGCTGGCAGCAGTGTATAGGGTGTCCCTGATTGGCTTACCCAATTTGAAGGCAGAGCCTCCTTGAAGCACAATGTGGGGATCATGAAGGAGAAGTGTTCTGCTCCCTGCTGGGTTTTTTTGTTTGTTTTTTTTTTCTGTTTTGGGCAGACCCAAACCCTCAGACCAACCATGATTTCTTCCATTTCATAATAGGCAAATTTTATTGATACACAGTGATAGCAGATAAAAGTAATGCAGGCAAAGAAAACAAAATAACCCCCTCAATTCTATTAATCTACCCATTCCTAAGGCTTGACAAGGAGAATGGTATACCTGGCCAGTACATGAGAGCAACCCTGTGCTTTTGCTTGAATGTCAGATGTCAGAACCCTGGAGGTCAAGTTTCTGATGCTCAGCCCCCAGAAGGGGTGGGTGAGATGGACTGATGGCACACCATCTGCCCATGATGGCCTCAGGATCCCTCCTTGGGATCCCCCTTCTGCTCCAAAATCCCTCCTTTTGTATTTTCTTGTCTGGTGACTCTTCATTTCTGGGTACTGCTGATTGGTTTCCCTGTGGTCATCATGCTGTCTGTGTTCTGTTCTGTCAGCGTATCCCTTTGTTCCAACACACCCATCACATGCATGCATCTTAATTTGGTCATTTACCCCACCCCTGCAGCTCTTTCCAAAACCTGTACCTCAATCACCCAACTGGGACATGGAGCTGGGACCTGCCCCTGACCAGGACAGTTCCCAGCCCCTGCTCCACACATACTCCCTAGTTTCAAGGACCAGGCTGGGAGACCCTTATCTCCCAGTGCTGGCCTTGCAACTGCAGAGCTGGTGCTGGGAGATAAGGATCTCCCAGCCCCTGCTCCCTGATCACAGATCTTGGACATGCATGACTCATGCCTCCTGAGACTAGGGGCGGGGAGGGCGTGGTAACAGTTTGTGGGAGGCAGCAGCAGTGTTGGCAGTGGGAGTGTGGAAGTAGTGAGTGGAGACCACCTGCAGGCAGCTGCAGTGGCGTCAGCAGTGATGGCAGGCCGAGTGGGGACTGCCTATGGGCAGTGTCAGCAGCAGGGGTGTGTAGTGAACAGTGACCACCCACAGATGCAAGCAGCAGCATTGACAGCATCCAATCTCAGGGGGGCCACGTGTCCCCCACCCCCGTACTCACCCTACACATCACTTATGATCTTGGAGTAGGGGGCTTCAAGCTCCCTGCTGCTGGGTAGGGGGACATAGTGGTGGAGCCCTCCCTGGCAGTGGGCAGCTCCAGGGGCAGGGAGCATTCTCCGACTGCCTGGTAGAGGCTGATGGCTTATCGGGAGCAGATTTACTCCCTATCAGTCATCTACATGAGTGCTACTGCACAATTACTAATTGAAAGTAAATTTGCTACTTACAATTGCAGTTTACTGAGTTGACTCACATTTTTACTTTGCAGTAAAGTGCGCTACTGCTCAGTTAAGTACCTTGTATTGATGTGCCCACTAGCACATAAATGAATGATACTCCTGAAGTGCATCAATTGTGTGTAGATCTCTGATATTACTATTCCCACCATGCATATTTGAGTGCTTTCTCTCTCTCTCTTTCTCATGCACACATACAATCAAAAGGATGTACAAATATAAGTTTTTTGTGAATAAGATCAAGGAACTACTCTATCCAAAAGAGTGAAAGATAAATGTTTTGTTCTTCAATTCAAACTACCTTTTTCACAATTTACAGATATACAAATCTGTGAACAGATGGCCTTTTCTTAGTCTCATATTATCTAAATATTTAGATGCCAAGGTCTGAGGAGAGCGCCAGAGTAAATTTTTTTCCTGTATGTCAGTCTGATCTCCTTCCTCTGTCCGGTATCCCATTTCACTAAGCTATGTCTGCATTTGTCTCAGCTTCTTTGGATTTTTTTTACTCTAATGCAGTTATCTAGTTTTGTATATTCTTTAAGATGTCATATTTTATATTTGTAATACAGGGGCCTGCAGCATTATTACATAAAAAGAACAAAAGGGTGATTATCACATAATGATATTATAGGGTAATGGAACTTTAGATTGACATTTGTTGAAGAAAATCATTATTTATTTGTTTTGAAATGTTATTTTAAACTAATTCATGTCTCTGGAACATGTCATAGGCTTCAGTAGGGTGAAGATTTTATTAATGCAAAATAAGGTATGATGTGTCCAACAAATATATATGACTGTCATTGACTATGATTACTTTTACAATGAGATCAGATGCAATATCTGTACTTGGTTATTAGTTTGAAGTGAAATTAATCTCAGATGCATGTCATTTCAATAAGCAATGCTGTGGTTTAAGGTAAATCTATGTTTATAGCAAATTCAGTTTAGCAAATTATGAAGAAAATAAATAAATCTTAAGTAAATGGGAAAATATTTTATGGTTCAGACTGTGTCAAAAACAATTTGTTGATAAGCTCTGAAAAAGAAGAACAGTAGTCTGGGGGTTCAGCTTCTGGGATAAATATTTAGTATTACATTTTAAATATCTACTTTACTGTTTCCATTAACCCCATCAAGAATTTATGGCCAAACCTTGCACTGTGCTTTGAAATTGCAACCTGCTAGCCCATCACAGAATATTTACTTTTTGGTGTTTTATGGAATGCATGCTGCCAATATGATTCAACGTAGGCCTATAGGACTGGAATCAAATTGCCTCAGTGGGTGAGTATCTTGGAATTGAGTGAGAATATATTCAAAGAAATTATTCAAATTGTTCTAGACCCAGAATCCTAAAAACTCATGGTATGGGCCTACATTTAGCAATTTAATATCTCCACTCATATTTGCATGCTCCAGTCTCCCTAAGGTCCTGCACTTAAAATTGTTCATTTAAAGCAAACTTTACTTATACCTGCCCCAAACACCCCCGAAATCACAACTAATTCACATTGACAGCACTAAATTCAACTCCAAAACAGTGGTACTCACCTTTTGTCCTATAGTCTACTGGTTGGAGCATTCTCTCAGGACATGGGCAATCTTCCTCCTCTGTTATTATGAGATTTGAACCCATATTTTTAAGGAGAGTACCTTCAGCACCACACTGTCACATATAGGTTAGGTGAGGGTAATCTCTATTCCTCCTATTAAAGCTGTGCCACTGAACAGGCAAGAATGCATGGTTCTTTAGCCTAGCAATTAGGGAACTCCTTTGGGAGAATGAGTCTTATTGCCTGGTTTGTGTTGCTGGCATTTTTATATATTTAATATTGGGCTGTCATAATTACCACCCCTCAAATAACCCCTAGAAATAGCCTCACAAAAGAGGCTATAAACAGGATTCCCTGTCCCAAAGAAGTGTCTTAATCACTAAGCCCACGCCTCCTCACAAACACCCGCCTGGCCCTCACCTTACTCAAGTTGGTCATATTTATTGCTCCTGGGAGCACCATTTGAACGTGTACCCAGGAACCGTGAATTCCAGAGCAATACACTTCTGAGTTTTTGACTTTTTGACTGTGTAGATGGGAGTTCAGCACATTGAGCTGGGTCAGAGAAGCTCCAGCAGGCAGGAGGCCTGGGGGGTCAGCTTGCCAGTTCAGGGCTACTCTCCTTGGTTCAATGTGCCATGGAGGGGCTGGCTGAGGCATAAGGGTGCTTTAGCCTGGGTAAGTCCTGCACTCCTTTGCCCTTGCCAGCCAGGGCAGTGTCTACACATGCTTTGCTGTGGAGTTTTTACTCCACACCAGGATAATACTTGTATTTACAAGTATTATTTTGCTGTAAATAAATTAGTTTACTGCAGCCTAATAGGGTCACACATGTAGATGCTGAGATGTTTACTATGCAGCTAATCAGTCTACTGGGTAATAAACATCTCATGTAGATGCATCCTGAGACTGTTTGACTCTGCCTATAGTTTGGGCCATGTCAGTCAAATATTGTAAGATTCATTGTTATTGGTAAGGTCTTAGGCCTCCACTTAACCAGTGCCTTGCCCTCCAGCAATGTCAGGGTGAGACCCTTAATTTACACCATCTGCATGATCTGATTTGCTGTTCCTGCTCACCTGCTATAACTTTGATGTTTTTCTTGGGAGACCGTTCCAGGCCGGTAGTCCATGGGATCTCACACCTGGGTTTCTTCATGAGGCTCCAATATCCCCTTTACCCCACCCATACCAAATCCATGGCTGAGATGGAGATCCCTCTCTGCAGGTCTCATTTACAGATGATACTGTCTCAACCATGCTCATCTCACATCTGAAGTTCAGTGACCTTCTGGCCATCAGCTCTTTGTAGGCCATGCTTTGTCTGCAGACTGTGGCCTTCACAGCTCAGCCCACCTCTGTCTTGAGATAACAGCAAACTTATGAGTAATACTAACAGAAAAGGTCAGCATCCACAGATGGGCCCTGGGGTTTTGTGTTCCTGGCCTGCAGGCCCCTGGTTGGGGCTTTTTGGCTTCCACTATTTAAGAGCCACCTTGGAGGCTCAGGAGCTCCCATTTGTGCTCCTGGCAGTCCTCTTGTGGGACCTTTCTTTGCGTCCCTTCCCCATCCCACCTTGGCCCGATCTGACCCAAGACTAGGCTATCTGGGTCACTCCAGCCAGTGTGCCCATCACTTGCCTTGGTGTCCGATCTTGGCTACCCATCTTGTTCAGGCCCCTGGCTGTTGTAGCTCCATGGCCCCATGTTGCTACCTGTCTTGCTGCCTGGCTCAGTGCTTGACACTGTCCCCAGCTCTCGCCTCTCTTCAGAGGTTCCCTGCTGGTGTGGTGGGTCAGCACCACTCGATCTGTTCCTCCTGGCCCCTGTGCCACCCACCTTTTCCTTATCACACTCCATGGTGTTTCCATTTCCTCTTCCCAGAGAGGCTCCGGGGTGTGCCAGTGTCTCTCCTACATCACGTTCTGCATCACATCCTGGTCCTCCTTCCAGAGTACCGTCTAGGTGTTCCAGCACCTCCTATGCATCACACTCCATGGTGCTTCCCAGTCTTCCTTCCTGGGTACCTGTTGGGTGTGCCAGTGTCTCAGCATGCCATTCACCTCTGGCAGTGTCCCATGACATCTCCCTGCTCTCAGACTTGAATTTTCCCATGCCACCTTCACCTGTTTCCCTGGCAGCCTTTTCGCCTGCTATTCTCTTTGGTCTTGACCTCTTCTATTGCTGATTTGCAGGCTCAAGCAGCTCCAGAAATGGCACGCCTTAGCCAGCTGTCTCGGTGTGCAGCTGCAGCTGCTGCTCTCCCCTGAGGTGAGTACCAGGGAGAGTCAGGGTGGCTCCCACTTTCACATTCATGATTTGTTAAAGAAAACAGTGTATCAGTATATGTAATCTACTTTAATAACAGTTTTCTTTGCCATTATTTGAAGCTTTGTGGATACACTCATCTGGCTTTGAAAAGGCAATATACACTGTTCCTGAAATCATCCTCTACCAGCTTTTGCATGAATTTTAGAGGGAAACATATCATGATATCTACAGTGGTGATTATCTTAATTATATGCTATTCAAATACGACTGAAAGGATTAATTACTAATGGCTCTATTCAATATCCGGTGTTGCTTGGTTTCTCTGACATCTAAGTCTGAACAAGATGGTGGAAATTAACTTTACACTTACCTCACCAATTCATCAAGAAACCAGGCAAGCTCAAAAATTCAGTGCTTATTCTTTTTTACAAATTTAAGTTACCATAAGTTTTAGAGTGGCCTGCAGGCAGATGAAGGATCCTGTACATGGAGTTGTATCGTAAATCATTAACCTTAATTCTATTCCCTGCCCAAAATTGCAGTACTAATTCCACGTTGTTCACAACTATATTCACAGAAGGGAAAATGGATTTGATGTCTCAATAATAAACAGTGAAATAAAAAGCAAAGCACTATACAAAGCTTATGTAAAACTTGAAATTTTTTAAAAGTTTGCTTTGAAGAATAAGCAAGGTCACCATGTGTGAATTCTGTTTGCATTCTCCTTGCTGGTGACATGTTCTGATTGAGTCCTGCTGAGTTGCCCTCCACTTGAAAGCAGATAGGTAGACTGCAGAGAATAAAAGGGGATTTCTGTTCATGACTAGATGATGATGGCTAATAGCAGTGCAATCTTACTCTTTTATGTTACTGACATACACTTATAGGGCATGTCCACACATGCAGGCACGTGGGCTTGCAGCAGCTCAAATAGATGCAGTGCAAATTTGAGCCAGGGCTTTTGCCTCAGCGCATGTGCCCAGACATGCACTTCAGCATGGTGCAAGTTGTGACACTTGGGTCAAAAGAATCCTGCCTGGTTCCTCACAGATCTACAGTTGTGGGGAGCTAGAGCCTAGAGTCAGCACCTGCGCTGGCCCCAGCAATGTAAAGAGCTGCCCTGTCCTGGATCCATCAGTACAAAAAGCTGCCCTCAGGGCTACTCACTCCCAGGAGCTTCTGGGGCCTGGCCAATGGATACCTGGGGACACTACCCCTTGTGCCAGCTGGACTTCTGAAGCAGCCCTGAGAGTTCTTTGCACACTCCACCCACTGGCAGTGGGGGTTGCTGCCTGGCTGTGACCTGCTGTGCACCTGCCAGACCTGGATGGGGACTGCACAGCCAGTAGAGGCATCTACTGGGTCCCTCTGGGCCATCTGCTAGTGGGCTGTGGCTGAAGAGTTGGCCTTTTTGTGGGACTACTGCCATGTGTGCTCCTGCCCTGCCATCAGGGTGGCTATCACCTGGAAGATGTCCCCAGTGTGGTGGCCCTCTTTGAACTGTGAAAGCATGTCCTCCTGTCCCCAATTGGCCAGGAGGTCAGCAACCTCCAGCTGGGTCCAAGGTGCCAGCTCTGAGCAGGCTCCTCTGCCTGGGTCCTGCCACTTGACTCCCTAGAAGAAATTTTGCTGTTCCCTATTTGAAAACTGAAAAATCTCTCATAAAAAAAATCCCAGTCACTGTATAAAATACCCCAAAATTCATGTTCCTCCACAATTAAAACAAAAGACCACTACATATATAGAGAGAGCAAGAGATAGGCAGGCAGAGAGGCAGTGATCAGTTGGGCAATGTTTTATTGATATATCTACAGTGTTAAAGCAATTTGGAAACCTACCAGTGTCTTTATCATCATAATAAAATGATTTCTAAATACCTATATGTTTTGCTGTTTGTCTTTGGTTTTCTTACCATAGAGCAGTTAGAGCTCCCTGTGACCCCTTTACTAACCAGGATGTGGGGACAGCTGCCCCTCCAGCCACAGCTCCTGCAAGCAGGTCTCACTGTCTGGCAGTTGGGCACACAGCACAAGGTGGCAAAGGCCTACAGCAAGGCAGCAGCCCTAGATTTCAGGAGGGCGGACTTCAATGAGCTAAGGAGAATAGTCAGGGAAGCACTGAGGTCCCGGAGGGAGGGGAGCCAGCTGTCCAAGAAGAGTGGTCACTTCTTAAGGAGACGATCCTCCAAGCCCAAAGGAAGGTAATCCCAACACAGATAAAAGGGGGCAGGAGGGCGCAAAAGCCCCCATGGTTCACCAAAAGCATCCGAGAATGTCTTCTAGCTAAAAGGGAGGCGTACACCCAATGGAAGGGAGGGGCCATCACCAGGGAGGATTATACCACAGTTGCTTGGGGATGCAGGGGGGGCAGTCAGGAAGACCAAGGCGAAGATGGAACTGGGACTAGCTTCCCAGATCAAGGACAACAAGAAGTCCTTTTTTAAATACATAGGGAGCAAAAAGAAGGTTCCGGGTAATGTGAGGCCCCTGCAAGACACGCTAGAAAATTTGCTCTTCACAGCAGATGACAAAGAAATCGTTAAATATGTTGGCTTTGCCTCCATTTTCCTAAGCAGGGACCGGAACAGTCACCCCCCCTCTGGGCCCCCCTTAGACCAAAGGAGAGGCACACCTAGGCCAAGGGTTAGTGAGGAACTAGTCAGGGAACTTCTGGAGGGACTGGATGTATTCAAATCAGCTGGTCCGGACGATCTCCACCCTAGAGTACTGAGGGAATTCACAGAGGTCATTGCGGGACCCCTGGCACTGCTTTATGAGCACTTGTGGGGCTCTGGTGTGGTGCCAGAGGACTGGAAGAGGGCCAATGAGGTTCCCATCTTCAAAAAGGGTAGGAAGGAGGACACAAGAAACTATAGGCCAGTTAGTCTTACCCCAATCCTGGGCAAGCTTTTTGAGAAAATTATTCTGGCGCATGTCCACAAGGGGCCAGCAGGGGAAATTATGCTTAGAGGCAATCAACATGGGTTCATTAGCGGCAGGTCCTGTCAGTCCAACCTGGTGGCCTTCTATGACCAGATGGCCAAATCCTTAGATGCAAGGGTAGCAGCGGACATAGTCTTCCTGGACTCTCGAAGGCCTTCGACACTGTCTCTCACCTCATTCTCATTAAGAAACTGGGGGATTGTGGTGTCAACCCACACAGTCAAATGGGTCACCAACTGGCTGGAGGGCTGCACCAAGAGAGTGGTGGTTGATGGGTCATTTTTAACTTGGAGGGATGTGGGCAGTGGGGTTCCGCAGGGCTCGGTCCTCGGGCCTGCACTGTTCAACATCTTCATCAGTGCCTTGGAAGAGGGGGTAAATAGAACCCTGTTCAAATTTGCTGATGACACTAAGATGTGGGGGGATGTGGGCACGCTAGAAGGGAGGAATAGGCTGCAATCAGACCTAGACAGGTTACAGGGGTGGGTGGATGAGAATAGGATGGGATTCAACACCGAAAAGTCCAAAGTCATGCACCTGGGAAGGAACAACTGGCACCATACCTACAGGTTGAGGAACTCCCTTCTCATCAGTACAGAGGTGGAAAAGGATCTTGGAGTCATCATTGATTCCAAGATGAACATGGGCCGGCAGTGTGGGGATGCAGTCAGGAAGGCCAACCGTACCTTGTCATGCATCCACAGAAGCATCTCAAGCAGGTCCAAGGAGGTGATCCTCCCCCTCTATGTGGCACTGGTCAGGCCGCAGCTGGAGTACTGCGTCCAGTTCTGGGCACCGCACTTCAAGAGGGATGTGGACAACATTGAGAGGGTCCAGAGGAGGGCCACTTGCATGATCGGGGGCAGCAGGGCAGACCCTATGAGGAGAGGCTACGAGACCTGAACCTGTTCAGCCTCCACAAGAGAAGGCTGAGGGGATATCTAGTGGCCTGTTACAAACTAGTCAGAGGGGACTAGCAGGCATTGCGGGAGTCCCTGTTTCCCTGGGCACTACCAGGAGTGACCAGGAATAATGGTCACAAGCTGGCAGAGGGTAGATTTAAGCTAGATATCAGGAGGTGCTACTTCATGGTCAGGGCAGCTGGGATCTGGAACGAACTTCCAGGAGAAGTGGTGCTACCCTGGTGGTCTTTAAGAGGAGGCTAGACAATTACCTCGCTGGGGTCGTTTGACCCCAGTACTCTTTCCTGCCATTGCAGGGGGTTGGACTCGATGACCTGCTCAGGTCTCTTCCGACCCTAGAAACTATGGAACTATGATGCCTTTCATTTCATTTTGATTTCACTGTTTTGAGCTCAAAACGAGTTGATACAGCATCAAAATGAAACAGCCAGCAAAATTTTGCACAGCCCTATTTCTTACTATAATGTTTAATTACATTATACAGAATGGAGTTATAGTTTCATAGTGCTTAGGGTCGGAAGTGATCTGAACAGATCATTAGGTCTAACCCTCTGCCCCGGGAAGGAATGAGTGCCGGAGTCATAACACCTCAGCCAAATATCTGTCCAGCCTCCTGTTGAAGACCCTCAAGGTGGGAGAGAGAACCACTTCCCTTGGGAGTCCATTCCAGAGCCTTGCAGCCCTAACTGTAAAGTAATGTCTCCTGATGTCCAGCCTGAACCTTCTCAAACAATGTAGGCCATTATTTCTAGTAATCCCCAGTAGTGCCCGGGGGAACAGAGCATCACCCAATTTCCACTGGTTCCCCCGGTGAGTTTGTAAAGGGCCACCAGATCCTCTTCCAGTCTTCTCTTATGGAGGCTGAATAGATTCAGGCCCTTTAGCCTCTCTTCATAGGGCCTGACCTGCTGGCCCTTGACCATGTAAATGGCCCTCCTCTGGACCCTCTCAGTGCTAGCCACATCCCTCCTGAAGTGCAGCACCCAGAACTAGATGCAGTACTCCAACTGTAGCCTGACCAACACCTCACTGAGGGGAAGGATCACCTCCCTGGACCTGCTTGTGATGCATCTGTAGATGCACAACAAGGTGCACAACAGCCTTTCTGACTGTTTCCTCACTTTGGTGGCTCATGTTCATCATGGGGTCAACAATGACTCCAAGATCCCTTTCTGCTACTGTTTTGACAAGAGGGGTGTTCCCCAGCCTATAGGTGGGTTGCTGGTTTCTCCTCCCTAGATGCAGTACCCTGTACTTGTCAGTATTGAATCCCATCCTATTCACATTTGCCCACCCCTGTAACCTGTCCAGGTCCAGTTGTTAAAAAGGTCTGCTTTTTCATCTGGTGCAACCACCAGATTGCCAAGCATATTTTGCAGGGGTCACCTGTGGCCAGGACCAGGTACAGCAGTGTATTCCCCCTGGTGGGACTGTGCACCTCCTGGGTTAGGTGGAGGTCTTATATCCCAGCAAGGAACCTACCTGTGTGGTCAGACCTGGCTGACTGCTCCTCCTAGTAAATGTCTGGGCAATTTAGATCACCCATGATGACTACATCCCTTGACTTAACTGCCTCTGCGAGCTGACCCAAGAAATTCCTGGTCCAGCTCTTCCCTGGTTGAGTGGTCTGTAGTAGACACGTACCATTAAGTCCTTTTCCCAATGACCCCCTTGTATTCTGACCCAAAGCACTTCAGCCTGCCCCTCCTCTGACCCCATCCCGTTAGTTGAGGACATGTATTGCTCTTTGACTTAGAGCGTCACACCCCCACCTTTCCTCCCTGTTCTGTCCCATGTGTATAGTTTCTAGCCCCTAATGTTTACTGTCCAATTGTGGGTTGAATCCCACCAGGTTTCAGTGAGTCCTACTATGTCTGGGTTTGTATTAGCTATCTAGAGGGAAAGTTCCTTCTGCTTATTCCCCATACCATGAGCATTAGTGTAAAGGCATTTAAGGCCTCCTGTCCGTGCATACACCCCCTCCCCCTGATTGCTAGGACTATCTGGACCTTTGTCACTTACCTGGATACTTCTTGTGCTCATCACCTGCCTTGGCTGGGAGATGTCCTCATGTTGTCCTGTGGCCCCATCCCCTGGCAAAGCTAGTTTAAAGCACGCCATATGAGATCAGCCAACCTGAAAGAAAAGACACACTTGCCTTTAGGGGAGAGGTGAAGTCCATCCCACCCAAGTATGCCCCCTCCATGAAATTCCATCCTGTTTTCATCCTCCCACCTCTGTAACCTGTCTACATCTAGCTGGATTCTGTCCCTCCCCTCCAGCATGCCCACCTTGCCCACATCTCGGTGCTGTCAGTGAATTTTGACAGCGTGCTTTCCACACCCACATCCAGATAGCTGATAAAGATGTTGAATAGTACAGGCCCCAGGACCAAGTCCTGGGGGACTCCACTGCCTACGTCCCTCCAGGTCAAAAATGACCCATCCATCACCATTCTCTGGGTGTGAGCATCTAGCCAATTTGCCACCCATGTGACTGGGTAGGCATCAATGCCACAGTCACCTAGTTTTTTTAAGAGAATGTGGTGGGAAACAGTGTTAAAGGCCTTCTTAAAGTCCAGGAAGACAACATCCACCCCAATGCCCTTGTCCAGGAACTTTGTGACCTGATCATAAAAGGAAGCCAAATTAGTCAGGCAGGATCTGCACTCAATGCACTCATGTTCATTGCCCCTGAGCATTACCCCCCCTCCCCCCACCCCCTTCTGGGCCCTTGCAGATAATTTTCTCGAAGATCTTCCCAAGGACCGAGGTAAAACTAACTGGCCTATAATTGATGGGGTCCTCCTTTCTTCCCTTCTTGTAAATGGGGACCACATTGGGCCTTTTCCAATCCTTTGGTACCTGGCCAGAGCCCCATGAGTGCTCATAGAGCCATGGCAGGGGCCCCGCTGTGACCCCCGCCAATTCCCTCAGCATCCTTGGGTGAAAAGCATCTGGACCTACTGATTTAAACGTGTCTGGCCCCTCCAAAGGTTCCCTAACTAGGTCGACCCTAACCCTAGGCATGGTGGTACCTCCCCTGGGTCCATCTGTAATCCTAGTGGGTAAAGGTCTTGGTCCTTGTTCAGGATTATGGAGGCAAAGAATTTGTTAAAGAGAATTTTTCATTTGCTGCAATCACCAGATTGCCAAACCTGTCCTGTAGGGGCCCCACATTACCTGGTGCTTTCTTCTTGCTCCCTACATATTTGAAAAAGGACTTTTTGTTACCTGTAATTCTGGTCACTAGCCCTAGCTCCATCTCTGCCTTGCCCTTTCTAACAGCCTCCCTGCAATCATGAGCAATCCTCCTTGGTGATAGCCCCTTGCTATCACACTGTTTGTACGCCTCCTTCTTTGCCTGCAGAAAGGGAAGACCTACCTATAAGACCTGCAGTAATCTAATCCAGTACATGAATATTGGGATGGGGGGGATGATCTCTATTATTTCTTTATTTTATTTAAAAATATATTATAATCACATGTAGATCCTCATGTTTGATGACATCTGTTTTGCAAGCAGTAGGAAACATTGATGGAAACCCCTTGTTACCTGCTGTCTTTGGGAATTTATTATCTTTGGACAGATGGCACGCAGCCTATATTTTTATTTAAATTTAAAAGTGAGGCTTTTTAAGACATAAAACAGAAGAGCAATATGTTTATTCTTTTTATAATTTCAAAAACAGCTACAAATGTTCTTTTGAACTAATTATGATTAAATGTTCAAGTTACTCTCATCATTTAGCAGTCCATAATTACATTCTGAAAATATCCAAAAAATAAACATTCATTAAAAAAGAAGGCAAAATAAACAGCACTAAATTCACCTTTGATGAAACACCATTTTTTTTCATTGGAGTTGCACCAGATATAACTGAACCAGGCAAAAAAGTTGGCCAAATGTTAGTCCTTGAATACTATATTTTCAGAGGGCCTTCATTAGTTGGTGAATTCATTATTTGATCAGTAAAGTCTTGGGTAATTTAGCATCTGCAGGTCTAGCCAGATGCCATTATTTGAATGATTTATTTGATCAATAACAGTTTATTGCTAATACATTAGTTGAAATTTGTTGTCATTATTATCTGCTTAAGTTATAAATAAATACAAAATGCATTGCTTTCCCTTAAAGCACTGCTTCTACAAACATTTATGCAACAGCAGTCTTGCCCCAATAACTACTGAATATATAATGAAAACTCCATTGACTTAAGTGGGGACAGAAGTTCAACTTGTGCTTAAGTAAAAAATAACATAAAATTAAGGGAGCAGCGTTTAACAGTTACTGCGGATACACTCAGTTCTATATTATGAAAAAATGTTTTAAAGGGTAATGAAATAAACTTTCTGTTTCTCCCTTCCAGCAGAACTCTCTGTTGGCAATACCTGGTATACTGAAGCAGCTAGCTAAAGACATCTAATGGTTACTGGCAATAATATGTACAAATTTAGGGATGACAGGTGAAATCCCAGAGGGTAACCTAGTATCCATATTTAAAAAGAGGAAAAAGGAGGACCTAGGGAATCATAAACTCTTCAGTCCGACTTCAGTACTGGAGTAGAGTATAAAACAATCAATTTATAAACACGTGAAGGAGGAAGCTGTAGTGATAGAATTTAAAGATGCTTCCTAATTAAGGAAACTGGGGAAGTTGGTAATTGGGAGATGGCCTCTCAATAAAATAACTAATTAATTTGAGACTGCAGAGGTTGCCTGCTCCTCCACAATAAAGTTATTTGTTGTTAATTCTTTTCATTCATTGTCTGTCTTTATTTACTGAAACTGGTGATCACTACAGAAAGGATGATCACTAGCTGCCCAGATGGATTTGTTAAGACCAAAGCAACCAGATATCCTTTTTTGACAGATGAACTAGTATGGTAGATGAAGGAAATACAGAAGAAATAATATACATCAACTTTAGTATGTTTTTCAATATATGACACAAAGCAAAATAATTAATAAATAAAACAAAGAAATATGGGCTGCATAGGATTACAGTTATGTGGATACATAGCTGAATAATCAATATCTGAAAGACTGACTACCTGTGCCAGACTGACAGGAGGTTTTAAGTGGGGTCTATTGGAGTTGATTTTGGGTCAGTTTCTGTTTAACATTTTATTAAAGACTTGAATACTGGCATAGAGAGTTTCCTGAAGATGACATCAAATTAGGAAGGGTTGAAAACACTGAAGGATAGGAATAGAATTCAAAGGATTTTTATAAACTGGAGAACTGAGCTATACTCAACAAAATGAAATTCAGCAAATAAAAATGTAAGGGGCTATACCAGGGCAAGCAAACACAAATGTACAGATATAGAATGGGAGGCAATCAGTTAGACAGTTGTGTTACAAAGAAGGATCTGGAGGTTACACTAAGCATAGATTAACATGGATTATATCTGGAGTTCATTTACCTGCTCTTCTACCAATGCCACCACCTTCTTACAGTGCCTCTCTACGTTAGATAGATGGGTGTCTGTACATGAAGGAATGAGTGGACACTGATTTGACATCCTTTTCATAAAGCCTGTGTCAGAACACTTTAACCTCCCTGGACATTTAATTGTTGACCTCAGAGTAGCTGATCTTAAAATAGCAAAATATTAAAAAACAATTTGAATGTGAAATTATGAAACAAGAAATCATCCTCAGACTGGATTGTGTTAAGTATAATCTCATCTTTTCCCTTTTATAAACCTTATGCTCCTCAATGGTAATTTGTTACTTACTTTTGATATCTTTAACCCACTTTTGCCTCTCTCAGCTTTGCCTCCCAGCAGACCTCTCTGTCCCCCATCTTTTCCTCTTCCTTTTTTATCATTTGTATGTAAACTACTTTATTCCTTTTTATTCAGTATCTGTAGTCTCTGCAAGTCCATTTGTTGCATCTGACAAAATAGACTGTAGCCTACAAAAGCTTATGCCTTCCCAAATGAGTTAGGCTTGCCACTCTGCTCTACCTAAGCATAGATTAATAAGCAAAGAGGAAGGGACAGAAATATGAATGGGGAAGTCTGGAAAAAAATAAAGAAAAGAAAACAAGAACAGCAGTTGGCTACACGAATTGTTTCTTAGCCATCTCAAAAGCAAGAGAAACTTAACAGAAAATTAAAAAAGAGCAAATTACTAAGAATACATACTAAATTATATTGAGGACACATGCAGTATTGACCACAGACTGTATGGATCAGTAATATGATGCAAAAAACCCCCCAAATACAATTTGTGCTGTATTAACAGAAGTATATCTAATTCATGGGAAGTGGCAGTACTATACTCCTTGGTGCTGGTTAAGCCTCAGCCGGAGTACTGTATGCAATTTTGGGCTTCATATTGAAACTAGAGAGGTTCCAGAGACAAGTAGCAAAAATAATAAAGGAAACAAGAAGTACAAGTAAAGTCTGATCAAACTAATTACATTTAGTTCTCTGAAAAGGAGATTTAAAGGGTGGCATGATAGCAGTTTTGAAATATTTGAAAGGCTGCCATAAAGAAGAAGAGTAACTGTTCTGCATCTCCACGCTGTGCAGGACATGAAGTACCGAGTTTAAGTAGCTGGATAGCCACCTCCTCAGGATATCTTAGGAAAGGTGCATTCAGCATTCATAGAAGGCTTAGAATAACGAACCCTCAAGATGATTTGGAAAGAAAGACAGAGGCAAAGTAAGATAATAACCCAGAAATGATAACTATTTTATAGAAACCTAAAGTCATGTTTATGTAGGATATTTCTTGAAAAGAAAGAATTTATTTTAAAATATCATAGATTATTAAATATAAATGTGCATCAAAGTTTTGAAATAAGGGCAGAACAACTTACAGTACTGAAGCAGAGCACTTGCAGTGGCTGCCACTTTAGGGACTGAGTCAAGCATCCAGCAGGTGCTTGATTGTGGGAGCCATTTTAAAATGCTGGCTGCCTATATAAGTACAGCAGTTTGCTGCTGGTAGTAGAGGCAGAAACACTGTGTTGAGGACTTGGAGCCAGATCTTATTGGGAAGGCTACAAGGCTCTTGGTTCTGAGTATGACCTAAAACTGCACCTTGCTGGGGATGGGTGGCCTGGTAGGGCTCCTGGTAGCACGAGAGCCCCCAGGAAATGCCAGGCCAGTTACCACCCTGGTGAAAGGTGTTATGGGCCCCTTAACCCCTAGCTTCCAGAACACTGTGGGTACAAGGGGCTGGGCATGGCTACAGCCAACTGAGCCCAAAGAGGGTGTAAGATTCAGGCTGTAGCCATCTGAGCCTTCACAGGGGAGGGAAACCCTGGAGCCCTGAAGGAGGCTCCAGGATAGATGTGTAACCCCAGAGAAAGGGTGGTAGTGAGGGCTGGAAAGAGGGCTGAGTAGGGATGAGGGTAAGCCTGAAAGGCAGAACAAGTGGGGTGTACTGAATATGGCTGTGGGACAGCCTGAAGGAAAGCTCATGGACTAATCCTTGGAGAGCAAATTGAGGGAAGTGTGGAGGCCCAGAGAGGGGGAACAGAAGGCTGGGGGCTGAGTTCATGGGGCCTGGAGCCCAGCATGTGTTTATATATGTTTATTTAAAGCTGCCCTGGGAAGGGACAGGGTAAACTTGGCCTAGGTCAGGAAATTGGCTGGCCACTACCCAGGTGAGGATCATGGGAGAGGCCTAAAAGACTGCCACCCAAGGTATAATCCAGATGAAGCCTATGGCCTACAGGACCTGCTCCAAGAGGGAGTAGGGCAGGCTAAGTTGTTGATGAGAGAAAGAAACCTTGTGAAAGGGGGTGGAATGTGGGAGGCCCTAGTGAGAGGAGGCAGTGTGAATGTGTGTGAAAGAGGCCTGACAGTGAAGGCTAAGCTTGGCCTGACTCTAGGCTGGGAGTCTAATGACACCATGGATGTCATCTGCGAGGCATGGGCTGTGGTGTAGGGGAGGTTTGGAGCCTCAGATAGTGCCCTGAGCATCAGGGCACATAATGGGTGGTCTCCTGCATTTTACCACGTTTTCTGAGAACAGCAAACTTATGGCAGGTGAGACTGGATGGACTGCCCCATAGACAGGAGTGTGGGCCGGCATGAGACCAAGCCTCAAGAGCTGCCCCCTATCACAAATACTTTTAACCCTGGGACAGTACAAGACAGCAATATATATCTTCAAAATGTGAATTCAAGCTATGTAGAATAAAATATATTGAATGGAAAGGAATTTTGGGGGTGACATCTTTTATTGGCCCAATTGCATAGTTGAGAGATAAGTTAGACAAGATTTCATACCCATTGCATCTCTCCAACATTACCACAATATATCAAATAGTCATGTAAATCTTATTCAAATAAAACAAATATATCAGTAGTGAGGTCTGAACATGGATTGTCATAGTTCAAGGCTTTATTTTGCTAACTAAACAGAAGACTTGAGAGGATCAGATGGATGTAGCTGTATAATAACCTTGCTATTATAATAAATTATGAAAGGGTGCTTGTTCTTAATTCAGTAATAATCCTTCCCACAATAAACAGATTTTTAAATTGTGAACTGTTAGGGAGTATCCACATATGCAGGCACTTGCATATGCACTTACAGCAGCTCAAATAGCAGCAGCACAAATTTGTGCCTCAACGCATGTGTCTGAACATGCAATTTGGTGTACGGCAAATTGTGCCACTTAGGGCAAACTTTCCCTTCCCAGCTTCTCTTGGATTTTCAGCCGGGGGGAACTAGAGACTAGGGCCAGCACCTGTGCTGGGCCCAGCAGTATAACTCACTACTTGCCTTAATGAGCTTCTCAGGGAGGAGCTGTCGCTGCTGTTGTTCCCCCCCCATGGGGGGTGGTTCTCTGCTGCACATCGTTGCCCCTCAGGGGCCTGCTGCACTGCACCACATCCCAGCAATGCACCCTGGCTTCTGCGCTCCTGTTCTGGCCTGCTGCCAAGCCGCAGCTGGAGGACAGCCTGGGGAGGTAGATTCCACTGCCTCTGGGCCCCTCCCCTCCCAACACATTTGGAGCCTAAAGGTGCTTTGCCTGCCCCAGCTGCCTTGGCAGGCCACCTCCCACCTTCACCTCCACCTTCAGCTGAAGCACACCCTGAGTGGCTGAACTGGATGGCTGCTACTACCACAGCTGCTGTTGCTTCCATCTGTTCTGCTGCTGTCCCCTCTCAGGAGGGAGGGAGATTCTCTGATGCACCACCTTGCACCACTCAACACCACACCTGCACTGGATTACTCCCTTATTGACAGATTGCTCCTGCCCTCCTCCACAGCTGCCTCACTGTATCTGATCCTGCTTTGTTTTCCTGCCTGTTGTTCTTCTGCTGAGGGGCTCCTGGACTGATCTACAACAAACAAATTTCCTCCACCACCTCAGCCATTTTTACATCTGCTTCAGCAGCCTTCCCTGTGTTCTTTTGCCCTAGTGTGGTAAGTCCTGTGCTCTACTCCCACTGCCCTGGTACTTGTTGTGTGGCTGAATAAGCCAGCTTGAGTCTCCCCAGCCCGTGTGTGTGCGTGTTTCCCCGCTCCGTCACATTCCCTCTAGTTTTTTTTCCTGTGGGACTGTATCTCAGTGAGCTTCAGTCCCTTTCCTCTTCCCCCCCACTTTTCCCCTACAACCCCAGGCTGTCCCTATTAGGGTAACCAGCCCCAATGTATATTTTTGGGTTTCTTTATTATTTTTCCCTCCCTCATGTAAACAAATGGCAGGGCAGGAATCTTGTGTGTGGGTGGGGCGAAGATGCCTCCACAGAGTTTCCTGCAGCCCCCAATATGGGGGCAGATCCCAGCCTAGCCCCTGAGAGGATGCATGCCCTTGCAGCTCCCACCCTGGAAGCAAAGTCCAACCCCTCTGGGGGTAGAGAAGCCTGCAACTTCTGCTGCAGGGGCAGGCAGGACTCTGGTGTTTATGAAGCTGCAGGCCCACCTATAGATCCACACATTACAGCTTTTGGCCCCTTGCCTTCCCCCACCAGCATCCTTGCAGTGGTGAGGACACTGTCAAAATCTCCCCAGCAGTCCAAGGTGACCTGTACCTTGCTGGCAGACCACTGGTTGTACTTGCAATCAAGAAATGCAAGTAGCTCACCCCTGGGGACCACCAAGATTGAGAGGTCCATAGGCTCCATGGAGCCTGCTGGTTCTCAGGTGTCTTTCTTCTGGTCCTGGGGTTGAGTGGGCTCCTTGGGTACTGTCTGAACCCCCTGGTCTGATACAACCCTGGACATTGGCTGGGATTGGGAGAGCTCTGTAGCCCCTTGGGTTGGGGTGGGGGTAAGGGTAGGTGGTGGGGTTCCCTCACAAGATGGCAGGGCAGAGCTGGAACCCTAGAGGGTCTTCATGAGGTCCCCAACAAGATTGAACTTTTCAGGTGTGCCCTGCTCTACTTTTTTTCAGAGGGTATTTTTTTGTATTTTTTGATTTCCCAGTACCAAATTTTGAATCCACACAGCAAATATTCAGTGCGGGGAACATTTTTTTGCATCAGCATCTCTTGTGGCATCTCAAACTGCTTTGAGAGGCCACAACATGCATGTGAGCACTCATCTGCATGTGCCTTTAGAGATTATTAGCCTAAGATATGAACTGGGTGTATGGGCCAGGTCCACAAGAGGCTATGATAAAATAGAATGTCCCCAGCAACTCAGAGTACAGCACAGATCTATAACTATAAATCCAACTATCATAAATTTTGTCTTTTCAGTTATTGTATTAAAGCCTACAGATGCAAGTGGATGTACCTTTTGGGTCATTCTGGCTTCCTTAGGGCCTTGTTGCACATTACACTGTGAGCTGCACACATATTGATTGGCTTAGAGCTAGCTTGAAGTCACACTTTCAATTTGAGCAGTACATTTGTGGGGAGTGGCCACACCATAATGGAACAGAAGTTGTGTTATGCGGATCAAGAGATAATCTTGGCCTGGAGAGGTGTAACTTTGAGCCAGATAACAAGTGCTTTAAGGCACTGTAAGGTGTGAAAGTATGGACAATCCAGGGTTAAGACCTAAAATTAATGTGTAACATGACCCAAAGTGGATGAAACTGTTGAGTGAAGTATTTGATCTTTATAAGTTATCTTCCTTTGAAACAGTTATTACAAATGCTTGGATGCACTCACCAAAATAGCCTGCCTGTTAATTTTACTCCCACTTCTTCACACTCCCAGAAAAGATTTCTGGTGTATGTAGGACTGTGTGAATTTTTCAGTTCTAACTTCATGTGGTGATAGCAGGGGTAGGTGAAGGAGCACATCAGTGTGTGTGGTTCTTGAAAATTCAAGTAAAATCACGAATTTTATGGAAAATAGCAGGGATTAGACTGGTGGTAGGCCACACAAGCCAGCCTTTTTGGGTTTGTTTGCAAGGAATAGCAGCATATAATCCCCATAGATTGGTGATTTTTCATTGAACACAAACTTGAACATTTAAGGACACCCTTCTTCAGGGGTGTGCAGGCTTCTATGGTTGGCACCCATTGTAACAAGGAACCCTAGCTCTGTTACTAGGTGGCAGGGTGGCCCCTTTAAGACCAGTGTCTTGAGGAACACCAAGTACCAGGAGGACAGGGGTTAAAAGCCCAATTACACAGGCTGGTCAGCTGACCAGAAGAAGATAGAGCTCCGGGCACATGTAAACCCCAGGGCTGCGGCTGACAGAGTATTTCTTGCTCTGGCAAATTGCCAGGGGAAAGAGCTTCTGCAGGGAAGAACTACCCAGGAATGCTGTGGTTGCTGGATAGACTGTTTACATGGCTAATGGGGCTCCAGGAGTCTACAAGGCACCCAGGAGGCACTCAGGGAGCAGTTTGGGGTTTTAAACAGGCAGAGTGTGGCTTGCATGACTTGCATTATGTTATAGCCCAGGGACTCATAGTTATGATGTTGTTTTAACTGGTGGACTAGGCTGAGGATACTGGGGAGGATGAGGCCTCATAGGGGGGCACACTACAGTGTATAGCCCCAGTGCTGGAGAGGGTGCAGAAACAGGGCTGCAGTGAGTCCGGTGCTGCTCCAAGCCAAGTCAGAATTAAAAGTACCAGTCTTTGGTACCATCTGTGAGGCCTGGGCCACTGTGAAGGGGAGGTTCGGAGCGGTAGATAGCACCCCCTGGTGTCAGGGTAGTAAATGGGCAGCCTCCCGCCTGAGTAACATCATAATTATTGTTCCATCAAGGCATGACAGAAGAGAAAGGTGGGTGGTTAGCCCATAAACAGATGGACAGGGCCAGGGATGGCCCCTTGTCACACTCATCAATAGCTTTTATTTGGTGTCTTTAGGGACCCAGCTGTCGTCTTCACTTTGTGCTTTCTGCCTTCTCAAAGGCTCCCTGAGTTTGCAAGTAACCACTATCCAACAGCCAAGGACTTCTAAGAGATGATTTAGCATGCAGTACCAATTTGTGTCAAGGTAACTGAGGGGCACAAGAGGTAAGTCTCCTCCTTACTGAGTCTATGAATTGTACCGATGCCCTATATTTCTTATGGTACCGTGTAGAGTGATGTTATAACTGTGGTGGTCCAGGAATGATATGAGGGGGAAGAATTTCTTTGGGTGATATATTTTACTGAACCAAATGCATAACTGAGATAGTTAGTTCAGACAAGCTTCTGAATGCAAGACATTTTTTTTCAGGTCACCAGTCAGCTTCAGCATCCTGAAGAACAATGCCTTGAATTCAGATTCAAAAGCTTGTCTAACTGTATCCCAACTATGCAATTGGTCCAATAAGGACCTGAAGAAATTTTTGCCTTCTGTAGTGAGACATTGGTAAAGAACTTCCTAGTTACCATTCAGTACTGATTATGTGGCTTCTATTCCCATGAGGCCTTTAGAGTTAATGGCTGCACATGTAAGCTTTAGTCTGTGCCATAAAACCTAGTATAAATATGTATTTATATACAATAGACTGTATCCTCAATTTTATTATAGATTCAGCTCATATACTTGCAGTGTCTTCAATATGCTGTGGATCAGAACAAAAGAGGATGGAGGTTAGTTTAAAAATATGTTTTTGGGTTTTTTTGTTTGTTTGTTTTGTTTTTTACAATTGGTTGACCAGAATGATCACTCTCATTTTCTTTGTTTGGTGGGGGATTAAGTTGTTCACTGGTAGAATAATTCATAACAGCACTTATTATTGATTGCTTACACATAGCAGCCACACCACTCGCTCCCCCTAGAAATGGCCGTCTTGTTCAACTCTGTAGTTAAATGCAAAGTATATATACTACATATATGTGACAAAGATACCTATTTTGCTTATCTTTTTGAATCAGTTACAGATTTTGAAATCACATTTGCACCACTGCACCCCTCACACACCCAAATTCATCTCTAGTCAGCAGACATCAATGGGTATGACATGCTTGAGTCCATCCCAGCTGAAGCATGCTACTACCCCTGTGTAGACATGCCCTTAGGTGCCTAATAATGACATAGGATCTGGCCTATTGTGCATCTGCATGAGTACACAGAACGGACCCCTCAGAGTTTCATTAACTGTTAATGTAAGAGAAAAAGGTGAGGAGACCAGCTTTCATTTGGATGATTTCCCCAGTGACTCCCACTGGTACTAAAGTTCAAAATTGACTTGGAGATGCTGATAAAAACCTAAAGCTTCCGACCTGACTTTAAAATGTCCACAATGAGATTAATTCAGAGCTTGGTTGGATATAATTCACCTCATAAAAACAAAAATAAATTGGAACAAGTAAGCACAACTGACTTAGTTCAGAGGAGGATGAAGGCTGATTAAACTCTTTAATCCCAGCAGAGAATATTCTTTTTCTGTACTGCTCATGCTTCTTACCACAAAATGTTTTTGTATGAGTTTACTCTCTATATTAATGTAAAATTCATGACTGAAATGACTTTGTCGTAACAGGAAATGAAAATTTAGTTTGGGATTTGTTATATGATTATTTCTAACAGAATTTATTTTTCAAATTGTTTATTCCTTGACCGGGACCAACTCCGTGGTCTGAAAATAAATACAATCTTTCAAAAAATAAATATCAAAGCAGAATACTTTTATATGCAAAACTATGAAGATTATAGGATGAATTAATATTTTTAAAGGAACAGTTAGTAGAATATTATAGGAAAAAGCGCATCTTTAAAAGAACTTCTACAGAAAGATACAGTGGAGTTATTTGCAACAGTAAGCCAATGGAATTGCACCGTCTTAAAATATATGTGAAGTCAAAGGCAGGACAGGTTCTTTAGACAGATGTGATATCTTTTATTAGATGAACTGAGTAGTTGGAAAAAACTTTTTTGTAAGCTTTTGGGCACAAGCACCCTTCTTCAGACGCAGGGAGTCTCTGCTGTTCTGAGATCTCCCAGGAATGAAAGAAGCTAAAAGTGTGACAGGGTGTCAGTGAGAATGTAAAAAGGTGGAAATTATGAAAAGAAAAGGCAGAGAAGGGAAGTGGGGGTGGGGGGGAGAGGGATGAGGAGGGAAAAAAGCCAAAGGTGAGTAAGGGAGACTCCACTGTAGTAGTTTTGCAAGGTAGAAAAGAGGTTGTCTGTGAAAAATAGCTGGAAATTAAGAAGACAAAGGGTAGGGAAGGGGGGGAAAGAAAAGTGGAAAAGGTCAGGTCTGGCAGATACCTGATGAATCAGATGTCAGGCAGGTTGTAATGTGTCATAAATCTAATGTTTATATCGAGTCCAGGATTTTTTGTACCCAGTAAATTTATGAAGTGAAGTTTGTAGGTTTGTCTACAAAACCTGTCTTGTAAATTCCCTTTGAGAATTAGAACAGAGATGTTAAAGAGAGAGTGGTTGTCCTGTGAGAAGTGGGCTCCCATAGGTAATTGGATATTCTTGTCTTTGATAGATTTTCGGTGGGCATTCATTCTGGTGCGCAGTTGTTGTTTGGTTTCTCCTACATTCGGTGCCCTGATGAGATGTATGACAATTCTGGAGGTACAGGTCTAAGATCCAGGAATGGTGGTGGTTCTGTTTTGGAGTGTATTTATAATAAGGGAGGTGGAGATGTGTGGGCAGGTTTTGCATTTCTTGTTCTGGCATGGGCTGGATCCATTAGGTGAAGTCAAATACTTTTGCCATATTCTTCAACTGAGTGAGAATTTTACCTCAGGATCATAACCAGTAATTGTCTTCCATCTTTGTGCAAAATTGTATGAGGAAAAACTGAAGTCTTCAGTGTTTATGACCATAATAACCAAAATATTAAAGTATACGGATTCATCAATTTCAACAGAGCTTGCATGTGTGAAGCTGATGCTATAGGGCAATGTATCCATTCCTCAGAACAGCTATGTATGATAGTGTGGGCATGCTGACAGCATTAGAGGACTGCTAGGGAGTGTTGCTATGAAGCACCACCCGATGTGATGTAGCTGCCCATATTGCTGGGTACTATGGGAGGATCCAGGAATTTGAAAGTGCATCATCAATACAATGTCTGTTTTCTCCGATTTTAAAGAGAAGCTAGAAGCTTTCCTGATATATTAGGGGCCTATAACAATATTATTCAGTTTAAGATCAAAGCAAAACCAAATAACTTTGTTGGAATGTACATTAAAAATGCAACAAACTCAGCAAAAAATAGTCAATATAGTTAACAGAGATTGTTTTATTAGTCCTATAGTTAAGGTTAAATGTACATTTCTTATTCAGATTCATAAAACAAAATCTAGTCTTCTTGAGCATCTTGACAGTGCCTCCAGTATTTCACTGTCAGTCATTTCTACACGAGTCAATAGTACCACATCGTTAACATTTTTAGCTAGAGCTAAAAATAGACTTCAGAGCTGTGAAATAGAAGACAGACATAACCAGGAATGGCTAACAGACAGCAGAATTGCACAAGAAAGGATAGCTTGAGTTGCTGAACACCAACATCACAAAGGAGAGAGGGTCTTTAATACCAACAAAATGAAGAGAAATTAGCAGGAATATAGTAGATTTTAATGAACCATGAAGTCAGCTGACTCCCCCAGTGCTGTCTAAATAGAAACGCTGCTGCCCCGCTCATGCAGTTGGTTTTAAAGTTTGAGTGGAGTAGGAATCAAGGGGTGCGTATTCAATTTTACCACTGAAATGTCCTTGGATCCACCCCTGTTTGGTACAATAAACTTTCCTGACAGTTTTTCATGCATGCCTGGTACCACTTTAAGGGCAGCGACAGTACATCTTTTTGGGTATAGGACATGCTGAACAGGCACCTTGTGCTTCACCATGGAGTTACTTAGTGTAATTCCTGGATGATGCTCATGTGCCCCTGATGTTGTATGTAGTGGTGCCAGTTTTTCCATTCTGCCTTATTACTGTGCTTCAGCCTTGACCTTGATCTGGGACTTGGATTCTAGGATAATCATCTCGAAACTATTCATTCCTTAGTCTCACCCCTTTCATTAAGCTTCTATTCTAGGCTGACAGCTGGGCTAGGAGATATCTGTCTAAATGAACTAGATCGGTACAACTGACTGCTTTCATGTTTGACAGTAAAGAATCAGATAGTAAATACCAACCTGTGCTGGATACAAGCTGGTGAATGGAGGAATAGTCGTTATTAATATCTTGTGCCATCAATTTCTCATAATATTGAGTTTTGTGGTCCATATAAGCTAGTATCTAACACTGGCAAATTTGTGTCAGATTCTTATTCTGTTTAAATATATGCAGCTGAAAACCCCCCCAAAAAACAGAGCTATGCCAATACATACCAGCTGAGGATCTGATCCTTTTTAAAGATTGATTAGGCTTCCTGATGCATTGAATTATGAACTTTAGCATTGCTTCATTATTCCTCTGAAAACATGAATGTTAAATAACATATTACGTTGAAGTATGGCTGGGAAACAGATGGATGAGTTATCTGGTTCTACTTGAAAAACAAGTCATTTGCAAACTGATGGCACCATACATTCATAACCTCTTTCATATGCCCTGTGCAGCAGTATAGTATCACCAGCAGTCCTTAGTATTGTGGATTTAAAAGTGTGTTTCATTTTCAATTTTTTTATATATTTTGAAATATTGTTTGTATAGGAAGACTAGAAGGCAAGGGGTCATCAATTTTTGAAACTCCTTGTGATACAATTTTCTCTCTAGATTTTTGGTTGTAGCCATGTTGGTCTAAGGACATAGGCAGTCAAGGTTGTTTGAGTAGATGTGAAATCTTTTATTAGACCAACTGAGTAGTTGGAAAAATTTTTTAGCAAGCTTTCAGGTGCAGTCACCCTTCTGGACCAGCAGAGACTCCCTATGCCTGAAGAAGGGTGACTGCACCTGAAAGCTTGCCAAGAACTTTTTTCCAACTACTTTGTTAATCTAATAAAAGATATTGCATCTACTTAGAGGACCTTGCCTGCAATATTTTCTCTATGCACATATACGGTTTTAGCCAGGTAACTAATCTTACAAGTGTCACATTTAAAAAAAAAAAAAAAGAGGGTGAGACATTAACAGATACTCCACTACTAATTGACCAGAAGGGCCTGTGAACTGAGTAAATAGTTGGCTGTTATTGTCTGTTACTTACTTGGAAGACCAAATGAGTTATGCTATATGCCAACTCAAGGCTACTTGCATGGATACCATTTATGCTAGAAATGGCAAGCAACCACAACACAATTCTAATATTTAGAATTCTGTTATCATTATACAATATATTTGTATCTAAAACCATCTCCTAGAGTACAAATTATAGTGAATAATTTTATAGGATACCTAGTTTGTAAACGACCAAATACACAACAGATGTTTGTTATATTGCTCAGTGCACTATTGGAAGTTTAGTTGCATTTTATCCAGCATATTTGGTATTAAAATGCTATTAAAATTAGTTATCAATTTCCACCAGTAATGTTTCTGTATAAAAGTTTATTGAAGAGTATTAGTATTGAAAATATGAACTGAAATGGATTGGTTTCTTTGGCATAAATTTAAGAATCAGGCTGAGTAGATGCACACTGACATCTAGGGGTGTTTACAGACATGCTCCAGGAGGCAGGGGTGCGCTAAAATTAGAGTGGCTCCAAGAGTGTCTGGACCATCACGTGCATCAGTGTTCCTGTGCTGGAAAACGGTGGTGGGGGCACTTTAACTGAAGTTCATCAAATGAGATTTCATTAAAACGCCCCTGCCACCATTTTTTCAGTGTAGACACACTGATACATGTGACACTGGAGGCTGCTGGAGCATGGTAATTACCACAGTCCAGCAGACTTGATTAATAGAGCCTTCTCTGACACACTGTAATTACAGTGCATTAGAACAGCATCAACGTATATGTATAAGCATCCCTTGGGGTCAGAATTCTTTTCCCAGAAATTAATTTGTTGTTCCCATATTCTGAAGTATTCCTGGAAATACACTATTCCACTACAACAACTTCATTATACTAAAATGGAGTTTAAAACTTTGATTCAATCAAATATTTTTTAAAGCATTTGGAAAGTAGTTATTTCTTGGTTTTATTGTCTAAATCCTTTAGATTGTTTAATGCCAATGATAAATGTGTTTTAAAGCTGTTAAACTTTCAAAACTAGGCAACATAGCATGCCAGCAATTTCTTGATGAGACTAGCCCACCGGAATTTGTGTGGAGTTCTGCTTAACTATGAATAACATTATGTGGTTCAGGGTTTGAAGGATGTAGGAACTTAATTTGCAGAGATCTAAAGATGATGCCTTTCAATGGGAAACATTTTATATAAAATATGTCTATTTAATAGACCTTGGTGAACTTTCTTTCATTTTTTTTTTTAGTTCCAGGTTACATCACTCACCAGTCAATGGTACTAATTAAACAATAATAAAAGAGAGAGAGAGCAGAATCCTTAGAAAAATCTTTGGGTAAGTCTATGTTAGGCAACATAGAAGTCTGTGTCTGACCAAGTGGACTGTTATAATGTGAGTTAAGGGCCAGACCTTTCCACTCTGGTCAGCAATGGTGAGGCCCCGGCTAGAGTACCATGTCTAGTTATGAACACACACTTTAAGAAAGATGTGGAAAAATTAGCAGAAAAAGTATTAGTTCTAGAAAACATTCATCAACTCCCCTACCCCAATACTAGTATCTGTTCTCAGCTTCCACTCACTCAGGTCTCAGACCCCTGTCTCAGTCTCAGTTCACTCAGGTCCTGGCCCCTACTCCAGCTTTGTTATCTGCTCTGGCTTTGATCCCTCAACTTCAGCCTCTCTCTCTTCAAGCCTTTTGGTTCTTGCAGGGCTCAAAATTGTAGTGTGCTCCAAGGCACTCCACTGTGTGGCCTCTTAACTGCCCTTTATAACCTTTCCCAAGCCACCAGTATCTACAAACAGATTCTTAAGATAAAATAATCCTATTAGGTGAACAGAAAGAAGCAGGGCTGTGCAAAGCTTTGGTAGCCGATTACATTTTGAGGACATTCGACTCAATTCAGTGGCCAAATCTCCAAATCCAAATCGAATTGGGAAACCCATTAATCTCTCGGAATTGATCGGAAGCCTCCAAATTAATTCAGAGAGTTTAGGAGATTTGGCTATAGACTGTACAGGCAGGCGCAAGGCAGTTCCAGCAGCAGCAGCTGGGAGAGTAGCCAGATGAGCCCTAGCTTGAGTCAGCAACCCCAGGAGAAGCTGCAGCTCGTCTGGCTGCTCCTCTGGCTGGCCCCCTGTCAGGGTGACACAGGCGGTGCTGGCAGCCCTGGGGGAAGCTGCGGGGGTTGGGGAGGAATGATTGGGAGCTGGGGAGTCAAGCCGGGAGCTGGGGGGAATGATCAGGGGCTTCCCTCCAGCTCCTGGTTTAATTCCCCATTTCCTAGTTCTGCTCTTAAAAGGACCTGGTGAGTCTTTCTTACCTTCAGCGCTTTCTTAGTACCAGAGATAAGGTTTTCTGTTACAGTTGTTCAGGTTTTATACCCACACAACAGGGTAGGGATCACCATTCTCTCTAAGCTGTGTGGTGTGTGCAGCCACACAGGTGCACCTGGCAGCGCAGCATGATAGGGATGACAACAGTCTGATAGATGAGAAGTTTTGTTTGGGTCCTGATGTCATCGTGATCAAAAACATGATTTTGGAACTGTCCAAAGGCAGTGCTGGCAGATTTCATCCAGTGTTGAATATTGTCGTTCATATTTAGTTTTTTAGGAAGGGTGGCTACCCAGGCAGGGAAATATTCAGTGTTCTCTGAGAATTGCCTTCTAATTGTAATGTGTAGGAGCAGTTGGTTGGTTAACATAAAATAAAATTGGAAACACCTGTGTCAGTGACATCTTGAGAAAATCCTCCATATGCATTAGAAGGACAGCATAAAAAATGCCAGCAACCCCACTCAAGCAAACACCACCAGCCTTAAAACCATGTTTATAGAGCGCCAGCTCCATTGGACAGGAGATGTCCAACGGATGCCTAACACAACTGGCTCCAGATGTCCTATACTTCCAATGCACCGATACTTTCCACTCTAGAAGTGGGCAAAAGAAGAGATTCAAAGACAACTTGAAGTCCAAACTAAAGAAATGCAATATTAACATCAATACCTGAGAGACTACAACACTGACTTGCCACCAGTGGCACCATTTGATAATTTTAGAAAACTTACCTCACTATGGAGGTAGATAGATGAGAGAGACAGACATAGGGATGAAGTTGTGATCCAACATCACCAGGATCTATTCCTTCTTCCCACAAATATTTGCCACATCTACAGTCAAAAATGCAGATCTCTTCAGTCATCTTCTACAAACTCACTCACCAATGACTTCCCTATTCTCTGGAAGACTATCATCTTCATATTGAGGGACTGTCACTTGCCACTGATAACACTTAACCTCACCTGTTCCCACTTTTGAAATTGATGTGTAATGGATTTCTGGAGATAGTTGATTTAGAATGCCTCATCTCTCCTGATAAGGTAGTAGTGGGGGGTCACATTTTACCAATTACTGATGATTAGCACTAGTGGTGCTAATCACCAGTAACTGGTGAACCCAATGAAGAGGAAACCTGTCCCCATAGCTTAGTGATTTGGTATGTCCATGAGCAGAGGAATTCCTGGGTTCCATTCTGTGTTGCGAGAGTTATTTTTGTTTTTCAAACAATGACAGTAATGTAAAAGGCATAGTGGTGAGAAGCAAGAGGAAGGCTGCCTTTATAAGTCAGTGATAAAGCACTCCCATGGAAGTGGGGGAGAAGTCCTAGCTTCTGGTCCTTGCTCTTAGCGGTTAACAGTTCTAGTTAATATGTCCTCTACATAAGTGTAGTGAGCTCAAATTAGATCCCAGGGCCCAGCTGGTTATAGTAACCTGATCTGGGCAATCGAGTCCCTGAAGCTGCAGGGAAACAGAAGCCACCTGCAGCAAGCCTGCATCAGTGCCCTAGACCCATCCAGTCCTAGTTAGGCAGTCAGGGCAACTAATCTTCCGAGGCCACAGGAAACAGGCCCCATCCACTCCAATCTTTAAAAGCTAGTCCCAGCCCACAATATTCACTCCAGGCAGACTGGTTCTTGGGGTAGAAACACATGTTGCCTTTGTTAAAATGAGTATTCCTACTTTTTGTCACACTATAAATGCCCAAATTTGTGGCTGCAACAGAACATAGTAATAATTTGTGCCTCTGTATTGCAGTGGGCAGCTATTTGCTTATGGCAACCTGCACTCTCCAGCTGTTTACTCTGAGGGACCCACTTCTTAGCACCCTGGGAATTTATGGACAGAATAAGACCCCTCAGTCCCTTGGAGCACCTGAAGTGCTCCCCCACTTACCAAGACATGCTTCAGGGATCTAAGGACATGGCTCAGTAAGTGGGGAAAATTGGAGTTGCCCCATTTTCCCTATCCCTGTGATCTCTGAGGACACATCTCAGTGAGTGGGGAAATGCAGTATTTTCCCTCTTACACAGATGCATCATTGGAAATCCTGAAGATGCATCTGAATAAGCAGGAAAACCATCACCCCCTGCTTCATGCATGGGTCCTGGCATGGAGGCACAGGGTGCCTGGCAGCCTGCCACCCCACACCTCCATGCCACCCCATGCTGACCTGTGCCTCTTCATGAATCATGAGTCAGTGTGGGTCCCAGTGTGGAAGCACAAAGTTATGGAGGTCCCAGCATGGAGGCAGAGGACACCAGAAATTCCCTAGCTTCTGTGCTTCACTATGCTGGGACCTGTGATGACTATTGCCTCAGTGTGAGACATGGGTTGGAGTGAAACCTGGCATGGGTCCTGGCAAGGAGGTAGTGAGAGACCCAGGGAGTCTCCAAGCAAGGAGTACACATTAGCTACTCAGGACAATGGGCTGCATGTGTTTTATCCAATAAAGTGATAAACGTGGATCAGCTGTGGCAGGATGGGTCCCAATAGAGCTGACCTGCTTCGGTTGGGCAATGTCTGTTTCTACCCTTGTTTCTGACCTCTCTGTGCTTCTTTGAGTGGCTTATCAGAACTCGACTTCTAGCTCATCCCGACTTGAGGTCTGACCCATGGCGTACTGTGACTTCAGCACCAACTTCTGGCTCATCCTGACTCAGCTGGTTTCCCGTGAACCCAGTCCCTTGAATTTGCCTGAATATCATATGACAATAAATAAGGATTTAGACAGTAATATTAAGAGAAATCAAAATACAGCTCAAATATTGTAATCATTCTTCAATTATTAAAATATTTAGAGTTCCCTGTATTAATGAATTAGCATTTTACAATCTGGAAATGATAATGAAACTTTCCTCTGAAATAAAATATACTAAAGATGACTTGGACAAAAATGCTGTGTATTGATGCCTAGATTTTCATAAGATGCATCTTTACTTAGCTTTCATATAATTACAAATATAACTGAGTGCTTTCCCAAGCATATTAGCTCACTGGATAATTTACTGACTATGATAATTCAAACTCTTAGCTGACTTTGTGATGCAGGAAAATTTCAATTGCTTTTCCAAAAACAGAAAGCATGGCAAAATTTTCCTAGTATTTAAAAATTATCAGCTTTAAGTAATGAACTTTTAAATATTCATTTCATAATAGAAAATACTAAGAATTTAATGTTCCTTCTGAATTAAATTGACACAGCCCTAATTATGAACTAAATAAACCTGAATGAATTTTGATGGATGATTTCAATTACATTTGTCTCCCAGATATAGTCAACATAATCGAGGTAAATGTTATACTGTGACTATTGTATTATTATGGTAATTATGATTTAAAATCATAGCTTGCACCTTTTTATTTTAATTTTTTTTAGCATACTGAATATGATAGGTTATTATCAAAAGCATTTTAATTCATGCTAAACTAATTCCTAAAACAGATTTTAAGTTCACCAGCTGCCAGAATGAACAGCATATCTATGTGATCCTACAGATACCTGGTATAATATGTTATGATTCTTGAATATAGCATAAACCCCCAACTCCAATACTCAAGGGACTGAGTGAGGGACCATGAAAGGCCATTGTGCCTTTAAGTCCACATTGTTTTCAGCCAGAAGGATCAGTCCATAGGGCTATATAAGCCCAACTCCACAGGCATGCCAGGCAGTTGGGATGTGGCACTACTGCGGGGAGAAGTTGCTTGCTGTGAGCTGAAGAAGCTACACTGCAGGCTGCGAGTAGGCTCAGGAGGTAAAACCCAGTGGCTGAATGTAGTACTACTACTTTTCTGCTATGGAATCAATGGTGTAGTCTTGGGAAAACTATTCAGATACACTTTTCAATGTCATGGGACAAACTTTTGGCACTTTTTATCCCATGAACCATTTTAGGGCTTGTACTGGGATAACAGACATGGACTTCTGACTGATTATGCTGTCCTGGAAGAGAATGTTTTCTCCCAGGACAAATGCAGTGACTGTTTGTAGCCTAAGACACCAGAGGTAAATTAAATGACTTCTTCAAGATAACCCAGTCAGAAGCAGAGTTAGATTCCAGAAGTTTCTGGTCACCAATTACCTGCTTAATTCATCAGAAGAGTCTGTTTTTTCTATATATCTCACTCTGGGTATAATGCATAAGCTATTGTGTGTTATAATCTGTTTATATGCATATGATTATAATTTTAACAATATTTTTAGTTATTCTATACTATTTCAATTCTTATACTGAATTAACTTATCTTTATAAATCTAGGTTAAATTGTGCATTTAAAAAGCCATATAACTTTTTTCAATGTCATTACATCAATGCTTTCTAATATACACCATATCTTATTGATAAACTATAGAAATAACATAACAGATGCATATATAAAGAATATAAAAGACAAGGAACATATTTCTATCATAGAAAATGTAGAGAAGCTCTCCAATATGGATTTTATATAAACATTGGACTTCTATAGGTATAGCTATTGTAATTTTGCCTAATTGTAATTTTGAAAATAGACCCAATGATTTTTAAATAAGCAAGGGACATAAATTAACATTAGACCAGTTTCCAGTCACTTTTACTGGTTTAACCTGTAAGAGAACAGAAGTGCAGTGCACAAATACCCGTTTCAAAACGGTGGAACCTGGCTTAATATTGACCTGAATGGAATGTCGCGCTCAGAGGGTAGTAGTCAATGTCTTGATGTCTAGTTGGCAGCTGGTATCAAGTGGCTCAGTCCTGGGGCCAGTTTTGTCCAATATCTTCATCAAAGAATCTAAAAGATTGAATGAAGTACACCCTCAGCAAGTTTTCAGCTGACACTAGGCTAGGGGGAGAGAGAGAGATGCTGTGGGGTAAGGCTAGGATTCAGAGAAATGTCAACAAACAGGAGGATTGGACCAAAAGAAATCTCATGCGGTTCAATAAGGACACATGCACAGTCCTGCACAGAACAATCCCGTGCATCAGTACAGGCTGGCAACTGACTGGCTAAGCAGTAGCTTTGCAGAAAAGGACCTGGGGGTTACAGTGAACAATAAGCTGAATATGAGCCAACAGTGTGCCCTTGTTGCCAAGAAGGCTAATGGCATACTGGGCTGCATTAGTAAAAGAGCTGCCAGCAGATTGAGGGAAGTGATTATCATAGAATCAATGAGTCGGAAGGGACCTAGACAGATCATCTAGTCTGACCCCCTGCCATGGGCAGGAAGGAGCGCTGGGGGTAGTAGGGGTCATAAGACCCCAGCCAGGTGACTATCCAGTCTCCTCTTGAAGATCTCCAGAGGAGGTGAGAGCACCACCTCTCTGGGAAGCCTATTTCAGGCTCTGGCCTTACAGTGAAGTAGTTCTTCCTAATATCTAACCTAAACCTATCCTCCCTCAACCTGTGGCCATTGTTCCTAGTGACTCCAAGGGGGGCCCTGGTGAACAGACTTTCCCCGAGTCCCTGCTGTGGCTCCTGATAAAGTTGTAGGCAGCCACAGGATCCCCCCTCATTCTCCTCTTGCAGAGACTGAAGAGATTCAGGTCCCTCAGCCTCTCCTCATAAGGCTGGCCACAGAGGCCCTCAACCATATGAGTGGCCCTCTTCTGGACCCTCTCCAGGTTCTCCACGTCCTTCTTGAAGTGCGGCGCCCAGAACTGGACACAGTACTCCATCTGTGGCCTGACCAGCGCTGCATAGAGGGGGAGCAAGACCTCTCTGGACCTGTTAGTGATGCCCCTGTTGATGTATGACAGGGTGCAGTTGGCTCTCAGTTATTCCCTTTTATTTGGCACTGGTGAGGCCACATCTGGAATACTGTGTCCAGCTTTGGGCACCCCACTACAGAAAGGATGTGGACAAATTGGAGAGAGCCCAGCAGAGGGCAGTGAAAATGGTTAAGAGGCTGGGGTGCATGCCTTTTGAGGAGAGGCTGAAGGAATTGGACTTTTGTAGTCTGAAGAAGAGAAGACTGAGGGGGGATTTAATAACAGCCTTCAACTACCTGGAGGGAGGTTCCAAAGAGGATGGAACTAAACTGTTCTCAGTGCTGGCAGATGACAGAACAAGGAGCAGTGGTCTTAAGTTGCGCTAAGGGAAATTTAGGTTAGATATTAGGAAAAACTCTCTCAGGGGGAGGATAGTAAAGCACTGGTACAGGTATGGGTGACTGGTGCCTCCCAAGTCTGGGGGGAGAGGGCTACCAGATAGGCAACCAGTGGGGGATGGTGGTCACCCAGGAGCTGATTGCTAAGCCAGTGGTGAAACCAGAAGTGCACTTCTGGCAGCATTTCTGGTTTTATGGCTGGAGCTTCCAGGGGGTGCATGGCCAATCTCAGGGGGTGCACATGTATCTCCGTGCACCCCCTACACATTGCCAATTGGCACAGGTAATGTCAAGTATCTCCATCACTTGCAGGCCTGTAGGACACCGTCTGCTAGCCGACTCGAGTGAGAAGGTTTCTAATTGGAGTTCTACACACCCATGCTTTCTCCTGCCATGACTTGGTGTTTAAAGGAGTTGGTTCAGTACCTGGATGTGTAGTTTCATTAGTTGTCCCATAGTTGTCCTGCAAAGGTCCTATGTTCCTGAGGGCTCCACCACCCCTACACCCTTGCCCATTCCACCAGTCTCTGATTGGCCGCTTGGTCCTTCCACGTGACCTCCATCCCAAGAAGACAAAAACAAAAAGAACAAAACCAAGCACTCCTGGCCTGGGTTATTGTTCTAGCTCCTTTTAGCAGAGCACAAACCAAATTGATGGTTGTGAGGTCAGTCCCTCTTTTCTTCCACTACCGTCTCTTTGGTGGTTCTCCCTGAGCCTCTTATTGTGGTCATCACAATTCCCCTTATCCTATTAGGTTCATCTGTGACACCATTTTTGGCTTGTGCCCCTTTTAGGGACTTTAGGGTACCTAAATTCTAGACTGCCCCTCTATTAGAGGCTTTACAGTACCTTACTTTGCTGGGCTCGGCTGGCTCCCCGCATGGTAACAAGCAGTTCCAAGCACTGTCAGGTCAACCGTCCTCTCTCTAAGTTCCCTCTGGGGAGCATTCCCTGCAGCGTGGCTCGGCTCAATCCTCCTCCTTCCGGTTCCATGCTTCCCCTTCTTGCCTGTTCCCAGCCCCTCCCCTCCAGAAACAGCTGGGTAAGGAGGGTTTCTACCAGGCTCTTTGGGGCTGTGAGTCTGGGGTCACTGACCCTTTGTTTAGCCCTTGTGCTTTTGAGCCCTATGACTCTCTCTCTTTCTCAGTCACCCAAAGAGGTTTTCATCCTTGGATGTTTTTAAGCCCCAACTAGACAAAACCTTGGGCAGGATGATATAGTTGTTAACAGTCCTGCTTTGAGCATGGGTTTGGACTAAATGACCTCCTGAGGTCCCTTCCAAACCTAATTTTCTGTGATTCTAAGATGTAGCATCAGATTGAATCAGTTTCGGTTAGACCAATCTATTGAACTTCTGTTCCAGATCCCTGCCCGACTCAAGTAATAGACCGCTGGCATCCTAGGATGGTTTTTGGTCTCCCACTAACCCCCCTTTGCATGGTGGGTAGGCTCACTGCCTCCAGTTCTCTGCTCTGGCCAAGGTGGGATTGCTCTGCCCCCATGCTGTCACAAAGCTGAGGTAGCAAAGCCCCTGCTCCCCAGCCCTGCATCCTGCCTGCACTTGTCATCCCTTCAGGGAAGCAAGGGAACAAGGTGGGAAATGGAGCCCCCTGGCCCAGCCCTGTGCTGCCCTGCAGCTGGGGTTTGCCCAAGCTTGGAGAAGGGGGGTCTTGCCCTGTGCAGGGTTCTCCTCTCCACCCCCCTGCTGACAGGAATGGCTGCACAGCCCTACCCCCTGTAAGTCTCTGTCTCTGACCCAGGGAAGGGAGAGAGGAACAAAGCCTCCTGCCCTCATTTCAGATTCCCCCCTCCAAACCCCCCCCCCCCCCAACTGGGATCTGTCCAGCTGGAGGAAGCCTTGCAACCGCAGGAGTATGTTTTCCACTGTCCCTCCTGAGCCAGGCCAGCTACATAGAAGGAAGTATCAGGTCATGTTGCCTGGCCCAAGCCCCCCAGGCTGCTCAGCATGTCTTACCAGCTGCTGCTGTTGCTGGGCTCTGGCAGGATGTGCTGGGTATCCTGGGGGGCTTGTGCTGTGTGGTGGGGACAGGAGCCTAATCCTTCCCATAGAGGGAAGGATCAGGCCACAGTGCCTGGCAGAAGCTCCCTGACTACCTGTTGCTTCCTGCCAGAGCTTGACACCAGTGACAGCCAGCAAGATGTGCTGGGTGGCCTGGAAGGCTTGCACCAGGCAGTGAGAAGTGCTCTACAGAAGGAAGGATCAGGTTCTGCTGCCCATCACAAGCTCTCCAGACCGCTCAGTATGTTCTACCAGCTCTTGTTGGTGCCAGGTTCTGGTGAGATGCTTCAGGCCACCTGGATGGCTTGCACCAGCTAGTGGCATTGATCCTTCCCTATATGAAACATTCCCATCCTCACTGCCTGGTGTAATCCCTCAGATCACTCAGTGCATTGTGCCAGAGCCTGGCACCAGCACCAGTCAGCAAGGTGTGCTGGGCAACCTGGGACTTGGGCCAGGTGACAGGTCCCGATCCTTTCTTCACTGGAGTTGGCCCAGCCAGAGGGGGACTCTCCCTCCACGACACAGGCCCCTCCCCAGCTGGAAAGTTACCACATAATGGGGAAACTGAGACCAGGGTGTTGGACTTTGTTCCCCACTCCCCAGGTGGGTCAAAGGCAGAGACTTGCAGGTGGTAGGGCTGTGCAGCTGACCTGGCTGGGCAGGGATGGGGAACCACTATGTGGTGTGTGGCTCATTCCAGCTGGGCAGACCCCAGCTTGGTGTTGAGCTGGCACTCGTGGGGTGGGGGGGGAGGAAGGGAGAGCTCTGTTCCCCTGCCTCGCTGGAGGAGGGGTGGAACAGCATGGGGTTGGGGTCATTTGCTGGGCAGCCAAGCCTGTCTTCCCCAACTGAGGAATGAATTTGAGTTCCATTTGTTAATGATCTAATGGATGCAGCTTAGAGAAACTTGTGAAGGTTGGATTGATTCCTTGTTGGGCTTTTTGACTGTGTATACTTAGCCATAGAGTTAGGCATCAAGCTGATTTTGAACACACTGATAGGCACATAAATACTTCTAAAAATCCGGCCTGTAGACGCTATTTTGCACTTTACATTGAGTAGTAGAAAATACAGAATCTACAATTAAGGAATATTACAAAGCTGCACTTGTGGTGATTATTTAGCTACATGTACAGTTTTTTGTTAAAAATAACAGGGGGAAATACCTAGTTAATAAATAAGCATGCCGACAGTGCAGTGGCCAATATACCAGCACATTTGAAAGGCTTTAGTTAAAAAAAACAACAACTGGGTTTCTTGAAGCATTGCTTGAGCAAATTCTTGTACTCGTTAAGTTAATGAGCATTTAGCCATTGAATTCAATGAGACTAGGATTTCACCTTACTATCAAGAATAAAAAATAAAACAAAACAAAGCAAAAAACATTTTTGCCAGATATGTACATTATGTTCTGTTTTTAACACTGTTTTGAGTGAATTATTTTTCTGAACAGCTTATGTTTGAAGACTGAAATTCTCTTGGTAGCATCTTTGGGTTCTGTGTCTAAAAATGTACATGTTCCTTCTTCTTTTTCCAGCTTCTGAAAAATCTGTTGTGGCTTAAAGTAACAGTGCATGTCTGGTTTTCCTTATCTACAGAGAGATAAGCTATCTTCTCTTCAACAGTCTTTTCCATTTATTCTCTGATAATTTTTTTTCCATCTTTCACTGTTTATTGTAAGGTATTCAGGCGAAATATTTTTAAGACTTCCTCTTCAAATTCCAAATCTTTACAGAAGCCACCTGCCTCTTGGAATGTAGGTATGCCTTTGAATGCACAGGTGGTTTTCTGTGAGAAATGGGTCTTTATCTGTAAGTTTTTAGTCTTCCTAAAAATGTTACTGATTATTACTATGCTTTGATAACTCAAACATGCAAGTCTGAAGTGTACTGACAGATAATCCAAGCAGAGCCCTGTGGAATACAGTCTGCTCTGCATGACATGGGCCCATGAGTGACAATAGAACATTATACGCTTCTCATAAGAATTAGTTAATCATGCTACAGAATGGGAATATACATTTTTTTTCAATTAGATTCTAAATATTGTATAATTGAACCATTTTGTTCTTGCTGTAGGGGAGAAAATTCTTTGAAAATGTAATTTCTCTCCTGGGCAGCCTAATATACCATGAACCATACAAGCTTCCACGCTTAATGGGCTTTCCTTCCAGCTTGCCAGCTCTAATTAACGGCAAGCTCTATCTTGGTACGCTATTCTATTAGCTTGCATAAAATCAGTCACATTTGCATGGGCCTGTCAAAACTCATATTCAAACCTGCCTAGTCTCTTGAATAAAGTAGGGTATTTTTTTGTTTCTGACTATCTCCATCTTCTGAATGAATTGTTAAAACCCTTTACTACTCTAACCAAGTGTCTGACAAGTAATGCATTTCTCTTTAATTAAGTATTTTGCTATGTCATCTGCTATCTTTTATGTGTGGTGAATTGTGTGACTGGTTTATCTCACTCTAGTTGGGACTGAAAGGGACAGAGCGTAGGACTTTAGAACTGCCTCTGTAGAAATGTTTACACAACCTTAATAACTCAAAAACAAAAAAACAAAAAAAGAGAGAGAGAGAAGAATTTTGGCAAAATACCCAACAATGTATTCTCTCTTTACTGGAATGAAATCTTTGAATAAATTTATGGTATTCCATAATCATAATTAAATGTACTAGCACCTACCAGACTGTGAAAACAGTGAGACAATGTAGCTCATCCATAACAGCAATATGGACAAGGGAGCAATAATGAAGCCAAGAAAATTTCTTCCCTTAGAAATGATTCTCAAGGGTAGTGTCTCTTTACTCCTTTGAAAAGGTAGAAAATAAAACAAACAGACCTCTTTTCTTACCTCTTTTCTGCTGCTTTTCTGTTTTTCTTGTGCCGATAGCTCAAATGCTGTTAGAAAATTAGAGTATCATAATATCAGGTTTCATTGAATCCATCCTAAAAATGCTCATCGCCCAAAGACTGGGTTTTATCCAAGACACAACAGACTTTCTGTGAAAACTCAAAAAACATAGACCACTTTCCCAGAAATACCCTCATGGTCACCATGGATGTCACTAGCTTATACACCGACATTCCACCCTGGATGGCATCCAAGCCTGCCTCATATACCTACAAGACAAGATTACCACTCAGAGTGCAGAGCTCAGAATGTCACTGAACTCATACTTCATCCTCATACACAGCAACTTTAGTTTTAACCACCAATATTCCTCCAGACCATGGGCACAGCTATGGGCATGAAAATGGCTCTGCAATATGCCAACCTTTTTAGTGCTCACCTGGTAGAAGAATTCCTCAAGAACTGCACCTTCAAACCCATGCTTTACATGAGATACATAGATGACATCATCATTTGGACAAAAATCCTGCAGTCTTTGATTGATTTCTACCAAAGATTCAACAGTCATCACTTGAAAACTCTAACACCAGCATTTCCTTTTTGGACACCATGATCAATGTCCAAAATGGTAAATTATAAAACACCATATACAAGAAACCCATGAAACAACACACACATATCCACAAAACCAACAATCACCCTAAATATACCAGGAAAACTATAATTTACATGCAAGCTCTCTGATAACATTTACAGAGATTGTCCTCTTTTGTAACCAAAATTCAAACATTTATTTCAATTTTTGAAAAAAAGCAGAACCTCCTCATTGGACATGTCTACACATAAGCTTAACTGTGGTGTAGACTAATTAGCTGCAAAGTAAATTTCACCATCTACATGTGCAACAGTATTAGGCTGCAGTAAACTAATTAACGCCACAGTAAGATGGTACTGTTGGGAACAGTACTATCTTACAGTGGGGTAATTTACTGTGATTAAACACAAATGTAAATGCTGACCACAGGCATAAATTGTACCTGGTCAGCCTAGCCAGCCAAGGGCCAGCCTCCTGCCTGCCACATGGCTCCACACTTTCAGCACCCTTATGCTCCAGCCAACCCTTATGCTGCCCGATGCCACCAACTGGAGCCTGGAGCTGTCCCCTGCCAGCCTAGGGCTGCTCCACCCTGGCTCAAATTGCTGCTGTTCTGGGCATGTGTAGACACTGCACCCGGTAGTAGTTCACTCCAGCTCAAACTGCTCCAGAGTTTATTGCTTTGCATTAATTGCATGTAGAGGTTCACCCACTGTTGCACTGTTAATGGGTTCAGTTGTGTAAGGAGTCTTAGTCCATCTTACAGGAACAGCTTAACTTTATTAATAAAAAAATATTAGATAAGTAACTGGAAAACCACTCGAACATACAGGCTGACCAGGCACACTTTATGCCTGCGTTTAGCATCTACATTTATGTTTAATCACAGTAAATTACCCCACTGTAAGATGGTACTGTCCCCAACAGTACTATCTTACTATGGCCTTAATTAGTTTACTGCAGCCTAATATTGTTGCATGTGTAGATGGTGACATTTTACTTTGCAGCTAATTAGTCTACACCGCAGTTAAGCTCATGTGTAGATATGTCCAATGAGGAGATTCTGCTTTCTTTAAAATTGAAATAAAGATTTGAATTTTGGTTACAAAAGAGGACAATCTCTGTAGCTGTATGTTATGTCTGCATTAGGAACATTTTATCAGTAGAAGTGTATCAATATACCACATTGGCATTGCATTTTTGGTAGACTGCACTATCTTAGCAAGATAAGCTGTACACATTTCTCTTGGCATAACTGTGTCAGTTAGGGATCATATCTCTTTGTGGCATGGACTGACATAACAATGTTGATAGAAGACTGTAGCACAGACATTTCCTTGTTGTCCGAAATATTGCACTTATATCCTGTGAATACAAATGCTGTACTATCAAAAGTATTAAGAATACTAAGATTCCTTTTTGTTTGTTTGTTTTCCTTTGCTTCTTACCAGACAACTCTAATATATTGAGGACAACATTTAAAAGGTCTTTGTCATGCTGTTTTTTTCCTGTATCCTCTTTGATATGTTTAATTGTAGCTTTGGTGTAGCACCACTCTTCAGTAAAGATTCAAAAACTCCCAAAAGCTCATTACAATTACACATATCAATGAAAACTAGGGCAGAATCTGTTAGAAAAAATTATAAATCCCATAATGATACAGTTTTCAAATGAACTTGAAATCTTCAATTCAAGGTCTCATAATGGGACTAGATCCTACTCAAACAACAATCATGCTCAAACTCATGTTGGGGTGCTATATGGAGAGAAATATACCAATCTTTATTCTTTATGGAAAAAAAATTAAGATGGAGGCCAAATCATCTGATCAAATGGGATTCTGAACTAGTATATTTTTAAAATAGTGTAATAAATTTTAATGTTTTTGCAATTGCATTTGATGATCTATCTATTTGTCTGTTTTGGATTTCAGAATATCTTTTTTTCAGATTTTGCTAAGCTCTTCTAGTGAATGGTCACCAGTTCTTTTTAGTATGTTCCAAAATATCCAAAATGTCCAAAGTGCTTCCAAGGCAGGAGGGTCTGGGTATTATTTGGCTAACACTTCTAACTCTGATTCTCTTATGTTGCCAGGTACAGTAGCCCTTGCTGGCTCCCTTCCTCATGATGTGAGACTTTACAGTCCAGATGCCTACGCCATGAAACCAGCTCTCTTACCTCACAAGTCTCCCCATTCATACACATGTGCTTTCTTTTGGGTGCCTCTGTATGAGATGCTTTACTGCACAGTAGCTAACCTACTGTTCAGTAAAGCACCATCATCTAGACATGCACACGTATACTGTCCAGTCTACTGCACAGTTAGCTATTACTTGTAAATACAGGTAGTAAACTATCCATGCGGTAACACTCTGGTAGATATTGACCAGGAGCAAATTTGCTCCTGGCCGGCCTAGCCAGCAGGGGGCCACAGGGGACAGGGAGCTCTCTGTCCCCAGAGCTGGTGCTGTTTTGCTTCCCAGCTCCCCTCAGGATCTAGGAGCCAATCAGTGCCAGGACTGGGGAACTCTTTGCACCCTGTCCTAGTTCTCAGCACAGAGCTGGAAGCTCCAGAGGGCAAAGAGGGGCTGGGTATCCAGCCCCAACCTGTCCTCCAGAGCAGTTCTGCATAGCATGGATCTGGCTACTCCACAAAGTGGACAGGGGATGGGAATCCAAGGGGCAGGAGCTGGAAACTCTGAGTGCCTTGAGGTGAAACAAAGAGTGCACAACAATATGTGCTATTAATTTAGGAATCTAGGATTCCCAGCCCCTGCCTGATCCATGGAGCATCCAGCTCTGTGCCAAGCAGGGCAGCTGCCAGTGATCCCTATGCCCTCCGGGCAACGCTGGTGCTCCATAGAATAAAGGGAAAATCAACAAATATGATTCAGACAGGATATTGAGAAAGAAAAGTCCTTGTGAAGAGGAATGGGTCATTTATTAAAAAAACAGATTTAAAAATTGCATCTTGCTTACACCAAACAAGTGTTACAGAAATAGAAGCAGAACCTGTCAGTGTCAACATGCGCTTCTTTTCAAACAACAGTATCAAATATTTTAATGCTGCGATTCAGGTATGATTTCCCAGTATTTCAAATCAGGATAACCAAAACAGAATTAAAACAAGAAATGGCAGTGTGTCTGTAAAAATTCAATAACCAACAAACTAATGCTAAACCTACACAGTCTCAAACTGAGTTATTCCTTGATGAACAGAAGGCTTATTGGGGGGGGGGGGAAGGCCAGCAGGGCAGGAACAGTGGAAGAAAACTTCACTGGCAATAGGACAGCAGCCTTTTTTATTTGATAGGTCAGGAGGTGTCCTGCTATGCAGACAATGCTGCAGTTAGGGGTGTACTAAATCTGTGATTTAATCGGCTGTCCTGGCTATCATCTTTCCACAACTGGCATTTGGAGCTGCACTGCTAAGTTGTGGTCCTCCATGCTGTAGAGGCCTTCCTTCCCTGAATTCCTTATTGTGCATGGATATTTTAATTTCCATGCACAGTAATTAATTCCATGCATGCCAGCTAGGGTACAGAATGAGCAGGATTCAAATGACCAGCTTCGAACTATTGCCATAGAACTGGTTGTGATCAGTTAAAGAAACTGGATGTATGTAAGTCAGCAAGACCAGATGAATTTATCTGAGAGTGCTGAAGGAGCTGGCCAAAGTAGTCATGGAACCCCTGGCAAATCTATTCCAAAACTCATGGCACCCTGGGGAGGTCCCTGAGGACTGGAAGAGGCCTAGTGTTGTGCCCATCTTCAAGAAGGGGAGGAGGGAGGACCTAAGTAACTATAAGCCAATCAGCTTAACTTCTATCCCAGGAAAATCCTGGAAAAATTCATTAAGGAGTCTGTGTGATAGGCTTCCAGAAGGTAGGATTCTGAACGATAAGCAGCATGGTTTCATCATGGACAGGTCTTGTTTTACCAATCTCATCTCCTTCTATGACCAGGTAACTCTCCACCTGGATAAGAGAGAGGAGTTTTCCATTATGTACCTCACCTTCCAAAAAAGCTTTTGATCTGGTATCCCACAATGTTCTCACAAGAAAATTGGAAGACTGTGGAGTTAACTGTGAGACAGTTAGGTGGGTAGGAAATTGGCTGCAGGGACCAAGAGAGTTCTAATGAATAGATCTGTGTTGTCTTAGTGGAAAGTGGCCAGTGGAGTCCCACAGGGGTCGGTGCTAAGTCCAGTGCTATTCAACATCTTCATCAATTATTTGGATGTGGCAGTGAAGAGCTCACTGGCCAAGTTTGCAGATGGCACCAAGTTATGGGGGAGGGTGGTTATACTTGAAGATAAGCTGCAGATACAGGTGGACCTAGACAGTCTTGCAAGTTGGACAGACTGGAACCAGATGATTGTTCCACCTCCACCTAGAGGCTTGCAGGTGGATGCATCTCCATCTACAGGCTTGGCAAGGCCAACCTGACTGGAACTACAAATGAAAGGGACCTGGGGGTAATAATAGACCACCATATAAACATGAGCCAGCAGTGCCATACTGTAGACAGCAGAGCTAACAATACCCTGGCATGCATTGATAGATGCATCTCCAGCAAAAACAATGAAGTGATTCTCCCACTGTATTCGACATTGGTGAGATTGCAGCTGGAGTACTGCATCCAGTTCTGGGTGCCACACTTTAACAAGGATGTGGTTAATCTTGAGAGAGTCCAGAAAAGGGCCATCCATATGATCAGAGACTTGTATGACAAGTCGTATGAGGAAAGACTGAGGGACCTGGAACTCTTCAGCCTGAAAAAGAGAAGGCTGAGAGGGGACTTGGTAGCAGCTTCTGCTACATCATAGGTGTAAATCAAGGGCTTGGTTCACCAGGGCACCCTTGGAGAATACTGGGAGTAATGGACACAAAGTCCTGGAAGACTGGTTCAAGCTCAACGTTAGGAAAAACTACTTCAGTTAAGGTGTCAGACTGTGGAATAAGCTCTCTCCAGAGGTGGTACAGTCACCTATCCTGGAAATCTTCAAGAGAAGACTGGACAGTCACCTTGCTGGGGTCACCTGACCCCAGTTGTCTTTCCTGCTTGGTGCAGGGGGTTGGACCCGATGATCTTCTGAGGTCCCATCCAGCCCCTTACAATCTATGAATTTCTCTCTACCCCTATGCTAGAAGGAGGTAGTCCACACAAAGAGTTCATCTGGCCCTTATCCCAGAAGATTTTCTATATTTCAGTGAAATAAACTATTTCTTAAAGTCACTTGTTAATACAGACTGAAAATAGGAAGAGTTTTCAGTGAAGTTGGAGAGCTGGAGGAGTATAGTCTCTCTTCCAAATCAGCAAGAGCAGAGAAGTACTTTTCTTCTGCTTTTGCTTCACTTTTCCTCTCACCCTACTTAAAACCACATTTTTTAGGGTTTTTTTTTTTAATGTCTGTAAGCAGCCTTATGTATGCATTACTCTCTGGATAGGTTACTAGCTGGTAGTTGAGCTGCAAGAGTCAGCTGTAGGCTATTTCCATCTTTGAACATGTTTTTGCTATAGTTCATGGACCAAACCTGGTTGAATACACAGCTCTCAAGATGTTCTACCTTATTACTCTGACAGTCTTTCTGAGCTTTAATGTCTTCTTACACATTACTTTAAAATCGCTCCATCATTTATGCTGGCAGATGTGTCACTAGTTTAGCAGCCTACATAGGTCCCCCCCGCCCCTCTCTCTCTCCCCCCACTCCCCCCACCCCCATTTCCTGGCAGTGCTCCCTCTTAAAGTGACCATTCCTTTCTCTTTTCATGTTGCATTCCCTGGTCTGGTCATTAACAAATATCTCATTCTTTAAGTTACATGATGCCTTATTAATCATAAAACTGAAGGAATCAAGTGCAATATTTTTTTTAATTAGATGAATTTTCTTCTAGAGACCATTGCACTGCAGCTCTTGTTACATCCAAAACATGCTCAGTGGCTGGGGATTATTTAATTGAAGAGTCTTTGTACTTTCATTCTAATGAAAGCTGTGCAAGAACTCGTTCTGTGTTATGAAATCCTAACAGTCTTCACTCTTCTGACTTCAAGGAAAATTCAGCTGAAAACTGAGATACAGATTAAAATACTTTCAGAATGTTTCTTCTAGGTTTAAAATTGATATTAGTGAGGGCTCATCTGATTTTATCTTCTATTCTAGTATCATACTCTTTCAGGAGCTTCTTCTCTGAGCTATGTGTGTACGTGTCCTTATGTCCTTAGAGAATACTGCTGCCAGAGAAAATCTTAGGGTTTTTGTTGTGCCAGGACAAAGTTTGTGGGGTGGTTTTTGTTTTTTTGTTTACCTCATAAATTCTCTAATGGACTGGCTTCTCAGAAATAAATAGGTATTTGCTTTCCTTGACCCCGTTGTCTTTATTGCATCATTTCAGAATCTGGCCATAAATTGATTAATGCCTATAAAGTATTGTGAACGGTGAAGCAAAATATAGGCAGTTACACATATGAATATGTGCTAAGCTTTATTTTTTGTTAATTTTATGTATTTCCACTATTACTAGGGACCTACTGAATTCATGGCAGAAGTGGGCTGTGCAGCAGCTCCTATAATCTTCTTGCAGGTTCCCCTGCACTTGTGCTCTCCTCCGCCCTCTGTTGCTGATTGACTGAGGGTCCCTGGTGGCCCTGCTGCCTGTTGCTAACCAGCCAGGAGGCAAACATGCCACCATACTTAAAACTGTGGTTTTCACCTACCTGCTTATCAGGAACAAGTAATGGGGCCAATGTACCATTCGGCAAGGGCGGGGGCACATAGGGGAACCTGCAAGATTAAAGGAGCTGCTGCATAGCCCACGTCTGCTGTGAATTGGGCAGGCCCCTACCTATTACTATCTTCCAGAACTGGATATGTTATTTCTAAGGTACAGGAAGTTTTCAATAAAATCATATTTGAGAAAATACAGATTATAAAATATTTTACAACTTCAAAATCTGGATTCAAAACCCACCAAAGTCACTGGGTGTCTTTTTCTATTTGTCTGCAAAAAAAAACATATCTGGAAAGTTCTTTTTAAGTTTCAGTAAATAAAAAATATAAAAATTATAAAATAAATATTGTAGTCTGGAAAACAAACTTTCTTTTAGCATAAGCAGTATATTATCATCCGTACAATTTTAAAGATTAACACCGACTAACATTGGCTAATACTGATTTTTTCCTCTTGTAAATTTAAACATAAGTCCAAAAGTTCTTTTCCAGAAAACCATAGGTCAAAATTCCCTCCAAGCTCAGAGAATTTTTTTAGACTTTTGGACCAGGTACAGACATTACACTGTTACTGATACAAGTCAGAAGCTGTTCTATACCTGTAATGGAACAGTAGTTCAGCACACAGAGACTGATTAGAAAATGTCAGAACCTGATCTAAGATTTGCCTTCCCACCAAAGGGCAAATGTGTCTTCTATTCATCGATATCGAGGTATAACTGGCTAAATAAAAAAGAGTAATTTCCCTCTACTGATAAATACATTGTTCTGTTCACAGAAGGTACAATTTTCAGTGAACTAAATCTAATTCAAATTATTCACATGCCCAAAATAGGGTTACAATGTTATCTTTCCCCCACCAATATAATTTGTGCATGTCTGCCTGAATATCTTTTCCATATGCATCAGTGCTCTCAATTCATAGCATAAACAAATCAAATAGTATACATTCATCTGTAGGATAGCTTGCCGTTTTGCTGAGGATATCAAGAAGTATGAGTCACTTTACTATTTATTCAGGGAATTTTTGCTGCCAAGTTGCTGCTGATAAAGTAATTGTCTAAACCCTAGCATTCATGACATCAAATTTATCACTGTCCTTAGGTAGCAAAACAGTGCTTTTAAAAGGGAGAAGAAAATTAATTAGAACTGCAGTTGCATTCCTAAACTGATAGCAGATTTTAACACATTATAAAAGAGGAAATACATTGGTATTGCAGGGGGGGAACTCATCATTTTTCATCATTTTAAGAAACAGCAATAATATGATCAGGTGGTTGGTTTGGTAGAAGATGTTTTTTGTTTTGGAGGTTGTCAGTCATTGCCTTCCACCCATCTTCTGCTGCATCTTTCTTAGAATTGACTCCATGTTCAGTGTTTATGTTTCACTGCATTCCTATCTACTCCTCCATGTTCTCCATATTTTCATTCTTCATTTAGTTTATTTTCCTCCTGTCGTATGATGTATTAAAAGTGTCAGCAAGAAGTCCCTATTAAGTTGTCACATGGTATATCTCCAGAACTGCATTTCTTGTGAGCTACCTTTTTGACAAATTGTTCTTTGGCCAACAGCATAATATTAATTCACTGTTTCTCATTCTTTCTGTATGTGTAATTTTTGGCATGTTCATGGAACACCAGAATTCAAAGTCCCTGAAATGTCCTTCAGTGTCTATCCTGAATGCCAACTCATACTCTTAAAGGACTGTCAAACAAGCATAAGACTTCAGTAGTGTTAATCTTAACCTTAGTTTCATCTTGTGGCAGAATAACATTTCTAAATTTATTAGATGAAAATTTTCCCTATTGATTTAGTTAGAGTATTGAGCACTTGCTCTATTTAGTTAATAGATTCATAGATTCATAGATTGTTAAGGGCTAGAAGGGACCTTGTAGGGACCTTGTCTAACCCCCTGCGCTAGGCAGGAAAAGACAACTGGGGTCAAGTGCCCCAGCGAGGTGACTGTCCAGTCTCCTTTTGAAGATTTCCAGGGTAGGTGACTACACCACCACTGGAGGGAGTTTATTCCATAGTCTAGACACAGTGACTGTGGAGGCAGCGTTCCTGGAATTGAGCCTGAAGCGGCCTTCCAGGAGTTTGTATCCATTATCCCTGGTCTTCCCCAGGGGTGCCCTCAGTGAACAGCTGTCTTGATGTACTCCCCTGATGTAGCAGTCAGCTGCTATCAAGTCCCCCCTCAGCCTTCTCTTCTGTAGGATGAAGAGGCACAAGTCCCTAAGCCTATCCTCGTAGGGCATGTCTTGGAAGTCCCTGATCATATGTGTGGCTCTTCTCTGGACCCTTTTAAGTTTTTCCACATTCTTGTTGAAGTGCAATACCCAGAACTGGATGCAGTACTCCAGTTGTGGTCTCACCAGTGCAGAGTACAGTGGGAGTACCACTTCCTTAGTTTAGTATGAGATGCAATGGTTAATGCATGCCAGCGTGTTGTTTGCCCTGCTGGGCACAGCATCTCACTGCCGGCTCATGTTCATGAGACAATTGATCGCTAGCCCTAGGTCCCTTTTGGCCATGGTGCAAGCCAAATTGACACCACCGAGCCTGGAGTTGACTAGTTGCATTGTTTATATTGCTTACTCTCATATGTTTATTTTTGGGGAATTTGTTTTTATTCCAGATCCTTTATTAAAGCTGTTGACCACACTGATCATACACTGCAACCCTTTTTCCGATGACGCTAGGTTATTAGGACACCAGGAAGTAAGCATACCTAATTTTATTTATGTTTACTTGAGTCATTTATATACCTTTGTCCTCTTTCAGGTTATTCTTGATTCTTTCCTAGTAGTTGTTAAACAGTGTTGGTGAAAGAAAATGTCTCTTTAGGATGCCTTTTTTCTTCTGTATCTTTCTAGGTTCTTATTCCCAACATGGATCCATGATAGTTCAAGCACAGGTTCTGTATCATTTGTAGATTTTTCTTGCATATACCACACTGTTTTGGAAATTGCATCAGCTTTTCATAGCAGGTTTGGTCACAGGATTTTTTCCAAGTAGATATAGGATAGATAGAGTGCTTTCTGTTTCCAGAGCACTTTCGCGTAGCTTTGCCGAAGTAAACATTGCTTCTCTGGTATCTATATCTGGTATAAATCCATGCTACTGTTAAGCTGAGCATCCATGAACTACTGTTTTCTGTAATTTTAAGAGTATCATTCTTTAAACTTATTGTTCCATATTGACCATGCTATTTGGCATTTTGGACTTAAGGTAGGAAAATAAACTGCTTGAAATCTTATGGTGGTATACATGGGTAGATCTAGGATTTTAAAAAGGGGTGTACAGATGTTGTGATGAATCATCACATATAACACAGCATGTGTTTTCCCATTTAAAAAGAAATTAGATGCTTTACTAACAAGCTAGGGGCTTTGGGCTATATTATTCAGTTTAAGATCAAAGAGAAAAAACTTTACTGGAATCTGCATTTGCTATTCCATGTATTCTGTATAGAAAGACAACAAACTAGCCAAAATAATCACAAGATGTTGTTTCATTAGTCCTGCAGTCATTAGAATTAAACACATCTTTTTAAGGTTTATAAATAAAATCTAACTTTCTTGAGCAACTTCACAGTGCATCCAATGTTTCACTGAAAGGTATGAAAGGTATTTCCACAGCTGAGGTAATGTTTCCACCTTTCAATTAATGTTTCTAGCTAGAATTAAACACAATGTGCTGAGCTGAGAGAATAGGAACTACATTACCAGAGGCAGCTAACCGATAGCAGAATTGCAGAAGAATGGCTAACTTGATTACTGGAACCACTAAAGACTATTAAAAAGGAGAGAGGGTAATTAACACCTGTGGAATGAAGATTATGGAAGGAATCAGGAAGATTATAATGAGCCATAAAGTCAATTGACTCCCTCGCTGTTGCCTGAATACAAATGCTGCTGCTGCTACTAGGCAGTTGGTTTAAATGTTGGGTGGACAGAGAATAAAGGGGAGTGCAACTGCACCACTCCTGCCCCTGCCCCCCACTCCATCCTCACCCAAATCTGCCCCTGGCGGTATACTTTGCATATATGTTTGGTTAAGAAGCTGCTGCAGATATTTTGAAATTCATCATCTAGTTTATCATTTTCACAATTATGCCATAATCTCTAATTTCTTTGCCAGTTCTTATCTTCTTCAGGGCATTCTGTAATTGGCACATTTAAGACTAACAGCACTTATCCTAAAAGACGGATCTTCTCTTCCTTAACTGGGCTGTTGAGCAGAAAACGAATGTGTTCTATGCACCTTGTTCTAACTTTCAAAGCATTCTGTCTCGGTTTGATGGGACTGATAATTTTAATAATGATCACTCCCCTTCCTTGATGGTTGTTCCAGTGTAGCAACATAGTTCTTTAACATTTTTTCTCCTATTAAATTTCTCTAGTTCTGCACGCCTCTGCTCATGCCATTCTTCTTTTGCTTGTGTGCAAGCACAGGATGCTTTGCATGTTTATCATTTTATAGCCTATATGTTTCCTGTCCATTACTCCCCTTTGCTTATGCATCAATTCAAGGATTTTTTTATGTTATCCATGCTTGCTGAATTCTCTATGCCTAAGGCTTAGCTTTCTGAATCTCCTACTGCTGTCTTAAATGGTCAACTTTCCTCTATATTACTTGGCTGATTATGTGACTTTGTAAGGTCTGGGTTACTTTTGACACAAGCACCCTGTTTAGAGATTTTAATTTTGCTATTAAGAATTAAGCTTGTTATTATACATATATATAGCAAATAAGGATATGTTTGTAATACTTTGGATGTATGAATGAATGAGTGAAAAGTGATTGGTAAAAGCAGGGTAGGCTATGTATTAACAAACAAGTTACCAAATCGTGGCCTAGATGCAGTTCTAAATCTAGTCTGTACCAGGTGAGGAATGCAATAAGCAGAAGAAACAAGATTTAAGACACTGCCTGCAACCCTTCAAGGCTAAAGGCTCCAACTGCACCCAACATGGCCTACACCCATGATAACGGAAGAATGGAGTAAAACAGAGTGCTTAAGGATCAACACCTGGGACTGTGATGTGTGAGCATGACCACTTGTCAGGATGCAAAAGTACTAAGATTTAAAGAAGGCACGAAGTCAGAAAAGGTGGAACTGGTCACCCAACACCAACTTGATGCCCCCTATAAAGGGGAGAGACTTAGCAGCAAGAAGTTGGGTAACACTCCGCATACATCACTGGAGCACAGTGTGATGAGGTCCTGCTCCTAATCTCCTAGGCTGGCCACGTAGTGCAGTACTGAGTAACAGGCTTTGGTAACTATGACATCTGCAGAGTAATTGGGAGTGTTTGTGTGTCTCTGTGTATGTGTAAATGTGTGAGCACTCTTTTGAATACTTGAATCAATAAATGAGGCATCTGGCCTTATTCCCTGCATAAAATCTCACTTGTCATTTGAGTGATTGTGCAACACCTGTATTTCTCAACTTCCTTTAGTACATCTAAAGGGTGCATTTTTTTTTCTTTTGTATGCTTCAGTTTCAGATGACATTTTACTGTGAGCAAAATGCAGTGACTGTTACAGCCTGCAGATGGCATATCCCTACTGGCAATACTGAGTTAATCCAATATCATATAACCTTCTCCATATCTGGGACCTTTTTATGTACATAATTTCCTTGTTCAAACCATGTGTTAAATATAGCAAGGTCACAATAAGTACCAATGTTTACTGGGTCTGACTATAAGTTCATCTAGCTTAGTGTTCTGGCTCTCAGAGTCTCATGGCATGGATGTTAGGTGGGGGGGTAAGAAAGGCTTTTCTAGACTCCAGCCACTACTCCTCTCCCTGTGCAGCTCCCAATATTCAGAGGTTTAGGTACCTCAACAAATTTTGTGGGGTATATGTATACCGTGCAAGGCAATGCAGTGCTGAAACATGCTGCACTAATTCTGCAGGTGCCTATGAATTGGAAGCAGTTTATCTGCATTGGTAAAGCTGTATGTTCAGAACTGTAATCTCTGAAGGCTGGAATATGCTGGGATAGAAAATGTCTTTCAGCACTGGTGTTGCCTTGTGACAAATAAATACTGGTCTAGTTCTATGTCTGCTCCTCTTTCAACAGTAACAATATGTCTCTTGCTTATCATTAAGATTCTAGTCCTTGTCCTTTTTAGGGTATTTTTGATGTCATCAGAGTTCTTCTGTCACTTCATCTTCCCAGTCTTCTGTTGGTGCATGTGCTTGAAGCGTACATCTTCCTACTGGTGATGTGTCAGCTCTAATAAACAAGATTCCTTTATGTTTTTCCAGATCCTGCCAAGTTTGATGGCAACCTGTCTTCTGGTCATTATGTCAGTCCCTTTTTCATATCTGTTCTCCCTTGGTATTAGACTCTTGTGGCCATCTCATTTTGTTCACTGCAGGGAAATCAATTTTCAGATTTTTTGCTTCTTCCAACTCATTTGGTATTTTTCCAACTTGGTCGAATTTCTTTATTTTTCATGTTATGAAGATAAAAACTTCTTTGCTACAAGCCTTTTTTCTTCCTGTTTCTTCCTCTTTTTTTTATATGATGCCTAACATCTATTTTTATTCCATTTAACCTAGCAATGGAGCAGCGTTGATTGCCAGCAGGGTCATATGGCACAATGAATCCATTAAGCATGTCTGTGTTTTTCAAAAGGTATTGACTTACTAAAGGACTTGTAATGTGACAGAATAATTCCCTTATCTTTATTTTTTCCATATAAGGTAGTATGAGTGGAAGCTTGTTGTTCCAATTTAGCACAAGGCTTCATATAAATGCTAGCTAGTGGGAAAGACGAACTACAGGCGTTAACTCCCACCAATTGCATAGGTGTAAAAATTGGTGGGCACAACTTAAACACTGCAATTTATAGCACAGTGTGGTAATTGTGCACACCATCCCCTAACTGGACAAGCATACTATAATAATGCAATAAGCCATGATTTATAATTTTCCATAGAAATTGTGTGAATTAAATTATTAATTAATAAGGCCGGGTGGTGGGGGGGAATCACTGAGATCCTTGTTTCAGAGCAGGGAAGTTCTTAATGACTGTGAAGTTCTACATTAGAAGTGCAGTAACATTTTTCAGTTAACAAGGCCATGTGGACATGTTATTCCTAAACCTAAGACCACAAAATAGCTATCACACCAACTAAAATAGGGAATTCAAATCAGAACCCTAATTTTGACACAACATGTTTTCCTGTTGTTTATTGTACTTTTTTATTTTACTGTTTCTTACAGAATTGGAAATTCCATGAAACGTTTTAAGACTGGAATGAACAAATTGTACTGTTAGGGAGCCTATTAATTATCTCAGTATTGGAGCAATTAAACTGACAGTTTACTGAAGGAAGACAGTATTTAACTCAGTACTGGTGAAGAGGATTCTACTTAAAGCCCATGGAAATTCCAGTATATTTCACAAAAGAGTATGACTTACAACAAGGTAATCTTAAATGAAATGAATTCAGGAAGTAAACTGAGTCACCTTATGGCTGTAACTTTACAGTTCAGTAGTTGAAAAGTAATTCTAAAAGTATCCTTCCAACCCCTTCTCCTGCCAGTACTCCTCTCATACGTAATTCCCATTTTTCGCTGTGTAACCAAAATCATCTATCTACATTTGAATAATATATTTCCTGTGGTCATAGTCATTTATTTACAGCGTTCACTAAATACAGTAAAGCTGACAGTGGAAGGATATATAATGTAATATAATACAATAGTGTAGAATTATTGGTAGATGCATACATTGTTATTGGTGTATTAGTGTAAAGTTACTGGTAGATGCATACTCTTGTATGTTCCACCCATTTAAACAAAATTGAAACAAACATAATAATGATGATACAAAAACAGATAAAATGAAATAATATGTCAAAAATGTACAAGAATAAAAAGGAAAATTTTATTTAAGTTTTCTTCTTGTTCCTTGAAGTAATGCAGACACATCTGGGGAGTATAGGACTGGCTGTGAGTTGTTACTAAAGGAGCCATTGTTTTTTTCCTCATTAGGCCTTTGTTTATCATTTTCAATTAAATGAGATCCATTTTCTTCTTATTTCATCAAAGAATGAGCAAGACCATAAATAGTGGTTTATTAAAGGCCTCTTGTTGTTGGTGTTTAACATTTCAGATGGGTAGGTTTCTAGGTCAAAACAGTGCTTTATTAATTCTAAAAAAGGAGATGTTTGAGAAGATCTCATTGCTTACTGCCTCATATCTGCCTAGATGCTGGCATCTTTAATTCTTAAATTTATATCTTGTTTGAAATATTGGGACAATGTGGGAGTATCAACACATTTCCCAAGCCTTTTGTCTGAAGAAGAATATGAATTTAATTATCCAAATAAGGGTTTATTTGGAAGAGGAGAGGTTTCTAAAACCTGCTTGCTTAAGGTATCTGATATGGGTACAGATTTTATTTTTTTTCCCCTCAATAACCTAGAATTCTTAATTAAGCTAAAAGGCACATTAAACAGCCTTGTTTCAGATCATATGAGTTGCTTCATTTTAGAATTTGGCAGAAATGTAAGCTGCCTTAGAAAGTAATTAGATTTTTTTTCCTATTTTTGAAGGAACTAGGGGGTCAGCACCCTAAAACTGACTCTGCTTTACATCTATAAACCACTAGTACTGCCATTAGACCATTTCTACCATAGTTTCATAGTTTCATAGTAGCTAGAGTCGGAAGGGACCTAGGTAGATCATCTAGTCCGACCCCCTGCCTTAGCAGGAAAGAGCACCGGGGTCAGATGACCCCGGCAAGGTGCTCATCTAACTTCCTTTTAAAAATCCCCAGGCTAGGAGCCTGCACCACTTCCCCTGGAAGCTGGTTCCAGGCCCTAGCCACCCTGACTGTGAAGTAGCGCCTCCTAATATCTAATCTAAACTTACCCTCCGCCAGTTTGTGACCGTTATTCCTGGTCACTCCTGGCAGCGCACGGGGGAACAGGGACTCCCCCAATACCTGCTGATCCCCCCTGACCAGTTTGTAGCAGGCCACAAGGTCCCCCCTTAACCTTCTCTTGTGGAGGCTAAACAGGTTCAGGTCCCGTAGCCTCTCCTCATAAGGCCTGCCCTGCTGACCCCTGATCATACGAGTGGCCCTCCTCTGAACTCTTTCCATATTGTCCACGTCCCTCTTGAAGTGCGGCGCCCAGAACTGGACGCAGTACTCCAGCTGCGGCCTGACCAGTGCCGCATAGAGGGGGAGGATCACCTCCCTGGACCTGCTCGAGATGCATCTGTGGATGCATGACAGGGTACGGTTGGCCTTCTTGACTGCCTCCCCACACTGCCGGCCCATGTTCATCGTGGAGTCAATGACGACTCCAAGATCCTTTTCCGTCTCCGTGCTGGCAAGAGGGGAGTTCCCCAACCTGTAAGTGTGGTGCCGGTTCTTCCTCCCCATGTGCAACACCTTGCACTTATCAGTGTTAAACCCCATCCTATTCTCATCCGCCCACCGTTGCAACCTGTCAAGGTCAGCTTGTAGCCTATTGCACCCTTCTAGTGCACCCACATCCCCCCACATCTTAGTGTCATCAGCAAACTTGAACAGGGTGCTTTCTACCCCGTCATCCAAGTCACTGATGAAGATGTTGAACAGTGCGGGCCCGAGGACCGAGCCCTGCGGAACCCCACTGCCCACGTCCTTCCAGGTCGAGAAGAACCCATCCACTACCACCCTCTGGGTGCGGCCCTCCAACCAGTTGGCGACCCATTTGACCGTGTGGGCATCGACACCACAGTCTCCCAGCTTTTTGATGAGGACAGGGTGAGAGACAGTCTTTTTATAAAAGAATGAATTGCCACCCAAAGCTTGTTTTGTTTTAATGCTTAGGTTTTTGATGTATTTATTGCAGCTCAGATTTTAATAACAGAAATTCCAAGGTATGTGAACGAGGACACAGTCTCTTTGTAAGTGCACGCAGACATTCAGTGAGGTTAGAGGTTGCCACTTAATCTAACTTAGTTTGCACAGGTGCAGACCTTGCACTGGGATCCCTAGTCAGGTCAATCCAAGTACAAACTGTACATAAGTTCAGGACAGTTAAATTGTTCTGAAAATAGTTGACCCAATCTAAATTAGTGTAGTCTAATTTCGGGGGTCTGGCAAGGCTGATTTAACTGAACTTCTGTACAGTTCCCAGTGCAACCTTGTGTCTGGGAAAACCCAGCTGCTGGCCCCAGCCTTGGGGCTGCATTGTCCTACCTGTCTCCTGACACTGGGCTATTTTTAGTCTCCCTCCTCCACCATGAACAAGGACCCTCCATAGATCAGCCAGCCCCCCAGAGCTCAGCAACCCCTGCCCCATCCCCCATCCTGCAAGGTGCTCCTGGTGCTTGTTTTATTGATATTTGTTCATGGAGAGCCAAGAAAGTAAGTTAGGGTGAGGGGATGGGTGTGATGATGATGTGGGGGTCGGGGTTAGCTTGCAGAGCCTGGTTGTCTGGGGGTGAGGAGATACTGGAGAGCTAAAAATAGCTCCTGGTCCCTGGGGGGAGGGGGAAGTCCCCCCCCACCATTCCCCTGATCCACTTTGCAGATACCACCTTATAATCTGTCAAAAACATTGATTATCTGTACCATCCCCTGCATCTACCAGTTCCTCTCACAGCCTCATTTGATACTTTTTATTTTTCTTCTTGTAATTATGCATGCTGTTAAAGAAGTACACCTTCTTGATGAAAGCAAATCTATATCATCTTCATGAAAGACTCTAGCAATGTTTTTGCAGACAACAACCAGCAGCTCTCTCTGCTCTTAGCTGGTCTCCCCCAGTTCTGGGTAATCAAACCTGTGCTCTAATGTTTCAGTTTACAGTAACTGTTCTCTTAAAGAGACAGTGTACTATTTCCATATTCCCCCTTTTTGAACACCTAGCTTTCTAACTCTAGGACAACTTTAATAAGCCATTTTTAATAAAGACACATTACATTAGAACACTAACATTAACATTGTTAAATAAAATCTTTGTGGTTCTCATCACAGGCTGTTTGATCTGTGTGTTGCTGGTTCAGCCTCCTCAGTGACTGAAGTGGGGGTCTGTTCTTTTAATGCCTCTGTCATCTCCTCTGAGCAACTTTCCTGAATCAGTTTGTGTGTAGTTTCCAGTTGTTCTCTCTTCATATCCTCCTCCCCTTGTTCAGGAATCTGCTGCAAGTTTCTCCTGTTATGTCAAAAAGATTGTCCATCCTGAGTCAATACGTTGTAAGATCATGGAGAAACCTTACAAATAACTTGCACTTTCTGCTCCCAGCTTTCACCATTATAAATATGAAACTCGTTATTAGGCTTCAGTGCCTGCGATGCCCGTGAACCTTTGTCATAGTACAGTTTTTGTTTAGCTTTGACCTTTTGCTTATACCCTGTGCAAGTCAGTGTCAGTCCTGTGATTTGTTACTGTCAATCTGGGTAACCTAATTCTCAAATTTCTGTTAAATAAAATCTCAGTAGGTGACAGGCTAGAGGAGCTGATTTATAATTCAGAATTTCTATAAATAGATCACCTCCTGAATCATTGGCTTTCTTTAATAATCACTTTATTATCTTAACATCATTTTCCAGAAGCCCATTAGATTGTTGGTATCTCAGACCCGATGTAACATACTGAAAACCATAGTCCTGTGAAACATTTTTAAATTTATGCCCTGAAAACTGGGGATCATTGTCAGAAATAACCCTATGTGGAATTCCATGTCTGGAAAAAACTGCTTTCATGCACCCCCTTCCCAGTGCTGCTACCACATGCCCTGAGCACAGCCCCCACCAGAAACAACCCAGCACAACCCCAACCCCAGCCCCAGCCCACAGTGGCATCGCGCCCCACCCCACCCTGTGTGCAGATCCTCCCATGCCCTCCCAGGTTGCATGCAGCAGCAGGAGCTACCCCCCTCCCTCCCTGCACCCTCCCAGTGAGCCACTCACAACTCCAGCCCATGCCCACCCTGCCCCACTCCTTCCCTCACCACAGGGGCCTCAATCGCCCCCCACCCCATGCTCCTTCCCTCTCCACCACAGCAGACTTACCAACTAGATGCTGGTCTCCAAGCTACTGGGCTGCACTCCTGTCCCCATGCATGCTGTGGCTGTACGCATGCACAGGGCATTTATCAGCCACATTATTGATTGATTTTTTGATGCTTTCAGTTTTCCCTATATCAGTGCTGATCCACTATGGGACAAATGTACCAGTGTACCTCTAGTACAAAGGTTCCTGGAAATGGTCACCCATGTAGCCAGGTATACAAAAAACCTTGCACAGCACACCAGCAAATTAAAAGCATGACTAAAAAATAATTAAATAGGTAGTTAGGGGATGCCAACATGGACAAAGAATTTGCCAAGTTAAAAAAACTTATTGAAACAGCTCCAATCCTCAGCTCTTTTGACAGTAAAAAAGAAACCAAATTGTCCACAGAGGCCTCAAAAGAGGGCAGTGGGGCAGCCCTATTGAAAAAGTATGGCGATCACTGGAACCCAGTAACATATGTATCCAGAGCTCTCAAAGAAACAGAATAATTATATGCACAGACAAAAAGAGGCTTTGTCTCTGGTGCATGGGTACAAAAAAATTCATGTTTTTATATATGGAAGACGAGTTGTGGCAGAAACTGACCACAAGCCTCTGGTCACCATTGCAAGAAAGGGGCCAGCTGATATACCTCTCAGACCACAGAGACTTTTTTTCAGTTACAATTATATGATCTGAGATTAGAATATAAGACAAAAGATGCATCTCAAGCTGGTCCAGAGAGGTGATACTCCCCCTCCATGAGACTTTGGTCAGGCTGTAGCCCCTCCTGTAGCCCCCTCCCAGCACTGCTGCCACCTACCCCAGCGTAGCCCTGACCCCAGAAGAACCCAGCACAGCCTTGGCCCCAGCACACAATGGCAGTTGACCCACACAGATCCAGAGGCACATGCCCCTCCTGCCTTCCCAGGATGCATGCAGGGTGGAAGCCGCCCCTCTCTGCATCCCCCAGATGAGCCACTTATGGCTCTGTCTCATGCCTCACCCCACCCTGCTCTAGCTGAACAGCGCCCGTCCCTGCTCCACTCCCTCCCTCACCACAGGGGCCTTGATCTGTCCCCCCCCATAGCAATCTTCCCTATAAGGTGTAGCGATTTGTGAGCTCACCGCTTCAGTTCCTGAGCACACTATTTCAATCCATTCCTGAATTGGTCATACCTCCCCCTTTCAGGGCGTGCTGCTTCAGTCTGCCCCACAGTATAACAACAAAAAGTGATATTATAGCTGGCAGCGGAGTAGTTTCCTAGAGCCAGGGGATCTCAAAAAACAGGACTTCTTGCAGTGTGTTCCTCATTTAGAAACGGACAGGGAACAAAAGGTTTAAAAACAGGATGGTCCAGTATAAAACAGGACCAATGGCCACCCTACCTTTGTGCAGGAGAAGAAGAGATAACTGGAGTTTGGCCTTGTACCAAAATGTCCTGGCACATCCCCCTCCTCCTCTGCAGCCCTGTTCTGTTGCTACTGCCTGGCATTTGTGCAATCACTTGGTATTTTAAAAAAACTGTACTCCTATCCATCCCATTTGGGCAGCCCCCAAATTAATGTCACTGCTGAGCAACAGCAGATTCAGCTGGTGGGAAGAATGGTGTGGGAAAGGGCTTGCTAGTGGAGTCAATGACCATGTTCTAGTGCTATATTAATTGTCCAGGCTTTTTGCTAGCTTTGCATTTTGGAAGCACATAGTGTTCCCAGCCTCTGATACCTCCTGTACCTGTTCCCCGGAGCCAGCGGAGCCCGTGCCAGCCCCCAGCCCCAGCCCCCACCCCCACGTCGGGGAGTGAGGAGGCACATGGCATTGGGGCTGGGGAGCAGAGCAGTTCCCCAGAGCCAATGAAGCAGTTCCCTGGCACCAGCCTCAGCCCCTGCCCCTGCCTCACCTTGAGGAGCAAGGCGGCATTCTGCCCCAGCCCTAGCCCTTGTCCCTACCCCAACCTCACCTCGGGGAGGAGCCGCTGCCTCCCCCGCATGAGGAGAGAGGAGCTTACCTCCGGTAAGTGTCCCACGGCAGTCCCAGTGCCTCCACCACACTCTGCACCCAGCTTCTCTCCAGGTGGGTGCGTGGCGTTAAAAAGTTTGTGCACAGCAAGATTTTTAATCATGTGCAGCCACTCATGCAGGCAGCTTAGAAGGAAACTTGCCCCATTCCCCTTCCCTCCCCACACCCCTTCTCCCACACCAGACTTACCAGCTCAACACTGGTCTCCAAGCTGCCCAGCTGCATATTGGAATTGGATCAGTATCAGCCAATATGGTTCCTTAAAAAATCGGCTGTCTGTATCAACCCCCAAAATTTCTGTCGGTACATCCCTACTTTGTATTCCTTCCTTATCTTGTGGGGGTAGCATGTTTGATATTTGCCTTATTATCTCAGGATCTCATTGCACCCCATTTTCTGATATTTGTTCCCCCAAGTAGGTGTTTTTTTTAACTCTAAATTTGCATTTCTGCTTATTAAGTTTCAGCCCTGCCACCCTCACCCTGTTGAGGGCTTTCTGTACCCTCAAATCTTGTTCCTTTTTGTTTTTGCCCCATGCAAGGATACCATCAATATACATCCTGACACCTGCTACTCCATCAAATATGTTCTGCACTTTCCTGTGCAAGATTTCAGGTACTGATCTGAAGTCAAACAGGAGCCTGCAAAAGCAGTAGCTCCCAAAGGGTGTATTAAAAATGCATAGCCTTGAGCTTTTTTCATTTAAAGGAACCTGCCAAAATCCCAAGAATGTGTCCAGAATTGAAAAATATTTAGCACTAGCCATTTCACTAAATATATCCTTGCTAGTAGGCAATGGAAGGTGCTCTTTTTACGCATTTATTGAGCTCCGTTGGATCTAAGCATAATCTGTGTGTCCTATCTTTCTTTACAATTACTAATGAATGTACCCATTCATTCCACTGTGGTTCTTCCACTTTGTCAGTTATTTTCAATGCCACCAGTTGGTTCATCTCTTCTTTTATTCTTCGTTTGATGGCTAGAGGAACCTTTCTTGGGGCTTGAATGACTGGATAATTGGGTTCTGTCAGCTCAATTTTATATTCAGTTTCCAAATTACCACTGTCCTCAAAAACATCAGAATACTGGTCTTCTATAAGTGTCTCCTTGGCATTTCTTATCACATATAATCTCTTAATTAAACCAAAATTCTGGCAGATTTTTAGCCTCAGTATTGGCATAGTATTCCCTATGGCTATTACAAAAGTTATCGGTTTAATTTCATCCTCAACTTTTACCTCTAGTTCACATACTCCTTTGGTGGGAATCATCCCGCCATTGTAAGCTCTTAGTTTTACATTTTTACCCTGGATCCCATTTGTTTTTTGTTTGAACTTATTAATGACCCTTCCATTACTTTCTAAATCTCTGTTTGAGATTTTCCTTCCATTATTTGTAGAGCATGAAGAGTAACTTCTGCTGTCTGGTACAATCTTACTGCTTTATCTAAGATAAAATCCACATCCTCCAAGAGTTTTTCCTGTAGTTTCAAATCTTTAGTTCCTATTACAATCTGATCCCATACAATAGACTCAGCTGCCTGAAGTTGCAGTCCTAATTCATCAGCTTCAGGTCTCTGAGAAATTCCTCAAAGGATTCACCCTTTTTTTGTTTTCTTTCGTGAAACTTGTCTCTCAAGTGTCTCTCTTGTTTTTGGTATTCTGCAAACTTCTGTAACAGTCCCATAGCTTTACCTCTCAACCTGGTTCAGCCATATACTATTAAAGACATCAACAGCTTTTGGTCCTATTGTATTCAGGAACATAGCTATCTTCCTTTGCTGCATACCCTATTGCTTTCACGTATGTCAAAACTTTGTTTAATTTTTTTCCATGATTCAGCAGGTTTCCCTGAGAGTTTCAGCTCCTTGGAGGTTTTCAGATGCTCCACCTCTTCAGAAGTTTCTTATCTTCTCTTTCACTTTCTTTGGATCCTACTCCAAGTACCATGTAATGATGAGTGCTGTTAAAGAAGTACACCTTTCTGATAAAAGCAAAACTTATTTATTATCTTCATGAAAGACTCTAGCAATGTTTTTGCAGACAACTCCTGACAACAGCTAGCAGGTCTCTGCTCTCAACTGGTCTCTGCCAGTTCTGAATAACAAAACACCATATACTCTAATGCTTCAGTTTCCAGTAACTCTTCTCTTCAAGAGACAGTGTACCAGTCTCACACTTATTTATTCCTTTTGTGTAGTTTGTTTTAATTTTCTTGGTCTATTGGGGACTAACACAGTCACTTTTAGATTTCTATTCCTCCAAGGTTTCCATTAAAGAGTATTTAAGTTTAGAGCAGTCTTCGCCAAGCCGTTATTTGGGGCACCAATTCCTATTCCCTACAAAGACACTATCTGTATGCTGTTTTAGGTAACGTTTCATAGTTTCTAGGGTCGGAAGGGACCTGAGCAGATCATCTAGTCCGACCCCCCCACCATGGCAGGAAAGAATACTGGGGTCAAACGACCCCAGCAAGATGTTCATCTAACCTCCTCTTAAACACCCCCAGGGTAGGAGTCTGCACCACCTCTCTTGGAAGCTGGTTCCAGATCCTAGCCGCCCTGACCATGAAGTAGCGCCTCCTGATATCTAACCTAAACCTACCCTCTGCCAGCTTGTGACCGTTATTCCTGGTCACTCCTGGTGGTGCTCGGGGGAACAGTGACTCCCCCTATGCCTGCTGATCCCTCCTGACTAGTTTATAACAGGCCACAAGATCCCCCCTCAGCCTTCTCTTCTGGAGGCTGAACAGGTTCAGGTCCCATAGCCTCTCCTCATAGGGCCTGCCCTGTTGTCCCGATCATACGAGTGGCCCTCCTCTGGACCCTCTCCATGCTGTTGACATCCCTCTTGAAGTGTGGCGCCCAGAACTGGACGCAATACTCCAGCTGCGGCCTGACCAGTGCCGCATAGAAGGGGAGGATCACCTCTTTGGACCTGCTCGAGATGCATCTGTGGATGCATGCCAAGGTGCGGTTGGCCTTCCTGATTGCCTCTCCACGCTGCCGGCCCATGTTCATCTTGGAGTCAATGATGACCCCCAGATCCTTTTCCGCCTCCGTGCTGACAAGAGGGGAGTTCCCCAACCTGTAGGTATAGTGCCGGTTGTTCCTCCCCAGGTGCATCACTTTAGACTTGTCGGTGTTGAATCCCATCCTATTCTCATCCACCCACCCCTGTAACCTGTCTAGGTCCAATTGCAGCCTATTCCTCCCTTCTAGCATGCCCACATCCCCCCACATCTTAGTGTCATCAGCAAATTTGAACAGGGTTCTATTTACCCCCTCTTCCAAGGCACTGATGAAGATGTTGAACAGCACAGGCCCGAGGACGGAGCCCTGTGGAACCCCACTGCCCACGTCCTTCCAGGCTGAGAAGGACCCATCTCCTACCACCCTCTGGGTGTGGCCCTCCAGCCAGTTGGCGACCCATTTGAATGTGTGGGTGTCTATACCACAGCCCCCCAGTTTCTTAATGAGAACAGGGTGAGAGACAGTGTCAAAAGCCTTCCTGAAGTCCAGGAAGACTATATCCACTGCTACCCTTGCATCTAATGATCTGGTGATCTGATCGTAAAAGGCCACCAGGTTGATCTGACAGGACCTGCCACTGATGAACTTGTATTGGTTGCCCCTAAGCATGCAGTCCCCTGCTGGCCCCTCCTGGATGTGTGCCAGCATAATTTTCTCAAACAGCTTGCCTAGGATCGAGGTAAGACTAACCGGCCTATAGTTTCCCGGGTCCTCCTTCCTGCCTTTTTTGAAAATGGGGACCACGTTGGCCCTCTTCCAGTCCTCCGGTACCTCACCAGAGCACCACGAGTGCTCGTAAAGCCGTGCCAGGAAACTTGCAATGATCTTGGCCAGTTCCTTTAGAACTCTAGGGTGGAGATCATCTGCACCGGCTGACTTGAATACGTCCAACCCCCCCAGAAGCACCCTAACTAAGTCCTCGCGAACCTGTGGAGCCCATCCCATCCCAGCATGTCTCTCGTTGTGATGTGCCGGTCATGGCTGAGCAAGCCAAAGCCCTCCTCGAAGCACCGTTCCTGCAGCCGCCAGTTGGTCTCCGCAATGCACATTTCATGCCGTCTGCCTCATCCACTTACTGGCAGGATAGAAGAGAAAACCACCTGTGCACCCATCTCCTTCAGCATGCACCCCAGAGCATGGTAGTCCTCCATCAGGTGATCAGCGCTCCTCCTGGCCGCATCATTAGTGCCCACATGGACTAGGACCATGGGGTAATAATCAGTGGGCTGGATTATGGTTTGGAGCATTCCTTTCACGTCCTGAATCCTTGCTCCAGATAGGCAGTATACCTCGTGTGCTGAGGGGTCCCAGCGACAGATGGGGCCCTCCGTACCTCTCAGGATGGAGTCACCAATGATGATCACGCGACGCTTCTTTCTCCTGGCCTTCTTGCCTCCTTCAGCTTGCACGGGACGCGGTGAGCATGGAGTTGCCTCCTCCCTGGTTTCGTCCTCTCCTCCCTTCTCCTCCAGGGCTGCCTGGACTTCGTACCTGTTCTCTAGCCGGACTGGAGGAACTGGTGCTGCCATGTCTCGAGCAGCCCTGGCACGGGAGGTGACCGTCTGCCACTTAGCAGTGGAGGGCTCATCTTGAGGTGCATCATCCTGGGTCGTACAACCCTGCAGGGAAAGAAAATAGCTGTCAATTTCCTCCTCTGCCTCCCTGATTCCCCTCAGCCTGCTAACCTCCACCTGCAGCTCCCTCACTTGCGCCTCCAGGGCCCTAAGGTGGGCGCCTGCAGGACAGGTGTGGGGGTCTCCAGTCCCTGCCCCCCCAGGCCTTGCTGGGCAGCTCCCGCAGGCCAGGGGGTTGGGGGATGCCAGACCCTCCGTGGGCTCCATCTGGGTGGAGGCCTCAGACAAGCCCCAGGAAGGCCGCGCCCCCCGGGCATGGGCCCTGGCAGCACTCCGTGTCGACACCATCGTAGGAGTCGCTGAGTTCGGGTCCTCTGCCCTGCGCTAACACGAGTCAGCCTCTGGGCCCCTCCTGCTCCCCCTCCAGCGTGAACGCCAGTGCAAACGCCGACGTGCTCTTACAGACCGCGCCTGTTTGCGTGCTCTGTTTGCGCGGCTCGGGAGTGTGGCTCCCTACCAGCTCAGCTAAGAGGGATCCGGGGGCAAAGCAAAGTTAGACATGTTTGGTCAGGCAACCCAAGCCGACCACTTTTACCATCACTACTGTCTTTAGCTAAGGACTAACTGTTCAGGGTCCTCAGTTCTGCTGCAGCTGAGCTAGCACCACTAGGCCATCCTGGGTTAGTAAGAAATGCAAAAGAAAAAAAGTACAACAAGTAAACTGCCACTTAGCTTGACTTAGTTTGTCAAAATTAGACAAACACAAGAGAAGCTCTGGTCATGGCAAGTCCAGGCAGTTGCTTGACCTGCTTGACCTTAATTGACCCTAGGCTCAGTGCCACCATGTTCTCTGTTGCACTGCTGGTGTTGCCTCCCTCCACCCCTTCTCCTCTTCCCAGCAGTCCACATGGGCCAACTATTCCTCATTTCCCACACCTGGCTGAACTTCCTTGCTGGGAAGCTCATGGTGTTCCTGGACCTGGACCCTCAGGCTCTGGTGAGTCCCTCCTGGTCTGGGTTGGGTATGGGGAATGTTTCCAAGGTGTGGGGGGCATTCAGGTTTCTCCCCACCCATAGGAACAGGACCGGACTCTGTTACACTTTCATAATTCCTGTATAATTCAGCTTTATCATACATGCTTCTATGCTGGACCCTTCTGAGAATATGGAGCTTCTGTTGACCTCAAAGAGTTGGGGATGCTCAAAACCTTCATTTCTAGGTCAAGTGTAAATACATTAACATTGTTGTGAAAGGAAGAATGGCCCAGTGGCAGGGGTACTAGCCTAGAAGTACAGAGATTCAGGTCCAGTTCCTTCCTACCAGTGGCTTCTTGTGTGTTGTTTAGCAAGTTATTTTGTCGTCCTCCAATTTGAAGGAAATGAGCTTGTAATGGCTTTCACCAGATTACAACTAATCAACATCTCCAATGCTACCATTGTAGTACTATGAATATACCATGCATACAAATGAATGTATTCATCCTTGCTGCATCTTTAAAAACAATGACTAAAGTGAAAGTGCAATGAGATAGGATGATCATGCAGGGCAATATAAGGTAGACAGTGTTGGTATAGATAGCGTGGAAGAAGACAAACTTCACTTTGTGGTTGAATCAGCTAAAAGAATCAAATCCTTGTCTGGTCATGTACTCAGAAAAGATAGATTTCCTCTTCTTTAGAAGAGGCTTGCCTATGTGACAATGTTGAACATGTCAAGTTTTCTCCTTTTAAAATATAATTTTGTCATTGTCCGGAAGGGACTCTTTTTGAGTAAATGCACACCTGTCAGATGCTAAATCTAAATAAAAACTATGTTCCTAGGTACAAACCAAACTCATTGTGTATTGCTTGAAAGTCATTATTATATTGTGCATTTCTGTTCCTATTTTAAGATATACATATTATCTCACAATGCCACAATACATATAAACATAAGGGCTAAGTATAGACAGTCAAAAAGCTCAAGGCTGAATTGATTCATTCTTTGAAGGTTAGTTCAGGCTGCATAGATTGAGCTGATAAGCAAATTAACAGATATTCACTTTTGATTCCAGAAATGCAGCCACAGGTTTCTTGAGTGGCCCAGGCCAGAAACCAGGGGGTGTTAGAAAATGCCTCTCTGCTTTGCTGACGCAGACAACTTGGGCCAAGATGAGCCTGCCTACCCTGCCAGGGGGAGGTGTGTGGGGAAGGTGCAAAGCATCCTGGGATGCTGGGGGACTGTGAGTTAAATTGAATCTGGAGGGCATCTGGGACAGTAGTCTAATAAATAGATTAACTTAAATCAGTTAAGTCTAATATTACGTCCATCCACGTTTATCTTTAACTGGTTTCAACCATTTTAAAAGTGGCTTATGTGCACTGAACTTCTGCTGTGCTGCAGATTTGAACCAGTTTCTGATCACTTTTACTGGTTTATGTGGAACTTCTGTCCCTTGTCAAGGATGTTAAAGTGAAATACAGCTGGATGTTACCTATACCTAGAGACTATACCTGCCATATCAGTAAAATAAATTCAAGGAACCATAAAAGATACCCCGCGAATCCCTCAGGTTTGTAACAATGGACTGTATCAGTCCTTGTTTGAACAGGACCAGACAAGACAGTGGTTTTATTTTAGACTACTTTGCATCATCATCATCATCCCACTTCTGATTGATGAAAGAAGGAAAGCAATAGTATAGAAAAGTGATATCTCTGTTAATGCTTGATAACTGAGAACATCTTTGGAGCATGATACAAAATTCTAACATAGCTCCCCTCAGAACTGTCTATGTGTGTGGTGTAAAAAGTATATGCACAAATGATTGGCAGCTATGGAATAATTTGGCAGCACCTTGCTTGGTTCCCCAAATGTTCATATCTGTTCAGATATTTTAATCAAGCTTTAAATGACAAGATTGTTGAAGTTTGTGTATGTTGTTATTTGACCTATATAGCATGGTCTGTAGATCAGTCTGATTTACACACCATTGATTTGATTATAGCAGATGAAAATATAGCTGTTATAATATATGATTTTTCATTCAAAGATTTAATGTTCTCATCTGTTACTTTTAAGAAACTTGGTTTATAAAGGTCTGGAGTAAAAAACCTGATTTATTTTCCAGTAGCACGAATAGAAGTCATTTCAATGAGGCTGTTGCATTTTTTACATCTGTGTGGTGTAGTGTAAAAACCAAATTCTAATCCTGTAAATGCCAATCCTGAAATGAGTTCTGTGCAAATACAAGATCCTATCTGCATTAAACTCATTGGAAAATCAGATCCCTACTTTGCATGCAAAGAACATCTCTGGATTCCATGCTGCATAATTTTGGAAGACTTATTCTTCCTCAAAATAGCTTTGAAATTGCATGAGAGGACGACATTTTTACGTTATGTTGTGACCGCTTAGCCTGACTTTATTATTTTATATTCAGCACAATAAAACAGAAATCAAACTGAATACCTAGCCTAGTCTGGTGATAGACACTCTGGTTAGGTGCAGACGTTACACTTTCACAGGTATAACTGATTAGAAACCAGTCTATATCTGTGACAGAAGTTTTGCACATGAAACTGGTTTATACTTGTAACTGAACAGAAGTTCAGCACACAGACTGGTTTAAAAATGGCAGAACCTGGTCTACTTCCTCCACCAAGGCATGGGGGGTGTGGGTGGAGGAAAGAGAAAGAGAGAACTAACTACACTGCTTTTCTGCCTCAGGCTTTTTCAATGTCTATACTTAGCCTCTTATGAGAACCTATTAAGATGATAAATATTATTACAATCTTTTAATCTGTTTCTTCATGAGTTTATAATGCCACCTTCCTCATGTCTGTCATTAGATTTGTGCCCCATGAGATTTTATATACATTGGCTCTAGAGAAATATATAACAGAATTTTAGCTAATCAATCTTTCCTCTTAATTGCTGCAAAAATTCTTACAGTAACTCAGTATGTGAGAAAATCTAGTATTTCACTGTTAATATCAGATTTTTAATGTATTGTTTTATTTATTTATAGATTTATGCTGCCCTTCCAAGAAATGACTCGGGGTGGCTTACAATACAACATAAATGATAAAAACAAATAAAATATTAAAATATTGAAAATATTAATATACTCCTGCTAAAAGCCTGCCCAAATGACAAGTGCATCTTGCTTTGCTTCTGAATATATCCATTCTTGGATTCTGGCAGGTTTCAAGGAGGAGGGAGGATACTCCAGAACAGAGGATGAGGACTTCAACCTCCAACTTGAATTCCCTTAACCACTGGGCAACAGTCTTGTTCTCTTCTAATTCATTCTCTCTGACTTCATTAATCTTTACTTCTTTTTTGCATAGTGCTCCAGATTCAGCATCAGAAGAAAACATCCTGCCCCAGCCTAGCTTACAACCTGCTGTTTAGGGCATTCACCTAGAAGATGAGCCAGGCTGAGACGAGCACTAAACCCGAGTCTCCTACTTCCTGGGAGAATGCTGCAACTACTAGGATATCATGCAAAAAGCCATGAAACTCTGGAATCATCCCCTTTTTCCTCTGCCTTCTAAAAAAGAAAAGGGCCACAGCTATATTCTGTGAGAAGGCAAGTCCTGCATTGGACATGCTCAGAGCATGTTTACTGCATATAGGGATACCTGATGGATTAAGATACCACATAAACTACTTTCTGGAGCCCCACTTAGGCTTAGGTGGGAGGTAGGTGCTGAACTGCTTTGAATGGAGCAGTTCTGGCTATGCAAAGAGGCAGAACAGCAATGATGTAGAGGGTTTCTATGGAGTTTTCTAATGTTTTTGTCTACTTCCATGGTTAGGCAGCCACTGAGTAGGAGTTCCAGGGATTGCAATTTTAGTCCTAAAGCCTTTACTGAATCTAGCATCTGTATTCCTTTTACTTCTAAAGTTCATTGGTAGTAAGGAATGAAGGGAAAGAAGATTATGCATTTTCTATACAAATTCAGCTCCAAGTCTTAAAACATGCCCCAACAGTGCTGGATAAGCCTAGAAATTAATCCTTTGAAAATAAACCCCAGCCACTTGCTTCCTTGCTACTGTAATATAGCTACACTTTGGCACATTCAGACCTTGGGCACCCAGTATCTCTCTCAGTTTTTGTGTGCTTATTATAATGGCTTCATTAGTTTCTTGGCCTTCAGTAAATGTGGAGTAGGAGCAAGGGTGTGGGGTAGGTTTTCATGGTAGCACTCCCCAGCACAGTTCAATGCTGCACAGTCATGCCTTTAGCCTTCACTGATTCCAAACCACTCCAATCCATTTTTTTTAAAGTTAGAATTAAAACTTTACCACCTTGGACTATTCATAATTTAAACTAGAACTGAGTACTGAATCCTGAATTAAACTAGCAAGGTAGATGTCTGACTCAGTAGAAGTGTAACTCAGGTACACCCAAGGGTGTGCCCTATTCTCAGTCAGATAGGATGGGTAGGCAGGAGGAGGTGCTGTGAAAGGGATGTCAGAATTTTGAGCATATCCCTCTTTCCTCTATAGAGTTAGCTCAAACCCAAAGCTCTTAACTATATACAGTTTATTGAGTTACCAACACACACACACACAAACTCTTTAAGATAGCTATAATTACAGATATAAATACAAATATACATATAAAGGTCTGTTAGCTGGAGGAAGTCAGCCCTAGGGAGGGCATTTGGGTAAGTACCCCTACCTCAGGCACAGAAGAGGGGTTGCTTCCAGGACAGTCAATCTAGCAAATGTATACCACAAGTAGGTTAGCAAATAAAGACATCCTTACAGAGCCCATTATACAAAATTAATACACCCAACTTTTTATAACATTAACAATAACAAAAGATACCGAATAGGAAACATAACTGTACCAGATATTAGACGCACCCTATCTGGGTTCCAACCACTTGGTCTCTCAAATGGGATAGGGTCTTTTCCCCCTAGGCCCACTTCCCCCAGGGTCACTTGCCCTGGGGCGCCGCCCCTGCAGGACCTGGGTTCCTGGTAACTCATGGTCCTTCCTATGGGGGCTGTTGATCTGGCCTCTGGGTCCCCACATGATCTCTGGTGTCCTGGTGCCACTGACCTAGAGTTGAGGGTTCTTTCCTCTGGGCCTTGTGCCCCACATTGGGCATCCAGGGAGCTTCTATGACAGCTGAGCCCTCACTGGCTCCGGTTCCTGAGCCTCACGCCAGGGGTCTTTCACCTTCCTGGGCCCTGCTCTGGGCGCTGGGTCTCTTTTAGTTTAATGCTGAGCCACACTGCACGGCTCTGGTTATCCGGCTTATAGCTGGGGCTAACTTGCTCCCAGGGATGGCTCTCCATGTGCCAGTCCATGTACCGTCGAAGCTCAGGCAGAGTCCAGACAATGGTCTTCTCTGGAGCTCCTCTCTCCTCACCGTCACTCGCTGCTCTGCCCAGCAAGCTGAGCATGCTGGGCTTTTATTTACACCAGAGGTCACACCCCTGAAGTCTGCTGGATGTGCAAAGTGCAGTTTTCAATCAGGTCTAGGGGCTTCTTGCATCCCCCACCCTCTGAGAAGGGGCAGGGCAAGCCCCTCCCAGCTGTTACCCGATTGGTGGAAATGTTCCACCAATTCAAAGTGTCCTTCTCCAAGCCAGGCTTGCCATGGAAAAGCAGAGAGCCTGCCACAAAGCACTACGTAAGATGTTTACTGTACAGTTGCCTAGCATAGTCCTCAATAGTTGACCCTTACTCCTTTTACTTCCAAAGTTCAGTGGGAGTGAGGAATGAAAGGAAGAAGAGAATGTTGCCTAGTTAATTGTACAGTAAACGTCTCAGCATCTACACATGTGCCCCTATTAGAGCACACAAAAATAATACAATCCTTCATCCTGAAGCACCCTTGTACCCTAGCCAGCTGCTCTGCAGCACATGGAGCCCCGTTGGAACATCCCTGGGCTAGCATGGAGCCCAGCTGGAGGCTCAGGCTGACCTCCCAGGTCCCCTGCCAGCCTGGACTACTCTGAGTAGGCTCCATGTGCTGTGCATGAACAAACTCCGGTTTTTTGCTCCCAGGCACAGCATTTGAACATACACTCAGGAGCAAAAAACTCCATAGCGTTAAGCACTGGAGTTTATTTATGCACATTCATCTTGTAGATGTGCCCTGGGAGTCTGAGAACATCTTCTTTATATTTCTTTGTTGCATTCCTTTCTGTCGGTATTTGGAAGCTAGACACACACATCTAAAGAATAAAAAGAATTAAAAAGGAAGAAGTCTAGCTTCAGCTTTATTGTTTTTCCTAAACCAAGACCTCAGTCTTTGCAGTTGGTGGACTCTTATTAAAAAAAAAAATCCTTTACCTTTCCTGTGAAAATTAAACGAAGAATGTATCCATGACAATAATAATAAGGCTACATAATTAATTGTTTGTGTGGTTTGAGAGCCTGACTTAGCATATTTGACCCTGAAGGCATGCAGGGACTAACAATCCTGTTGTTTAGTCTAATAAAATTTTCAGTGCCTTGCCCTGATTACCTAGTGAGTACAGAAGCCCTGTCCTTCATGACATTCAAATCTATTCTTTGGGGTTCAGGTATGGGTGAGTGTAGAGTCAATGGAGTTTTATAAATCCTGCATAGAGCATCATTGTATATATTACTCTAGTAAGTGATAAGTTCTGCAACAGTATTGTGGAATCTTTAATGAGAGAGCTTTCAGGGCTGCCAGGGAACCTTGTCTTTTGCAAGAATTATGGTGTTAAAGGTGACAAGAGACAGAGGCAGGGAGATACGTTCTTTTCATATGTGCTAAAAAAGAAGAGGATAGGAAATCAGTGTTTGGTAAAATAGTGGTGATATTGCCAACCCTTCAATTATGATAATGAATAACAGTAAAAAATAGATACTTTCCCTATATATTATTGATGCATTTGGCATAAGTTGCTAACTAACAAAACAGTGTTACAATAAATACATACTATTATAGAAAGAAATACCTCAAAATGCAAGATGTTATGCAAATTGAATGTTGGCAGCAGCTGCAATGTAAATATCTGCAAGGGTGTTATGAAACAGTGGGTGTAAAGTATGACTAAGTGCCATAAGGAGGAGTTTCTAACTGTAGTCTACAGCTTTTCAATTTTCCTCCCAATTTTCTGTCCTTCCCACAATGGTGCTGGACACTGCTAGGGTAGATATTGGTGGTGGTCAACTTTAAATAGCAACTTTATTCTCATGTTGCTTCATCTGTCTCAGAAAACTTCGTATTGCCTGCCACTCACAGAATTCTAAACCTAAAGTACCAAATTCAATGTTAAATGTTGAATCAGTGTGTGAGAAGAAGCTGTTTGACCACATGTACTTCCAGGTATAAGGTTTTACCTTCCACCTTCTCCAATCTTGCCTACCACATCTTGTTGTAACTGTAGAAAAGTGACCGTAAATCTCATGCAGCGGAAGGTGGGCTATCTTCAACCTAGAGAGGCGATTTCACAGGACTTCTCCATCGCTGCACCCTATCCCTTCCCTCCATGAAGCATTGAGGGCCAATCTTGTTATAATGTCTTGCAGGATCAGCTTGCTTTTTTGCTTTGACATTCACTTAATTACCAATATCAGTATCTTCTCCCTCATAGGGAACATCAGTTTTCCTTTTATCAGTTACGCTCAGTCTACATGGTGGCCTATACATAGTGGAGAACTTACTACCTCATCCTGCTGAATGGGGGTTCAAGGCTATTGACCAGGATCTGTTAACCACTGGTTGATTATTGCCCCTCAAAGGGGATAACTCAGTCATTTATTACACCCCAGCCTAGGAACTATGGCTTGAAGGGGCTCAGCATCTCAGTCTGGGGCCATCAATTGTTAACAGCTGTCTGTTAAGATAAGAATATCCACTAGGAGGAGCACAGACTGATATAAATCAAATAGCCAAAGTCCATTAGCTCATGAACTTTTTTTTTTTTCCATGTAGTGGGGGGATGGAAACCCAAATCCACTCCTTGGTATGGGTATGAAAGCAGTCAATCCTGGCTATTCCTCAAGTAAGATGCTTAACAACCTCTACAATAGACATCAGGAAAAATAGAGGGGGAAAATGTACTGTAGCTCTTGGCTTACCGTGTACCCTGACGTGCTATTCCACATATCTTCCTCGCTTCCACTCTCCTGAGAACTGCTCAGTGATGCTGGGCTTGCCTCAGCCTGTGCTTCCTGCTGTGCAGCCCAGCTCTGCACTCTTCAGAGTCTTCCAGTTTTTCTCCAAATTGCCTGGCAGCTCTGTGTTTGTCTCTGTCTGTGCCCTCCACCATGCATCCCAGCTCTGAGCACCTTAGAAGCTTCCCTCCCCTGCCGCTGCATAACTCTTGCAGCCTCTTCTTACTTGGACCGAAGAGGGACTGCCCCCCCACCCCCTCGTTAGTTTTACCCCCAGGTGTTTCTCATCCAACCCTCATCTGCTGCAACCTAGGATCCAACCACAGAGAAGCCACAAATAAAGAGTCATCAGGAGGGAAGGAGTTTACAAAAGCAGAGACTTGAGAGTAATAAAGGGTCCTTCCAAGTCTCTTCCTCCTCCCTCATCCCTCCCCATCCTTCTCCCTGAGAGGGTCCCTGTCCCCATTCCTCAGAAAGGGTCCCTGAGGCTACCATGTACAGAGGGCAAAACACCAGCCCATCTCATCCACCCCACTGCAAGGCGAGGAGAGGGCCTCAGCATCCCATCTCCAGGCTGCTGACATGCTGAAATCTGACACCTAAGAGACAGCCTCAGCATAAAGACTGCAAACTGGCCAGATGCATTTTGACTTTGATGGCAGCCCTAGGATTTGGTAGATATATAAAATTGCTTGATTGTTCATATTGCTTTTTTTCCCCTGTTATCATTGTGCATCAATAAATTAGTCTATTATCAAATGGAGAGGTCATGGTTGGTCTGAGGATACTTCCCCCCTCTCCTCCTTGGAATAAGGCCTCTGGGTCCTAAATCCAGAGCCAACAATAATGACATTGTACTGTGTATATAGACTAACACCAAAAGAGACAATGCTTCTTTAAACTCCTTTAGACAAAAGGTGTCAAACTTAAGGCCTGTGGGCTGAATCTAGCTGGTGGAACCATTCCATCTAGTCTACTAGTAGTCTGGCAGGCTGCTGAAAGTTAGGAGGTATGGCCAGTGGAGTGTGGCCTGCCACAGAATTTGTGGTCCCTGGACATTGCTGTTAGCAGCAACAGGGAGAGTGACAGTTCTTCAGATACAGCCCTTCCTGCCCTATTTCCACCCACTTTCCCCAACTTACGCTGCCCAGCTTATGCTGCTTTCCCTTGGACCCAGACCCACTGCAGTTGCTGCTGGGTCAAAGGATCCAGCCTGGGAGGAGCTCCTGCAGTCCAGATCTGACCCAAATGACTATAGATACAGTTGTCCATTTATCTGTCTTCCAGAAATGGTAACAGAAAGCAAAGCTACCAAGGCTGAACTTACCACAGCAATGAATTAGGCTAGTGCGCATGCCTCACAAATTTAGGAGTCTAAGTTAAATAGTCAACCCATGCAATAAGCCCTTGATACAATGAAGTTTTACAGCTATTGATGAGGTACTTGAAATATCTCAAACTAAAATCTGCAGAAGTATAGTAAAATAATGAACTAGGGGAGATAAAAAAAACTCTAACAATATAAAAACTATTTGCTATTTTACCTACTAACAATTTTTTGTAGCAATACACAATATGCTTCATTTCCTTAAAAACCAAGTCACCATTTCTAATGTTAGAAGGAAGGAATAAATAATCATATTCACCTAGCAAAGATATTTTCAGTGTTTGAGTGATTATGGATTTAAGTTCTAAGAGATTTTTCCTTCTAGTTTTAGCCTATCCATCCCTCTCAAATTCTATTAGGTTTTGCTCTCCAGAAACAAAAAAGTAAGCTGCTTGCATGGTTCAGGTACCTCAGGCTTGTTAGGTTTTAATAATGATCTTGCATATATTTGGGGTAGTCCTGACCTCAACAAGAATTAATTTCCTAGGTTGAGTTAAAAGTCAAACATTGGGCTATCAATATAAGTGTATATAAATGAAAATACTATTAGAATGAAATTTCAAATTCAACCACATGAATTCCATCAGGTTTCTCATAACATTAGTACTACTACAGAATACCTGGTAATGCATAACTGGAGCTGGTTGGATGTTAGGAAAGAAATTAGTAAACACTACAATCCATTGCAATAAGTTGAAAGACTATAATAGCATAAAATGAATAAATGATCCCCAATCCTGTTCTAAATAATGACCACAGGCTCAGTTCTGTGAGAGAGGTTTGGCCAGGTTTATGGTCTACAAGGTATGGCCCTAATGCACATGTGACATACACATTGTTAATGCATAGATTTATAGATTGTATGGGGCTGGAAGGGACCTTGCAAAATCATTGGGTCCAGCCCCCCTGCAATAGGCAGAAAAGACAACTGTGGTCAGGTGATTCCAGCAAGGTGACCATCCAGTCTCCTCTTGAAGATTTCCAGGATAGGTGAGTTTATTCCACAGTCTGAATACTCTAACTGTGAAGAAGTTTTTCCTAGTGTTAAGCCTGAAACACTCTTTCAAGAGTTTGTGGCCATTACTCCTGATTTTCAGTTGTTCACCAAGTCCTTGATGTACTCTCCTGATGTAGTGGTAAGCTGCTACGAAGTCAACTCTCAGCCTTCTCTTCTTTAGGCTGAAGAGGCCCAAGTCACTCCATCTCTCCTGGTATGGCTTGCCTTGCAAGTCTCTGATCCTACGGGTGGCTCTTCTTTGGACTCTCTCAAGCTTTTCCACATCCTTGTTGAAGTGCGGTGCCCAGAACTAAACACAGTACACCAGCTGTGGTCTGGCCAATGCTGAGTAAAGTGGGAGAATAACTTTCTTGGTTTTGCTTGAGATGCACTGGTTGATGTATGCCAGAGTACTGTTTACTCTGCTGGCTACAGCATTGCACTGATGGCTCATGGTCTGTTATTACCCGTAGGTCCCTTTCTGACATGGTGCTAGTCAGTTTGGAACCAATGAGCCTGTAAGTATATTGGGGATTTTTCATCCACAGATAGAGAACTTTACACTTCTCAATGTTGGCCTTCATCTGATTCTGATCCACCAAACTTGCCTGGTCTATCTAGGTCCACCTGTATCTGCAGCCTATCTTCAAGCATGACCATGCTCCCACATACCTTGGTGTCATCTGTGAACTTGGCCAGTAAGCTCTTTACCCCCACATCCAAATAATTGATAACAATGTTGAAAGACACTGGACCAAGCACAGACCCCTGAGGGACACCACTGGCCACTTCTTGCCAGGATGACACAGATCCATTCACCTCTTGGTCCTACCCCACAGCCAGCTTCCTACCCACTTGACTGTCAAGCAGTTAAACACACTATCCTCCACTTTTCCAATGAGAACGTCATGAGACACAAGATCAAAGCCATTTTGGAAGTTCAGGTATACAATGTCAACCTCCTCTCTCTTATCCAGGTGGTTAGTTACCTGGCCATAGGAGGAGATGAGACTGGTAAGACAAGACCAGCCCGCAACAAATCCATGCTGGCTGTCATTCAGAATCCTACCTTCTGCAAGTATACCCCACATAGACTCCTTTATGAATTTTTCCAGGATTTTCCCTGGGATAGAAGCTAGGTTAATTGGCCTATAGTTGCCCAAATCCTCTCTTCTCCCCTTGTTGAAATTGGGCACAACATTGGCCCTCTTCTAGTCTTCAGAGACCTCCCCCCGCAAGTGCCACAAGTTTTGGAAGTTTCACCAGAGGTCCCACTTGATTTGAGCCAGCTCCTTCAGCACTCTCGGATGAAGTTCATCCAGTTCTGCTGGCTTATAAATGTGTGAATTTTCTAACTGATTACGCATCAGCTCAACATCAACAGTAGGAAAGCAGTCATTCCCACCATGCCCATTCTGTAGCTTGTCTAGCATGATTTTCCCCTTAGTCCAGTGAAATACGGAAGCAAAGTAGTTATTCAGGAGTTCAGTTTTCTCCTGAGTGTCAGCAACCAGCTATTCTGAGTTATTAAGAATGGCTTTACACTCCCATTTATTTTCCTCCTGTTCCCTACATATGTAAAGAATGACTTCTTATTGTCCTTGATTTCCGTTGCTAGTTTAAATTCAGTCACCACCTTAGCCTTTCTAATCTGCTCCCTAGAATTGCAGACCATTGTTGTATAGTCATCGTTGGGGACTGTCCCAAGCTTCCGTTGTTTGTATGCCTCTCTCTTTTTTTTTCACCTCCAAGAGGACCATGATATCCCTATTAAGCCAAGAGTCCTTTTGCTGCCTCTCCTCTGCATGGGAACGGACTTCTATTGTGCTTCAAGAATTGTGTTCTTGAGGAATACCCACTCTTCATGCACTCCTTTCACCTTCTGTCCCTGGTGCCATAGAACTTCCCCTACTATTGCCCTGAACTTGTTGAAATTCACCTTTTTGAAGTACAAAACTTCAACCCTGCTAGCTGATACATGTATACCCATAACAAGCTATTGGCAGAACACTACATAGATTCTCTTAGGCTTTAGCAAAATCTTTGTGTGACGAATATGTATATTAATCAATGTTCCACTTTCATAGTTTCATAGTTATTAGGATCAGAAGGGACATGAGCAGATCATCACATCCGACCCCCTGCCATGGCAGGAAAGAGTATTGGGGTCAAACGACCACAGCAAGGTGATTGTCAAGCCAAGTGGTAGGAGCCAGCACCACTTCGCTTGGAAGTTGGTTCCAGATCCTAGCTTCCCTGATAGTGAAGTAGCGTCTCCTGATGTCTAATCTGAATCAGCTTGTGACCGTTATTTCTAGTCACTCCTGGTAGTGCTCAGGGGAACAATGCCTACTGGTCCCCACTGACTAGTTTGTAACAGGCCACTAGATCCCCCCTCAACCTTCTCTTATGGAGGCTGGACAGGTTGAGGTCCTGTACCCTGTCCTCGTAGGGCCTGCCCTGCTGCCCCCTGACTTTGCGAGTGGCCCTCCTCTGGACCCTCTCCATGTTGTCCACATCCTTCTTGAAGTGCGGCAGCCAGAACTGGACGCAGTACTCCAGCTGCGGCCTGACCAGTGCCGCATAAAGCGGGAGGTATCAACTCCCTGGACTTGCTTGAGATGCATCTGTGGATGCATGATGAGATATGGTTGGCCTTCCTTACTGCATCCCCACACTGCCTGCCCATATTCATCTTGGCATCAATGATGACTCCAAGATCCTTTTCTGCCTCTGCACTGACGAGAAGGGAGTTCCCCAGCCTACAGGTATGGTGCTGGTTCTTCCTCCCCAGGTGCATCACCTCGCACTTGTCAGTGTTGAATCCCATCCTATTCTCATCCACCCACCCCTGTAACCTGTCTAGGTCTGACTGTAGCCTATTCCTTCCTTCTAAAATGCCCACATCCCCCCACATCTTAGTGTCATCAGCAAATTTGAACAGGGTGCTATTTACCCCCTCGTCCAAGTCACTGATGAAGATGTTGAACAGTGCGGGCCCGAGGACCGTGCCCTGCGGAACCCCACTGCCCACATCCCTCCAGGTCGAAAATGACCCATCCACTACCACTCTCTGGGTGCGGCCCTCCAGTCAGTTGACAACCCATTTGACTGTGTAGGTGTCGACACCACAGTCCCCCAGTTTCTTAATGAAAACGGGGTGAGACACAGTGTCAAAGACCTTCCGAAAGTCCAGAAAGTCTATGTCCGCTGCTACCCCTGCATCTAAGGATTTGGTGACCTGAAATCCTTGGTCGTAGAAGGCCACCAGGTTGGTGTGACAGGATCTGCCTCTAATGAACCTGTGTTGGTTGCCTCTAAGCATAATCTCCCCTGCTGGCTGCTCGTGGACATGTGCCAAAATAATTCTCTCAAAAAGCTTACCCAGGATTGAGGTAAGACTAACTAGCCTATAGTTACCTGGGTCCTCCTTTCTCCTTTTTTGAAGATGGGAACCATGTTGGCCCTCTTCCAGTCCTCTGGCACCACACCAGAGCACCACAAGTGCTTGTATAGCCGTGCCAGGGGTCCCGCAATGACCTCAGCTAATTTCCTCAGCACTCTGGGGTGGAGATCATCTGGGGTGGACCAGCTGATTTAAATACATCCAGTCCCTCCAGAAGTTCCCTGACTAGATCCTCCATGACCCATAGCCTAGGTGCACTTCCCCTGGGGCCTGAGGGCGACCCAGTGTGGGGGCTGATCTGGTCCCTGGTCAGAAAAGTGGAGGCAAAGAAGTTGTTAAATAGGTTAGCTTTGTCATCTGGTGTGATGACCAAATTTCCTAGCGTGTCTTGCAGGGGCCCCATGTTACCCGGTACCTTCTTTTTGCCCCCTATTTAAAAAAGGACTTCTTCTTGTCCTTGATCCGAGAAGCTAGTCCCAGTTCCATCTCCCCCTTGGCCTTCCTGACTGCCACCCCGCACCCCCGAGCAACCGCAGTATGATCCTCCCTGGCGATGGCCCCTCTCTTCCATTGGTTGTACGCCTCCCTTTTAGCTAGAAGACATTCCCAGATGCTTTCAGTGAGCCATAGGAGCTTTTGTGCCCTACTGCTCCCTTTGATCCGTGTTGGGATTATCTCCCTTTGGGCTTGGAGGATCGTCTCCTTAAGGAGCAACCACTCTTCTTGAACACCTGGCTCCCCTCCCCTCTGGGACCTCAGTGCTTCCCCGACTATTCTCCTTAGCTCATTGAAGTCCACCCTCCTGAAATCTAGCGCTGCTGCCTTGCTGCAGGCCTTTGCCACCTTGTGCTGGATGGTGAATTCCAGCAGGCGATGATCACTGTCACCCAGGTGGTCGAGCACCGGCAGCCCCCTCACCAGGTCATCACCCGTGTCCAGCACCAGGTCCAACGAGGCGTCTCCCCTGGTGGGGCTGTGCACCTCCTGGATTAGATGGAGGTCCTGGATTTGGGCTGGGAACCTACGTGAGTGGTCAGATCTGGCTGACTGCTCTTCCCAGCAGATGTCTGGAAAGTTCAGGTCACCCATGATGACCATGTGTATTCCTCCTTAACGTTGAGCGTCACACCCCCACCTTTCCTCCCTGTCCTGTCCCTCCTGTACAGCCTATAGCCCTTGATAGTCACTGCCCAGTCATGCATTAGGTCCCATCATGTTTCAGTGAGCCCCACTATGTCTAGGTTGGTGTCACCTAGCAGGAGGGTAAATTCCTCCTGCTTGTTTCCCATACTACAAGCATTTGTGCAGAGGCATTTGATGCCTCCTGAGGATGTGTGCACTGGCCCCCTAATCTCAGCATTGCCCTGGCCCCTGTTGCTTACTTGTGTATATGTTCCACTCGTCCTTGTCATAAGTAGTTAGGAACTGTATGTTATTTTCTGGGTGGATGGCTTGAAGCTGCTATAGAAGTGCTGAGGTCTCACAACTTCAATGAGGGCTGTAGTTCAAGCTTACAATGTTTTATATAACGGGGTAAAAAACAACCCCCCCCCCACAAAAACAAAAACAAACCCACCAATCCTAGGGCTCTCAAACTAGGCATACAAAGTTAATCATTCATGAATTTAAAATTACCTTGGTGCCATGGCTCATTGCATGTTGTACATTTTAAGCACACTGATATACAACATTTGTATTTAGGGGAATACTGTTAAGGGGAACACTCTTCAGCATGACTTGAAATGTCAAAGAAGGACACACTCAAGTATATCCCTTCTTGCTTTTATTTTATTTTTGTGAGAATAAAATTCTGTCACTTCAAAGACCTTTCAAATGGGAGCTTTAATACATTAACTTTGGTGTTACAGGAAGAAAATAAGAGCTCCCTTCTCTATCATAGGTATTGTTGCTTCCATTTACTATTTTCTCTGATGGAAAAATTGCTAACATTTGCCACATACTGTATAGAGATTACAGCATGCTTAAGCATTTCCCCTGTAAAATGATGGTTTTCTAGAAAGCTAAAATCTTGTGCCTGGTATAAGTACTTTAGCTGAGATTTCTGATGCTTACTCTAGGCAGGAATATGCTCATCTCTCTTCTCCCTCTCTTGCCACGTACCTCACTTTCTCTTCTTGTACTGGTTGGAAGGAGGATCAGAAAGACTGTGAGGCTGTTTATTCCATTTTGAATGATCTTCATGACCATAGCCATATTTTCCTGTAAAGGTCATAGATTTCACAGACATTAGGGCTGGAAGGGACTTCGGAAGATCTTTGAGTCCAGCCCCCTGTCCCAGAGGCAGGAAGTCAGCAGGGATCATAGGATCCCAGCAAGATAAATGTCTCTTGAAGGCATTCAAAGTAGGTGCTTGAGCCACCTCCAGCAGCAATCTATTCCAGATCTTGGGGGCTTTGACAGTAAAGAAATTGTTCCTTATGTCCAGCCTGAGGAGTTTGTGACCATTTGACCTTGTCATCCCTTGGGGTGCTGTGGTGAATAGATCCTGGTGAGCACCCTGGTAAACTTATAGGCACCTACCAGATCACCCCTGAACCTGTGCTTTTCCAGGCTGAAGAGTCCTATGGCTCGCAGCCTGTCTTCATAAGGTCTGTTTTCCTGACCTCTGATCATGCGTGTGGCTCTCCTCTGGACTCTCTGAACCTTCTCAACATCTTTATTGAATTGTGGAGCCCAAAACTGGATGCAGTCTTACCAAGGCTGAGTACAACAGGAGAATGATATCCTGTGATTTGCTTAAGAAGCATATATGGATGCAAACCAGTGTTTTGGTTGCTTTGCTATTTGCAGCATCACATTGATGGCTCATATTCATCTTGTGGTAAATCATGACCCCCAAGTCCCTTTCATCCATAGTGTTAGCCAGTGTAGCACTGCTAAGGCTATAAGCGTGATGCAGGTTTTTCTTTCCAAGGTGGAGAAACTTGAATTTTTTGGTGTTAATCAGGTTCTCATCCACCCATTTCCTGAGCTTGTCAAGGTTAGTCTGGATTGCCCTCCTGTCCTCAGGTGTGGACACTTTACCCTAAAGTTTGGTGTCATTGGTGAACTTGGTCAGTCCGCTTCTGACACCAATGTCCACATCATTAATGAAGATGTTGAATAGTATAGGCCCAGGGACAGAGCCTTGAGGGACCCCACTGGTCACAGTGCACCACGACAACTGACTTCCATCAAACACCACCGTCTGGGTCCGACCATGGAGTCAATTCCCCAGCCAGTGGATCATGATGAAGCCGAGGCCACAGTTGGCCAGTTTTGCTAAGAGTTGATCACGGGATACTGATTGAAGGTTTTTTTAAAGTCAAGATATTTGACATCAGTCTCTTCTCCCTTGCCCAGGTGATAGGTCACCTGGTCATAGAAGGAAATGAGATTGGTCAAGCAAGACCTACCCACAACAAACCCATGGTGGCTATCCCTCAGGATGCTGCCATCAGCCAGTCTGTTAAGAAAAGATTTTCAAAGAGACCATTCTAAGACCTTCCCTGGGATAGAGGTCAGGCTGATGGGCCTGTAGTTTGCCCGATCCTCTTTCCTCCCTTTCTTGAAGATAGGCACCACATTGGCCTTCTTTCAATCTTTGGGTACTTCACCAGAGCACCAGGAGTTCTCAAAGATCCGTGCCAGAGGCTGGGCTATGATGGTCGCCAGCTCCTTGAGTACCCTGGGGTGTAAACTGTCAGGGCCAGCTGACTTGAAGTTATCCAGCCTCTCAAGGTGTTCCTTTACAAGGTCAGCATTGATGGACGGTAAGGAATCTCCCTCACCCAGGCCTTCCCATCTTGTAATGGGAAGGGGCATCCCTTGGGACTGGTGAAAAAACAATGCGATGTACCCATTTAGGAAGTTGGCTTTTTCCTGGGTGTCAGTTGTCCCATCTGGTTTAGGAGGGGTCCAATGGTGCCCTTGCTTTTCCACTGGCTCCTCACATATCTAAAAAAGGACTTTTTAATTGTCCTTGATACTTGTAGCTAGTTGGAGTTTAGTCGCAGCCTTAGCTTTCATGGTTCACTCCCTGCAGGTCCAGACCAGTGTGGAATATTCCTCCCCAGAGGTAGATCCAGTCCTCCATCCTTTGTAGACCTTTCTTTTTAGATGCAGGAGGTCTGCTAGTTCTCTTCGGAGTCAAGGGGGCTGCTGTGCCCTTCTGCTGCCTTTCCTCTGAAATGGGATAGACTTTGCATGTGCATCCAGGATTGCTCTTTTGAGCAGCCACTCTTCCTGAACTCCCATCCCCTTTGGGTCATGGTCCCCTAGGGCCTTGCCAATAAGCCATCTGAGCTTTTCAAAGTCATCTATCTTGGAAGTCGATGACTTCTGTATTGCTGACTGACTTGTCAGCTTTATGGCAGATGGTGAAGGTAATCATCTTGTGGTCACTGTCACCCAGCCATCCTTCAATCATTAGGTCACCGATTAGGTCATCCCCCATTGCCAGTACCAGGTTGAGCAGCGCTTTACCTCTCATCAGCCCGTAGACTTCTTGCATCAGATAGAGCTCATCCATGCACATGAGAAAGCTTTGCAACCATTCAGATTTGGCCAAGCACTTTTCCCATGAGTTGTGTGGGTAGTTGAAGTCTCCCATGACAACCATGCACCCAGGAGTGTGTGGCCTCAGCCAATTCCCTGGTGAACTCCTGGCCAAGCTCTTGATCCCGGGTAGGTGGTCTCTAATAGACTCCCTCCATTGTGTCCCCTGTGCCATGTTCCCCATGGATTTTAACCCAAAGGGTCTCCAGTTGTCCACCCTAGGTGTCAATGTCGGCCTGCAGGAATGCATAGCTTTCCTGGAACATAGAGAGATAGATGAACATGATTCATCATTGTGACAAGTGATCAGTAAAGCTAACTGCACTTCATCATGTATTAGCAGATGCATGACAAACAAATCCAGGGAGGTGATACTTCCCTTCTATGCAGCATTGGTCAGGCTGCAGTTGGAGTACTGTGTCCAGTTGTGGTCACCACACTTCAGGAGGGATGTGGACAACTTCAAGAAGGTTCAGAGAAGGGCCATTTGTATGGTTAGGGGCCTGTAGGCAAAGCCCAATTAGGAGATATTGAGGGTCCTAGATCTCTTCATCCTCCACAAGACAAGGCTGAAAGGTGATCTTGTGGCTGCCTACAAATTCATCAGGGGGAGGGCAGCAAGGAATAGGAGATGCTCTGTTTACCAGGGCACCTCTTGAAGTAACTAGGAAAAATGGCCACAAACTGACAGACCGCAGATTTAGGATAGACATCAGGGAGAACTTCCTTACAGTAAGGGTTGCCAGAATCTTCAATGGGCTTCCAAGGGAGGTGGTGCTCTTCCCTACCCTGGGGGTCTTTAAGAGGATTAGATATGCACCTGGCTGGGGTCATCTAACCCCAGCGCTCTTTCTTGCCCAGGGCAGGAGGTCAGACTCAATGATCTACTGAGGTCCCTTCCAACCTGAACACCTATGAATCTATGATAACAGAATGAGAAAAAAAATCAAAATTATTTTTATTTTTACCACATCATAGTATTCTCAGTGGGAAATCAGGACTGAAAGGTCTTTCATAGCAAAAGAATATTGATTGCAAGTTTAGTTGATTCTTGATACTGAATTTAAAGACTGTTTATACATTTTGGTCTCACTGGGAATGACTACACAAGACACCTTGATACACAGTAGACTATTCTACTGAACATTAGTGTGTCACAGCAAAACTGTGGTAATGTGCATTAAGCAACACAAAAAAAAAATCAACATTTGCTACTGCACATTAATGCAGGCTAATGCATCTTTGTGTAGTAACTCATATTACAGAACATTTATACAAGTGCTCCAGAGGCTGGGGGGAGGGGGACCACTTTAATTAGTGCAGCTCCTAGAGCCATGCTAATTAAACACCTGGGCCATCATGTGTATCAGTATCCCTACACTGAAAAATGGCAGTGGGGTGCTTTGAACTAAAGCTCATTGAACACACTTCAGTTTAAAGTGCCCCGTTGCCATTTTTCAGCATGGGGACACAGATACACATGACATTGGAAGCTTCTGGAGCATGTTAATTTCCATGCTTCAGCAGACTCAATTGATTGAGCCTGCTCCAATGCACTGGAATTACAGCACATCAGACCAGGCTCACTGAATGTGTATAGGAGCTCACAGGTACTAAGTTTAATGTGCTATAGCAAGAGCACATTAATGAACATGCAGATGCATCCATTGTAGAGATCTAGAATCCTGATTATAATGCAATATTAGTGTGGCATTTACCAATTTACACAGGAGATCAAGATAATAATCCTCAGTCTCAATGTCAAAATTGGGCTGTGAAACTATGCATGACATTAAATAAGTAAATTCATAAATAAAGTTTAAGTAAAATGTTCTATTTGAGCATTCTTTAAGTTCAAGCCAATTATTCCTCATCCTGGTCAGAATGCCAAATTTGCCCTCAAATGAGAAGCATTCCAAATTTATAATACAGATAGCCTAAATCTATTAGTTTCTAATAAAAAGATAATAGATTGTTCATATAGTTTTTGATATCTGCCTAAATTATGCATTAGAAAGAAAAGATGTGAATAATACATGTTTAAATATACTTGAACCAATGGAAACTTAAAAGGAAAAAAAAAAGATAATCCACCAAAATCCTATTTTTTTAATATAGTCTACAGAAAACCCTTAGCTAGCTGCTGATGTCCTTGGATTACTCAGAAAAATTAAATCTGAACAATTATTCTAAAAATTGACTAGAGGTTAATTAAAGAACTAATTTTAACATTTTAAGATGCATTAAAATAAAATTAATATTTTAATACATCATAAGCAATGCACTTAATTATTAAACACAATAGTTAGCTCTTTATATGCCTGTGTGATGACCACATATTTTGTTTAAAAGTGTTAGTGCTGCTCAAAAGTAGAGCATAAAAGTGGTTATGATTCTGCATTTGTATACACCAATAATAGCATGCCTATTCTGAAGAATTTATTCTTCTCTCAGTACTTTATTCGTTGGATGTATATCTCCACTCTACCGTCTTTTGAAAACAAGTATCTCCTAAGGCTTGATCATTTTTCTGATAAATTTAATAGGAGTTTTGATTGACTGAGCTTTAAATTATTTTTATATAACATATGAATGAACATTAGTCTACATATCAGGAACCCTCTAGGTGTTCAGGTAAAGGTATAACAGGATTTGGTCATATAATATATTTTCCCACAAGACCTGTACTGCATTCAGTGTGCAGAACAAAACATTTTGATAGAACTTTTAAATTAACATGAGGTAGACACCTACAGTAGATTTCTTTATCCTACTTTGTTAAATTTTAATGAAATTATAAGGGTGTTATATTGGGCAGAGTTAGAAAACTCAATAGAAGTTGCTATTTGCATTGTTTACAATCAAGGCAATACTAATACATGGCTTGATCTAATATGGCATCTGTAACAGGGGGCCTTCTTGGTGCTGGTCTATCAATGGCCCGCCCACTTGTTTCTGGGCCAACTGCCCACCTTCTCATCTGCCACACCATGATGATATCTAGTTAGGATGTTAATTAGGCAGGAGGCTGCCTATTTCTTGCCCCGGTGCCAAGGGGCTCTATCTGCGGCTCTGTTCTTCCCCTACACCACAGCCCGAGCCATGCAGATGGCATCCATAGATCTTAACCTCACCAGCCCTGCACTGGGCCCCAGAATCCTCCAGTCCAGACCCCTAAAAGGTCCCTCCACTCAGGTAGCATATTCTGCCTTCACTGTAGGCTGCCTAGTTCCCTGAGGTGTTCCCCCTTATGGGTGTGGTCCCTCTGGGACCTCTGGCTTCACAGGCCCTGGCCTCACCTTCAGGCCAGTTGGGACCCCAGGCTCCCAGCTCTGGGCATCCCTCACAGTGGGCCCTTTGACCCTTCTGGTCCTGGCCCCAGCATTGACCAGTCAAGGGATTTAAAGTCAGGCTTCCAAATCTATAGCCCCACTCTCTGTCCTGAGTTCACCTTCTGGACCCTTCTCTGGGGTAACCTACCTGGTTATTAAGGTTCCCCAACCCACCTTTCACCAGGGTGGTAACTGACCTGGCATTTCCTGGAGACTGCCATGCCACTGGAAGCCCCACCAGGCCACCCACTCCTGGCAGGGTGCAGTTTTATGTCATGCCCAGGACCAGGAGCCTCCAAGCCATCCCCTACAGCTCCTGCCTTTACCTTCAGGTTGTTGCATGCAGGCTTGAAGCCAGGTGATGTTACTGCCTGGCATGCCAGCAGCAAACTGCTCTGTTTATATAGTTGGCCAAAGATCTAAAATTGTCACCACAGTCAACCACCTACTGGCTGCTTGGCTCAGTCCTTAAAGTGGCAGGCACCAACAGTGCCCTGCCACAATATCCTTTGCTCTCACATGCCTAAGTGAAAGATATCAATGATATGCCCACTGGCATTTGGAGGGCCAGAGCCCTCCCAGCACCCCCCCGTGCCACTACACTCCATGGCGTCTCTCCAGCCTGGCAGCACGGCCCACTCCAGAAAAGGGCTTGTGCTTGGGGAAATGGGGATTGGGGCTGCTCCTTCAGTTACAGTAGCTTCCCCCTCACTGCTGCAGCAGCCAGGTGGAGGTGAGGTGGGGGAAGGGCCAGGCACCACCTGCAGGGCCTCTGGAGGGGCAGGGAGTGGGGTTGGCCCCAAATGCAGACTGAGTGGTGGCTGCAGATCAAGTGGCAGCAGCAGACCGAGTGGCGGGCAGACTTGGTCTGTGCTTGGGGCCAGTCCCCTCCCAGCAGGAGGGGGCGACTTCTCCTGGACACCGTATTCTGTTGTGCATGTTCTGTCTGTGCTTAGGCAGCGTTCAGCAAAATATGCCCCCTCTTTCAGGGAGGGGGCTGGCCCTGAGCGCAGACTGAGTCTGCCTGCCATTCAGCCTGCAGCCACCAATCAGTCTGTGCTCAGGGCTAGCCCTCTCCTGGCAGGAGGGGGGGTATTCTGCCAGACGCTGCCCCAACCATAGACCAAGTGGTGGCTGTCACCAAGCCAGGCAAACCTAGCTGCGGTGCCCCAGGGGCAGAGAGGGGAACCCCACTCTCTGCCCCACCAGAGGTCCTGCAGGAGGTGTCTGACCCCACCCCCACCTGGACACTGGAGTGGTGATGGGGGAACTAATGTGAGTGGGGCAACAGCCCCATTCCGTTTCCCCAAGAATAAGCTCTTCTAGTGGGTGCTGCATCCTTTCCCCTGTCCCTTCTACCCCTGTCCCTTCCACCCCACCAAGACCTCTGTCTGGCTGTGCCACCAGTGCACCACTTGTTGGGGACAGCAGCCCCTGTCATAATGTTGGGCTGCTGCAGACTGCAGTGGGGCTGCGGGGCTGGCAGGGCTCTGGCCCTTCAGACACTGGTGCTGCTGCATGCAGCCCAACATTATGACAGAAGCTGCTGCTCCCAACAAACAGTAGGGTGGTGGCACAGCCAGGCAGGGGCCCTTGCATGGGGGAAGGGATGGGGGTTATTCCTCCTCCCTCCAGTGTCTGGCAGAGGGGACAGCAGGGGGCCTTTTCCACGGCAGGGAGCAAGGGGAACAGCAATGGTGGCAGATCCAGCTGCCAGTGCGGGTAGAGAGAAAACTAACTCTCCCCCCAGCCCTCCTCTGCCTCAGGGGCATGGTGCCTCACTGCTGCAGCAGTGAGTGGAGAGCATCCAGTACACCTGGATTTGGTTCCTACTGGTGGGATAGAAAGAGGGGAATTAAACCCCTCCCTGGCCCCCACCAGACCCCCACCTCTGCCTGTTCCTACTCAGGGTGGGGAACAGAGGGGTGAGACCAACCTGGCTGGGCTGGAGCAAAGAGCAAAGCCCAGAGAGCATGCCAGGATGCTGGAGGAGTCTGGTTTAACTTAAACCAGGAAGGGATCTGGGACAGACTTTGCATAAACTGGTTTGAGCCAAATCAGTTAAGTCTGATACTACATTCCACCAGGTTTCCCTCAAACCAGTTTCAGCCATTTTCAGACTGGTTTATGTATACTGAATGCCTGTTCTGTTACAAGTTTAAACTGGTGCAGGCTCCTACCCTGGGGGTGTTTAAGAGGAGGTTAGATGAACTTCTTGCTGGGGTCATTTGACCCCAGTATTCTTCCCTGCCATGGCAGGGGGTCAGACTAGATGATCTGCTCAGGTCCCTTCCAACCCTACAAACTATGAAACTATGAAACTATGGTTTGTTCTGATCACTTAAACCAGTTTTTATGTGATGTGTGTCCCTAGCTAGTCTGAGAGGACACCATGAGGAAACCAGGTTAAGTAATAACTGGTTATGGAAGAAGGGCTCATGTGTTGGAGAGGAAAATGTGGACATCTGTAGTTGGGGATAAATTGTTGCCCAATTTACAGTTGCAAAAAGATGTTGGGACCTGAAAAGTACCCAGGGACTGTAGTGTAACTAAAGGTGTGTATAGATGAATTGAGGGGTTACTTCACCCTAAATTGAAGCAGTGGGTTTTTTAAAACACTGCTTCAATTTAGAGCAGTGTCATGTACACCCGTGTCTTACCTGCTTCTCTGGAGGCTGGGAGGGGAGGGCAAACTACTGGTGGGCGGAGTGGTCCCTGGGCCGCAGGGATGCGGGGCTGGTGGTCCCCCCCAGATGGCACCCGTCCACGGGAACCTGGCTAGGGTGGTCCAGGGTGGCACTGCAGCCACAAAGGGAAGGACCAGGTCCCTACACAGCTCATGCAAGCAGGCAGGCTTCAGGGGGGGAAAAAAATGATCAGGCTTACTGCTTTTTTTTTTTTCTTTGGTGGAGCCTGCCTTCCCAGGCTGCTGCTAGGTTGCCTGCATGGGATGCCTACACAGCCCCTGAGCTGCACAGAGTCTGCTGACTCACTCCATGGATGTAGGGGAGCAAACTAAAACTCCTAGGAGGTGTTTTAGTTTGCTGCACCCCAAAGTCATTTAAGGCGCATTACACTACTGAATGTGCTACAGCGGCTGGAATTAATGCACAATACGCCACCAACAAATGCAAACACCAATGCCATTAAGGCAGTGCAAAAGCATTTAACCCACTTTAAAGTGTCATGTACACACGCCCTAAGTGGGTAAAACCACAGCAGCAGTTCCAGGCACCAATTTAGTGGAAACAAAAATCGTAGCCACAAATGCTGCATCTGTGGCCCCCACCCCATCACCAGCAGCCTGTCTGCACCACTGTTCTGTGTGCTGCCACTGCCCATGCCACACAACTGCCCAGTTATGCCATGCCCAAAGTGAAATTATTCTGGAATTTCCCATCAACCTGAAAAGACCTTTTCTCTGAAAGGGATACCCTCTTCTCTTTTTGTATGGAAAAGGGTATGGAAAAATAAATGAAAAGGTCTTTATTTATAAACAAATAAAACTAAATTAAAAGTTAAAAAAAAAGAAAGTGCTACTTCTAAGCCTAAGTATTGGATTTTAATTTTTTCTTGTTTCTACTTGTTAGTTTTTAATCATATATGATTTCCTGATATTTGCTAATGATATAGCCTATTATCATTATTAGTATTTATGCTATAGAGTAGCTCTTTCTCACCCTAGTCATGGGACAAGGGCCCTGATGTGAAAACACAGAACATAAAAATTGACCCTGCCTCAAGGTTTTTGCAATCTAAATATTATACAAACACAACTTCTTGTCTTGGAAATGTAACAAGATGAAAGTGTGTTGATACAGTGGAACCTGCAGTTATACTCTTAATCACTCGTATTAATCGCATATCTCACTCTGGGATCAGGACACAAACAGTATTTGAATAGATACTATTTACAAAAAGAAGAAAAGTCAATCTTTGGTCTGGAAAGTTTACAATCTAAAATTGTCCTTCTGCCCAAAAGTATTCTTTGAATTTTGTTTTAAGATAGTAGAGGTCACCTGGGTGTTTTTTTATGCTTAATTTTTCCTTGACAGGTAGATCTGGAAGAGTTGCAATGTCTATTTTAGTCTTACTTTGTGGCCTGTTTTAGTGGCAGTTGATCTCTGATATGGAACATGGTCTCTGATAAAGAAAATGGGTTGCCATGCACTTGATTGTCTTTCCAAGCATTTTCTCAAGCTGAAGATTCTGTATAATTATAAATCATAGCATTAATGGAAAACAGTACATAAATACTTTAGGGCAAAAAAAGAGTAAATGTACAATACCAGAAGAAAAAAAAATATTTCATCTATTTTTTTACTGTGTAAATATCCTTCAGTTAAATTGCCCATTACAGAACATCAAATGATCAAAGTATACAAACAAAATAACATGTCTGTGGTGCCAGCAAATGACAATGAAAGAACTGCTAAATTTTACTGCAAGATTAAATTATAACATTGTATATATCCTGAATGAATCAGGGTAAAGAGATAGACTGCCACTAAATTTAAAATGAAATCAAAAGATTCTCAGGCCCTGATCCTAAATGTTTATATTTGTACTTAACTTGAATCATCTTATTTAAATTAATGGGTTTATATATAAAAGTCAAGTTAAACACTTGACAGACCAAGGCCTTTTGTGGTGTTTTTAGATTACATTATCTATTGAAACTGCTTCCCTGAAACTGACAGTTCTAATTGCACCCCTCCTTTAAAGCTCTTCAGAGATTGGGTGGAGCAGGGGTGTGCAATCCCCAGCCCATGTTCCAAATCCAGCCCACACAGCCATGTAACCTAGTTAATGTAATCTGGCCACAGCCATGTAATCTGGTCACAGATCCAGAAATTTGGTGGTGTGGATCTCACAGTCCCCCCGCATCCCAGGATGCTTTGCACCTCCTTTGCAAACCCCTCCTTGCAGAATGAGTGGGCTAGCCATAGCCCAAGCTGCCTGCTCCAGCTGATCAGGGAGGCATGCTCTAGCATCCCCCTGCTTCTGACCTGGGCCACTACAAGCATGTGTCTGCATTTCTGTAATCAAAAATGAATGTATGTTCACTTGTTTATTGGTTCAATCTGTGCATCTTAGACTAAGCTGCAAAGATTGAATTGATTTAGCTTCTGGTTTTTGACTGTCTGTAGTTAACCCATGTGTATGCTTTTCTTTGCCATCTTAGATACATTTCTGTTCCCTTTTAGTTTGGGGATTTCTATTACTTTTACTGCATTTGTTGCCAATTGTTTCAATGTTCTAGTACTCTGTAGGTTTCTCTAGGCTAGGGACAGACATTCAAAAAGCCTGACTCTGAATTGATTCAATCTTTGCAACTTAATCTAACCTGACTAGGCTGAATTGGTCTGACACTGGACAGACATTTTCTCTAGACAGAGGAAATTCAAGCACATGACTGCAGTGGCTCAGACTCGAAGCTGTAGGGGCACTAGAGTAGCCCTCCCTTCCCTTCTGCAGGGAGCTGTGCTGAGGGTGGGGGTGTGGCCAGGCCCTGGCAGGGCTCTCTCAATGGGGAGATCTGCCTGCATGGTCCCAGGCTTTTCCCCACTGGCTGTTCAAGGGGCGGGAGTGTTGCCCGCCTCCAGCTCTGAGCTAGCACTCTAAGGCAAAGGGGGTGGGCAGTGAATGCATCCGTTAATGATATAGAGCTTTTCAGTCTCTCTCCCTGCTTTGTCATACAGCAAATTGACAGGTGAGCAAGCCAGCCAGGGGGTCTGATAACAGTCTTTAATACCCAATTAGCAAAAGAATTGCCTCTCCACATTACTTTGAACTTCCTAAACAGTTTACCTGCTAACCTGTTGATTAGCTCCAAAAGGCCCAAGCAGTCACTGTTCTGTCTGCTTATCCCAGTGAGACTGGAAAGAGACACAAACACAGATGACTCTTGGCATTAGCTAGCATACCACACGCTGGCTATAGTCAGTGCTGTAGCAGAGAGGAGGCAGGGATTTCTGCTTAAGCAGTGAGTGGTGAGAGGTGGGAAAAGGGGGACGCTGGGAAGCCAGAAGACCCTGCTGTGCCTGCAAGTCTGTGCCAAGCTCCAGCCAGAGAGCAGAGGAGAGGTGCCAGCTCTGCTGTGGAGCAGAGAGATCTGCTCATCCCAGAGAGCATCCTGGGATGGTGGGGGACTGAATTAACTTAAACCAGCAAGGGGTCTGGGACATACATTGCATAAACCAGTTTGACCCAAATCAGTTAAGTCTGATACTACATTCCACCAGGTTTATCTCAAACTTTTTTCAGCCATTTTCAAACTGGTTTATGTGCACTGAATATCTGTTCTGTTACAGGTATAAACCAGTTTCTGATCACTTAAACTAGTTTATGTGTAATGTCTATCTCTAGCCCTAGAGTCCTATGTTCTTCCTACTGGTATTATTGATAACAATGGTTGTTTCTGTAGTACTCCTGAGCACATACCCTGCCCATGCAGTCCCACTCTGCTTATGCCAAACCTAGAAATGAGAAGTGAAGCCAAATGGAGACCCTTTTCCCCACATCCACCACTACTTTTAAACACATTCCCACCACACCCCAGGCTCAACAACATGAATGAGTCCTCAACAATTATTCTAGCACTACTCTAAATGGTCATATAGGAGCTGATTAAAAGCTGACTGATGTCAATGGGAGTCTTCCCACTGAGTTCATCAGAGCTTTGGCTCAGACCCTTCTACTCAAAAATAAATAGTGAGAAGGCGTAGTCAGATCTCTGCAGAGGGAAAGTATGCAAAATACTTACAGCTATATTTAAATGTTACATGGCTTCTTTTGTATGAGTTGAGGCATGGGATTTAAAAGTAAACTAAAAATTTAATCCTCCATTCAATTCCCAAATCAAAAACATTATGTAGTGGAGTACACATTATGCAGTATGACTAAAGGGCATTTCACATAAAGATGTAGTAAATATTTTAGTAAGGAACCTCTCTTTTACTTTGTAAATTAAAATGAGTTATATTTCTAGCTAAGCTGAGTCATTTTACTTTACCTATATCATTGCATGCTAGGAATGCATTTCTGGTATTATTTGTATCTTTAATGTTATCTACCTATATATCTCATTGGTCTAAAGTTTAGTTCTCCCAAGACCTCCCCAAATATTCCTTTTTCATTTTCCCCTGGGGAAAAACAAGGAAAAAATAGCTTTGTATTCTTATTCCTAATTGTACTCTTATTCCTAAAATGCATATCCATAATGGTTATCTGTAAAAGGCTTATGCTTTTGGGGACTACAGAAGTGAAAAGCCTGTCATAAGCCTTGCAAGCTTGATTAAAACAAACTCTCTATTGCCTATTTGATCCAAGATTTATTTTCAAAGTACTTGTTATTACAAAACCTTGTTCTCCCAAGCAAAAATGTTCCAATTTATATTTAGGCATTCATTATACTGTTAATTGCTTCTTATGTTGTTACCATGCTAATATAAGAAAAATTTAATCACTTTCCTAACCATTTAATTTGAATAGAAGATATTATTGACTACACCAAGTTCTTCTAAATTATGTACATGACTGCATCTATATGCATCATGAGATGAAATTTTACTATACACAGAGCCCACGTGCTTTATTTTTTACTGCCAAAATCAGATATTAACTTTAAGTTGTTTATATACATAAGCCATGTCCATTATTATGCGTCTATCAAATAAAAATAGGCAAAGCATCATATGGTAGAACTAAGGATGATAACCCTATCTTTCACATGAACCATTATAATTTTTCTATGAGACTATTTAGATGTAGGTTCAATAAAACAGACAGATGCGATAAAATAAGGGTGTAATACTAGTGGGTGCACCTACACGTGAGCTTTACTGTGGAGTTGACTAATTTCACAGTAGAGGGTGATGCTTTACTGTGAAGCTGCACAGTAAAGCATCACCCTCTACACAAGCACCCTTATTAGAGCACAATAAATTAATTGACCCTACTGAACTGTCTGGGACAAGTATTATCCTATGGCAGAGCATGAAGATGCTACAGGGCAGGGGCTGCCTGCTAAGTAGCTCAGCACTATAGCATCCTTGTGCCCTGGCCAGCCCCTCCACCACCTGACATTGCCACTCAGAGCCTGGGGCTCTCTACCCCGGCTCAATGTGCTGCAGTCCTGGGCATACATGTAAACCCTGTGCCTGGGAGAAATAAACTCAGGGAAGAGCTGTACCTGATGCATGCGGTGTTTATTGCTCTGCACTAAATGCATGTGTAGATGCGCCCAATGATAGTAAGTTAGTAAAAGATGAATATTCAGTAGATAGCGCAAGCCATTACAGGAATCCATGCTTTCTTAGGTGTGTATCTGTACTGGTGGTGGGGAGAGGAGTTGGAAACATAACTTTTCACTAGTATAACACCAGTAATAGTAGTGATAGTGAAAGTTATGGCACAGACAAGGCTTGGGAGTTCTTACCACAGAATCAACAATCTTACTCATACTAAATCTTTCAACTGCAATCACTTGTGAGCTGTGCCAATAAAAAATTAAGTGGTTGGTTTCTATAATTGGTATTATTGATAAAAATGTATGGGGCCTCCTGGATCATTGAGTCCTATCCCCTGAATTCACAGGCAACCATTTATCCATGAAGATTTTCAAGAATGTCAATTCTTTCCCCTCTCTCAAACTACAGCCAAAAAACCACCTTATAGCATACTAGAAAAAAAGCAACTATCATACACAAAGTAATATTAATTAACTCCTTACATTTTCTCTTCCAATATTCTATTATTCCAATAAAATTTTACTTCTTCCTAGAGGTACTCATATGAGAGTCTTAGCCCTGCTTAAATCCAGAGTAACTTCTCTGACTTAGAATCATAGAATCATAGAATCAATGAGTCGGAAGGGACCTAGACAGAACATCTAGTCCAACCCCCTGCCATGGGCAGGAAGGGGCATTGGGGGGGGGGGCAGGGGTCATAAGACCCCAGCCATGTGCCTATCCAGTCTCCTCTTGAAGATCTCCAGGGAAGGTGAGAGTACCACCTCCCTGGGAAGCCTATTCCAGGCTCTGGCCACCCTTACAGTGAAGTAGTTCTTCCTAATATCTAACCTAAACCTATCCTCCCTCAGCTTGTGGCCATTGTTCCTGGTGACTCCAAGGGGGACCCTGGTGAACAGACTTTCCAAAGTCCCTGGTGGTGGCCCCCAATGAAGTTGTACGCAGGGGCCACCACCAGGGATCTCAAACTGAGCAGAATTTTGCACTTACCAGTTCAATTATCTAAGCAAACATGTTTTAAAATTGTTTTGCACTTTTGAAAGATATTCTTGTCTATTACTTTTCCTTTTTCTTGTCAAATAGGGTTTAGTAGGGGTTAGAGCAAGTGCCACATCATTTGGATGACCAAAGCATAATACTTCAGTGGAAGCTCATAGCATAGTTAACTAACAACCCATGATATAGACTAAAAGATTTTTGCATATATTGGGACCCTTCTACACATGGGGGTAAATGCATAATTGGATCTAATATGTGATTCACACAATTGCATGTCCTGCCATGCCTCACATACATGGCAAGAGGCATGACTGTGGGATCACACATTAGATCCCATCACCATACTCCTGAGATTGTTATCTTGGGCCTCCCTGCACCGGCTTCCATGGCTGCAAGCCCTGCAGCTGGCAGGGCTCACAGTGGTGACAGCATTCTCTGCACTGTCTTGTCACAGCCCCACCGCTGCCATGCTCACAGGGCAGGCAGCACCATAGTGTTACCCCTGCTGTGAGTTTTGCCAACTGTGGGGCTCCCAGTGGAGGCAGCATCATTGGTTGTAGGGCTCACAGTCAGGGCAGAGGGCTGTGAGCCTCATGACCTGTGGACCTCACTGCAGCAGCAGCATTCTGCCTACTGCCCCTGCTGTGAGCCCTGTACCTTACAAGCCTCACAGTAGTGGTAACGCTCTCCCTGCTGCAACCCCTCCAATATATGGTGCTACCCCACTGTGAGCCCTGCAGCCAATGAGGCTCATAATGGCGGCAGTGTTCTCTCCACTGCAATCCCTGGGAACAATGCTGCCACTGCGAGCCTTGTCAACTGTGAAGCTGACAGTGGGTCATGCACCTCTGTGGCTGGGAGCCCCTCAGCTGATGGGGCTGCCAGCCACAGGGGAGCACTTGGTCACATATTCAATTAATGGCATGATTACAAGAAGCTACAGTGTTATTACACATTTTTTGTGGAATAACATTGTAGCTTATTGCTGTTTTATCATGCCATTATTGGTTGAATGTTTAGCTGTTTAATCATGCCTCAAGTGTAATGTGCATAGGAGCAATTTCACATAATCAATAAATTTGTAACCAGGGGTTTCCTGCTGATAATCTGAATTACTGAAAGGAATAAATTTGTCATATAAGCTATTCAGTGCAAAAATTTTCTGAACCATAGCAGTAAATAATTATTTTTGCACTATAACTGTTGTAATTATCTGGTACATAATTAACAGGTAAGCCAGAGAGTGTGGCAGTAGAAAAGGACCTCAGCTGTTGGCTTCAAAATGTATGAGTCGGAAACCTGACTTTGGACTTATCCTAGATTTCATAAATTTCATAAAAATTAGGGCTGGAAGGGACCTCATGAGATCATCGGGTCCAGCCCCCAGCCCAAGGGCCAGGAAGTCAACTGGGGTCAGATCGCTCCAGCAAGATTAAAGCATCCTGCCCCCAGTCAACCCAGTTGTAAATGTGTACTCAACTATCTAAACAAACAAAAAAGGAGGAAATAAAATAGAGAAACAATGATAAAGGTGAAATGATGGTGCGAGGAAGGTAATGAAACAATCTGGGGACAAACCAGGAAGCATTTGTATACATCAGTGACATGAGAAAACATTGGTTTAGATGCACAAATATAAATTCTATCGGGAGAGAATACAAATAAAAATATATCTCTTTCGTGATGCTAAAGTTAGACTTGACAGATATATCACAACTGAAGAACTATAAAATCTAAATGTAAAACTAAAAATTTTGTGGAAGTAGAATGATTTATGCAAATAAAAGCAGAGTTACTTTGAAAATATATGAACAGCAGGAGAGCATCAAAAATATTTAGTAGCTTTTCTAATAATAACAGCAGAGAGATGCAGGCTTCATGGGGTTCAAATACAAATTGCCTTCAATCCCCATGGAGATTGTGCCTCTAAGCTTGTCCTATGTAACCTCATGTGATGTTTTGGGGAAAGCATGTATTTCTTTTGTTTTATTCCCTTATGGCCCTTCATGCATATAAAGCCTCAGATCTGAAGTAGATGAAAAGAATGTAACAGGGACCCTTTCCCTGTCACTCGAAAGTGGCATGGCCCCTTTAAGGGTAGGGGTTTTGTATCAACCAGCAAAGCAGGGGTTAAGGAAGGACTCTGTAGGCAAGTCAGGTGACAAGGGAGTCACCTGACCTAAAGGGCATGGCTTAGGAAGTATAAGAGTCCAAAGCTGGAGAAAGAGGGGTCAGTCTGTCATTGCAGGCTGTAGGGGGAGGAACTCTGCCTTGAAGTGGACTTTGTTAGACAGACTGGTTGAGAGCTGTTCACCCTGAAGCCTATAAGCTATAAGGGATGCCAATACCAGGCATGGAGCCCAGTCAAATGACCGGACTGCAGTGAAGTCCAGTCCGCAATGAAGTCTAAGGTTAGTTATACAGCCTGAAGGAATAGGACTTGTATTATAGCCCAAAAGAGGTTAAGCTGGAGCTCACTGGGGCAAGGCTAAGGCTGGAGCCCAGAAGCCAGGTTCAGAAGAGTGGGCCTTGGCTAAGCTATGAGCTAGAGCAGAGGGGCTGAAGCAGGGAAGCCCAACGGCCCAACAAGGGAGTAAAAGCCAAAGTGGCTTGGTGATTTTTGGGGATAAGTGTCCCCCTAGATATGATGTTGCATACCACAGGCAAGGCATAGGAGTGATAATTGGGGTTGCTGGAGGTCATGAGTTAAGCCCTTAAGCCAGGTCAGGAGAGTCAACCAAAGGGAGGAAGAGCAAGCAGTCTCCGAAGGCAATAGATGAAGGCAGCCTCCCTTTCATTAACTTTATAACGAGATGTGATGGGTGGGAAAACAAGGCAAGACCTTAAGAGACAGGGTTGAGAGAGAGAGCCTAGCAGGGAAGAGGTGGCTTGTAGGGGCCATCACAACGGTTCTCAAGCACCTAACGCATTACAGAAAGGCAAAGGGTTTCTGTTGGTTAGCAGATATATGAATCCTGTTTTTGACAGGTATGACTTGCTGAAATTATTTGGAGAATACACTGATTGACTCCAGTTAGAAAGGCATCCACAACACTGAGCATCCCATAGTGGTTCACTACTAATTCATAATTGCTGAAGGCTTGACCTACATTGGGTGGAAATTCTGTTCCAAGTTAAGTGGGAAATCAAAATTCTCACAATCTGCTGTACATTACACACATTAAATTCACTTTTAAAGAGGGTTTAAGGTACAGCACTGTATATCCCTACAACTCCATGACTGTATTAAAATTATCATCCTCATATAATCAGCCTCACATAAGAAAAGAGACTACTTATACATCTCAGAGAGAGTATGAATTGAGGTTTTGTTAACAGAAGGCCAAACAATCAATCAGAAAATTCCTTTTACTGTGTGTCTATACCTTGACAATTCAGCTGGATACTGCTCTTTCTAATCGATGAAGGGAGATCAAATTATATAACAATATATAAAGCTGGGTCCCAAGTTGTACTTTAATATAGATCTAGGAATTTATTAAAAATATATATCCAATTTGTTAAAAGGCAATGGACTAGTGTGCATGTAAATGATTTGTGTAAACAGATATAAAAAAAGTGGGCTAGTTGGGAAAAGCTAACATGGATGTGCCTGTAAGAGGGAGTCAGAGGGCTTCTATTATTTTAAAAGGAAGTGGCAGCAGGCTGACTTGTCTCTGGGAGGGCTGGCAGCTAAGAAGCAGGCTCACTGCTAGTGACCTACCTACCAGCAAACAGGCAAGCTTGTAGCCACACACCTACAGGCTAAACCTGGAGAGTAACTCTCCTAGGGCATAGTGGCAGATCAGTAAGCTCTGCCAGGGCAGTGTAGGAATACAGAGCTGCAGCTAGGGAAGGTAGATTGGTCATGAGGCCCAGAAATGGAAACCCTTTGTGGGTGGCTGGGGAGCCACCTGACCTTCAAGGCAAGGGCTTAGGAGGCACAGAAGAGAAGTGCCTGAGGGCAGGCTGTCAGTCTGGCAGTAACTCCTGAGCAGGATGGCTGCAGGAAAGTGACTGGCTGATACCTAAACTGCCCTGAGAACTGCAAATAAGGAGCTTACAGTTTGTAGGGAAGTGTGACCTAGTATGGGGGGAGTTTTGCTTTATAGCTGGTGAGCTGGTGTTTGTTCAAACCCAGTATGGGAGAAGTTTGTTATACAGCCAGGGGGCTAGCACTCAGACTATAGAAGTAGATTGGGAATGGCTATAAGGGGTGATGAGGAGACCACACTGGGACACCTGAACCACAGGGGTCCTTAATGGTATATGATATCGTGAGCACTGCCAAAGACTGGACTCATGACACAAGCAGGCAGGAGCTGAGAGGACCAAAGCCTGAACTAGAAAGGTGATAGAGTTGGCCTGAGGCCAGGAGGCCCAAAACCTGAGAAGGTTTATAGGCTGTAGCCCATAAACTGAGGGCCAATGCAGTGGGCCTAGGCTAAGGAGCCCAGCTACAGGAAAGGGACAGAGGCTAGGAACTCAGGGCCCCAAGAAAGGCATGAAGACCTAAGGAGGTCTGACATGGGAGTGACTAACCAGTAACATCAGCAAGGCATAGACATGGCTGTAGGGACATAGGCCACAAATAGCCCTTAAGGCAACCAGTGCCCTGGAGCACAGACGTTAACACAAAAGGAAAGGACTTCACAAAAGTGAAGAATAAAGGGCAAATTGAATACTGTAGCTGTGTGTGCATTTTACATTAAATAGTCTTTTGATGAAATATAAATATAGTGTTAAGATCAGGAAATTGTAGTTTAGCATTATAACTAGCAGGCTAGAGATGCATGTTCCCTATTATGCTTTCTTTTTCTGCTCCCGTTAATCTTGTATTCTTTGCTGTACAGTGGCTTAGCTGTTAGAGCAGTGGTCACCAACAAGTGGATATTGATCCACCAGTGGATCTCAGAGCCACTTGCAGTAGATATCAGAGCCTCTTAGATCGATCCAAGGCTGAGGTGGGGGGCTGAGTTTCTGCGTGCATGCATGTATGCACCCCAGTCCTGCAGGTTAGTCCATGGTGAGAGACAGTGCTGGGTGGGACCTGGCTGGGTGTGACTTACCTGCTGGGGAGGTGCTCCCCCAAATAATTTTTTTCCTCTCTGCCTCAATCTGCCCCCTCTTCCCTCCACACAGACTTACCTGTTAATAAGTGGGGGGGGGGGGAGGAAGGAAATAGTAGGGACACACAGTAGATCTTGGGTTGCTTTTAAATGCCAAAGGTGATCTCCTGCTTAAAAAGGTTGAAGACCTCTGTATTAGAGAAAAGGGTGAGGAGTGACCCCCTGCTACCCAAGCCTAGGAAAAAGGTGATTTCCAGGAAGGGTTGGGGTATGGATTTGTACATTTTCAGGTACAGAAGAGCACTGAACCCAAGAATCTAGCCTTCTGTGCAAGTGTTCTAACTTTATAAAAGGTAGGCCAACCATCTCTCCTCCAGCTATATTTTAAAAGAAAGAGATCCCTTCTCTGTTCTTTTAAAGAAAGATTGTAGTCACTTACCCTCAGTGGAAGATTCTAGGCTCTAGATCCCAAATGAACAAAAGCATCTTCCTGGAGACCTCAGTAAGGAACTTAAGCTCTGGAGACAGGTAAGATTTTAGGACTATCCCTGTGGTTAGTACTTCCTGTTGACTAGTGCTAGGCAGCTCCTTGCTGATAGTCCAATAATTTTGAATTGCCATTATCATAATCCACTTGACTCTTTCTTGCCTAATATGCCCAATTATGCATCCTATTCAGGGGCCTAAGTGCCTAAAAGTTACATTTCCAATGATCCATAGGCAAATTAATTGACTTCAGACACTTGCTCTTACTGAAAAACAATGGGTTTTGCTGTTCAGGTCAAACCCCAGCCCACCCAAAATTCAGCTTAAATAATTAATTTTACTTGCTAAAGCTCAGTAATCATATCTTTCATTGTGTACAGACTACTACAAACATAAATCCTGTTTGTTAAAAATAAAATGTCTTAGGAACAAAAGAAATTTGTCTTGCTAAATCATTAGCATTCGCCCTCCAACTTTAACTAATTTTAATTTACTCAGTAGCAATTCTCTTTGTAATCGAAGTAAAACCCTTCTCTATCCAGACTGTGCATTGTTGAACCATCAGAGCTTTCTTTCACTGTGACCCATACTAATGTTTAGTCAGATGTACCATTTTTGGAAAGAGGCTACAGCTTCTACACTAATTTATGAGTTAATTCAACTCATAAATTAGTGGATTATTTAGGGACTCTTTTCATGTTGCTCTGTTTCAGAGTTGCTAATTTTCTGTTTGTTTGCAAAGATGGTTTTGTTCAATGCAGATGGATTCACAGCCAGCCCTTACGCAGGAAAAGCTACTTCCGTACTGACATAAGTCTTTAATTACTTTTGAAATCTTTTATGCTCCAAAAAAGCCTAGGAATTGGCCTTCATCAATGTTGTCTCTTATTTAGGAATGTAAGTGTTTTAGCCTGACTTCTAGGACTGGACTTGCTCTAGTACTCCAGTGAAGATACCTGTACTCAGGTAACTCCTCTTGACAGAGGCTCAGGAGGAGTAACTCATCTTGAGTGAAGGAAGTCACACACAAACATTGTCAGAATTTACCAATCTATCAAAATCTAAAATAGTTTACATAGTTGGCTACATTTTAATTTAGTACGCCTTGAGCCTACACAACTTTTCAAACATGATTGGTTTTTTCCCATTTCATCTACCTGACTTTAGTTGCGTAGTGTGTGGAGAACTTAGATATCTTCCTTTCCAGGCAGGTGACCCCCCACCCCCGTCATTCCATGTTCTCTTACCCCAGAACAGTCATCCAGAGGGACTTCCATGATTTGGGGATCTCAGAGCTCTTTCTTTTACAGGGAATTTGAAAAAAAGGAGGTTTGGAGCTGATTGAACAAACCACATTTCAAAATAGCAATATCCTCTTCAAAACAGAAATATATTATTTCCCATAGCTATACTGATTTCTTGCTAATACGCTCCTAACAGAAACTATCCCCTTGTCCATACATGATTGTATCTATTTGTTGTGAAATTGTAGCAAAACCCCCAGTTTTTTATTTATTTATTTTAAAATGCATTCCCTCCCCTGCCCCAACCATTTCTGACTTTTTCTCTCCTCCTCTATTCCCTATAGATAAGTATAAGTAAGCTAAGATGTACAATAAGCTTTAAACATTTTTATTTTGGTAGCAAATTTTTGGTTTTGGATATCTACTGTTTTATATTGCATAATTATTATGCTTGTATTGATTTTTACTGTTGTATATTGTATTATTATCATTTTTGTATTGATTTTTATTGTTGCATATGGATATTGTATGGTTTAGGCCTGTGTTTGTAAGTGAACCACAGTCATATCAAGTTACCATTTTGTATGTCAAATCTCCATGTTGTGTCCTCTGCCTGGGCATCCCATGTTGCAACTGTATGAGTCACGTATCCCTCCCATGTAAATTGGTTCCCCGATGAATAAGTGTGATTGGGAATGATTGAAATACAATGGTAGCAGGCCTCTACTGAATGGCCTGTAATGACTGGGCCATCACCTCGCATTGATTCATACAGATACCATGGGCCTCACCCAGGAACAGAGTCAAGCCCAGCATTTGAAAGACAAAAGACCCTGTAGAATCAGCAACTCTACCATTGTACCCCACCACAACAGACACCTGAAACTGCACATCCCTGCATGAAGCACACATGCTCAGTACTCCAGAGGCTGACCCTTGCCTGGGCATGTCTCCTGTCACTAGGGTCACACAAGGTCTGTCCCTATAAAAAGGGGCAGTGAAGACAGAGCCAGTGGGACGCCCTCTCCATCTCAACGTGCACCATGCCACACCACCTATCCACCCAGAGGCCCTGCCAGTGACCCCCCTCTGGACAACACCTACTGGACAAAGGACCCCTTTCCAGCCTGGATAGGTTGATATTACCTGCACACCTCCTCCTACAATTCAGACTCTCTCTGTCTCTCTCTCCTCCTGGACTTCAGTGGACTTCAGCCCCTCACCAAGCCTCTCTAACCCCTGCTGCCATTGTGTATGTGTGGGTGCAAGGGAACCAATTTGACATTGTGTCACCATCTCCCCTGTTCAATAAAACCACTGTAACTTGCAACCCCAAGTTGGGTCAAGTTTTACTGAATCCCAGTCCCTTCTGTACCTTAAATTCCAGCCTCAATCATTTCTCTCTCTCTCAGCTCTAGCCCCCACCCCTCTCCACTAGTTTCCTGATCTCCTCCCAATTCCTACTACCTTTTCCTTGCAACTTGCTGCTGCTTTTCTCTGCTTTCCTGCTGCCCTGCCACCTGCTGCTTTTCCTGTGATTTGTTCTGCCGTCTGTCTCTCTGTTTTCAGGCTTCCCCCACACCTTCTGTATCCCCCCCCCACCTCCTGCAGCTTCCCAGCTCCTCTTAGCTGTCCTGCAGTTTTCTCCAGCAGCTGGAGCCTTTCTCCAGCTTCCAGCACCTATTGCTGCTCCCTGCAACTTCTCTAGCTGCCCCAGAGCCATCCTCTGGCTCCCCATCTCCAGAGCCCCTCTTTAACAACCACACTTTCCCTTAGTCCCATTTTTCCCTCTCTATCTACTTTTTCAGCCCCCTCCCAGCTCTAGCACCAGTCTGGCATTGCTTCCCTGTTCTGCAGGCTTTAGGCATTGTCTTTTAATCAGTTAAGATCAATTAACCTAAAGTTACCCTTGAGCCTCAGTTCTTCAGCCCAGGCCCCTCTAGTCCACCCGTTCCAATCCTGGTCCCGGTGATTTTAATTTCCAGCAACTTTCATTCTCTACACTTCTACTTTCTTACCTTAACCTTTCCCCAGGTATCCCAAGTACACCAAGCACATACATATACACATATCACAATACCCAACTTAGGAACTCACTTGTGTGTATGTGTAGGTGGGTGGTATGTGTGTAAATTAGTAAATACATAGATATAGATATCATTGTGTGTATGTGTATGTATGGTATATGAATTAGTAATCCACATATGTGTATTGACTGTGCAGGTGTTGGTAACTGGTAACTGATTCTGCCTAAATTTGGTGTGTGTAGCGTGTATGGGCTTAAACTGGTGATAGATGTGTATAAAACTAAACTAGTTTTTTTGAACGTGTGTGTATCTGAGTTGCGAGTGTGTGTGTGTGTATCTATATATGGCATTGTGTGCATGATATAAGAATTAGTGATCTGTGTCTAAATTCTGGGGTGTATAGTGTATGTGCTTGAGTTAGTAATAGGTATGCATGTGCCTAGGCTGGTTTGGATGTGTATGTGCCTGAGCTGGTAGAATGTGTGTGTATGCACCTAATTAATTTGTGTGTTTGTATATGTGCAATTGTATACCACCCCCTCCTGTCTAGCAGCCCAATATTGAGATCCTGAGCATTGGCCTGACCCCTCAGGGCAACAAAATCAGCTTGTTCCTGAAACATTAACTTATTCTTACATAAGAATGTTTGAGCATACATATAGCCCATGATTTGAGACATGAATTTGATGGGATTGCATCTTTGAGTAGTTAGCTGCGTCTGGTTTAAAGGTTAGTGCATGGTGTCACATAAATGTTAAAATACTCAGGTTTTTAATACAGAGTTTGTTAAAGTAGTATTTCAAGGATTTACATGATGTTCAATCCAGTTGCCAACACTGTCAAAAAAAAAAGCAACCCTTAACTTTGTTTCTAGTAGAAGATAAATGGAAATGAAACATACAAAAAAAGAACAAAAGTTAAATAAAACTACATGTACATGGGCTTTGCTGTGGCAAAATCCTAAACAAGATAGGAGTCAAATTAAAAGCCATTGCAGATAGTGATGCAAGTTAATTGATAAGAATTGGATTCTTTAAGTCCAGAAATGAGTCTCAGTGTTGTCACTGACTTGAAGTACCCAATCAAAAATTGTAGGGATATAAAATAGACTAGGTAGAGTCATATTGTGGATGCTGCAAGGGTGTAGCTACATAGAACAGAGGTTGGTAACTTACAGCTAAAGAGATAGATATGGCCTGTGGGGCCACTTTATCTGGGTGAGGAACTTTGGTATTTCACTGGAGTGGGGCTTTTCTGATGGGAGGGAATTTACCTGTGTGGTGGCTGGGCAGTGGGCAGACGCAGCAGCATTGGAACTGTAGGAAGAAGCAGTAAGTGGAGCTGTGGTGGTAGTACTGAAAACTGGTTTGGAAATGCTCTAAGCTCTGTTAAAGCAGCCTGCCATTTAAAACCATTGCTGACCCCTGATGCATGGTGCATCTACACAAGACACTAAATGTGCGGTACATTACTTCTACAGCACATTAGCATGTCACGGCGAAAGTACATTAGCATCATTAAAAGATGTGTGCCAGTGCTACTGTGCAGTAGCATCAGTTACTGTGCATTGAGTTAGTACCTGTACTACAGGTACTAAATGTAATGTGCAGTAACTACAGCACATTAATGCACATGTAGACATACTCACAGAGTACCAGATTGTGGAGCACGATTTCACTAGCTCCAGAATTAGAAGCCATGTTTATGTGCAGCATTGCACTGAACACTGTGTAGCGTATGTTGTGTCTGGGGCAAGTGCTGTCTTGTGCCTTAAATTGTACCCTTTTGACCAGTCTATATACTGTATCTTTGCAGTGGTTCTTGTGGTCAAAGTAATTAGCCATGAGGCAGGTGGTGCCCACTGTTTGGAGAGAAATCTTTTAGGGAAACTTGCATGGGATGCAGAACTTATTGGAAACTACAGCACTTATTTGGACTGTATTTTACATTTATATTGATATCATTCATGAATTTGGTATTGCTATAGTCTCCTTTATGTAAATATGTACAAGATTTTTTGGAAACTTAAATAGATTACGTTTAGCTACATGTCTGTTTAAGTGCCAGGATAAAGAATTGGGGAAAAAAATCATGTAATTCTAAATGTAAAGGATTCTCCTTGGGGTTTTAGGTGCATATAACTTAGTTTAAAAAAAAGGTGGTCTACTTTATATTTCAAGTTAAAGAGCTTCCTGTTTGACTTTAATAAATTCCCATTTCAATAACTTCTTATTGCTTTTCAAAAGTGTGTTCTCTGATACTAATATTTTGAGCAGAATAACAAAAGTACATCTATCTGCCTCTAAAAACACTCTGAAATAACTTTCACAATGCATAGATAAGATTTTAATATTTTAATGGATTAAAAATCTGCAGTTATATTTAATATTTTTTATTTTTAGTACATAATGAAACAATTTCTTCATCTGATACAAGAAAAACAACAAGTTTTCTTTATAAAATGTTTTGCTCAAGTTCAGCTGTCCTTATTAACACAATAAAGAGGCTGTCTTCATTCCACCTAAGTTGAAACCTACTACCGTTTTAATATCAAGAAAAAAGATTCATCCAATTAAAACCCATTCTAAACTATTATTTATTAAAAGAAGACAACATTCATGGAAAACAACTTTTGAGCCTTCTAATTTATTTTTTCTTCAGTCAGCTAATCACTGTCTGCAGCGGTAACAACTTGCAATAGATTAGATAGTGCACTACTTCAGCTCTGTCAATAAAGCTGAAAATCATATTGAGTAAAACCCTGAATAAATCTCTCTTTGGATCAGCAAGGATCTATCCAGAGGCAGAATGTATCATCTAGCTGGATGGCTTTATTTTGTCACCCAGCAGGTTAGGTATCTTTATAATTTCATGGGCAATATCTTAGATCCATACTACTTTTACCCAAGATGGATATTTGTAGCAAATTACTTGTGTATAGCTGTATAGGCTACTATGGCCAGAGTCTGGGTAGATTACCACAGGGTATGTTTGGTCAATCTAGTTTTGATGACCCGTTTTACTTTTGCTGCTGGCTTTGGCCAAGGACCTACTGTTCAGGGCCCTTGCCTCTGCTGCAGCCAGGCTAGTGAATAATACCGAGAGGCCACCCCAGGCAATGCAAAACAAACAAAGGAAGTTAAATGATCTCCCGAGGTCCCTAATGTCTATGAAATCTATGAAATAAATTAGCACTTAGCTGTCTTTCAGCAGTTCTTCCAGGCTTCACATCCTGGCTGCCTCTTATCTTTCAGAGGCTTTGTGGAGCCTGCAGGTTTGTGCAACAAAGCAAATGAGCAAGCAAGCAAGCAAAGGAACAAATAGAGAAGAGCCCTGCTCTAGGTTCTCCTGGTGGCTGCTTAACCCCTGGCAACTCCAGGCTCCAGGTAGCAGGTAGCTCCCAAGCAGCCTTGAGGCTGCTTTCAGGATCTCCTGCCATTTCTGCTCTGGGCTCACATACCTAATCCTCTCTCACTCCCCACACCTGTGTCAACTCCCTTGCTGTGGGGCTCACTATGTCCCAGGACCTGGTTCCCTAGCCTCCAGTAAGTTCTCCCAGGTCTGGGGTGGGTGGGCAGAGGTGCTTTTGGGGTGTAGGGTTGTTCAGACTCTCCCAAGCTCCTAGTAACAGGGCAAGACCCTGTTACAGGCGGGGAGAGAGAAGGGTGTAAAAATCTATGTTTAAAATGCATTTTTGTATATGAAGATGGGGATGGTAACCTAAACATCAGTAGTTACAGGATAATAAATCCAATGGATTCCATAACTGGTGTATTCTAAAAGGCACTTGGATTATGATGATGAAGAAAATCTTACCCTTTATTCAGACAAGGTTCTCTGGGTAAACCCAATATCTTTCATTAGACCAGCTCAAATGGTTGGAAAAATTATTCTTTGCAAGCTTTTGGGTACAAATACCCTTCATCAGGCTGAGGAAGAGTCTGCAGTTAGTCTATGCTCTTCCTGGATGGAACAGTAAACAAGCCAGATGTCAGTATGCATGTGAGAGAGACCAACACGACTACAGCTTTACCCTTTATTCTAAATTCCTGACCACAGAGGAAAAGAGACATTTTTGGTTACGCTTTGCAATGAGAAGGTGGTAGACAATTTCTGTTTCAGGGTGAGAGTAGTAGAGGAGAAGCGAGCCAGTCAATCCAGCAGGAAATGTCGCTTCTCTTTGGCAATTACCCCATGGAACAACGATGCATAGGTAGGCAGGGGTTTTAGCCATTGGTAACAAAAACAAGGTGTATTAGAAAGTTCACAAGCCATTATCCCCCTAGCTTCAGTATTAACAATAACATGACAGGAGGTTTTTCAGTAAGGGGAAAAGTAACAGGAACCAGACCTATCATAGAAGTTAAAATTGAAGGCCAGTACCAATAAGTTCACCCTCTTCCAGTGCAGAAAAATATCCTACAGTACATCTTTCATTGCTGTGTTGAATCTTGTTTCAAAAATGTCCCAAACAATGGGCCTTCCATTTCACCGGGAACATTATTATCCAATGTAAGACCTCTTCTAAGTAAATCTGTCTTGTTTGATCCCTGTGCTGGCAGAGTCAGTTGCAAGATCAATTGCTAGTCCTTCATTAGCAGGATATTTATATACTAATAGGCAATGTAAAGTTTGTTGCTTTAAAAAACAAAGTGTTGTGCTGTTACCTCCAGCTTGGTATTCCAGCTTGAATAATAATGTTCACTTCTTAGTGTTTTCAATCTTCAGTCTGTTCTACCTCCCACTTCTTAGTTCTAGTTTCTCTTGGTGATTTCTTCATAAATGTCCAAATCAATCCCTCCAACCCTTAAATCATTTTTCACTTCCTGAATTCCTTCTGTACATTGTATTTATGTAGTTATCCAGAGCAACAAAGATTGCTATATAGTGCATAAAGTCTTAGCATTCAGTCAAAGACAGCCAGTTCATTTTAGCAATTTTTTTTCAAAATGAAAAAGAGATATAAAAGTTAAAATTTCTCTCAAATGTACTTCAAGGATAGTGTACCCTTCTTTCTTTAGCAATCCCAATGATTAAAAATAATTGGGCAGCATAGCTATAGACAAATGGAACCAACATATTTCAATACGTTTTTCTTGTTATAATGCTAATTTCTGTTGCTGCTGGTGGTAGATGAGAAAAATGATTTCACTAATCACTGTTCAGCTGAAAACAAGGCAAATATAACCAACCAACAAAAATAGATTATGTTAAAATATTAAAAAATAAAAAATGCTTTCAAATTTGTATATTAATTATACAATATTTTGTTTATAATATGTTGGCATAGATTACTTTATATAATCGAAAACAGTTACATTAATATTGAATTATCAATACTGCCAAAGTGTGCCTGCGTTTGCAGTACTATCTCTGAAGCATGAGGGGGAAGATGGACAGGGACAGAGAAAACAGAAAAAAACCCAAAATAAAATTCAAACAAACCATACACACAGACCAACCCCCCCGCCCACCCCCCCCCACCAATATTATATGTTAACTTTAATTGTTTTCAATTTTATATAAATTAACTTGCGTTTAAATATGAATCATGCACTTTTTGAGAAATTGGACATTCTGGTAATTTTGAAATCTTTTCCCCTGATTTTTAAATGCTTTCTTTGGAAAGCTTGTTTCACTAAATTGTCATTTCCTTTTTTTAAAAAAGGTGTGTAAACAATTTTCTGTCTTAGAGCTATGTTCCTGACTGTCACAGCCAGTAGTGTAGTCAAGTTGTCATAGAGACTGTATTGAAAAATTAAAGTTCCAGTTAACTTTAAGATATCAATTAAACAACGTTACCTTACACAGGAAAAATCCTTGGCTTTCAGAAAAATAGAAAGAGGAAAGATGAAGACAACTTTTGGCAAACCTCTTGGTAGTCTCATTATAATGGAATCAGAAGCAGGAGAGCACAATACTGCATTAATTCAAAACCCTTATTAATCAATTGGCAAAATCTTGTTCCAAAGCTGAATTTCCACATCTCTGGCTCAGCATGAGATGTTGGCTACTCAGTAGCCCAGGACTACTACACAGTGTCTTCGCATTGCAGAAAGTGTGACACAACACTACTGAATGGTAGTCTTGGGCTACTACACGGTTAGCATCACAAAAAAGCTGTTCGTCAGCACTACTGTGCAGTTACTCAGGTTACTGCAAAGAAATTTAGTTTTTGTTTATACAGTGTCTCGTGTAGACGTGGCCTCTGATCTGCTTCATGGGGGGAGGTGGAATTTACATGGCTGTAAATCACTGGTTTATGGCTAATATTGAGTGACAGTGTGTTCTGGGATTAATGGTGAAATACAGAATTATAATACATTCCAGATGATAAGAAAATAAGTTGACATGTGCTGCTCTGTGTTTGCCTTGAAGAAAGATTTTCATCTGTGCTTGTGGCTGGAGATGCACTGTTTTCTTATTTTGATTAGCCACTGGCTTTACTTTCTAATTAATCAGTGAATTATAAGACATGAATATTGCCAGTTTTTAGACTTGTTTTTCTCATGGGCTCTCTGGGTAAATAGGAGTGATTTCCACAGGTTTTCTGAGCTAAGCCTGTAGGGACTTGTTCAGCAGAATTTTGTCCTGGAAGACAGATTGAGTAAAATTTGTAAGCCAGAAAATGGGGTACAATGAATAGAATACTAGAAATAAAGCAGTTCAACCTCTCATCTGAGATTTTTTCTTTTTAAATCAGTGCAAAGATAAATATGCCATATGTGTATGTACTGTAGCTGCTGCATGAAAAGTCTACTGATATCTTCTTTACTTTATAACATTCAGAGTTTAACTCATGCTCTAAAGATGTTCAAACCTAAAAGACCATGGATGCTGTCTTTATGTCAAGTGCATGGATTCTAATTCAGTCAAAAGAAATGCATGATTCAGAACAATTCACAAGAATATAAGTACTTTGGTAAAAATCTGTTAAATAAAGTCTAGAAACCAATAATAATAATAAAAACCACTTTGGGACCTTAGGGTTGTCTATAACTACAGGACTCAATTCTTACCACCAAGCAATGAAAACACCATTATGGATGAAGGAAAAAGCATGTAGAACAGAAACATCCTGTAAGCAAGATGGTATTATTTCCGAAGGTGGATTGCTTATTGCCCTCCATTCTTTTATCTTTTATTCACATGCATGCCTTGCCTTTCATGAGATCTTACCAACCATTTAAATTAGCAATAATAATTCCTTTTATGTTGTTAAAATGTCTCTTTCCCAAATTTTGGAATTTGAATGAAGTTGGTTTGATTTCCCTTAACTCAACACTAGTATTTTGGAGAAACCCCCAATTTTGCAGTTAATACTCTTTGTTTATATGCAATTCAGCATCAGCAAATGGGGCCTGGAAAGACTCTTATATTTTTTAAATATATATAGATTTATAGAGTATTCAATTTTGTTTTAATTATGCAGTCACTGTTGTGCTACACAAATGTCAATGTGTTTCTCCTTATACCATTGCAATGCAGGTATATTATTCCCATTTTAAAGATATGGAAAATGAAGTACAGATAGTCAGGGCCTTACCCAATTTTAAATGCAGTCTGAGACTTCCATTTACTTTAAAAGGTGTTAGATTGAATTGGATTATCTCCGTCTAACAAAATGCCTTATGTTCTCAAAGTAATTGAATTTTATTGTGGGAAATTTCTGGGAAATTTCTAGTGCTAGAAGTTTTTCAGGAGCAGGTGTAGCCTACAGTCACCCCTCCCCACTGCTCCCTTCACCTTTCCCAGCCTGGGAAGATTCCAGTGATCCCAACCTGAGAAGGATCTAGGAGCAGTGGCCCCTCCACTCCTCACAGATCCCAGGAGGAGTAAAGCAGTGGGGAAACTCTAAAGTCTTTTCAGTCTGGGGAAGTGGAGGGACCAGCTGCTGTTCCTCCTATACTGGTCTCCAGGAGGAGAGGGAGCAGTGGAGCAAAGCTCCTGACACATTACCTAGGTTAGGGTATCCCAGTCTGGCGGATGTACAGGAAGCATTCCCTAGCTGCCCGACTCCTCCCAGATCCCCCTGTTTCAGGAAGGCTTATGGGGCGGCAGCAGCTCTGCTCCTCTCTGATCAGGAGTCAAGATGTGGGAAAATGCTCCCCAACCTTCCCTTGACCCTCAGCAGGGGAAGCTGCTACTTGATTTCTCCTAATCACAGAGGGATCGAGTGTGCAGGCATTCATTCCAGTGAGAGAAGCTCCCTTGCAGGGGAGCTATTCCAGGTGTCAGCCTAGAAGATCTTCCTCCCGAGTGGGGTATTATTCCTTTAGTAGAGTCTGAATGAACACCAGTATGCTAGCAATTTCTACCCGGAGAGTGGTAATTCTCCTGGTAGAAATATAATGCCTATGTTAGAAATATTATTAAAAATGCATTATCAATAGTGTTGTTAGAACAGCACAGCTGCTAGCTCTCCCTGTCTCCCTGGTGGAAGAAGGGGGGGGGAGATTGAAAAAAAAAAGCTACTAAGGGCTCTTTGTATTAAGGTATCACTCTGTCTTTGTTCTGCAAATTTACTATCTCTTTGTTACACTAAATCACACTTCCTTTCATGCCCCCTACATTTCTCAGGCTAGATAAGAGTAATTGCCATCTTGTCCTTGGGTTTGAACTTCTTGTAACCTAAAGTACTTTCTGAGCAAGCGCAATTAGCTAATACATATAAGCCTATCTGCCCTGCATACTTAAGTAGTTAATTATAATACACATGCGATGTATGACGTGACGTCATTTCGTATATGTTTGTATGAACCGGAAATGAGTTGTAAGAGTTCCTGCTTCTGTACACGTGCTCAGGAGAGAGGGGATAAAAGCCTGCTGAGAAGTGTACCCCGCGGGCAGAGAGTGTGGTCTTTTGTCTTCTCTCTCTGACCCTATTTGCAAATATATACCCTTTTGTGTTACCAACAATGTGTGCCTAAAGGATCATTATTATTCATGAGCCTCCAAAGAAACAAACCGTGATTTTTACATCACCTATACAATACCAGAGACACAAGCATGCACTTGAAACATGTGCTTAAGTACTTTATGTACCTCAAGGCCTAGAAACACCTTTCTCCTGGCACAAAAAGAGAGCGCACAGCCAGCCATTCAAGGACTTTCTGAGGAGGAGAACAACATGAGGAGGCTTCTCCTACACACAGCTGAACCTGCCCTGGACTGGGATGTCTCCAGCTGTGTTGCCTCCCACCCCTGTGCACAACTCTGGAAGATCCAGAACTTTGTACAGGACAGGAAGCAAAGGCAGCACAGTTACCTCTAGCTAATGTCAATATGGCTTCAACTGGAAGCAGCCTGTTTGCCCTGTGGCCAGAGGAGAGCGAAGGAGCAACTCCCTATTGCCCTCAGCTTTTCTATGCTTTCCAGTGCTGCAAATTTCATTGACACTTTCCTTAAAGATTGATGAAAATTATGAATCATAAGATTTAATTTGTATTTAGTTGTGTTTACACAAAAGCCCTTCAAAGTTTGCAGTTCAAATAAAAATACTAAAATCAAAACATCTTTTGATTTATTGATTTACTTCTGAAAAACTAAACCACAAAGTCTTTGTGTTATATTTAATATCTAGCATTAGAAGAGAGAGCTGCAGAAGTTTAATATTCACATGATGCATTTTTTTATCTCTCATTTCAAACCTAGAGGATGTATTTGTTGCCCGAGATCTTTATTAACATAGACTTTAGGCAGACTGGCAGTATCTCATGCCTTTCCAAAAGATCAGGACACCTGAAAAACAGGAAATGAAGTTGAGATATATACTAGCTGTCAGTCAAAATCTAAAGTCTTTCCTCTTTGAGTGAGGCTTTCACATATGTTATAGCATGGTAGTGCAGCACATAACCTATGTTGTAATAGGAGAAACTGAGTGCATCTTCACCAAGTAAGTCAGAAAAGTGATATTTAAAATAGGCCTAGTGAATACCTGGTAGGCTGGGTATGTCTACATATGTGTTTAATGTGTGGTAGCCTATTTTACTGCACGCTAAAGTGTCACATATAAAAACAATGCAATTATGCTAATAAGCAGTAAAATAGGCACTTTAAGCATCACTTAAAAACTGTACACATTCATTAATATGCATTAAGCCAGTCTAATGCACATTTCTTTAATACCTCACATTGGAGGTGCTAAATTTAATGCACATCGGAAAAAATACTTTAATGCACATATAGATGTGCGCACTGGGTATGTCTGGTCTCTGCTTCCATCAATCAGGGGGAAAAAATCGCACTAAAAAAAATAAGAAAAAAGCCCTCAATGGAAGTTCTAAAAAAATTTTCAATTTGGAAAAAGATGTTTGAATTGTATAATTGCATGCCGGTTAACAGAGGTAATTTACTGATGGAGAGTTTTTCATGTGTGTCATTAACAGGTATTTCTTCATTCAAATGGCATCAATGCATCATGTGGCTCAATGAATGCAACCAAGCTAAAAGCTAGATCATTGTTTTGAAAAAGCAGAAAGATGGAGAGAATAACGTGATGAAATCAACCTCAGCACTGTAAAATAAAGTTATTCGTTTTACTTTTACTCTGAGCAAAAAGCAATACCACAAAGTAGTACTAAGAAATATTTTCTGTCCATGCAAAGGGATAGAAGGAGTGAATATATCGGTGTTCTGATTTCATCCTTAGTAAGTGTACAATGTCAAGTGATAATCTTTGTTTTCTTATGGCTCTTATGAAAACGTATATCTGTATTTACAGTCATGATAAAGTAGTATTTATTTGGTTTAATCATTTTTATGGCTTTGGAAACCTGGAAATATAAAAGGATTAGGTTATTTTTTGAAAACAACTGCAAGCAAATCAATTCTCACTGCCTATATTCTTCTCTTCTAAAAGTTTTCCCATGCATGGGATTCTTTAATTATTCTGACATTCTGATTTGTCAGCAACTTAATAAGAAAAACTTATCTTTCTGATTATACTAGAAGAGGCTATTAGCTAAAAGCAGTGGCTTTCAGTCAGACGAATTAATTTGCAGGGTTTGAGTACAAGTTTCAAAGTTGGATGTACATTGTCTGAGGCAAATAGTCAGAATATATTTACATATTGCTAAATGAGCTTTATGCATAATTTCAGATGATAGTCACTTTAAGGAAAAACCGTCAGTTTCATTTAATTTTCCCTAAGTCTTTGTCAAGACCCTTAAGGATTTTAATCACCCTGGAGAATTACCCAAGGAATGTGAATAATTAAGAAGACCTTTGCAAGGAATGTTTTTAAATATGTTCTGGTACTTATTTATCAAAGTAGCTTATATCTGTGATATTTTGCCTGAACTGATGTGTAACCTGTCAGCACAGTTATGGTGAGAGGAGAATAATTACTACCTACTTGTCAGGTAAGAATGCTGGAAGAGCCTGATTGTGTATGGTTCATTACTGGAAAGTAGGAACCTAAAGGGCTTGTCAATCAATGTTTGTACCTTCCTCCTGCCTCCCTGAAAGCTGAAGATGGACAGAGTGGGCCAAGTTCAAGCATAAACTTGCCATGCCACTGCTGGAAATCACTGTGTTCAAGAGTTATTCCAACTAGGCCTGTTGAACCAAGGGGTTCAGCTGGAAGATGATTTTTCTAGGTGGACTGGTTATTGACAGAACCTTAGGTTGACCAAAACCTCATGCATAATGTTTTAAAGGAAATGGAATAAAAATGTAAACAAAAGGTTGATATAAACCTAGTTCTTGAGGCTTTTTTAATTGACTAAAATGAATTTAATTCCTATAAACTGGCAATAAATGGAAGATGATAACATAAACTGTTAAAACTGTTTTAAATCCAGATTTCTCTTTCGAGACTTCAGATAATGAGTTCTGGTTTTAAAAGATTTTAGGCAAATTGGCAAAATACCATCTGAGAAATTATTGTAGAATTCTGTTTTTAAAATCTTAACCTTCTTTTATAACAAATTAAACAGCTTAATTTTACTTGCCAAAAATATTTTAAAAGCTTTGCTGATGGACAAAAGTAGAAATCATAGTACGTGTTTTTGCAAGTAATTACAGTTCATTTATCAAGTAAAAACAGCACTGTCAGTGGCATTTACCAAATGAGTTACTGCAAGACAATTATAAAATCACACTAGCTTACTAAAACTGATGAGAAATGCTGTACCTACATGTGCATTCTTAACACTATGACCATAACTGATAATTTTACATACTATGTGGTGAAAAATTTAATGAGATGTTGAATTTCCTTATGAAGCAAAACAGTAGCCTTTAAACCTCTTTTTAAAAATATATATTGAATATATATTGTTAAAACTTGTGTGCAAGGGCCACACGATATGATTTAGTACAGCTGTCTTTTCATGCTAAACTTGATATAGCATGGTCTAAACTTAGCCATTGAGCCTTACCAGATAAAACCCTTATACAGTCTACATTTTCTTCAGCAGTTCTTTACTAATTCTCATGATAGTTTATGGCCCACAGTCAAGGAGAAACATAGTATTTACCAGCATGAAAGACCTCAGGTTCCTAAGTTTATCTCCTTTAAGGTGGGTATAACTGTTTCAAATAACACAGGATGCTGGAAAATTTATTTAAAATAAAAAAAATATATTTTTGTTGGTTTGATTTATTCAGAATGATTTGAAATTTATAATCCTTTTTGCATTTATATGAATAGGCTTTGGATCAGGATTTATATTAGAAACAAATTGCGGTGTCATAATCACAAATGTACACTGACAAAGGATTGCATCTTTTCAGTCATCACGTTACATTGAATGTATATATTACAATAATGCTAAGGCTCCAATTTTTTTGTGAACATTCATTTGCTTTTTCCCCTGAATGTTTATAGTCATGTAGATGTTCCTTTTGTAAATCTTCTGTGCAAATATAAAATACAGCAACTTATTAAACAGGAGAATTGAAGGTTCTAGTGTAACCAATGAATTAGGTCATTTGGATTTTGGAGACATAGTGAGATAGTTCAGTTGACTGGAGTACAACATGGGTGGGTATGTTTTATTCAGGAGGGATAGCCAAGGAAAAAAGGTGTCCCCTATGTACTGTGGATTAGGCCTCTGCAAAGTGGCAAGTATTTGATTTGAATTTGGATTCGGAAAATGTGGAGGGACAGTGCTTAGTTTCAGTGATTTGAATCACTGTCCCAATTCAATTTAACTAACTTGGATTTGGAGATTTGGCCATAGACTATAATGGGGAATCACTAAAATACCTATAACTTTGTTATTTCTTTTGCAGATTTGGATTGAAACATCAGGGTTGGTAGCCCCTTCTGAAGGCGTGAAGCCTGCCAAGTGTCAAGGAGATAGGTACAAGGGGTTCTATGAAAGTGCACCTCAAACTGTTGAAAGCAAAACTTGTATCACTTGTGTGTGTTAAGGGGTGTAGGTTGTAGCCATGTTGGTCTAATAACGTGGCACTGGCAAACAAGGTTCTTTGGGTTAATCTGATACCTTTTATTAGACCAACTGAATAGTTCGAGAAATGTATCCTAGCAACCTTTCGGGTTTAAAAACCCTTCATCAGGCTGAGGAAACATCTGCAGTTAGTGTGTGTGTGTGTGTGTGTGTGTGTGTGTGCGCTCTTCCTGGATGGAATGAATAGTAAACAAGCCAGAGGCTGGTATGCATGCAAGAAAGCCAGTCAAAATCTAAATTGAGGTGACAGGGGGTAAGAGACAGAACTGGGGGGGGAGGGGAGGGGGATGTAGCAGTTAAAAGTGGACAGGTACCTGGGGAGTCAGATGTCAGGCAGGCTATAGTGTCATAAATCTTATATGGTGCATGATTTTTTGTATCCAGGAGGTTGATGAAGTGAAGTTCATAGGCTCATCTGAAAAGTGTTTTGTAAATTCAGACAAGCACTGAACCTCACTAACCTCATCACCAGAAGCAAAGTCCCTATGGCCCAAAACACACTGAGTGGATCCAGACCATGCCATGACAAGAAATGCAGAGAGGGATGAATGCATCAGGGATGGTAGCCTGTGACAGGGGGACTTCCCAGTGCTGGTTAGATCTCGGCCTGCCCACCTGTTTCTGGGCCAACTGCCCACCCCTCTTTCTCCTGCCATGTCTTGATGGAAAACTGATTCAGATGTTACCAAGGCAGGAGGTTGCCCATTTAGGCCCCTGATGTCTAGGGATGACATCCATTCTGCAGCTATGTACCTTCCTTACACTGTGGACCATGCCTTGCAGATTGCATCCTTCACTCCCTCCAGCTGTGGCTCTCTGGGACATTTGACTCCCCTTAGGCCCTGGCTCCACCTTCAGGCCAACCGAGCTTCTTGCTCTGGGCATTCCTCACTCTGGTACCGTGGCCCTTCAACCCCCACTTTCGGTCCTGGCCCCAGCACAGACTGTTTGAGGGTACCTCAGGTCAGATCTGAGCCACCTACTTTTTCTCTTTCTCACAACTCCACTGTAACCAGTAAGCCTCAGGCCTCTTGAAGATCTTACAGGTCTGGGCTTTCACCAGCTAGGACTGTGTGTGTGTATGGTGATTGGAGGTTATCAGGTGCCCCGTACCTGACTTTCACCAGAAAGGTTTGTTCCCCTTGGCATTTCCTGGTGCTGCCACACCACCAGCAGACCCATCTGCCCTTTCTATGCTGGCAGGGTACATGCCCAGTACCTGGAGCCTCCTCCTTCCCCATAGTCCCATCCCATACCTCCAAGTTCTTCCTGGACAGGATTGCAGCAGGGAGATGTTCTTCCCCTGCTGGCTGGTGAAAAATTAAACTGCTGCCTCCAGCTCTGAGAGCAAGGCATTAAATTGTTCTTTCTTAAAAAAGGAAATAGGAGTGGAGTGAGGAAGGTGGCACTCGCTCCATCTGCACATGGAGCTTGGGGAACCCCAGTAGCAGAAGGTTCACCTTCAGGAACACCAGCTGCTCCACCAAACCAAGGTCTAAGGAAGTGCAGTGAAGTGTCACAACTTCACCAGCAATACGGAACACCCTCTTGCTTGGAACACTAGTCGGTGGACAGGATGGCTGTTCCTGGCTCTTACTGGTCTTGCAGAACAACTTGAGTATGACCAAGATCTGGTATCCCACTCAGTTTTTTTAAGGGGACTGCTGATCCCAATCTCCCCATGCAAGGCCATCTCATGGATGGCCTTCTGTTGCTCCATTAGCATTTCAAGAATCAGGTATGTGGAGTTCCACTGAGTCTCCACAACCTGCATGATTGTGTGCTGTGGGACACTCAGCTCTGCCTGTTTGTCCCGCAGCACCTTGACCACCTTGATGCTCCAATGGAAGTAGCCCACCCCCTTCCTGCATTTTGAAATGATCTGGCTGGTAGTGGTAGTGATGGCACCAACATTGGCAGGCCTGTCCCCCTTCAAGGTATGCCTGACTATGAGGTGGAACTTGTGTGCCACACAGAAAGTGCAACAAAGTGGAAACAAAGTGGCATCATTCACCGCCTTGACCATATTAGCCCCATTGTCAGTGACTGAACCCGCAGGTGAGCTCACCCTGCCCAATGAGCCACCCCTGCACCATGAAGTTCATGGCCACCCTTGCCATGTGCTACCTATGTATCACTTCCACTTGAAGGAGAGCCACTGATGCCCTGAATGATTGCACCAGTGCCCTGTGAGGGAGAGGTAGGCCTGATTTCCACCCCCACTGCTCCAGGTGTCTGAAGTGAAGTGCAAAGCTACCTGCAGCCCTGCCTTGTGCAGCTCATCCCTCAAGTCCTCCTGCATGCCCCATACAGGGAGGCCACCACTGTCCTACTAAGGGTGGTGCATGTAGGCACTTAGTAGGATGGAGCCATAAGCACTATGAACTACCTGAACCCTGGATGCTCAACAAAGAAGGGCTGGCCATCCAGAGCAAGCATATCCCCAGTGTTCTCTGTGACCTCTCACCTTGGGAACATGCTGACCTTTGTCTCCTCCTTTCCCCCACCAGTCCAAGGTGACCTGCCTCTCATTCCTGGGTACAGGTGTTGCCCTGTGGGGTCAGCCTAACTTTCAGGATCTCAATTTTGTGCTATTAGACAGGAGGGTGTGACACAATTGCACATATACAAACACACAAATCAATTAGGTGCATACACACACACTACCAGCTCAGGCACATACCCATCCAAACCAGCCTAGGCACATGCATACCTATCACCAATTCAGGCACATACACTGTACACCCCAAAGTTAGATCACTAATTCATATATCATGCACACAAAGCAATATATACACACACACACACTCACCTACATGTACACACAGGTAAGTTCCTAACTTGGATGGTAAAGTGTGTATGTGTGTGCTTGGGGTACCTGGGAGAAGGTTCAGGTGAGAAAGAGAGAGTTAAAGTGTAGGGGGTGAAAGTTGCCAGAACCAGGATTAGAACCGGTGGACTACAGAGAAGCTGGCTGAGGAACTGAGGCTTGGAGTTTACTTAAGATAGACTGGGGCTGGAAACTGAAGCAGACAGCTGAGATATTGGGGGGAGGGGGCAGATAAGTGGTAGCAAGGAAGAGACGGCCAGGAAAGAAACTGAGGCAGAAACCTGGTTGCTCAGGGGAAAAGGAAAAGGCAGTGGGGATAAGACAGTGGCAAAGAAACAGGGGGTTTGGAGGCAGAGAGGAGCTCAGGACAGGTGTTGGAGGTGGCAGTGAGCCAGAAGCAGGAGAGGGAGAAATGAGCCAGAAGTTAGAGGAGCAGAGATTGGAGCAGGGCCAAACCATAGTAAAGCAAAACCCAACTTAGGGGTCCAAACAACAGTTTTATTACACAGACAACACACTACACAGCCCCATGAAGTTATTAGTTCATGCATACACACACTCACACTCACTAAAGCATTCACAATGGCAGCATGAGAAAAAAGACTCAGTGGAAGTCTAAGGGCAGACTAAGGGCCAAAAGGGGAGCACATAAAAAGTGGAAACAGGGAGAGATCACCAAAGAGGAATATACCTCTTCTGCTCGTGCTTGTAGGGAGGCAGTTAGACAGGCCAAAGCTACCATGGAGCTGAGGATGGCAACCCAAGTAAAAGACAATAAGAAATTGTTTTTTAGATATATAGGGAGTAAAAGGAAGGCCCAGGGAGGAATAGGACCCCTGCTAAATGGGCAGAAACAATTGGTGACGGACAGAGGGGACAAGGCTGAACTCCTCAACGAGTTCTTCGCCTCAGTGTTCCTAAGCGAGAGGCATGACAAGTCTCTCACTGGGAGTGTAGGGAGGCAGCAGCAAGGCACTAGACTTCCATGCGTGGACCCTGAGGTGGTGCAGGGTCACTTGGAGGAACTGGATGCCTTTAAGTCGGCAGGCCCGGATGAGCTCCATCCGAGGGTACTGAAGGCACTGGCCGACATCATTGCAGAGCCACTGGCGGGAATATTTGAATGCTCGTGGCGCACGGGTCAAGTCCCGGAGGACTGGAAAAGGGCCAATGTGGTTCCCATTTTCAAGAAGGGGAGGAAGGAGGACCCGGGTAACTATAGGCCAGTCAGTCTCACCTCCATCCTTGGCAAAATCTTTGAGAAAATCATCAAGGCTCACATTTGTGAGAGCCCGGCAGGACAAATTATGCTGAGGGGAAACCAGCACGGGTTCGTGGCAGGTAGATCGTGCCTGACCAATCTAGTCTCTTTTTATGACCAGGTCACAAAACGCCTCGACGCAGGAGGAGGGGTGGATGTCGTATACTTGGACTTCAGGAAGGCCTTTGATACGGTATCCCACCCCATACTGGTGAACAAGTTAAGGGGCTGTGACTTGGATTACTGCACAGTCCGGTGGGTGGAGAATTGGCTGGAGGGTCGAACCCAGAGAGTTGTGGTGGATGGGTCGGTTTCGACCTGGAAGAGTGTGGGCAGTGGGGTCCCGCAGGGCTTGGTGCTTGGACCGATACTCTTTAATGTCTTCATCAGCGACTTGGACGAGGGGGTGAAATGTACTCTGTCCAAGTTTGCAGATGACACTAAGCTATGGGGCGAAGTGGACACGCCGGAGGGCAGGGAACAGCTGCAAGCAGACCTGGACAGGTTAGACAAGTGGGCAGAAAACAACAGAATGCAGTTCAACAAGGAGAAATGCAAAGTGCTGCATCTAGGGAGGAAAAATGTCCAGCACACCTACAGCCTAGGAAATGACCTGCTGGGTGGCACGGAAGTGGAAAGGGATCTTGGAGTCCTAGTGGACTCCAAGATGAACATGAGTCGCCAGTGTGACGAAAACATCAGAAAAGCCAATGGCACTTTATCGTGCATCAGCAGATGCATGACAAATAGGTCCAAGGAGGTGATACTTCCCCTCTATCGGGCGCTGGTCAGACCGCAGCTGGAGTACTGCGTGCAATTCTGGGCGCCGCACTTCAAGAAGGATGCGGATAACCTGGAGAGGGTCCAGAGAAGGGCCACTCGTATGGTTAGGGGCCTGCGGGCCAGGCCCTACGAGGAGAGACTAGAGAAACTGGACCTTTTCAGCCTCCGCAAGAGAAGGTTGAGAGGCGACCTGGTGGCTGCCTATAAGTTCGTCAGGGGGGCACAGAAGGGAATTGGTGAGTATTTATTCACCAAGGCGCCCCCGGGGGTTACAAGAAATAATGGCCACAAGCTAGAGGAGAGCAGATTTAGATTGGATATTAGGAGGAACTTCTTCACAGTTCGAGTGGCCAAGGTCTGGAACGGGCTCCCAAGGGAGGTGGTGCTCTCCCCTACCCTGGGGGTATTCAAGAGAAGGTTGGATGTGCATCTAGCTGGGGTAATGTAGGCCCAGCACTCTTTCCTGCTTATGCAGGGGGTCGGACTCGATGATCTATTGAGGTCCCTTCCGACCCTAGCATCTATGAATCTATGAAACTATGAATCTGTGGAAGGGCTGGAGTCCAGGTGGGGAAGAGAAGCAGAGTCCAAGTCTCTGGTTGAAGAGGAGGTGGGGGGTGATAGCTACCTATCCAGGCTGGAAAGGGGTCCTTGTCCAGTAGGTGTTGTCCAGAGGCGGGTGGCTGGCAGGGCCTCTGGGTGGAGAGGTGGTGTGGCATGGTGCTGGTCCAGATGGAGAGGGTGTACCACTGGGTCTGTCTTCACTACCCCTTTTTATAGGGACAGACCTTGTGTGACCCTAGTGACAGGAAGAATGCCTAGGCAAGGGTCAGCCCCTGGAATACTGAGCATGTGTGCTCCATACAGGGATGTACAGTTTCAGGTGTCTGTAATGGTGGGGTACAATAGTAGAGTTGCTGGTTCTGCAAGGTCTTTTGTCTTTCAAATGCTGGCCTTGACTCTGTTTCTGGGTGAGATCCATGGTTCCTGGATGAATCAATGCAAGGTGACGGCCCAGTCATTACAGGCCATTCAGTAGAGGCCTGCTACCATTGTATTTCAATCATTCCTAATCACTCTTATTCATCCAGGAACCAGTTTACATGGGAGGGAGATGTGATTCATACAGTTGCAATACAGGGGATGTCCAGGCATAGGACACAAGATGGAGACTTGACTTACAAAATGGAAACTTGACTTTACTTTGGCTCACTTACAAACACAGGCCTAAACTATACATATCAATATGAAACAATAAAAATCAATACAAAAATGATAATTATACAATATACACCAGTAAGAATCAATACAACCCTAATAATAATACAATATAAAACCAAAAACTTGCTACCAAAATAAAAATGTTAATGCTTATCCTATCCTAAGTCTAAGCTCACCTATGCTTGTCTATAGGGAATAGAGAGGGAGAGAAAGAAAAGCCAGAAATAATTGGGGAAGGGAATGCATATATATATAAACTGAGGTTTTTGCTACACAGGGGCTTTGGAGTGAGAGGAGGACTTCTTTTTGGGCATGCTCCCACTGGTGCCAGGCTGAGGAGGAACTAGAGCAAGGGGGTGCTGCCTCCTTAGATGCAGCAGTATTGCCATGGTGGTGAAGTGTTTCACATCCTTGCCCCAGCTGATCTGCTTCTAGCAGTGCTGTCAGATAGCAAACCTGGGATCATCTGCCACCTCAAAATGATACCACATTACACTACTCACCCACTTGTGGGTTGAAGTTGAGGATCCTACATTATCTCCCTCCTCAGCACAATAACAGGAATAGCTGAGTCACCTGCCCCCACAACCTCCTCCAAAGTGCCTTCCAGAAAAGACCTACCTCTAGGGAAACTTTGAGGGGTGTGGAGCACAAGCTCAGATTCCCCTTCCTTCCCCAGATTTTCCTTAGCTATGGCATTCAGCTCCACTGCTTCCAGATCTAGTTCCTCCTCTGGCACTGAAAGGCTCGTGCTGGGAACTGAAATTTGGGTGGAGACTGTCATGCTGGTGCTAGTGGTTATTACTGGTGTTAGCGGAGGTGGTGCTGGTGCAGACACTGCTCCCACCTCCTTGCTTCCACTGACAGCAGAAGGTGTACGGCTGCCAGGAAAGAGGGTGTGTCTATCTTGGAGAGGGGTTGTGACTTGCAGCTCTCCCACTGCCCCATCTCCCTCCCCTGCCAAAAGACCTGTCACCTGCCTTTCCAGCACACTTCATAATGTTTGGCATCCTGCAAAATGTGTGCATCTGTAATATATGTTGATACTTTCCTAAACCCGGATAACATACTGTCAGGGAAAAAAACAGAAGAAGAGAGACTAGCGAGCTACATAGAGACTAGATAGCAAACCAGAGCCTTTCAAATACTGCTGGTCCAAGAGGGACACAGCTCACAAAAGGCACAGATCACTTCACACACAGCCTTCTATGTTGTTTCTGCATTCCTGCCCCAGAGCACTGAGTTTGGAAGGGAATTCAGGGAAAAATCACAGTCACTGGCCATCTACAGATGTCCACATCAGAGCAGTCTTTCCCCCCTTCCCCCCTCCCCCTCCTGCTTCGTAGTTTCTGTTTCAGGTCCTTCTGAATTTATTTAGACTTTTTAATGGGTCCCCCAATTTGATCTGGATTTGGAAATTCAGCCACCAAATTGGGCCGAATCTCCTCAGAATGAAATTGGCTACTGATGCTTCACACAGCCATACTGTGGGTGACAGTAAGCTTGAAATGATAGGGCGAGTCCAGATATGAGTGGATGTTTGGTACCCTGGGGACAAGTAGCAGCGGTGCACCTTGTGCTTCTGCTACTTGTCCCCAGGGAACACCCAAGCCACGTGAGCTTTGGCATGTGGCAAGTTGCCCTGGATGGGGTAGGGGAAGCTGGGGCCAGCACTGGGATGGCCCAGCAACCTTACCTTGGCTGCAGCCATGGTGATTCTGCCATACAGAGCCTGGCTGACAACGGAGCACAGCTCCAAGTGGCCCAGCTCCACTTTTCAGCAGCGCATGCTGCCTGAGCATGCGTTGCTCCATTTTTTTTTCCATGGTCAAAAAACCCACAGAAAAAATGCCCAGCACAACACATGCTTGGGCAAGATGCCCTTGCAGTGTGGAGATCACCAGACTGTGGAGTATGTGGCACTGCAGATGTGTTTGCAGTGCTTCATACCACATAACCATGCTCATCTGGACATGTCCATAAGGTTCAAGATCCTAAGAGAAAAAAGGAAGTTGAATAAAGACACTGGATTTCACAAAAGCAGACTTTAAGCAACTTGGGGAACAGGTCACATGGATCCCATGGAGGCATGTCTGAAAGGAAAAAGGAGCCCAGGAGAACTGGCTGGACTTTAATGAGGATGTATTAAGGTTGCACGAACAAACTATCCCAAATGAGGGAAGAATAGGAATTGAAATAGGAAACCAGCCTGGCTAGACAACAAACTCTTCAATGAGTTGAAATTCAAACACAAATCCTACAAAAAGTGGAAACTTGATCATAGTACTAGGAAAGAGTATAAGAGTATTATATAGGCAAGAAGGAAGAAAATTAGGAATGCCAAGGCTTGATTTGAGATGCAATTGGCAAAGGACATACAAGGCAATAAAAAGGGATTCTACGAGTATGTCAAAAGTCAGAGGAAGAACAAGGAAACTGTAGGTGCCTTATGGAATGTCTAAGGATTCTAGTTATGGATTATGCAGAGAAAGCTGAAGTATTTAATGCCTTTTTTATTTAAGTTTTGACAAATGGGGGCAGCTACCAGATGACAGGTGTAGCTGTCAGCAAAGATAGGGAAGGAGAATGATGGCTAGAAAATTATATTTAGAGATTTGCTTTTAGGAATTGGCTTGTGGGTGGAGTAGATATTGTATTAGAACAATGGTCCAGGGCAACAGAAAGGGTCAATTAGTTTCTAAATGTCTGTTTGTTGCAGAGTTTTAAATTCTCAGTTTTCAGGACCCACTGAAATATATATTGTTAAAACTTGTGTACAAGAGCCTTGAGATGTGATTTAATATAGCTGTCTGAAGCTAACAAACAAGCAGGCACATACATCCTGGGAAACTAAAAACATCCAAACAGTGTTCCATAACAAAGATAAGTGGCTGTAGTGTTGACATTAAGTCACAGTGACCAGTTACAAAGCCCCTGGATTCCTGGATTTATTGGATGGACCAAGTTAGGAGCCCAGGCATGCCCAAATTAAAACACCATTAAATCACCAATTAAGTTGTGATATGTTTGAGGAAAAAAGGGATATGCTGACAGAACAGAATGTGGACAGTATGACAACAGCATGAAAACCAATCGACGGTAACAGAAATGAAGAGTCGTTGGGAGAAAAAGAATACAAAAGGAGGGATGTCAGAGCATCAGGGCAGGATCCCAATGGGCTCCCAAAGCCACCATGGGCAGTGGGCACACCACTAACCCATCTCACCTACCCAACCTGGGGTGGGTGGATGGGCATTGGCCCTTGATTTTCAGGCTGCTGACTGCTGACATTCAAGAAAGAACCACAGTGTGGTGCCCACATTCTGCCCAGATGCACCTTGTAACCCCCTTGGGACTGGGAAATAACCGGTGTTGTATTCTGTAATCATCTTGCTTGCCCTGCTTGCAATGCTCTTATTGTCCATCACTGTGTATCAATAACTTATGATTATTATTGAAAAGAAGAAATTGTGGTCAGTCTGAGGGTTTGGGTCTGCCCAGAACAACGTATCAGGACTGGTTCATAAATCCAGTGCAGGTAGAGACAAGAAACCTAGAGTAGTAGAAGAATGGGTCGGGATTACTTATAGATGCTAGCTGTTTCAAGTCAGCAGAGCTAGATGATAGCTATCTTAAGGTACTAAAGGAATTGCACAGGTAGTTTCAAGGTAGTTTCAACTGAGGTAGTTTCTGAGCCATTGGTTATCCTCCTTGATAACTTGTGGAGGTTTGGCAAAGTCCCGGATGACTAGAAAAGAGCAAATATCATTTCCATCTTTAAGAAAGGGGGAAAGGAGTATCTGGGGAAGTATAGACCAATTAGTCTGACCTCAATATCTGGAAAAATCATGGAGCAGGTATTCATGGAATCTATTTTGATGCATCTAAAGGAGATCAAGGTGATCAAGAACTGGATTCACCAAGAGCAAACAATGCCTGACCGTCCAAATTTCCTTCTATTATAAGGTGACAGGCTCTGTGAATGGTGTGGGGGAGAGCAATGGTTATGATATAGCTTAAGCAAGGCTTTTGACATGGTATCCCATGGCATTCTCATTAACAAGCTAAGGAAATGTAGATGAGATTAAAGTACTGTAAGGTGGATACAAGAGCAGTTGGATCACCATGCTCAAAGTGTAGTCATCAATGGTTCAAAGTCTAGTGAGAGGAGGTATTAAGTGGTGTTCTCCAGATGTCTGTCCTGGTTCTGCTATTGTTTAATATCTCCATTAATGTTTTGGACAATGGGATTGAGTACAAATTTACACTTCGGACACACCTCATCCAGATGGCAGATTCAAGGGACATCCAAGACATCAGAAGGAAGAAGGGGGCAACCAGGGTTGTCCCCGAGGAAGAAGGGAGAGCAACGAAACTGGAGGCACTGAGCCAGGTGGGATCAGTGCGGGTTTGGCCAGGCTCCAGAAGCAGTCCCAAGTGGGTAACGAAGAGCCTAAGCAGCAGGAGGGGCTGCAGGAGACAAGCATAAAGCTGCCCGATGGGGAACACAAAGTAGGTGGAACTAGAGGGATCATCAAGGGTCCAGCTAACTTGCAGAGGACCCACAGTATGGAAGAGAGAAGGTGGTAGCCGCCAGGCGTAGGCATACATAAGACAGAGTCAGTTAGAAACTCCTGGGCCAGGCTGGCCCATTTTGGTGTAGTCAGGAGGCCACTGGTATTGATAGTATTTTTTTTCTTTTGTGTTTTTCTGTTTTCCAGCTTTGGAGGGGTTGGGAGGTTTATTGCATAGAGCCATAGTGTTGCTCAATTAGAAGAAGGGTTTTGTCGTATAGGGAATCGAGACAACCGTGCAGACCCATAAGGTATAACCCTGATTTGGGTAATTGGGTTAGGCCTAATACGTATTTACAGGAGAGCCCAGAATACCTGCAAGTGGGGGTCAGGCCGAGAGAGACATCAGCGACCCGTCATGGTTGGGTTCAGGGTGAGGTATAGGGGAAGTTGGAGCCTCACAGAAGACTGTCGCCTAGAGGTCCCAGACTCATGCAAGCCCCAGTAGTCGGACCCCACCACTGAAAGAATAAACGAAGTCGTGGTAGGTGAGATTGGGGAAGCGACTACCCTGGGGAGGGACATCCATGCAGCAAGACCACAGGGATGGAGTGACGGACAGCCATATACATCCAAAGCCAGGGGGCACGTGACCAGATGATCGAAGCCTGATGGGTGCACACCCCAAAACCCCATCCCTGTCTGGGGTAGAAGCTTGTTTCTATTGTTCTTTGTTTCGTCAATCTCTGGTGCTCATCGCCTTGTCTGAGCAGTTTTTTCCTTTTGTTTCCTTTTTTTTTCTCTGTCTTCTGCACCGAGACAGTTTTAGCAATTTGGCTAGCAGGCTGAAGTCCACTGCAACATTTTGCTGAAGTCTCCCACACATCAATGATCTCTCCTCTTGCAATCTGTCTTACTGTAGTGAGGGCTGCACCAACCCCTACACCCTCACCCATTCCACCAGGTGTTAATTCAGTTGTCTCAGCAATCTGCCTTTGAGCAGAAAATGCTCTGTGAATCTCTAGGTCTGGTCAATCAATGGCCCCAATGAGCCCAGTTGTACTTCACCCAGATGGAGCCTGGCACAGATGTACCATTAATCCTAGCCAGTTCCTTTCCTGGCCTATTGTCCTGATAGTTGCAAACATACTATCTACCTGGAAAGACTTCCCTCTCACCCTAACAAAAGGAGAACAAAAACAAATGGGCACTTTTTCTGTCCTTGTATTCCCAACTGTGGAGCAGATATTCAAGGAATCTATTTTGTTATAAGGGATTGTTATAAGAAGGCTCAAGACAGGTTTGGGAGTGAAGAGGGGCCAGGCTGGAATGGAATCTGGGGCCAAATGGAGGTCAAACCTTGCATGGGGGATTGGTGGCAAAGCTACACCTCACCATTCATTGGAGCCTGCTGCTCCACAGCATCTGATCTTATGTTTTCTGAAGAGGCATTGTGATATTTCATAGATTTCATAGACATTAGGGCTGGAAGGGACCTCGGGAGATCATCGAGGCCAGCCCCCTGCCCAAAGGGCAGGAAGTCAGCTGGGGTCATAGGATCCCAGCAAGATAAGCATCCAATTTACTCTTGAAGGTGTTCAATGTAGGTGCTTGAACCACCTCCGCTGGCAGAATGTTCCAGACCTTGGGGGCTCGGACAGTAAAGAAATTCTTCCTTATGTCCAGCCTGAAACGGTCTTGCAGGAGTTTGTGACCGTTCGACCTCGTCATCCCTTGGGGCGCTCTGGTGAACAGACGTTCCCCCAGATCCTGGTGGTCATCCCTGATAAACTTATTGGTGGCCATCAGATCACCCCTGAGCCTGCGCTTTTCCAGGCTAAAGAGTCCCATGGCTCTCAGCCTGTCATCGTAAGATCTGTTTTCCTGACCTCTGATCATGCGCGTGGCTCTCCTCTGGCCTCTCTCAAGCTTCTCCACATCCTTTTTGAATTGTGGAGCCCAAAACTGGATGCAGTACTCCAGCTGCGGCCTCACCAAGGCTGAGTACAAGGGGAGAATGACGTCCCGGGATTTGCTCGAGAAGCATCTATGGATGCACGCCAGCATTTTGGTCGCTTTACTAGCCGCAGCATCGCATTGGAGGCTCATGTTCATCTTGTGGTCAATGATGACCCCCAAGTCTTTTTCTTCTGTAGTGCTAACCAACGTAGCACTGCCGAGCCTATAAGGGTGCTGCAGGTTTTTCCTCCCAAGGTGGAGAACCTTGCATTTTTCGGTGTTAAACACCATGAGGTTCTCGTCTGCCCATTTGCTGAGCTTGTCCAGGTCAGCCTGGATCACCCGCCTATCTTCTGGCATGGATGCTTTGTCCCAAAGTTTGGTGTCATCGGTGAACTTGGCCAGTCCACTCCTGACTCCAATGTCCACATCCTTAATGAAGATGTTGAACAGGATGGGTCCCAGGACAGAGCCTTGAGGGACCCCACTGGTCACAGGGCACCATGATGAGTGACTGCCATCAATTACAACCCTCTGGGTCCGACCACGGAGCCAGCGGATCCCAGCCAGCGGATCGTGGTGGAGCCAAGGCCACAACTGGCCAGTTTGGCCAAGAGGTGATCATGGGATACCAGATCAAAAGTTTTTTTGAAGTCAAGATATATGACATCAATCTCTTCTCCCTAGTCCAGGTGATAGGTCACCTGGTCATAGAAGGAAATGAGATTGGTCAAACAAGACCTACCCGCAACAAACCTGTGCTGGCTGTCCCTTAGAATGTTAGCCTGGGCCAGTCCCTCAAGGATGGCCTCCTTAATAAACTTTTCTAAGATCTTCCCCAGGATAGAAGTCAGGCTAATGGGCCTGTAGTTAGCCGGATCCACTCTCCTAGATAGTTGGCCATCTAGGGATGTGGGAAGGGATGGGGAACAGGTGGAGACTTATGGCCCCTAGTAATGGCTGGGTTGTAAGCTCCTGCCCACACTGACAAAAGGCTGCTTATAATATTGCTGGCCTGGCTTATAATATTGCCAGACTAATTGTTTGTGTTGAAGATTTCCATGCTTTCTCAGTTTCATGCTTTCTCCCACCAGAGCTCCTGCCCCTTTTTCATCCCCACTCGTACTCCCACCTTCAATAGCTCCTGCTGTTCCTTCTCCTCCACACTACCTGGGGAACAGTAATCTGTACACTAATGCCACAGAGGGGGAGGTAAGTCCCAGAACGCTCTGCCCTGCTTTGCAGGTCCTTTGTTGAGCAATAGGCAGTCACTTAGTGGGAATGTTAGTGCTACAAACATTAATGGGGAGATCAGAGATTTGGTATTGTACACTGGGCATACTGCTGAAGAGAGGGGCTGGCAAATATGGGTATAATATTTCACATCTCATCCTTTCTTTTAGTACCAAGTTTTGTCAGGAGGGCAGCATCTGAGCCAGATGAAGTTTGGAATGCAAAATTTTTTGGTTACTGGCCAATATGGCATTACTGTTTGGCAAGACACACCTACCTCAGGAACAGAGAAATCCCTAAGGTTACCACACAGATGTTTTACAGAGTAATGTATTTTCCCTGATTTGAGATGAGTACTGACTAGTTTTATTCACAATGTGTTTTCTGTTATTCATATAGCAGATTTAATCCAGCCAGTCTTCAAGCATGTTTTTGGATTGCATCGTGTTAGCTTCCTTTAATTTTGTGCCTCTCTTTTTCTCTTCAAACATCTTAAATGCCATTATATGTGTTCAGGTTTAATGGTTCATATCTTCCACATTTCCCGTAATAACCTTGCTTTAATCTTCCTTCCCTTTCTTCTTTGAGGGGAGGACTGATAAAAATGATCTTTCCTCCTCTTTGTTGCTTCTGCCATATTCCCCCACTGACATGTCCCTGTTCACAGAAACAACAGAAGCATAAATTGAATAATCCTAGCCAGTTTTACTCTCAGGTTTGGAAGTAAAATGTCAGGCATAACAAATATTGTAAACATATAGATTAAAACTGTAACAGATATTTGCCTATTTTTTTCTATTACTGAAATTAAATTTAAGTAAAACTGTTTTAAAATGTTGCTTTTTGGCTGAGGACAACACTCCCAGAAACACATTGCAGAGCCCCTCATGCAGCCCCAGGTACCCCCAATTACACCCAGACCTAGGCTTCCCATGTTACTCCCCCACAGATGTCTTCAGCTGCACTTCATGACAGCAGGATCCCATGGGGTCCTGGACCCCATCGCTCCATACAATCATCAGGATCCTGACAGATCTGCCCTTCAAGGGTCATCTAGGTTCTGAAGGTGCCCCTGGGGCCAACTCCATTAATAGAGTTTCTGCTTAAAGGGTTGCTCATTAAGGGGGTTCAGGCTGCTCCAGGGGCCCCCAGTAATACTCCATGAGGGTTGTGAAGGTGCCACCTCAGAAGGCCTTGCAGATACCAGGGTGCTTTTCCATCCCATGCAAACTGTATCAGGCTCACCTAAGGGAGATAGAAATCAGGGTGACATTCGGGGAGAGGAGGGGCTTAAATTGTGATGTGCCTGTCAAAATGAAAATGATCACATCTGAGGTAGCAGCAAGATGACTTAGAGTTTTTGGTTGACAAGTTGGGGAGATCAGATAATCTGAGACCCAGGAGTCTGAAGGAAATTGGTACATGAAATTAGTAGTGACAACTTTTAATTGATCAATTTAGGGATGGTGCCAAGTGGCTACAGAACAGCAAATATAATGCCTATATTTAAGAAAGGGAACTTCCAATGCAAGACTTTAGAACAAATTTTGAAAAAAATATTACCAGTAATACAGACTTGGTGCTGAATGGAAAGTGGAATGAAATGCAATGATTTCTCCAAAAACAGTTTATTCCAGATTAATCTGGCATCTTTCTTGATTAAAATAACTGATTTTATAGACTAGGAAAAGAATAAAGTTCCTCTATCAGGACTTTAGTAAAGCCTTGGATAGAATTCCATATGGGAACCTTATTAAAATGGAGAAGATGGCATGTAATTAGATGTGTGAGGAATTAACCCTGAGAATTGGAGTGCTAGAAATTAAATAGAAGGTAATAATACAAAGGGCAAAGTTATGCACTTAAGAACTAATAACAGTATTTTCTGTTATGAGGTGGGAGTTTATCAGCTGAAAAGAACCAAGGAAAAGAGAAGAGAAATATCTGAGAGGACATAGAAAAGGTAAATGCAATGCTACAATGTATCAGAAGAAATATTTCCAAAGGCCATTTGGGAAATGGCCATTAATGCTATTAAGGTTCTAATGAGGCCTCACTAAGAGTATGTAAAATTCAGGTTACTTGTGTTCAAAAAATATTAATTCAAACTACAAGTGAATGAAGGACTGCTAGATTATCAAGAGACTGGAGAGGCTATTCTATGACAGGAAACTAAAAGAGCATGATTTTCTAATGGAGCATAGCAAAATGGAGGCTGACAGGCTATAATGATGTCCATAAATAGGAGAGGAGAATAAACTCTGGGGACAAAGAAGTGAAGAAGTACTAGTTTGGGCAGATCTTCAAAGACAGAATAAGAGGAACATCCCTGAGTAGAGGTAACCAGAAAGGAAATTTACCTCTTGTGAAAAATGTTGAATAAAAAAATTATACAGAATCAGGCAAAAGATCAAAACTGGGAATTTGTCTAGTAAGGGAAACGGCTCTATTTCTCCGCCTTAAATTCCATTAAATTCTTAACAAAATTCATACATTTCCAGGGACTATCCTAGTTTCAAACACCTGGCTGAAAAAAAAATTGGGGATATTAGAGCATTTTGAAGCAAAGATTGCTAAAACTTTTTAAAGAGGAGAAAATCATAAATTATCTAGATCAGTGGTTCTCAACCTTTTTTTGTACCAAGTTCCAATTGTAAACATCAATGTCCAGTCCCAACCCAGTGTCCCTTGCTCCTGACCAGCAGCCCCCTGCCCCCCAGGCCCCAGGTCCTCAGTGTGTAGGGAAGGGGGTGGGTGGGAGAGGAATAGGGGGACATAATTAACAACCTGGAGCAGCCTTCCACCCCTTGAAGAGTATAAACTCTCACTAACCCAGTATCCTCCGTTTATATGCTCCCCTGGTCCTGCCTTTATCCCATTAGCCAGTTGTCCTGGTGACCTGCAGCTGCTGCCCCCTGCCTGCCTGTTCCCTTGCTGGACTGCTTCTCCTCTTTAAGTAACAGGGAGCTCTGGACTGTCTGCTACACTAAGTAAGAACTGAGAAGAAACAGTAGGACTTCCTTTGCTTATTCCTTTATCTTATTTTTCATTATTCTTCTTTGTCCTCAACTTGGGTTACACTATTTATTTTAGGTTACAGGACAGATACAACCAGGAAAAAAAATATGTTGTAAGACTGTGTAGTCTTCCATGTCTCTTCCCTGGTCATAGTGTATGTGGGTTCCTCTCAAACCTCGCCACTGTTCTTAGGAATGAACAGTTTTATTATTGGGGTGAGTTTGGGTTGGTTCCCTATGGGGCCTCAGCTGCCACATCTTTGATGATGATTATGTTCAGATTGGGAGGATGATGTTTGGTCTCACTTCCCCTGGTGCCTTCTCTTGGTCGTTCCTGCTACTCCACCTTTGTGGGGCTCTGCCAACCCTACACCCTGCCTAACACCAACCGCGATGTTGTCACCTGTGTTGTCAAGGTTGATGTCCTGTACCTTCTCAGTGTTCTGGCTCTCAGGATCTTATGGCCGCAGGCTAGTGGTGGTGTTTCTATCCTGAGCGCCTCCTACAGTCCCCTTCTCTCCATCTATACGTTGTCCAGCTTTGGTTCCATTCCATCCCCTGGCACATCGCCTCTTCCCCAGGTTTGGTACTTGCCATCCATCAGCCACATCTGGATCCTGGTATTGCTGGATCCTGCTGGGCTCCAGTCTTCACTGCAGGCCTTCTCTGCCCATGCTGACCCTGCAAGTAAATCCTTGTACTCTCTCTGGCCCTGAGTTCTTGTGGAGATCCCTTTCTGGGGTAACCACCAGGTTCCCTCACTGGGACTTGCCTGTGAGCTCTGGGCCCTCCAGGCTGGTTGGGGACTCCACTTCCGGTCCCCCCCACCTTGTCTTCCACTGCATCTTTTAACCCAGCCCCCGGGCATTTGGCCAACCAATCGGTTCTGGCATGCTATTATAAAGCATGCCCACACTGACATGGTAGCCGGTCCTGACTCCATTTGGGCTCGGCTGATTTTTTTTCATTTTTGTCTTTAAAAAGAGCTGTAGTTTCATTTTCACCATGTTCGTCTTCCGGCTTTGCATCCCACTGCCTTCATTCTTTTCCCGGTAAGTCTTTTCCACAGGCTATATAAAAAAAGTCTGCTTGATATATCAGTTGGTATTACTCCAGAGCCATTGTCACAGCCTTTAGTAGAAAGCTAAATGTTTGGGGAGGGCAGGCAGCCCCTTGCAGGCTGGAACTCTGTCATCCTACATGGGGAAAGCCATGGTTTCCATGTTTTTCTCCTTTAGAGGAGCATCCATTTTTAAAGTTTATTCATGACCCTTTCATATATTCTCATGACCCATTTTTGGGTAACAAACCATGGGTTGAGCAATGCTGCTTTAGATTCTCAGATATAGCTGGAAGTGTTTTGGCATGAAACTAAAAATAAGCTTGATGAAATTGTAAAGATTGAACATGGTGTCTCAGCATGGGGAATGTTGAGCATTCTTAATAACAATACAAGCAGTCCTGCCTTGATCAGGGGGCTGAACTAGATGACTTGAAGACCAGCCCTACTTTCCTGTGATCTTATGATCCTATCATTAGCTATCTTTATATTCAGTGCTCAGCTTCTCATCAGATATTGAAAATAACCCTGACATTTAGCTGAATGATATAGCACTCATAATTATGATTCTTTACTTGCCCACTATATTTCTTTATAACCATTGAATCCTAACATATTTTTTCTTTATCACTATGTACTCATATTACAGTAGTTAGTACAACATACTCTGTACTTTCCATAGATGTACATGTAGTCTCTGCTCTAGTTTCTTGTAGGATTCTATGTTGTTCACATACATATTTTGTCAATGTTAGTCAGGATGTGTTATCCTACTTCTATACTTGGCAGGCCTTTTTCCCAGAGATTTGAAAGCTGTACAGTTTGATTTTATTTTTTTTAAGTTAATGTAAGTGTGGTGAAAATTTCATCCTGAACAGATTCCTTGTTAAATTTTATTCCAAGGGTTTTTGAGGAAAGATAAATCCATATACTGCCACAGAATCTCTAATGTTCATCAATGTTCCCTAAGCCTCAGAGCTTCATAAGTGCTATGAATCAATATGTAAGATGAAATTGGGCTTATACTAGTTAATGCTTTGTTTCACGTTTCTTGAAAACACCATAAAATAGTTGCATAGAGAAGCATCTCTGCCCTATTGTCCACTCAATAAGTATGGTCCAGTCAATAAGTCCACAGTCTTTTGTTCCTAGGTGTCTAACTTTACATTTGATTGCATAGAAAATCATAGTATTTGAATGAGCTTAGCTTATCAAACTAACTGTTGATATGTTAGGTATCTGTTCTTTTTCCAGATCTTCTGTATCTGTTCTTTTTTCTCAACATTATTTACCATTCCCCAAATTCTTGTGCCAAGTACAAACTTTATAAATATTTTAATGATTTCTTCTGGGTCTTTGATAAAATATTAAAAAGCACAGGACCACTATCTAATCCCTGCAAGAGCTTTTTAGGGAAATAGCCATTGATGATGATTTTCCATTGACCATTACATTTTGAGACTGAGCTGTTAGATTTTAATCAATGTGTTATGTGCCTTAATGATTAAAAGATTTTGGAGTTAAGGGTTGGAAGTTGCACAAGCACACAGCACAAGGGTAGAAAGAGTAAATACCTCCTTCATAACCCCACATTTGTATGACCTGTGTATAGGCCAGATAGGTTTGCAGCTCCTGAATTAATGAGAGTATTTTGAGGTACAATCCAAAGAAGTCCTAGTAAAAGCAAAGAGGAAAATAGAGTGCCCAGAAACACTTCTGTTCTTTGTTTATCTGTATTCTACACATTTCCAATACAGTCCCAACTATATTATAAATCCATCATGGCATTTTAGATATAGTCCAGTTTCTCAATGTACTCAAAAGTTCAGTTATCCTCAAATGCAAAATATATGTTTTACCTAAAATCTGTCCAGTTCTTGTTATCTGCATGTCCAAGTTTTTTTTTTTAACGTTTGCCTCCCAGTATTCAAAATTTTAAGAGAACACACTAAAACAGATTTGAAGGAGAATGTCTGATATCCCATACCTATGGGAAATGAAACTCTATTAACTAAAATATATTTTTACTGGAAACATATTTCCATGTATAGTGATCAAGTAGACAAATATACATTTGTATAAATGCAGTGACAAATGCATAAATCCATGGACAAAATCAATGAGCCAATTTCATCCTTCACGTAACTCCTAGGATTAATTTGGCTCAACAGCCTTTTTATACATAGCCTATGTCCTAAAATAACTGAAGACATTACAGCGTATTCACTTGATTTATATATAATCTATGCTTTGGAGTTCTGTTTGTAGGTTTTCATGTTAACAATAAAAAATAGATCAATTTTGCTTTCTTAATCGCTTGCTTCATTAATTCTAATTGGTTAAGAATTTGCAGGGTTTTGACTGAAATAGAAGTCTTTGAACACACTACAAGTACAGTATGCATAAGATAAACGTAGTGCTTTGCAAAGTTCATGGGCCCTAATTAGAACGATTGAATTTAATACATTTCCTTCCTCAAGTGATATTGGAATTTATACATGATTTATAAGATCTGAAAGGCCAAAATAATGTAAGGCATTTAGTATTCAGACTGCAGTTTGATGTCCTTGACTTTTTAGAATGTGTGGCTGAATTTAACTTGACTGCAGGTAACCTGTTCAGGAATTTTACTGCAGTTTCTAGAAGCATTTATTACTTAAAGTTCTGGTTCAGAAAAAGAAATAAGAAAGATCATTGAATACCAGGGTACTTCTACACATGTGCTTTAATGCACATTAGCCTATTTTAATGCACATTAAAGCGTCACAAAAATGTGCTCTTTATTTAATATGCTTTTAAATAGGCTAATGCTCATTAAGCATTACTTTAAAACTGTGGTCTTCTATACATATGCAGGGAGCCTGCTCCAATGCGCTGTAATTCCATCACATTGGAGCAGACTCAATTCTGCTGGAGTGTTGCAATTAATGTGCTCCAGAGCCTCCAGCGTCACATGGATTAGTGTCCCTGCACTGAAAAATGGCAATGTGGCACTTTAAACTAAGCTTGTTTGAAAAGCTGTAGTTCAAAGTGCTCCACCACCATTTTTCAGTGCAGGGATGCTGATACACATGATGCTCTGGGTGCTTTTAATCAGTGTGGCTCTCAGGTTGTTGGAAATAGCTGTGTGCCTTGTGGGTTGGAAGTCAAAAGGAGTGTTGGAAGGAGAGCAAACACACTGAAATAACACCTGAGTGTCTACAGTGGTGCCCTAGCTAAGGTTTCTGAGGATAAATCCCCTGGTTCTTAGTGCTGAAATAAGATCAGCTGCATTCTGAATTGTTTTGCACTGAATTGTAAAGCAACTTACCACTTTCCCCCCCCAGATATGTAGAACATCTCACAGAGAGGCACTGGAGGACTAACAGCATTTTAAGTGCAGCTAGCTTGTGTCCCCCCTGTAGGTTTTATGAGTTGCACTAGCTTGAGGTTTAGCTTAAATCTCCTGATGGCCCAGCCACGTTAAGTTAAAAGCACTGCTGCATCCCTAAGTTTGTAGGGAAGGCAAGCCCTTAACTAGCAAGAAAGCAAAGCCACTGCAAGAAGTCATTTTGGATTTTATACAGTGCATTAATATTCTGCCTAGAGCCCGTGAGGAGTCCATCTGCTTACAATTACCCTATATTAGTTGTATTTAAATGGGGATTTTAAAACTGCATTGTACATTGTAGAGATAAGCAACATAAAGTAAAAATGAAATGACTGCTTCTCAGAAAGGAGAGTCAAAATTAGATCTTTGCTTATGTAATTTTCCTGAAAGCACATTCTTTTCTGCAGAAACAATGAAACATATTTCCTTAACTGCTCTGTCAATTTTACACAGAACAGTTGGAGCCTTTGATGTGTACTCATAGAAATATTCAAAATAATAGAGCTGTTCAATAAAGCAGAACAAAAGACCTGTTCCTCCTCGAAGAAAACTCAAGACTCAAGGGATAAAAACCTAAATATTCAGAAATTAAAAGTAAATTAAAAGGGAATTCTGACAAAATTGTTCCATTCATAAAAATGGTAAATTTACCAAATAATTTGAATTGTCAAGTAGATGACAACTGGTATTGGACAATATTGGAATTATGATAGGAACAGAATAAAATCTGGTTTTGTGTGGCATTGGTCATATTCAAAAAGCTTCACATTTCTGTATGATAATGAATTAGCTACTAGTAGTACAGTGACTACTATCACTGCAGCAACTACACATTCATGTATGAACTCGTGTGTACATAGTACACACAAATCACTGTCATTAATTTCTTTGTCTAGTCTGCTTGGTTTACAATGAAATGTAGAAAGGTAGGATTGCAAAGGACCCCATGTGGTTTCTATCATGCTTTAGATACTCCTGACAAATGTCGTCTAACTTTTTTAAAAAGGAGAAGAGAGAAGTTGATTTTCAACATTTCACATTTTCCTATGTCACCTGGTTGTAGTGGACAAAGTAAACAATTAAGTCATTTTATAACAACTTTTTATATTTTGTAAGATTATTATCATTTTCCCACCCCAGTCTTCTCTTTTCTTCAAGCCCTTCTTGTAGGTTATGTGTTCCAAAATTTCAGCTGTTCTGAATGCTCTCTGCTCTGATCTCTATTCAGAAACCAAACAAGTTACATGTTCTAAAATCTTATTTTAAAATCTTATTATGCTTGAAAAGATCTGGCAAAACATATCAGTTTAGGTTTGCATAGTTTGTTAAAGATTATGGTTAATTGGAATTTATATATGTTCTTTATTTAAGTGCAGTCTACACTAAAGATTACTCTACTTGGGGACATTCACGAATCATGATCTAAACTAACTTTCATAACATATTAAACTCTCATTCAGAATAAATGTGGCATTAAGTTGTTTTAACTTCATTGTCAGTTCCATGTTTAGATTAATCCTTTACATCTTCACTTTTAGTTAATTTGGATTAATTTCCTGAGTATCCAGAGTAGACAAGCCCTGACAGAGGCCACTGACTCCTCTCCTCCTTGAATGGTTCTGTTATGTTTTTATTTCTTTTTGCAGTACAGCCAAACTCCTCTTCTTAACTTTGGAGTTTCCCCATGACTCTTTTTTTGCCTGATTCTCAACTCAAGTCTCTGATTTCTTTCTGTCACAGTCCATATGTTCTGTCAACATCATGCATACTTCTGTTTCTTCCACTCCCTCTATTCCTTTGGGATTTTCTCCACATTTCTGTTTATCTCTACAACAGTCTCCTTTCTCTTGGGGCCAATGCTCTTATTATTCATATCCTTCCTCAAAACCCACCATCTGGTTTGTATTTCATCACCATGTATCCTGGACTTTCTCACTGCTATTCTTGCATTGATGATTTTAAATAAAGCATATAGAAACTCTGACAATAAGAGGTCTCAAGAGTCAGTAGAAGTCCAAACTAAGGTTTTACATGGAAGCTTAAGGGCCCTTCCCCCCCAACCACCTTATTCCTCTGTATTCTGAAAAGTATTCAACTGTACTATCACATATTATTTCCACAAGATCCTTTCAGTACAGAGAATGGCAGCAAGTAAAGAGCTTGTTCAATATTTATCCAGCCTGTTCAGTACATATCCTCCATTCTTCTCATTATAAAATGTGCATCTCCCACACTGAGAGGAAAGTGTGATATACCGCTGATATTGAATGGTACCTTAATTCACTAGTGCTCCCACTGAGTTCAGTGAGACAATTGGGGATCTTTAGCTACTATGCTCTAAACAAGAGAGTATCACTCTGGCTCTAAAGTCCAAAAGGCTACATACAGCATAATTCATCTTTATTTTCTGAACTGTCAAAGACTTTTAGCCTCCAAGGTACCTAATTAAGCACTTTTCACTATTCACTATATTCTTTGTGAGCAAAATAATGTTGTAATGGTCATACTGAATCAGAATAAGTTACAATATTTAGTGCAGTAGTCTGTGTCTGACTGTCACTAGTAACAGGAGGAAGGTAGACAAAAGCTAATGGCATACAGAGATGGAATAGTTTTCCTGGTGGGACTTTTTTTCCCAGTCCCAGGCAGTCAGTAGTTGTCTTATGTCCTGAAGCATAAAAACATGAAGATTAATATATGTTATAGGTCTTTTTAATCCTAATCTAACTGTAAATGGTCTTTATAATTTATATAAATATCTAACCCTCTTAATCCTGCAGCACTCCTGGCCTCACTTGTATCTGTCAGAAGGTTTTCTATTGTGTTACTGGTGGTAATTTCACTTTCCTCCCTTTTGGAAGTTTTAATTTAAATTATCTGTGGGCTAAGGATGGGAACCAGGACAGCAAAACATTTAAGATCCTGCATGGCCACTAAAAGTTTATCAGAACTCTGGCCTTGTTAAAAGGTGAAACTAGGCTCTTTAGAACTGATCTGCCAGATCTGAGTATGAAAGTCAAGAGTGAGGAAATGTGCCATGCTTTGGCTTTAGTCTCAGTCATGTTGCTGTGCTCTCTGAGGAAAAGTAATCTGCATCCAGTACAGAATGCAGTAAGTTATTTTCTTGTAATCTCCCCAGTAGCCAGGAGGAACAGACAAGGACTTGTGGCTTATATCACATTCCAAGGAGCAGTGTGTCTATGTACCAATTGTACAGAGGGGTGAATGGAATCTCTCTCTCAAATTCAGTACCAGTCTTTATTTTATTGTATTTCATACTGTCTCAAGTGCTGGGAGGAAAATAATTGCCTGGAGTAGGAACATTTTCAAATATTTTCCATTTAATTAACTTTACATCAAGACAGAGCCAAGATTTTTGGTGGACAGAGGTGGGGGTGAGAGAGAGATTCAGGCAGTGTAATTGCTAACAAGAGCCTGTTGCCTAGGGCACTCAACTGGAAAGTGGAGGACCCAGATTCAAGTCCTTCGTCTTGGTTATGAAGCGAAGGGAAGGGAACTCCAGAATTCCATACATTCCATATTACTCCTTTGGAAAGGGTTAATATTCTTGTTCTGTATTAAAGCAAGTTTTAAGAGCTCCTCCAAATTTTTCCAGGATGAACAACCATAAAGTGCAACTGAAGGTCAATCGGACATTGCAGTGGCATCTCAGTTGTGCTCCTTTTACACCAGCTAAGTCTTACTGGCACCATGGAAAAGGAATGTTGTCAAAGCTCTTTACAACGTGGAAATCATATGTCCCATGGAGTCATCATCTTTGGTTCGGTTGGACTGGCACTGGGGCCAGAATAGGCTAGTTATAAAGTACAAAGTAGCTGAGCTGTAGTGCCTTGAGAATCAGACTGTCATAATTTCTTATCTTGAGGTGTTCTCTTTCAGGTTATAAGTATTTATTTTAAGGTAAGTCAACATTCAGGCCAAAACATTAGCACATGAACTTTTCACTGCTGTGTGGATGCTAAATTACTGCCTGGCAAGCCTTAGAGCTTCTTGCATGTTTGAGATGCATGAATTGTTGTGTATTTAAACTGCAGTTCAGAAACAGCCAACACAAAGAGGGACATCTTGCTGGCTAGAAACTAAACACGCTGTAGCCAGAAATATCTATTAGATGAAAATAATCTGAAAGATTTGGAAGCCCCAACAGTGTCCCTTCTGAACACACAAACTTTGGCCTATACACACTTTAATAGACATTAAAATAATTGAAAATATAGCAAATGGTAAAAATGCCAGAATAAGTTTCTGCTGTAGCTGACAAGCTTATTTGAAGCATTGCATTTGAACATTTTTGGCACAGCAGTAACTTGTTAAAATGCAAATGAAATTTCCAGGGAAGGGGGGACGACAGGCTTTGATTGAATTTTCCTTGATTCAAAGGTTAAGGTCCCTGCTGGAGAGGAAGTTACATTGTGTCAAATCTGAATCTGCCATCATGTAGGTTTTGTGGGTACTTAATGTTCCTTCCTTTTGTCATTCAGTTTGCTTTAAAAGGCTTTCCTAATGCCTCAGGAATTTGGTTCAAAAACACATGCAGACAAGTTATTTTTTTTCTTGTTTTTATAAAGTCTTAGAGAAGAAAATAAACCCTTTCTGCTCCATTAAGAGTTACAGTATGGTTTTTTTATTCCATCCCATTTATAACAATATATATTCATTTTAAACATAAAGATTTTTTATAGTATCTTTCTTTTATAATTCTAATATTATAAAGCATAATATTATAAAGCATCTGTAGTCTGTCCATAATGCTTTATTCATACTCTGATTTGTTGTCTTGGCAGCCAATCAAAATGCTTACTGAAACAGCCAATCAGAAGTGCCGCCATGAGATTGGGGACTGAGGGGCCAGAGCAGGTGGGGTCCCCACCCTCCACTGGCTCTGCTCCTTGGAGGCAGAGCGGGATGGCAGAGACAGCCTGGGATGACAGAGTTCATGGGATGACAGAGTGCCATGATGGAGGGAATGGAGCAGGGGGATGAGGCCAGCCCTGCTTCTTGGATGCAAGGGTGACGGGGGTGCTGGCAGTGCAGTGGTGGCCTTGCCCCTCACACTCTGGCACACAGAGCCAGATGCAGGGGGTAGGGTGGGGATTGGGTGGCAGTGCTTCCTTTCTCCCCCCCGCCCGGTTATTCTTGATGGGTAGTTTGCATCCACAAAACACTGAAACCAAAACAAAATACAAGGCTTCGAAATGAAATGAGGACACTCAAAATGTTAAAAAAATTTCAAAGAGTTTTGGGTTTTGAAGCTGAGCTTGCAGGGAAATACAAACTAATGAAAGGAAGAGGGGAAGGACTGCTCTAATAATGACATTTGTATCCAGCCAGTGACTGTGATCTTTACCTGAGATCCCTTCCAATTCCAGTGTTCTGGGGGAGGGACAGAGAAAGAGCATAAAAGCATTGTTTGAAATGAGCTTTGTCAGCTGTCCCTTTGTCAGCTTACTGAGCTGTGTATTCCAGCAGCATGAGGAGCATCAGGAAGGCTCTCACTACCTACTTGCTAGTCTTTTCCTAGCAAGTGGGATCCAAACCTTTCCAAAATACCCTAATACCCTTTATTAATCCATTCCTTTCAATGTATTCCTCCCCCAAAATCCTCTTTTTGTTTTTGTTATTCTCTCTAATTCTTACTCCACATAAAAGAAATCTGTGTTTTCCCTGACAGTCTACATTGTCTGTGCAGGAAAGCACAACATATATTACAGAAACACATCTTTTCCAGCACGCCAAAGATGAAGTGTGTTGGAAAGGCAGGTGGCCGCTCTTCTGGCTGGGGCAGAAGAGGGGGCAGAGGGAGAGTTCTAAGTTCCCCCCCCAAAAAAACTTAGAGACAGCCTATTTCCAACAACTAGCAGCCATGCCGCTTCTGCTGCTAGTAGCACCAAGGAGATGAGAACAGTGTCGGCATCCCCTCCAATAACACCTGCTATAATAACAAAAACCGCAAGCACCACCACCATGAAAACAAAAAGTATCACCAGCATTACAGTCTCCTCCCCTGCAATTTCAATTCCCAGCCTGAGCCTCCCAGTGCCAGAGGAAGAGCTGGAGCTGGATCTGAGTGCCATAGCAAAAGAAATTTTGGGAAAGGAGAGGGAATCATCTGAGTTTGTGCTCCACACCCCTCAAGTTTCCCACAGAGCCAGGTCTCCTTCCCCAGAAGGCACTTCAGAGGAGGCTGAGGTAGAGGTTGTGGAGGCAAGTTGCTCAGCTGAGTCCACTCCTCCTGTTGCTGTGCCTCTGCATGATAAGCAGGGGGAAAAGGCAGCAGATGCCTACACACACACACATGCACCCCAGAATTGAGGGGGTAGTGTGGTTAGGATCATTTTGAGCTGGAAGATGATCCCACATATGCTACCTACCTGCACTCCCAAACCAAAACCAGCTGAGGCAAGGGAGAGAAGTGCATGAGCACCATGGGGACGCTGGTGCATCTCCATAGGCACCACCCCTTGCCCTTGCTCCTCCTCAGCCTAGAACCAGCAGAAGCATGCCCAAAAAGAAGTCCCACTCTTGCTTAAAAGCCCCTTTCCTCCCAAAGCAGAGGCAGGCCACCCTGAAACAGTGGGGGGCATGTTCCCAAGGTGAGCAAGGTTACCCAGAGCATTGGGGAGATGCTTGCAGTGGATGGCCAGGGCTTCTGCTTTGTTGAGCAGCCAGGGTTCAGGTGGTTCATGGTGCTTGTGGCCCCATTATATGAAGTGCCTGTATGCACCACCTTTACCAGGCTGGTGGTGCCCTCCCTGTATGAGGCATGCAGGGAGTACTTGACAGAGGAGCTGCATAAGGCAGGTCTGCAGGTGGCCTTACACTTCACCTTGGACAGTTGGAGCAGCTGGGGTGGAGATCATGTCTACCTCTCCCTTACAAGGCACTGGTGCAACCAGTCAGGCTGTCAGTAGCTCTTCTTCAAGCCGAGGTGATGGATGAGTCCCACAAAGCAAGAGAGATCATGGGGACCATGAACCACATGGTGCAGGGGTGGTTTGTTGAGCAGGGAGATCTCACCTATAGGTTCATGGTCACTAACAATGGGACCAATATAGTCAAGGCTGACCATGATGCCAACTTTGTTGGTATCCGCTTGTGTGGCATACAAGCTGCATCTCATAGTGAGGGATACCTTGGAGGGGGACAGGGTTGATGGTGAGAATGCCATCACAACCAGCCACCTGATTTCTAAATGCAGGAAGGTGGTGGGCTACTTCTATTGCAGCATAAAGGGGGAAAGATGCTGCAGGACAAATGGGCAGAGCTGAGCATCCTGCAGCACAAAATCATGCAGGATGTGGAGACTCAGTGGAATTCTACATACCTGATGCTCAAAAGGCTGGTGGAACAACAGAAGGCCATCCAGGAGATGGCCTTGCATGGGGAGATTGGGATCAGTGGCCCACTGAACAAAGCTGAGTGGGATACCATCACCCAGATCTTGGTGTTCCTCAAGGCCATTCCTCAAGACCACCGAGAGCTTCAGCAGCCATGATGCCCTCCTGAGCCAGGTGATCCCTGTAGTGAAGGAACTTGAAAATGAAATGCACAAGTTCCAGGGGATTGTTTTTCCTAGATGGGGCAAGCTGCTATCACCAGAGGTGCAGGCACTGGTGAGGTGGCTGAAAGAGGTCATCAAGAAATGGCTAGATATGTTGCAGTCCAGTACAGTCCACATGCTGGTGGCTATGTGTAACCCAAGGGTGAAGGGGAGAGAATGTGGCAGCAAAACCCTGGATCACTGGAGGGAGGTCCTGGTGAACAGAGTCCGGGAGGCAGAAGGGCACAGGTGGGGGGATGTGGAAGAGAGAAATCCACTGTCCTGTGCCAGCATGCCATCCACCAGCCAGTCTTCCCCTCCACCACAGGTGCTGCCAACGTGGGCCAAAAGCATGGCTTCCATGGTGGGGTCCAGAGACAACAAACCCCACCATTAGGTGTCTGTGGCTGCCAAGGACATGGAGTCACTTCTGTGCAACCCCTTGGCTTACTGGACAAGCTGCTGTCAGATGTGGCATAATCTAGCCATGGTTGCCTGGGAACACCTGTCCTGTCCACCAACTAGTGTTATGAGCAAGAGAGTGTTCAGCATTGCTGGGGATGTAGTGATACCCCACTGCACCTGCTTGGGTCCTGGTTTGGTGGAGCAGCTGGTGTACCTCAAGGTGAACCTCCTGCTGCTGGGGTTCCACAAGCTTCAGGTGCAGATGGAGTGAGTTCCATCCTCCTCACTCCATCTGCACCTCTTTCCTTTTGGTTTCTGGCTTCTGAATCATTTAATGCCCCATTCTCAGAGATGGGGGGTGGCACTCACTGCATCACCAGCCAACAGGGGAAGAACATGTTCCTGCTGAGCTCCTGTGCCAGGATGAACTTGAAGGTAGGGGATGGAGCTATGGGGAAGGAGGAGGCCCCAGGTCCTGGGCGTGACTTAAAGCTACACCCTGCCAGGGTTGGGAGGCCTGGTGAGACTGCTGGTGGTGGGGCAGCCCCCAGGAAATGCCAGGAGTAAGGACCTCTCTGTTGAAAGGCGGGTTGGAGGCTTCTTATAACCTCCAGCCACCACAGCATGCATAGTCTTGGCTGGGGAAAGATCAGACCCTTAAGATCTTTGAGACGTCTGAAGCTTGCTGGTTTCAGTGGAGTTGTGAGTCTCCAAGTGAGCTCAGCTTATCTGCCTGGGATACCACCTGCAAGGCATGGACTGCAGTGTAAGGGAGGTACAGAGCTGCAGAATCACACATCAGGCAGACAAAGTTCTTTGGGTGAATCCAATAGCTTTTAGTAGACCAACTGAATATTTGGAGAAATATATCTTAGCAAGCTTTCAGGTTTTAAAGCCTTTCATCAGGCTGTGGAAGCATCTACAGTTGGTGTGTGTGCTCTTCCTGGATGGAAGGAATAGTAAAGAATCCAGAGGCTGGCATGCAATGCAGGAAAGAAAGCTAGTCAGTGAAAATGGAAATGGAGATGTCAGGCGGTGAGGGACAGGATGGGGAGGCGGATATAGCAGCACAGGTAAAAGTGAAGAGGTACCTGGGGAGTCAGGTGTCTGGCAGGATGTACTGTGTCATAATTCTAATGTCTTTATTGAGTTCATGAGTTTCTGTATCCAGGAGGTTGATGAAGTGAAGTTCATACGCTCATCTGTGAAACCTGGTTTCTAAATTGCCTTTGAGGATAGGACTGAGAGATTGGAGACAGGTAGTTGGATGTTTTTCTCTTTGATAGATTTTTGGTGTTCACTCATTCTGGTGCACAGTTGTTGCTTTGTGTCTCCGATGTATTTTCCATCAAATATGTATTGTGAAGATATCTCCATACTGGACAGATTTTTGGCAGGTTTTCATGTCTTGTCATGGCGTGGCCTGGATCCATTCGGTGTGGTTTGGTCTGCAGGAATTAGGCCTCTGGTGATGAGGTTAGTGAGGTTCAGTGCTTGTTTGAATTTACAAACCACTTTTCAGAATTCCAGTAAGACTTTTTGTGTCAAAATGAGAACACTTTAAAGGTTAATCTCATCTTTCAATTCTTAGGGAGTCTGTGCACTTATTGGCTCTGATCCTTTTCCATGTCACTCTTTTTTTTTGAGACCTACCCACTATTTCTGTTTTCAACTCATAACAACACCTGCTGCTAAAATGTGGTAGCTTTGCTGTTACATTTTTTATTCTGCCTAGCTTACTGAACATTTTCACCTCCTGTTTCCGTGTCTCACATAGCACACATTGTAGTGTAAAGCAATATTTATTGTTTTTAATCTGTGCTTTTAATAGCAGTTCTTTCAATCAGCATCTTTCCCTTTCTTAGGTTTTGCTACCACAAGCCTTCAAAGCTGTTTTGAAGTTTTCTCAAAGACTAAATCCAGTCATGAATAATACCTAAGACAGCTGGGCTATCACAGCACTATGACATTTTATTTACATTTTTAAATCTCAGAGGTATGTGCTTGCATATTGAAATCTTGAAAAATAGCTATAAATTTTGAATCTCACAGGCCACATTCACAAGAACAGATTCTCTGGATCATTAAGGCCATGTACTAGTGTTATGTTTCTACTGAGAGAATTGTTGCTTTCCTGATAGAAATGACAGGTGTTCATTGAGTTTCTCCCACAGGAAAAAATGGCTCCTATGGGAGAAAGATCTCCCCCTTTCCTTGAGGAAGATCTCTCCCGTGGGAGAAGCTCTCCCACAGAAAACAACGCTTTCACACTGCTTGAGTCATCTGGGAAACTGGGAGGATTGAGTGGCAGGGAAATGCTCCCCACATGTTCCCCATTCTGGGGTCACCCACAGGTTCTGGCTTTGAATGTACCACACAGTGGGGAGCTCCCTTCACGTGCAAGAATGCTCACCTCCTCTTTGGAAAACTTTATCTTTGTATTGGAAACCTCCTGTGCAAATGTAGCCGCATAGAGCTGGTTGGATGCTTATCATTCTGGCTTTTAATGTAAGACATGGCTCAAAGAAAAGGGGTGTCTGGTAGGGCTGTGTGCAACACCATCATTTTGTTTCAATGTCCATTTCATCATTCCAAAGGAACAGTGCTTTGTTTCATCATTTCATTTCATTTCATTTCATTTCAAAGCACTGTCCCATTTTGTTTTGTTGAAAATGTTTCAATGTTTCAACTCACTTCGGCGTTTCGTCCATAGGCTATAATGGGGAATCATGAAAATGCCCTAAAACTTTGTAATTTGCTGGATGATTTAGATGCAAATTTCAGGGATGGTAGCCCCTTTTGAGGGTATGAAGCCTGCCAAGTTTCAAGGAGATAGGTGCAGATGTTTCTCAGAAATTACACCTCGAAGTCTCAAAAGCAACATTTGCTAGCAGCGGCAGTCTCCTGTCATCCGGCATGCAGACCCAGGGACTCGCACCCTTGGGAGGGGTGTTGGGCTGTGCCAGACTCCTCCCAGGGGTGAGGGCCCCTGGGTCTGTGTCGGATGACAGGAAGTTGACGCTGCTGCCTGGGACTGGCACTGGGCCCAGCCTGCACCCAGCGCCAGGGAAAACAGATGCTGCCATTGACCAGAGCTGGTGCTGCACATGGTCTAACTTAATTTCTCTAAGTTAGACTTTCCTTAATAAAAAAAAAATACCTAACAAAAAATGTCTTTCATTTGTTGTACAACCTAGATATGGATGTATCTGTGAATTAGCTTTAGAAATCCTGAGGTAAGCAGCTTAAATATACTACTATAATACAAAATTACAGCTTGTGTTTTCCCCAAAGCCCACAGATGCTCTTAGTGAATGCTTTTCCCTAGAAGAGCGTAATTTTTAGAAATAAAGCATTATGTTTTTATTCTAACAGCCTCATTTATAAACTGCCTTTAAAGTTCCAGTCATATTTTTTTCAAGACCTCAATTAAAATGTGGATTCGACTCTTTGGCCTCAATCCTTGGGTGCAGCTGTGCTGATGTGGGACAGAATTCAGTGTGTGGAGAAAGGCCAAATGAGCTTTATTATAACAACTTTATTTCCCTAGTTCTTGGGTAATGAAGGAACCAGGTTGGCTCCTACCATACTTTAGATTAGTCTCATGGCTTCTAAATGACACCTAACTTCAGTGTCCTTTTGAGGCCACTCAGTAATCCTGGAGCAAATCCTTGCCAAACAATCTTATACAATGTAGAGATGGAGAGGGTAGATTGGTCTAAAGCCTTTCAGGCTTCCTTATAAATACTCCTGAACCAGGGGCATACATACTCCACTGTCTGATCAGTGAAGTTTGATGATTGCCTTAGGCCAATCCCATCTATCAGGGTAAAAGGCCTGGTCCAGTTTCCTTGGGATGTGACCATATATCAAGACTATATTAAAACTGGAGCAATAAATAAGAATGTTCTAATTTCTGCTTCCTATGCTAATCACTTTAATAACTGATTGGATGCCTGAAACTAATTTTACTTCCTTACTATTTTTGTCTTTTAAGCAAAATTGGCAAGGCAGCTTCCCCATATTCACATTTGAATGAAGCTATAATTCATCTGTTTTTGTTGGAAGAAAACTTCAGCTTGTTCTTTATGTCCCCAGATAGTTTTGTTTGTCTGTCATCATCATGAATTAATGTCAGACAGCTATGCTAACTATCTAGATATTTTCAAAGTCAGAGATAGGAGCACAATGGTGGAGATGGACCCAGGCTTCAAAACTTGGCCCCAGGTTTAAACATATACTGCCTGGACATGCTCATGGTTTGAATTTTGATTCCAAATAAGATGACAATTTGCAAAATTTGGCTCTGAAACCAAGTTTGGTTTCAATTTGTCTTGAAATTCTTTCTCCCACGAAGTTCTTTGAATTCCCATGTGGACTGTCACTGCAAGCCCAGTTTTCCTAAAACATTAGTGTTCTTGGAAGATATAGTACAGTATTTTCAAATACAACCAGAAATTGGGAACATATACCAAAATATAATTAGACTATTCAAAAAACAACAACCAAGTAATATTATGGATATGCCCCAACTGAAAACACTAGCACACCATTTTTTAAATTTCTGTTTCTTGGAGACTTGTTCAAAACTAGTGCAATTTGGCCCTAAACAAGGTGTGTGACAGAAGCTTTACCCTTAAACAAAAATTTTATAAACATGTCTAAAATGAGCCCAGTAACCTCTATGGAGAAATTGAAAGAGGGGCATTGTGAATTCAGGCTTTTCATTTCTTGTGAGAGTTGAGAATTCTTGTGGGTGATATCCTTTACTGGATCAAGTACTTGGTTGGGGTAGACACAGACAAGATTTCCAGTATGTCTATCCCAACCATGAAGTTAGTCCAATAAAAGATATAACCCACAAGAATTCTTGCCTCTCACATACTTCCTAGACTATCATGACAACAACATCACTTCAGCAATTACATGGCTCATCATTTTCATTGTGCATTGCTTTAAGGTGACTAAAGATTGTTACAAGGTCCTGAGTGTTCCCATCATTTTGTCTCAAGTTGGATACTCAAAAATTGAAAATCCCAATGTCTCTAGTTTTGGGTTGGTTTGGTTTCTTTTTAATATTTTGATAATCTAAATATTGGAAGAATGGAAATAGAGATCAATTTATCCATGTGTATGCTAGAAGTAAAAATTGAACTAAATCTCCTTTAACCTAGGACCATTCTAATTGAGTACTATCAAACAGATTCTTACCTCTCAACTGCTCAGATAATAATGTTAATTATAGTTTGCTTTAGTCCTACCTTTCTTATAAACTTCAGCACCATCAAATGTGGCCCTTACTTGTCCTATATCTTATAAAGTAGAAAAGTCTATTTAGCTAAAATGAAGTAAGACTAGGGATAAAATAAATCCATATACAAGATCCCATTTTTCTAGCTAAAAAATAACAGTAGTTGACGTCCTTTTTAGTGTGAACTAATAATTAACTCTTTTCCTCCTGAGTTTCAATTCAGTTCTCCTATATTGACAATAGTTAAGAAAAATGCCAAGAAAAGCACTATCCTGTCAAAGGTTTATTTTGCATAATGAATCACTTGACTGTATTATACATATTTATAGTTTTAAAATCCATAATTTAAAGAAAATGAAAATGCAACCTAAATTAAAAATAAATTTTAATAAATCATTTTGAAGAATCTAATGTCAATAAAATGAATAAATCCATTAACTAAGACTTATTGTTGTCATAAATTATTCAAGTAAAAAATTAATACCATTCAGTCAAGCATGCCTATTTTAACTTTAACTAGGAGCTAATTATCATTTCACTAGTAAAGCAGATATAGGTATCCCATCCACAATAAGGTCCACATAAACAGCAATATCTTACTTCTGGTGAAGTTCTTCTGGAGACAGCGGAGTCTGTAAGGGTGCCCTAGAAAAAGTATCAGCTGCTTGTAACTCTTTTCCCTTGGTATGTTCTATATTGCAGGTGAATTTCAGCATTCTAAAGTGAAATCTCTGGATTCTTGGTGGAAGTTTGAGAGGTTTGTCTCCTAACAGAGACACAAGTAGCGTATGATCAGTTTGAAAAGTAAAAGTCAGGCCCACAAGGAAAGTTCTGAGTCACTCACATGTCCATATAACTGTTAGTGATTCTTTTTCTATTTGTGCTTATTGAATTTCAGGAGGAGCAAGTGCTCTTCACACAAATGCAATAGGGGCAAGGTGGCCTGCTTCTTAATGTTGTTGTAACACTCCTTCAAGCCCATATGATAATGTGTATGCTGCGATACTAGTTTCTCATGTTGGATCATACTGGGCCAGTATCAGGGAGGAACCGAGTATAGATGTGATCTTATTGAAGGCTGATTGCTGTAGCAGTCCCCAAAGTCATACAATCTTGTCACTTAAGAGGTCTCTTACAGGCTTTGTTATTGTTATCAAGTTTGGCATGAACAGGCCCAAGTATTGGGCCATGTCTAAAAAATTGCATAATTCTGGGACGTCCTTGGGTTCCAGGAACCCCTTGATAGCTGCAACTTTTCATGGATTTAGTTGGATTCCATGTGATGTAATCCAATATCCCACAAACTTGAGCTACAAAATAGCAAAGGTACACTTTTCGTTAAGTATAACACCAGTTTCATGGAGTTTTCTGAGTGTTGCATCCACTCTTACATCACGTTGTGCCTTTGTGGTCCCAAAAACCAAAATATTAGTATGGAAAAGGACACCTTCTAAACCATATGTGAGAGCCTGGAGGGCACTCACTAAGGGGATGTCCCTGGCTAGGGACACGAATCACTTCACACTGTGATGTCCAGGCTACAACGAGGACTCCTGATCTGCACCAGCCTGGCTTTACCTCCATGCCAGGTGAAGCAGACTGCAGCCATCCACAGCATGAGCTATATCTGAAGGCCGGGGGCAGCCTTGGGGGAGGAGGGATGCTGAAGGAGCATAGCTGGAAAACCGAGGAGCCAGAAGTGTGGGTAAGCCCTTGGTCTGACTCAGAGAAGGTGGTGACACCCTCACCGCAGGAGTGAAGAGGAGGTGGCAGAGGCCAGGAGCGGGAAGGGGGTCCGGGAAAGACCCCCAGGGAACTGTGGAGGCGAGGGATTCACCTGAACCACTTGCTGTGGCATTTTTTTTTCTCTGTACCTTTTTTTTTTTTTGGTTTTGCTTTCTCCTGTGGACATCTCTCGGCTGGTTAAAGAGTTTCAACCAAGGCCAGGCACCTGCTCAGGAGGAGAAGGGAAGCAGGTCCCTGGAGAGGCTCTGTGGCTGAGACAGTGGCAGGCAGAAGCCCCAAGCAGTGAGGACCACGCTCTGTCCCCAGCTGATCACTCCGGAGGGCATCCCCAGCTGTTGAAGCGGTGCTTATCGGTAATTAAGCCTGCTGTGGTTTCACTTTAAAGTTCAGGGGAAATGACCAGGGTGGGAAGGTGGACCACTGAAAATCTGGGGGTAACGGCCCCAGGCAAGAGGGCACCAGACCTTGCAGATGCCCAGAAGAAGAGGGCAAAGGTCAAAGGTCTTCAAAAAATAAATTAAATTAAATTAAACAAAGGAGTGTACCTGTCTCTTCCTAAGATCCAGAATAACACAATAAATACGGTCCTAACTTCAAAAAAATCTTTTGTTGCCGAACCATACTCTCCAACTGGAACCATCTCTGTCTTTCTTTTACATTACATTTATTCAGTTTCATATAAGCAGTGATATAAAACTGACAAAGCAACTGGTGTAATTAACTCACTTCTAAATACAGATATTTTGATTTACAGTTTATAATATAATGGCTGAAGAAAAATTGGTGTCAAATTTTTGTCTCTTTGCTTTCTTCAAATGATTGGTAACCATAGTTATGCAGCATAATAAACCAATCATTTAACTTATGTGCAATAATGGTGTAACGTGATGTTCATTTACTGTAATTGATCTTAATCTGAAAAACCAGGAAACTAAAAATTAGTAAAACTAGTGAAATGATAATTAGCTACTAGTTAAAGTTTTGAAATAACTGTTTGTGTTTCTATTACTAAAATAGGTATGCTTTACTGAATGGTATTAATTTTTTACTTGAATAATTTATGATAACAATAAGTCTTAGTTAATGGATTTATTCTTTTTTTTTTAAATCAACTAAGTAGGTCTGAGAGCCATGCAGTAAAGGGCTATGTCCAGTTGTGTTAAGATGCCAAGTCAACTCTTCCTGCCCTAGCTTTTCCAATGTGTTGTTGGAGACCCAGCACTAGGATAAGGGCCAACCCCCTTTTTTTTGCAAAGATGACATTGCAGTGGAGGTGTATAGACCAGGAAGACTATGTGTTTGGCAATCATATGCCTTCACTTGGATTACTGACCAGGTAGGCACTGCAACTTGTCCATTGACTAGATGAAATAGTGGAGCAGAAATCCTTGGAGTAGTACTACACAACAAAATACTCATCAGTCTTTTCTAGTTTTGGAGAAATGTCAGGTGGATATAAGATACACCTAAAAGCTGATGCCATATCATATGCATTAACTACTCCAAGGTACTACTTTTGTCATCAATGGCCAAAGTTGAAGAACAGCTAAAATGCCTGGAAGAAACATTAGTAATTACAAAGATTGAAGAACCTACTCCTCGGTGTTCTGGGATGATGGTTGTGCCAGAACCCAGTGATAAGATTAGGATATGTGTTGACCTCACACAGATGAAAAGTACATGTGCAGAGAAAGACACGTTCTTTCTCCCATGGAACACACCTTGGCTGGAATTACAGGAGCCATGGTTGCACAAAATTGAATGCTTGGACAAGGTTTTGGCAGATTCCTTTAGCTGTTGAATCATCCCTAACAACTTTTATTACTCCATTTGGACGCTACTGGTTTAAATAGCTACCTTTTGGAATCTCATCAGATCCTGAATTCTTTCAGTTTCATGCCACAGGTATTGTATGGTGTTGGGCAGTTACCGTGTAAGGACATATACCTCAATGTCCTGCTGACATTCACTGGCCCTTCAGGGTGGCTGCACCCCTATGGTCGAGCTGGGTGAGATTTGGTGCCTGTTTTTTCCTGCCTGTCATGACTTTGATGATATAGGAGATTCATGAAAGGGAGGTGGTGACTGCCCATCTCATGCCCAGATCAATTGCAGGGGCTGCCCGATGCCTGAAGCCCAGACCCAGAAATGATGGAAGGACCAGCCTGGAACCAACTTTCCTATTCATAGTTTCATAGTTTCTAGGCTTGGAAGGGACCTGAGCAGATCATCAAGTCTGACCTCCTGCCATGGCAGGAAAGAGTACTGGAGTCAAACGACCCCAGCAAGGTGTACATCTAGCATCCTCCTAAAGACCCCCAGGGTAGGAGCCAGCACCACTTCTCTTGGAAGTTGGTTCCAGATCTGGTTCCAGTATAGGCTGGTTAGAATCATAGAATCAATGAGTCGCAAAGGACCTAGACAGATCATCTAGTCCAACCCTCTGCCATGGGCAGAAAGGAGAACTGGGGATGGCAAGGGTCATAAGACCCCAGCCAGGTGTCTATCCAGTCTCCTCTTGAAGATCTCCGGGGAAAGTGAGAGCATCATCTCTCTGGGAAGCCTGTTCCAGGCTCTGGCCACCCTTACACTCCCTCAGCTTGTGGCCATTGTTCCTGGTGACTCCAAGGTGGGCCCTGGTGAACAGACTTTCCCTGAGTCCCTGCTGGTGGCCCCTGATAAGGTTGTAGGCAACCACAAGATCCCCCCTCAGTCTCCTCTTGTGGAGACTGAAGATATTTAGGTCTCTCAGCCTGTCCTCATAGGGCTGGCCACGGAAGCCCCCAACCATACAAGTGGCCCTCCTCTGGACCCTCTCCAGGTTCTCCGCGTCCCTCTTGAAGTGCAGCACTCAGAACTGGACACAGTACTCCAGCTGTGGCCTGACCAGTGCTGCATAGAGGGGGAGCAAGACCTCTCTGGACCTGTTAGTGATGCCCCTGTTGATGCAGGACAGGGTGCGGTTGGCTCTGCCTACTGCTTCATCACATTGGCGACTCATATTCATCCTAGAGTCAATCCTGACTCCAAGATCCCTCTCTGCCTCTGTGCTGCCGAGAGGGTCAGCCCCTAACCTATAATCATAATCCTGGTTCCCTCTCCCCCGGTGCAGCACCCTGCACTTGTCCTTGTTGAACCGCATCCTGTTCAGATCCGCCCACTTCTCTAACCTATCCAGGTCTGCCTGGATGCGATCCCTGCCTGCTGCTGTATTCACTTTGCCTGCCAGTTAGTTTGACCTTGATACTGGGTAAAATTTTGGAAAAGGTCCTGAATCCTCCATCTGGTCCTGCTGACTTGAAGACATTCAACTGCTCCAAGTGCTTCCCCACCAGTTCCACACTGACTTTTGGTTGGCAATCGCCAACCCCCAGCATCCATCCAGTATCTGACCAGGTGAGCGACCAGCATTTCTTTTGCAGTAACACCAATGCAAAGTATTCATTAAAGACTCCAGCCTTCTCCTGACTGTCTGTTATCAGGTGTCCCATCCCATTCTGCAAGGGCCCCAGATTTCCCAGGGTTTTCCTCCTGCTCCCTAAATAACCTAAAGAAGGACTTTTTTTTGTCCTTGATTTTGCTTACCAACCTTGCCTTCCTTATCTTCTCCCTACAAATATGGGCTATACTTGTGTATTCCTTTTTGGTGACTACCCCTTGTTTCCATGGTCAAAAGGAGTGATCCTCAGAGTACAGATAAGGTCCATTTCTAAAGGTGTTAAAGGGTCTGGGAAGCCCTCTTAGTTCCAAACCTGTCCTCAGCCTGGGATCCTGTACCTATGACACTCTTGGGACCTCCAGTTCTGTCTTTGGCTCCTGTACCCACCCCTCTCCTGGGGATCTTGACTTCAGCTCTGGCTCCAGCTGGCATTCTGGCTTTGGCTCTGGCTTCCACTCCAGTCCTGGTTCCTGCCCTGACTCCTGGTCCTGTCTGTTCCTGCTCTTGTCTTGCTTCTACCCTGTTCCCAGAGCCTCTAGGGCCTGCTCCTACTCCTGCTCCAGTCCCAGATCTATTCCTGGAGCCCTTCAAGCTTGTCCCCACAGTGTCTCCAGAGTCTGGAAGTCCTGGCTTGTTATTTCTCATGAGCTACAGAAATCTTCCTCCGGTGGCCTCCAAAATCTGCCTTGGCTCCATACACACAACACCAAAGGCCTGACCATGTCATGTCCCCAGAACCACTATTCCTGACCCTTGGAAGTCATCCAGATATTGCAAAGGGCCTTCCATATCCCACAGACAAAATATTTGGAGCATGGCAAGAATATGGGTTGCCTGGAAGACAGCTCTGTAGATGTCGGGTATTGTCAGGGACTCTAATAGTCAGCCCAGCTGGGCTAATTGCCTAACTGGCCCTGCCCCAGCTAATGATTTCAGCTCTGTTCCAACTGAATCAGAAGGTCACACTTAGGGCCTCCTGATTGGATGCTCGGGAGAACAGCCATTCCATTTAGACCCACCCAGAAGTTCTTCTGAATGTCTGCTCTGGTAAGCCTCTCTAATCAAGACCCCATTCAGCTCTTTTCCTAGGCTGGGTTTTTTGGATATTCACCTGAGATCTGGTAACTTAGTTTTTGATTCTTGGTTCACCCTGATTCCTGTTCTGACTTCTAGCATACTTTCACTAGGTCTGAACCTTGCCATACCATGACTTGACTCTGGCTCCTGTTTTTGTCTGTCTCCTGGCTTATCCTGACTTTGGCACAAGATTTTGACTCCTGAACCTTGACTCAGCCTGTGATTTGGATTTTACCCCTGGGTTTTCATTTGGAATTGATAACTTGGTCTCCTCTTCTTGGCCACCTGATTTGACCTGTGGCTTGGCTCTTGTCATTTCCCAGTGGCCTAACCACTAGGACAGACTATACGCAACCTGGTCCTTACACAACTTTTCCAGACTATGGAATGGAAAAATCTAACTGCAGTCTGACATGAACTGGAAGCTTCAGCAGTGCATCCGTGGCAAGGGCTTTGTGTGTACCTGCACCAGTACTTGAGCAGCACAGGGCTGGACACCTGGAAGCTGTGTCTATGCCACCACCATTTCTCTCCCCAAATTGTCTCCCTGCAGTGCAGGTGCTGCTTCCAGCCCCCTGGTACCAGTGCAGCTTCCCATCATCTGAAAGCTGCAGCTGCACTGTATCCAGGGAGAAGGAAGTGAGGATAAGCAGTGATGGCATGGCAGGCACAGCTACCTGCTGTCCAGCCCTATTGTAGTTCTCCCTTGCCCAATGCCAGTACGAGTGCTGGTGCAGGTGTAGGCATGGGCAAAGTTCCACACTGCCACACCACTGTCAAAACCCCAGAGCTCCATGGGAAGGACCCATGGGCCAGATAGAACATGGGTGACAACTAGATGGATTGCAGCACTACAAAGGATGTATGAGTCTTGATGGATCACAAACTCAACATGGTTCTGCAGAGTGACTCAGCTGCACGAAAGACAAATGTGGCTTTGGGCTCCATCAGTAGGAGCATTAGGGACAAGATGTGAGAAGTGATAGTACCTCTTTACTTGGCATGGGTTAGGCCTCATCTAGAGTACTGTGTGCAGTGTCAAGCTCCACAGTTTAAAAAGGACATAGGGAAATTAGGGTCCAGAGGTAGGTGACAAAAATAATAAAAGGCTCAGATGGCTTGAAAAGTTGAAAGAAATAAGCATGTTGAGCTTGTGGAAAAGGTGTGTAAGAGGTGACATAATAGAAATATTCAAATATCAAAAGGGCTGCCAAAAGGGCTGCCCTTTTCTGTCTTACTGCAGAGAGCAGGATAAGGACCAATGGCTTGAAGTTCCATGGACTTCAAGAGTGTACAGCCTAGAGAAGCAGTGGAATCTGCATCACTGAAGGCATTCAGGGCTCTGCTACAGGTGCTTCCCATGCTTCTGTGCTTTGCTGGTTTCCACATGGAGCCAGGAAGCAATTTCCCCCCAACCCTTCCTGTTGCTATGTGTGCCAGAGTTTGGGGGTGGGGAAAGCAGTGCCTTTCCCAGAAGGACTGGGTTTTGACTGCAGTCAAGGCTGGTTATTTTGACTGGGGTGTGCCAATGGTCCTGCTGGGAGTAAAACCCAGAGGTTCCTGGCTATAGGGTCTTGCCCCTCTGCTAAGGGTCAGCTTGATCATCACATTTGGGATCAGGAAGGAATTTTACCCAGTGGTCAGACTGTACAGACTGTGAAGGGTTTTGCCTTCCTCTGCAACAGACAACTGCTGGGGAGCCAGCTGACAGGAAGGGGCAGGGCCTGGCCCAGGCATGAGGCCAGAGGGGCAGTTCCCCCCAGCGGTCAAGGGAGGAGGAGCTTAGACAGTGCAGACAGAGGGGTGAACCCTGACTGTGGGAGCTGCCCCTAATTGCTGCTATGGGTTGGAGTACTTCCCGGTAGGGATTGGCTGTTGTGTGGCCGGACAGTTTAGCTATTTATGTTACAGCCCAGGGGCTTTGTTGCTTTTGTGTTCGCTGTTTTAACTGGAGGATTGGTGAGGCTATTAGAGCTATTAGGAGGCCTCATAGGGGCTCCACGGTAGCGTGGGGACCCTGGCGCCAGAGACGGTGTGGCATTTTGGGGTGCACTGACCCCAGCCCCAGAGCAAGGGGGCAGTGTGAAGCCCCAGAGCAAGGGGGCAGTGAGAAGCCCCAGGGAGGTAAAGGAGAAGGCCAAATCACAGCAGGACCGAGGTCAAAACCACGTCAGTACCATCTGTGAGGCTTGGCCTGCGGTGTAGGGGAGGAAAAGGAGCCGCAGATAATGCCCCCTGGCACCGGGGTGGATAAAGTGGGCAGCCTCCGGCTAATTACAGCAATCAATTAAGATCAAGGCATGGCAGGAGAGTAAGAAGGTGGTTGGCCCATAACAGGAGGGCAGAGTCACCAATAGGAAGACTCCAGTAACGATACTCCTGTCACAGATGGTTTGCATAGGAATTATCCTGCTTCAGGCAAAAGTCTGGGCTAGATGACATCTAGAGGGCTCTTCCAGTTTTACTTTTCTATGATTCCATGATTGGTTTTAACTACAGGCTGGATGTTGTTGAGTCCAGGCTTAGTAACTCTTTTCCTTCCAGGTGCTTACCTCCCATGATGTATTTAAAACCCTCTAGATGAGGCCAAACCCATCATATTTCCTGTCTGTCTTTCATCTAGGTGTGGGCAAAATATGGCCCATGGGCCAGATCCAGCCTCCAGGCAATTAATCCAGCCTGCAGGTGGGTGTCCACCAATTAACTGTATCCACTCTGGACAGCAAGTAGAGAAGCAGCAGCAGGTGAGGGGAAAGCTGCAGCTGGATGGGAGCAAGGGGCCAGCACCGGGGCAAGAACGAGAATGGAGCCTGGGGCACAGGATTTGGGGCAGTGGGCCTCAGCTGGGAGCTACACATGATGAACCTGACAACTTGGCCTCTGTCCCTGCCACCAAATGCAGCTCCTGGGACTGAGCCAGGAGCAGTGGGGCACTCCATGCAATGGAGCCAAGCTGGCTCAGCCTCACTCCCTGCTGCCCTGGGCCAGGTCCCAGGAGCTGCACATAAGCTGTGGGGAGCCCCATGCAATGGAGCTGGACTGGCCCGACCCCTCTTCCTGCCACATGTGCAGCTCCCAGGACTCATCTGGAGCCTGCCATGGATCTGCTGCCTGCTGATGATGATGCCAGCAGGAACTGTGTGCTGTTGGAAGGGTATGTGGGGGAGGGCCCCTAGACACACACTCTATCATACCCATACACACACCTACACCCCTAGCCCCTCCACACAACCCCACAATGTCTTACAAAAGCTCCTCCCACACACCCCCAAACACCCAACCACACCACATACACTCCTTCACACACAATATACAAGAGGAAGACTTTAAGCTATTATGCCTCTATATACAAATCCGGACAAAAATATTTTTTTTCAAATAAAATTAAAATATGTTATAGCAGATGTTTAATTTTTATAGTATGATTTGGTATATTTTTTTCAGTTCCAAGAAGGCAAACTCTCCTCCCAAAAGGTTTACTTCCAGGGGCAAAGAGAGGGACTTCTAGTGGCAAGTATCAGGGGCGAGGGGCAGGACTTCTGATCCCAAGATGGTGACCAGGGGTGCACCCTTGTGGCCTTTGACAGCTCACCAAAACTCATTAAGGAGCCTTCCAGTTGAAATAATTGCCTGCCCCTGGGCTAAAGAAACCAAACGTGTTAAGTTTCCTTTTGTAAGGAACTCCATTTGTGATTCTATGCATTTTATTTACCATTTGAATTTATCTCTTTTATTTTATTTTTTATATATATATATACATATATATGAATTTTTGGCTGGAATTTCTTGACTGAAATTGTATACAATATGTTTATCAGTGCCTTGTACAGTGGCATTAGTACTTTGCTACCTTTAACAGAACAGAGGCAGTGAATTTTGAATGTCAAAAGATCTGTTCTATACAAAAATGAAAACAAATTTCATTGTAGCCAGGGCCTTCTGCCTTTTAGAGCAAGAGTTCAGCATGAAAACTCTAGATTGTACTCTTTTTCCTGGCCCTCCCTCTCTTGGCTGCTAATGTGACTAGCTTCAAAAGAAGAGCCGGAGTAGGGACTAGATGGTGCCTAACTGGATGGGGTGGGGATGTGGGACTTGAAATAAGATTGTGATTCCTGATTGAGTGCCATAACTGCAAGGATACTGAACTAAAATATAGGAGTCTCTCCCCAGTTCCTCTCCCTCCTACCTGGTAGGCATGGTTTTTTGTTGGGTAGAATTTTGTGTAACTCCCTGGTCAGTGCACAGTCTACTGAGCATGCCCTAAATTTCTTTAGAACTTGAACTGAAGATGTCATCAATAGCTTGCTTACCTTTAGGCTCAGGGTGTACTCTAAAACATTTTCTCTGTGAAAAACTCATATTGAAGTTTCAATTTGAAGGACATTATTATTTACTCTCTTACTGCATTTCAGATGTTTATGTTAAAAAAAAGGCTCAGAATCCCTCAAAACACACGAAAGAGAAAGACCTTTGTATCCAGAATGGGTTTGTTTTTTTTCAAATTTGTATGGAAGGTAGTTGACAGGATGGTGGTGTTTTTTTGTTTTTTTGAAAGACACATTGTATTCTCCTCTCATATTTGGTACCAGCATTCTGATGTACTGAAACTCAAGAATCATTTATTCTATTTCTTTTCTGGAACCAAGCCTCCCAGACTAGGGTTTTTAGTTATTATTATTATTAATATTTTTGTTAGTTTTGGCTTTTGTCTCTTTAACCTCTTATTCTTTTCCCTTTTGCCCTTCATGAACATCACTAGGGTATGACTTTGTTTAAAATTCAAGAAGGAATTTGAAGTATGATAAGAAGAATTTCAGTTAATACATTTTCTTAGATAAATCACCTGATACCTAAACATGTTAGCATATAAACCTTTGCCATTACAGCTGTTTTATGCAAAGGACAGCCAGTGCTACTATTTCAATTTTTGAGAAGGGGACATTTAAGCATAAGAAATGAATAACTTGACTTCTGGATTTTTTTCCCTGCGTAAAGTAATAGTCAGAAATAGGTATGTTACTATTACTAACTGAAATTGATTCTTTTTTTATTACCCTATGTACTGGTTTCAGCTCTGAAAATGCCAGGAAGCAATATTTGTCTAGAAGCCCTTGTATGACATCTGCTGGTTTGATAGGCATATTTATTTAAAGCTGATACCTAATAAAAATATATTATTTTCTGACCAGCTGTCCCTATTTTGATGGAATCCTTCCAATTGTATTAGATTGTTCCAGAATTCTGATAGATTAAATTAGACTGTTTCAGAATCCTTGTAACTACATTGGATTTTATTACTTCCTTTTAGGTTCACTTCAGAGTTTTGGCCATGAACCAAGATTATAGAAATCTATTCACCGTATGAGTAGAAATATTCTGGTAAATAAAATGTGTTGGCAAATAGCACTTACATTGGAATCTATAAATCTCAAAATTCTTTTCAAAGTTAGGTAACTAATATTAATCCCATTTTCAGATGTTGGTAGCTAGGCCTGGAGAAAATATTTTTAAGGGCACAAAGGTGAGTTAAGTGCCTACCTCCCAATGAGTCAGTGAATGTTAGGCTCCCGACCCACATTTTTGCCTTAGAAAATCTCCCTGTAGCCAGTCTTCAGTTCATATAACACATCCTTTATTTCCCTGGGCAAACTTGCCCCACAGGACACAATGTAAACTAACAATCAGCAACCAAATTAATACATAAATAATAAAGGGTTAATTCACACCCTGTGGTTTTACCCACACCCTGAGAAAGTATCCTGTCTTGATGTCTTAACTTCATCCTCTTTGGAATCATGCTTCAGATAGTTGAAAGCTGCTACTACATCAGGCTCAGTCTTTTCTTATCCAGACTAAATATGTCCAATTCCCTCAGCGTCTCATCATAAGTCATGCATCCCAGCCCCCTCACCATTTTTGTTGCCCTCTGATGGAGTCTGTCCAATTTATACACATCCTTTCTGTAATTGGGGGCCCCAAACTGGACACAGTACTCCACATACGTGCTGACTCCTGGTGTGTTCTGCAGCTCAAGCACCCGCCAAAAAAAATTAGCAGATGCTCAGCGCCCATGAGCCATGGCCTCTTACTAGCAGACATTAAAAACAAACAAGCAAACAAACAAATAAACCCTGGTTTACCAGGAGAAGCATATATATATATAAAATATGTATATATTAGGGCTGTGCAGAACAGCACCGCTCCACTTTGACTTCTGTTTTGATGTTTCAACGGAACAGCATTTCATTTTAAGTTTCCTTTCAAAAGCATTGTTCTGTTTTGTTGAACCAGTTTCACTGTTTTGATGTTGCTTCAACATTTTGCCCATAGACTATTCCACAGCCAGTGCTGGAAAGATGGTGCTGCCACTGGCCACAGCCAGCAGCGTCAGCCTCCTGTGATCTGGGAGGCAGATTGGGGGCCCACATCCCTGGGAGAAGTCTGGCATAGCCCCACAGCCCTCCTGGGGCACAAGTGAGCTCTCAATCTGCTTGCTGGATAACAAAAGGCTGGTGTGGGGCCCAGGGCAGATCAGTTTTTGTGGGTACCTGCACCCACCCTGATCCCGGGGTAGGTCCACACACTAGCTGATTTGCCCCAGGTCCCGTACCAGAGCCAACTTGAGAAGGATGCAGGGCCCAGGGCAAATCAGCTCATGCAGGGACCCACCCCTGCTACAGAATTGGGCACAGCCCATGCCAGAAAGATCAGTGCTGCCACTGGCCCCAGTCCCACGGCCCGGGAGGGCTGCAGGGGCTGCAATGGACTGGTCCTGGGGGTGTGGGCCCCTGATCTACCTGCCGGATCACAGGAGGCTGGTGATGCCAGCTGGGGCCAGCAGCAGCACCGATCTTCCCAGCACTGGGTGCCAGCTGTACTGGAGCTGTACTTCAAAATGAAATGAAATGCAAAATGAAACACTGTCCCATCAAAACAGTGTAACGGAAGTTGAAATGAAACGGTGCTGTTTCGCACAGCCCTACTATTAATACTGATTTTTTCTGCGCTTTCTAGTACAAAATACGGACACTTATAATGGAGATTGCTCCTTGAATATTTTCATTTTTAGTTTATTTTGACAGGTAGTTTTTTTTTCTACTGAAAATTGAAACTTGTAGCCAAATGAGTTGGAAATGTAACATATCTCCAAAATGCTATGTTGTGTTATGTTTTCCAGAGAGCACATGGGAGTTTAGTCCTATTTGGTCCTATTGATAAATGTTAACATTAGTAGCACAGTTAACAGAATTGCACAACAGTTTGAAACATATACTATGAGCCCAATTTTCAGTGGAAGTTGAACCCCTATACCTTGGGTGGACAGTTAAAGTGGGCTTACATTACACACTGGAGCATTACACTAGAACAGTAGAAAGGTATGTTAGTGTAACTAAGAATTCAGACTATATTTTGCCCTTCTGTGCTATATATAATAGGAAAAATTGTAGACAGCTGCCGCTGTTCGCTGGTTGCCATGCCTGTTAGAGATGCTTCTAATGGATCATGGGGTTTTTTTCCCTCTTAATTTGGGTAAAATGTAGAGATTATATGGTAGTAAAGGTCTGATTTCACTGGGGATCTTCTGCTATCTGTGATAACAGAGTTGTGGTTCTGACATCAAATATCTGTTTCTTGTCAGATTAACAACCATGGAAGCATAATGCTGAAAAACACATCTAAAAAGTGATCTAATTTAGTTATGAAAAGTAGATTAAGCAAGGGAGAGGGTTGTCATCATACAGGCCCACCCCTCACTGTCATGCAGCCCTGCCCCTTACCACTGATTTATGGAGAGGGGCACGTCCATGTAACAGACAACAATATCAGCCAGTTAGCAGTGAGAAGCAGGAGTGGCAGCTATGTTGCCTGCTCACTTTTGTGCCAATAGCCCCCTTCCTACTTCCTCCGGGTAGACTGCATGGTGGAAGGACTTCTGGCTCCATGAAATCTGCGCAATTGCAATTTGGGTAGATCCCTAAATATAATGTCCAGTTTGTTTTTTCTGAAGAGCTCAGGATCAAGCTTGTAAAATAACTCAACCCCCTTCCCCTCCCTCCCACACATACACAACACAAGGGGCAGATACTACAAATGGCTCAGATTCCACTTTAATTTTATTTTGTTTGTGACTCTCAAAAACATTGATCCAATTCTTTCTCTTTCCTTGACATATTTAGATACCAGCATATCTAGAGTACAAATTTCAACCCACTTGTAGTTGGCCATGTTTGGAAACGGTGAACAGATATTAATTAAGACAATTAGCAGACTCTGAATCTGTTATCTGCATTTATTATTTGCACTATTACAGTTAAAACTTTATTATGGACTTCATGGTCTACTGGGAACAGCTCTTCATATAAGACAAAACTGTAGTGGTTTCTATGTTTAGCATCTATTGGTTGTGAATAATTTACATTTTCATCTCCTTTTGAGGGCATGTTATAACTATTCTCACTCTTGTTGCTTGTCAGCTAATTAAGAGCTAACTTCATTAACTGTTTTGACACTGGTGAGGGGTTTTAACTAATATGCATCTAACATGCTCCTAATGATGGGAAACCTCATGCCAAGAATGAGAAGGAAAGCAAAATGTTAATGGTAATAGATAAAACCCCACACAACTCCCCCAATTAAAATATAGTAGCAGATATATTTAAGGTTTCACATGTCTCTATTGCTTTTAAATTTAAGACATTAAATAAGATGTTATGTCCGTATTGCATATAACTATTGAATTATTCCATACAGTTTGACTTGGAGCTCTTTCTTTTAATGGTTTATTTTAATCAAATCAATAAAATATGAATCAATGATTACTAAATGTATGCAACTTCATAAATTGATACATGCATGTATCCTTCTTCAGAGAAACATATGATTATTATACATATTTTTATCACAAAAATATGTAATAAATTCAACTGAGAACATTTTTGGGTCTTTGACAAAAATGGATGGTATTGCCACAAATTTTTATAATGTTAATTACAGGAAAAGTAACTAGAATTGGTTCAATTCATTTCTGAGTTATCAGATAATCCCTTTGGATGAAAATCTTTTTTACATCCCTAAATGAATTCGGCAGACAAATCTGCAAATGTGACAGATAGGTCTCCTGATGAACCAGTGTGTAAAGAAAATGCCTTTAGCAGCTGTGAAAATGACTGTGGACATAAATCCTAACAATAAAGTTGGTTTTATGGATACAGTAACATTTATGCAGTATATGCCTGACACTGCCACAGATTTTCTTGGACAAGGGAGTTCAGTTTTTCTTTATCTTTATTAAATGTTCATGTTTATGGGAACAGTGCTTCCCTATCTTATAATAGTACCTGAAGGAAAAAGAACTGTTTGCAAGGGGCCTGGATGGTGTAGCAGTAAGTGGGATAGAAGACAAAATTAAAAAAAAATCTTCTGTGTTAAATGGGCCATTGACCTATGTCAGCAAAAGTTTTGAAAACAATCTGCATTTTAAATATTATGTTTATGTTTATAACATGTTCTTTGTCGAAGCAGCACTGTTACAGAGCAGCCTGTCCCCAGTGAATAGCTGCAGCTGTATGGGGGCTGCTGATCAGAGAGTGGCTCACTGGGGGTATAAAACCTTGGAGAGGAGCGCAGCAGGAGAGCAAACTGTAAGGGACAGTTGTGGGTCTGAGGTAGGTGGGATGAACCACTGGCTTCATAGAGGGGCCAAAATGCTGTGCAAAGAAAGGACAGAGTCAAAGGACCTCCTTCCCAGTGTCTGGGACAAGAGACTGTTTGATTAGTGTGGACTGGCTGAGATCATGCCTGAAGAAACCCATTTACAAGTACCCAAAGCTATAGGTTATGCCTACACAAGACACTTATTGAACACCTGCATGATTTGCTCCGCAGTAAACATCTCACATCTACAAGTGCAGGGCTCTTAGGCAGGGATTAACTAATTAACTCTGGAGTAGGTTAGTACTTGTAAATATCCTGCTGTGGAGTTTTTTTACTTTGCAGTACCACATGTGTAGATGCTGACCAAGCTGTCTGGGGCACATGGGTGTTTCAGTGCAGGTGCTGCCTGCCTGCTGGGCAGAAGCAGCCCTGGGCTGGCAGGGTGACCCCTGAGGTGCCCTGTCAGCTGGGGCTGCTCTTACTTGGTTCAGTGTGCTGTAGTCCTGGGCACACATGAAAATGTCCTGCCTGGAAGCAATAAATTCCAGCATGATAAGCACCAGAGTTTATTGTTCCACCTTAATTACACATATAGATAAGCCCATAAATAACATTTACCAAATTTGAAGTACAACCTGAAACTAAGTTCAACAATTCAACAAGAGGAACACTCAAATGATGTTCAATTCTTTATGCTTAATTCATCTGTACTAGATAATTAGTTTTTGCCTTGGTTCAGTCAAATTATGTTTGTCAAGACTGTCTTCTGATTAGAAGCTAGTTTTTTAGTTAATTTATTCTCACTTCTACCCATTTCCTTTCCTTTATAGTTGGGACAGAAATCTTTAGTAATTAACCTATGTTTAGGGACACTTGTTAGATATAGTATGTCAGTCACATGCCTGTTAAGTAGAAAAACTCAAATTCTTGCTGCTGCCTCCAGGGAGCAGGACTGGGGAAGGGGCCAGGCCAGTGCCCTCCTACTTTGTCTCCATCTTCCCTGCACCCACACTGCCTGTCCAGAATGCTGTTGGAGCACTCTGGTCATTTTGGACAACCAGTTAGAGTACAATTAAAGTGTTCTGGACAGACAGACTAAGACTTTAATAATATTAGAATATTTTAGATTCATAGATTCATAGAGTCAGAAAGGACCTCAGTGGGCCATCTAGTCTGACCCCCTGCCCCTGGCAGGCAAGAAAAGAGTCACCAACCCTGGGGTCATGTGATCCCAGCCAGGTGCCTGTCCAGTCTTCTCTTGAAGACCCCTAAGGATGGGACGAGCACCATTTCCCTTGGGAACCCATTCCAGATTCTGGCAACCCTGTCCATGAAGAACTTTCTCATAATGTCCAGCCTAACACTTCTCTCTAGTAGCTTATGACCGTTGTTCCTTGTCATTCGAGGGGTTGCCTTGGTGAACAGATCGTCACCTACTTCTTGTGCTCTCCCCTTATGAATTTGTATACCACTACAAGGTCCCCTCTCAGCCTTCTTCCCTTAGCTTTCCCTCTCTTCCCTTAGCCTTTCCTCGTAGGGCCTTCCTTACAGGCCTCTAAACAGGTGAGTGGCTCTTCTTTGGACTCTCTTCAGGTTGTCTGCATCCCGCTTGTACTGAAGCGTCCAGAACTGGACATAGCACTCCAGCTGCTGTCTGACCATGTGCTGCATAGAGGGGGAGAATCACTTCCCTGGACCTGTTTGTGAAGCACCTATGGATGTACAACAAGGTGCTATTGGATCTGCTAACTGCTTCATCACATGGGTGACTCATGTTCATCCTGGAGTCAACAGTGACTCCAAGATCTTTTTCTGCCTCAGTGGAGCTGAGAAGGTCGCCCCCCAGTCTGTAGGTATGATGGCAGTTCTTCCTCTCTCAATGCAGCACCTTGCACTTGTCCTTATTGAACTGCATTCTATTGCTCTCTGCCCACTTCCCTAGCCTGTCTAGGTCAGCCTGGATCTGGTTCCTCCTCTCCAGGGTGTTAGCTGCACCCCATAATTTTGTGTTGTCCACCAATTTGGACAGGGTGCTTCCCACCCCCTATCCAGATCACTGATGAAGATATTGAACAGTACTGGTCCCAGAACTGAGTCCTGAGGGACTCCACTGCACACATCTTTCCAGGTTGACACTGACCCATCCACTACCACCCTCTGAGTGTGACCCTTGAGCGAATTTGCTACCCAGTCTAATGCGTGGGGGGGGGCAGCTCCAACTAGTTCCTTGGGGTGGTATTCCCTGCCACCCTGGGATCCCAGTGGGAGGGGCGGTAGGGGGTGGGGCTGCCAGCATGCACTTCCAGCCTAGCCAGAATGCCTGATTGGCTGAGGGGTCAACTGCAGGAATTTCAAATCATGAGCTTTAAAAAGCCATGGTTTGAAATTCCCCTGGCACTGGGGAGCAGGAGTAGAGGGAGCAGAGTGCACATGTGCCACATGTGTACCCACCTTACCTCAACAGCAAAGGCAGCAGCTGTGGAGGAGACAGCAGTGGGGGCAGCAACAGCTGATTTCACCCTAAAGTAAGGGGGGCAGAGGGTACAGTGAAGCTGAGGCAGATCCAGAGGGGAAACCCTCCAGAGCCCTCTTAGCTCACCTGACAGGGAGCACACTCCCAAGCCGCGTGCAGGCAGCGTGTGCAAACAGTGCATGCAAACAGGCGTGCTCTGTAAGGACACACCAGCATTTGCGCCGGTGTTCGCGTAAGGCGGGCGCAAAGTAACTGCCCAGAGCGGCACCTTCAGTGAGCAAAAGCAGCAGGAGCAGCTCTGCAGACATGGTGCAGATGTAGATTGCAGCTGCCAGGGGCCCCGCCTGGGCACTGCCACCTGCTGTGGGCTCTTCTGTGGCCTCCACCCAGACAGAGCTCATGGTGTGGTCTGTGGCCCCTTGCACACCTGCCTGTGGGGGGGACTCAGTGGGGTCCTGGGGGGGATGGGGCCTGGTAGTTCCCTTGTCTGTCCCTCCTGTGCATGACTTAGGGCCCTGGAGAAGCAGGTGAGGGAGCTCCAGGCTGAGGTGAGCAGGCTGAGAGGGATCAGGGATGCAGAGAATGAAACTGATGCCTATTTCTGTTCTCTGCAGGCCCGGTCACCTACTGTACAGCCCACACAGGAGATATATCCAATGCAGGAGTGGCAGAAGGTGTCCAAATCCAGAGCTGCTAGGCCTAGAGTGGAACAGGTTTGACGCCCTGGCAGCTGTGATGGAGAAAGACAGAGAAATTGGCTCCGGTGGGGACGATGCCACTCCCCACATGACAAAGAATGGGCAGACAGCGAACACCAGCAGGAAGAAACGCTAGGTCCTCGTCATTGGAGACTCTATCCTATGAGGACTGGAAGGTCCCATCTGCCAGCCTGACCCCATGATGCGAGAGGTCTGCTTCATGCCTGGGGCTTAGGTTAGAGACATCACAGAAAGGATCCCAGCCTACATCCAACCTGCAGATCAGTACCCCACGGTCATCATCTACGTGGGGACGAATGACACAACCCTGACCACATTATGAAGGATTTCAAGGCTTTAGGGAACAAGCTTAAGGAGACGGGGGCACAGGTGGTATTCTCCTCCTTCTTCCAGTAAGTAGGTGGGGACGGTGACACGGGGCCTGCATTGGTGAGGTCAACCAGTGCTCATGTAGTTGGTGCCGCCAGGCAGGCCTTGGGTTCCTAGATAATGAACCATGCTTTCAGGTGGAGGACTTGCTGGGGTGGGATGGGCTTCACCTCTCTCCTAAAGGCAAGCGTGTCTTCTCTTCCAGGTTGGCTGATCTTGTAAGGTGAGCTTTAAACTAGCCTTTCTGGGGGAGGGGGCTGCAGGAAGATAGAGACACCACCCAAGCAAGATGGGTGACAAATACAAGGAGTGCCCAGGTAAGAAACAGGGGTCTGGACAGTCTCCCAAATCGGGGGGTGGCACATGCAGCTAGGCAAGGCCTTAAATGCCTATATACCAGTGCTCGTAGTATGGGGAATAAACAGGAGGAACTCGCCCTCAGAATAGCCAATTCAGACCCAGACATAATAGGGCTTACAGAAACATGGTGGGATTCATCCCACAATAGGGCAGTTAGCATTAGGGGCTATAGGCTTTACAGGCGGGATAAAAAAGGAAGAAAAGGTGGGGGTGTGGTGCTCTATGTCAAGAAGCAATACACATTCTCTACCAGTAGAATGGGGTCAGAGGAGGGGCAGGAGCTGGACTGGGAATTTTCAGGCCAGCCTGCAGAGGCACTTAAGGCAAGGGATGTAGTTGTCATGGGTGATTTAAATTACCCGGACATCTGCTGGGAGGAACAGTCAGCCAGGTTGGACCGTTCCAGGAGGTTCCTGGCTGAGATACAGGACCTCCACTTAATTTAGGAGGTGCACAGTCCCACCAGAGGAAAAGCTGTGTTGGACCTGGTCCTGGCCACAGGCGATGACCTAGTAAGGAGCCTCCAGGTTCTTGACCACCTAGGTGATAGCAATCATCGCTTGCTGGAATTCACCATCCAGCGCAGGGTGTCAAGGGCCTGCAGCAAGGCGGTAGCCCTAGACTTCAAGAGGGCCAACTGCAATGAGTTGAGGAGACTAGAGGGAGAGGCACTGGGGTTCTTGAGAGCAGGGGAACTCAGTGCCCAGGATGAGTGCTTGTTCCTTAAGGAGATGATACTCAGGGCCCATGGGGTGACCATCCCAACAAAATGCAAGGGGGGCAAGAGTGCCCAAAAGCCCCCCTGGCTCACCAAGGGCATCTGGGAATGCCTGATTGCCAAAAAGGCAGCATACACCCGGTGGAAAGGAGGTGCTATCTCCAAAGAGGAGTATACTTTCTCTGCTCAGGCCTATAGGGAGGCTGTCAGGAAAGCTAAGGCAGACATAGAGCTAGGACTAGCATCCAAAATCAAAGATAATAAAAAGTCCTTTTTCAAATATATAAGGAGGATAAAGAAAGCACCAGAAAATGTGGGGTCCCTGCAAGATTCTCTGGGCAATCTGGTGGTTGAGCCAGAGGAGAAAGCAGACCTCTTTAACCAATTCTTCACCTCTGTTTTCTTGGGCAGGGACTGGGACTTCCCCACTGTGATGCAAGACAGACTCAGGGGGAATGCCTCCCGACCTCAGGTTGGGGAGGACTGGGTTAGAGAGCTTCTGGAGGGGCTGGACGTGTTCAAATCAGTGGGACCCAGGCAACTATAGGCCCATCAGTCTTCCCTCACTCCTAGGGAAACTCTTTGAGAAGATCATCATGGAGCACATCTGCGATGGGCTGGCTTCAGGGATGATACTCAAGGGCAACCAGCATGGTTTCATTGGGGCAGGCCATGTCAGACCAACCTGATTGCTTTTTATGATCAGGTCACAAAAGAATTGGATGCAGGTGTCGCTGTGGATGTAGTCTTTCTGGACTTCAGCAAGGCTTTTGACACTGTCTCCCACCTCATCCTCATTAAAAAAACTAGGCGACTGTGGCATTGATGCCTACACAGTCAGATGGATTGCAGATTGGCTCAAGGGTCATACTCAGAGGGTGGTGGTGGACAAGTCATATTCGATCTGGGGAGAAGTGGGCAGTAGAGTCCCCCAGGGCTTGGTCCTTGTGCCCACACTGTTCAATCTCTTTATCTCTTTAAAGCAACCTGTTTAAATTTGCTGCTGATGCTAAAATTAGGGGTGAGGTGAGCATGCTAGTAGGGAGGGAAGACTGCAGCAAGACCTGGATAGGTTGTAGGGGTGGGCTAACAAAAACAGGATGCGTTTCAATACTGACAAGTGCAGGGTGCTGCACTTGGGCAGTAGTAACCAGCAGCACACTTATAAGAAGGGAAACTCCCTTCCTGAGAGCACAGAAGCAGAAAGGGATCTTGGAGTCATTATTGACTCCAGGATGAACATGGGCTGACAATGCGAGGTCACGGTTGGCAGGGCTAACCGGACCTTGTTGTGCATCCACAGGTGCATCTCAAGTAGGGCCAAGGAAGTGATCCTCCCCCTCTATGCTACGCTGGTCAGGCCACATCTGGAGTACTGTGTCCAGTTCTGTGCGGCTCACTTCAGGAGGGATGTGGACAACATTGAGAGGGTCCAGAGGAGGGCCACCCACATGATCCAGGTACAATGGGGTAGACCCTACAATGAGAGACTGTGGGACCTGAACCTGTTCAGCCTTCACAAGAGAAGGCTGAGCGGGGGACCTGGTGACCCTCTATAAACTCACTAGGGGGGACCAGAAGGGGTTGGGAGAGACCTTGTTTCCTCTAGCGCCCTTTGGCACAACAAGGAATAATGGCCACAAGTTGTTGGGGAGTAGGTTTAGATTAGACATCCATAAGAACTACTTCACAGTTAGGGCGGCTAGGATCTGGAACCAACTTCCAAGGAAAGTGGTGCTGGGTCCTACCCTGGGGGTCATAGAATCATAGAAGTCGGGTCGGAAGGGACCTTGTAGATCTTCAAGTCTGACCCCCTGCCTGGGCAGGAGAAAAAACTGGGCTCAAATGATTCCAACCAGGTAAGCATCAAGCCTCCTTTTAAAGACCCCCAGGGTAGGAGCCAGCCTCTTTAAAAGGAGGCTTGATGCCTACCTTGCTGGAGTCATTTGAGTCCAATTTTTTTCTCCTGCCCAGGCGGGGGGTCGGACTTGAAGATCTGCAAGGTCCCTTCCGACCCTACTTCTATGATTCTATGATCTTGGATGCCCCTGGTTAGCTACAGGGGCTTCCTGGCTCCTTTGCCCCATTTCCTCTGCCATGGAATTGCCCTTCGCTTTAACTCTCAAGCAGGTCTCAATATTCATTTGTCACAATAGCTAAGGTATTATCTCATCTGAAATGCAGAAACTGCCAGCCATCCCATGACCAGGATAATTATAGTTAATATCTTGTTAAAATGATCACACGGTGTAAGGACAGGGAATTCCTTATATAATTCTTCTTGTGGGGATAGATTTATTGAAGCATTATTCTCTGGCATTAGATAGAGCGATTTGCCTTATGGACAGTAGTGGATTGGAGCATGAACTACACTCCCTATCCCATACAAATGTCCATACCGATACATATATCCTGAGGAATGTATCCATTACTCATGAGGCAGCAGCTGCAGAAAGCATCTTCACTGTCACTGAAAAAGGAACTGACTGTGAATGAGGCAGTTAATTCTAGGTGGCCCACTTTCACAGGAGTAAAGGGTCATATTCTAAGCACCTGCTCTTACAAAGACAGTACCCTCATTCTGCATGATTGAACAAAGAAAGATTTTTCAATGAGATGATGTCTTTGAGGTTGGAGAGCTCTTCATAGGCCTCAGCCTATAAAACAGAGACCTGAGGGGCACAGTTGATGTCTGTAGAGAAATTTCCTTCCCTATTAGTCCAAACATGTGTAACTGCTTCTAAAGTGAGCTTGTTCTCTCAAGAGGAATCACTGGGTCAGTGTTGACACTTTTTGATGCCTAGTCCTCCAGAAGAGCCAAGCACATTAGACCAGAATATTTTGCTGAATTTTCTAGCATTCTTCTTTTGTTGTCTACTAACATTAGAGTGTAGATAAGAGATAGTGATTGAACTGACCCTAAATCTTCCATGCATTTATAATGCTGATCTCAACCACTCAACATTAATAGTGCATGGAACTTTAGGACTAATTCCAAGTAATGGAAACGGTAAGGAGCTAGAAGATGACAGCAAGAGCAAAAAACATTGGCTCTAATTTTTGTCTTCTTTCTTTTGCTGGGACTGAGAACCATGAACTTATACAAAACTATACACATTTTTAAAATAAGTATACCTATTTTTAAAATAAACTTGAACACTCCCCAATATATGACACAAGTTGAGGCAAACAATATTCAAAAAAAGTTTTTGATAGCTTAATGTGCATGTTGCATTGGTATTTAAAGTAGAATTCTCACATTATAAATTAAAATAATTACTTAAATCTAATTCTGACATTGTTTTTCCATCCATCAGTTTGAAAGTGCTTTACATAGGAAGGTAAGCATCAGTATCTTGTTTTGCTGGCATTATCGTGTTCACAAATGCGACAAAGGAAATGTTGTGGTTCAGAACTTTATTCATAAAGATAATTTTGTCTGAGATGACACAGAAGTTTCCCACTGATTAAAACATGCATCTGCTTACAACTGATTTATACGATATACTTAAGTATCATTTTTTAAGCCCACCTATATTATTAATAACTTGCAATGTCTCAGATCCTCAGCTGCCCTGTACCTTCTAGTCATTTAGATATGTAGGAAATACAAATCAACCCATGCCATATCATTTTGAATTCATTTTCTATTCCCTAAGGGTCTGATTATTGTGGTCTCTCACAATGTAGTCCTTCCTTGTAACACTGCTGTAAAAGAGGGATTTTCTCTTTTTTACAGATGGAGAAGCTATGGCCCCACCACTCATTACATATGTTATGCAATTAACTGGTTAATTGTGGAATAAATTTAGAAAGGCCATATGTGCAAAGTAAGGCCAGCCACCTGTTCAAAGTAATTATTAAACAATTAAGTGGTTAATCATGCATACATTTAGTAATATGACACCTAAAAATGTCTATCAAGTTAGTGCTTGAAAATGTGTAACAACTCTATAGCTTGTTTCTATCCAGCTTTAATATGAATGTGTGATACAGCTGTATGTGACTTGTCCAAGATCTCAGATGAAAAAAAAGGCTGGCTCAGGGGTTAGGGCACTAATTTAGGGCTTAATTTTAGTCTATCATAGACTGTCTATGTGATTTCTGACTCAGTTTCTCATCTTTAAAATAGAATTTTACTTGATCGTGAGGTACTTGTATAATACAGTAATGAGGGCCATAGAAGTAGATGTGTCTGTATTGTAACCTGAGTCTCTTAGGAAAGAAAACTCTGGAGCCCAACTTAGCCATCCTCTCCCATTTGCACATATGAAGCTCTGAAATGCAGTGATGAACTCATTTGGAGGGTATCTCTCTGCATCTGCTTTCAAGATTTGTCTCCTCTGTACTTGAAAATAGGTGTGAGGGAAAGAATGTACCTAGAATTGCTCTATCACAGTTATTTCAAGTTTGATGCTTGAGGGTGAACATATGTGGGTGCTCAAGGACACCCCTTCCCAAAAGTACCAAAAACCTGGTCCTAGAACATATAAATTAAATACAGAGTTTGTTGCAGGACAGGAAATTTAATCCAGATCTCCTAAGTAGTGAGTCTAGTGCCTTGACCAGTGTATCATCATCTTGTTTCTTTGCACAAAGCAGCATGAAATCAAAGCCTTAAAGAGTACTTTTAACATTTGATTGTTCTTTATTCCTCTCTCTGAAACTGAAACCCTGTTCAATAATATTAGACACAGAGGCCATCTTGTGGCAGGATGTAGGTAGTTGTATAGAGACCAATTTGGAAGAAAAGTTGGAATCCCTGACTGTCTTAATAGTTTTGATTATTTGTATCAATGAAGGGCCTGGGAGTCATAATCATGGACCAGGGTCCTATTACTAGTTTCATCTATGTGTTTTGACTATATGTATAATTGCCACAAAAGAAGCAACTATAAAGGAAGCACTCAGTTTTAATTATATTAGATAATTATCTAATATAAAATATAAATTATATCATATGATATAATACTAATTGCCTTCAGTTGATGATGAATGCATTAGTATATACAATATAATTAAAGGGTATTTCTAGTAACAGAATGAATAGTTTCACATAAATATAATGTGGTCTTTCCCCCCTTTTTTCTAAGGGGAAAAATGTAAATACTTGTGAATGAATGTCAACAAATGGGTCTATCTCATCTCTATGTTTTTTCTAAGTTTAAAAAAAGAAAGAGTAGAAAAGGTGATAATCCTGTTAGCTAAATCTGTCAGCTCTAAATCTCTGAATGAATTAAGTAGTATTCAGTATGATGACTCCCTTAATCTTGTAAAGCTATAGTTTCTTACATGTGGTAATTAGTTCAGGGAATCCCAATAGCAGAATATCCAGAACAGAATAATATAGCAAAATAAAGACTAGACAGCCAGCTATTTAGTACTTCTATTTGATATTAATATTATTAGAAACTATATTTCTTTATCAGTTCTTATTAGGTCTTATTTTTCAAAGGTGTGCATAATTGAATCAAATGGAGATCAATTATGTATATAAAAGAAAACTACACAGATGGACTGGATCTTAAAGAGGTTCATCTATATATAAATATGTATGTTCTGGAGAAGGTCTGGAGGGATGTGTCATGTTGCATTAATTCAACTGATATTTGCATTTGTAAACCTCAAGTCTTAGTGCCTTCCTCAGCTGAGTCTATGCTTTCAGTATGGCTTCTGAGATACCTTAAGCCTCTAATATAAATATGAAAGAATAGCCTTTACATAGGGTTGTGGAATTCTATACCAAATGGTAATCAATATAATAGAGTCTACAATTAATAGGAAGAAAGAACATCATTATTCAAACCCAGGAGCAAATGTGTTGAAATATTACAGAAACTTCATCATGGCTCCATAGTTAAAGATGAGATTTATTTTATGTACTAAATTAGAGATAAAGTCAGTATAAGGTAACCAAGGTACAAAAATAAAGACTAGTATAGAAAAGTCAGGCAGGCATTCCTATTTACCTTTCCCTTAACTACAAGAACTCAGGTCATTGAATGAAATGACAAAACAAAGTAATACAAACTTACAAAAGGAAATATTCTTTGGCAAACCTCAATATTAACCTGTGCAACTCATTTGCTACAATATATGGAATTGAGGCAAAGAGTTTTGCAGCATCCAGAAAAATATTAGACATTTATCAGTAATAAGAGTGTAACTTCCAGGTACACTCACGTTAAGATCACAGAGAATGTCAATATATGTATCATAGGTGACCACTAACTGCCTGAGATAGGTAAGAAATATCCTTTATTGACGAATTATAGCATTATTGTCTACAACAGTTTACTCTGAAGAATCAGGTCCTGATCACTATTAGTGATAAGATACCAAACTAGGGCCATGTATAGATGTTCTGTTTCTACTGATAGAATTGTTGGTCTTAATGCTTCTCTCAGAGCAAAAATGGCAATTCCAGGGGAAAAATAACCTGACTCCAACTGATTAAAAGTCACTCCTGGATGAGTTTCTCACAGAAGAATGAATGCTTGTACACTCTCCTATGGCTTATCAGGGACCTGGAGGAAAGGAGCTGGGGGAAAGGCTCCTATTCTTTCCAGAAATCAAGTCACCCTGGTCTGGAGAAGGCATGAGGGGCGGCAACACCTGCCCCTCTTGTATACCAGGAAGGGAGGGGGAGAGTAGATACCAGCTACTTTCCACTGGATCCTCACATGCTGGAATCCCCAGAGTGAGAATTAGGCAGAAAGCTTTGTCCTGCTCCTTCAGTCCCCCAGGAACAGCTCACTCTTTTCCTAGCCCAGGAACAACCCAGAGTCAGAATTATGAAAGAATGCTTGTACTGCTTTCTCTCCCAGAATCATTTCTAGAGTAGGGATGATTCTGGGATGTGGCCTAGAACACCTACTAGGTTGATAAAGTATTGTAATTCCTATGTTGCTAAAATATACAGAGATATAGATAGCTGGGTTAATCTAAAGTCTAGTAGAAGGCAGGACAGATTTGCAAATTACAGACGAATCGAAGTAGATATATATTACAAGCTTTCATGAGCTGAAACTCACTTCATCAGATGTTGTGAGAGGCTGTGCAGAAAGTAAAGTACAAGTCAGAATACAAGAAACAAGGGAAAGTGAGAGAGAGAAAGAGTGAGAGAGAGCAAGATGATGAGATGGGTGCAAAGCTAGGATAAACAAAAAAAACAAAAAGGATTCACCAAAGCTAACCCAGGTAATGGGATAAGAATCTACAGTCTCTATGTAAACCATACTATAGTATGTAAACCATACTTAAGACTATAGTTTCTGTGTAAACTGTACTTAAGTCTGTGAATGATTTCTTGTTTCACCATTTCCTGTTCCAATTTGTTTTTAAAAGTTTGGTGTCTGAGAACAGCCACCTTTATGTAAGTGATGGAGTGTCCAGGAAGGCTGAAGTGTTTTGCCACAGACTTACATATCTTTCTGCAGCTGATGTCAGAATATGGTTAATTCATTATGTAACATAAGGATCATCCAGTCTCTGTCTGTCTTTCCTCCACCTTATCTTTTGTATTCTGATTTTACTTCTTTTAGCATGCTTTCTCCACTTCCTTTCACACCTCTGATGATGTGAGCTTTAGATCACAAAAGCTTGTCATATATTCTATCTATCTATCTATCTATCTATCTATCTATCTATCTATCTATCTATCTATCTATCTATCTACTTTGGTTAGTCTGTAAGTTGTAAATCTATTCTAAAATATGCTTGTGCATTAGATTTAGGAAAAAATAAAAGGATTTACCCAACATGTCACAGCCCTCCAGAGCTTTTCCAGATCGTATCGCAACTATTTAAAACTTAAACATAAAGCTCTATACTGGTGTGCAATTCTTGGTGTCTGTATTTTCAACACTTTTTCTTTTCGAAAGAAGTGCTTGTTGTTAATAAACAAAAGGAAGAATAAAATGAAGCTGATGGAAGATTCTTAGTACAGATAGGTTCACCTGTCACAAAGAGAATTCAAATTTTCTGACCAATGAAGGAGAACCCATGTCTCTCTGGCTCTCTTCCACATTTCTCAATACATTGCAAATTTTTAAAAGAGGTTATTGTGAGTTAAAGGAAATGCCTCTCAGAAACCCAAACCTCTTGTAAAGATATTAGACCTCCAATGGTGAAGATACATTGACATCAGGTTTTCAGTTGTTTATCTCAAACCAGTGTTTTTGCTGAGTGAACACTTTATTCTCACACTTAAAACGGAGTTCTTCTGAAAGATCAATCCGGCCACTCTTACGAAGATAACGAGAAAGGAGCCGTTGTTTATCAGCTGATCTTGGAAGATTCCTCTTCCAGCTGCAAAGAAGCTCATAAATCTGATTTGTTAAATCATCAGGGCACTTAACTCTAATAAGCTGAAGTGTACTCCTCCGGATCGGTAGATGCAGAGCAAGCAACGATGCATTATCTTCTGAAAGTTCCTCTGCCAGCCAGTAGAACAGGTTATCCCACAGGGCCTCTGTTAGTCAAAATATTAACACATACATTCATTCCCTTATTCTTTACAAAGATTAAAATAATATATTTAAATATTAATAGAATGTATTTTAGGAAGAATAGCAAATATGACAGGGAGCAGATTAGAAAGGCTAAGGCAGTGACTGAATTTAAACCAGCAATGGAAATCAAGGACAATAAGAAGTCCTTCTGTAGGTACATAGGGCACAGGAGGAAAACAAATGGAAGTGTGGGGCCATTGCTTAACAACTCAGGACAACTGGCTACCAATACTCAAGAGAAAACTGAATTCCTGAGTGATTACTTTGCTTCAATATTTCACTGGAATAAGGGGGAAATCATACTAGATAAGGTTCACGGTGGGCATGGTGAGAATGACCACCTTCCTACCATTGATGTTGAGGTGGTGCATAATCAGTTAGAAAAATTAGATGTAAGTCAGCAGGACTGGATGAACTTAATCTAAGAGTACTGAAGTCATCACAGGACCCCTGGCAAAACTCTTCCAAAACTCGTGACACTTGGAGGAGGTCCCTGAAGAGTAGAAGAGGGTCAATGTTATACCCATCTTCAAGAAGAGGAGAATTAGCTTAAATTCTATCCCAGGGAAAATCCTGGAAAAATTCATCAGAGTCTATGTGCAATACATTCACAGAAGGTAGGATTCTGAATGACAGCCAGCATGGCTTTGCCAAAGGCCGGTCTTGTTCTACCAATCTTATCTCCTTCTATGAACATGTAACTTGCTATCTGGATAAAAGAGAGGAAGTCAATATTGTATACCTAGACTTCCAAAAGGCCTTTGATCTGGCACCCCATGATCTCAGGGGAAAATTGGAGGAGTGCAGACTTAACCACTCAACAGTTAGGTAGGTAGGAAATGGCTGTGGGGAAGGAGCCAGAGAATTCTAATGAACAGATCTGTGTCATTCTGGCAGGAAGTGGCCAGTGGTGTCCTTCAGCAGTCTATGCTTGGTCCAGTGCTTTTCAAGTTTGTTATCAATGATTTGGATGTGGGGGTGAAGCACTCACTGGCCAAGTTCGCAGATGACATCAAGTTATGGAGGACCGTGGTCATGCTTGAAGATAGGCTGCAGATACAGGCAGACCTAGTCAGGCTGGCAAGTTGGGCAGGTAGGAACCAGATGAAGGTCAACATTTTGCTGCGTAAAGTGCTCCATCTGGGGATGAACAATTCCCAACATACTTACAGGCTCAGTGCCACCAAACTGACTAGCACCATAACGGAAAGTGACCTAGGGGTAATAATAGACCATAGTATGAACATGAGCCATCAGTGCTATGCTGTAGCCAGCAGGGCAAACAATACTCTGACATGCATCAACCGATGCATCTCAACCAAAACCAAGGAAGTCATTCTTCCATTTTACTAAGCATTGGTGAGACCACGGCTGGAGTACTGAGTCCAATTCTTGGCACTGCATTTCAACAAGGACATGGAAAATCTTGAGAGAGTCCAGAGAAGAGCCACCCATATGATCAGAGACTTGCAAGGCAAGCCATACAAGGAAAGGGACTTGGGCTTCTTCAGCCACAAAAAAAGAAGGCTGAGAGGGGACTTGATAGCAGCTTACTGATACATCAGGGCAATACATCAAGAGTTAGGCAAACAATATTCACCAATGCACCCTTGGGGAAAACCAGGAGTAATGGCCACAAACTCCAGAAAGACTATTTCAGGCTTAACACTAGAAAAAAATGTCTTCATAGTTAGGGTGTCCAAACTGTTGAATAAACTCCCTCCAGAGGTGGTACAATCATCTACCCTGGAAATCTTCAAGAGGAGACTGGATGGTATCCTTGCTGGGTTCACCTGAGCTCAGCTGTCTTTCCTGTTTAGTGCATGGGGGCTGAACCTGATGATCTTGCACGGTCCCTTCCAGCCCCTTACAATCTATGAATCTATGTTAGGTGACCAGCTTGGCTTAGCACAGAACTCCTCAGTGAGCTTAAATACAAAAAGGAAGCATATAGGAAATGGAAGCTTGGACAGATGACTGGAGAGGAGTAGAAAAATATTGCTTGGGCAGTATACAGGGATGAGCTCAGGGAAGCCAATGCACAACTGGAGTTGCAGCTAGCAAGGGACATGAAGGATAACAAGAAGGGTTTCTATAAGTAGTCTTAGCAACAAGAGGAATGTCAGGAAAAGTGTAGGTCCATTATTGAATGGGACAGGCAACCTAGTGACAGATGAAGAAGAAAAGGCTGAAGTACTCAAAGTCTTTTTTACCTTGGTCTTCACAGGCAAGATCAGCTCCCAGACTACTGCGCTGGGCAGCACAGTTTGGGGAAAAGGTGCATAGCCCTCAGTGGTGAAAGAACAGGTTTCGGACTATTTAGTAAAGCTGGACTTTTTCAAGTCTATGGGGCCAGATTCAATGGGTGCTTTGGGATTTGGCTGATGTGATTACAAACCCACTGGTCATTATCTTTCAAAATTTGTGGTGACTGGGGGAGGTCCTAGATTATTGAAAAAGGGCAAATATAGTGCCCATCTTTAAGAAAGGGAAGAAGGAGAATCCAGGGAACTGTAAACCAGTCAGCTTCACCTCACTTTAGTCCCCCAAAACATCCTGGATCACCCAGAGAGGTGGTGGAATCTCCACCCTTGGATGTTTTTAAGGCCTGGCTCGACAAAGCCCTGGCTGGAATGATCTACTTTGGGAAGGTCCTGCTTTGAGCAGGAGATTGGACTAGATGACTTCCTGAGATTCCTTCCAACACTAATTTTCTGTGATTCTATTATTCAATGATTCAATATGCATTACATGTTTTCTATTACATTTATTCCTCTGCTGGCAAATAAATACTTACATTTCCAAAATGGAAAACATTTTATGCTAAGGGTGAAATCCTTGCTGTAAGTCACTGGGCATTTAGTTTCATAGTTTCATAGTTTGTAGGGTTGAAGGGACCTGAGCAGATCATCAAGCACAACCCCCTGCCATGGTAGGAAAGAGTACTGGGGTCAAACGACCCCAGCAAGGTGTTTGTCTAGCCTTGTCTTAAAGATCCCCAAGGTAGGAGCCAGCACCACTTGCTTGGAAGTTGGTTCCAGGTCCTAGCCACCCTGACAGTGAAGTAGCATGTCCTTGATGTCTAATCTGAATTTATCCTCTGCCAGCTTGTGGCCGTTATTTCTAGTCACTGGTAGTGCTTGAGGAAACAGGGACTCCCCCAATGCCTGCTGGTCCCCTCTGACTAGTTTGTAACAGGCCACTAGATCCCCCCTCAGCCTTCTCTTGTGGAACAGATTCAGGTCCCATAGCCTCTCCATAGCCCCACCTCACAGGGCCTGCCCTGCTGCCCCCTGATCATGCGAGTGGCCCTCCTCTGGACCCTCTCCATGTTGTCCACATCCCTTTTGAAGTGCAACACCCAGAACTGGACACAGTACTCCAGCTGTGGCCTGACCAGTGTCACATAGAGGGGGAGTATCACCTTCTTGGACCTGCTTGAGATGAATTGTGGATGCATGACAAGGTATGGTTGGCCTTCCTAACTGCATCCCCACACTGCCGGCCCATGTTCATCTTGGCATCAAAGATGACTCCAAGATGCTTTTCTGCCTCTGCACTGACGAGAATGGAGTTCCCCAGCCTATAGGCATGGTGCTGGTTCTTCCTTCCCAGGTGTATCACCTTGCACTTGTCAGTGTTGAATCCCACCCTGTTCTCATCTGCCCACCCCTGTAACCTGTCTAGGTCCGATAATCACTGAGTTCAGCTTGTATCTTTTTCTATAACTGCACTGAGGCACAAACTAGGGCTAATTAACTTTATAGGTTAGTTGTGATGAGTTAAACTGTGGGGAAGAACAAATAAATGCAGTGGTTCAAACATCTTCTACAGTATGAATTCTTTGGTACATACCGAATCACATTAAAAGAGCCATATAATTGCTCAAAGCTCCAGTGTGAAACTGAAGATAGGCCTTTTGAAAGTCGCTGGGTTAAGAGTGATGTTGTAGTGGGTGTCTGCTATAGACCACCAGACCAGGAGGCAGTGGTAGATGAAGCTTTCTTCAAACAGCTAGTGAAAGTTTACCAATCACAAGCCCTGGTGCTCATGCGGGACTTCAATCACTCTGACATCTGCTTGGAGATGTCAGAGTACACAAGCAATCCAGGAAGTTTTTGGAGAGTGTTGGGGACAGCTTTCTGGAGTAAGTCCTGGAATGGCCAACTAGGGGCCATGCTCTTCTTGACCTGCTGCTCAAAACAGGGATGAATTGGTGGGGAATGTAGTAATGGATGGCAACTTGGGCAGCAGTGACCATGAGATGATTGAGTTCAAGATTCTGAGGAAAGGAAGGATGGAAAGCAGCAGAGTAAGGATCCTAGATTTCAGAAAAGCAGACTATGACTCACTCATGGGCAGGATCCCCTGGGAAGGCAGTTTGAGGGGAAGAGAAGTCCAGGAGAGCTAGCTGTAATTTAAAGAAGTCTTACTGAGAGTACAGGAACAAACCATCCTGATTTTCTGTGATTCTATGATTACATAAATATAGCAACATCCATCTAGCATCCTGCCAAAAGCATTCATTTAGTAACTTTAAAATCCATTTAAATCGCTAAAATAATAAGTAATGTTATTTTTAATTTAACACTTTAATATAATAATAGTTATTGCCTTTTCCAGGTCTTTGTCTTTTATATGAACAGAAAGGTTTTGTTTACTTAAAAAATATTGGCTACCAGAAGAAATTCTATAGTATCATAAAATTAACCTTAATTTTCTAATACAAAAATCTGTTCTTACCAGATGAATTGGTAGAAATTCTTTTTGTACTTTGTGGGCGTTTGATCAGTTTTTCCTGCTACCAAACAAAAAAAAAGTATTGAAGGAAGAAGAATAAATTAATGTTTCCAGTACTGGAGTGGGAGGTTTGGGAATGTAAACCATAAATCAACTTTTATGCTAGGGACAGAAGTTACACATAAACTGGTATAGGTTATCAGAAGCCAGAAATCTGTAACCCAACAGAAGTTCAGTGAACATAAACCACTTTCAAAATGGCTGAAACTGGTTTAAGATTAGCTTGGATGGATGTAGTATCAGACTTAACTGAGTCAGGTGAAATTGATTAAATTAACTTTTGCCCCAGGTCCTCTCCAGATTCAAATTAACTCACAGTCCCCCAGCATTCCTGGAGCTTTGCACCTCACATGCAAACTGTCCCCCTTACAGGGTGGGGGGGGGGCTAGCCTTGACCAAAGCTGTCTGCAGCCAAACAGGGAGGTGTGCTCTATCTCCTCCTGGTTTCTGGCCTTGGCCACTGCATTTTTTGGCTGCATTTTTAAAATCAAAAGTGAATATTTGTTCACTTGCATATCCATTCAATCTATGCAGCTTAAACTAACCTGTGAAGACTGAATGGAGTCAGCCTCAGGTTTTTTCTTAGCCTTAAATTTCACTCTTACTTTCACATAAGACATTTGCCATGACCACATACTGGGTATAAATAGCCAAACCTGTGATGCTAAATCTGTTTACATCACTGAGAATATGGCATGCTGCATCTTACAAAACAAGTGTTGTATTTGACCAGATATTTGGAATAACAGATGTTCTACAATAGATAGCAATGCATCTTTTTGTAAATCATTTGTGTAGAAGAAGTATATAGAAAATGATAGATTCTGATTTCAGATACTAAGAAATGTTCTGGTCTACCCATGTGCACTTGTTACAGGCAACAGCAAATATCATTATTTCAAGGAAGATACTATATACACACCTAAACATTGGTAGCTCATTCATTTTCTGCCTTTAAAAAGAGATTCCCTTCTAGAATCAATAAATACTAATGTTTTGTGGGGTTATTGTAAATGAAGAAATGGGAAATTGTCCAGATTTCTAGATTAATAAATAATATCATCAAATCTATCATTTTCTATATACATTTGCCTATTCTATGGTTCAATTGTAATTTTAACACATAAAAATAATGATAAGAAACTGTTTTTATTCTGACTGATAAAATACAAGATTTTCCCTTGCTTCCCTTTGAGACAGAGATTAAGTTCATTTTTGGTATATACCCTTTTTTCCCTACCTGCTTAGGAAAAGCAGCTAACAGTAGATGTCCTCTGCTCTCACTGGCTCTTCTAGCCACATAGTTATTTGTAGCAGAAGAGAGGGTTAAACAAACCTTATTTTCCTCTGAGTTTTTTGGATACTCCATAGTTTGACACTATGCTAATAACCTTTATGAAACAGATTTCAAATGCTATTTAAACTTGGCAAAATGGTATTGGTGT